>NC_046296.1:39652794-40902794 GCF_004115265.2 Rhinolophus ferrumequinum | reverse complement strand
TACATTTCCTAATTGCCTTTTCCTATCTTATCATTCTTGGTGGCAAATTCTAAAGAGAACAGAAGCCAACAAACCTGCCTGTCCCCATCCCCACCCTCTTCACAGTAGTTTTACAACAGAGGCCATGCCCTATGGTATGGGGTTACCAAATTTACCAGTAAAACTCCTGGAAGCCCAATGAAATCTGAGTTTTTGATGAACAATGCATATTTTTTTTTACTATAAAATATTCCATGGGCCAAACTTATGTAAATAATTATTGTTTCTCTGAAATTCAGATTTAACTGTATGTGTCAAAACTTATCAAACTACATTTTAAATATGTGCAGTTTATTGTATTCAATTATACCTGAATAAAACTCTTTAAAAATATTCGTAATATATGTCTAAGCTAGGGAAGATAATAATTAGTGAACATCAATTAACCCATCCCCAAATTAAGAACTCGAACGTTACCAACACTGCTGAAACCATCTTTGGGCTCTTCCCTGTTCCTCCCCATGCCTCCTCTTACAGGTACCACTACCTTGGATTTGGAGTTTTCCAAATCCTTGCTTTGGTTTTGCCTTTACTACACATGCTACTTTTTTTTTTTTTTAATTATTACTTAGTTTCTCCTGTATTGAACTTTGTGAGAAGCATCATGCTACATGTGGTCTTCTGTAAGTAGCTTTTTTCACTCCTTGTTTTTAATGTTCATTCATGTAGTCTCTGGTACCTGTGGTTCATACATTTTCCCTGTGTATAGTATTCCATTTTGTGAATAGCCTGTGATTTACTTATCGCCTCCTCAGCTGATGGGCAGTTGGGCTGTTTCCAGAATCTTGACTGTTATTAACAATGCCCTTGCAAGCATTCTCATTGATCTATTGCTCTTGGGGCACGTATGCAAGAGTTCCTTTAAGGTAAATGTCTAGGTGTGAAATTGCTGGGTGTAGGATACCGCATGCTTGACTCTACAGGATAATGCCAAATTGATTATCAAAGTGGCTGTGCCAATTTATATTCCCTCTGGCAGTATAAAAAAATACATGTTCCCATTATTTGCAGGCACTGCCAGACTCGATAGTTTTTACCAAGTGAACATAAATTGGTATCACATCGAAGTCTTAATTTTACATTTATTTAAAAAAATTACTAATTATGATTTATTTAATTATTAATGTCACCATTATCTAATGACTAATAATGTTGAATATCTTTTCATATATTTATTCACTTATGCTTCCATTTCTGTGAAACACTTGTTTATGGCCTCTCTCCCCAATTTTTTATTGAATTGCTTGTCCCTTTGAAATAGATTTGTAGAGTTCTTTTTGTATTTAAAAAAAATTTTTTTTATTGGGGAATATTGGGGAACAATGTGTTTTTCCAGGGCCCATCAGCTCTAAGTCATTGTCCTTCAATCTAGTTGTGGGGGGCGCAGCTCAGCTCCAAGTCCAGTCACCGTTTTCAACGGCAACCTTGTTGTTGAGAGTTCCCCCTCTAACCACCTGAGCCATCCGGCCACCCCTCTGGCAGCTCAGTGGTGGCTCGTTGTCTTCAATCTAGTTGTAGAGGGCGCAGCTCACTGGCCCATGTGGGAATTGAACCGGCAACCCTGTTGTTAAGAGCTCGCGCTATAACCAACTGAGCCATCTGGCCGCTCCGTCTTTTTGTATTCTTGATATGATCTTTTCTTAGTTACATATACTGTAAATATCTTATCCTGGTTTGTATCCAGGTGGGCCATAAGGTGAGCTGGCAAGGAGGGTATGTTTCCTCGAAAGGCAGCAGCTACTACTTAGGTTCAGCCAGGTGTTACTATAACAATGTGGACCCAGGGTGACTAGATCTTCCAACTAAAAATAAGAAAAAGATGTATGCAAAATCCCTGTTTTTAAATGATGTCCAGATGTTCTCGTTAGCATGAAATGAACAAATGTCCCAAGATGGATCCCTGAGGAAGTCTCACATTTAAGGTCCCTTGGAGTAGACTGAGAAGGAATGGTGGGAAATGCAGGAGAGTCAACCAGGAGAGTCATGTCTTGTGAGCATTTCTAGAAAGAGGAAACACATCAGTGTCAAATGCTGCTGGCTACCAACACTTGAAGTTGCTAGATTTCTTTTATTCCTGAGGACTAGTGGAGTATTTAAGTGAATGGTTCTAATACTTTTCTGAGGATACAGTTTAAATATTCACTTTATCTGGATCCAAACTCTAAGACCAATGAAATGTGTCTTTCTCCCAAACTGAACGTCATTTGCTTTTCTTCACAAACAGGAGTCCAGAGCCTGGACAAAAGATTCATCAGAATTCGCTAGAAGTGTCTGCTCCTTAAGTTGCCCTTGTCCGGCATTTGAAAGCATTAGTTTGCTACTACGATTGTCATGAACAGCTTCTACTGAACAAATGCTTCACAACCAGCTTTGGGGGACATTAGGCCAGTGGGTGGCATGCTAGGGGATTAATTTATCTAGTGCTCTCCCTAGAAGGAAGATTTTGGAGTTTGTGCACTCAACCTGCATGGGGCCAGGATGGCAATTATCATTTTTATATGGGCAATGCCATTATATGAGTAATGCTAACTAACTGATTTGCTATTTTCTGTTTGCTAGTTAAGTGTATATGGAAACTCCAGTTGGCACTTGGACGAAGTACGAAAGCAATGTTATTTTCATCAGTTTACAAAAGAGCAACCTGATTTAAATTTCCGCAATCCTGACGTTCAAGAAGAAATAAAAGTGAGTTCAGACACCAACACAGACTTCCCCATGACACGGGTCCTTACGTGGTTATTTGATACACTTTATGTTGAACAATAATTGTGCAGGCACAATCAAGTAGTGTAATTAAATTCTGGGATTAAGGTGTCTGAGGCAAAACTAGACTCTCAGATGTGTCCGTCAGTGACGCCTTCCTTCCTCTAACCCCAAATAATCAAAATGGGAGGGAGACAGAAACATCTGCTACCTTAGCTCTGAGCTGCCCCTGTGCCTGTGACAATGAACTGGTGTAGAGAGGTGGGCCAGGTGTGGGCTCCGGGGTCTGGATCCAGCCCCATCATTGGTTGCAGTGGGCTTCTGGGTGAGTTCTTTGGCTTTTCAGATCCCTCATCTATGAAATATGGTTGATGGCAGTATTTGTCTCATGGGGCTTTTTGAAAATCAGATGAGCTCACCATACCACACTTCTGTATTCACTCAGTAGGTATTAACTGATTGTCTGCTGCATGCCAGGTCCTGTTCTAAGCACTGGGAATATAGTAATGAATAAAAGCAGCCCTGCTCTCAGGGAGTTTCCAGTATACCGAGGGGGAAGGCAGACAGTTAACAATTAAAAATATGTAACATGTCCGGTGGTGATGAATGCTAAGGGGAGGGGGCCTCGGAGCGCCAGGGAGAAGTTGGTTCAGAGACACCCTTAAGATGAGGTCCTACTTGGACAAAAACCTCAGTTTTGAAAGGGAGGCATGTGACTCTCTGGGGGAAGAGAATTTCAAGCAGAGAGAAGAGTCAATGCAAAGACCTCCAGGGGAGAGTGTGCTTCATGTGTTTCAGGAGTGACCTGGAGGCCAGTGCAAAAGGTGACCCAGTAAAATGACAAGATACCTAGTTAACTTTTAATTTCAGATAAACAATGAATAATACAATATGTGGGATGTACTTCTCCTACAGAATTACTCATTGTTTATCTGAAATTAAAATTGAACTGGCTGTCCTGTATTTTATCTGGCAACCCTACCAGCGTGCTGGAGTGAAATAAGGGAGAGAGTTAGGGAGCTGAGGTGCAAAAAGGGGGTGGGGGCTGATCCTGTGGGACTTTTGATGTTGTTGTAAGGGGTGCATGCTGAGCTACTGAAAATCCCTCTGTGACCTGTGCACAGATTTCCTGCAGTGACCCAGGTGACACCTTGCCTCTGTGTGGTAGCGGTTCCAATAGTACCTGACACATAATTCACAATAGACATTAGTCATGTTGCTGTTGTCGTTATTGCTGCTACTGGGGCTATAAATGGGCCAGAATTTAGGTGTGTGGGGTAAGGGTGGGGAGGAGACCAGGAAAGAGAGGTGTGGGTCCCTTTCTACAGCTCACCATGTGGGCCACATGCTGAGGATTCAGGCTGCCAGGTTGGCATCACTAAGGCACCTACACCCCGTAGGTTGTTCTTGTTTTGTTTTTAAATAACAGTTTTATTGACATGTAATTTACATAGTATAACATTTACCCCTTTCAGGTGTATCATTCAGTGGTTTTTGTGTATTTACAGTTACTCAACTATCACCACTAATTTCAGAACATTTTCATCAGCCCCAAAAGAAATCTATTAGCAGTTACTCCATTTACCCCCCATGGCCCCCTCTTTTACTCCGCCTGGGCCCTGGCAACCACTAATCTACTGTCTGTCTCTATGGATATGCCTATTCTGGACATTTTACATAAGTGAAGTCCCACAATATCTAGCTATATGTCTATGATATGTATCTATATTTATAATTTATATTTAAGAAATTGCTAAACTGTTTTCCGAAGCCGTGGCGCCATTTTATATTCCCACCAGCAATGTATGAGGTTTCCGATTTCTCTACATCCTCACCAACACTTGTTACTATCTGTGTTTTTGACGGTAGTTATTCTAGTGTGTGTGAGGTGGTAGCTCACTGTGGTTTTGATTTGCATTTCCCTGATGGTTAATAACATCGAGCATCTCTTTTCATGTGCTTATAGTTTATTTTTATATTTTCATTGGAGAAATGTCTATTTAAATCTTTTGCCCAATTTAAATGGTGTTTTTTGTCTTTTTATAGTTATAAGCGTTCTTTATATATTCTGGATAGATGATTTGCAATTAATTTTCTTCCATTCTGTGGGTTTCCTTTCTACTTTCTTGATGGTGCCCTTTAAAGCATAAGCGTTTTTCATTGTTATGATGTCCAGTTTATCTATTTTTATTTTTTTTATTGCTTGTGATTTAGTGTCATATTTAAGAACCATTGCCTAACCCAAGGTCATAAAGACGTACTTCTATGCTTTCTTCTAAGAGTCTTATAGTTTTGGCTCTTACATTTAGGTCTCTGATCCCTTTCTTGGTTACTTTTAATATATGGTGTGAAGGAATCCAACTTCATTCTTTGGCATGTCACTCCCCAGTTATGCCAGCAACATGTGTTAATAAAAAGATTATTCTTTCCCCATTGAACTGTCTTGGAACCCGTTTGAAAATCAATTGACCGTCAACGTCAGGTTTTATTTCTGGACTCAGTTCTGTTCATTGGTCTATATATCTGTCCTTAAGCCAGGGCCACACTGTCTGGATTAGTATAGCTTTGGAGTAAATTTTGAAATTGGGAAGTGTGAGTCCTACAACTTTGTTCTTTTTCAAGATTGTTTGGCTATTTTGGGTCCATGTGAATTTTAGGGTTTGCTTGTCAATTTCTGCAAGAGGCCTGCTGCTGGGATTTTGATAGGGATTGCACTGAATCTATGCATCAATTTTGGGAAGTATTGCTGCCTTAACAAGAAGTCTTCTGTCCATGAACACAGGATGTCTTTCTACTTCTTTAGGTCTTAAATTTCTTTCAACGATATTTTGTAGTTTTCAGTGTACAAGGCTTGCATTTCTTTTGTTAAAAGTATTCCTATAGACTCCTTAGTTTTAAGACTGTTTTTACTATATATGCTTGATGCTTTGCAGAATTTAGATGGATTGCTTTGGGGTATGTTCTAGAAGCAGGCGCCTTGTCAGGGCAGCCGTGTCTTATTGGGGACCGGGGACTTAGGAGGCTGGGAGGTGGTAGATGCAGTCAGTCAACTAACTAGGGGTTAGTTTTAAACTTCTCTGGTGGTGTGTGGACTCTCTGCTTGTCTATCACCAAAGATCATTTACACACCCACACACACTCCCCACACACATTTTAGGCACTTACTTTGAGCCAAGTGCTTACCTGGATCATCTCATTTAATGTTCAGAACAAGCCTAATTTAGGAGATTATGACCATCTTACAGAGAGGAAAACTGAGGCTTAAAGAGGTGAGGTCACCCACCTGGGGAAAGAAGGTGCAGGATTCAAACCCAGGCACTGGCGCTCCAGAGTCCTCATGCTTAACCACAACTCCACATCTGATTTGAGGCTGCCTCTTTCTCTCTTTGTCCTTCACTTTTCCTACACACTTTTTTTCAAAGAGGTTTTCAGCGGGAAATTCATAAGGATGAGTATAATCCGGTTGGTGTATCAGGCAGTGGATTTCTCCAGGCTCCTGTGGCAATAGACATGGATTGTCCAGAGATGTTTAGACAAGTGTGATAAATTTTGCCAAAATGTGCCAGTTGCTATATTAATTATGAGAACTACCCCAGCTGTTCTCTTGCACCTGCAAATAGTGGAGTGGGTGAATAGGAGCCTTATTTACTAGTCTTGCAGGATGCAATGCCTCTTGGGATGAGTCATCACTGCCTCCTGTTGAAAGGTTAGATATTATACTCTGTAGGGTTGGTTTAGACGTAAATAAGAAAGGTCAAGAAGGGAAGGCTCTTTGCTCCTGGAAAGCGAGCTTTTACACGAAAGAAATTTTCGACACACCCCTAACCCCCAGCAGCACTAATCTCTGCAGTAGTTAAGCAGGTTAATCATTTGCAGCCCAGAGAGTTGTGGTGGGAGGCACTTGGAATGGCTCCTGCTTGCATATGAATTTGCACTCAAGGAGCCTGAGCCTTCTTCCTCCTGGCTGCCACCAGATTTCAGACTATCTGCACAATGGGAGGTGGGCATACAGGGGACAACCAGCACAGGGCACCCTCCTCTCTCCTCTTTGTCCTCTCTCTTGCACTGGTCATCGGGGACTTGGCTCTGCCACGAACCGCTCCAGGCTTGAGTGCTTTCAGCTAGAAAAGTCAGGAAGCCTTCTTGGAGAAGGTGGGAGTTTATATTTATGTATTTTTTTGTACTTTTTCAATCACTTTGGTTTTTACTTGCCCTCCACATCCCTTATTTGACAAACAGGAAAATGGAGGCCTAGAGAGGTGAAGGAGCCCAGTGGGTTAGAGGCATAGGAAGGAGGAGGCTGCAGGTGCCCTGGCGCCATGTCTGCGTGGCCCTGGGCCTGCCCTGGGGGAATTCTGAGCCCTGGAGTAGGGGATCCTAAGGAGTTAGTGAGTTCACAGCAGCTGGGGACAGGGAGCCTGGATGCTTTGCCAGATTAAGATGGAATCCAGAGCGCAAATGTCAGCTCTGCTCCACCCATACCAAGCATGGTATTGCTGGAAACAGTCAGCTCAATTCAAAATAAAATCTACTCACTGCCCGCTGAATAAACCAGCTCAGTGCTTGATGATAATAACTGTACTGTTTATTGCACCTCCTATATGCCAGGCACTTTATGATAAATCATTCACTCATTTAACCATATGGGACATCGAAAAGTTCAATAGATAGTTGAATATAGGGACATGGAACTCAGGGACATGTGTGGTCTGGAGAGAAAACTTTGGGATTTGTTGACATATGGACAATGCCTACAGATGTCAGGCAGGTGACATCAGTGAGAGCTCTGCTGGCTGAGATGAACAAGGGGGATCAACTGCAACTCAGCTTGAGCTGATTATGTGGGAAGGAGGGCCAGGTGTTGTCAGATCTTCCAATTAAAAGAAAAAAAGAAAGCACAGCGAACGGGTAAGGATGCCATAGGGTCCCAATCCTGGTACCACCACTTACTAATTGTATGACCTTGGCCAAGGTACTTCTCCCTTTACCTCAGTTTCCTCCTTAGTAAAATAGAAACACTACTAGTACATACCTTGTAGGGTGGTGTCAAGTAAGGAATTGGTGTCATGGTGTGATGGCCACAGAGCTGGGAGCTAAAGTCGTAAGAGTAAGTGTCATGCCGGGTGGCATGCAGGGTCTCAGCTCCCGCTCCCCACATTAAGAACACAGGACATGGTGAGGCCAAAAAGTAACACCCACGGAGCCATAGGTAGGGGAGTCATGCCACTATAGTCTCACTGGAGGCTGGAGCTACACAACCTGCGACCTGCTGTCCGCTTCTCTGCCAACCGACCAACTTGCTAGCTGCAATCCGCTCTTACTAGCTCAGCCACCATCTTCTTGCTAGCCCCCATTGGCTGCTAGCGTAGCCACAGCAGTTATATTAGTGGCCAATGGCTCACTGGTTACAGCTGACGGCCAACTAGCCACAGCTGATGGCCATCCAATCACAGTTGATGGCCATTTACTACCTGAGCCAACACCTTTCCACGTGAGGCCGAGAGCCTGGAAACTGCACTCCTGGCTCTGTCCCCACAGGTTGTTTGGGAATTAAAGGGTTGAACCTGATACAGGAGAGTTAGTATGTCCCTAGGTAGACAGGGAGGTCCCTGGAATAAACAAAGACAGTCATATCCTAAAACTTCAGGTTTTGAAATCACTCCTTCGCTCCAGGACATAATGTAACAAGGCTTTGAGGTTAATCATAAAATTCCTTTGGGCCTGACAAATGGAGCAGATCTGATAAAGAGTGGGTTACTTTGCTAATTCCTTTAGGATGGGCAAGCAGAACAAACCTGGTAGACGAATTTCATTAGAAGGTGCCAGTTCCCTTCTTCAAACAGCTCCCCTTCCCCAAGCAGCAAGGGAAGGTATAAAAGTAAGAGCTTTTGCCTCAGTCACAGGCACCCCCATTCGGGACCCCCTCCCTCTCGGGAGCTGCAACCTCTTCTCCTGCCTCTAATAAACTATCCTCTTTTTAAAACTTTTTGCCTCTCCCTGGTCCGTGTTTCCATTCTTCTGCTTCACGAGACACGATCCCGGCCCGCACTCAGAAACTGCCAGCAGATCCAACATCACCTACATCAAACCTTTGTAAAGCACTTAGGACATGTATTCCTTATTATATAATTACTTGTTAAATAATCAGTAAATGGATAGATACTTACTCAATAAATGAGTAAATCCTGTTGTGAAGTGAAATGAAGAGAAGGTGGAAGATAGAACCCCCAAGGAGCAGAAACATTTAAAGGACTGCGGAGTAGACAGACAAGGGGCCGCAAACCAGGAGTGGGGTGTCCTTTTGCTAAGGGACATGAGTATTTCTAGAAGGGGAGGTGAGTCAGCAGTGCCAAACATGGCAGAGAGATCAGTACTGAAAAGACCAACCTGTCAGTTGACTCCAGCAGCAATACCTCATTTACCTCACAGAAACCCTGCAGGTGGGTATTATTTTACTGAAGGATCAGGGTGGTCGTGCTTGTGCTGATACTCTAACTCATACAGCTGGAGCGTGGTGGGGATGGGATGGTACTCGGATGGCTCAGATTCCGGATCCCATCATCCTTCCTCTACACCCGGCTCCTGGAGGACTTAGCAAAGAGTTTTACAAAGATTTCTGAGCAGCGCTACGGTCAGTGTTCTTTCCTTGCCTGTAAATGGAGGATGCAGTTTTTTCTCTGTGCTTCTGAAGTATCCACACTTTCTCATTCCTTCTTGAGATGGATGACCTGGGGTTTTGGTCATTATCAGAGGATGTATTATAGATTATCACATGTAAGAGTGGAGTTTCTCTATTTCCCAAACGTGGCTTTTTAGGTAAACAGGCCCAGTAACTTCAATCACCTTGAAAGGTTTGCCTTGAAAGGTTTGTACTGTTGAAATAATTCCTTGTTTACTAAGAGCAGTGAGTTGTTTAAGAAGAAGAGAATGAACAGGTGCCCGGTGAAAAATCAGGACTGTGTGATTTCCTGGGAATTAGACAGGAATTGGGGACACAGTGTATTGTCCCCAGAGTCCCGTGGTGCCTATATGGATCACCCAGACCTGGTGGAACCAGGCTCTGTGCCCATTGCCACACCTGGCACCCTAGTAGCTTAATTGGAGTAAAGGGAGTGTTAATAATTAAAATCTGGAGCTCTCTTTTCTCACCTGGTCAAGAGAATAAATAGCACGAAGCAAATATTTTTCAAGAGCAAATTTTGGATTATCTGGGTGAAAACTTTAGCATTTAAAATGATTCAGAAATAACCATCCAGCTTTTGCTGTTTTGCTTCATCAAACAATGGTAATATCTCACTGGACTAAAGCAAAACCCCCTGCCAGGGCCATAACCCTTTGCTGGGGCACACATTTCTCATTCTTTAATGGGTCAATAGTTAACGAGGCTGAGAACCCCAAAGTGAATAAGGACCCAGTGAAGAAAACTGGGTGAAGAAAATAAAGCGACTGCTTTATTTTAGGGAATCAGGGCTCACAAGCTTCATGTTTACAACAGCATGGTGTTTATTGTTTCTCTCCATTTTTGTCAGAGGTTGCTTGGATGGATTACAGCTACTTTGCCTCACCCCACCCTGACCCTCCTTTTCCATTGATCCCGCTTGTAAAGAACAGTGCCACCTGGGGGTGGGCCCGGGTTGAGTGGGGTTTGAAGCTCGTAAAAATTTGGGGTCTTCTTAAACTCAAGAGAGAGTACAATTCGGTACAGAAAATGAGTGTGTATGTAGAAGGAGAATAGAAGGTGGGTAGGAAGGGGCCAGTGCAAGTGAGGCATCCTGAAGCTTCAGCTTTGTGAGGGTCAGGGCAAGTCAGCCCCTGGCGCCAGGCTCTAGCTCGGTCTCTCACACATTGCCCTCACTTCCTGCCATCCTGCTGTGCTCCTGGGAAAACCCTGCTGTTTCCCCTCTAGTAGTACCACGTGCCTCTCCTTTAAAGCTTTGATCGAAATATTTCTGCATTACAATTTGATTGTCTAGTTGGGGACTCTATAAAAAATCCTAGGAGACCTAAAGCTGTGTCTGTTGTATTTTGCTCTCGGTTGTAGTTTCCGGGCTTAGCTAAGTGCGTAGCCCAGAGTTGGAACTCAAGTGCTTACTGAATGAATGAATTTGGTAAGAAGTAAAGATGCTAGTAAGAACAAATCTGGGGTTTTTGGCCCCAAAGAAAAATTGCACTGAGTAGAGCCCACTAGGGTTATTTGGGTCAATTGTGTCCATTGCTAAGGATTGTGAGTGGGAGAACCTGCTGTTAGATTTGAACAAAATTAATTTTCAAGCTTTGCTATTCAAAAATGTCACCTTAAAGGGAATTGATTGCAGTATTAACGCTTGCATTGCCTATAGAAACCTTCAAGACCCTTGAATTGCTGCTCTCTAGAGATTCCGTATCCACATGTAGTTGTAAGAAACACTTCAAATCAAATGGAATTTTGGGGGTAGTCCTCTGTTGGGATCTATGCCTCTGTTCCCTGATAGGTGAAAATTGGCTACTTACCTCTAGTACTTTGAATTACAGGAGGTTCTGCTCTAATGTGATAAATACATTCCTAGAGCCACTGTCCCTTTGCAGAAGTGCAGCTTGTGGTCAGTGCTGGAGGAGCGACCTCAGGGTGGGATGAGGAGCTGAGATGTAGGCCCTCTGCTTTTCAAAGCCGCTTGGTCCTCCCAACTGTCCCAATACAGGCCAGGTCAGTCTCGGCCTCCACGATTGGCTCATTCTGTCCCACAGTCCAGAATGTTCTTCCCGATCTCATTCCCTGATGAAATCCTACTGGCCAAGTTCAAGTGTAGCTCTTCCTTCTCTGATAGTGCCCACCCATGTTAAATTTGATCTTGGAGTTCCAACAGTCCTATAGACAGAGAAGTCTGCTCTCATGCTGTTGAACTGCACCCTGCCTTAAATAATTAGGTAAACCTCTCGTGTCTCATGTGTCCCCAACTATTCTGTAGATACCTCGAAGCGAGGGAACATGCTGTAGTTCTTTAGAGTCCCAACAGTATCACACATTTGACTCATTTGGGCTCGCTACTTCATTCTTTCATTCCATGACTGATTCACTAAGTACCAGGTTCTGTGTCAGAGGCACGGGAAACAGCAATGACAGCTGCCCACTCCCTCCAGAATCTCCCAGGCTGGCGAAAGGACCCTTCATGACGGGTGCTTAACTGGTTATTTTCTCTTGGTTTGGAGTGAGCTTGAAGGACCTGGGCCTGAGGGAGATCAGGTATATCCCAGTTTCTCCTGAGCCCTTCCTACCTTTCATTCTTTCATTCTGAGTGGATTCTTTGAACTTTGGAAACATGCTCATAACATCAATTACATACGTAACATTCTGAATTCACATAGGAGGGAAATATGGGAGTCCCTAAATGCAGTTATTGAGAGTTCATTATACTAAGACACTGCTATGCGAAATAGATAAAAATACATTGAGTACAGTGCATGTTTTGTATGTGGAGATGGCTATTTTATTTATTAACAGACAAAACTTTTATTAAATATTATAATAATGTATAGTTAATGTAACCAAGTATTTTGCATCTTTGTTTTAGGAAATTATACAGTTCTGGCTTGCCAAGGGAGTTGATGGTTTTAGTTTCGAGTCTGTGAAATTTCTTCTAGAAGCAAAGCACCTGAGAGATGAGGCCCAAGTGAATGCGACCCAAATCCTGGTAAAGTTTTGTTTTAAACATTTTTTCCCTTCTTTTCTGAAAATGTCATCAGAGTGTGACACAAATTACCAGAGATGAGTTCTATCCTGTCTGTAGGAAGAGCTTTGAATCATTTTCTTTAGGAAATACAGAGGAGTTTCAAATGCATATGACCAGATGTTTCCACTGGTTCCTTTAGGAGCGAGGGATCCCTTGAGGAGTCCTTCGGTGACAGGGGTTCTGAGGACACAGACCATACAGACTCCACCAAAGGCCACAACTACTCCCTGCAATTTTGTCATCTCACGCAAGCTCAAGTGAGGAGGCCTAAATTCCTCAGTTTTGTAGCATTAAAGAACACACAGGTAGAAGGAAAGGGAACACGTGCGAGAGTCTGTTGTATGCTATGTGCTGGTTACTTAGGATGTTCCATTTAACTCTCTCAACATCTTATCAGAGTGGTTTCAGGATCTCTATTTAGCAAATCTCAGAGAAATTCACTTCTCAGGGGTGACAGAGATGATAAATGGAATTACAAACCAAGCCTATCGCTCCAAGAATCTGGGCCCTCTGTAGTTCTACCTCATTGGTTCTCAACCTTCCCTCCATGTCACATGGCAGATGGTAATCACATGCCACTCTATTCCTCTGGTCGACCACTATTCTAGTCACTCTGTTTTCAAGGCCAAGTAGACAGTGGTCCTAAAATGCATTCCAACATAATTTGTGTAGAATTTGACACAATGGAATGTCAAAATAAAGTGACACACAGCAATATGGGTGAATCTTAGTAATGTATAGCAAAAAAAAATCTATAATTATTGTATACAATATGATACCCTTTTTTATAAAGTTAAGCAAGTAAAATGAAATTTTTATGGTTAGCAATTTTATTATTAAGCTTCTAGCTTTGTCCTGAGTAATAGATTTATGGGTTATTATTTCATTAAAACAAATCAGTTAACTAACTAAAGAGAAGTTGGCCATGCATGGGCTAATTGTGAGAACACACCATGAACCACAGTTTATGATTAAGCTACTTTTCTTGCCCACGATTTTCAATAAAAAGGAAAAATGAAAGGAAAAAGTGATGAATTAGTTGTCCCAGAAAGAGACGCTTATTTGTCCAGTCATGACAAATGATCAAAACAAAGGGTTTTGTGTGATATCAAAGAAAAAACTTAAAGAACATGTAATTTCAGGAAGAGACCTAAGAGTCTAACAAACTTCAATTGACCTAGCAAGGGAAGTTCACTTATTAAAAAAAAAGCGGGTGGTGGTGGTGGTGGTGGTGGTGGTCCTGGTTTCACTGAATAGATGGCAACTCAGGTTTGGATTGTCTAGCCTGTCCACATCCATTCCAGGACTTACAACCCTGGCTTGTGTTTGGCATAATTTTTTCTTTGGATTCTAGATTACTGTAACCCTAGGAAGGCATAGAATGAATATTGGGAAACATTTCTGAAACCCTAGGAAAGTATAACAGTAAAAGATAGAAGTGGTAAAGAGACAAATTTAAAGCATATTAATTTTGTGAGCAGATAAAGTGTAGGTGTAATAATGAGCTCTATAATCATTAAGATAATTTGTTTTGTTTGCCTTTAAAAGTGGCTGAAGCAGTTAGGACATTAAATATTTAGAAAAAGGGTTTTGTTAGCTACATTTGTTATCAATTTTTAGATGTTCAGTACCATTTGTTTACTAGATTTAGAATGAATAATTGAAGCATCAGAAGAAGTACTAATAGTCATGGATGTTCTCCATCCATAAAGCCCCTTGAGCATTGAATGTCTTAGGACCATCTCTGAGCTGTGTGGCTTGGCTTGAGCCCTCTGAAGAGACAGTCTATTCGCATTAAGACCAGCTATGTGCATCTGACATGTGCAATGATGGTAACCATGATGTCCTGTTTTCAAAGGGCACAGTCACAAACTACTCCCAGCTGTACCACGACTTCACCACCACCCAGGTGGGAATGCATGACATCGTCCGCAGCTTCCGGCAGATGATGGACCAACACAGCAGCGAGCCTGGGAGATACAGGTAACCACAGGACACACCCATTCTCCACAGGTGCAGCAGTTTATCCCTCACATCCAGACACTCTCAAGTGATTTAAGTTATAATTTCACAAACCTGCGTAATTATAATGTGTTTTGTAACTCGGTTAGACCAGTGCCTGGTATGTTTTCTCATGTTGCTTACCTTTGCTGATTTTCAGTTTCCTCTGTTGTAAAACGATGCTAAACACAGTACTTACTTCACAGGAATTTTACGAAAATTAAAAGCTAATCTATTAGCTAAATGTTAGCCATTAGTTATTATTTTTATCATTATTATTTGACCTATTAGTATCCTTCTCCAGTATGAATCCATGTTTCAACTAAACTTAGATCACAATGGTTAGGAACACAGCTTTGGAATGAGATGGGCCTGAGATGGAGTCCTGTGTAATGGCTGTGCGACTTTGGACTGGTTAGTTACCATAAGTCTCCATTTTGTCATCAATTATAAGGTGATAGTGACACCCTTATAAGGCTGTTGTGAGAGTACATGAAATAATGTATATGAAGCACTTAAAACAGTGCCTAGCACATAATAAATAAACTTAACTCTTACTATGTTTATATAATCACCCAATAGAATCAAAAGAAAAGGAGTTAAAGAAATTTTTCCTCCTTAAAGTAGGTCCTCTGATTACCATCCCCATTTTACAGATGAGGAAACTGAGATTCTGAGCATGCAGGTAATGGTCACACATGTAGTAATGGCAGAGAAGGGACAGGAAGTGAAACACTTGGGCTCCAGATACTATGTATGCACTTGACCGTTAACGTGGTGTCTCAGACAGCTAGAGCCAGCACCGAGGCAGGGCATTTCAGGGGCACGTGCAACTGAGCGTGCACCCCAATAATAAAGGGAGATTTCACAGTGATTGAAATACAAGGGGAAATTTTTGGGGAACCCCCGCCCCCGACCCCTTTTGTTGTATCCATACTGATTATTTATTCATATGATTGAATTGTACTTATTCAGCAACAATAAAGAACTTTCTAATTCATGAAGTGGCAAAGATGACTCTCAAAAAGAGTGCTGAGTGAAAGATGACAGACAAAAAAAGGACCCCCCCCTTACCTTATAGCAGACATATAATGTAAGTTCTATGTGGAGTGATGTGAACCTAGATAGAAGTCTTCCTGAAGTCGCTGTGTTTTTATCGGATTAAGAAAGAACAATATTGACTGAGATCTAAATGTGTTTAACTTAGACACGGCCTAGTATTAGGCTCGTCTTTGGGTTTATTACAATGAGAAACCAACCAGGTGACCGGGCATGTCATTTCTCGGTCGTCTGGCTTGACTCCACTTCGCAGTGAGTGGCCCCAGCCCTCGATGGTTAGTAGTGTGTGCATTCACACCCCTCCCCAGACCCCGTTATTCAGACACAAGCACTTTCCTAGTCTCCTGCCAGGCCCTGACCACACTGCACCCTGCCAACTCTTCCAGGTTCATGGGGACTGAAGCCTATGGGGATACCATCGACAGAACCATGATGTACTACGGGTTGCCTTTTGTCCAAGAAGCAGATTTCCCCTTCAACGATTTCCTCACTAGGCTTGACACACCTTCTGGGAATGGCGTGTTCCAGGCTATCACATCCTGGATGGAACACATGCCAGAAGGAAAATGGCCCAATTGGATGGTAAGTCCTCACGCCCAGCTCAGCTGATCTGGTGCTGGTGACCTTGTTGAATAGTCACATCTAAAACAAGGGGTGTGTTGTCTCTTAGTGACCTTCACCTTTCCCTTACTCAGTGATTGTTGAGTGAGCCACGCCTGTCCCAGCTTCTGACCAGGTTCTTTGTCATTTTTCTTCATTCTTTTCCTTCTGGTTCTCAGACTAGATCATCGCAATTGATTTCCGTTCAGGTTTGCTTATTCCTCTGCCATTTCAAATCTGTCGAGCCCCTCTCGGGAATTTTTCATTTGTTGTTGGATTTTTTACCTGAAATTTCTATTTAGTTCTTTTTCATAATTTCTCTTTATTGATAGTTATCTATTTGGTGGGACATTGTTCTCACACTTTCTTTTAAATTCTTTATAGTTTAGGTCTTTGAATATAACGGTTGATTTAAAGTCTTTATCCAGTAAGTTTCCTTGGCCGTATTTCCTATTGAATGCTTATTCCCTATTATGTATGGGCCATTTTTTCCCTGTTTCTTTTCAGATCTTGTATTCTTTTTGTTGTTTTTAAACTGGGTATTTAAAAAAATGTAATGTGTAAATTCTGGAAATCAGTCTCCTTTCCACAGTGTTTGTTGCTGCTGTTTGTTTCCTTGGTGACTTTCTTGGCTCTATCTCCAAACTCTGTGTCTTTGTTGTGTGGCCAATAATGTCCCTGCTTGGCCAGCTTTATCGGTCACCTAATGTTTGGAAAGAGATTCCTTAAATGCCTTGAAACTGTCTCCCAGCCTTTGTGAGGGGCTGTGTGAGTGCCCGTTGAGGGATGATGTCAACACTCGGGCAGGCAGTTTATAACTCTTGGTCTTCACTTTCTGTTTGCATAGACTCAAGGTCAGCCATGGGTGAGAGTAGCCTTTTCAGCTCTTCCCTGGCCATCTACACAGCCCTGCACATGGGAGGAGCCTTCTAGATTCCAGGAATATGGCAGCGCCCCTGATGGACGTCCCATTCCCTAGCCTTTAAGTTTTTTGGTCAATCTCTGTTGGTACCAACACCTCAGGCAGGTGTAACATTAAACAACTACTGCTGGTTGTTTTTGGCAAATGTGCTGGGAGTAGGGCTATTTGCACAGTCAGATCAGATAAAGGAAAAAAAAAAAAAACAACCAAAAGCTGCTGGAGAGGTCAGTGACAGTTCTCTAGAGATGAAGCTTCTGTTTAATGCAAAACCTATTCTGCCCCTGCTGTGGCTGCTGGGCTGCTGGTTTTCACACCTAATGTAGTTGCAAGGCTGTTGGTTTTCAAGGCTGTCATAGATCTGAGGGCAGGAAATAAGGGTAAGTCAAAATGACGCAAAGCTTGCTGTTCTGAGATCCAGCTGTTTTTCTTGAATAAATAGTCCTTTGATTGTTGCAAGACTTCAATTTCCAGAATTCTGAAAAAGTGGATTTTCAGTTTTTGCCGGCATTCTTTTATGGTAGAGATTTTTGGAGGTTCTTATTCCATCATTCCAGAAGTGCCCCCATTCACAAATTTTGTAACGTACTTTTAGCACTTTTTTTTTTTCATATACTGAAAGTCTTGGGTATCACAGGCGACTGGCACCTCTCAGCCCATGAGAGGCCCTGATGATCTCTGTTCATACATGTGAAAGACCTCTGGAAATTCTTCTTCAGTTCCGAAAAATAATGTGCTCTAGGTCCAAAAGGCTTGAAATTCATAGGGTTTCTTATCAGGTGCTCTTAATGAAATAAAAAATTTGACCTAATTTTTCTGGCATTAAAAATAGAAAAATGCTTTACAATGGTCTATGAAAGATAATTGCAAAGATAGTTTTAGTACCTCTAAAGGGAAAAAAATAGCAGCCTCCATTTTCCTGAATTGCAGCAACCAAGTTCCTATTCTCAGATTCAAGTTCAAAACAAAGGCTGGTTCTGCCTCATACCCCAACTTGAATAAATGACGGTTTCTCAGTTTGTTTCATCATTTGTAAAATGGAGGTAATACCCAACAGCACTGTAGTGAAGGGGGAGTACGACATAATATACTCTCCCTTCACTAAGTATAAAAGGTGTGAAAGTACTTTTTAAGCAGCCAGTGCCATACTCAGCACATGCTCGTGAGACTGAGTATATGGAGAACTTTGTTAGGTGATTTAAATTCTTAAATAAGGACTAGATGTTATGTAATTAGAACTTTTAACAGAAACTTGACAAAATTTCCTCGTGGAATATGTACATTTCTTTATAAAAGTTGATTTATCTTTTAATTTAAAATTTGTTTTGAATAGTTCAAAAGTCACACACAGCAGATGTCTTCTTCCCGCCCGTCACTACCACCTGGCCTGTCCTTGTCCTGCTAACGGGGAAACATTTTTGTTTCCTTTCAATATTCTCTTCTCCAAATGTGCAAAAGATATTAATATGCACCCTCATAAATTTTACCTTACTTGCAATGTCATCATGAAATACATTTGTTTTGTTGACCACAATGGCCAAGACAATAAACCAGTCAGTTACACAGTAAGTACCTTAGCAGGGTTGGGACTCAAATCCAGGCTTGCTGGTACCCATGGTAATCTTGTTTTACTGCCTAGTGAACGTTTTGTAAAATAGAGTAAATCTTCTGGAAGAGCTGTGTTCTTAAAAATATCTGCCTTTCAGATCGGTGGACCGGACCGTGCCCGGCTGACTTCTCGTTTGGGGAAAGACTATGTCAACATCATGAACATGCTTCTTTTCACACTTCCTGGAACTCCCATAACTTACTATGGGGAAGAAATAGGAATGGGAAATATTTTAGCCACAAATCTCAACGAAAGCTATAATGTTGTAAGTTAGTATAATTTACCTACACGCCTTACCATACTTTTTTGCTAAATCAAAGAATTTCCCGGTTTTACGTTACGGCTGAAAATCATTACTTTGCTTGTCTTACGGCTAGACAGTGAGAATTCTCAGCTTTCTTGGCTGGAGAGCTTGTTGAAAATGCTGCTTCCTGAGACACAACTGAACTTGTGCAGAGCCCAGTGACCTGTATTTTAGATGTTTTCCAGCTGATTCTTAGGCACAGTAACATTTGAAAACCAGTGTTTTGAGTTTGGAATATTATTTATTGCCCTCTACCTAGACATGGAGTTAGGAACATTTATTACAGTGCTTGTATGTATTGCTAGGTCTCGCGTGACCATAGCACAAAGATTCTTCCTTTTTTGTTGACAAATGTAATGCACAGCATCAGACTTGAGTGGTTTCTATTTTGTTTTTGTTGAGGCTACATATCTAGTAATTGTGCTGCTGGGTAGATGAAAGATCTTGGACCCGTAATTTGTACGGTTAGCTTTCAATTCTATGAGATCCAATTTCCCTAATATTTAGTCAAAGTGAAACTTTTTCTATTTCAGATTCTAAATCTGTGGATATGCACTCAGGTGCAGTCAGTATCAGGCTGGGTAAAAGAGGATAGAAAAGTTAGGCTCAGTTGTTCTTGGCTGCATATGTGAATTCACCATCACCATATCACAGTGGAATGAGTTGGTCATGGCACATTTTGAAATCCTGCATTACTCATTTTTAGGGAAAAGCAACCAAGTTTCCAAGCATGTATCCAAGTTCAGTTAGTATAGTCTGTTCAGACTCAGGATGTTAATTATTTTTAATTATATTGTGACATTGGTTGATGTATTGAATGTTAAAGTCTTTTCATTATGAGACGCTAATGAGTACAAGTGCTAGCTAAGAAATATAGGAAATTAAATAATTATGAAATCAAAGCCAACTAACATTTCTTTTAATAAACAGATTGTTTTCTCTTTATGGTCTTTTGACATAGGATACCCTTCTCTCCAAGTCACCAATGCAGTGGGACAATAGCTCAAATGCTGGTTTTTCTGAAGGCAGTCACACGTGGTTACCCACCAGCTCAGATTACCACACGGTGAATGTTGATGTAAGTACCAATGAAAATTTTATGCTGATTCAAGAAACGGGAAATGAGTTTTTGTGCTGGTAACATGTATTCACACTGAGTGAGTCTAAAACTTGAACTGACGCTCTTTAAATCCGTTGCATAGACTTCCCTTGTAGTTTTCATTTTTAAGGAGTTTGCAAGTCACGTTTCTGTGAAAATACGAACTGGTACAGAAGTGTACCATCTGAAGTACAACTCTTCATTGGGATGACTAAGAGCTTTGAGCTATTCAGGAAATTGTATGGAGGTTTTTCAGCAAGCCCAGCAGCTATCCTTCCTTCTTCCCTCCCTTCAAAAGGAAAGAAGGAGATCAGTCTATCAACCTAGGATAATGTGGACTGTTTACCTGGAGAAACTGAAGTCATGAATAATTCCTAAAAGTAGATGTTCTAGAAAAGTACGCCCTTTGATTTTTGCCTATACTATTTTCTGTTCTAATGGTTATCAAGCTTGCCAAGTTCAATGAACAAATTTCCTAAACACTGTGACTATTAAATAGAATTAAAAATGTAGTGCCTGTGTCACACTAGCAACAATTCAAGTACAAGAATGCTAATACTTGTACTCATTAGCATTCCACAATGAAAACACCTTAACATTCAATACAAGCTCAGTGGCTAGTGGCCACCATATTGAACAGCAAATATAGAACATATATAGAACATTAAAATGTATTTTAAAATGGCCATTACAATTTTAAGAGTAACCATTAGAAGACACATGTAACTATAATTTTCAATGAATACAAGGAAAAATAGATTACATAAAGAAAACCAAGTGATCCAATAAAAAGTTAAAAAGGGAGGCAATAAAAATAGTACAACTATAAATAAAAGATAAAATAAAGCTGTAGGATTATGTCTAAAATGGTAATCACAAATATAAATGGGTTAAATTTACCTACTAAAAGATAAAAACTCTCAGATTAGATAAGACAAAATCCTATATAAGAGACATAGCTAAACAAAAAGACAGAATTAAAATACAGATATTGAAGGCAAATACTAACAAAAAGAAAGCTTGCCTCCTGGCTATAGGTATCAAAACAAAAAAACGTATATGTCTTGACCAAGTAAGAACACTTGCACATGTGGAATATGATAAATACTCAAAGATCTCTGCTGTTTTTAATAGAAGACTCTGGAAATGATTTAAATGTTTCATTAATAGAAAACCAGTTGAATCAATTGTGGTTAATCTATACAATGGATTTTATGCAGCTTTTAAAAAGAATGAGGGAGGTTTATGTGCATTGATATGAGACCATCTCTAACATGTACTAAATAATATATGGTCCAGAATGGTAACATGCCACCATTTGTGTACAGAAATAAAAATATGTTTATATATGTTTACATAGGCACAGAATGTATCATTTCATATGATACATAACAGTGAAAACTACATAAAAAGTGATAGTGTCTACCTCTGAAAGAGGAACTGGGAAGCTAGGGGACAGCGTTGAAGAAAACCTTATTTTATATATTCTTCTTTTAACTGAATTTTATACTGTGTACATGCATTTCATATTAAAAAAAAAGTAAAGTTACAAAAAGCAGGTGTGGAAATATTTAATAGCCAACAAAATAGAATTCAATATGAAAAGCATTTATGAGACAAAGGCCAATTTTTAAAAATTGATAAAAGAATATTCCACTACAAATCATGAATCTATACACCTAACAATAACTTCAAAATACATGAAAACAAGTATTTGAGAAATGCAAAGAGAAACTAACAAATCCACAATTACAGAGACACTTCAACATACTTTTAGAAAGTGGTAAATCAAGTAGACAAAAATAATTGTTAACACTTATTGGGCACTTCTTATGTGAGTGGCACTGAACTGTGCTTTTTCATGCATTATCTAAGGCTACAGAAAACATTAATATTAATTTGACAAGTCATATCCATATAGATGTACCATAAATACTTTTGTACTTTGTAAACAGAGAATAAACATTTTTTCAAACATCCATTAGATATTCATTAAAGACTACACATTAGGTCCCGCACCCAGACAACAACTATCAAAACCCCCACAATCAACACAGCTGGCAATAATGCAATGAAAGGAACATTATCACTCATTTGGCAACAGCGCTTATGAAGAATAATTTGGCATTATGTATCACGTGTTCATAGTCTTGGACATAGTAGTTGTCTTTTGGATATTTATATCCTACATTAATAATCCAAATATGGGGGGAACTAAGAATATAAGAAAATATTAGAAACTTGAATGTTGAAATAAAAGGGTATGGTTAAGTATGGTATAACCAACCATTTAATAGAACATTACTGCCATTAAAATGACATTTATGGAGGTTATATAATAATAGGAGAAGATGCCTGAAATATAAGAGGGAAAAAAAAAGCAGGAGAAATACCACATTAAATTATGTATGTTGTTTATGTAGTTGTAAAATAAACCCAAGTGTTCGTTAAAGGACATATATTACTTCTACTGTTTAAAAAAAGTACTAACTTTCTCTTTAGGCAGCATTTTGCTTTGCATCCTTTTTGTTATTACCTGTGCAAGCAATATGTGTCTACACATTATTCTACAAAAGGGAACACTGAAGCCCCAATTGCCCTGAAGCTCTGAGTCTGTGGCCACGGTGGCTGCTTTTCTGCCAGTTACAATATAGTATAAAGGGACTTTATTTAGGCAAGTTAAATATCCATTGACCTAAGACATGGACGTTTCTTTTGGGATTCCTAAAGTGGAGTCCAGTTTGCTGTCTGCATGAGCTCTGGCCAAGACGTCGCCGGCAAGGCACACGCTGCAGTGACTCCCGCACAGGGTGAAACCCCGCATCCGCATCCGTCATTCCCATCAGCAGTTAAACTATTTTTCCTTACTTATTAATGCTTACAATTTGGTAGTTATTTTAAGGGGCAAAATTGAATCAAGTTTTTTGGGGAAATTTCTTACTTGATACTAAAAATATTTTTAAAAAACTCTTAGAATCAAACATTCATGTTAATACTGTTTTGTTGTTTTTTTTTTTAATAGGTCCAAGAGACTCAGTCCACATCAGCATTAAGGTTATACCAAGAATTAAGTTTGCTTCGTGCCGACGAGCTGCTCCTCAGCAGGGGCTGGTTTTGCTATCTGAGGACTGACAACCACTCTGTCGTGTACACAAGAGAGCTGGATGGCATAGACAGAATCTTTCTTGTGGTTCTGAATTTTGGAGCCTCATCACAGCTAAACGTAAAGGAAATGATTTCAAATATTCCCAACAGAGCGAGGATAAGGTTAAGTACCAATTCTGCCAACAAAGGAAGCGAGGTTAATACACACGCTGTTAATCTGGACAAAGGAGAAGGACTCCTGCTTGAATATGACACGAAGGAGCTCCTTCACCACCAAACCGAGTTCAGAGGCAGATGCTTTGTTTCCAGTCGGGCATGCTACTCCAGCATATTAAACGTACTGCACAGCTTGTGTTAGACACCCCTATGAAAGAGATGAGGACACGGACCTTCTGTTCTATTCCAAGCATTTGCAGCAACGTCACGTACAGCACACTGCTGGGGACACTTTAGGAACAGTCATTAATTCCTCGCTATTTCTGTACCTTGAGTGGAAGTGCTTTAGGAACGGTTCTCACATGTTTTTAAAGAATAAAATGTTTAAAACAAAATCATCGCTTGTAGGAACTTGTAACTTTACTGAGAAAGCATCAATAGAGATGTCCAGAACCCGTTAGGACTCCAGATTATTAGAAAGATCTCATGAATTTTACTGTGAAGAATGTTGTTATTCCACAAAATGCAGGTACAGAAGCTAGAGGATGACTTACAATCCAAGTGTCTAAAAATATTCACAGAGGGAGGCAGGACCTTGACTTGTAAACCGTTCCAAGAATATCATAGTAAAACAGACAAAAACAAAGCTGTTCTGCTGGGGAGAGGGGAACAGTTCTGTCACCAATCCTTCCTTCACCCCCTACTCCATGTCCTTCTAAGGAGCATGATTAGAAAACTACTTTCCTAGGTTAAGGGACATGTACGTTAAGGAGATACAGTATAAGTGAGATGTACACTAAACTTCGGAGAAGCAGACTTTTAAAAATTATTTACTAACTTAAAAAAAAATCTCACTTTTGCTAATCCAAGTGGAAATAAGACTGAAATGTTTTAGTGTGTTTCCAACTCCCATTGAATGCAGCATTTCAGAATTTTAGATATTTCTTAAGATTCTCGAACACACTGGTGCTGTCAAGTCCAAGTTCCTCATACAGGAATTTAATTTGGGCTGTAATCTAAAAGAAACACATGGAAAAAATTAGAAGGCCTTTGTGGTAAAACTGCGCTGTTCAAGTCTTTGTCTACCCGTCTTCACCTCACCCCGAGGTCGGCAGTTTACGGCACGGGTACTTTTATCTGGGACAGAGGCAGAAGGCCCCCAACAATTAAGGTTCAATTCCTTTCTTTCCCAGAGCTCGCAAGTACTAGAGAGCCTTTCTTCTAAATTGACTCAGTGTTCTTCTGCCCCGCTCCTGCGTCCCAACCGCAGACCTGACGACTGAAGCAGCTGTCATAAGCCCACCACAACCACTGAAATGCTGAGTACATCTCTACTTGGAAATCTGCCCACCGAGACGGGCTTGATAACATACCTTTTTGTGAGAATCCTCAATCACATGATTGCCTCCGGGCTGAATATCTAAAATAATATTGGGGGCCTGATAACCTGAAAGAGTTAACATATGAAAGAAACAATTAGGTTTTGGCCAGCTGAGAGACATTTCTCCCTTCTCTTCCCAAGTGCTCTATTAAGTTACTAGGGAAGGAAAAAAGGCATAAACCATCACCATCAACAACAAAGAGATGGGAGGGAGCAAGCAGAAGACAAATTTCTGAAACAGGGAAAGCTGGAGGAGGACCGGGGGCTGAGGGAGCGGGTAGAAAAGACTGCAGGGCCACGTGGGGACGGCTGTGACCCGGGAGGAAGCCAATGGCCCCTGAGGAACCTGAGAGTCTCGGGACCTGGAAACACTATATAACCACACAATGGTGAGAGTAGGACGGAGCTGAATACAGAGTTTGAAAACGTGTATGTGGGTCCCTCCCACCCCAAGTCCAGAGAGTCCTGGCATGTCTTGGCAAGGAAAAAAGGTAAGAGTCCCTGTTTAATGAAACTGAAAGATCTAGAGAAAACTAAAACAGCTAGTTTGGGTATTTGAAGCTCTAGAGCAAAAACTTCAGAATCTGTTTTTTAGAAGTTCCCAAGAATAGTGGCTTAATTTTAATATTGTGAAACGAAAGAATGGTTGTATGATGACAGTACATCTTGAATTTATATTCGATACTTAAATTTGCTTTTTTTCTTTGTGCCTTGTCTACTTTAATAGTGCACTTTAAAAAAAAGAGATGAGGCAGTTATAGGCATTCTATGTGCTTCAACTGGAGTCGACACAGGAGAAACTGTTCGTCCCAAATCACGGGCAGATGGTTTGCTCTGCACATAAAATGTGTTCCCCCGAGCAGCAGGCTAAAGGTGACAGTCCACATAACTATGTCCCCTGCTCCCAGGGGGTCTCCTACCTTCACCGGCGCCCTTGGCATGCTCCATAACGGCTTCCTTGAGTTTCTCAGTATAGTTCACAATTCCTTTCAGAGGTACACGTTCATCGTTTTCATAAGCTGTGATGTGAATTGCAGGATAATGCTGCAAGAAAAGAGATGTACAAAGAATTTATATTATTTCTTATGGTTCCTTTCTACCTTATAGATTATGAAAAATAATTACTTCCAATTTTTTTCCCCAAATGCTACATGTTATTTTTTTATTTGGTATTCTTGAGAGATCGGCAGTATCCTAGTGCTAGACTACTTGTTACCTGGAACAGTGTTTTCTTGACTACAGAGAACATGACCGTATAGAAACAAACACGGGATATGAGCAGAGATGGGGCTGGAAGGTGTTCGGGTATTGTAGCAGAACAATCTAAAATCCTACTGAATTCCTGCCTCAGCTCCGGTAAGTATCCTCTTGGTTATCTTCTATCACTTCCGGATAATAATGTCATCAAGTGTCTTTCACTACCTGAGGTTTAATATTTTGATAGGGACAGTAGCGTTTTATGTAGTTCTTGTGTTTTTCATCAGATGAAGGATTTCCCCATTCTTCTAATTCTTCTAATGTCAGAGGAAGTGTCGTGTCCATCATGGTGTTGAGAACATCCAAGAACGGTGCCTAAAAAAAAAGCCAAATGAACTTAAACTTTAATGAAGAAATTGGTAAAATGACTTTCAGAAAGATATACTTTGTGCATTCCAGAGTCAGTGTGCTATGCCTGACTTCTTGGAACTGATGAGTCATATATGCTTTTCTCTTTTTCCACCAATTCTAAACGTTCTTCCAAAAAAAAAAAAAAAAAAACCAAAAAAAATCGAAGGGAATAGTCATTAACATCCTTCAGAGGAAATCCTTAAAAATTAATAAAGAACACTGTCAGGGAAGAATAAGTAAAGGGTAAGTAATTGGATTAAAATAACTTTAGAAGTTCTCCCAGCACAACAATTGTGTTTAAAATGTAAAAGCTTTGTTGTACTCCTATGTTAAGGTAAAAGTAAGGGAACTCTTTTCTTAGAGTAGCCTATGGATTTATGCCTCCCCATTCTGTAAACAGTTAGAGACAGTGTACTCACCTCCAAAGTCACAGCTCTCAGGAGGTCTGGATTAAAATTGCACAAGGCTCCCACAAGCACCCCTCCAGCACTGAAAGCAGTCAGGGTGGTTAGACTTGGCTGAGAAAAGCCTTGGCCATGAAGCGTCTTAATGCAAGCCTCTAAGTCGGCAAGGCCATGGAGTTTTTTGGTTAGACGGCCATCAGCGTGCCACTGGAGACCTAACTCACCACCACCCCTGAAATTAAAGGGCAAAACAGTTTTAGTGGGAAAAAAGTATCCACGATATAGGATGGGGTCAGCAAGCTATCGCCTGCGGACCAAATGCACCTGGAGGCCTGTTTTTGCATGGACCTCGAGCTAAGAATGGTTTTCACGGTTTTAAAGTTTAGGGGGAAAAAACCAACCAGGATATGTAGCAGAGACCATAGGTGGCCTCAAAGCCTAAAATGTTTACTATTTAGTTCTTTACAGAAAAAGTTTGCCAACTCCTGATATAGACAATCAAAAATTGATTCAACAAATATATTTCAGTGCCTGCTTACTATTTACAAGGCATTGTGCTAAACGCAAGCCTTAAAAACATAAATAAGCAAAAATCTCCTGCCCTAAAGAAGATCCTAATTTTGTGGGGAAAGCAAACAGCTACGGAGCAATGTGGACGCTGTTATAACACAAGTGTACGTAGGTATCCCAGAAGCAGCGGAAAGAACACCCACCTGTCAGGTTAGGGGTATAGACGTGAGTCAGGAACACGAATGCTTAAGATGGAGATACTATCTAAGCTGAGTCTTGAAGGCAGAATATGAGTTCCCAGAGGGCAAAGAAAGTGAAGGCATCAAGATACAGCATGTGGACAGGCACAGGGGGAAAAGAGCTTGGCACCTGAAAGGACGTAACAAGGCTGGATGTGGAGGATGTGTATGGCTGGAGCGCGGGTCGTGTCTGGGAGGGATGACAGATGCCACTGCAGCGCTCAGTCTGACCGTGAGGATCTTAACTACTGTACTGAGAAACACGGAATTTACCGCGGAGATGGGAAGGCAGGGAAGGATTTTAAGTAGAAACACAAAAGAATACTTGTGTCTTAAAAACAGCTCGAGTAAAATGGAAATAAGAGTAGAAAAAAGGAGTCCAGCTTAAGAGGCTATTTTAGAAAAACCTAAACTCAGGAAAATTAAATGGAAACCATAATGTTACTAAATAAGTAGAGATGATACTACTCTAAAAATCCTAAAAATCCGGTACAAATGCTAAAAATCTACCCTTTTGCTTATGAATCCACTAATGTTACCGAATCAAATTCCACCAGCATAGGGTTAGGAATTTCTAAATTCAACAGTACAGAAGAAAAAATAAACTTTCGCTCCCTGACATACTGTTATTCTGGACCTCTGTCCCAGTGCTCTGGCACGGACTCACACGCCAGGGGCAACGTGCTGACTCACCGCACATGGCAGTACGCTAAGATCCATCCGTCGTCCACCAACACCCGCCTTTCAGGCCTGAAATTCATTTTCAAATCCATGCCATAAGCTCCATACACATGTACCAGGAGAGGTTTCTTCTGCAAGTCCTCAGAGTCCGTTTTGTGGAAAACAGTCATGGGCACTAATTTTCCATCCTGGAAATGAAGATTTACTAGACATGTAAAGGAGAGTCTTTTAAAACAGTTTTATCCCCAATTTTATACACTGCTTATTGACGTTGAGCAGAAACCGCATTTAATTAAGACAAAGAGTTATTTATGGTCTCTAAAAATCCATCATGGTACTTATTTTCAGCTACTTTGCTGACCAATAATATTAACTAGAAAAGAGCAGCAAGACTGGCTTGAAAACACTTTATTACATGCATTTTCTTGATACTGAAGTAATTGTAAAGAGTTCTTCACTACCTAGTATTACTGTAATTCTTTCTTTCAGAGCAAGCCTCACTACCTATTAAGGTGAGACGTACAGCGTTCTTCCTATACCTAGGGCTACAGACTGGCATTTCTCAGCTATGAATACTTACAGATACGCTAACTCAAGAAGCTTTAACAGCTCAATTTTCTGTCCTCTACAGTCAAAATTCTCAACCTAATGGTACGTGAAATGTCGTACTCACCTTACTGATATACCCACCCACATCCTCTTCAAAGGCGTGTTTCACTTCATTTTTTAAATGTTTAAGATTTATACAGTTTAACACGAAAATTACTTTTAGGGCAGGTAACCACCCTGTTTCCCCGAAAATAAGACCTAGCTGGACCATCAGCTCTAATGCGTCTTTTGGAGCAAAAATTAATATAAAACTTGGTCTTATAAGATCGGATCTTATAGGAAAATAAGACTGGGTCTTATGTTAATTTTTGCTCCAAAAGACGCATTAGAGCTGATGGTCCGGCTAGGTCTTATTTTCGGGGAAACAGTACTCCCCAATGCAGTGCACATTCATCAATCCCAATTGATTGAAACTAGGCACTCCGGACAGACAAAATTAAGGGAATCTGAACTCTCATAGAAAAAGGGTAGGAAAGTTGCTTCTCATTCTGCTTATGGAAACTAATGAAACAGCACTAATGTACATAAGGAAAAGAATATAACTAAGCCACTCTATTTTTTTCATTCTCATTTTGAAGACTTCACTTTGGGGCACCAGGGTGTTATCTATTCAGGAGGAACTCCTCCTCTCATTATTCTTTATTGTACTCAATGTGTTACTAATAGTTACAGTAACTAAAGTAAGATTCATTCTTAAAAAATGACGTAAATTTCTATAGTAAATTTCTATAAAATAATCTCGGTCTTTTCATCTCCTTGCCTCCTGCCCAACTTCAATTAAATAAGCAGAGAAATACTTGCTGGTTGAAAATTTATGAGAAAAAAAGAGGCCAGGGTGGTAGCCCAAGTCCTGTGATGGCTGTGTCCCAGAGTTACCAGCAGTGCACAAAGGCCTGCAATGTTCTAGCAGCTTCCACTCAGCAGGGGCTTCCCTAATTCTCTAATGTGTAAAGCATCCCTTGGTTCTCCAAGAACTTAGCTCCACCGCTCTTTCCATTTGGGGTATAATTATAACATTTTGATAGGTTGGTATTAAATCCCATATTTGTAAAATAAAACAAAGCCTAAACATCATCTTTTGTTGACAAAAACCAAAAATCTAGAAGGTGAAACACTAAATTGTTAATGATTTTTTACCTAAGAGGTACAGCAAATGGGACTGAAAAATAGTCACTTAAACTTCATACATTCTGTGTTTTTGCTTTGTTCCAACAAATATGTCTTCCGTTATAATGTTAAAATAGTAATTGCTTAGACAACCACTGAACAAAAGAAAAAAATTCTTAAGGAAAAGAGACTTGTATCCCAATTCACTCTTTATCAGTACGTGTGAAATTACCAGATCTATACATTAAGGTCTGAAAATTCCTTAAATTGAAGGCCAGTTTATATATTAATTTGTTCCTCACTTGTACAAATTTCCTTTTCTACTTCTTACAACCTTCCCCACCCTCTTTCTCCTGGCCAACCTGTCCTCTTTTACTCTACACTTTGGCCGTATTGTCTTCTCTTCTACTTCCTGAATGCACCATTTGTCCCTCAATTAAGGGCGTCTGTACAAAATGGAATCCTCCTGCCCCGTTTCCAGCTTAACTCTTAATCATCTTGACTAAGATCTTACCTGAGACATTACTTCCTCAGAGAATCTTTCCCTGATCTCTCCAGACCAACTAAGGTCCGTTTGCCGTGTTTCCACTGTTCTCAGTACATTTTCCTTTGCAGCAATCAGTACATTAGTAATTCATTACTTCTTCAACATCTGTTATCTCCCCCACTAGATTTAAGCTCCACGAGGGCAGGGACTATCTTAAATCTAGTTTACGCTAGTCAGTTGCTTACCACCTTCACAATTTTTGCCATCACTGCATATCAACTTTGATTATTTTTTCTTTAAATCAACTTTCAAAATTTAAGTAAAAACAACTGGTGAAATCAAGGGCTTGATGTGCTGGTTATAAATTTTCTAATCCATGGTCAAATAAATCCGTGAGTATTACAGTTTAAAAAAAATATCCATGTTCCCCTTTCAAATCATTTGGGTCTTACTGTGATATGTGAGATCCACTTTACAAAACTGCTATCGTAATCCCAGCAACTGCACAGTACTTGACAAATAGTATGCTTTCGGTAAATGGGAGCCGCCAGTGGAGATTACAAAGACTTACCTTGCTTTTGGCTTCTAGACGTAACACACGACTAGTCTTTGTAATTGGGTCTTCATGCCCAGTTTCCTCAAACAGTTTGCCTTCTGCAAACTTGTATGTGTAATATTTTGGGGGACGTATTGGAGAGCAAAGCTGAAAGGGACAATTCTTTGGGTCTGAATTTGTATCCATTATGAATCCACAGGCCCAAGGAGGGAGCTAAAGAAATAAAACAGTTATTTTTACTCTTTATCTAGACACAAAGTTACCATGAATTAAATTTCTGGTTCTGTTCCAAACGAGATGATGTGCACATCAAGTTTAAGTTCTTCTATCCATTATCACGTAAAGCTTCATCAGGATTACTTCAGCCCAACAAAATACATTTCAAGTAAAAAACAAACAAAACTACATTAATGACCACTCAAATGAGGAAAAATGATAGGAAAATGGTTTATCATGATTCTGGATTTACATGAAATCTTTAAAAAAAAGTTAAGAAAAGTTTATTTTGGATTGCAAACTTGGGCAATGAAATAGCAAAACGATTAAGAATAAGAGCAAATCAAATAGTAATTCCAGAACCGAGCAACACAGAACATGAAATCTCTGACATGTGTTTTTAATAATTTCCCCACCAGCCCATACTCTGCTGCCTGTACAGTCACAGTGATGACAGTTATTATTCCAGGGCTACAAACTGGCTCAGCAGCATTAAAGCATTTACAATTTGTTTCTAACTTTGGCTCCCGGGCTAACCATTGTGCAGAACAAAACCTTTCCCGGCACATCCACTCTGAGAAACTCAGAGCTATTATGATTAGATTCTTAACTTTAAGAAAAAAAGGAAAGGAATCAAAATTTATTCTCCCGGAGCAGCAGGGTCCAGCTTCAAGCCTTCCACTAACATCCTTCTTATACCTTTTAAAGAACTCTGGTAAGCAGGCTGACAGTGTGTTAAACATGGTACTGAGAGTCAGAACATTAAAAGAAAATTGCCTTTCTTTTCCTAAGTAATCGTAGAAAGAGCAAATTCCTTAGAAAATCAGAGGTCTTGACACAGCAAAGTCACTGGTGGGCATATTCAGAAAGGGTAGGTGGGGGATGTGTGCATAGAGTGCACCATTTAACCTGTAGAAACTGCAGCTAAGGAGCTTATGTTCACAGAACAGATTTCGTGTAATTAATCCAAAGAATCTATTTTCCTGAAACACTAATAAGGACATATACTTGCAATGTTTCCTTAAAACAGTTCCTAATTTATTCTCAGATTAAGGATTATTTTCAAGGATAATTTATTTAAATGTAAACCATCACTGGAAAGAAAAACATAATCGTGAAAGTTGGGAAATCTGGTAGCATAATTGAAATGGGCAGATTGAGACCTCAGTGGGAAGCCAAGAAACATTGTTACTATCCTTGTAACCAGGCCTCAGGTTGCGGGTACAAGGTGCCCCAGTCCACAGAGGCACATGTTTTTCTGCCCTTCAGTGAGACGAAAACAGTTTCCATGTGACCCTGGTAGTGAGCTGTTTTAGTTGCAGACCAAGTGGTTCCAAGAAATCAAAAAGTCTTTTGGGTGTATTTCTTAAACTAATGGGACCAAGGTTAAAATTTTAATCATAATAACAACTGTTCCAGGCCTATGGACTTTTTAAAGTTGGTTCAGCTGCTGCAGAAATAAGCATTAATGAATGATCTCAAGGACATCGTAAGTCACATTTCCCAGTGAGCTAAGCCTGCAGTATCATCTATGTATACTTACAGATAGGAGTCAAGAATAATTATAGTTGGCCAGGCAATAAATAGGCAGATATTCCTTAGATACTTGACAGAATAGGTTCAGTATTCTACCAGGAAATCAGAGTCATTTCATTGAAAGAATGATTAAGACATAAATGCTGAAAGAAAATTGGCCCAAGTGTACCGACTCCTCCAAATAAATTGGTATTTAGCACAAAACCAGAAATTCTCCAATTTGCTTAAACATCATAATCCATTTAATTATCCTAACTTCTTTTTGTAAAGAAAAAAATATTACTAGGAAATACTGATGACATGACCAATGATGGGGGCAAGTACATTAAAGGTTTTACATTTCCAGTGCAGAGACTGAGTTATAAAAGATCTTTTAGTCAAGTGCCCACTGGGCAGAGACGTTACCACAGAAATACTTTATAATCCACTCATAGTTTGGCTGAAAGATTTTGTTCTTTGCATATGGCATTGTCTAAGCATATTAATCAGTGTTGTACAGTTCATGAAAAGGCTCTGATCTGTAAAATTATCTTTTAGTAGCACCTGGTATATAACATAGTATTTGGTTCCACAACATTAAACAGGTTTACTAGGTACTACAGGTTGGGAAGGGTCGGGAGATAGAGAGGATATTGAATAAATTAAAGACATGATGTTTGTGCTCATGGAAGTTAAAGCCATGGAAACAAAGTCACATCTTTAAAACAGGAATACTTACACAAAATTTTAAAGGTCATATTTACTTAGAAGTCAAATCTTATGGCAGAGTAAAGTCATGACAGTTCTAATTTTCTTGACAGAATTTTGTTGTCATAAATGCATTTCTAGAAATTATGTATTTTCTCCTATCTCTACTCAGATAAACTGCGGTAAGGATAGATGTTCTGCCAGTTTCCCAATTAAAGATATCTGAATTTGGCATCGATTAGCAAAGTGAACACACACTTTGAATCCAGTACACAAAGCAATAAGAAAATCACCTTAGTAAAATCACCAGTTTTGTTTTAGGACACCTACATAATCTTCTAAGACACCAGATGTTACATTTTATAATTTGATTTTATGATGTGGCTGGAAAATTTTGGTTGCTTTAGGCCCTTGTAATTTCTTATTTATACACTATAACAATCTCAAAACTAATCTCTCTGCCCGTGCCTCTAGTTGCGGCAGTGTCCCCTAACAGGCTGGCAGGTAACCTCCTACAGCTTGACTCCTCAAATCATTCCTCCGCTCCCAAATTTCCAATGTTCCCCCTCTTCGTAATTTATGCATAAAACCATCACCTTGACAGTCAAAGGGCAAATCATAGCTTTATCCCCCAGAAATTTATTCTGGAATGGAATTACTAGCAGTTTCCTGAACATTTTCTGAATGTTTCCAGCTAACAGCGTCATTTAGTATACTTTCTCATTCTAGAATACTATCCCCCTTCCCACCCATCAAAATCCTATCTATCCCCTTTGGTTTATCTCAAATTCTACTTCTATAAACGCTTTCCTGGGCCCTCTTCCTTTCCTTTGGGTCCCACAGCACATTTGGTGTTTTTGATACCACATATTTCTTCTATTATTATTTTTTTACTACTAACTATAGACTTTATTCATACTTCACCCATATGTTTCCACTAAAGTCCTTTTCCTGTCCCAGGATCCACATTTAATTTAGCTCCTCAGTCTCCTCCAATCTGTAAAAGTTTCTCAGTCTCTCCTTGACTTTCAGGACCTTGAGGTCATTTTGAAGAATGTGGGGCAATTATGTGGTAGAATGTCTTTCTATTTGGATTTGATGTTTCTTCATGAACAAATCAAGGTTATACATTTTAGCAAGAATACCAGAGTCAGGAATACACGTCAACGGATCTTCTTACTTGTATGTCAACCTCAAATGCTTGCCAGGTTTTTCACTGTAAAGTGGCTATTTTTCCTTTTGTAATTAATATGTATTTTGTGGGTAATACTAGTCCTCTTGTGAAGACTAGGAAAATAACCTATTTATCCTTAAATGTATGCCCACTCATTTTAGCATCCATCGGTGGATCCTGCCTTCAATAACTATTGGTACTGTGGTTTCCTAACAGTGATTTTGTATCTCTGTCGTTCTTGATACCACTGATTTAAATACACCTATACTTAACCTTTGTGTACTACTTTAATCTCACAATCAGTTGCATCCTCTGTAAGGCCAGGTATTTTGTCCTGCTGTCTTTTCACTTCTGAGTGCCCAATACAGTACCTCGCACACAAGTTCAATAAACATCCAGTGAATTTACTGGAACTACATTTCAACAGAAATTGTGACAATGCTGCAGTTAGGGAGGTATAAGTGGTCTATGTTAGCTGGTCAACTGGCTCCGCAGCTCTTTCCATATTAAGTAAAACGGAGGCTTCTCCTCTCGCCTTCAGTGACTGTTACCTTAACTCACACGTTAACGCTGCTTTAAAACTGGGCAGTCAGGTGCCATTGCAAGTTCACTTGTGGAGGCAGACTATCTCTTGTGACAGTCACAGGCAGCACCACCACGTCAGCCTCAGGCAGTTATGTGCCTCCACCAGCTGTGTTGCAGTGGAGCCCACTGCTGTCCCCGTACTGAAAGAAACCACAGTTCACCCTCCCTGATCCCGTGAGAAAATTGCCAGAGATGACGCAGACATTAGCAAGCAGTGGCAGAAACACAGTGGGCATGATTCCCATCCACTGGGGGTGTGGGGATGGGAGCAGCAGGCAGCGGTTAGGGACCAGCTACCAAGTTGGCCTGAGTTATTATTCTATCTCAAGTTGTAGAAATACGTGTTTTATAGAGATATGTAGAAAGAGACACAGTTAATTGCGATTGCAATTAACTCGATGTCTGAAGTTCATGCTATTAAGACAGTATTTTACGTAAAACTGCATTAAAAGCAAGATCCTCGAATTCTAAAATAAACCTCCTAAATGTGATAAAGACCCACTATGTTAAATTCCATTTAAATTAAATTCCTTTTAAGAAAAAGTACATTGCTATTATTCAAAATGTGTTTTGGTTCAGCTAAACTGCAGGCATTTTGATGAACAGTATTTATTGTCTTTTGCTAATTAAACATACCTTTAGAGACCGAACTGAATCATCAGCCAGACCAATCACGTTAACATAAAGCAGATTGCTGTGCTTCAGGAACAAAACACAGTGGTCCTTAAACATGTCCAAGTCTACGACTTTGGTGTTTCTCTTCATTGTGAAAAATAAATCCCAATTCATAATAGCAGGTGTATCAGCTGCTGTTCTCATTAGCTGTATGGAACAAAGTTAGAAGAGATCCTGGTAACAGAACGTGATGACAACATCCATGGATATAACCACTGAAAACTAGACCACCCTATTCTTCGCTGTTTTAGGAAGAGTTGAAGGAACTAACCACATCAGGGCTGAAGTGTGACTATCACCATATGAATAAGCCCAGGCTAGCCTGCTGGGTGGCCCAGTGCTTAGATGACAGCCAACCAATGGCCATTTGAGTGAAGGTACCAACAGCCAGCTGGAAACATCAGTGAGTCTAGCTGAGACCAGTTGAAGAACTGCCTGGTTGAGAAAGATCCAAATTGCTAACTCACAAAATCACGAATTTATAAGTTTTTTTTTTTAGGCCACTAAGTTTGGCTTTGGTAACTGACATAATCAGGATAGAGTATGTTTCATTTACTATCCTTTTTAGGCACACAATTAAAATATGTAGAGGTATTATTAGCTCTAAGGGAAGAGAAATGGGTTTGGTTATGCACAGGAAGGTAGCATCGATTTCTACACTTTACCAAAAGTCTACAAAACAATGAACTTTTAGAATAAAAAATGCTGCTGATGGAAGGGTGACACTTCTTAACAGCCCAAACAGGGATAAGAAGAATACAGGATCACCTTGAATTCTGTTGGCTCGCCAACATTAGTGAGAATGTATAATTCATCATCTCTGTGTTCAACGTAGTAAAGGACCCCATGTATTCGCTTCTGGATAAGTACCGGTGGGTCCCAAGGGCTTAGGCCATCTATCAACCATACTTCAGAAGTGGTCTTGTTCATGATATTTATAGTGAGAAAACGACTGTCTTTTGTAAGATAAAGGAAAACAAAATAGCTAGAGAGAAAGAGAGAGAGAGAAATAGATATGAAAATCTAATAAATTTCAAATGTATGATAACTTATTAATGACAATTATCTCACAGGTGTCAGTGTATATGTCAATTTATAATGCAGATGGAAAATAAAAACAACTCCTTAGTGAAGTCTGCTTGTAAACTAAAATATTGCTATTGTTTTCCCATTTCCCCCCAAAAACATTTAAAATAATTTTTCTCTAACATTTTATTATGAACATTTTCAAACACGCAGAAAAGTTGAAAGAAATGTAAGGTAAATACCTATATCCCCATCACTGAGATTCAATCATTGCTAACACTTTGCGATACAGTTATCATCACATATATGCATCATCAATCCATCTTATTTTAAATGCATTTCAATGTAAAGTACAGATATCATCTAATTCTCAACCACATTAATAGATTTTAAGGGCATTTTGCTAAGAAGAGAAAATACATTTCCTAGAGGAGATATATAACTGTAGGGATGAAAAGGGACACAAAGTTTACTTTGTTTTTCCTCTGTATATATGTTGGATTTCCTTCCCCCCTCCTCCTACTTTTAACAACAATAGGAAGAAAAAATCCTCACAATCCCACTAACCTAACACATTTAAAAAATTAACGTAACTATTTTTTCCTTCTAAAGTTTATTTGTATTTCATGCATGTCTTAAAATAGATATAATTAAAACACAGCTGCAATTTTCGATTCTGCATTTTTCACTTCAGATATCAGTATCTCCCTCCACATTACATAGTCTTTATGATCATTGTTTTTAATGGCAATTTAATAGTCTATCAGATTAAATTACTATAATTCTTAAAAATTTAGATTTTAAGGTTTTACTGTAATAAAGGATATAAAAGGGAATATATTCATGAACCTAGTTTCCCCTCCCTGACCTTTACAATTGTTTCCCTAGGATAAATTCTTAGGAATGGAAATACTAATTTTTCACTTTGAAACAACGGATGGCTTTAAATATTTACATGTTTCCTTATTAGAAAAGTAATTTTACCAAAAATACTGAAAATATAAAGAATAATGATAACCCTGAATCTATTACCCAGAGATAAGCATGGCTAACATTTTGGTAAATTCCTTCTGTACTGGATTACATTGCCATGTTTGTCAACTTTATTTCTTCTGTCATGTGTCTGTATCCATTTTAAACTTGGTGACATAGTTTAAATATTGGTCGATAACATCTATTTATAGATTAAGGATAGATTGGTGCAAAAGTAATTGCAGTTTAAAAGCTTGAAAATAACTGCAAAAACCGCAATTACTTTTTCACCAGCCTAATTAAAATACAGCTGCAATTTTGTTAAAAATACTTTCCTCCATTTTGTCATCTGTATTTAAATTTATTTGTTTACAATGGTTTTTGACTTAAAGAGTTTAATACACGTATTTTAGGTAACCAAGAATACTGGCACTACCTTTGTAATTTCTTTTGTTGATTTTATGCTTTGGAAATATTTCAACCAAATTGAGTGAAATAGTTGTATTTTCATCTAGTGGTTGTTTTTTTTTCTGGATGGTTTTATTTTTATCAATAGATTCTTTAAATCTTTTAGGAATGTATGCTGATGTATAAAGTGATGAAAATTATTTTTGTCCAAATAGTCAATATTTCTCACAGCATTAAAAACATAACACCCATTTACTTTTCATTAGTTAGTGAGGTCTCTTTTATCATATAATAAGTTTTTATACATACTAGGGTCTATTCTGGTCTCTATTATTTGTCAGTTTGTATTATTTTAACTGTTGTAACTTCATGTTTTCCTATATGGTTGTAGGGCAAATCACCTACCCTACTTTGCTCTTAATTTTTAACACTTCCTTTGCTATTTTTATCTACTTATATTGGTTTGATGATGATGATTACACAGGTAATCAAAAGATAAATTATTTGGTCAATTATTTGGCAGATAGATGGTTATAGGAAAGTGAGAATACACTTAGTGACAAGTGACAAGTTTCTTAGAAAAAGAAGACAATTATGGTAACCACAAAGCAAAAACCTACAAGTAGATACACAAAATATAACAAGAAGGGAATCAAACCATATGACTATGGAAAATCATCAATTCACAAAGGAAGACAGTAAGAAAGGAAGAAAGGAACATGGGAACTACAAAATAGCTAGAGAACATTAATAAGACAGCATTAAGAACTCCTTACTTATCAATAATTACTCTAAATATAAATTGATTAAATTCTGCAATCAAAGGGCATAAAGTGGCTGATTAGATTAAAAAACAAGACCCAACTACATGCTGCCTATAAAAATCACTTTAGCTTCAAGGACACACATCGGCTCAAAGTGAAGAGATGGAAAAAGACATTACATGGAAATGGAAACCAAGAGAGCAGGAGTAACCATACTAATATCAGACAAAAGAGACCTTAACTCAAAAGCTCTAACAAGAAATAAAGGCCTTTACATGATGATAAAAGGGTCAATTCAAGCGGATATGATAATCATAAATACCTATGCACTCAACATTTGAATACTCAAATATATAAGGCTATACTCAAATATATAATACTAACAGATCCGAAGGAAAACAAAAGACAATAATACAACAATAATAGGGGACTCCAATACTCCACTTTCAACTATGGATCGACCATCCAGGCACAAATCCAATAAGGAAATGTGGGACTTGAACTATTACTTTAAAACAAATGGACCTAACAGACATACAGAACACTCCATCCAACAGTAGCCAAATATACACTCTTCTCAAATGTACATGGAACATTCTCCAGGAAAGACTATATGTTAGATCACACAGTCTTAAAAGAAGGAAAACTGGAAAATCCACCAATAGAAATCAATACACTTCTAAACAATCAATGGGTGAAAGAAGAAATCAAAAGAGAAATAAAAAAAATACCTTGAAATAAATGAAAATGGAAATACAACATACCAAAACTTAGAGGCTGCAGCAAAAACAGTTCTAAGAGAGAAGTTTATAGCAATAAACATCTACCTTAAGAAAAAGGCAAGATCTCAAACAACCTAACTTTATATCTCAAGGAACCAGAAAAACTTATAGTCATTTTGGCAAACTTTATTTGTACAGAAAACTGACATCTGGGGGGTCAAAGCAATCACAGAAAAAGTAACTGTGTTTTAGAAGCTCTATGAAGATCTTTACTCCATTTTCTCTTCAGTTATTCTGCTTTTTCCTTTTTGGTCCTTCCCTTTGGATTTGGGGCTGTGTTTAAAGTATTCAGAATCCACAAACTAGTCTGTGCTGTAGGTCAGGGTTCCGAATACCAAACTAGGCTTAAACATATTTAATTGTGGCTCATTCCTTATGTGGAAGAAAAAGCACGCTGGTAGCCAAGCATTTTCTAAGAATCTTAAATGTATGTATGACAACTCAATTTTAGAACTTAGGACAGTAACAACATATGGCAAGGAAGTACCTTATTCAAGGGTATATAGCTCACTGTGCTGGTTTTTAATTTTTTTGTTTTCAATTTTGAGCTTTATTCACAAGATGTAAAATGATTCATAATCATAAGTCATTGATATAAAATAATAATTTACTAGCTTAAACTGTCATCTCCAAAAGATATCCTTGACCAATGACACATAAAACAGATCGAATGGTTTTGGTAGTTTCTCATTAAAAAAATCATCAGGAAAGAAAACACCAAGAAACAGTGACTGTATTACTGGACTAAGAATGTTAATTCTATGGGCTGGAATAATGTAACTTCTCCAGACTACAAATTATTAATATAAACTGGGGGTTGTACAAGATATTCTTTAGGGTCCTTGTCAGCTCTGACATTTTATAAAATGAAGGGTTAATTTTCTTGTTTTAGGTATCGACTTCACTGCAATAGATTTATTTGGTGTTAAATCCTTTTTTTTTTTTTAAATAAAATCTGTTCAGATATTGTTCAAACTATACTGTTAAACGATGTATGAGGTGACAGGACACTTATGTTAAGAAAAAGTTTTTTTCTTATAAATCATTTGGAAAAGTATATCTAGGTAAGAGTTAAGGGATTTTGCCAGATAAATTTACTATCATTTCCTTCCAAGTGTGGTTAAGTGGTAATATAAGGCATGAATCTTGGAGATCACAAGGAAGTAAAGAGAATTAGCTTTAAGAAGAAATTACCAAATTACTGGGGAAAGTAAAATTTAAAGACCAACAGCCACCATGGCTCAAGGCAAAGCAATTTAAAATTCAAATAATCTATATGAAATGAGTAGTAAATTCTGTACAACTGACACCATGGTATCTAGTTATGACTTACAAGAGATTTCTAACTGCTATATAACAACCCTTTCAATATTTAATTAACAACTCCTCTCATGCGTCACAGTCCAGAGAGAATGTTAGTAACTAATCATTTACAGTTTAATGATGTATTTGTGTTCACTCTGCAGTTTGAATATATCTAGACTCCAATTTTGAATCCAAACAACTTATGAAAGAATGATTATGCTCATCTTAGCCTTACATCTGGTTCCAGCCAAAATCAACATTTTAAGTCAACCAAGAGCAGCACTTTAGATAACTGGAGAAATACTCTGGAGAAAAAGATTTAATTGTATTATTCTAATACCTTGGGTCTTTTTCTGTGTAAAAACGTTCATTACGTTTGTTATCACCAAAAGTGGCTCGATATACATCATGACAACGAAGGTTCCTCTGGAAGGTGTAGAATAAAACATCCTCTTCTTCTTCATCCTTTACCCACTCTGAAAAAAAAACAATTAAAGAATTACACACAGCCACCCACTTACAGTTAAAAAAAAAAAAAAACACAACAAACCAGCAAAGTGCATTCTAATTTTGAGTGCCGAAGAGATGTGCAAGTTTATCTCTGTAAATCTAACATAGGTTCAACTGTATATAACTTGTGTTATATATAAGCCTCAGAGCTTTCTAGAGACTAAAATACTACATCAATTATAAGTTTTCAAGCTGTTATCAGTCTCAGGGTACTCAAGTTTCTAGATAGGAGTTGAATGTTCTATATTTTGGAAAGACTTTAATAAGTCAATATTTGCTTTCAGGAGATGAATTATGTTTTAATCTATAACCTCCAACTTTAGTCTGGGGAAATACTGGATCATTTTATCTCATGCCTAAATGTTTTATGACTGCCTTCAAGCCACAGGATGTCTTAAACTACCAAATAGACTTTAATGCTAGTGTTTTCTTGATCTTACCAGAAGCTGTCATCGGAAGTTTTCACACAATTACATCATGACTGCCACCTGGCTGACAGTGACTGTAAGACATCATTGTATAATATGCATCTTGATGTCACAGAGGTTAAAAGGTACCAAATGTATGTCTGAGAATTAATTAGATAGGATATAACTTCAATGAACTGCAAAAGCATTTAGTTATCAAACGGAAATTTATGTTGAAAAATGAAACGGTAGGGTAAGAGTATGAACAAACGCATAAGTATTACTCGATAAATGATAAAATTTAAAGTTGGTTCTGTTAGTAAAAATATCACGAGTTCTACTTATGACTAAGTTAGTTCAACATGTTCAAAGTTACTCTCAGTAGTGACCCTGGGCAATTTGCTATTGGATATATAATTAAAGAAGGTCTCCTGAATAAGAGGCACATAGAAAGGAGATGTGGTGTCCACTGGGATAAACAGATCAGGCACTAACCTTCTCATTGACTCACATGGGCAAGTAAAATGTTTCAAAAGTATAAACAATTCTCTTACTGTTGCCTTTTCAACACAGAACACTGCTTTGGCTGGTGGCTCACCGAAACTGGACACATTTGGGAAAGAAGCTTCCATTACAGGCTGATCACTGAGCTTCACAATTATACAGGTAGATGCTTCAGAATCTTCCGTTCTTATTTTGGCGGCTACATATTTTTCATCAGGAGCAACTCTGATACAATCAATAAAAGGCTGGTCTAATTTAAGTTCCTCCAAATTGAACAAAACTTCATAATTATCATTGTCTGCTGCATAGAGGAAAGAATGAAAGAGATAAGGCCACAAGATGTACTTAAATATTATTTAAACTGTATTTCAATGTTTTAAATTCGCATTTCTCTACTATAAGAAGCTATATTCTGGCCTCCTTCAGCACTGATGGTAGCTTGCTTTGCAATAGAAACTGGCATTAGTTATTTTATTATCCTATGTTATTCAGTATTATACTATGCATCAACCTATGTAGTATTATTTGACAGTTATAATCTAGTATTTCTAGACCATATAGAACCTATAAAGTAAGACAATTTAATTGATACTGAATAATTTGTAAAAAGTTACCTAGCACAGTACCTGGTATATTACAGATGCTCAAGAAACGCTGGTTCCCACCTCTATTCTCCCTGTCAAAGCTTTTGTATAGCTGTTAACTATATCTTAAGGAATCCCAGATACTAAAAACTAGTCAATAAAAAAAGGGGAAAATTCAGAAATAATCTAAAATTTTTTTTGATACCTCTGAGAATATCAAATTTCCTATGAAAAATCAGAATATGTTAAAAGGAAAAACTATGGTATACCTTCTTCATCTTTGGAACGAACCAAGCAGCAACCTTCTTGATAATACACAAAACCACCATGTTTAATCTGACAATGAAAAGAGTTTATTTAATAATAATAAATAAATAATTTATTTAGTTATTTAAACACAATTTTAATTAACTGTTTAATGGTGTGACTAGTCAAGGTGAAGAAATGAGATCTTTCATAAAAAGCAGATCTGTTAAAAGTCTATGAATGAACACAAAAAATGTAATATAGATCCTTTTGCAACATAGTAGATAAGAAATGGTTTTCATATGTTCACAACCACTGAAGGCGTTTCTTATACATAACTGGAAGAGGCAACAGAGAAGACATAATGAAACCTAGGTTGGCTGGTTCTTATGACTGTACAAAGGACTTGAGCTACATTTTGGGGAGCATCTGATATTCCTATAGTATCATTCAATTATGAGATCAAGTGGCAGTTTTAATATAGTCCAAAATTATGCAGATGAGGAAACTGTGGCTCACACTGGGCTGAAAACCCAGGCAATAACTGTGGGATTCTTTCCTGTAAAATATATCGTCACCACCAACTGTTCATGGTCTTGATTAGATTTTACACAAAGCATCTCATCCTTTGTGGGGTGACAGATACAGACAATTTGGAATTGAGAGAATAAATACTACCAATACATGAACAGTGCTCCTGTCTAATACTTACATAGTAAATGCAACTGACTGATATGATTTCAGGTAGCTTCAGACACATATGGTCAAATACTTGGCTTTCATGATATTATACTACTTTCAGTAAATTTCTTTTTATAAAAAAAGTGTAGATAGAGCAAACAAATACTTTTCAAATAATAATGAAATATGACAATTTCATTTCAACTTCTTGGAATTATTTTTATCTTGGTTTTGATCTTTGTATTTTAAGGATCACTCTACTTACTCTTTGTTCTTTGAGATATTTTGTTTGTTTTAGCGTATTTTAAAGGCCCAAAGCAGTCTAATTATCATGTGGGATTATCTCTATAAATCAGAAGGTATTTCATTTACATATTGACTGATTAATAACAGATTAGGAAAAAAAAAGTCAAAAGATATCCTACCTCTGCATTGATGATTTCATATTCTTCTTGTGGCTGTGTTTCTAATTTTGTCCTCACTTTTTCAAATGCATCCATGTTTTCTGAAAGGGATTTTTCCTTTTCTTGTTTAATAGGCAGAAAATCCTGGAAAAAGTTTTATTGGTATAATATTTCAAACTAAGGAAAAATCCTTTGCTTTTTACAGATAATTCTTATTTTTTTTCCATGTTAAGTCCTGCAATGTTAGGTTTATACCTATGAAATAATATGCATTTCACAGATCTTAAATGTTGAAGCTCAATAAATGATCTACTTTTTCATTTAAAAATGTAAAGAAAGAAAATAAGGTGGCGACTTTATGGCTATATTATTAATTTAAATGGACAAGTTCTTAAGATGTAGGACTACCAAGAAGCTGGAGAATGGTCAGAAATACTAGGGGAAAGGTTTATACAAAATTAAACAGTAAAGGAAATCCCAAGAATGTTTACATATTTAATTATCAGGGGTGAGAGGTGAAAAAAAAACAAACGACTGACTTTTTATAAAGTACTAAAATACCTCTTCAAAAGGAGGGAAATGTCAACAGCACAGGAAGATATTATCTTTATTAATAAATGTTCAGTATTATTTTATTGACAGCAAGAATTATAAGAAATTTGTCCTACTTTACATCTTCATAAGCCATAATTTTCCTCTTTTCGTGGGGATATGGAATCCCCCCAATAGAACTGTTTATCAGATCAAAAGGTGAGTTAATGCTTTATATAACAACTTCTCTTTGAGTTTAAGAAACAAAATAGTGCATTCACCTTATAAAAAGAAGGAAAAATAATGGAAAATTAATGAACATGAATAGAGACACAGATGAAAGCTAAATAAGCACTCTTGTCTTTTAGGAGTCTCTAATAAGCTCTGAGCTTTAGTTGACTTCTGGAGAAGATAACTATCATATAAATTATTAAAATTTAGATAAGGCAAAAAGATAACTATCATATAAATTATTAAAATTTAGATAAGGCAAAACCTCGATTGTCAAATAAAAAAAGGGTTCAATAATTCAACAATCCCAGGTTTCCCTTGTTTAAGCAAAAGAATTCTAGCCAAGATTTTCAACATCAGCTTTCTGCCAAAGATGACAACTGTGGCGATTCATGCCAGAGGGGCACTAAGCCTTTGGTAAGGAGCTCCAACAGCTGGTAAATATTTATTGCACAAGTGTGTCCATGGTACTTTACCAACACTGTAGAGAATGTAAGCTATAAATATAGTTTATATCACAAAGCATTTACAATTTAAAATTAAACACACCAATAAAATAGGAAACTCACCAAAACAAATTAAATGGAAAAACAATCATTTTCACAAAGTGTTTCTCTGAGAATTTTTGAGATCCTTTATAATTTGGATTGGATTCAAATTAGCAACAATGGTTGTTATGAGAGTCTGAACCATTCAGTCTCTACGTCTATCGTATAACTAATATACTCGAGTAATTATGTGAAGACCAAATATTGGAGACTCATATTTATTTTTTATTTATTTTTTTGCATTTCTACAAAATCTAGAGTTGATCCTTAGGCAAAATATCTGTATCAATAATTTCCTACTATCACCTAAAATGCAAATCAGAAGATCACTAGAAGATCACTATCCTGAAATTATAACAGCAATGGGATCTTCTTTTTCATTTCCAGATACACACTTATCTGTTCTATAATTCTTATTGGAACTTTTTTTTTTTTAAGGAGGGAGCAGCTCACAGTGGCCCATGAGGGGATTGAACGGGCAACCTTGGTTTTATCAGCACCACGCTCTAACCAACTGAGCTAACCGGCTACCCCCTCATTAGAACTTTTGAAGTAGTCAGAATAGCTACGAAGAGTACCTCTTCCTACTACTACTACCTTGCAGCTTCTAGCACATTCTCGGTCAGGGAGCTGGGCTCTGCTGCTTTTAAATACCCATTCTTGTTGAGAGCAATGGCCAATGCAGTGCTTGCTACAGGCAACAGAGCTGGGTCCAATAGCTGCCCTATTAGTGAAACTTACTTTACATTCTTAACTTTTTTCTGGGCAAAAATTCAATAAACTGAGCTTATTGGAACCAAAATAACCCTGAAAGCAACAGGATTTTTAATTGCCATAATAAAATGGAAGAATTCAAGAACTTTGTAAATAATTCCTCAAAAATAATTACTCCCAGGGAAACTGAGATTTTATGTAATATTCATAAAGTGCTCTAAGTTTTTTTGGTTTCAGTTCTGTCCCACCAATACCCATTGGGTGTTTTAAGTTTTTATTTCAATGCTAGCTGACATTACCTATCATTAGGGTACGCAGCAAAAATTATCCATTTTACCCAAGTATCTTAATACAATAATAGTCTATTTGTTTCAAGGGCATATATTACCTAATAGAGCTGAGGTGAGGATAGCTTACATGTACAGTATCACTCCATTAGTGGAAAAAGGAAGCACTGTTCTCACCGTCCAGGTGGCCCACCATAAAACCATTTTACCAATAAAACCTTGTAGCAGGAGAATGCAATAAGTAAACTTTATGGCAAAAATGCTGAACTCTAAAGACAGAAAAATGGCACAGTAGAAAGACACTAGAAAGTTTTTGGTCAAGATGGTGCCATTAATAAATGGCTATTTCCAAGTCTATGGCAGGGAGAGTAAAAAGCAGGGTTAGGACATCGTTTGGCAGGAAGCAAGGAGTGCTCAAAGATTAATGGAGACATGTCAAAAGGACACAAGAGCCAGTCTGAAGGGGTTCCTACTAGCCGTATTTGGGTGAATTTGAGCATCAGAAAGAATAATGACCGCAACTGATTACACTGAAAAAAATAAAATAAAAATTCACAATAATTTGAAAACAAGCAAAAGAAAAAAAAAAGATAAAATAAAAACCCACCAAACTAAAATAAAAAGAGTGTACAACAACAAAAAAAGAAACTCTTCTTTATAGAATACCAGCTAATAAATATAGAAAGACTAGAATTAGAAAATCATTAGCAAGCCCCAGTGAAACAACTGATTAAAGATCATCAATGGTTGTTAAACTCATTAGGTGAAATTATATTGGGTAATACAATATTTACACAGTACCAAAGCATTACCCTACAGATTACTTAGCAATTGCAAAGGGAATAATGCCCCTTTAACAATGGAGAAAGCAAGCACTTATCACACAAACTAAAATTATCAAGCTTAGCATCATTAATAATGGGACAAGCTGACACTATGTGTGTCCTGATATAATGTAATACGAAACATTTCAATTTAAGAAGAAAAAGAGAAGAGTAAGCCTAAAGGAAGTAGAAGAAAGGAAATAAAACTAATTTGTTTCAATGAAATTGATAAAGATTAAACTAAAGAGAGAGAACAAATAAAAAGTTGGTTCTTTGAAAAACGTACCAAAAGAGACATATATAGCAAAACTGATTTTAAAAAGACAAAGAATATTAAGAATGAAAAATGTGGCATAATTAGAGATATAACAGAGATTTAAAAAATCACAATACGGTTCTTTATGCCAATACATTTGAAAACATAGATAAAATGGATGATTTTTCAGAAAAATGAGTTACCACCAAACTGACTCAAAAAATTGACGAGCTGTATAAGCCAGTAACTATCAAAGACAGTGAACTAGTAATTAAGTGTCCTCTTCTTAAGAGACAGGAAACCCAGATACTTTTAAAGGTAGATTTCTGAGTCTTCAAGGACTAGATAATCTTCTCATATGCTAACTATAAAAAAGAAAAGCCAACTATTTAAAATTACTCAACTTATTTTATCAGGCTAATGTAATCTTGATACCCAAACTGGACAATGACAATACATGACAATTAAAAACCAACCTAACTGTAAAATATGGATAAAAAACATAAAATATGATAAATCAATGTATTTTTTAAAGCACAAAACAAAAACAACAGTATTAATAATAAAATCCTTTATGACCAAGAAAGATTTATCTTAAGAATGAAAGGATGGTTCAACATTAGAAAAAATCTTTCAATCTAATCTAACACAAATAAAGGAGATAAATCTTAGGGCCATTTCAATTAATGCATTAAACAAAGAAAATAACATACTTAACAAAAATGATAAAACTGTTAAGTAGGCATAGAGAGGAACTTCCTTGACTTGATAAATAGTGTCTGTGTTGTTTGACACAGGACCATCGTCAATCTGTAATGAACATACTGGACGTATATTCATATTAGTACACGTCATTTAGCACCTGTGAAACACTTTTCAAAAAATCGTTATTCACTTTAACTATCTAGTTATAGTTGCCATTTATTTTGTTATTCAGAATTGATTGTTAAATGAAAGAAAATAGTTGTTTCCTTTGCTCCCTGCCTCCAATTCCTCTCCCCCTTCTCTTGAGCCCGGTAAGATTTTGGCCCTTCTCATTCTACTGACCGCTCACTGAAGGCCCCTGCAATGCAAAGTACAAATGTTAATTCTAGGTATTTTATATTGCTTGAGCTATCAGCTGATTACTTCCTTCTCTTAAAAACACTTTTCTTCACATGGCTTCTAGGACACCTCATTTCTCATTGTTTTTCCTACTCGGGCTTAACACTGGCGAGCCCTGGACCACTTTATCTACAGTCTGCACTAATTCCCTTGGTGATGTCATCCAGCCTCGTGACCTTACATGCTATTTATATGTTGAGGATTCCCAAATTACTCCCAAATTTATATTTCTAGCCGGAACCTTTCCCCTGAACAAGTTGAACTTGTATATCCAACGGACTTCTACTTGGATGTCTAATAGGTATGTCAAAAAATGTCCAAACTGAACTCCCAATCTCCCCACAAAATCTGTTCTTCAGGCAATCTTCCCTATCTTCATAAATGACAACTTCGTCCTTCCAGCTGCTCAGACTGAAAAGCCTTAAAGTCGTCTTTGTATTTCTCTCTTGCTACAACCAAGTGATCTGCAAATCCTATCAATTCTATTTTCAAGATGTATCTAGAATTTGCCCACTTCTCGCACTTGTGCTGTACTACTCTGGAGGTACCAGTATCTATTGGTTTTCCTTTGGATTACTGCAAAAGCCTAAATGTTCTGCTTCTGCCTCTACCTTTCACAGTCATTTTCCATAAATAAGAGCCTAAAGTCAGATCTTATCACTTTGCATTCAAAACCCCTCCAATGGTTTTCCCATCTCCCTCAACAGGAAAAGCGAAAATCCTTATAATGGCCTACAAGGTACTAAAGGATCTTGTCCCCTTTGCTGACCTCATCGACTACTACACTTCTACACACCCAGTTATGGAGTCACCTTCTCAGGTAGGCTTTCGTGATCACCCCACTAGAATAACAATCCTCCCTATTGCAACACAGCCTCTTTATTCCTTCCGTCTTATTTTATTTTTCATTGTACCTATTGCCTTTGACATACTTTCTATTTTACTCATATATTTCTTTATTCTTCTCTCTCCTGCCAAGCTCCTGTAAGCTCCATGAAGGCAGAAATTTTTGTTTCCTTTGCTATATATCCAATGGCTGGAACGATGCATAACAGGCATTCAACAAATAACTGGTGAGTCAAATGAAACACAGACAGCACAAAACATAAAACTTTAAAAACTTATTTCTAACAAAAGACATCATAAAAGTGAAAAGACATAGCACAAATACAGAGCACACATAAAGGACAAAGGATATGTAAAGAAACTCATGAATCAGTAAGAAAAAGACAAACTCAATAGGAAAATGGTCAAAACATGAATAAACAATTCAAGACAAAACCAATGGGGTCAATACATATAAGAAAAGGTGCTTAACCTCATTATTAATCAGGGCAACGAAAATTAAAGAACGACATATTATTTATCCATCAAAAGGGTAAAAAGAAAAAGGTCTGGTATAATCAAGTGTTATTCAAGATATAGAGATAGAATTTCACATATTCCTTCCTAGTTTGAGGGTAGGATAATTCTATCAATTTCTAAATTAATTTGACTAAAAACATAAGGATGTGAATATAATCAGGAATTCTAATTCTAGATATAGATTCTAAAGAAAGACTAGCACATACAGATAAGGAGATACATACAAGTGTACTTTGCATCTTTTTTTGGTAAGTCTGGAAACGGAACAACAACATGCTTATCCAAAGAAAATGCATTAATTGTGGTATATCATACAATGGAATACTACACAGTTGTAATAAATGAACCAGACATACAGGTATTAATGTGGAATCTCAAAGTCATACTGTTGAGCAAACAAGCAAGTTATACAACTGTATTTATTTTATTTATATATATAGTTTCCAAACATGTAAAACAATACTACGTATGTATCATCTGAGAAGTATAGGTTTGTAAGGTCGGAGGAAAACATGGAGTGAAGAGACCAAAGAGAAAAGTGGTTCAAGGATGGAATGGTCAAGTGTGTCAAATCGGCTAGAGCCTGTTAAGAGGAGGAAAGGGACATGTGTATGGGATTGAAATATGTTATGTCTTGGTGACACTGACAGACGTTTTAATGGAGGGATGGGAGCCACACTCCAGTAGGTTAAAGAGTAAATGGGATGAGGAGAAACAACCAATAATGAAGTTGTACCTATAAGGCAGTCCACTCTGTGAACTAGCATAAAAAAAAAAAATTATTGTGAGGCTACAAGTTTTTTCTTTTCTTTCTGTCTTTTCTGAGTTTTCCTTTAAAATTTCCAAATCCCTTCTCCTTCTTTCCTGGAGATGGTTTGAACCTGTTAGAACCAGTGATTCCTACAAATCACAGATCACTAGTGCCAGTGAAAGAGATAATCTATTTTCCAACCTATTTATCTTAGAGACTACTACAGGAACTGCTATCTATATCACAGAAGTAGCCAATGGACAAATGTTTAACTGAAGTCATTAGTCTTTTTTCTTTACATATTTGGTTTTCTTTTTGTATCTCAAATTATCACGATCAAAGATTTTAGCAATTATTTTTGTCAACAGAGCAGAGTGGAAGATAAACATATCTGGTTTGATGCTAGTCTTTGAGTATTATTAGTTGGTGCATGAGTGTCAATGGAGTAAGTTCATCCTGCCATCTGGCGAACGTGAAATGGAAAGCTAAGGTACTTGCCAATAAGAACTTCAGATTGAATGAATTTAATTTGGTTTAGGTCAGCAACATTTGATCACCAAGTTACCTAGTTCCCAAATGCAGGTGCTCTGTCAGTGGCAGGCTGAGAATTTCAGAATTACCAGAGGAACATAAAACAAAAACAAACCCAACAACAGAAAACAGATCCCTAGGCCTCACCCATAGAGATTTTGATCCAGCACATGTGCAGTGAGATCCAGGGATCTACATTTCTAAAAAGCTCCCCAGAATCTGACATATAGCCAGACTGCAGAAATTGGTACTAAAGAGTCCCAAACGTATAGGTGATTTGTTGCTAAGGTAACAAGGCAGATGTATATGGAATCATTAAATTTTATCACTTTGAGGACTGTTAGCGAACACTAAGTTGAACCTCCCTTTTTTTCCCACTCAGGAAGATTAGAATCCTGACTAGTTCCCAGGCATACCTGTCATGGCTAGATCGCTTGCCTTCTGGCATTTCTATTGTATATGCTGTCCTCTCTTGTTTAGTTAATTTATATAAATAGGTCACTACTTTAAGCAAATACGTTTTAATTTGTAAGTACTACTGATTTTTTCCACTTAATTGAACTCATAGGAGTGGATGAGGTTGGAACCAAATGGATGCTTGCTCAAAGGAAACGTGCACTCTTGTCTACAGGTCTCTTCACAGCTTGTATAGGTACCAGTAACCATAAAAGGACAGACCACAGCTTTTAGATCATATCATTTCTCACAGAAGGAATGGTCGACATATGACATGTGAAAGCAGGACCCTTTATCAGGTAAAAGAATGGAGTCACTGAGTCAGGACAAAGTTTCTAGGTGATAGGTATCTATGAAAAGTTGCTTCAGGGGTAGATGGAGGGGAAAAAAAAGAGTCCACCTCCCGCATAGGGTGTGAGCTAATCTCACAGCTGTCACTCCGATGGTAATTCCTGCCTACTATTTATAAACTAACACTAAAGATAAAAGCACAAGATGACAAAATGTTCTAAACATGTGCAAAATAAAATGATCTAAAGGTCTAACATGTGTCCAATAGGTAAAATTTAAAAGTTTATCTTTTAAAGTAGGATACAGTTGCATGTGTGTGTGCACACACAAAAGGTAAAAATGAAATAAAAAGATGGCATAAAGAATTTCTGAATAAGTAATGTGTCAGTGTTAAACTAAGCTAACATGCTATAAAAAGAAAAATAATCTGAAAGACTAAAATGGAGGAAGTAAAAGATAAAAAGTTAAAAGCAGAAAAACAAAATAACACACACACACACAAAACCCACAACAAATAAGTATGAGCTACGAGAAGAGCAAAAATTAAATAAAAAAACAGACAAACTGATTAAAATAAGGTTAAAAAATTGTTTTTAAAAATCGAAGGCACTCAAGTGTCTATCAACAACAGATGAATGAATAGACGAAATGTGGTATATACATACAATGGAATATTACTCAGCCATAAAAAGGAATGCAATTCAGATATCCTCAACATGGATGAACCTTGAAAACATTATGCTAAGTGAAATAAGCCAAACAAACACAAAAGGGTAAATATTATGATCCACTTATATGAATTATCTAGAATAGGCAAATTCATAAAGACAAAGTAGATTAAAGGTTACTAAGGGCTCAGGAAAGGTAGCATATAGCTTAATGGGTATATTTTTTTGCCTGATGTCAGGGTTTTGGAAACAGATTGTGGTGATGGCTACACAACACTGTGAATATAATTAATGTCAGTGAATTATACACTTAAAAATAGTTTAAATGGCAAATTTTATATCACACTATTTTACAATTAAAAATGAGGAAGTCAAAACAGAGTAAGAAGAAAAATCAGTATGTAACAAAACAAAACTAGAAATTAAAATAAAATATTCTAAGTATTGCAAGAATATCACCCCAAATATAATTTAAGGAAGCTAAGGACCATAACAAGTATAGGGGTAGGGGAGGTATGTCAAAGAGGCAGCAGCATAAATAACTTAATCTCAAACAAGTAGAATGAGCAAAAATTTACCATCCTAACCAGGACACTTCTGAGAGGAAAAGGGAGACCATTAATAATTACACGGGGACAACAGGTTTAGACCAGGACTGTCCCAGGCACCGAGATGTGTGGTACCTCTACAATTAGGGGCAATCAGGTTCTCAAGGTTGAGATCACGTCTTGCAGCTTGGGGTCTGGCCAAAGTACAAAAGTTTAAAAGCATCTTCCTAAAAAGGATCCAAGTAGTCAAAAATGCAAGTCCTTTTTTTTCATTTTTTTACACAGAAGTAACACACAAGTACATAGCCTTTACTGAAGTTTGCTAATTTGGTATTCATAAAACAATTAGCATATTACTAGATTTTATTAAGAGCAATTATAATCTAGGAATTTTAGAAAACTGAATTATACTTTGAATTGCACTGGTAGGCACACTAAGGCAATTCTAAGGTGAATCACTTTTTATAAATCTGTATTTTTATATATTACATTAGAGCTCTACAAATATATGTAAATATTCTTTTATACTTATATTTGAGTACAGACAATTGAGCCCGAACATTTAAAAAAAATCAAACTAGAATTATTTTTAAAAATGCTAATGACCTACAAGTAGGTTAACTTAAAGAGTCCATACCTTACATGAGAAGCTCCGACTTGGGATGTTTCTTGCTAACTCTGATATCTTGGGTTTATTCTGCAGACACTTGGTTAGGTGACATTTTTTCAATTTTATTCTACTGTAATAATGATCAGCGAAGTTACAGTGATTCAAATGCTGTTTCTGCATGCATTTCCCAAGATGAAGAATACTATACTTCAAAGCTTGGAGAAATAACTTGCTCTTCTGCTGCATGGTCTCAAAGTCCCTGGTTTATGCTCCCTTTGGGGCTGCCAGCACATGAATGATTTCATAGGTATAATTTACAGTAGCGGGTTCTCAGAGCATCTAAGAGCCGCAGTTCTTATCCCTCCCCTTCAGGGCCATGCACCCCTCAGGTAGTGAGTAACTGCAGACAGCTGAGAACTCAGGTTAAAAAATCTGAAAACTTCTATAAATCAGAGTTTCATTCAAATCATACTTCTCAGCAGACGTAACTTAAATGTCTCATTTGTAAAGTCAATCCTATATGGTTCAAACTATGCAGCACTGTTTCTGGTACACATGGGGGCAAACTAAAAAAACAAAACAAAACAGAAAACAAAAAACAAAATAAAAATTTGCAAATATACATAGACTTAATGGGGGCATCTCAGAAACTGAGGGCTTTAAAAGGCAAAATGGCTTTGATCTTACATAAATGAGAACATATGTTTGGTATGGATATGGAGGATAAACTGGAAAAGCTTAATTACTTAAGAAAGGTGTGTGTGTGGGGGGTGGGAATTACTATATGTTGAGCATTTGCTTTGTGCCACATGCTTTTATACACTTTGTCTAATTTGAACCCCATAAGGACCTGATAGAGTAGCTATTATGATGTTCATTTTACAGATGAGCAAACTGTGGTACTGGTAAGTTTAACCAACTGCCCCAGGTCACTTGGACACTAAGTAATAGAGCAAAAATTCCAAACTGGTTTGGCTCCAAATCTTGGACGATTGGACTTTAACATAAAAAGGTATTTATTTAGTGAAAACCAAAAACCACTTCAGGATGCACAAATAAAATATGACGCCATCTCTGATTTCTGCTGGGAAGTTGGTTCTTATTAACCCTTCAAGTTAATCAAAGCCAGTAAGTAGTTAAGTCAGAGACCTGGTTTCAGCTCTTCACTCCTGCACTTACTATCTGTGCCTCAGTTTCTTCATCTGTAAAACTGAGATAACGATACCATTTACCTTATGAGTTGTTATTGTAAGAATAAAATTAGACAATTTATGTTAAGATCTTAACACAGTGCCTGGCACGTAGTAACCATTCAATAAATGGTGGCTACTATTATTCGGATGGGAAAAATCTAGATATGCTGCATAGTGGTGAATATCATCACGGAAGTATGCCACAAAATGCCCCTCCGTATCGAAGGTACAATCCTGAGTCAGATTCACTACGGTTCTGATCCGCTACTACGCCAACGCCCCCGCCTCCCCTTAATCTCCGTGTCGCAGCAAAATATTGGGCGAGTGCGGGTAGGGGGAGATCAGCAGCCGATACCAGCAAAATAAATACCAATGAATAAATAAATAATCTAAGTCACTATATCCATGCGGGTAGCGTCAATCCATCTTTCACCCGCAGGCAGAAAACAGAATGCGAGGCTAGGGATGGGGGTGGGGTCGACGAACGGGTGTTCCCGGGAGAAACTATTCATTCTGCCCGTGAAACTCTCCACCCCTGAAATGAGGTGACTCGAGTGCGAAAGGGGGTGGTATACCATGTGCCACGCAGTGAAGGGGCAATCGGTCAAAAAGCGAGGACCCAGGGACTACGGGATGGTTGGGTGCGGGGAGGAAGGGGAGAAGGGAAGAGACCCCCAGCAGACGCCATCCATACGTACGCAAATTGAAAGTCTGGCTCTGGACACCAAAACGAGTGAAGGCAGGCCGAAGAACCCGAAGCTCTTAGGAAGGAACGGAGGTCGGACCTCAGTCGTGTGCAGCCGAAGTCTGTGTTCTGCAGCTCTCAGAACCCAAACCTACCCAGAGCCGCCCGGAGCTGGTTTGCAGCACGCCGGTCTACGTAACCCCAATCTAGCACGAGCACGAAGCAGATTTCGCCATCTTTATTGTGGTCAAGAATGAATTCCCCCCTCCCCCCCTCCTCCAGGGTTCTTTAATCCGCAAAAATAAAATCCACTTGATTCTTTGCTAGTATTCTGAGCTCTAGATGAGGCAGGGGAGAAGAGACTAAAGAGGGGCAGTGTCTGCCACAGCTCCTCACCCTCTGGCCCGCCCTCACTCAAGGTGGCCACCCGCAAAATGGTGCAATGACGCAAGCAGCGCTGGCCTGGTTGCCAAGGAGACGAGAAAACCGGAAATGCGGATTTGGGGGAGGGCAATGGGAGGGAGGCTCGGCTTGACAGGTCCTGACAGGGAAGAAATAGGCAGGTCCTGGCAGGGGAGACCTGTGGTGGCGGCAGCTCGTGTAGAAGTGGCTCCAGCGGGATGGAGTCTGGAGTCACTGAGGCCGAGGCCAGCAAGGCTGAGGGCTCCTCGGGTGAGGGCTCGGCAAGCGGGGGCCCGGCTCCGGGACCCGCAGACTCAGCGCCCTTAGGAGCCGCCAGGTGGAAGCTCCTGCGGCAGGTAAGGAAGAACCCACTCACCTCACCTCCGCCTCTGGCCACTCCCCTCGCAGGTGTGGGGCGTGCGACCGGCAGCTCTGGGAGTTCCCTCACAGTTTTGCCGGGAGCCACCTGACAAATGCCCTCTTACTTTACCTAAGCGTCCCATCAAAAGGGAGGAATCAAGTGGGGTTGGGCGGGGAAGGGGCAGCCAACGCTGAGTTTCTGGGAAACCCAGATCCAAGTAGAAAACCCATTTCTAGACATTTGTCTACATTTGGGGGACTTTTCTCCTTGCTCGCCAATCGGATTGGTGGGACCGCCGCTCCCATCCACATACTGCTTTTCTTTCCCGCTTCTGTTTCACTTCCTTCCCCAGGTTTCTTCTTGCTTCTTAACTCCTCCCCCCCGCCTGATTCTTGCCCGAAGTCTGGCCCCTCTTTTGGAGATCTGCGTGGCTGACTATGTTGGGACCGTGACGTTGCACGCGTTGCCTTGGTTTCTAATGTAGCGGGGAGAGTGAAGGGAGTAGCAAGTGCTGGGAGGTGAAAGTTACATGCTTGGAGTTTGACGTGATCAGCGAGATTCTCGCTGTCCAAGGTGGACTGGTTTGTTTCATGCCAGTTATTTTCTCGTACTTCCAAGTTGCTGCTGTTGGCGCGTAACTTCAGTCATGTGCAGGTTTGACAGATTTCTGATTTGACGTCCCTGACCCTCTTCCCAAACTGCTTGAAGTGAAATCTGTTTGTTGTTCTGCCCACCAGTCTTATGCCTCTGCCTGAGGCTTCCTGCCGAAAACGTGACTCAAGAGGACACTTTCCATTTCTGACCGTTGTATTTTCAGAAGAGTTTCCCAGCGATTGCCACTTTACTTGAGACGGTGCGTTTAGTATTTTGGGGGTTACTTTGTTTGCAGTTGTCTGGAGACATCTTTTCATACGATGGCCTTCTAGTGCTGTCATGACATAACTCAAAGATCATTGCTTTGCTGATGCATTTAATAATAAAATGAGTGGTCTCATAGATCATTGTCACAGGAATAAACTAGGGCCTTAAATTAATCAAATCTTATTGTGATGACTTCAGTGATTCTTACGATAGTAAAAACTCTAGTTGACCAGCACTTATGTTCATCCTGAATTGCTGTCTGTGCAAGAATAAAGACGTTTCAGCTATGGCTGCCCTTTGACCTTCCCACATGCTTTGACATTTAATGTTTTGGTACACATGTGCCCTCTGCTTAGAGTCTTTTTATCTTCTCTACTTGGTGAATGACTGTTTATCCTTCAGACCTCCATTTCAATTTCCTTTTTTGTGAAGCCTCTCCTAACTCCTTTGGATTGAGTTAGATCCTTAGCTCACTCTTTCAGTGAACCCCATATTGCATTGTTTTACGATCATTTGATCAGAATCCATCTTTCTCACTAGAGTGGGAGTTTTCCCTGGGAAAAGATATTTTATGAATCTATGCTCTGCACTTAGCACAGGGCCTGGCTAGTTGGATTTTTGTAGATATTAAGTGTTGAGGAAAGCCTGAGAGTAAGGACAACTTTTTAAGTGGCCCATATTTTGAGTGAGCTTTTTCCTCTTCTGTATTTAAACTTCTTTTACAATAAACATGATTATTTTCAAACATTTTTCATCTATCCCAAGATGCATTGTTTTACTTCTAACATCTTTGAAATTGGGATATGTTTTTCAGTTGATGGCACACTGGGCTATTCTATATAACATCAGAAGGAAGAAAAAAAATGTTGAATCTTATAATCAATGATGTCTTAGATGTGATGAAATAAAGTCATGGGAAGGAAGAACTATTTTTTTTCACTTTTGAGGAAAAACACTTGACTACCAGACAAACAATTCCAAATGACCGAAAGTTATTCCCAGAACAATATTGCTGTACAACAGAAGACCTCTTACTTGGGTTGGTTAATTGAGAAAGTTGGTTAAAGAACTGAATCATATAAACGATCCATATTCTAAAGTGAAGCTACATTCTGAGTGCCAAATCCGTCTAGATATTTATAATTAGTTCTCTAGATTTTTATGATTGGCTGCCTACACCTATATTAATAGTAAATTTTTAAGCAACTTGCCTTTATCGAGCAAACTTCACTTTATCTTTCCAAGACTTAGTTTTTATGAAAGGAACATGAAAATAAAATGAAATAATGAGTATGACTACTAATAATTACTATTTCATTAGTTTTTGTAATTTAGTTTTTTAATTAATAACAATAACAAGAATTGTTGGTATAAAAAAGCTTGTGAAGAAGCACAATAACTTGGCAAGCACACAACAGGGTAAGGCAAGAAGAGTGCATTGGCCACTACCTTTCAGTTCACATGGCCTCCTCTGAATATTTAATAGAATGGAGAGTGTCTGGTAATCCAGAGAGTTCGAGAGTTGCTACTGTATTTTGTGCTCTGTTTGGGCCTTCTGATTCTGTTGTAGAAAATGGCAAACAGACACCAAGAGACCATGTCTTAGAAAGGGTTGTATGGTGTACCTGTAGATCTTGCACTGAGGATTGTCACTGAGGATTGTGGTTTGGATCCCTACACAAGCGGGGAGCTAAGAGACTATTGGTTTGTTTATTTTTTAAAGCAGTAATCTATTATTATTTTTTAAATAAGTTTTATTGGGGAACATGTTGTGTGTTCTCCAGGGCTCATCATATCAGCTCCATCGTTGTCCTTCAATCTAGTTGTGGAGGGCGCAGCTCACTGGCCCATGTGGGATCGAACCGGCAACCCTGTTGTTAAGAGCTTGTGCTCTAACCAACCGAGTCACCCTGCCACCCAAGAGAGAGAGACTATTGGTTTTTATTGGCATCTCTCAGCATCCTGCAGCAGGGCTGAGCAGGGTCCTTATAGCTCTTTCATTCCCCCCTTTTTTTTTAAATAGAGAATTATTTATTGATAAATTTTATACATCATTGCATTTAAGGAGTTTTTCACATTGTTGAGGTTAAACTGACATTTCAAGTGATTATAGAATTTTATACTGCTAGTCACAGATGACATAGATTTTTGCAAGCTCTGTAGAGCATGTGCATACTTTAACCATAAAGGTCTACATGTAATGCTCACCCAACCCGTTATTCAAACCATGTTGACATATAAGTCAGTGATTTAATCTTAGTAAAGTTCATATAGAAGCATCATTTTTAGGACTCAAAACTGTTTTTAGTTTTTTTTTTTTTATGTTCTTCTTCATCTCTCTGATTTATTAAGATTAATTAAGATTAATTAATCTTAATTAATTAAGATTAATAATTGGTTTCATTAGATTCCTTAAAAATATTTAGAATGGTACTTGAGCATAGAAAGGTGAACATGAATGTTTTCTTGAATTTAAAATTTAAAAGTATGTACTTATCAGTCTAAAAACAAAGTATTCCCCTAATACTTTTGAAAGAAATGAACTTTTAATTGTGGAATAAGAAAAAAAATGTTTAGGTGTGAAAACACCTAGGTGTGAAAGCATTTGTCTTTTTCATTTCACAGAGCTCTAAAATTTATTACACTGTATTAATATTTTTTCAAAAAGTCAATGTAATAATTTTTCAAAGGTTATATCCTTTAGCCACCTTTTCTAAATTTTATATGGCTCATTTTATTTAAATTAGGACCAGAAATCTATGATTTATTCTCAATCTTAAAAGTAGTTTTGGGCGACCCGATGGCTCAGCTGGTTAGAGCACGAGCTCTGAACAGTAGGGTTCCCGGTTCAATTCCCACATGGGCCAGTGAGCTGCGCCCTCCACAACTAGATTGAAGACAATGAGCTGCCGCTTTCAGAGGGGCGGCTGGATGGCTCAGTTGGTTAGAGCGCAGGCTCTCAACACCAAGATTACCGGTTCAATTCCCACCTGGGATGGTGGGCTGTGCCCCCTGCAACTAAAGATTGAAAACGGCGACTGGACTTGGAGCTGAGCTATGCCCTCCACAACTAGACTGAAGCACAATGACTTGGAGCTGATGGGCCCTGGAGAAACACACTGTTCCCTAATATTCCCCAATAAGATTAAAAAATATGTATTAATTAAAAAAAAACAGTTTTGAGTCTTAAAAATGATGCTTCTATATGAACTTTACTAAGATTAAATAATTTGTTATTTGAAACTTTTTAGCTTTATTGAGATATAATTGACAAATAAAATTGTAAGATATTTAAAAGGCGCAGCATGATGATTTGATATATGTATACTTGTGAAAGACCACCGCCCCCCGCCCCACAATCAATTTAACAAACACATCCATCACCTTTTGTGTGTGTGTGTGTGTATGTGGTGAGAACATTTTTTTCCCCATTCATTTTTTTCTGGAGCTTTCAAACAACCTCAAAGTTTTCACTCTGTCTACCTGGATTTCATTTACTATTGCCTTGTTCCTTTTAAATTCCTGATAGAAAAGTGTCAATATAGCTCTCTCACCCCTAGTTTTCTTGCCATTTTAGGAGGCTGCCCTCTCTAAGTACTCACTTGACCTCATGGTTCTAGTTCAGACTCCACACTTTATAAGGTTTATAACCTTCTTTCTCTGAACTTAGGCCTGGGTTACTTTCTAAAACCCCTTGCCTTTTCTATCTTTATATAATTCCCTTTTCTCAAGTTATTTATTACTAAAATGATAAGTGGAATAGGATAATGTCTTAATGTTTCGAACTTTCATTGAGCATTATTGCAGAATTTAGAATATTTAAGCAGTGTCCTGGCACAGTGGAAAGAGCGTTGATGTCAGATGTATGTGGATTCCCATCCTACGTCCACCACTTACTCTGTGCTCTTCATTGATCTCCTGCATCAAGTGTTTAGCTCTTTATGGAATGTACTTTTGTTTCACCTTTATTCCTGACTTCGTTTTATATCCCTCCCCTTGCTTTCCCTTTTTCTTCATCCATCTTTAATGAATGATGTCTTGTATTGTGCGTCTTTCTAAGCCACCTTAAATCCTTGCACAACATAGGATTTAAGGTGGCATAAGTAAGTCTCCCATAAATTGTAGAAATTTGGGCAACTTTTTACTTTCTAAGCCTCAGTTTCTTCTTCATGTATTAAGTGAGAGCAGGAACACACTTTGGAGGGTTGTTTTGAGGAATTAATTATTGTCAAATTCTTAGCTCAGAATCTGCCACATCATACTCACAATAAATAATAGCTATTATTGTCGCTATTGTAACTCTTCCTGGTTACATTGCATCCTCAGTGGGATTTTTCTGTTTTGTCTTGGATGGTGGGCCCTTCTTCTTGACGGAAATGTTAACCTCTTTTCCTCCTCCTGGTTGAAGAAATAGAGAATGTTAGATGCTTTCTCTTCTGACCGTGTTTGACTCTCCTTTATCTGTCTTCTATCTTGAGACCTGGATAGAGCTAATTCCTCTTACTTCTCGATAAGATCTCTAGAGAAAGTCCTAACCTTGGTGTTCATTTATGCCTGTTGACTTTTGTGCTCATCTGCTTCATTCTTCTGGGGCCCTCTGACTCTCAGAGGGGGATTAGTATTCCTTTTGGGCCCCACAATTAAGCACTCTTTTGGTTTCAGACCATCCTGATTGAATTTGTAAGTCCTCTTTACCATAGGGTGATTTCTGAAGGAATTGGCCATTTTGTTGGGCGATCCCAAATGTCAGTATCTACAGGTCTTTTCTCTTGGTCCAACATCGCCCACAGAAATCTTTCATTCTTTTCTCTGGCACATAGAAGACTGGCTGCCTATCATCTGGAAGCTAAGTGAGCAAAAGGGATAATGATCAGAACGAAGAACATTCTGTGCTTGCTGGTTATGACCAGAACTTTAATGATTCATTTTCTCTGGAAATTTACTTTTCAGAGTTGCACTGTGGGGAGGCAGGGTAGTTGCCTGGCATTCATTGCTGATGGACTCACAGCTACCTTTTTAAGAGTTTTTCAACCAATACGTCTGTGTTTAGCCTTACTCCTTTATCCTGACTGTTATACTTTGGCCTTCATAACTACTCCAGTAACTGAGTCTTTGTTGAGTGTTCGGTAGGATTTTGTTTTTCTTGGCTTCCCCACTGCTGGCACTTAGATTTCAGTTTCTCTGATGTCCCAATTTAGCTACCACTCATCATTTCTCCTCCCAATCTCTTTGTCCTTTTGGATTTTTGTTGTTTTTACTTGTTAACTGGTAGTTTAGGGGGTTTGGGAGGGATGGGAGGTAACTGTGTGTGTTCTGTCTGTCTTTTTTAACCAGAAGTTAGTTAAAAATTCAACTATTTATTGAGTTCCTACTCTAGACCCTTTCCATGTAGCATATATTGTCTTAATTAATTTTCACAAATCCTTGCATTCAGTCTATATGTATTGTGTGTCGGGCACTGTATTAGAAGCTGCAAAGTAGGTATTATTCTTGTCTTACAGGGGGCGAGACCCAGCTTGAAGAATTAGAAAGGTACTCGCACTCATGTAACTTTGAGGGATATGTTCTCCTACTGCAGTTTCCTGCAGTTTGCAGCAAACTCCTACTGCAGTTTGCTCATTTTCTCAGTAATACTGCTTTTAGTAGAATATTGGTTATCAGGATTCCTGCATAGTTAATTATGTTCAGTTTAATTCGTTCTTGAGTAAATAAACATTTCAGGTTAATCAATGGGTCTTGACTTCCAGTGTGTTCAGTTGTATACATTGTTAACCTGATGGGCCTAGGACTCAATGCTTTTTTCTCCCCTTCAGATATGTAATATTTTGACATGAACTTAACTTGATATAACGTTGATATTTGATTTAATAGCTCATTGATTTCGAGGAATGAGAAACTGCCTTGACTTTGAGTGTGTTCCTTCAGCCCAGATAATTCCATTAGGAGATTATTTAATTATATACATAGGGGGTTGGAAGGAGATACTCTAAAAATGGTAGGTGTTACGTTGATGGGAGATTCGAGTATCCTCCCAGCTCATAAACCTGCAAATATTGATGGCCTTAAAACAACTGAATCTTTAAACTAAAAAGAAACATCAGAAGTAATTTGACTTGACCTCTATTGTAATTTCTTTATTGTATATAGATTACATAAAGAAATGTTTCCTTTAAAATTTATCCTAAACATATTGTCTGTTACTTTCATTGAGTATCACCTCATTGTCATATTGCAGATCATGGGAATTACTGAGCTATAAAAGCCCCTTCCAATATTATATGTGGGGTGACTTCAATAATTTTTTACCTTAGTGATTTATGGTGCCAAACACCTTGACATCAGAGTAATTCAATTAGTCTAAATAGGCATTTGCTTTTTGGATATTAATTGGACAAGATCCAAGGTAATTTGTAATATTTACATTAAAAAATTTTTTTTTAATTTAGTTACTTTTTTTTTTCTTAATAGTAAGCTCTGTTGTTTTTCTTCCTGATGACCATGGTTGACAGATAATAGCAATCAGACCCTATTTTTGGTAAAGGCTTTTAAAACAATTCATTGTTTAAAAAAAGAGAAACCAACCAAATCAAAGAGAGGTAATCTTTCCTGATCGTCCATTAAAATAACAACAACAATAAAACCCTTCTAAATCTACATGATACATAAATTTTAAACAGATATTTTTTCCTTCAAGATATATTCATAATGATGTGTTTTCTTGCTTGGTTCTGATCTCAGTTTGATCTTTTACATATAAGAATTGTGGCATCATTGGAGCCAGGGTTCCTTTTCAGACAAGAGAAACAGCTCTACCTATTTTAAGCAGAAAAGGGTTTAATATAGTGAGTTAAGTGCTTACAGAAATCTTTGGAGGGATAGGAGGAGCAGGACAAGTGTGAGTCCCAGAACACAAACTCCCAGAACCATACAGAGCTGGCTTGCCAAGAGAAATGCCACCTTTACCAAAATGAAGAACCTGAGGCTGTTTCCAGGATCATATCACTTTACCTGTGACCTCTCTTAGTGATCAGGAAGCTTCTGCCAGAACTTTAGACTCCAGAAACACAGGTTGCCTGCTAGATCTCTACCAGCAAAAAAGTATACCACTTATGCTGCCTCTCTCTCTCCATTAAATTAGGGAGTGCACACTGGGACCTTTGCTAAAGCTGCTGTAGAAGAACCAAGTGTCTTACCAGCAAAAGTTGTACAAATGTAGTTAGTTACCACCATCTTTCCTTCTTTTCTTCTTTCAAATCTCATGTTAGTGCATCTGACTAGCTAAACCAAACTCACATCTACAACTCTGGCTGCTAGGGATTCTGGGAAATGTAGTTGTTAGTCTTCAGCCTTATGATATAGAAAGGTATCTCAGAAGGAAGTTGGAATGGATGTTTGATGCCAGTCTCTGATAGTCTCCACAAGTAGAGGTGTTAAGAGTTCATGCTCTGCAGTCAGACTGCCTAGATTTGAACCCTGGATTTTCCTCTTATTAGCTTTCTGACTTTCAGCAAATTAACATCCCTTTGCCTCAGTTTCTTCTCTCACATAATTAGTATCTATCCCAGAGGGTTATTTGAGGATTTAATGAAGAGTGTGGTATGATTTGCCTTGATACTTACTTAGACATTTGGTGTAATTTGCTGGTGAGCAATCTGGAGTTGGAGTTTCATTTTTAAAAATAGTTTAGGACTATTTAGACTTTCTATTTCTTGTTGTGCCAATTTTGGTAGTTGTATTTTTCTATGAATTTGTCCGTTTCATCTAAATTTTCAAAGTTAGTTTTCATAATATCCCTTTGCAATTTTTTAATGCCTGTAGGATCTATAGTGATCTCCTTATGTCACATTGATATTTAGACTTTCTTTTTTTTTCTTATTAGTCTCATCATGGATTTATCAGTTTTATTAATCGCTTTAAAGAATCAACTTTTGATATTAATCCTCCCTGCTATGTTTGTTTTCTACTTTATTAACTTCTACCCATTTGGGACCTTCACTTGCTTCTTTTTCTAATTTTTGCAGTGGCTGCTTAGCTTACTGACATTTAATCTTTTCATAAATTTTCCTCTAACCATAGATTTAGCTGCATTTTATGTTTTGAAATGTATTTTTGTTATCAATCAGTTCAAAATACTTTCTAATTTTCATTGTGTTTTCTTTTTTTGGTTATAGTTATTCAGAAGTATATTGCATACTTTCTATATATATTTGGAGTTTTCGTTCGATTTTTTAAAGTTCTTTTTTATTTATGACTATTAGGGTGTTTTATATCTTTAAAAACTTTTTCTATTATGGAAAATGTCAAATATATATAAAACTGGAGGGAATAGTTTAATAATCACTTAGATGCCCATAAACCTCAATAATTTTAAACTCCTGAGCAACTTTGTTTCATCTCTATTCTCTCATTACATCCCCAATCCTGATTATTTTGAAGCAAATCTCAGATATCATATCATTTTTTTCTGTAAATATTTCAATATGTATCTTTACAAGATGACATTAAAAACACATAATTATAATACCATATCATCCCCAGAATAATTTCTTGATGTCATGAAATATCTGACCAGTTTAAAAATTTTCCCCTTTATCTCATAATTTTTCTTTACAATTTGATTATTTTGAAACAAGATCCAAATACTGTTATTGATTGATATGTTTCTTAAGTCTTTCTAATCTAAATATTCCCTCTTATGTCTCTTTTTCAACCCTTGCCACTTATTTATCGAAGAAACTGTGTTTTTTTTGGTTGTGTTTTTTTTTTTTGTCTTGTAGAGTTTCCCATAATTTGAATTTTGCTGATCGCCCTTGATGATGATCTGTAATATGTTCCCTATCCCTGTATTTCCAATAAGATATAGAGGATCAGATTCAGATTTGATGTTTTTTGTCTTGTTAGTTGGTCAAGATGATGGTATTGCGTATTTTCATCGGTATTCAGTGTATAAGTCTGGTTATTTCTCTTCTTGGTGATGGTTACCTAGGTTCCAGAATTCCTGAGGGGGTCAAAATGGTGATATTCTAATTCTTCATTCCTTTTTCATTTATTACTTGGGATACTACCTCTTATCTACTATTTGGATACTCTTAGTTCATAGAGAAAAACAGATAAATACTTGGTTCTTTCTCTTTATTTACTGGTTTTCAAAATAGTAAGTTGGTTCTCTAGCATCCTTCCATGATCATCAATGAGGCATTTAAAAAAATATCGCTATGAACTAATGTGTTTCGATTCTGTTACATTTATTATCTTAGTTGATGCTTACTCTGTCTTATCTTTGGCCAATGGATCTTATTCAAATTGGTTGCTCTGGATTCCTTTTAATATAGTCCTTAATTTGGTATGGCTTTCTTGTTTTCTTGTGTGTAGGGTGTCTCAGGTTCATCTTATACAATTCCTAACATTTCTCCAAGGGGCCTTACTTTGTTTTACTAGAAAGTAATATTTAGAGAGAGCAATATGGACATTAGGTGTGCTCATTGCTACTGATTTGGTCCTTGTTTCTTGATGTTTTCAGTGGTCAGTAGGAAAGATATGTATAGTTTTAAAAAATGAAACACATTACATTTTATTATACTTTATTCAGATTCAGAACTGCAGGATTTTTACTTAACTTCATGAATCCTACAGCTGTATCCCCTTCTTCCTTACTTAAAAAACCCAGTTTTCAACGATAACAACAAAATTACTCATTTGATTTATCTTAAAACACACACACACACATACACACACACACACACAGGCTCTGGGCTCTGAAGAAGATAACTACCCCTGTCTAGGTTGTAAGCTTTGAGATTCAAATTTTACCCCCTAACTCTACAAGCTGTTAAAAGTACTGCTTATCTTCTCAGCTCTTTCTTTTGGAATTGACAAATGTCCCACAATAAAAGTAGTGCAAAAACCTCTCTAGATTTACCTCCTCTTAAAGATATTATACTGGTAAATCTTCACTACTTTCTTTGCTCTCTAATGCCTTCAAGTAATGTTTAAAATACTTTGTCTATCTTTTCTAGTTGTCTTCATTAGAGGTTGCTCTGAACTATCTAATTGGCCATTATTGGAAGTGAAAGTCCCTGTACCACTCAAACTTTGAACTCTCAACTTACATTTATGTAATATGACCGTGATATTTGGTTTTATTTCAAAGGTTCTGAAGCAAAAACACCTGGACAATTGTCTACGGCATGTATCTGTAAGAAGATTTGAATCATTTAATCTGTTTTCAGTAGCAGAAGCCCAAAAAAGTGAAACTGAAGAGGAAGTTGGTGCATGGGTCCAATATACAAGTGTCTTCTACCCTGAGTACAGTATTTCCTTAAGGTAAACATCACTTTAGTTAAGCTTTGTTTTTTTTTTTCTTGTTTTTTTTTTTTTGAAGACTCTTTTTCTCTTATAGAAGAATCTCATTGTTCATTCTATTCAGTTTTCAGGCAATCTTTATCAAAACTTAGGTTTTGCAACTTTGTTTCAGGAAAGCCTGCTGCTTTAACTGGGTCTTGCTGTATTCTCAGAACTAAAGAAAAAAAATCCTCAGCAATGTAGTGGCATCTGAGGATAAAGGATGTTGCAAGTCAAAGAATTCATTTAACCATTCTCTCATAGCATTTGATTATGACAAAAATGAAGTTCTTTTTGAAAAAAGGAAGGCTAAAAGTGAAAACAAAATATTTCTAAATTACTCTTCAAGTAGTAGTTATCTAAAAAAATTGAGCTTTGGTATTTATCCCATTCATGTTTTGTCACTTTCAGAATAGAATCTTAAGAATAGGACGAGAAAATTCAGCGGAAAACACTGATATTGTGAGAAGCATACAGACTGTTCTGGCGTTAAAAATCATTAGAAAAGAGACAAGAGAGTTGCAAACTGAAGTAACAAGATACCATTGTTACTGAATTAATTTTCTTTCACAGTTATGGTTTAGTATGTTGCAATATTACTGTAGGTGTTTGATATTATAAAATCTGCCTTTTTTGACAAGATTTCACATTTTGAAAGGGAGGGTGGAGCACATTTACAGTAACTATAAGAAGAGCAAAAAACATTTTAAGTGGAAATGTGACTGAGTAAGGTTTAGGTGAGGCTAGGAATAATTCTAAGAAAAAAATTTTCACAAAGGATGTCTATTTATAATATATATTTCTTGAACTATTTTGATTTAAAATACCCAAGCTTTAAAAGACACCATAATAGCTAAAAATTTGGGATTTGGATAAAAATTGACTATGGGGGGCAGGGAAGAACAATTAGGATCTGGTTTCATGATCCTGCTTTATTGAAAACTCCAAATGAAAGATAAGAACTTCAGGATTTGTGAGCTTGCCTCTATATTCACCATGAGATTCTAATTAGAATACCTCAACTGCCTCACATTCTGAGGGAGATAATTAGTTTAGTTTAGTCCTTGGTTAAGAAGGAAAGAAAAATGCATTAAATGCTTCGTATGAGCCAGGTACAGAGCTACGTGCTGTAATGCATTCTAATTCATGTAATCCTTACAATAACTCTAGGAAGTAGGAATGAAGATGATTACATTGGAAGATAGTACCTATAAGGAAATTAAAGAGAAGGAAAAACAGTGCTCCAGGAGGTGATGTTTAGGTATAAAGTTCTAAAACATATGTTCTACATCCACGGGGACCAAGAGTCAATAAGGGTAAACTGTACCAAGAATAATTTCCGGACATCTTCAAGACCCTGGTAAGCATTAGCTGAAGAGAACGTGAAATCTGCTGTCCTTGAGAACTTTTAAAAATAAGGCATGATTCTCCACCTGGTGGATGGACATGACTGGGACGTAGCAGGAAGCCAGGCTAGAATATACATTAAAGGCTCCTCTCCAAAAAGTTCTTTGTGATAGATCCATTTTTGAAAGAATAAATACAGGTATATCTATAGAAATGTAACATTGAGTCTGAATTTATGGAGAGGAAACAGATGCCTGAGCTAAAAATTTGCCCGGATAGCTTAACATACACAATTCTGGAGCTGAACGCCATCTTAGAATAAATTTTAAAAAATCATGACAACATTAATAATGGCTGACGATTGAGTCCCTACTATGTGGCAAGCACTGTTGTGAGTGGTTTACATGCATTAGCTTATTTAATCTATACAACACCTTATGAGGTAAGTACTGTAATTATCCTCATTTTACAGATGAAGAAACTGAAGCCCAGAGAGGTTAAATAACTGGATTGAGGTCATCCAGCTAATTCAAACCTCTGTGGTCCGGTTACATAGCCTGGACTTTTAAACACTTTTATTTTGAAATAATTACAGAGTCTCAGGAAGTTACAAAAATAGGACAAGGAATTCCATGTACCCTTCATCCAGCTATCTCCATTGGTAACATCTTATATAATGAATAGTCAAAGCCTGCACTTCTAACTCCTGCATGGTCTGCCTCTTGGGAGGCAGTCAGTACCCATTTATTCATTTTACAGATGAAGGGATTGAGGTCTAGACGAACTAATTTCCTCACTGATTACACTGAGCATCCCATTCCTTACTCCCCAATCCTGTTACCATACAGGAAATTGCTGCAATTGCTCAGGTAGGGTAGGAGTTCTGCCGAGAATAGTTCATTCCCATTCCATTGCCAGTTTTGTTCACGTTGATTTCTTGCAGTTACAGCTTTTCCTTGTTCTCTGTTATCCGCTCCACGTGGATTTACATTCTTGTTCCTTTCATATCTCATATCAACTGTTTTCTCAACATGTTTCCATGACAGTTCTTTGGTTACCTTCAGTATTATTTGAATTGTGAACATTAAAATTTTAAAAAATGACTTGCACTAGCCAAAGGTAGTGGTTTAGAAAGTAGTTTTTGAAATGGAGTACCATCATCTTCCTCTATATTTTTTAAGTTTGTTAAATCAACACTATGGAATGATTGAAAAAAATGATGAATAGTTTTAAATAAATTCAAATCAGTAAATACTTAATAGCACCTTCAATGTAGACAAATGAAAAGAAATATAAGATAGACTATCCTCAAGGAGCTTAAATATGTGAAAAGTTACATGATAAAAAATAATTAGATAAGAAGGAAAGTTCACCATTCATTCTAAGAACTCCAACCACACAGTATGTAACTAATTTCCACCTCAATGGAAAACGTCACATAGCTCAGGAATTGAGAGGTACAACGGATTTTTGGAAGGCCTTGAGGAGCAGGATTCCGAACTGGATCTGGAAGTATTTGAAAATTCTGAGAGAAAGGGAGGCATTAATTCCTAACAGGACAAAAGCACTAGAAAATATATGAGGGTGAGAAAGTACAAGGCAGAATCGTTGGAGACCACTGAGAAAGCCATCACAATCTCTATGGGGAGAAAGGGTGATGAATGTATGTTATAAGGTGGGTCTGCTTCTGGGTTCTAATAAAGGCTGAGCATTTGAGATGTTTTGTTCCTATAGATCATGAATATAAACCCCATTTTCACTCTCTTAGTTCTTTCTTATCAACTAAGATCACCTGCCACAATTAACAGAGATGATGCGTGTATGGTGATTAATACTTATCAATACCTTTTATTAGTCTTGTCCTGCTGAAAATTTTCCTACAGATTGATTTCTGCCCCTTGAAAGTTTATTAGACTCAAAATGAATACCCTAAGAGGGTAAAAAACTAGATATTTGTTAATCCAAAGTACATAGTTATATTTGTTTATATTATTAAAAAGTATATAAGCAGTGGCCCAAATTAAAACTTGGATCATTATTTTCTGTCAGTTTTACATGAAGATACTTCAAATGAAGGAATAAAAGAATTTCCCTTGGTGACTTTTTATCAGAAGCAAAAATCTAGACAATGTAAAAGTTAGGTTATGAAATCCTCTAAATCTGTTGTCTTTTCCGTATATCTGAGGATGGTCTACTCTTTGTTCCAAAGTGAGTATTAAGAGTTAGGAAATCAAAACCTCGGATGACTTCTACTTTATTCCTTGACAAAGTCTTCTTATCTTTCTGGTGCTTTATTTCTTAGGATTTTATAGAAGAGGCTTTTGCTATTAGATAAATGCATGTATAGAAAACTAATATATACTAGAGATGCTTATACTAAAAATCTTCCATTAAAAATTCCTTCTCCCAGTCTTATAAGCTGGATTTGCTATTGCATAGAGCTTACTGTATAGATTCTAGAAATTGTACCCTATCCCCACATTTCAACTTATTTTCAGTGCAGTAGGAATTTGCATATTCTGGAAGCTTTAAAATACATGATATTTGGAATCATAGAAGTACCTGAATTTTTCCTTTAATAAATGTATACATGTCTTAGGTATAGAAAAAGCGGAGAGACTTGAACTGTTCTTCCTTTGAATAAGACTACTGGTTGCTATGGTAATTGCTGAATTAGAAGCCTCTTGACTTTCGGCTTGTCCTGGGAGCTTAGAATGGGCAAGAAGTCAAGAATGAGTTTGTCTTTGTGTTGCATCTTTCTAGTACAACAAATGCACTGTGAAATCATATATTGCTTCTCTAGGGAAAGGAAAAAAAAATAAATCCTCACCCCACTGAATTTAGTATGTACCCCATGAGTGCTCACTAATAAAAACTAATGATGGGAATGATACGCTTATGAAATTAGATGTATGGCAGATTATCCTTATATATGTGGTATATCATAGGTACCCATGTAAAGCTTGGCAAGGCTGGCATTTGAGGCAAATACAAATACTGAATTTATATTTAAAAAACATAGTTTTAATGTTAGTGATATTAACAGCAGAAGTAAATATCAAAGCAGCTTTTGTTCTCTTGCATTTTATTTTGTATTTTAGAATGAACTTAATAGAATTTTCAAAATATGGTCCAGTGTGTGCAGAAAACGAAAAGACTAATCCATTGAAGTCATGTTTTCATGGAACTTAAATCATAGATATAGGCCAATTATAACTTAGTTTTCAAGTTTGTTTTAAACTCCAATTACGATGGTTTATGCAGTTTGCTTACATATACATATATTCAAAGTCTCAATAAATTGAAATGTTCTCTTGATTTTTTTTCACAATTTCACATATTACATGTAGAAATCATCTATTAGTTTTCTATAACTAGTAGATATAAGACTGAAAAATCTCTTTAGCCATTAATTTATAATAGTGCTCCAAAGTAAATTGCATCTAGAATCAAGTTTTTCAAACCTTGTCCTTCTGAAAACCTCTCTTTGTTCTTATGCAGTCTTTTAGGGCCCATTCCATTCTCTGGTTTACTTTTTCTGTCTTTTTCTTTTTTTTTGACCAATTTTCTTTTTAATCAAGATAAAATTCACCATGTTAATCATTTTAAAGTGTACAACTCATTGGTTTGTAGTATATTCATAATGCTGTGCAGCCATCACCACTGTCTTAATTCCTGAAATTTTTCATCACTCTAAAAAGAAACCCCGTACTCATTAGTAGTAACTCCCCAGCTTCCTACTCCCTTCAGTCTCTGGCAACCACTAATCTACGTTCTCTCTGTATGGATTTGCCTACTATTCTGGATATTTCTTATAAATAGAATCATATAATATGTGGACTTTTATATCTGGCTTCTTTCACGTATAATAATATGTTTGATTCATCCATGTGATAGCATGTGTCAGTACTTTATTCCTTTATTATGGCCAAATAATATTTCATTGTATGAGTAATGCCACATTTATCTATTTTTGCTTTTGTTTGTACAGTTGGTGTCATATTTTGCTGTGCCTTAGTTTAACCTCTAGATACCTTTCGGCTACAATAATTTTCTTTAGTAGCTTTTTTTTCGCTCTTCAAATAATTATCTGCCCCAGTGAACTGCTCCTTAGTCCTTATTTCACAGGCCATTCTTGGGGGAAAACTCAAAGGTCCTCAATTCTAGGATAGATTTAGGTGCTTGTGAACAAAATTGGTTGGCTTTGGGAAAGAGAAATGGGCTACTGGTAATTTTTTTCCAGCTTTATAAGATATAATTGACATATGATGTTGTGTTAATTTAAGGTGTACCATGTTTTGATTTGATACACTCATATATTGCAACATTAGCATCACCATAGTGTTAGCTAACATGTCTATGATGTCACATAAGTACCATTTCTTTTTTGTGTTGAGAACATTTAAATTAAAGGATTGGGAAACAAGTTAAATCTGGGAAACAGTTAAATCTTTGGCATTTAGAAGAAAGGTGGAGTGAACTTTTTATACCCTTCGTATACCAGCAAAAAGTTGTCATTATTATATAGCATTACCTATCACTATAAAGCTAAGACTATAGTTTCATAAGGTCCCTTCCTTGTAGGTATTACTATCTAAACACGTTGTCCACGCAGGTCTTAGGCAAACAATTGAAAGATTAAGGGTAGACAAGATCTTATAGAGTTGAGAGTTGGATAAAATAGAGTACTCGGTAAACAAAGAATAGTCCTTGAGTTTTAGGCAAATGAAAGTGAACTTGAAATAAAGTGAAAATAAATAAATAAATAAATAAATAAATAAATAAATAAATAAATAAACCCAACCAACCAAACCAACCAAATCCTGACCCCACACCGCTCCCACCCTGTGATGGGGGCCGCTCAGGGGAAGCAGAGGCACAGTCTCCCTCCACCGAGTGAGTCCCGGTACAAAACCTGCAGTGTTCCATCACACTCTGAAAAGAAAAAAAAAATCAAAGTGAATCTTTACCACACTGGGTTTGTTCATGGCAGTTTTCCTATAATTAGCACTAATTTTTATATTATTAAAGACAATAATTATTGACATTATTTTTTCATGAGATGCCATCTTTTAGGGTTTCTAGATTTTATAGATAATTGACTTTCATTTTTGTAAATTATTTTGAGACAATAAAATTAGTTTTACTGTTTCTCCACCCTGATCCCATTTAAAAATGTCATAGGGCATACTTTCTGTTTCTATGCTTTAGGAAATAATGCTTTCAAGAAGACAAGTTCTACGTCACTGATAACTCTGAAAATCACACTGTTTATTTTGAAGAGTGCTTTTAACTTTTAAACATACATTTCTCTTTAATTACCCCAATTTCTGCTTTTTAGAAATACTTAACTTTGCAAAATATATGTACCTTTTTTTTCAACTCTTATCTCAGATTCAGATTTCAATTCAAATGTTTATTCTGATTTGGGGGAAGGAGGGCGGGAGGGAAGGAAGGAAAGAGAGACAGAGAGACAGAGAGACAGAGAGACAGAGAGAGAGAGAGAGAGAGTATATGAGATAATGACCTTATTAAAACTAGGCCATAAAACAATTCCACTTTTAGGAATTTATCCTAAGGAAATAATCAGAAATGGGCTCGCTGATGTTTCTACAGGATGTTCGTTGCAGCAATGTGCACAAAAGCACAAAACTGGGCATGATCTAAAAATCCAACACGAAGTGTTGATTCAATAAATTATGGTGTAAACAGTCATTCCTTGGACTACTTGGCTGCCATTAAAATCACGTTACAGAAAAAAAAAATCACATTGCAGGAAGAATCCTTAATGATGTGGGAAATTGTTTATGATATGTTAAACGAAAACACACAAGAACAGTTTGGACACTGTGCTTTCAGTCATTTAATGACAGTTATATGAGCACAGCATAACATTTGAAGGCTATATACCAAAATATTAACTGTACTTATCACTGCATGATAGGATTATGAGCAGTTTTTTCTTGAAGGAACAATACATTGCTTATTAGGAAAGTTTTTTGAGTTCGATGCTGTATTGCCGATCATTTTAATTATGTCATCTTGTATTTTACATGTTCAATACTTTGTTCTTTTTCCTCTCTTGTTTCACCTGTAGTTTTTCATGTCAGCGTAAATAACCTCCTCTATACCTAGAACCTTGCATGCACAGAGAAGATGCAGAATCCTTGTGTTACGGTGATGAAAGTTAGATTTGCGGTTGGTAACTTCATTGCCGTAGGTTGTGGTTCTGTGGAGCCCAATGCTTATCTGGCCATTGATTACCGCAGATGACTTTCCGCATTCTCACTCAGTCACTCTACCAGAGAACTTGGTCTCTATGATAGAAGTAAAGTTTTTCTGAAAAGAGTAATGCAGTTCACGTGTATTCTCTTACTATATGTATGTATTAGTGTGTTAGGGCTCCCCAAACAAAACACTACAGACTGGATGGCTTAAACAACATGTTTATTTTCTCACAGTTTTGGATCTAGAAGTCTGAGATCAAAGTGTTGCTGTTTGGTTTCCTCCGAGGCCTTTCTTTTTGACCTGCCAGGTGGCTGCCCTCTTGCTGCCTCTTCACATAGTTGTCCCTCTGTGCACGTGTCCTGTTGTCTGTGTTTCCTTTTCTCATAAGGACACGAGTCCTATTGCACTAGAGCCCACCCGAATGACCCCATTTTAATTTCTATCTTTCTTTGAAGGCCCTGTCTCCAAACACAGTCATGTTCTGAAGTACTGGGTATTAGGACTTCAACATATGAATTTTAGGGGAGACACAATTCAGTCCAAAACATTATATATAACTTAGGATAAGTTTTAATGACAAAGTTAAAGTAGTGTTGATGAAGTAAATTTGATTATGAATTATTAATGGTTATTGTAAACTCTTATAACACCTTAAAGAACTATGGATATAAGGTATATACGGTTGAATGTAGAAGATTTTAGATCCATTAGCACCAGTATTTTATACCACCCCTGGAAAAGTAGCTCAAACTCTATGACCTGTTGACAGTTGGGTCCATTTGTATATGAAGAATAGTATCTTTTATAAGTATTAATAAAATATCAGTGATCAAATTAAGTATTTAAAGGATTGTCAAGAGAAAAGAGATTAGAATTAAAGGGAGTGGAATTAAGATTAGTGGGCAAAAAATACAAAACATTGCCCTCCGATATTTAGAACTCCCTGCAGATAGAATGTACAGACCTGAAGTTTGGTTCATTCTTTGTGATGAGTTCTGAGTTTGTTGGGCTGTTATAGAGGAAATTTAGGTTTGGTTGAGGTTCCAGAAGTTGATTGTTTATTTTTCTTTTGAGTTTCTCAAAGTATAAAGTTTTGTTTAGTTTTGTTATCTTTAAAAAGATTAATAATCTCACCTTTATGTAACTGAAACAACAATAAAAATATTAGTACTTTAAAATGTAGATTAATCGTCAGACAATGTTATTTCATTAAATAGTGGGAGGACTACAGTCTGTTATTTCTTTTCTTTCTCCCTCTAGTGGGCAGAAATATTTTAAAAATATAACATGGAAGGGTTTATTAGTATTGGGTGTATCACAATGCAGTCTCAGCTTTTTAAAAAATTAACAAATTGTTAATATTTCAGAATCATTAAAGAAAATGCTTTTTTCCTTTCTAGTCACAATAGTGGATCCTTGAATATTGAAGATGTTCTTACCAGCTTTGACAATACAGGAAATGTTTGTAAGTTTTATGACTACTATATAGAACTATTTTTAATGTTTTAAAAAGTGAATTTATAATTGGTGCTTTTTTCCTCACTAATGTTTATTATACTGACTAATGTGTGGTGTGTGCACCTGTGTGTGTATAAGAGAAACTCTTACTGTTTTTAGCTGCAAAATAAGCTTCACATATGGTGTACCTACTAAGTGGGATGGCATTTGACAGTTGTGTGTGTCTGTGACAGAATGAAGGCAAGAAGGAACACTGGACTCTCCAGTAGGATCCTTTTTGTTTATTGTTTACATTTTGATCTTAGTTAATCCAACAGAGGGGCTCTTTCTTCTTTGCTGTGTTTTGAGTGCTTTCTTTTCCTTTTCCTGCTTCTTCTTTCTTTCACTACAGAATAAACCTAGATCAGGTTTCCTTGCTGCTAAAATATTTGAATACCAGAGTGTTTTTGTTTTATGCAATATTATAATATTATGGAATATACTGTCTTTTCATCTAATTAAGTTGTGATTTCTGAGAAAATCATTTAAGTAATTATGTCATATGATTAAAGAAATCAAACAGGAATATTTTTATATCACTGTGTTAAACAACATACCATGATGTGTATTGCTTTATGTGCGCTGCACAGAGTATTTCTCTTAAGATAACGAATTATCAATGAAATATGACGATTTTAAATGCAAAAATTGTACTCAGATACTTTTTTCTCAAAGGAAATTTCAGAACTGTAACTACTTATTATTGGCACCAAAACAGCATACTTTGCTAACAGCACTACTTTATAAAATGCTCTCTAATTTTAGATCTGCGTAGAATAATGTCCAACAATACTTAGGCAATAATTTTGTCCTTATGCCCATATTATGACAAACTTTTGACTAGTATAGAAAAATATTTATGTATTTTGTCACTCAGGAATTTATAAATGTCCTAAAATTATCCGAAAATATTTAAAATAAAGTAGGTTTCCTTTTCATAGATAGTGACATGTCTATCTTTTAGTTTCCACATGTTGGCAATTGATGATTCTTTTCTCTTTAGGCATATCTCATATTTTTATTGGCGTTTAGGGCAAGAACTGGGCAAAGGATGCTAATGATGGTTGAGGAGACATTTTCCTTTAGTTCTGGGATCATGTGAAATATCATTAAGTCAGGCTTATGCATACAGAATTTAGGAACATGATTCTAGAATGTTAAATGTGGAATTTTTGATGCAGTAATGTGAAAATGAAGTATTGTTCCCTGTGGTTCAGTATGAAATAGGACCACTAGCTGGCAGCATTATGTAAAATAAAAATATTTTCCTAAAGATCGAAGCTATTATTCTATATAAGAACAACTATCTTATACATCTATAACATTTTCCCCATCAACTTGCTCCCCCCAAAACCCCAGTTGCTGTTGCATTGACAAATGGAGAAATTGCATGTTAAAAGTATATTTTCACTGCTGTTTATTGTTTGGTAGAAAAGTTTGAGTCTTTGAGACCCACCTAAATTTGAATCTTGGTTCTGAAATTCATCTTTGAGCAATTTATATCATCTCTCTGGGCCTCAATTTTTTTCATCTCTTGGAGCTGTATATGTAAGGTAAGGAAAATGCAGAACTTATACTACATTCTCATAATTGACACTCAATACATGGAAGCTATTTATTATTACTGGTGATGAGTAACTCTAAAACTTCTTTCAGTTTTTTTCCTAGTAATGAAGATAATATTAAGGATTATTCTGATGTTTTAAAATAAACTTATTTTGATTAAACTGACAAGGCAGGAAAAATAGATTAAATTACCAAAATAGTAATTTGTTAAAATGTCTTGTCATAAATGTGGCTTAAAAACCTGAATATATTGCCAAGTGATAGAAATGGTGACAGAAATAAGGTATATTGAAACATGTTGTTTAGCATAACTTTTATATTATACTCTTTATTTTAAAGGAAAAACCTGTACTGATATTTTGCTTAATGATAAATTAGTAAAGTCTTGTTACAATGAAATAAATATTGATTATAACTTTTATATAATCTCTGCCAAGGCTGAAAGTGATCAAGGATTGAAAAAGTGATTTTTCATTTGAATGCCTCAAATGTTTGATTTTACACCAGTAAGTGGTATTAGGTTGAGTTTGTGATTGGAAAACCCAGCAGAGGGCGCCACATCATAATTCTGTCTCACAGCCCAATATAATTGAATAAATAACTTGAATAATAACTGTAAGCTTTCATTATGTAAACATATAAAGATGCATGTTTCAACATTTCCATTGGATTTATTTTTTTATATATTTAATATATTCAACAACTCATTAATATGAAAAATAGATTTTCCTGACAGATTTTTGAGTTTATTTTTTTGGTTTTTGTTTTAAATATCAGTTGAATTTTTATGCTTCTAGCTTTAAATAAGGGAATACTTTTGGTCGTGTTAATCTTGATATAGATAAATATAATATATTGTATATATATATCATTGTTTTAGAATAGAGGGTTTAGAACGACATAATATATGTGATTTATCATATGTTGAAGATAGAATTTCAGTGAGAGCGGAAAGGATGGATTCTTCAATGTATAGTATTGGAATCATTGAGTAGGAATTTAGAAAAAATAAAGCTGAATCTCTCCTTTATATTATATACCCAAATAAATTTAAGATGGATTAAATATTTAATTAAAAAATCCTAACACTCCTAGATATCTCAGGTGAATAATTTTATGATATTGAAATAAGGAATGTCTTTCTAAGTATGACCCAAGCCCCATGAACTTAAAGATGAATAGATTGACTAAATAAAGACTTATAGTCATTTTATTTTAAAAAGTATCAAAAAAAGTTGAAAGACAAATGACAAACTGGTAATTATTATTTATGACATATATGCAGACAAAGATGTATTCTCTTTATTGTATAAAGAGCTCCCACAAAGCAATAGCAAAAAGAGACTGCAAGTCTATAAAACACAAAACATAGCCAAAAATTAGGAGAAGGTATTTCCAAAAATTAGGAGAAGAAATACCAATGCTCTATAAACCCATCAAATGATTATTTATTAGTAGTGAAGTAATGAAATACAATTAAAACAGTGAGATATAAGTTTTCTTTATCAAATTGGCAAAGATGAGAGAAGATAAGCAATAATCAGTAAATTGTGGGGCAAATGGGTATTCTCATCTACTGTTGGATTTGAAAATCAATTCTACTTCCTCAGAGGTAATCTGGTGATATTTTCCTAATTTTAAGTATCCATATCACTTGACTAATAATTCCTTTTCTAAAAAGTAATGAAATCAGAATGTAAAGGGATTCACTGTAGTGCAATGAATAACTGGAAAAAAAAACATAAATCTTTAATTTTAGGTGACTGGTTAATTATAGATAATCCATGATATGGAATATTATAGCTGTTCCAGATCTCTAAAACATATTAAGTTAAAAAATCACCATAGGGAATATGATCTTATTTCTGTAAAATACATATACCCATCCAGTAGGTATGTATATGCATAGAACTATGTCTTAATGGTGGTAGTATTTTGTTGGGGTATTGAGGTTATTGATGACTACCTTTTTCTTCTTAATACTTTTCAGTATTGCTTGATTTTTTTTAATGGCATGTATTAGTTTTATAACTGTAAAAGGCAATGTTATTTTTTATTTTGAAAAAAAGTAGATACTCTTTAAGTTCCAAATTGAGTATTAATTTTTTTGACTGAAAGCTGGGATGAAATCTCAAATTATTTAGGACAGCGCTGGGGAAAAAAAGGAGCAATTCACTTTACCAGTGAAAACATATTAAGTTGTTTTTATTTTTTAGCTAAAACCTCCCTATCTTTTAAAAAAAATAATTGTTTTATTTTTGGATTAGAGTTGACATACAATATTATATTATGAGTTTCAGGTATACAACATAGTTATAACTTATGAGATGATCACCCTGATAAATCTAGTACCCATCTGACACCATATATAGTTATTAGAATAGTATTGACTATTAAGCTATTTGTTTTTAAATAGCACTTTTCTCCAGGTAGCTCACAGCATATTAGATGTTAATGTATTAGTGCCCCAATACACTTATGAGATAAGAAATCAGAGATCAGATTATTCTAGCCCCATATTAGGTCACGAGAGTATAAAGAGGTTAAAAACTTAGTCTGGCAGAATATTGAGCTTGGGCATAGATAACTTATAAGTTTTGTTAAGAAAATAAATTTTAAAGTTCAGTGCATCATGTGTTGAGTATGCATGGGCCAGCAGCCCTGAGACTATTAGGAGCCTCTGTGCCAGTGGGGAGCTGGTGGTATGAAGCACTGGCTCTGGATTCGGCTCTTAGTCCCTGAGAGGTGCACAATGTGTATGTAGTCTTTGTTAGAAAGGCTTCTGGAGGGCAGGTTAGGAAAGACTTCTGGAGGGCAGTTTAGGAAAGACTTCTGGAGGGCAGGTTAGGAAAGACTTCTCAAGGGCAGGTTAGGAAAGACTTCTGGAGGGTAGGTTAGGACTCTAGATGGTAGCTCTCTCAGCCAAGTATCTCCAACTGTCTGACTTCGTAGCTTCATAGTTGTCAGGGCACAATATTGGGTAAGCATGCCCTAAACCTTAAACACAGCCCTATGCATTTGTTTTTCACTGTTTACTAGGGAAGGAACATTTAGAAGACGTCTCTTTTTAAGTCACTTTTAAAATTTTTATTTGAAATAAAAAATTATGGAGTTGGAATGTTTCTCCTTGATAACAGAATGTGCTGCAATTGTGAGAAAAGACTGAAATAAATCCTATAGTCCTCTGTAGATTCGTAACATGTATTAATGGTTAATCAGTGTAACAATACTGGAGTGTAGTTCATGTCTTTGCCATAAACCTTCGAGGTTTTTTCCCTCCTTTGAATATTCGAAGGAATGTTTCTAATTAGGTGCCTCTAAGTTTTAGCAGAAGATAAGCCAAGCAAGTCTTTTTTTCTCTCTCTCTTTGAGCAAATACTGAGTAGTACTTATTTCTCTGTCTTTTTAAAAATAGCTACCCTTTCTTTTGTATCCCCTACAGCATTTATCAGGAACTTTGTGAATATTGTTATCACTTAATATTCTTAACGACTTTGCAAGGTATTGATAACTTGCTTAAAAAATGAATATTTAGTAAGTGATCACACAGGAATTTATAACTATTCCACTGTATTTCTTGAAGGTAGCATTTCCTGAAGACGGCGAGAAATGAATTTTAAAAGTTCATGGTGGGAATTGAAACTAAAATGGTAACTTGGAGTGCTAGAAAATAACTTTGGCAAATGGAAAAGAATTCTGTCCAGTGGATTGTGTCTCAGAAGAGACTGATTAAAGGTCACTGCAAAATGGGCCCGCTAGGGTTTCTGAAAGGTAGCTGACAATCTAATGGAGTGGGGATTTGGGGAGTGAGGATAGGGGTGGAAGAATACATTTTCTTCTAATAGTCTAAAACCAAATGTGGATTTTGTTTCACTTCAGATGTTTTTTTTTCTTTTTTGAAAAGTGCTGGTTTTTTTCATGATGGTATAATAGTAATACTGATTTTTGCTTTTATTAATACATAGTCCTTTCTCTAAGGTACTCAATATTTTCCTCATGCTTATGGCTATAGTGATATTTAAAAATCATTCACGTAAATATAAGTCACACAAAAAGCTCAACTAAAAGGATATTCTTGTCTTTAGCCAAGTAGTTTGGATTGTGGACAGCCTTTCCATGGAGAATTGTGGACATTTGGACATTCGCATGGCCTGTGTGTTTTGCACCACTCTGAATGCTTGATGTGAACTAAATATTTGATGACTGAATTATTTAGTGCTGTGAATATCTAGGTCACTTTTCTATGTTCTCCCCTCTCACCTTTCACCCTCCACTCCCAGCCCTGAATCTGAGTATTTGTGTTATATCCCGGGCAGGTGGGGACAGTTCATGGAAGGAATGAGGAAAAGTTTCAGATCATTCTGTCTTTGTATATGAGTTGGAAAATGTGGATGTATTCTGTATATTATAGATGCTTCGCATGCTCACAGTCTGCTTGTTCTATGCTGGATCAGGTAGTCTTTGCTCCTGGTGGTAAATCCATGGTTTGCCCATCCAGGTGGTTGGAGGTCAGACTTCTGTGTCATTGCCATTTCCCAAGTGTCCCTTGGTTTCTGACTAAAAGGTGTGGTGGAATCCAGACTTAAATAAAGTATCATTTTTAATTGTATGATAGTCAAAGAAAGGCAAATCGTATTTTGATTAATCCTGGACTTTGGTTTTATTTTAATATTTGACACCTTAATCCGAATTTAGTGGGGATTAGTTGGACTGCCGTTATGTACAATTGAGAAGTGGCTTATATCCATGTAAACCACAAGTTTTCTGCTTGTGCTTGTCTCCTGGATTCCTTTAAAGGGGAAATTAAAGAAACAAAAAAGGGGAGATTGATTCATATTGCTTTCTTTGACCTTTCTATCTTAGGTCCTACAGATTTGTAGTTTGTATCCTACAATTGAGCATTCCATTTCGTATTGTATTGTATTAACTATTTGTTAATCTTTTTTCTCCTCCAATAAAATTTAACCACCAGATTACAGGCACCATAGCCTCTCTGGTTCAATCTCAGGTGGTATTAGTCTAATGTCCATGCAACAAAAGTCTTTTCAAATAACTTGAGTATTTTGCCACTCTTGGTCAAATGACATGAAGGTATCACAGTCTTCAGTAATTTTCTTTTCTTTTTACCCTCTTCCCTCTACTACCATCCCATATTGCTGCTGGTTCTGCTCCTCTTAAATATGAAACAATCAAACAAACATTTGCAGCACACAATTCTAACTCTTGTATCTATCATAAGGCAACTCTCATCTTCCTTTTTACCCCCCTTCTTTCTGATTCACTGATCACAGTACTGAGGAACTAGCCTGTCAAGGCAGGAGCCTCCTTGGAGGGTGTGAGCTTGGGGTAGGCAGAGGACAAGAGACTAAAACAGACCAATTTCTTTTAGTTACAGTGACTGTACAGTCTGGTTTGTCTGCCATGGTCCCAGTTTTCACCTGTTCTTAGAATAATTATTAACAGTGCCTTCTTTCACGACTAGAGGGGTCCTGGCTTACATGATACATTATATGTCAACTTTAGAAGACAAGGAAAGAAAAAGATTGAAAGCTTATGTTAATTATTTATATCCGGTCATACCTCTTTATTCCACGATAGTAGCTTGTACAAGATCTGGCTCAGATGGTATTCAATAAGTGTGTATTGATTCCTTTGAATCCTTAGTCACACTCAGATGAATCCTTTCACTCTACACAAATGTATTTGTATGTGATATGCTATTCTGCATAACACAGAGGTAAATCTAGGTCTCAATTTTAGAGGACATATATACTACAGGCCCTGTAAACTAGTAGAACCTGAATTCAGAACACATGCATGTTTTGATTCGCTAATGTAATTGAAAAAAATAGTTGAATTACTGCCAAGATTTGAAAATAGGAAAGTTCACATGAAAACCTGATTTCTACCTTCTCGTAGAGAGAAATAATTATCTAGCGATCTGAGTCTGAGCGCATATGGTAATTATTAGCGGGAGATGAGCAAGTTCTCCGTTTTGTGTCCTCACTTCTCCACCCACAGTCATTTGAATTTGCAATCTCTGATACATATAATATATTTGGAGGCATTTAATGCATATTTGTCTTTGTATGTTTTTTAGATTATTAATTATCTACTTAAGAAAAGTCAATTCTAATCAGTAATTTTATCAAAGCTAATTAAATAAAATACTTGTAAATACTTTTGGAGATAAGCCTTTTTTTAATTCAACAGGTTAGTCATTCATTTTTTTGGAAATATTTTTCCCCATACTATCTAAGAATGACAACAACAATTAACAAATATTTATATTATTATATTTAATAGAAAATAAGATGATGTTATTTAAAATAGTTTTTAAGTGCCAGAACCTATAATAGAACATATTTTTGAAACAACTATTTCAGTTAAAATTGTGAAATATATTAAAACATGAAATGGAAAACTAGTATAGAGCTATAAGAAATTTTAAATATTTGTGAGTATATGTGTGTGTTTTTGTGCATGTATATGCATATGTGTGAATATATAAAATATATAGTTACTTTTATCTTCATTTGCATCTTCTTTATTTATAGATTGGAAAAGAAAGAGCAGTCCCAACAAGTGTTTATTAAGTACCTATTATGTGCTGTCCTGCATTTTCAATTCTCAAATGACTTTTCAACTTTGAACTACTACAGAGGAATAAAACATTCTTTCTACACGTTGAAGAAACTACTGTGTATTACAATCTGGATAAATATCTGTGCCTGATACATCCAGGTACTTGGATGATCTCTGTGAACTGTCTTAAATCTCACCAGCAAACATTTAAAAAATAATTTAAAATTGCTATATTGCTTCATCAATGAAGAATTCATCCTGGTAACAATTTTTAGAATATTGGCAAGAAAATGACTTGACTTACTCTAACTACATTAAAATTAAATTTAATGGCATGAATATGTAATTTCAGGACATGATTTTATTTGTATAATTTTAAGTCTTAAGATGTTTTTAGTTAAAATTATCCATATGTTGACCATTAATTTCATGTTTGTGAAGTCTTTTCTGATACCTTGTGATCTGTTTCAGTCTATCTCTAGGCCTGCTGCAATCATTTCATCTTGGAATCTACCTTCACTATCATCCTGGGGATTCTTTTCATCTCTTTTTTGTCGGATCTCATTTCCCAAATACCATGGCTTCCTCTTTTTTTACTCCATCATTTTGGTTGATCATAAGTTCCAGGAGCTTATTGAGAAAGTAAAAGGAAGTAATTTTTTGAGAACTTGTGCTATTTTGGTTGGATATAAAATGATAGAATTTGAAATAGTTTCTCTTTAAAAATTTTATAGCAATGTGTTGTAGATTCTCGAGTTGCATTTGACAAGTCCAGTGCTATTCTAATTATCTTTTTAATGAAACCTGTTAGTTCTCTCTGGAATTTGACAGAATCATCTCTTATTTTCAGTGTTCTAAAGTTTATAATATGCTATCTTGGAGTGGCTCTATTTTTTTTTTTTTAAGATTTTATTGGGGGAGGGGAACAGTACTTTATTGGGGAACAGTGTGTACTTCCAGGACTTTTTTTCAAGTCAAGGTGTTGTCCTTTCAGTCTTAGTTGTGGAGGGCGCAGCTCAGCTCCAGGTCCATTGCTGTTGCTAGTTGCAGGGGCACAGCCCACCATCCCTTGCTGGAGTCCAACCGGCAACCTTGTGGTTGAGAGGACGCGCTCCAACCAACTGAGCCATCTGGGAGCTCAGTGGCAGCTCAGCTCAAGGTGCCGTGTTCAATTTTAGTTGCAGGGGGCGCTGCGCACCATCCCTTGCGCCAGTCGAGGAATTGAACTGGCAACCACGCAGGGAGCTCTACCGCCTGAGCCACCAGGCCGGCTGGAGTGGCTCTATTTTTAAACATTGCATTGACATTTGCTGGGTACTTTCAATTTGGAAAGTCTTATCTTTCAGTTCTGGGAGATTTTTAAAAAATTGTTTCTTTAGTGATTTCCTCCCTTCTGTTTTTTCTGTTGTCTCTTTCTGGAACTTCCACTTTTCAAATGTTGAACATCCTGGACAGGTTCTCTATCTTTTCCGTCTTCTGTATTGAATATTTTTGACTTTTTTTTTTACTCTCAGGAACATTTCTATAATTTTATCTTGCAACCTTTCTGTTGGATTTTTCCATTTCTATTTTTATGCCTTTTAATGTCCAAATGCTCTTTTTATTTTTTAGTTTTTTTCTCCAATTACATTCTTTTCAGATTTTATTGCTTCTTAGTTTTTAAAATATATTACTGAAAGTGTTTTGCTTTTTTGTCTTCTCTATTTATTGTCTCTCTTTTCTTCAAGTTCCTTTTTCTGTTTGTTTTCTTTGGATGTGTCTTTTATAGTAGAAGTCTTCATCAAATATTTGGTGATCTTTAAGAGTTGTATACTACGAAACTGATTGGATTCTAGCTTGTTGTGATGTTCCAGCTTGCTGAATGTGAGTTTCACTGTGGGATGACCTGGCTGGACTGTTTCTTGAGGAACTGTGGATGTCCACATATTTGGGTGTTTCTCTTGAGCTGGTCTGCTTCCCAGAGAAAGCTCTTTTAAGTCTGAGTCTGCGGCTTTGGGGAGTGTGTATACTAGTGTGTATACGGCTTTGGGGAGTGTGTATACTGCTAGTATTTTGGGTTGGGTAGGAAGAAGAGTCTCAACATTCTGTTACTCAATTTCTCTTTAAAAAATGTTTTACCTTACCCTTCACTACCCTCCCTCAACTGAGCTAATGCCCTGCAATCCAGAGACCCTCTGATTTATACTCTTCAGAGACTAGACTAAACTAGATGGAGGAGGGTTAGTTGCCCCATTGTTTGAAGTGGGAGACAAGATTTCAAGGTCTAACTGCTTTATAAATAGATTTTCAACAAACCCTACTGTATAAATACCTCCATTTATGGAGATATAAATGACTGCCAATTTAGGATTCAGATTTTTGCTGTTATCTTCTTGTATCTTTATGAACCCTTGTTTCATTTTCAAATCTACTTGCTTTTGTTTTAGATGGTGTATCATGAAGAGAGTGGAAGCTAATATATAGCTTCACTCTAACATCTTTTACTACCATTTTTAACACACATATATGCACACACACATTCATCAATCTCACATAAATGCTATAACAACTTAAAAATAACAATAACAATTTTAAGACTTCATTTAGGTAGACCATGTATGGTTCTTGTCAAATCTACACATGGAAATATTTCCAGTTTAAATATATTGAGATGAATCGCCAAGGCTTCGCACAAATTTTAGAAATTCTCTTCCCATTTCTGAATTCCTTAGCCTGCAAGATTCAACTCAAATGTCACCTCTTCTATAAATCCTTTCCCGATTCTCCTAAGTATAGCTACAAACATACATCTTATGGTTACCAGTGGACTTAAAAAAGAAAATGCCATTAAAACTTACACCATATTATAATAACTGTGTTTAAATTACTTACTAGACTGTAGCTCCTAGAAGCAGGAGTGATTTTTTCCCCTCTGTGTATGTACAGTGCCTGGCATATAATGAATAATCAATAAATGCTTTGCGGATTAATGAACTTAGTATTTTAAAAAGTTAACCACACTTTATATAAATAGATTAAGATATGATTATTTTATAAAGTGTTCACTGTACAAAATAATTTACTTTAGGATTCCTTTAAATAACCCATGTCTCTAGAACATTTAAAATTTCATTCTCTGCTTTTTTTGAGGAATCCATCTATGTCTAGTATCCCTTTTGCGTATCTGTGTACATATACACACATTCTATATTGTTTTTCTTTAGTAGGGATGTTACTTATATTTTAAAAGAAATAAATGTTATTTTCTTACACATTGGTGATGTTTTTCCCTCCAAATATCCTTTGCTGGGAGAGCACTAAGTGGTTATTCACCTAGCTTTCTCATCAGTGCAATATATTTTAAGCAGCTAGTTCCAAAATACATTCAAATAGCATGTCCTATTCCTCATGAATTGCTATTACTTTGCTTAAATTTCCCACTCGGACCACCAGCAATCCCTTAAGTACTTTCCCTACCAGCTAATGCTAGCTTTTAAAAATCTACTTAATGTTACTCTTTCTTTCTCTTTGTTGCCTCTGTCACTTAATATACCTCTATGCCTGACTGATATTGTTCCTTTTCAAGGTCTTTTTATGCTTTTAGGATGATCTTTCCTAGTCTATTTTTTTACTGTCTTAGATGCGTTGATTATGCTGTTTCTCCATCACAAAGAGCTTAGTAGAGGGAAGAAGTGAATATTATAGATGAATTTTTGAAAAGTTATGTATAATATTAAAAGGAATACAAATGCTGGTGGCTACTATATGACTAGTGTTCCAAAAAGGGTTTTGATAAACTTTTAGAGCCATTCATGGAGACAGAACTATTAAAAGAGGATTTGTTTCAATTTCATAGACAAGGGGAAAAATTGATCTTTAAAGTTTGGCAATTGTTAAATTTGAATGATGGGTAAATGGGAGTCATTATTTTCTAGTTTCTTCTAAAACTTTCCCATACAAGGTTTAAAAATATTGAAGTATCATTTAAAAATTTTTTTTGACCCAGCAATCCCATTTTTTGGTATCTGTCCTCCAGTACATAAAGGACACGTGCACAGGGATGTTAAAGCTGTCTTGGAAAATAACCTGTAAACAGTCTGATGAGCCTATTCCCATCATTAATGGAATTATTCGATAAATTACAGTGTATTTATACAATGGATTATTATGCAGTAATTAGAAAGAATTAATTGAGTTATATACTGTGTTCTAGATGCACAAGATGTATTGTGAAGTGAGTTGAGTAATGCGTATAATATGATTTCATTTTTAGAAAAAGAAACTATGTGAATATGCTGAAAACTGTGAAAGCATATGTACCAAATTATCAGTATTGGTGATTTCTGGAAAGTGGGACCTGAGGGGATAGAGTGGAGGAAAAATTAATATTTTTCTCTATTAATCTTTGTATTGTTCAATTTGTTTCAAGTATGTGTTACTTTTGGGGGGAAATACAGTAAAGATTTAAAAATAAATGTAAAAATAAAACACTTCCAAAGTGAGTATCGGTGCATCCATGATAATAATAGAAACTCGTTTTTAAAGCTTTAAAGAGAAGTGGAAAGTGATGTGCGTAGGAAACCAAATGATGAATTCCATCATAGTTTGCCTTCAGAAAGAAAAATAAATGAATTGATGTACTCATCTGTGGAATATACGAGTATATTAAACTCTGACTCTATTCTCTAACTTCTAATAGAAAATTGCCTGGTAACAATTAGAAGACTTTGGCCTTCTCTACATTAATTCAGTAGCCCGTAAAATTTGACTATGCCTAGAATTCAAGCTTTTCTGTTGTGGGAATTGAACCAATCTATTTCATAAATAAAGATGTCCAATTTGAAGAGGCCATATTTAACTTAGAACTAGGGTATGTAGCTATATCATTTAGGGTTCTTTGATTTCAAGCAACAGAAACTGACCCTGGCTAACTTAGGCAAAGAGAAATGTATTGGAAGGATAATGCTAAGCAGGTAATAGAATTTAAGTTTCACTTGACAATTGGGCATTTCGCTTTATGTTTTAGTATTCCTCTAATTATATTTCCTGTGTTTAGTTAGAGCTTTGCACTGCAAGTTCTTAGCCAAACACCTTTTGTCATCTTGCCTTTTAAGGATTAAATTTAGTGGGTTTTTTCTTTAATTACTGTTTTTTTAAAAAGGGAAACTTATATAGCATCTATTGTTTAAAGTGTGCTCCAGTAAATGATGAGTTTGGAATTAGTTTCATTTAAGAGTTATAACATTCAAATACTTACGGATAGTCTCAACCTACATGTATTATTTTAGAATTGTCACCATTGAGTTTTTCTTTCATGTTACATCATTGTGTGTGTGTGTGTGTGTGTGTGTGTGTGTGTGTGTTTAAAATAGTTTTTGGGGTTTTTTGTTTCTTCTTTTAATGGTACATTTCTCAGGGAGATTCATTGTAAAGGCTTTTTTGCGTTAAATTATAATTTTATACCTATGCTATTCTTTATAATTTCTATCTACTTAATTGAAACACACTGATTTTACATTATGATTTTTTTAAGTCTATGAAAGAAATTCTTCCAGAAGTTTCTCACATCACTTTAGAAATAGCACCCTAATTTTGACCCAATTTTTTAAGTTAATTATATATCTGTGTTTTACAGCAGACTCTTCTAAGAGGCTTAAAACAACTTTTATTAGAAATCATTTATATTGTATATGTTTTTATATATAAATTACATACACATAGATAAGTTATTTATAATAAAGACCAGCTGAATGTTTTTCATTTTGAGAATCATAATTTCTTTCTTATGTACCAGATATAGGAAACACTAAGGGGAGGAGAAGTTAAGCAAATAAGTAAACACATGGAGGGTAATGGGAGCTACATTTCTTAGTGTTAGCAGCAGGAATTGTGACTATGGAAAGAGGGGGAGGCTAAAACCCTGTAGTTTTGCATTAGAATTGGAGGTATCAGTATGAACTTACTGCTTTGTCAGGTAGATGATAGACAGATAGACAGATGTGTATTTCCCAGCTGTGTCGGGGTCTGATGGCAGTGAGCATACATAGCTCCCAGATCTTGGTTTCTAAATATCATTCTCCACTAAAAAGAACCAGAGCTCTTTGGAAAAATGCTGCAGACTGGACATTTTATGTCATAAAATAAGGAAGTACTCAGAGAGTGATGAGTACATACCCAAAGGACACAGGACCTGGTTTCAGGGAGTTACTGTTGCTTAAGTGTGAGGCCATTTGAGTATCAAAATAAATGATAGAGACAGATTGTAACCCTTTGAGTAAAATAGGACTCCATGAATCTATACTAATATCAATAAATACATAAATGAGGGAGAACAGAAAGTTCTACCTATATCAGAACGTCATTTAGTAGTAAATCTAGAACAGGTACTATATACATCTAGAACCTTGGCACCAGTGACATTTTAGGCAAGATAATTCTTTGGGGGTGGGGGTGGGAGGGAACTGTCTGGGGCACCGTAGGATGTTTCGCATAGTAGCATCCCTCCCACCCCCAACCTCCAGTTGTGAAAAACAAAAATGTCCCCTAGGAGGCAAAAATCACATCCTCCTATCCTTATTTGAGAACCACAAATCTAGAAGGAATGATGGAATTAGAAAATTACCATTTGGTAAGTATCACAGTAATAACTGATTGAGGCATAAATTATCAATGGACTTAAAACAAGTAAGTGAAAATTTGAAGAATAGGATATTACCATAATCTCAAAGTATTTCTCCACAAAATACTAACCATTTAATTGATCAATACAACATGCTTATAATTAACTTTATAGTGGGAAAACCCAGCAGATACCACCTTAACCAAGTAATAAAAATTAACATCACCACTAAGGGGGCAAATCAACATTATGTGCCTCCTAATATGACGCACTAAAAGAGTACCGCATTGCTGCTGTGGTAGGCCTGGCCCAAATCACAAATCACGAGGAAAATCGTATACACCTAAAATAAATCGGGGAACATTCTGCAAAGTAACTGGACTGTGCTCTTCAAAAACGTTAAGGTCATGGAAAACTGGGAAAGATGGAAGAACTGTTCCCGAAATTTGAATGGGGTTTGTGGGTCAGACGGTAATAGTGGAACAGTGTTCATTTCCTGATTGTGATGATTAAACTGTAGTCATGTAGAAGAGTGTCCTTTATTTCCCAAACACACTACACTTATTTCCTTGAGAATGTTTCACTTTCTGTTCCTTGTGTCTTTTCTCAGTTCTTCACATGGGTGGCTCATTAAGGACTCAGTTGTCACTTTCTCAGAGGCCGTCCATAACTGCCCTGTCTAAAGTACCTAGCTTTCCCAAATCTCTATCGCTTTATGTTGTTTATGTTATTCGTACATTCATTATTACCTGTGATTACCCTCTTATGTCTGTGTTGAATGCCTGTGTCTCTCTTCTGAAAGAAGCTCATGACAGCAGAGGCCATCTATGTGTGGAATCTTCTGTCTAAAACAATGCCTCCTACGTAGTGGACTTGCACTAGCCATTTGCTGAATCAGTGACTGGGCCTGTGAAGTCTGGCCTTCTATGTTACCTGGTCGGTCATGTAACAAATCTGGGTGTGTTAAGATGGGCCAGAGGGCACTTTCTAAATATTGTAGAAATTAGTGTCTACTGAGAACAAGAGATAAAATAGTTTGGGTTGGGTGTGGGAATGGAAGGGGAGACAGAGAGGGTATAAAGAGAGAGAAAAGGAAAATACAGTTGTTTGATATAACCTAAAATATAAAATAGCTCGTGGAATTGCTTGTATGTGCTTAAAGAGTTGGATTGAATGCAGCTTCTCTCGGGCAGATTTTGCCCAACCATTGAATTAAGACCCAATGAGTTATTGGGATCTAGCTCATTCTGCTTTCTGTGCCAGCTGGATTCACATGAAGGCTGTAAGAAATCAAATCCTTTTAAGAAGTAGAGGGTAGATGTTCAACACAGAAATAAAGGACTGGAATAGGTCATGTTGAGTAATTGTGATCTCAAGTTCCTGTTAATGTAAGAAATGGCCAAACCTGTGGAGAATTTGTGAGTTTATTTGATCCAAACTGACAACATACACTGAGGCGCAAGATCTCAAATGCTCCAGAGAATAACAGTTTTGCAGCTTCTTTTATGCATTTGAAATTAAGGATGGAAGTAAGATTACACGGAGGTGGGAAAAAGCAAGGTAGAGATTGGATTACAGGATAGTTAACAAGATTATGTGCTTTCTTGAGGGTGGTTACAGTTTATTTCCAAAGTGTGTTAACCTAGATGCACAGAAACAATGGACGGGGTTTGCTTCAGGCAAAGATAAGCCTTTTTCTAAAAAATTTTATGCCTGTGGTGTGACTACCCACCATGATCTGCCCAGTTAGGAATTTATGATCAGATCACCCTGTGAGGTTACTTTCCGTAGAGCCCCCTTTTTTCGTCCACATTCCCATGCTTATGGTCTTAAGGAATACGTGTAGATCTTTTTCCTGTGAATTAGTTTTAAGATAATCATCCCAAATTACTTTTGACGTTGTATCCATCTTAGATGACTGAATTGAGTGAGACCAAAAAAAAAAAAAAAAAAAAAAGGCAGATAAACAGCAAAATTATTGCCTTATTAACTGACCAAGAACATGTAATTTTGTTGCCGTTTAGATGGGTATATTACATCTTTAAGGTGGGGCTACAGGGCAAAGTCATTAAAAACATAAAACCTCAAAAATTTAATCAGTTGAAAAATATACTTTTTCATCTTGTGAACATTTTAATATGCCTTCTCCTGAACTTTCATTAGTTATATCTATGTTTAGAACATGTAAGTTTGCCCAGTAAAAGAGGTTTCAGACATTCAAATGAGAGGAACAGCATGGATTGTCATGCCTATACTAAAACATTGTTTTAGAAAGATAGGGATAGAAAAAGTGAATTTTCAATGGTGTTTGATGAATTGCTTGTGAGTAACTGAGACAGAGACCACTTTCTTTACCGGCTCTATTACATATTCTGCTTTAGCTATTGTCTTCTCTTTTCTAGCTATTCTATATATATATAGTACATGTACAATAAGTTCTTTCTTAATGAATGAGTACCTGGCTGTGTATTATGCAGAAAAAAATCATTTTAAGACAGTTTCTGCTCTGAAAGTGTATATAATTAACGCATTGCTTATACAGTGTAATACATTGATACAGCAGCATTTATGATATACAGAGTGTGGTGGATACAAGGGTGGATAAGATCTTGATCTTAAGGGACTCTGTGTCCTAAAAGGACCCATGGGTAAGATTACATGTATTTTAATGAATTTGATAAAAGAGATAACACTTAGAATGTTAGTTATCAAAGCCTAGGAGAAGGCAGAAACCTTTTGGAAGTGGGAGGTGGATTCAACAAACGCTTCTGAAAATGATTAAATAAATAATCTTAAAGGGCACTTGAAATAGTAAGGCACTATGACACTATAAATTTAAGTGCAAAATTGTGGGATATTAACTTTAACGGTAAAGTACTTAGGACCGTGACTGGTACGCTGGAAAAACAGAAAGAGGAAGAAAAAACACAGGATTGAAGCTAAAACATCGGACTACAAGCCGTGTTCTACCACTTCTTGATGGAGAGGTTTTGACCAGGTCACTTGTATTTCTGGTATAAATATCACTTGATTATACTTTTTATGTATTTCTGGATTTGATTTAGTAATATTTTGTTAGAGTTTTACATCTTTGTTCATGAGGGTTTCCTTTTGTGCAATGGTTTCCTTTTTGTGCAATGTCTTTTTACTTGGTTTTATCATCAGAGTAATGCTGGCCTCATGAGTTGGAAATTATTTCCTAGAGTTTGCATCAAATTAGTAATATTTTTTTTCCTAAAATGGTGGAATTCACCAGTGAAGTCATCCGGCTGGGAGTTTTCTCTGTGGGAATGTTTATAACTCCAAATTCCATGTTCTAAAGTCTGCTTTGTCTGACACTAGTATAGCCACTCCAGCTTATTTTTTCCTTGACTGTTTTTAAGATTTTCTCTTTATCACTGTTAGTCAGCAGTTGAATATGATTTTTTTGCAGTGTAGTTTCCTTTAGGTTTATTCTACTTGGATTTGTTGAGCTTCTTATTTTTGTGGGTTTATAGTTTTAATCACATTTGCAAAATTTTCTGCCATTATTTCTTCAAATATTTTTCTTCTTCCTTCGGGACTCCACTCTAATTACATGTATATTAGAATGTTTGATATTGTCCCAGCTGTCACATCATCCATTTTTTTCCAGTCTTTTTTCTCTATGTGCTTCATTTTTGGGTACTTTCTATTGCCATGCTTTCAAGGTCACCAATACTTTCTTCTCTAGTTTCTAATCTTCAGTAAATCCTATTCGGGATACCATTGAGGATACTTTTCATTTCAGAAACTGTATTTTTTTATTTCTGAAAGTTCTATTCGGGACCTTTCTATGTCTTCCATCTCTCTTCTTACCCACATTTTCTTTTTCTTCTTAAAGTGTTTTAATTTTTTTTTTTTAATTGGGGAATATTGGGGAACAGTGTGTTTCTCCAGGGCCCATCAGCTCCAAGTAGTTGTCCTTCAATCTCATTGTGGAGGGCACAGCTCAACCCCAAGTCCAGTTGCTGTTTTCAGTCTTTAGTTGCAGGAGGCACAGCCCACCATCCCATGCGGGAATTGAACTGGCAACCTTGTTGTTGAGAGCTTGCGCTCTAACCAACTGAGCCATCCGGCTGCCCCTCCAGCAGCTCAGTGGCAGCTCGTTGTCTTCAATCTAGTTGTGGAGGGTGCAGTGCACTGGCTCATGTGGGAATCGAACCTGCAACCCCGTTGTTCAGAGCTCACGCTCTAACCAGCTGAGCCAACTGGCCGCCCTCCATATTTTCTTCTACCTTCCTTCACATACAGAGCATATTTACATTAACTGTTTTAACTTTCTTGTCTGCTAATTCTACCATCTCTGTCATTTCTTGTTCAGCTTCTATAGATTGATTTTTTTCTGTCTTGTTCCTCTTGGTTATGGGTCATATTTTTTGCATTTTTCCATGCTTGATGATTTTTTATGAGATGCCAAATAAAATTGTGAGTTTTATGTTGCTTCCTAGATTTTATTTTCTTTAATTGTGTTGGACTTTGTCCTAGCATGCAATTAATTAGAATCAGTTGGATCTTCTTGAGGCTTCTTTGAAGCTCTGTTAGGGCAGGATCCATAGAGCCTTTCATGCTAGGGCTAATTTAGCCTCATTTCTAAGGTGATATCCTTCTGAGGATTCTAGTCAATGTCCCATATAGTACAACATCTTTTCAGTCTGGTTGGTGGGAAAATGAACTATTTCCCGCCCTGTGAGAGCTTTGGTAGTTGTTTTGCACACTTTTGTCTGGTGTCTTTTTGAAATCCTTTGCATTGTTTCCTCTCATGCACACACAGACCGGTTCTCAGCCAAAGACAGAGCTGCACAAGACCTTTCTGCAGATTTTTAAAGCTTTCTCTGTGCGGCTCCCTCCTTTTGGTATTTTGTTCCAACACATTGAAGCTGCTTTGGTTTCCTCAAAATCAATCTTTGTCTTTTCAAATCAGAAGGATTGTTGGGCTGTGTTTGGGTACCCTGTCTCTGCATTATGGCCTAGAAACTTCTCTGGGCAGTACGTTGACACAGCTGTAAAGATTGCTTTGTTTGTTTTCTCAGGGATCATAGCCCTGTGCTATCTGTTGTCCAATGTCTGAAAAATATTGCCTCACATTTTGTTATCTGGTTTTCTAGTTGTTTAAGGAAGGAGTATAAATTTACTCCCTCTTATTCCAGAAGCAGAAATCTCTTGCCTTCATTAAAAGACATTGCCACCGAGTATAGAATTTTAGGTTGCAGTTTTTTTTCTTTCAGTACTTTAAAGATTTCGATCCAATGTTTTCCAGCTTTCATAGTTTCTGATAAAAAGCCTACTGTAAATTTTACCTTTGTTCTTCTGTACATAATACTCCTTTTTCCTCTGGCTCCTTCAAGATTTTCTCTTCATCTTTGTTTTCCAGCATTTGGTTATGATGTGCCTAGATATGTTTTTCTTTGTATTTATCTTGTTAGAGGTTCCATTTCTTGGATTCTATGGTTTGTTGTCTCATTTACTTTGGAAACTTCTTGGTCATTATCTCTTCACATATATCTTCTCTTCCTCTCTCTCCTGTCTTCATTGATTCCAATTACACGTGTGTTAGCTCTGTTTGATATTATTCTATAACTTTTGAATGGTCTATTCTGTTTCTCTCATTTTTGTTTCTCTTTGTGTTTCATTGTGGGTAATTTCTATTGATCTATGTATAGTCAAGTTCACTGTCCTTTCCTTTGCTGTGTCCAGTGTGTTGATAAATCTATCTAAAGATTTTTTAAAAAATCTCTAGTATCATATTTTTCATTTCTAGCATTTCCATTTGACTCTTTGTAAAAATAGTTTTCTTCTCACTGTGGAAATTTTCTATGTGTTCATTATTTTGTTGTTCATTTTGTCTCCTGAGGATATTTTTCCCTTAATTTATTTTTTTGTCTCTTGTACTTTATTATTGGATATCAAATGCCATGTGTAAAAGGACAGCAGGGACTGAGGTAATAATATTCATGCTCAGAAGTGGGCATGCCTCTTCCTCTATTAGGCTGTCAGTGTGTGGGGGGGGGGTCAGTCAATCTAGTCCATAGTTGAGCTGGGTTTGGTTTACGTTGTTGCTATAGTTATCTTCAGTGTACCACAGACTTCAAGTTGTTACAGTGGACTGCCATTTACCTTGTGCTTAGTTTGAAGCCTGGAGTCCTGGAGAGTTTATCTCATAATTCCTGCTCCACTCAGTTTTCAACATGCTTTGCATGCCTGTAGGAGAGGTTTTCTCTCCATGCTCTTGATTCCTCCCAGGAGTGCTGTCGTTTATTAGTTGCTTCAAGGCTTGTGGTGGGTCTACAGGTCTCAGTCTTAGGCAGGACCTGTGCACCTGAGCCTCAGGAGTGGATCTTTTTCAGTGTTCCATTTTATCTTAATTCTGTATACCCAGGGGCTGTAGAGATTTTTGTAAAATAATCCAAATATAAAATCACTTGGACTTTTTATTCCTGTCATCAAAATGCGTAGAAGCAATATGTAAGCAATATGTTTGTAAGACGGGGTTTGTTTGTTCATTCATTCAGTCGTTTGATTAACAAATATTTACTGTGCTAGAAACTCTGTTAGGTCCTGGGCTACAAGGAGAAATAATATCTGGTCTCTGTTCTCAAATTGTGCATAGTTTAATGGGGTAGACAAATCACTTGCTAAATGATAACATGTTAGGATGTTGTAATAGACATGTGAGAGAACTGCTATGGAAGGACAGAGAAAACTGCTTCAGAGAGAATTGTGACTTTTTTTAGTACATTTTCTTTACATAGTTTTGTAGAAAAGTCTGAATCTGTTGGGGAGCGTGTTTCAACAGTGTCACATCATGTGCTGTTGTGACATGCACAACAAAGAAGCAGAATATAAGAAACCAGGAAACCAGCAATAATATGTGTATCCTGACTAAAGTATTTGGCTTCACATAATCTGTAAATGAAAATGTTTTCAGTCCCATAAACAAGTAGATACCAATTAGATAGATGCCAGTATATTTCGCAAGGCTCTTTACTTGATATAGAAGGATACCTTCAAGTCAATGTAAAACATGAAGGGTCCTCTTAAAATTGAGAACTACAGTCAACCCTGAAGTCAAAAGTTTAAAGGCTATTCAATGCCCAAGGTAGGCTTTCATGACTCATTTCATCGAATTGAAACATACTCTCATTTATTCAAAGCAATATTTCAGTTACCTATTCTTTAATATGCTGAAAGACTGGTATAATAATTTGGACAAATAACTTCATTGAAAAGTGGAGTATTCCTGCAGCAAGAGTAATTGCCTGGTACTAATGGGGTAGCAGTATACCCAGAGATTAAAAGAGAGTTTTAAGAGGTTAAAAACAACAGCTGTGTTTAAGGATTAGTGAACTTTAGTTTGCCTCCAGAAAATGAAGCAATTACTTTTTTGTGTGAAATGTTTCATTACGTGTAATATTAATTTAAACAAGAAATTGATAGTTCTAAAGTATTAAGGAACTTTTGGCTGAGCTTTTCCTGTTGGAGTTATATACCATAACAAAGTAAACCTAATCTTTTGAGTACCTACCTTGAGTACTGAGTTCTTAGAAATGGCTTTTACTGTTGTATTCATAAGTTCCTACTTGTCAGAGCTTCTAAAAGTGGGAAATTGGGTTGTTTTGTTTTATAAAATGATTTTTTTGTTGTTGTTTGGGAAGATATAATTTGCAATTTTTGTAGATAATACTTTGTACATAATACTCTTGGATGTCCAAATTGGCTAAGGTAGATATATTTATGATTAAGTTAATATTCTGGTTAACAGAGTGCATTCATTCTACAAAAAAACTACATTGGTTTTCAAAGTTTCTGAATATTTAGAATCCAAGGAGATACACATTTTATACTCAGATTACACTAGATATAAGTGTATTGTTTAGATGATTTGACCTTGAGCATATAATTTCATCTCTCTAGATTTTAGTTTCCTCAATTATAAAGTAATGCATTTGGATTATATAATCTACATGTTCCCTAATGAGTTTTTAAAAAAGATTCTTAATAATCTATCAGTGCCTCATGATTTTGAATAAGGACTAAGTTTAAAAAAAGAAATTCTGGGTAGCAGACAAATTTTTTGTATTTTCTTAATTAGCATATTGAATATGCAAATGAATATAGCTTTGGACAATGTAATGTGACTACCCTTCCATTATATATTGTATCTACCATTGACAACCTTTCCTAAGTTTTGTCCCAAGTTCTTTTTTTAAAACAATTCCATTTATTAAAGTATATTTAAATGGTTTCTGCTATTTGCTGTTGTTTTTTTAAATTGTCATCATTCAAGGTAGTCTTTTAAATGTTTTTTTCATTGATTAAAAGATTTCATTAATCTCTTCCATTTCTACTGTTATCTCACTTTCCCTGTTGATTTGTTGCCCAAAACATCATTAACATTATTCAGAAACTTTGGCTTTGGATACATAGCCAATCAAGACTTACATGAAAATTCTTTTAAAATTGTTTAATTCAGCAGACAATTTAGATTATTCATTGAATTTTCTATAATTCTTCCAGAAGAAAGAAGACAGCACATAAAATAACCACAAAGGTGGAACTGATTGTGATGAACACTAATTCATCCAATTGAAATAAATATCTAGAGTAAATAACCTGCACGAGTCTATCCAGTTATTCTGTATATCCCCTGCAGCACCTATTGTACCCTATACTTACAATGGAGGAGCAAATATTTGTTGAATGAATGAATGATGAAAATAATGGACAGTATAACTTTGCCACAAATTGCTTTTGGACCATCAGAGTATTTATTTGAGTTATATACTATGTGAATAGATGTATGAGATGCTGAAGAAGAGGGAATTCACATACAAAAACTGTTCCTGTTGTTTCTTTTCCATTCTGTAATATTCATCATTTTTAGCTTCTTTTATGTGAATTTAGCTGTGTCAGTTATTCTTTATTCTTTGTTTACTTCTAATTTCAACATTTAAAAGTTATGAACTATTTCAACACACAGAAAAGTATAGAGAATATGAAACATTCATGTAGCCACATCCAGATTCAGCCAGAATAGACACTGAATTTTTTATAACAGTATATAGTTACAAATCAGTCTTGCTAGTCCTATATTAATTAGTTATGTCTACTATCTCCAGACTATGGTGCTAGTGATACAAATTAAAGAATCACATAGATAAATTAACAATTATATTCTCTTTGAGTCTATTTTTTTTTGGCCTTTAAATTGGTCACTTTGCATTACTTATATGAATTTCTAATGTAAACAGAGAAAGCAAAAATTTTTTTTTGTGTGTGTGTATATGCACGTGTGTGAAATCCATAATGAAATATCAGTTTAGAGAAGGAATTATATGTTTAAGGTCTTCAATTTTGTGAAAACAATGATTCCACATTTCTTCAAGTGGCTGCTATAGAATGGAAATTGAAATCCCTGGGTGGGAAGTGTGCCAGAAATCATAGTATTACTTTTCAAAGTATTTTGCATCCCCTTATATGTATGTTCAGTACTTCATTTCTAACCCCTACACACTAAATCATGCTGTGATTCATAATACTGTGTTATGTTTTAAATTCAAATATTGTTTTTAAAGGGAAATTGCTACTAATGTTGGCTAAGCTGCACATAATAGTTCAGTAAATGGTTGTAGGTTTGATTCTTCTTGTGTCAATCTAAATGTGAACTAATGTTTTTCAAAATCCTTTCAAGACATTGAATAATTTCAGTAAACTAAATGCTTTACCAAATAATATCTATTTATGAAGTATAGTTGAGTTTAGTTAATTTATTATTTAAAGAAAAAAGTAATAGGGGCATGTCTACGTAATTAAATGTTAATAGATATTTTTTGAGTGGCCCAGTGTTCAGAGAAAGAGGCAATTTAGTATTTTAACAGAGCAATTAAATTATAGATCATTGAAAACTTTCAAAAGTAATGTATGACTTAATTTGCTCTATTTTTTAAATTTTTTAAAAGAGCAACTCTATTGAGATATAACTTACATAAATAAATGTACAAAGTTTGATGAGTTTTGAAAATTTATGTACTCATGCAACCACTTTCACAATCCAGATATAGAACATTTCCATCAAACCAAGAAGTTCGTGATCTTTTCCAGTCAATCCCTAATTCTCCCAGGCAACCACTAATCTATTTTCTGTTACTATAGATTAGATCAGACTCTTCTAAGGTTTCGTATGAATGCAATCTTATATGTACTCTATGTTTTTCTCTAGCTTCTTTTACTTAGTATAATGTTTTTGAGATTCATCCATATTGTTGTGTATACCTGTTGTTTATTTCCTTTTTATTGCTGAGTAGTATTGTATGAATAAACCTACAGTTTATCCATTCATTTGTTGATGGATATTTGCGTTGTTTCCAGTTTTTGGCTATTGTGAATAACACTGCTGTGAACATTCATGTACAAGTTGTTTTTTGTGTGTGTGGACATTTGTTTTCATTTCTCTGGGGTGAATACCTACGAGTAGAATTGCTAAGTTGTTTAAGTGTAGGTTTAATTTTGGAAGATATTACCAAGCTGGTTTTCCAAAGTGGTTATATTTACAGTTTTACCTCTAGCTTCATATCCTTGTCAGTGCTTAGATATTATCTTTTTGTTTTATTGTCTTATTATTTTATATTGTCTTTTTAGCTGTTTTACTGGGCATACAGTGCGTCTAATTGTGCTCTTATGCACGTACCTGATAATGTTGAGCATCTTTTCTTGTGCTTATTGGCCATTTGTATATTTTCATTTGTGAAGTGTATGTCACATCTTTTGCCCATTTTAAAATTGGGTTGTCTGTCTTCTTATTAATGAGTTCTAGGAGTTCACTATGTATTCCGAATACAAGTCCTCTGTCAGGTATGTAGTGAGAGCGTTTTCTTCCAGCTGGTGGTTAGCCTTGGCGTTTTCTTAATGGCACTTTTAAAAGAGTAGTTTTTAATTTTGATAAAGTCTAACATTATTTTCTATGGTTCATACTATTTGTGTCCTGTTTTAGAAACCCTTGTCTACACTAAGGTCATAAAAATTTTTCTGTTTTCTTCTAGAAGTTTTTATAGTTTTTGCTCTTCTATTTTGTTCTACAGTCCATTTTGAGTTAGTATTTACATGTGGCATGAGGTAGAGGTCAAAGTTCCTTTCTGTTGTTGTTGCACATGGATATTCAGTTGTTCCGTCATCTTTTATTGAAAAGACTATCTTTTCTCCATTAATTTACTGTCTCATCCTTTTTGAAAATCAATTGATGATGTATGTATAGGCCAATTTCTAGGCTCTCTGTTACGTTTCATTGATGTGTCTTTTATGCCATTAGTACATTGTCGTGATTATTGTGACTTTATAGTGAGTCTGGAAATGTGGTAAGTCCTCCAACTTTGTTTTTGTTTTTCAAATTGTTTTGACTATTCTGGATTCTTGCATTTCCATATAATTTTTAGAAACAGTTTATCAATTTCTACTAAGAAGTCTATTGGCATTTCGATTGTGATAGCATTGAATCTATACATGAATTTTGGGGGAGAACTGACATTTTAGCAATATGAAGTCATGCAATCCATGAATATGATATGGATCTCTTTTTATGTAGGTATTCGTTAATTTCTCTTAGCAAAGTTTTATAATTATCATTTTGCAGATCTTGCACAAATTTTGTTAAATTTTTTCCAGAATATTTCATGTTTTTAAAAACCTTATTTTAAATCAGATTTTTTAAACATTTTAATTTCCAGATGTTTGTTTCTAGAAATAAAATTTATTGTAATCAGGAAATATATTTTAAACACAACTAAGATAAATCATTAGATGAAACCCTCTACTTATGAGATCTGAATAACTTGGTTAGATTAAACAAATTTTGCCAATTTTTATTTTGTAGTTAAAAGATGTAGATCATTTTTAGGAGGGCAAATTTACCACCATTTTATGATATATGCATTTCAATAGATACATTTTTCTTTTTAATTTGTATATTGAATGTAATATTGTGAGTTTTGTAATCATTAAAACTGACAAGTCAGCTAGAATTGTTACATTTAAGTAAATTATTGCTTTTCGAATATATAAGTTTTTAATTGTATTTGTCTTCTTTTCTACTATATTGCTATATAAAATGTTGGCTTGATCCCCCTCAAAATAACTAAAAATGTAAAATATAAAATAATGAGTAAGTCCTAACAAATCACTGCCATGAAAATACCAGTATCTTCAATAATAGTAAATTATGTGCACATATTTGAATGTAATGTTAATGAAAAATCCAATGGTTATATATCAAAGTATAATGACAAATTTCTGAAAATCGTTAGCATATTCTCTGTTAATGATAACTGTTAGCTTCTCTCTCTTTTCCCTCATCATTCATTTTCAACCCTAAAACAGTAAAGATTAAATGGATCTTTACTCTTAAGTGAGTATGTGAATGTAAATAAGAGTATGGTTTCACATAACAGCCCTCAGTACTTTAGATTCTTTGCTAATTACTATTGAGGTCTATTTCTAAAATCTGAGTGAATATAAAGATTTGAGGGTTACCCCTTCAATATTTAAACTTTTTTTCGTAATATTTAAACTTTTATCTTGTACTAATTGGCCTTGAGAGCCCATTGACTAAACCATTTGATCAAGTGCAACATTGTCTGGACTCATTTTGAATTCAAAATGTACTCTGAAATGTAACCAATTGTTTACAGATGTTTGATTTTAACTGATTAAATTTTAACTGATTTATTATTTAATTTCAATTTTAAATTATTTAAATTTAAATTTAACTGATCACTTAATATTAACTGATTGATTATTTTATTACTGCAGCTCTCTATTAACTTTCTATGAGCACATCAGTACTAAATTTTTTTGTTCTAGTAAGACATCATCTCAACAAAAATTGCATTTAAGTAATATTGCTTGAGTGGCCCAACGTATTCAGAGAGAATATTGAATCACTTCCATCAGAGTTAAGATATTATCATACCTGAGTAAGATTTAGAAATTGTATATTAAATAAGTTATATTTAAATTTAATAAAGATTGTAGAAATATTAATTAATACATGGATAAAAATGATTGCATTTAGTTACCTGCTTAAAAATGGTAATACATTTATTGCTTCCTCATATAATACATTCTCATTGAAAAAATATCTAGCAATATGAAAAATGTGAAAGTCTCCTTTTATCCCATAGAGACGGCATTTGTTAATGTTTAGTGGATTTCTTTCTAGACTTTTTAATGCAAATATAAATATAATTTTAAAAACACTGAATCATGCTAGTATATATTATTCTGTATTCACTTTTTTCATCCTTCCTTGCAGTAAATGTTAGACATCTGACCATATTAACCCATCAAACTTCTAGTTCATCTTTTTAACGGTTACATAGTACTGCATTATGAACTGTTCCTTAGTTTATTAGACTCCTCATTGATGGATAGTTAGATTTTCTTTGACTTTTTGATATTTTATACAGTGCTTTTGGGGGTATCACTTTGTATTAATTTTCTATTGTCCTAAAAAATTATCACAAACTTACTATCTTAAAATAGCATAAATTTATTATTATTATCTTACATTCCTATAGATCAGAAGTCCAAGGGCTAAAATCAAGATATATGCAGACTGCTATCCTTTCTGGAAGCTTAGAGGCAAATTCATTTCCTTGTCATTAGCATCTTCTAGAGTCTGCCCACATTCCTTGGCTCATGGCCCCCTTCCTCCACCTTGAAGATGGGGATATAGGAAGTCACCACTAGGCCTACTGAGTTGAGGAATACATCCCTGAGATCTAGGGATTAGAAAGCTATCATGGTATCTTCCTCTTTTACCCATGAAGCTAATGGCTGGACACTGGAATCCTTTTGCAGAAAAGACAAACATGTCTGTCACCGTGCTTTCCAACAGCAACAGCTTAGCCAAAGCATTGTGTCCACATTTCAAATCTCATGTAAGTGCATCTAACCTACTTCACATACAGAACTTTTGCTGGGAAAGGAATCTGGGAAAGTAGTTTTCCTGCTTCTACAGGACATATCAGTTGAGAAAGAAGTTGGAATGTAGGCGGTTTCTATTTCACCATATCATGGATGGTAGATACCTAGCCACATGTTAAAAGGTTGCTACTTATTTGTATTTGCCTCATCAAGGTCGACTGGGAGCTAGAAAAGTGAGTCCTGTTAGGTGACTTGGGATTCTTTAGTCGCAAAAGACAATTCATGCTAGTTGGTTTTTAACTGAAAAGGAATTTATTAAAGTATTAAGGAACTCATGGAATCCTGGGAGAGCCAGAAAGTCACACTTGGGGAAAATGCATCACAAACAGTATCCAAATCACATTAGAAAACTGCTTCAGTGAAGGTATTATTGATGCCACCACTTGTCACTGAATCCCATGAAACACTTGCCTCTTCTCTTTGCTCACTAGTAAACTGAAGCCATGTGCAAGTGTATTTGATTGCAGACCCTGCGCTATTAGCAAGGTAAGGTGGGAGAGTGAGTTCCGGTTTTCACATGAGAGAGGAAGAATTCACAATGTGGGAAATTTTCCAGATTTTAAAAGGCTGTTTAGAAGATGTATCCACAGTCATGAAGATGCCCACTATAGTCAGCAATAAGTTGAAGACAAGTAAACTGTATTTTAATAAACTGAATGATCTGGTTTCACATGGTATCTAATTTTCTCTTTGTTAACTCTTAACTTTTTTATAGGTCTGGTTTAAACAGTCTAGCCTGTCTCAGCCGGGTGATGCAGGACTGTTTTAGGACATTTATAGGCCTTAGGAACTCTTTTTTGGAGGCAAACGCTATCAAGCTTGTTAAAGTGCACCTACGTCTTATGTTAAATACAATTTAAGTACAAGCACATGGGATAAATTGAAGTTTTCCTCTTGTTATCTTTTGTAGACATTTGAGCCTTTGTTAATTTTGATCAGTTTCTGTTTTGTATGGTGGTGCAATCTCTTTTTTTTTTTTTAGATTTCAGATATTTTCATAAGTCTTTGGAAAGCACATAGCTGTGTGTCTGCAGTGCCTAATGCACCAAACAAACGTCATGCTCTGTGTGGAAGCCATTGTCCAAACTTGGACCAAAGGGAGACATTGGTAGCCTTCCCCAGCAAGACAATGTTGTAGAAACAGTGGTAATAAATGATGAGATCCCCAAGGATAGAGGAGGGAACAAGAGTCAGGCTGTGTGGTGCCTGTGTGTATACAGCACAATAAAAGGAACGCATTGCCAGTGGCTTTTGTCATGGTTTCGAAGATGTAATCCTGTTTTATGAGAACTGTAAAATGAACATATAATGTACCATAAAGGAAAAAATGTTTAGGGGTGTAAAATAATAAGTGTATCACAAAATCAAAACAGCTAACATTAGTATTTCTAAACAGGTAGCAAGTGATAACTGACCTTTGTCTACCATGGAATCCCTTTTAGCAAGGATCTATACAAAATGAATAAATCATTCCTCTGATCAGCCTTGTTAGTCTAATGTGACAATTTCACTAGAAGGTATTTTTCTGTGTTTTACTGATGTTGAAAAATCTCAGGACTTTTGTGAATGAGGAGGTCTACCAGTTTTGGTATCCATTTTAGTTTTCTTATAAATCTATAAACAGTTGTATACATTTATTGAGGTCCAGGAAATAGTCTTAAAAATGTTTTGTCTTCCATGTTTGATAGTAATGGTTTTTTAAAGTGCCAAATGTTACAGTCATCAGACAGAATAGATGATGTAGGGCCATCATTTCCTCTTTTTAGTATTTAGAGCTTCTTGCTATCTGAGAAATACTCACACAACGTCATTGGTTGTCCAGGTTTAGGTGAATACTCTGGAGAGGAAATTACACAATTATTTTAGGTAATTAAACACAAAGGTTTATTAATTGTATAAGTCTAACCTGAGTTTAGTATGTAGGATATTGCGTAAATCTCTGGCTTCTATTTAAAAAATTTCCAAGGATCACATCCAGGTATATGAAATAAAAAGGTCATATATTCATCTGTGTATAATTTGGATATTTCTGCATAGGTTATGTAGTCAAGTCTCAGGCTGTTTTCTAATTAATAGCTGTTGCTTTTGTGATGTTTTTCTCTTTTCTTTTTCAAGAAAGCAACAACAAATATTAGGACCCAACCAATACTTTTTTTCCAGTTGTGAGAGAGGGACTATACATGTAAGGAGAAAATACACAAAGCCTGGGTGCAGTGAGGTGTATCCAAGACATTGCCTGGATTATTACTAGACCCTTAAAGGTAGTGTGGAAAATTTAGAGCTAAAAGCATTTAACGACATTTAAAAAAAAGGTTAGTTTGATGGAGGTGTGTCCAGGCCTGTCACTCAAGACAGAGTATCATCTATTTCGTAGCCTGCATTCTGCTGGTAGAAGCCTACCTTTTTATTTCCCTTGCTAAAAGTTTTTTGAAATAGTCTAAGGGATTAACTGTCACCTCATTATCTTTGTTAATCACTTCCAGAGCCTTTTGCTATTATCCATCACAGTGGTCTAGACGAACATAAAGAAAGTACTAGAGCTTTCTTCACAAAGAAAGTTGATTCTTCGCTGCTGCCTATATCTGCCGTATATTTTCTTTGAACATTTGTGGGGTGGTCATGGGCAGAATTAAATGTTCCTTGAGAAGTGATTCTTGATATTGTTTGTGGGAAAAGTTTGATGTTAGAGCAATATTGAATGTCAAGTAAGTAAAACCATAGAAAATAAAACACAAATCATTAAGATATACAACTAATATTTCCTCAGCGTGGTTTAGAATATTCTCCTATTCATATAATTCTGTTAAGCAGTTTTCTCGAAAATTTTGAAGTAAGAAATAAATTTTCCTTGTTTAAAAACTTTAAAATTTTTGGCAATGCGAGGAAATTTTTTAGAAATATTTTTTCACTTTTATAAACTTCTGTATTTCATGTGATTTTCTACCCCCCACATTGAGTATTATTGAGCTATAATTGAGCTATAATTGTATAAGTGTAAGATGTACAACATAATGATTTAATATATGTATTTATTGTGAGATGATTACAATATGTTTAGTTAACATTCATCACCTTACACAGTTAAAAAAATTATTTCCATTGTTATGAGAACTTTTAAGATCTACTCTCTTAGCCACTTTCAAATATACAAAACAGTATTGTTAGTTGTAGTCATCATGTTGTGCGTGACATCCCCAGAACTTACCTTATAACTGAAAGTTAGTCTTTTGACCACCTTCACCCAATTCCTCCCTCACACCCCACCTCTGGCAACCACAAATCCCATCTGTTTCCGTGTTTGTTTTTTTTAGATTCCACATATAAGTGAGATCATATAGTACTTATGTTTCTTTGTCTGATATGTTTCACTTAGCATAATATCTTCAAGATCCATCCAGATTGTCACAAATGGCAGGATTTCCTTATTTTTATGGCTGGATAATATTTCATTGTATACATATATACCACATTTTCTTTATCCATTTATTCATTAATGGATACTTAGGTTGTTTCTGTGTCTTAGATATTGTAAATAATGTTGCAATGAACATGGGGGTGCAGATATCTCTTTGGGATGATGATTTCCTTTTCTTTGTGTATATTCCCAGGAGTAGAATTGCTGGATCATATTGTAGTTCTATTTTTAATTTTTTGAGGAGCCTCCATACTATTTTCCATAGTGGCTGCGGCTGCACCAATTTACATTCCCTTCAATGGTGCAGCAGGGTTCCCTTTTCTCTACATCCTCACCAACATTTGTTATCTCTTGTGTTTTTGATGACAACGATCCTAACAAGTCTGAGGTGATATCTTATTGTGATTTTGATTTGCATTTCTCTAATGATGGGTGATGCTGATTTTCACGTATCTGCTGTATATTTGAATACCTTCTTTGGAAAAATATCTACTGAGGTCCTTTGCTCATTTTTAATTGGATTATTTGTATTTTTGCTATTGAGTTGTATGAGTTACTTATGTATTTTGGATATTAACCCTTTCTAAGATGTGTGGTTTGCAAATATTTTTTCCCATTTAGTAGGTTGCCTTTTTATTTTGTTGATCATTTCCTTTGCTGTGTAGAAGCTTTTTAGTTTGATGCAATCCCACTTTATTTTTTATTTTGTTGCTTATGCTTTAGATGTCATATCCAAAAAATCATTGCCAGGATCCATGTCAAGGAACTTTTTCTCTGTTTTCTTCTAGGAGCTTTATGGTTTCAGGTAATATGTTTAAGTCTTTAATTTATTTTGAGTTAATTTTTGTGAGTGGTGTAAGATAGGGGTCTAGTTTCATTCTTTTGCATGTGAATATATTTACATGTTTAATAAAAACAGCCATGGACTTTTCTTTCAAAGGCAGAAAACTGAAAATTGAAGTTATAAAATGAAGATGCTCTCTCTCAGCTAAGAATGCCTTTCTAGAAATGTGTAAATGCAATTATCCTTTAATAAGTAAACATACCTTCACATTTTCTCAGTAATATGTCATCGAAAAAAATTAAAAGATGACATTGCTATTCCCAGTAACAATACAAAACGAAAACAATTGCAACACAGATCCAGGATGTGAGAGATGAATAATTAAAGTGTGATAGTTTAATATTTATGAACAGGCTTATAGACTTCATAATTACTCAGGTGAAATACTATTTTCTTTGTTTTGAAAGCATTCTCTTTTTCTTCCTAAATCAAAAACAGAGAAAAATTTGAGGCACATGACTCATTTATAGTTTTTAGAATAACAATGGGTAAAAATGTTTGAAAGACTTAGGAATCCTTTCATCTCTCCGACTTTTTATCGTTTTCATTCAGGTCCTAGTTTTTGGTTGCAAAATAATAGGAATTGATGCTAATTTGAGTAGAAATAAAATTTACTAGATGTTGCGCAATTCCCAGAATCTGTGGGGAAGGCTGGAAAACGTGGGAAATGGACAGATCAACCTGCAGGATTAGTCTCAACCTTCCCAAGAGGTGAGTTGCTTTTTGATGAAGGGATAACTAGCAATAGTGAATTTCCGGGGTTATCAGCCTTCGGCTGTACCTTTTTCACTGTGAGGTGAGCATCTTTTTCAGAATCAGTGTGATGTGATGTACAAATGTTCATTACATCTATCTCAGCTTTTCTTTCCTTCTCATCTTTCCTCAATATCCTCAACCTGCAGTAGTAATAAGAGTATCATGAATATTTGAATGGATTCTTAAATAGGCATAGTATTTCTTCTACTGGTTGCCTTCGTTTTAATGGAATTATCCCAGGAGTGAACCTAGATGTGAGGACAAGGAATCAGGTTCAGACTCAATGATACCTCAAGACTCAACTCTTACAGCGTTTCACACATCCGTCCTTCCCTCCCTTTATTTTCCTGTGCTGCAGGGATATAAGATCTTGGAAATAATCTTACGAGCACAGTTATCACACTGACTTGTAATTAAAAAAACATATTTATTTTTCCCACAGACTATGAACTACGGGAGAATTAGAAACAGGTTTTATTTAAATATATTGACATTTAATTTATTTTAAATGTATTTTCTGCATCTGACACTATGGTTGGGATATAGTAAGGGCTCTGTTTTTAAAATAACACATACATATGGTTAGAATCAAATGTTATGAAGGATTTATGATGAAAACCAACAGTTCCTTTTCCTCCCTGCCCTACCCCTGTCCTGCGTCTCAGAGGCCAATACTTTTAACTTTTCCAAGTATTTTTTTCTGATAGTTATTTTCATATTTCTTTAAAAATATGCTTAACCTAGTATTCCTTGATTCATCCATTTTCGACCACTTATTGACGACCTTCCAACATTCCCGAGAGCCATACCTATCACTACTTTTGGTTTTTGGAATAATCAGCATGTGCATTATTTTCACTATTAAGTAATATTCACTACTGAGCTAAGTACTACTCTTTTATTATATTTTCTTTCTTACAGAACTTTCTTTTTCCCACCCTCTTGCACAATGTCCTGTCTCATACAGCTTTTCTACTGCTTCTGGACGGTATATATTTCTTGTTTTTTTCCAAGTCCTCTATCATTATAGTTTAAGTCAGTTATTTTTCCCCTTGTCTCCCTGCTCGAGTCTTTACTGTGTTTTTTTCCTTTAAGCCCACAACATGGCTGAAACTAGGACTTTCTTTTACTATTTTCCTGGGCTGAATCTCGTTTGTTTTTCTGTTGTTGTTGGTTTGTTTGACCTATGTCTTCCTCCTTGGTGTACTTTCTTGTTTTGCAGAAACACATCTTCAAGTATTATATCTTCCTAAGAAAGAGAGGGAAATTTTCTGAGTCCTTGTATATCTGAAGACATAGTCTACCTTAACATTGTATCAATTATTTGTTTTGGTATAAGTTCTAGTTAGAAAATAATTGCCCTTTAAAGAGTGAAGTCCTTATGTATTGCCTTCTAGCATCCTGCATAGCAAATCGAAGGTCTGTCATTTGTTTTGTAAGATTTTAGGATTCCTTTTTGTCTTTGGTCTTCTGAAATTTCTCAATGATCTTTTTAAAAAATTGATTCTTTTGCACATGAATAGGCCCTTTTAATTGGAAGGTTCACATCCTTCAGTCTGAGAAATTCTTTTGTATTATTCCCTTGATCATTTCCTCATTTTTGTTTTCTCTGTACTCTGTTTTGGAACTTCTATTAATCAACATTGGATGAACTAGATTGATCCTTTGTTTCTGATTTTTCTTTGTCTTCTATACAATCACTGTAAAAAATTAAAATAATATAAAAGTGTTTACAGTGAAAAAGTCTGACCCCTGATCCCCTATACCCTAGTTCCCTGAAGTAGCCCTATACCACTTTCGTTTTTATTTCTTTGATCTTTCTGGAGACAATCCATGCATATTGCTGAAGAGATTGTGCACCAAAATATTTGTTTTCTTCTTCCTAGAACTACAGCTGAAATATAATTTTCCAACTTCTCTTGCTGTTAGATGCAACCATGTAACTAAGTTCTAGCCAATGGAGTGTGAATAGAAGTGATGTGTACCATTTCTGGACTAAGGCTTTTAAGGAGTGCCTAGGTCTTCTCTTTTCCACTTCCACCAGGGAGATGCAGAAAGTAACAAGGCCTTTAGGGGATGGTGTGGCCATAAAACAGTAGGATCGTGCACTCATAAATCATTGCTTGAAAGAAAGCAGCCCATTGACCAGGAATAGAAATGAACTTTCATTATATTGGGCCTGATGGTGATACTGCCTAACATTACATAATACCCATATGCAGTCATTTCTCTGCTTTAAAAAACAAAAAAGAAAACTGTTTATGAGAGTTATCATCTACCCTTTCTAACACATTATTAATTTCTAAGAATTCTTTCTTATTCTGTGATTTTTTTTCCTTTTCACGGACTCAGTTTATACATATACAATATCTTCTTGGATTTCTCTGAGGCTTTCAGAATTTTTTTTTTTTAATCTATTTCCCAAATTACTTCCATCTTCTCCCAGCTCATTTTTTGTTTGTTTGTTTGCTTATCTTGATCTTTCTCTTTTATGTTTCAGCTTTTTCTCAAGTGTTTGTTGAGGCTTAGTTGTCCAATCATATGTAAGAATGAGACAAAAGAAGCCAGTTGAGATCTCTGTGCCTCCATGGGTAGGGATCTGTTTAGAATGATCAGCTGGGGAGCTCCTAATGTCTGAATGGCAGTCTTTCTTCTGTGGGCTGTTCAATTTCTTTTTCTTTTTGGTAGACACCTGGCTGCTAGGGATCAACTAACTACCTGCATACAGATTTTCATTTAGTACCTCTAGTTTTAGTTCTGATCTTACCCCTCTTCTCTTATACCTGGTACTTCCAAGCCTGGAAACTCTCTAGGATTCTGATGGAACATTGTCTCCCTTCATCTTTTGGTTCTTCTTCCTTGCTTCATAATTATCACTCTTCCGTCTGCTTTCTATCTTCCATAGGGGCAGTCTTTTTTCCTATCATGTAACTTCCTTCTTTCTCCTTGCTGTTGTGGGTTTGTACTTTGAAACTGCTGTATTACTATTTTAGTGGCACTTGCAGAGGAAGAAGAGATAAATGTGTGCTGTTTTCAGTGTTCCAAATTCTGCTATTTACGGCTGCTGCATATACAAGCTTTGCTGCTTGTTGTGTGAGTCAGCCAGCTCTACTTGAAGAGCTGAAAGCAGGATGGGGACAAAGCTAAATCTTTAAATATTTGGCTTTTAAAATATGTGATGTAGAACATTAAACAAGTCCTTGAATTTAAAAAGGTACCCCTCTGATAAATAGTAAAATCTCACACCCTTGTTTAATATTATTCAAAATTAGAACACTCAATATTGTGACTCAAAGTTAAGAGACAAAGACTTGCTTTGTTTTTTACTGTACAGATTCCTTTAGAGACTTTGATTCAGAATCTGCTCCCTACAACCATTCTACACTATCCTTAGAGAATTGCTAATTTAAAGACTGCATTGCATGTTATAGCCCTTGACTAAAAGAAGCAAATGTTTAATTGCATCTAATGTGAAAAATTCAGCACATATTTCAAGGGAAATTTTGAACAATATTTCTAACCAAATGATACAGAATTATAAATATAATACTTGTAGTTCATGTTATTAATAAATTCAAGAAAAATATTAGCTGTTTTTATGTAGATATTTACATATGTAAATCTTCCATTAAATTTGCTTCTGTTCTGTTGAATACTTAGAGAAAAATATGCCTTATTTACACCGTCACTTCTTTTGGACATTTTTCTACCATAGCTTAAATAGTATTTTTATTTTTAATTTTAGCTGCCTTCTAGAAATAGAACTCCTTTACAAAATGAACATGAAAGGTAATTTGCTTGAAGAATCCCTCATTCATGCTCATAGATTTTAGTCATTTTTTTTTCTTTTATTGCAATTTTTCACTTTGAATTATCCTCCTTTCTAACTTGTAATTTGCTCTCTTTTCTTTAGTCACCTTTATAAAGTAACAGTCATAATGATAATGCTAGGATATGTCACCAGTTTTTATGTAGGCCTATGTACCTGGTCTCATAAAAAAAGGGATTCAACCCTAAGTTGATAAAGGAAATGATTCTTGTAATTTTTTAATGACTTGATTCATGTTAATTACAAAAGTAAAGAATAATTAAAAACAAATCAAAGCTCTTTGTCGATAATGTCAAGGTTTTTAAATGAATACAACTTCATCTTACCAAAAGACAGCAATATTTCAAATCCAGCTGAGAAGAGACTAATGATCTATCTATCTAGTATCTACTAACCATTGTTAAAACACCCATTTTGATGGAGAAGATTTACTTACATTGTGAGATGAAGAATATCATGACTAAAAGAAGAGAACGGCAATTGCAAATTATCAAAGAGATATAAAGATGGGTCATTATAGACTCATTGATAGTTAATAGAGCAATCAAAAACAATGCCATTTGATATGAACTATTTTGATTACAGAAAGGCTATGACTCATTTTTGCATACATATATATACAAGAAAATTTTCAGATTTATAAGAGTGACCCTTTAATTATTCATATTTTTGGTAACACAATGTGTAAATGATGTTACATTTTTCAAAGGGCAAAAGAACTGTTAAAAACCATATGTATAAAATGGAGACTATTACAGGAAAATTGATTTCATTCTCTCTCTGGTTCTATCCCTGGTTGAATCCATTAAGCAAAAAAAAAAAAAAAAAAAAAAAAAAATTAATAGCTTTGTCCATGGCTTAAAAAAAAAATACATGAGAATCATTTTACCAAATAATTTGCTTTACAAGAGTAACTGGAAATTATGCCAATTTTAAAACACAGATTACAAATTTTTTTGAATATAATTTGTTTGTATAAAATAAAATTAAAGGCAAAGGCAATTTAACACAATTGGTAAAAGGAAAATGTACTTAGCTAAGGGGTTGCTTGACTGTAAGTAAAATAAATATTTGAATTTTGGTACAAATAGAAAATTGCAGTTCTACCATTGAGAATGATTTCCTAACAATTAAGAAAATCTAAACAATAGTGATGAAGAGTATCTGGGAAAATATTCAGTGTCGAGAAAAATGCTAAGAATTTATATTAGTACAGATTATAATCAAATGCATTCACAAGATCAGTTGTCCGGTGAGACTGAAGAATACTTGTAATTCAGAGTAGTCAGATTACCACCAAGCACACCAAAATGAGATACTTAGGATGAGTTTGGGTTGATGCTGCATTCCAGACATCTATGACTAGGAAACAAATAAGTAACACTTTGGCTTAAAAATATTGCCTATAAGGGGTGGCCGGTTAGCTCAGTTAGAGCGTCATGCTAATAACCCCAAGGTTGCTGGTTTGATCCCTTCATTGGGGCACTCTGTGCCCTCCTTAAAGAAAAAGAAAAGAAAATTGCCTTTAGGTTTCAAATGTAAATTAACATGGAGCACAAGATGCCAATAAATAGCTACCACAAAATACACTAGATTCATATTATACTGAACATATGACCAAAACCAGACTATATATTTTCCTTTTTGATAAAAATATGAAAGGGTTTGTAGATGTAGCTAATTCTTTAAGTAAACACAATTCAAAAATTTTCCTCAAATCTCTGTGTCTCAGTGTGTGTGTGTGTGTGTGTGTGTGTGTGTGTGTGTGTGTGTACACCCATTTTTCTCAGGCTTCACACTAGCTTAGAGGTATGGAGTCACATTAACTATAACTCAAATTCCACTGGCTCTTGTAACTACTGCTATTGCAGAACCTCATCTAATGTGCCCCTGAAATATTCCTGAGAGTCCCCGAGAATGTCACAAACGCTCACACACAAGACCTCTTTCTCCTGGTATTCCTATGCCTGTCAGGAATTAGATGGATGTATTTATTGCTCTTCTAAGTCCCTTGCCCTACCCATTCTGAGCAGTGTAGAATGTGGAGTGATGGTGGTGAAACATGGGTGCATGCATTTCTCCCTTTTGAATTTCTCCGTGTTAGAGGGGTTCCAAAACAGTGCTGCTTATCTTTCTCTTACACAGAATCTTCAGTGAAACAGTTCTTCGAATTTGTTTTTCGTGAGTCTCATAGAGGGTGCTCAAAAACCAGAATCACTCTTTCTGTCCAACAACTCTTAAGGATCACATCAGTGTGCTTCATTTCCTCTTTCACCTTCCTTTTTGTTTATCTGTTTACTTTTAGTACAGATTTCTTCTTACACGGTTCCTCAGCAACTCCCTCCACCCAACCCCACCCCGTACACTTGTTGGCTTTATCTCACTGATGTAGATGATGTTGGATCTGCTAGCAGTTTCTGGGTGTGGGCCTGGATCGTGTCCCGTGAAGCCAAAGAATGGAAACACGGACCAGGGAGGGGCAAAGAGTTTTAAAAAGAGGACAGTTTATTAGAGTCAGGAGAAGAGGTTACAGTTCCCGAGCTGGAGGGGGTCCCGAATGGGGGTGCCCACTGGCTAAGGCCAAAAGGTTTTCCTTTTATGCTTTACCCTGCCTGCTTGGGGAAGGGGGCTGGAGCCTTCTAATAGAATTCATCTATTAGATTTTTCCTGTTTGCCCATCCTGAAGGGATTAACAACCAACCCACTCCTATCTATCAGATCTGCTCCTTTGTCCGGCCAGAAGGGATTTAAGATTATCTATTAACCTTAAAGCTATTCTCATGTCTCTGTCCTGGAGTGAAGGAGACATTCCAGGGCCTGAAGTTTCAGGCTATGGCTGTTTCTTTGTTCATTCCACCAGGGACCCCACCCCTGTCTACCTAGCAACAATACGAATTAACCTGTCTCATCACTAATGTACTAGACATGTAAATAGGCGATATAATTTGAGTTCTTTCCCAAGAGGCTCCTCAGCCACTATGGAGATGAGGTTCTAGAGGGTCACGTCCCAGCCTGACAACCTAACTCTTGTTTAATATTTTGTTATTTGTTTGTGTTAGGGTTTTCTTCCTTCAGAAGGATGTAATGGCCTTAGGTTGTGTAAGGGAGCATGAAATTTGGGGGCTACAACTCCAGATGCATGTTTGTCGTGACTGTGAGTTTGTAAAACTATTACAGACATTCCAGGGTCCGCAGGCGTTTGCTCTGTGCAGTGAGCTCTGACTGCTGGAGTCACAGTGGGAACGTGGGTATCGTTGGAGCAGGAGGCTGTTTTGCCTTTTCCTGTCTTTGAGTCTAAAGAAGGGATTTGAAATACAGGTTGTGAGAATCTGTGTTCCATCCATCTTGAATTTAAGGTTCAAATCAAAAAGCCTAGCTCTTCTCATAGCGCCCTCTGGGCCTTGCTACCCAAACAGATCTTGTCTGTTGGGTTCACCTACCAGCCCAGAAATGTCTGAATCCCACTTAGACGCAAGCTGGCATCCCCACCCTATAAGCTATGCTGCTGACTTTGAAACAATGTGGAATGTGTTGGCTTGGTAACTCAGGTGATTTTATATGTGTACACACACACACACACACACACACACACACAAACAACATGTATACACACACACACAACTTTTCAATATTTCATGGATGCAGAATGATCATATATCGTTAATGCAAACTAATAATATTTCTAGACATGTCATATTCCAACTATAGTTTTGGATGGTTGTTCAATCAGAATAGCCTTAGCCAGACCTGTATCTTTACTTCTTTCTCGGCCTCTATTTTCATAGTGGAGCTACTGATGATTTACTGGGTTACCCCTTCAAGGTTTGGTCTTTGTTTTGTCTTTGAGAGTGTAATATTTTAATGTGACTGCAAGAGGAATGTGTAAGACAAAAGAATAAAACCTACCAGAGTAGGTTAACTTAACCAGAATTAGGTAGGCTCTCATTAAATAGGGTTACATAGTTTGTGACAGATATCATAATGATATATGTGTGTGTGTATGTAAATATATTAAGACAAAGCTCCCTAAATCATAAAAATATTAAGTCACCAAGGGAGAAGCTCTTCAGAAAGCGAGAACATTGAATTGGGACTTGAATAATACTCATAGAGTGGGTTTTCAGCTCAGAATGTTTGAGATTCTCAAGATGTAGGATCAATTCAAAGTATCTCATGTAGAACAGAGGGACTCTTGGTGGAGCCTAAGGAATAACCTGCCTTGTAGTCTCTGATGTTACAAAAGAATCTGCCCCAAATATGATCTCCATCAAATGTCAAGTCAGGGCCGGGAATCACGCCAATCACACCTTTCATTTCCTTTTTTTCTCCTTTAGCAGCCCTGAAGAGTTTTCACCAAATTGCAAGCGGGAGTCAGGTAATAATGTTTGTTTCTGAGCTTTCAGAGGAAGCTGTTTATTTTAGTAGGCAATTTTCATGTGTGATGAAGTGAAATGTTGAGAAGGCAGCCTCTCATCAGTGGACAAACAATGCCTAAGAATTTAGCTAATGGCCCCCCTTCAGTGCAGAGAATAGATGGCAACAATTGTACTTGCAGACTAGACCTGAAGCTACTTGTTTGGCTGCTAGGTGTTAATGCAAATTTGTTCTTCAGCTCATTCAACCCTGGAGCTTCCATCCTTTGATTTAATTAAATGTAATTGGTTACATTGCTCCTCCCAGGCCCCTGAGGTGTTTTTGTTTATTGCTTACTCTTTGCAATAAAGCTTCAATTCATGGCACAAAATGCTGGATAAATAAGTCTTTTTTTCCTATGTTGGATTTGCACGGAAATTATTCCATTCAAATAGTTTGGCTTTACTGTTAAAAGTAAATGGCCGGTGAAATAAACTCGTTGGGTGGCAAATGTAGCATATCCAGAAGCAAGGGATTAAATAGGATAAATTGCGTGAGATTAGGAAAAGTTGCGAAGTTGTAATGTTAAATTAGTAACAATTTGCAAGAATACTCTGATATATCAATGCTGTAAATAAATAAGGCTTTATTAAGTAAGATTACCATTGTTGTAGCACATATTATTTAAAACTTACGTTAAAATGCCAGCTATGAAATAGTTTATAAACTCATTTTTTAATTGTACAGAATTCTCTTACTCATAAATATGCAAGTGGCATTGTTTGGGACAAAAGCAAGAATGATATGGACTTAAATTAACCTATCCCTTTTTAATGAAAGATTTGTTTTCCTTCTGCATAAATTTTGTTTTTAACCTGAAGATACTGTAAATAACGTTTTTTGTAAGGTGGTATTTTTTCCCTTTCAAGTTTCATCTCAATTTGAGAAGTGGGATAAATTATCTTTGTTTTAACTTCTGAGGAAGAACTTAGAAATTTAAGAAAAATTACAAAAATACCATTAGCACTTCGCAGTTCAGTTTTAACTGCCAAACTGTATAAATGACTTTACCCCTTTTAGTCCTTGTCAGTTGGATAAAATGGCAGAAACTGGCATTTATTCTAGAGTTGCCTGCTTAGTTCCTTTATTGCTTTCTTCTTTTCCTGGCCTTTATTTTCCCCTCTTTTTTTTTTTTTTTTTTTTTTTACAGTAGAGGTATAAGGTACTGCACAAATTATATTTTTATTAATGCAATAGGCTTTCTAAATCTTGCTTTGTAACAGGCCTAGCTCATATCTCTTCTGATGGAAAAAATGAACAATCCATGATAAGAACACAGGTATTCTCAGTGCAACATAAAACTTCAATTCTTCACAATAGGATTATTTTGCAGGAATTTTTTTCAAGGCTCCTCTCATTTTCTGTTGCTGAGGTACTGGGATTTTAAGCTGATCATGTTGTGCTATCAGAAAGTTAGGCTTTTCTTCTACTGGATGCCCCACTGGTGGATGAAACCAAGTATACTTATAATAGAATATGAGAAAACACTCCCCTTGGAAGGTGGAGAATTGGACTCAGATGTCAGCTGAAAGGTAAGTGTGCAGAGAAGAAATGGAGTTCTATAGTCGCATCTTAGAAATGAGCTGTCAACGGGGCTATGCATCACTTTCAGAGAGTTTTAGTTAGCCTCCTCCCTCAGCTGAAGTGTAAGCAAAAAAACCTAAATATGGTTGTAGGTCCACGAACCTTGGATGGAAAATACAGCTGGATTCAGGGTGATTTAACTTCTCACCTCGTCATCATACTGGCAAATAAAAACATTTAACATATTACTATGTGCTGGATACTGAAGGTTTCTTTTGTAAATGGAAATTTAATGTCACACAGAAGGGAGGGAAATGTTCCAGTGGTCTTTTAGATAAAACCAGATACTCTTCTCTCGTACTTGAGTAATTTTCTTCCCTGTGCCCTGGTAATAATAAGCCCCATTGCCCGTCCCCTGACTGCGACTCTACCGAACCCACAGCTTTGATTGGAAACTCTCAACCCCTGACTGGTCTCGGGAGCACTGATTACTGAGGCACCCCACACGCTTCCCTCATAAACATTTGGCAGATCAGGAAGTGCTGAAAAGCGATGCCCCTGGCTCTCAGAAGAGGGTACTGGTGGGAGAAGAAATAGAACATTTTCCCTCTTGCAGCTGTCAGAGAGTGATTATGTCAAATGGGTTTTCAAGGAGCCACAAAGTAATTACAGGGTAACTTCTTGACATTATTTTCCAATGTTTGACTCAGCAGATGATGATGATTAATTGATGTGTATTATTTTATGGCTCTTTGAAACTTTGTTTGATACTTTAGATAGAGGTCAGACTAAGTCTTCATTCAGACTAATATAGCAAATTTGCCTTAAATTTTAACACGTTAACTCTCCATCTATAATAGACTCAGATGATTTCCTAAACTAACTAGCCTTCTAGTGGCTAATAGAGACTATGTTTGGGCTTTCTTTTTCATGTCGATTTTTTATTTTTATCAACTCATGTGCTTTCAAAGTAGTATTTTACTCTTTTACTAAGATATTACTGTGGATTTCTGGGTCTAGCATGAGAGTTAAATTGTGAAAAGTAAAAGTACTTAATACCTGGCACTTGGTAAGTGTTCAGTAAATATCAGCTGTTATTTATTTATTTATTTAAAGATTTTTTATTTGGGGAAGGGGAACAGGTCTTTATTGGGGAACAGTGTGTACTTTCAGGCCTGTTTTCCAAGTCAATTTGTTGTCCTTTCAATCTTAGTTTGTGGAGGGTGCCGTCGGGAGTCGAACCAGCAACCTTGTGGTTGAGAGGATGCACTCCAACCAACTGAGCCATCCAGGAGCTCAGCGGTAGCTCAGCTCAAGGTGCCGTGTTCAATCTCAGTTGCAGGGGGCGGAGCCCACCATCCCTTGCGGGACTCGAGGAGTTGAACTGGCAACCTTGTGGTTGAGAGCCCACTGGCTCATGTGGGAATCGAACCGGCAGTCTTCGGAGTTAGGAGCATGGAGCTCTAACCGCCCCAGCCACCGGGCCGGCCCCTATCAGCTGTATTTAAACATGACATAGTAATCATTAAACTTCAAAAAGGCGTTACCTGGTGTGGTATCTCACTAATGTGGGCTAGTTAGCAGAAAAGAATCTGACACCCTGCTCATTTTCTTCTGCAGTTATGTTAGAGCTAGTCTATCTGTTGGTTATATATTTTTTTATTAATTTTAGTTCAATTTACAATAGTAGGATATTTAAATACAGTGGACTTGAAATGTTTATATTTACGAGTCATTTTGCAGGGCATATCTTATATATGAATGTCTACATTGATTGATTCCAAGTGAGTAATTGATTCAGATAGGCCGGGATCTGGACATTCAAAATTGATATAATAGAAAGATATTGTAATTAAGGCCTATTAATGAAAATAGTAACTAATAAATGTAGTGGTGCTTTTGTTATTTTACTGAATTTAAACGTTTTTTTTTTTCAAATTAAAGTTGTCGGTGATATGAGAAGTGTTTAGTGATCTTAGACTTTCACAAGCTTGTATACTAAAAGATGTTTCATAGCCAGATGTCTTGTGAGAAAAATGGAAGTGCTCAAGATTCTCAGGATTCACTTTATATTCAGCTTAGATAGAAAAATATTGTCTTAAATTTCATTGTTGCCTTAGTGCTGTGTAAAATAATTTCTATTTGCTGACCCCAAACTTTTCACCAAAAAAATAACTACTGCACATATTAATGTCATCTGAATGACTTGGTGATGGCGTAAATGCTAATACTTGATTAACTTTTGAAAACATGCTTGAATATAGTTATGTGAATAAGTGCTTTTGAGTAGATTTTTGAAATTTTGAGGTATCAATATTTCATTCAAAAGTATTATTTTCCTATAAATGCAAGGGAAATATCTCAGAATCAGATATCTTGCTATAATAGGACTCTGCCACATCTTTTTCATTCTGAATTCATTTGTGTGGTGGTGTCTGTGTGCTATGCGTGTATGTGTTTTGTAAATAAATGAAGTAGGTGAGCTGTTTATTGGCCATGCTGCTTCTGCCTGCCAACTAGATATATCATCAACATTCCAGGTACAAAAGATGTTTAACCAGTTGAACTGAATAGTCTTCCTTTGTCTCCACACGTGTTTCACAAAGAAAAGATGTTGCTCTCATGGTAACAAGAATGGCTGTCTAGGGTTTGCGGTGCCATGTTTATTATGTGTATGATGAATGAAAAGAAACCAAGTATTATTCAACTGTGGACAGTGTGGTTGTGAGGGATTTTTTTCTTTTTTCCTTTTTCTTTTTTTTTTGGTGTTAGTTATGCTCTCCATTGATAGGATATTTTGAACTTAAAAAAACCCATCTGTTTATAGGAAGCACAGGGAGTACACCCTTCTGTTGAATTTATTATGCATATTGAACATAACAGATGGCTCAGCAATAGGTTTACCCTTCTGTAGGAATTTGTTGTTTCTAAAAGTAACAAATCTTTGTCTTTCAGTATTAACACATCTTACGACATTGACTGACCTTTGTTTTCCTTCTAAAATAATGCTCTCTTATGCAATCTGATCTACTCAGCTCTCATCAATTGGCTAAACCTTGCCTGGTGGCTCTGAATTATCAGCCTCCTTGCTCTACTCATGTCACCTTTGACACATTTGATATTTTTTATTCTCTACCAGAATTATAATCAGGAAATACTAAGTGCCCAGGACTTTGCCAAATCCTAAGGTTATATATACAGAGGGTGCCAAAAAAATGTATACACATTTTACGAAAGGAAAAAAAACTACTAATATTGTAATACTCAATATCTCAATATATATCGATAACAGAAGATGAATACATGTCATGTGTATACATTTTTTTTGGCATTCTCAGTATTTACTGTCTATCTCTATGATTGCAGTTACAGCAAATTGAGATAGAATACTTATAAAAAAAGATTATGATACTCAGGCAACTCTATATTATTGGGTATATAACTCAGCTTACAATGTTTCCTTTATTTAAATTTTCTACAGCTTTTGCGTTTCCTTGAATTATTTTTTTCCTTGTGAAATATGCTGTTAGATCCTTAAGCATGGCGCCCTGCTTCCTTTTTATTTTTTCTGTAAACTTATTAAATATATTGTTTTTATTTAAGAAGGGTGAGTAAATAACAGAATAATATTTATAATATATGTAAGAGATAAAGGTGAACAGAACAACATATATCTGTGAATCCGCTACACTGAGTGAGTGAATTATCCAAGACAGTAAAAAGAGGGTATATATATATATATATATATATATATATCGGTGTCGAGGGGCAAATGGATAATGTGTCCAGCTGGGTTGAGACCAGAAAAATCTTTCATGGAAACAGACGTGCCGCCATAAGGAACATCCCTTTCCTTTGAACAAAGTTTGTGACCATGGCAGCTGGGCAGCAGGCTCACAGCTAAGTATGATCAGCTGGCTGGCCAACATTTCACACACTGAACAAAATGCAGGTACTTTCCACAGCTTTCCATGTACCCAAATGAGAATTCAATAAATGCTGTCTGTCGTTTTGATGGTGATATAATTATGTATGATAATTTTAATCCCTGTTTCTGTAGCTCTTGCTTCTATAAACTTTATGTGTACTTTTAAGTCCCTTATGTCCTTGTTTCTTCTATTACTCTTACCCTTACATTTCCTAAATTTTTAAAGTAAAAAATGTTATGGTTTAGTTCTTCTTCTTGATGTTTCTAGATTTATTCCAGGCTTTTGTAGAAGTATCCAAAATTCTTACTTTTCTAGCACGTATATGTCCTGATATTTGAGTCTGAATTCAACTTATTTTTTTAAAATCTAAAGTTCCATGTTAAATAAAGCAGATAAAAATTTTCATTCAGGTTTTTAAAAATTCATTTTTTTAGCCTCCTGTCTTTCCTTATCTAGTATTTACTGAATACAAATGCAAGTTATTAAAATTAAGCTTCTGTATAAAAATAATTCACCCAATTCAAAGTAGCCTCAATTTTTGTAGTCTTGCTTGATTTACATGAAATTTGATTTTTTTTTTAAAAAGAGGAATGTATAGATTCCTACAGATTTCATGCTCTCTCTCCCGCGTTCTGCTCTCACTGTTCCTTGCACTTGTCATTCCATCTTCTCAGATGATAGGAACTGTAAACTGTTACTTCCCCTTCTAGGGGCTTTATGCCATGTCCCTAGCAGTGCACATGGGTGGCTTCTTTTTGTGCCCAGAGCTCTCTGTCTGTACCTTAGTTGTTACACTTGTCCTATTATATTGTAAGTATCTGCTTACCTATAGTCTTCTCACCAGACAGGAAGTGACTTTGTCTTACACATTTTACCTCCCCAAGCTCAATAAACACAAGTTTGTTGAATGAATGAAGTAATCTGTGTGTGTGTGTGAGAGAAAGAGAGAGAGAGAGAGAGAGAGAGAGAGAGAGAGAGAGAGAGAGAGAGAGAGAGAGAATTCTTCAGAAAATATCTAGAAATGTTGTTAATTCTTTTCCTTTAAGGACTTGATGAAATTTAGCTATTTTGTGAAAGCTCTCCTCCCCTTTTTAGATAAAGGTTGCTAATAGGTTTCCAACAAAAATGGCAAAAACCTAGTCTGCTAATTTATTGTTCATGTTTTCATATATTAAAGTAGGACCCCAAATGAAAAAACTAGCATAGAATGTTAATCACAATTTGAGGTCAAATCAATTAGAAAACATAAATAAGTTTGTTGTTATTTCAAACTTCACATAATGGCATCATGTTGTCTCTGAGGCACGTATGTTTTAGAATACGAGCATCGTCAGGTTCTATTGAATAACTATACACCATCTCATGAATTTACATATATAAATACTACTAATTAACATTTGTCTATTATTTTGCATTTCACTGCTATTTACTAACAGATTTCATGACAATAGGAAATTTTGTAACCTCAGTTTTATAAAAACCAGTAGTATTTTTGGTCCCTAGCAACCATTTAGTATGTAAATTAGGTATTCTCAGGCTTAATGTACTTCATTTTTATAAAACAAATACATCATTAATCTGATTAAGTTCTTGGATGGGAGTGCTGTCCTCAGATCATTGTGGATCATTTATTGTTGGGCACGCATCCAAAAAAAATTCAAGCATGGCACTTACAGTCTAGGTTTAGGAGAATTGCTGAAATCTCCTAAATGACATTTTCCAGAAGAATAGAAAGGCACTGCTTACTTACAATTGCAAGCATTACCTAAAACTTAATGATGTTCTTATCCTTAATTGCAACTCAGTTTGACGATGATTCAGTGCCTGAAATTATGCCATGTTTTGCTTTGGTGTTATAAAATGTATAATGAAATAAAGGTGATCCAAGTGAATCAAAAATAGATTCCGGCTTTCCAGTAGTGACTTAATCACTGTGTTACTGAATTCTGAAGTTATTGGACTGTCACGGCTATTATTTGCTATGTCTCTTAGTCAAATTTACTACTTAAGAACTGAGAATGTTTAATATTAAGGTTAAAGACAGTTCATGATGTTTTCATTTCTATAGCAGAAAGACCTGTTAAGATAATTTAAAACAAAGTTGACTGAATTCTGCCTTCTTAGTTCCGTTCACAAAGTTGTATGTATGTCCTCTGTTTGGACGTCGTCTTTGTCTAGCGAAGCACATTTATCATCATGACTAGCACTTATTGAATGTCTACCACAGGACCTCATTCATTGTCCTTGAAATCCTCTGAAGTTGTTTATTCCCATTTTACAGGTGATTAAACAAAGGGGCAGAGAGGTTAAATTAGTGCCCAAAGGCATACAGATGTGGTTAATTTAGGATTCAAACATAGTTCTCACTCCAGACCCTCTGCCTCATCAGATAGGGGAGAGAAGGAAAGAGGACAGACGTAACTTCCAAGGCCCATCATAGCCTAGTGGCTGTGATACTCTGGACAGGAGTGGGAAAACTTTTTCTGTAAAGGATTGGATAGCAAATATTGTAGGCGTTAAGACCTACATATATATGGCCTTTATCACATATTGTTATTTTTATTTTTTACAAACTTTTAAAAATGTAAACACTGTTCTTAGCTCAAGGGCTGTATAAAAACAGGTTGAGGACTGGATCTGATCAGAAGTCCTTAGTTTGCCAATCTCTGATTTATAACAGTGTCCATCAGCCCTATATATTCTTTCAGTACTATGTAATCATAGTCAACAATAAAATCATTTATATTTATAAAAGTGACTTTTAAAGATCAAGAAAATGGACAAATTACATTCTCTATTCTCTGTGTGAGAAGGCATGAAAGTATGACATCTTAGATTTTCATCAAGGAAATAAAAAATAAAGTTTTAGTATGTATAGTGATATTTTAGATATCTGGACAATTCAACTTTTTGAAACTTTATTTTATAACAGCAAAAATGAAAGATTATAAGTAAATTTGACAGGTACAGAATTTAAAACATACTATTTTAATTTCTCCTTGAGTGTTTAATTTTTATTTTAAAAAATCTTACCTCTTTGATATTTGAATACTTGCTATCCTGTCCAATACTTTTGATATTGTAGACTACTGGTTCCCTTTTTTCACAGCACACATTTTATTGAGGAACACTGAAGAATAGCTGAGAAAATGGTTCTTTCTTCTTCTTCTTCTTCTTCTTTTTTTTTTCTTTACTCTTAAGAAAAAAGCATCTCGTAACCAGATGCCAGGTCTCTAAGATTTTTGTTGATAGGTTAGCATTTACTGAGATGGGAATGTTTCTTTCTCCAACTCCTTTATTTACACTCTAGTTTCAACTGGCTTCAGGGACTCGGATGGCTGTCCCTTTCCTAAAGAGGCCCCAAGCAGGGTCACTGGGGCTCAGTTGTCCTGATAGGGCATGGGGAGTAGCGGGAGACCTGGGACTGTCAAACCTGCAGCTGGAAATGTGTTTTTATTCAACTCTCTTGTGTCCATGTTTTACTTCAAGCCATTACTAATGTTCCCTTTGAAAACTTCAGTGCCGTTTTGGTCAAACTAAGAAGATAAAGAGACATGTGTGCCTTTAACTAGACTAGATCATGTATGCCCCAAGGGCAAGTGTGTGGCTAAGCACAGGGACCCCCTGGGCTTCCAGTCTGTCCTTGCAGGGCAGCCTCCTCAGAGCTTTTCTCCCAGCCCTCAAATGACTGCAGGGACAAGAACCAGTCCCACACAACCTCATAAATGACTCTACAAAAGACCAAAGAAACAGAAAAGGTAAGTATTATTATTTGTAATATCAAATTATAGAGACAAGCATTTTTAGTCATTGTTTAGGTAGTGAGGGTGGCTTTTTGTTCACGTACGCCCTTCCTTTTTAAAAAAATTAACATCCAGTGGATGAAACACATGGTCCTGCGATAGTGGGGATATTGAATGGTTTGATGTCTAGTTCAACCACTAAACTAACTGCCTGATATACAGGCAGTTTTCAGATGATGTTTACTGAACACTTAATATGTGCCAGGTTCCACACAACATGCTTTCGATTCCTTGTCTCATTTAGTCCTCACGGACCACTTCCAGAGGAAACGGAGGTTTAGGAGAGGTCGAGGAACATATTCACAATAATACAACTAGTAGGTTACAGAGTTGAATCTAAATATAGGCAATATGTTTAAGCCCACGTTCTTAAATGAAAACATAATTTTTTATGCTTTAAAAAATGTTTTATCCTTCAGTATAATAATCTTCATTTGAACAGAATAGAACTGTAAAGAGGCCTTTGCAGCTACAAATGGAGGCTATAAAAACCTGAAACTATGGGTAATTCTATGTACAATCTTAGTAATAAACAAAACAAAACAAAATAAAAGTTTCTGACTTTTAAAGTAGCTCAACTGATTTGAATTAATTATATGTGTTATGATGTGACTGCTTTGAGTTCATACATGATGGTTTTTGTTCATGTGAGAGCTAATGTTTTAAAATTTTTAGTAAGACTAAGGTAATGAAAGATAAATTGATTCAGCATATACCGTGTTTCCCCGAAAATAAGACCTATCCAGATAATCAGCTATAATGCGTCTTTTGGAGCAAAAATTAATGTAAGACCCAGTATATTACGTTATATTATGTTATACCCAGTATTATATTATGTTATGTTATATTATATTATGTTATATTATATTATATTATATTATATTATATTATATTATATTATATTATATGACCCGGTCTTATATTATAGTAAAATAAGACCAGGTCTTATATTAATTTTTGCTCCAAAAGACGCATTAGAGCTGATTGTCCAGCTGGGTCCTATTTTCGGGGAAGCACGGTATTTGTTGAGTGCATAGTATGTCAGAATCTGTTTGTCGAATAAGACACAGCTGTGCCTATGAGTAACTTAGGTTTCTAATGAGAGAGACAGGTAGAGAAAGGAAGGAGTCAAGTTTAGTATATTGGGAGTATCCAGTGAGTGTGGCCTGGGGGAGATCACAGAAGGATTTTGAGAAGCAGAGACTATTCTGGCACCCGAGGTATGGGGGCAGGTGTGCCCCCTGCAAAGGCACCAGCACAAGCCAAGGCCCAGAGTGAAGGAGGGGGCTTGAGTGAGAGCCTTCGGGGAAGGAAATGAGGTGAGGCTGCAGAGGTCAGAAGGCCCAGACTGTGAAAGGCCTTTTGTACCGTAGGCTAAGGAGAGGGAATTTGAGCCAGAAAGCAGTGGGGTGACAAGGACAAATCCGTGCATTAGAACCATTGTCACTCTGGCTGTAGCGTGAATGGGATGGAGGAGGACAAGCAGGGACAACAATTAGGAATCGGGATGTAGGGCTGGGGAGACCAGTGGGTAAATTCCAGGCGTTAAGAAAGTAAAACTGACAGAATTTGGTGAAGCAGTAAATTGAATGTGGGGAGAAAAGGAAGAGGGAGATGTTAAAGTGACATCTTGGCAATTTGTTTGAAAGGGGCAATGGGACATAGACATAGAGCTGAAAAGGGAGAATCGAAAAAAATGTATAGAAGTTAGTAGTTAAAGATGAGGTATCAGCAAAAAGTCTCTGTGTGCTGTAATGGGGTTGTCTCTAAAACTGCTTTTCTACCCAAATCTTTAGCTGTCATTTGTTTCCCGTTTTGTATTGTGCTTCTCATTCACCCAGTCAATCTTTGCAGTGCAGATTCTGGGAACAAAATATTTTCATTTGTTGGGGGCATTTTTAGATGAGAAGCTTTTATGAGACAATGTTTCTAAAATTCAAGGGACAGACGTTAATGTTTTACATACCATTATGTTATTAAGTATTTCTTTATGTGATGAAGTTTCAAATTATTGGTGCTTGATAATAGTGTTACTTGAGATTGAAGTTCTGCTTTCTTTTTAATTCCCCAACCAAATACATACATGAATGTGTGTGTGTGTACATATGTAAATATATGCTTTTGTGTTATTTTAAAAGAAAATCCGAAATCATGTCAAGTGGATGTGTGGATGTGGCAGGGCGATGGTGATATTTTGTAGTATTTCCCGAAGCAAACCTTTGGAATTTTTAAAGCTCATTTATCTTTCTTTGTATTTTGTTTCTCTGGGACTTGACAACATTGTGGCTCTGTGTAGCCTAGTACATCTTATAACACTTTAAAAGACTGACCTACTTTAAATTATATTTAGGATTCATCCATTTTACCATTGTTAATCGATAGTTAGGAGGTGGATTCAAAGAACTATACTACTACCTTCTCCAAATTTCTGCTTTTGTAGATTTTGTAGATGTCTTTTTTATGTCTTCTACTCCAGATATGCACCAGGGTGTACATTTTTCTTCCTTCTTTTTCTGACACCTCTATTGGTTTTATTGAAGTTAAAAATACAGACAGCTAAAACTTAAGTGCTTACTATACCATTGTTCTAAGTTTTTTACATGTATTAATTCACATTATCTTGGCAGTAACTCTATGAGGAAGGTACTTGTAGCCCCATGAGGGAACTGAGGCATAGAGAGGTTAATAGTCCAAGGTCACTCAGCTGATAAATGGGGAGCTGGGATTCGAATTCAGGCAGCCTGGCTCCAAAGTTCCTGCTCATAACCAATCATCTGTACTTCATCTCAAACTAAAGATAACACTAGATTTACATCTTTCCACTATGAAATCTAATTTTGATAAAACAACATTCCCTATCACATTAAATTGATGACCTCAGTTTGAATTCTTAACTGGTCTTGAAAGTTTGTCTGTCTTTAGTTTGTAAACTTGTTTCAGTTTCATGGTTGTATAAAAGTCAAAAATATAAGGAGGCTATACTTATGGCTGTAAATAGATACTTAAAATTACAAAAATAATTGTAGGTGAACAATTGGAGCAGTCCTCAAATCTTTTCCCTTTATCTATTTTTAATGTTGCTGATGTTTAAGAAACACTTACCTTTGACATAAAGGCTACTAATATGGTGCAGAGTTCTTCAAAGATGTGCTCCTTTCCTGTGTCTTCAGTTTGATTTCCCACCATTTACCGCTCGACACTTCATACTTCTGGAACACTAACATCGATGCGAGTGTGCTTTTTCTCACTTCATTTATCACCCTTACACAGGATTCCTTTTTCTTATCCCCACCCTGAGCCCGCTGTCTCACTCAGATCAGGGGCCGACTCTTCGAGGAAGAAATGGCCCAGCCTCCCCTCAGTGCCTTCCTGAGCTTGGTTGGTGACCCTTTTCCCCCCTTGTTTAGCCCCACCATGTTCTGTGAGCCCGTCTATCATTTTACTCACCCAATTGTTTTATCATTGTACCGATGTCCTGTTAGAATGATCAGTCTTGAGCCACGAGACAGGCACTGAGTGAACACCTGTAATTAAAGGTACACTTTCTTGGCCCAGTTGGCTTCGTTTTCCTGAAGTCACCACCATTTTTCCCCCCCAACTGCCTTTTGGAGCCCCCAACTGAAATTACCCTTGGCTGTCATTAAAGCATTACAAACTCTCATTTTGGGGGCACAGTGGACTGTGCTACATTATTTCTCGTATGCCTCGATCCTTCTCCTCTTACTATCTCAATGACTTTATCCTGCAGTAAATCCTGTCTCTCCCCCATCTTTAATTCTCCTCATTAGAACCATTCCCGTCAGCAAACAAACATGCCATCATACCTCCCTTGTCAAAGTAATTCTCTATTGAGCCCATTTCCATTCTAGCTACTGTTCCACATCCCTGCCACCCATCTCCTTTTTGGTTTCTTTTCATAGAAAAACTTCTTGGTAGAGTTAGTTTCTAGCTGTTTCCCCTCTGCTGGCACTGGATCCAAGAGACGCCAATGTGCTGGGAGTATCTAGATCCATCGGAAAACTTTTCCAGGGCTTCTAAGCGCTATAAGTCAGGAAGTGTCAGGAATGAACAACAAAATTACTGTATGAAACCCCTGAAGATACACATTGTCTAAGTGGAGGCCGACGTCTCACTGACAGGCTCAGTCAAGCTTCCCATTTTTTTCTGTTAATGCCTCCACATCGTGGGATAGGGCTTCTTCTGGTGCGGGTCATAATAAGAAAAGTGGGCGGTTGGAGGTGCAAGGACTGAAGGCGGAGGGGAGGGAAAAGGATTTCTGACTTATGTAGATCTTATCAAATGTACTCACTTGTGCGAGGCTTGGGATGGTGTTTCTTCTGGTCTCCTGATTCTGGTTCAGCCCATGATTTCCCTAAGGAAATCCTAGGATTCTGAAAGCCAGATTGGGCTATGTTTCTGTCAGTTACCTCAGGGAAGCCACAGAAAGAGAGGGTCTCGTTCGCAGTAAGAGAAAATACATTTTCGTGTTTTGAATGAAGACCCTCACATTCGGATTGCCCCAAGATGCCATGCTCACCCATGCTAGCAAATAGCAATGCTGGGATTTAAAACCCAGGTCTGATTTAAAAGCATGTGCTCTTTCCAACTGACATCTATAAAAAGTACACACTTTCACAGTCTCAAGCTGCACCGTCCAACGGGGTAGCCACGAATCCCATGACTTTTCACAATTAAGTTTAAATGAATTAAATTAAAACAAAGTTTAAACAAATACAATTAAAAATCCAGTTCTTCAGTCCACTAGCCATACTTCTAGTGCCGAATCGCCACATGTGGCTCATGACCACACGGTGGACAGGGGAGACACAGAACACTTCTGTTAGAAGGATCTAACACAGCACTGCTTCCAAGACATTCATTTTCTACAGAAGAATCCCACCGTCTTATCGGTCTGTCCTATTGGTACTGATCCTGCTTATAGAAGTTTCGTTCTCTTATTTATTTTTTCTCCTTATCCATTTTCAATATGTTGGCACCAGTTTTCACAGAATTCCTCTTTTGCTTGGGGTAGTCAGAATGTGCCATTCATCTTTAACCTACACTTACCCTGTGCTCAAAATGCCCTGTGTTACATTAGCCTTCCCACTTGCACTCATTTGAATTCCACGTCATGAGGTGAGTGGTGAGCATTATACTTTGTGCTTCTGTGGCCGGCACCTCAGGTGTGATTCATGTACTAGGTCATGTTCTCCCTGTGATATATTTCTTTGGTTCTACTTCCTTAGCATTTTCCCCCTACCGATTTGTTCCCTGGTAAATATCAGAACACTTTTCTCGTGTCCCAATATATTTTTGTCTTGAGGTCTCTCTTCTTTTAAAATTCTTTTCCATTACAGTTGACATTCAGTATTTTATTAGCTCCAGGTATACAGCTTACTAGTTAGACGCTTATATAACTTACAAGGTAATTCCCCTGTAGGTCTTGTACCCACCTGACACCATACATTCGCGTCTCTTCTTCAGTCTGAGGTGTCTGGATACTGTTGACTTGCTGGGAAATAAAGGGTTGCTCTTTTCCCTACATCCTGACTTTTCAGGATTAGAAATTTCTTTGACCTTTAAATTATGACTAATAATTTGCCTGAATCAGCTGTTGAGTAATGAGGTCCAGGTTAAATCAGAATGACGGCTCTGAGGTCTTAATCCTCAGACTGGGTCATCAGGCTTGCAAATAGAGACGTCTTGAGAACTAAGACTCTGTCTTGCTTTCCCCATGGTTTATGTCATCTTATGTATTCAATAAATATAAAATGTGTAAAATACACAAGTTATATGGTTAAGCATCTCTTGCTTTTTTTCTTTTCTCCTTTTTTTTTTTTAACCCAATGTGGAGTGAGTAATCTAATGTCTGTATACTTTTGAAATGTGGTGAATTAATGTAGATATAATTTAGATTTGGGAAGTACCAGGTCTTCTGTCTTATAACTGTTGTAGGTATATATTCTCCTTATATCAACTAGTTTTACTGTGGAAGGTGATTTGGGAACTGCCAGCTACAAATCATTCTTGCCTTTTTATATCTATTCTATACTAAGCCACAATTTTCTGTGCATTTTGACTTGGGAGCTTTTATATTTGAAATGACAGAAAGGCAAGGGAAATATCCTCTTTATCTGGACTTCTAAGACTTAAGCTATGTTTGTCTTTAATTTTTCCCTCAGCACCTGCTGTGTACAACTGTATGCAGGATTGATGGGGAGCAAAACAGGCTGCCCCACAGCGCTTTAGAGAACAGATGTTGGGCTGGACCTTGAGAAGCAGGTAGCTCCCTTGCTGCTGAAGGAGGTGCTGGTGGCAACGAGGGGGGGATAAAGAACCTCAGCAGAGTCTGGCCTGAGCAGCCATCTTCACTTGAGAGACTTCAGCCTAAAAGAAGAAGGAACTGTGTAGATGAGGTGGAGAAGGGAGAAAGTGTGTGTGACCTGGCTCTGTATAAGGTGTGACTGCCTTGCGAAAGCATCAGTGGTCCCAGCAGAGGGCAGATCAGAAGCCCCATAGAAAGCATTGATTATAATTTACCATCGAGTTGTGTGTGTGTGTGTGTGTGTGTATAAATGTATGTATTTGTTAGATACATATATACATATATGTTTCATATGTATAAAACTTCCTTTTGTTCATATATATAAAACAACTGGGTAATACGAGTATATATGTAACAAATACAGATATACACATATACTTGTATATGTGTAGTTTATAGCTGTTTGTTTATGTTTTGACTAGTGCCAAGGTTTTCATGATCATGGTGTTCTTGAGGTCTATTCACAGAAGCTTGAAACCTATGATTTCTGGGCACTAAGTGTCACCTCTTGCCTGCGAGCCATGTTGTAATTCTCCACATTCCCTGAACGGGTCAAATTTTTTCATGACAACTTGTGTTTCGATATGCTATTACTTCTGCCTTGAAGATTCTCCTCTCAGTTCTCTGACAGACTTTTACTAATCTTTCTAGCTACTGAAATGCTGCCTTCTCATTAAAGCCTTTCCAAATTCCTTCAAGCCAGGGTTCCTTCCCTTACACTCCCGACAGTACTTCGTTCATTCTTCTATTATAGTACTTGGAATATATTGTAATTCTCACCTTTTTATATGTGCCATCCCTCTGTCTGGTGAGCTTCTGGAGCAGAGGTTATTTTTACATTCTTAACATCTAGCACAGACCTAGACTTATCATAGGTTCCCAATAAGTGTTTGAATGACTGGAAGAATAAATGAATGAATAAAATATACCACCTCACGTTTGAAACGTGCTTGAGTTCTTCAAGCCGCCTTTTCTTTTGTGCTGCTTTTCTTTATCTCCTTCCCTGCCACATGTTCTTCTGTAGTACCTGGTAGATGTTAGAGCTTAGGAAATATGTGTTTGAAGATTTAAAATGTAGTGTCTTGAACTCCTTAGAGGAAAAGTCTATGAATAAATAATTAGACTCATTTCACATCAAAATCTAAAGTGTGAAAAAAAACGTTTGCTATCATTTGGTGCTTTATTCACTTGTATGGTAATCTAATGGCATATCCATTGTTATCACTGAACTATACTGAAATATTTTCCCCTTGGGGCTTTTCATCTGACAAAAGGAGGCTTTTTGAAAACGAAAAAGCATAGTTCGTATCCCTGGTATACTAAGGGGCAATTTATTAGTTTTGTAATGCATGGGTTAATATTGCCATGTTTTGCATTGAACATCACTTGAGAAAAAACGCTATTAATATCACCGCAGCATGTATGTATATAGCGCCTGTCATCTTTCGGGTATGTAAATCAGGAATGTTGCTGAAGAACTACTTAGCATTTTCTTGGGGGTGAAGTGCTTAGTTTTGGAATTTAATTGTAGGTTTTACATTTAAGCTGTTCAGCATTACTCTTATAAAGGTTCTATAAATTTCTTGCTTTGTAGTTTAACAGGTTTAGTCACCACACTTGGAGGCATCATCCTCGTAATGAAGCCAGAGGAGAATAAAGGTGGATCATGCAGGGCTGGCTGGCTGTGACATGGAACAATAGAGCTTGACTTCTTCATGTCTGTTAAATTAGACTGTGGGGTGTGCTTATCTTGCTGCAATGATATTGAATTGTTACAAGAAAATGTTATGTTGTGCGGCTCTGCAAAGGGGGTGTACATCTATTCTCACTTCGCATGTACAGGAAAAGCTTTAAAACACTACTGAAGCTGCTTTGTGAGCTTAAAATCTGATGGCACAGATGAGGCATAATACTAAAAAAAAAAAAAGAAAGAAAGAAAAAAAGAAAGAAAGAAAGAAAGAAAGAAAGAAAGAAAGAAAGAAAGAAATGCAAATGTTTTGAAGTGTTGTGTAAAATTTTATCCATTGCAGTCTTTTTTCAAAGGGCTGGAGGCAGCTCAGAAAGGGTATGCTGGAAAAATTTGATTTTTCAGAGGTTTTTGAAGAAGATAAATTATATGTGTGACCTTGGGGAAAAGTAAGAGGATATAATGTTACATAGGTGACAGATTTATTCTAAACTTTTCTACATTTGTACTTGGTACAGTTCAACTCATTTCTGTAAATATTAATGAAATACCTACTATGTTCCCAACACTGTGTTGTATACCATAGGAGGTTTTAAAACAGTGTGTTATTCAGTCCTGCCCTGATGAATTTCGTATCTTTTTTGAGGAGACAAAAATTAAATCCATGGAATAACTTCTTAGAATGATTGGATGTATGAATGACAGTATTGTAAGCTGTCAGGATCATTTAAAATTTTGATTCTGTTATTATATGTATCATTCTCAGATGTGTCACATAAGCATAAATGATAGGCATCCCTTTTATATCTTAAGTTACTGCTAAAAATATTGAAAAGTCAAGGCAAAGGTTAGGATTAAGAGTCTTCTTTCACTTCCCACACTTGTTCTTAGCACATGTTTGTTTTTCACTCTTGAACTCTGCCTTATTTTCTAAGCATGTATAAACCACCTAGTTAATAATTTGTTATAGAATTTTATTATATATATTAAGCTACTGTTAAAGTTCATGTATATATATATATATATATATATATATATATATATTCATTTCTCTTTTCCAAAAAATCAAAAGATCATTTACATATTCCTGTTTCCTTTTTTCCTCCCATTTGTCATGATTCCTCTCAGTGTGATTACTGAGAGGGCATTACAGATTCAAGTTTTCAGTTTAGTTAGCATGGTGGAAGGCGGAGTGCCCTGTCTGGAGCGTCAAACCCTCTTTAAAACAGGTACTAGGTTTTTTTAGTATTTTCTTGCTTCTTGTAGCTTCTATTTTTTTTTTTCATGTTGTTTTATCTTTGTCTTCCTTTCTGAAGATCTTTTTTTTTCATCAAGAAGACTGAGTTGCAATAGAAGGTCAGTAGCTACACACCTGATGTCCATTTCCTCTCCCTTCTTCCTTAATAACAGTCAGAACTCAGGTTTTCTTTAGGGGAAGAATGTGTCCAGTGCAAATACTACCTGGATTCCCTTGCAGCTGTGGGTGTCTTCGTGATACCTGGCTAACGAAATGTAAGGGGGTGTTTTTGGTGGAATGTATTAGTTAGCTGATGCTGCAAAATCAGTGGCTTAAAAGAACAATAAACAATTATTATCTCACACAACTTTTGGGATTGGTAACTCAAGAGAGCGGAATTATATGATTTTGGCTCAGGGTTTCTCATGAGATTGCAGTCAAGATGTCAGTCATCTCTGAAAGTTTGACTTAAAGGATCTTTTAACCACTATGTTTTATTGCCTCTCTCGAATAATGATAATGATGATGATAGTGATGAAGATGAAGAAAGAGAAGAAGAAAATATATAATAATAATAATAATGATAGTAATAAAAATAATAATAATATCATCTGTCCCAGGAAGGTAAAGTTATAGAATATACAGCACTGATATAGGCCAAATGCTACTATGAACTTCAAGATGTTGATTAGAATGAAGTTCATATTAACGGTCCCATTCACGATTTCTTTACTGTTTCAAGTGTTAGGATACTGTAAATCTTCTCTTACTGCTATAACTTGCTTTTTTTTTTGTAGAACTTTTGTAATCTGTCTGAGAAAGTCATCTTTGATCTACACATGACCAAATAGCTATTACATACTCTCAAAATTTGACCTAAAACAAACAAAAAACTAGTACAAGATAATACAAAATTAAGTGCTAAATTTGTTATCATTAAACGTAAAACCTTCCAAACAAAGACTGCCTATGTCGATAATGAGAGAAATCAATAATGGCTGGAAGCATACATCACTGTGTGAAGAGAAGACTGACTGAAGCATGACTAACATCCAAAGCAAGAGACACCTGGATGATGATAGGGACTAAAAATAGAATTGAGAACAGAATGTCCATTATATGTAGCATTTAGACAAGAATTCATGTTGCTGAATGATGAATAAGAGCTCAACATGTATAGGTTTCTTTTAAGCAATATTTCTCCTTTGTATACAAATAAATAAACATGTAAAAGTATCAAGAAGCTACAAGGCATGGCGTGTAACTAGCATTATAGTTATGGGCTAGGATTGGGGATGGTGTAGGGGATGTTGGCAAGGGGGCATGAGGCCTCACCTGACATTAAGTACTTGTTCCTCAGCACATCAGTTCTTTGCCTGGTGGTCAAAAAGCCTGAAACAGCTTCTTTGGGTTCTTAATCTCATGTGAGGTGATGTTTATCAGAAGAGAGAGGGTCTTAGTAATATTATTCGTCAATAAGTTGGTCTTTGTGTTTGGTTGGGGTATATTTCGGAAGTAAAATTTCTTGGTTGAAAGGTTGCTGTATTCAGTCAAAAGATATTTATTGAATACCAATTATGTGTCAGGTTCAGTGGTGTTGATTACATATTTCCTGAGTCTCTTGGATTCGTTCTTTCCTTTATATTCTCATTCCTGTTAACAACCTAAGTTCAGATCCAGCGACATCCTTCCACCTCTGTCTCTCCACTTGTATACCCTGTAGTGCTGCCATGGGCCTCTGGTGTCAAATCCACACATCTTGGTTCAGATCGAAGCCTTTCATCAATCACAGCCTTTGCTGTACAGTTTATCTTCTGTCATTTTTCATTATAACCACAAGGAATTATGTATGGCTACACTTGTGTCTTTACCTTCATTGTCATACAATTTGATGATTCCCACATCTGGGCTTTTGCTTATTGTTTATCCACTTCAGCATTATGAAGGAAGTCTATACTTGGTTATTGTTTTTCCACTTCAGCATTATGAAGGAAGCTATACTTGGTTACCCAGGTGTTCTTTCTTTTTCTTTCTTTCTTTCCTCCTCTCCTCCTCTCCTCCTCTCCTCCTCTCCTCCTCTCCTCCTCTCCTCCTCTCCTCCTCTCCTCCTCTCCTTCTCTCCTCTCTCTCCTCTCTCTCTCTCCCTCCCTCCCTTTCTTTCTTTTTAATTTTTATTGGGGAATATTGGGGAACAGTGTGTTTCTCCAGGGCCCATCAGCTCCAAGTCATCCTTCAATCTAGTTGTGGAGGGCGCAGCTCAGCTCCAAGTCCAGTTGCCGTTTTCAATCTTTATTTGCAGGGGGCACAGCCCACCATCCAATGCGGGGATTGAACCGGCAACCTTGTTGTTAGAGCTCACACTCTAAACAACTGAGCCATCCAGCTGCCCCTCTGGAAGCTCAGTGGCAGCTTGTTGTCCTCAATGTAGTTGTGGAGGGCGCAGCTCACTGGCCCATGTAGGAATTGAACTGGCAACCCTTTTATTCAGAGCTGTAACCAACTGAGCCATCCAGCCGCCCCCGCAGGTGTTCTTTCTTTAATGTAAGAGCATTGCATTACAAAATTTTGGTACAATAAACCGTTTAAGACAAGAGTAAATAATTTTAATTTATCTCTTTTTGAAGTTCTATTTTAATTTAGTGGATATGTGATTTATCTAAGTATTACTTTGTTGTAGAAAAAATGGAACCTCAGAATTGGAAAAACTTTGGAACTTAAGAATACACACTACATCCTTAATTTCCAAATCAGGAAACTGAGATTCAGAGTGGTTAAGAGATTTGGGTTAGGACATTTGACTAGTAAGTAGAAAGAGTAGGATTAAAACCCACATTTTATAATTCATCATTGAGTGTGCTTTACACTAGATTAATTGATTTTCCTCTTACTCTCCTCTTGTTTTATGTCTGTTATATAATATCTCTAAAGGTAAGAGCTGTATTTTCTATCCACCTCCCCACCCCCCATATCCATAACAGTAATACCATACAGTAGTTTTGGGTAAATAAACTTGGAAGAAATTTAATTTCCATATAGACGTATGTGAATATATCAGTCATAATGGGGATAGGTTAAATAACAAATAGTCCATTCCCTATTCTCCGTGACTTAGAACACGAAAGTTTCTTTTGCCTCACATGTTTATCTTTGGTTTATTTGTGCCTCTGTTCCATGTTGTCTTCAATCTGGGACCCAAGATGAAGAAGCAACTTTTGGAACAATTGTAGGAGGTGGGAAAGAGATACTGGGTCTTAAATGCTTTTGTTTTCTTATCTTATTGGCAGAGCACTTTACATGGCCAACTTGTGTCAATAGGGTAGAAAAGTATAATCTTTCTCCAGGTAGGGCCAGCAAATATTTTTGAAAAATAATACCAAAAAAGAAAAATGTGCTATGACCTTACACACAGAATGTTAAGTAACATACTTTTCAGTTTATGGCGCACTGTCATCATTGGTCCCTGCATGGTCACTTTTAAAAATTTGTTTCTGTTTGTTATAATGCGTTCTTATATAATACGTACTGTTCTTTGGGTATTTATTTTAAATTTATATTAGGGCTACTATGCTAGAGATTGTATTGTTTCTCAGCTTTTTTCATTCAGCGTTATAAGATGTACCTATATTGCTGTATATTCATCCAGTTTGTTGCATCTGGTAAATACCAGTATTTCATGATAAGCATCCACCACCCTTTACCTGTGCATTCCCCTAGATTGCCTTCATTCTCTAGCACAATAAATGATGCTGTGTGAGAATTTCTTTGGGCTCCATACCCAAGAATAGGATTGCTGGGTCATGGGGCATACATATATTTAATTTAACTAAGTATTGCTCTATGTATATTTTCACTAGCTTTGCAGAACTATTAATTCTTGGTGTTATTAGAGTTTAGCAGTTTTATGTATTATATCTTATAAATTAATGTTACTAATTCTGTAAATCTATCAAGTCCATCCAACTAAGAACACAGACACCACTAATGAGATATGTAATTCACATCTGTAAGGAGATTTTTCACTGATGATGGTCTACAATCATATGTTATAAGCTGTTGTCCTCAGGCATTATTTTATATTGCTATAAAACTAAGTCAGTAAATAGATAAATAAAATGTGGTATATTTATTGATGGAATATTTTTCAGCAATAAAAAGGAATGAATTACTGATACGTGCTAGGATCTGGATGAACCTCAAAACCATTATGTTAAGTGTAAAAAGGCAGTCACAAAAGCCCACATTTATATGGACTGTACAGAACAGGCAAATCTACAAAAGACAGAAAGTAGATAAATAGATGCCTCTGGCCCAGGACTAGGAAATGAGGACTAAATGATGCGGAGTTTCTTTTTCGGATGATGGAAATGTTATAAAATTGATTGTGGCAATGGTTGCACAACTCTACAAATAGATGAAAACCACTGAGTTGTAGACTTTAAATGGATAAACTTTTATGTCATGTAAATTGTATCTTAATAAGGCTGTTAAAAAAACCCCAAACACCTCAATTGGATCATTTTCCAAGAAGCAGGTTGGAAATGATTTCAGGACTGACCTCTTAGTTTCCTTCTTCCTTTGTGAAAAGAGTAGGGGGTTCATCCTCTCCTCCTGTGGGAACCCGAAGGGGAGGAATCAGGACAGTTTTTTCCCTGAGCTCAATCCACAAGTTATTTGAAACCCATGCATGTTATTTCAACTAACAATATTTGTGCTGATATACTTTTCAGTTCTGATCTTTTGTGTAACTGTTTACAGTTATGTTCAGGACATTTCTACTTTTATGACCCACCACTGGTTCCCTTCTCAAATATCCAATATCTGCTGTATTTTCAGTTTTTATATCTCAATATTTAGAAGCCGTGGATATTTTTTCCTTTTCTTCTTTCTCATGTCCAGATCCTACCTTTTATCATGTATCATATTCTCTTGAAATTATTTTTCAAACATGCCTCCTTTTAGTCATCAGACTTGACCGTGCTCGAAAGGAGAACATTTTCAACATTTTAGATATGATAGCATTGGCAGATTTGTGCTAATTGTAACTGTTTAAAAATAACAGGGAAATTTCTTTCAACAGTATTAACAAATATCTGACATAACACTTTTGTGACTCAAACTGGAAAACTTAGTTCTGATGTTTCCTTTGTTTTATATATGTCATTTCATAGTCATCCTAACACTGTGTTTGTCAAGTAAGTTAAATGATGGTAGTTTTTAACTAAAGTATCAAAATCCATGATAACTAAGAGGTGCTCAAGTGACTTGAATACTTCAGCTTGAGATGGGTCAGCTTTTGGGGTCAAGTTGTGAAGAGAAAGCCATCACACACACTTCATCAACACTGTGGAATGAGAGACCAGTGCATTTACTGAGCAGTGATTTCCAGTGAGCATATAAACTAATTGGTGGCTGGACATGCCCCAGGAGCAATGATTTTAAGGTCATAGCAGGCTCAGTGAATAATGCTGACTTACACGGCGTCTCACTGATAGCTGATCTTACCAATGAGCAGTTTAGAGGCATTCAAGCCTGAACTCTCTTCCATGTGCCTTGAATGGCATGTCAGCGGTCACTGTTTTTGACATCCTTTATATTTGTCCAGTCAGCTCTAAATCTTTAGGTTGGGCTTCAGAGTACTCAGGAAAGAAAAGAGAAGCAATTATTTTCAGTCATTGAGTTTTGAAGATCTTAGCATTAATTATGCCAAACATTGTTGGTTCATCAACAAATAAAAACGTTAAAAGGCTGTACGAAGCATTCCAAACTTACTTAAAGCACAGTGTATGGTGATTAAGAATATCTTGTATACACTAACATATTTTTAGATGCACTTTCATCCATGCATGTTCATGTATAGTTTCAAAGACAGATACTCAAAGTTATTTTCAACTTTGGAGAATAAATATCGAGAAGCTTATTCACTTTTAATTAGCATACACTTTTTTTATCATATGAAAAAAGATAAAAAGCACAATTCCCTATTTCTATCTGAAGCCCAGAATAATTTGGAATATGAAAAATATTTCAATGAAACAAAATCACAGTGTTCTAACTCTAGTAATAGTTGTGAAAAATTATTTAAATAACAGTGGGCTTTGATTTAGGGATTTTTCTCCCATTTAAGTCTTTAATTTATAAAAGATTATTTGAGCATTAAAAATGTGCTTTACCTATTGTTTTTCAATCCCCGTGCTCTCTGACCTGTTCAAGTTTTGCAGGAAGTGCCCAATCAAAGGATTTGAGGAAGCAGTACTGAACATTCTTTCTTTGCAAGTGTTCATCTGAGAAAATGAAAGTTAGAGGCTAAGCTGCTATTCTTGTTTGTGATTCAAATTTTAAAACTTATTTCCCATACAAATAAAATAAGCGAAAAGCGGAAGGGATGTAAACTTCCTAAATCTACCAGAATCTTATGTGTTAATGAGAAAATAATTGTATCAAAAGAAGCACATTTAGTTCCTAGAGAGAGTACCCTGGGTGGTATTCTTTTTTGAAGTAGAGATTTGAAGTAGTAATAGTTGTTTTTCATAACGTACATGTATTATGCTGGACACAATATTGATTTAGAATAGTTTTCGTTTCTTTTTTTACTTTTCCCCAGTTTTTTGAGAAATAATTGACATACATCACTGTATAAGTTCAAGGTGCACATATATTGTGAAATGATTACAATAGGGTTAGTTAACATCCATTATCTCATACAGATATAATGTAGTTTTAGTTTCTGATACATTAATGCTTAGAAAAATCATCACCCTAATTCTCATTTTGTAACTCAAAAACAAACTAAAAAGATTTTTGTTTCTTGGAGGTCCATATTCTTTCCAAGCAGCTGATAAAATATGTTCCACCATTATTGTCATGCCTTTCATATTAAGATATAATAGTCAGTCAGAATCTAATATAGATTTAGACTTAGTTGTCTCTGTTAAGACAAAGTGATAGTTTTTAAAAATGAAGATGATCATGTATGAGAATCTGGCTACAATCAAAAATAATAACTATGGTTCATTATTCAGTAAAGCATTATACTCTTTTTGCTGTTCTCCATTTAATTTTTCTTATGAAATATCTATCCTTTATTAAAAGTTTCTATTTTAGTTGAATAGATATGTAATAATACAAGCATGTTAAAATATTAAGAACAGCATCTAGGTGGTGGGTACATGGGCTTCTCTGTAAAGTTCTTTCACATTTGCTGTATATTTGAAATAGTAAATTTGGGGAAAAGCTTTCTATTTTGATTGACCATCATAGCCAAATAGCCAAAACAATTTATTCTATTTTTTTTAAATAATATTTTAATTTTCTGTTACTTATTTAAATATAGCAATGCAGATACAATATAATTTATGTATTAGTAAAATCACATATTTAACCAGTTAGCAAAAACACAGAACGGATTTTTAATTATAAATCTCTTCACTGTACCCCATTCATATTTTGGTTGGTGGTTGAAAAGCTAATTTGAGCATTTTTAACTGAATCGGGACAATTACATCAAAAGAGATTTTTAGCTGGAATCATTTTCCATGTTGTTGAAGGGGCCATGATGAAATGAAGTGTTTGGAGAGTTTTATGAATAGAATGTGGACGTGTATGGGACCTGAGTTAGTTTAAAATGGAATAAATTCTCTTTCCAGTTGTTTCCAGTGTACCTTAGAGTGTGAAGAACATCGCTAAATAATGTTTATTAAGCTTCTAACTAGGCATAGTGCTGATTAGCTCAGATTTTAGAGAGGATATTTTGTCCTTAAATAAATACAATAGCTGCATCTTTTGGGTATTTTTCTTGTTGTTTTCATTCAACTGTTTGCCACAGGTGTGCCTAATGTATTGGTCATGGAAGCAAAGTTGAAAGGTAATGGGTGTATGCCCAGTCACTCACCCACCATCCATGCTCCTGTTACTTAACATACTAAAAAAAAAGGTATTACGATTGTTCCTGCCCTGAAATCTTTTATTTGGCAGACTTGGCTTACAGAGTTCTAGTCTTGCTGAAATACTTGTTTATTGTACCTTCACCAACATTGAAGCCTAGAAGTTTGTTAGTCATTATACCTTTGATATTCCAAGATAGGAATCTAGAGATGATTTTTTAAAAAGTAGAATTTACTTTTAATTTTATGAGTATTATACATTTTTTTCACATGACTTTACTAATAGCCTCTGTTTATTAATGAAAATAAAGACTTGTGAAAAGAAAAAAACAGTCGTTAAACTGGTCCTTGCATTCATTAGGTATGTTTATAAGTCATCGCTGATCAGGTTCGTTACTATCTCTTTGATATCCTGTAACTGCTATTGCATGCCTTTGGGGTTATGATATCATGCTGTGGAAGAATTGTTCAGCTGCAGGTTTTATGTGCTTTTTTTATAGTTGTTCACAATATCCCATGCTAAATTATATGATGAATTATTATACATTAGCTGGTTAAAAAGATGTCTAATTGATTCATGATGCTAAAATATCAAAGACTCTGTGCTGCAGGAGTGATGCTCCCAGTTAACAATGTGTCATGTATTCATGGGGACGACAATGCTTGCTCACACATTGGCAATATTATCTCATTGGGTGTGCCCTGTGTTGTAATTTAATCATCTATTATTAAAAATAGATATGACTTTAGGGAGCAAAGCCACATGCAAACCCATAAACATACATATGTACATGTTTACTCATACTGACACATGTATATTCAATGAGGGTTTTTTTTTTTTGTCTTACCTGCTATTCATGCTTGCATTAGTGAGTCATAAGTAGAAAATATGTATTAGCTGTGAGGTAAAATAAAATAGATTTTGATTTAGTTCAAGTGAACCATCTCATTTAAAATTAGCCCAGGAGTCTTGTAAAGAATGCCAGTAATCTAAACATAATAATACACATTGCCCAATTGCTTCTGTGTATGATACAGGTTCAGTGCTGTAGTGCTTTGACAGCCCATTACTGAATGTAATGAACAGCTATTTTTAAACAGAAGAAATTCAAGTTGACAGCTTGGCAATGAAATTCAGCTAGTGGGATAATTTTTGTCATCTTTAGTATAGAGAATGAATTCAGTTGTGTTTAAGGAAATTTTTATCATGTAGTTTAGAGAGCAAACATTTTTATTAGAAGATCACTTTGTTGTCCATTTTGGGGGCCAATGTTACTGTTGACTATGGAATCAGCGTTTAATACATATCTTAATGAGTTACTGAGGCATTACCTCTAGAACTTAGATTTAAAATCAAATTTCCCCCTTTTCTTTCCTGCCAGAGGTGAAATATTCAGTCTGGTAAAATGCTTGTAAGAGTGACTATAAAAAGTGTTTTTCAGTGCTGCTTTGTAGTCTTTCAAGTTTAAAAGAAATAGCCTTTTAGAAATAAGGCAGTCTTTGAAAATGGACATAAAGCTTGAGGCAGTGTTGTCTTAATGGAAGTAAGAATTAGACAGAATAGCATGGAGAGGTAGAAGAAAATATCTACCTGACTACATTTTAGAGAATTTCTTTTACCAAGGATAAGGGGATGGTAACATCTGATTTTGACAACTCTTGGAAAAGTTGGAGAAGCTTGTTCTGCAATTCTTAAATCAAATATGTATATTGTTAAACTCCTACCTTTAAAAACTAGTAGGGTAAATCACAGTGAATTATTTCATTTTTTCTTGATTACAGCAAAAGTTCTGAGAAAGTCTGAGAAATTTAATTGCAATTTTTTTCTAAGTGCAACTAATTATGAGGACTTTTAAGATAGAAATCTTAGGTTGAACATTGAGGATTTGTGTTCAATGTAGTCTGAAAAAAAGCACAGCAATACATTATTTAATGAAATTTGGGTGAGTTAAGTAAGTAAATTGATTACTTTACCTAATATCCAATCATGTTTCTGGCCCAACCAATGAATGAACCCAAGTCTATGGTGGTGATGGAAATTTAAAAATTGTCAGAGTCATCCCCCTCCAGAAACCTCCACTCATGGGTCTTCATCACTCTTCTGTGCGTCCAGGGGAAGAGTGGTCCCCAAGGGGCTGGCAACTGAGTGCCAACTTTGATAAGGACTATGCCTTAAATTAGGAAAATAAAGCAAATCACCTTTAATAGCCCATAGACTTGTCTATTCCTGATCTATATCCCTCTATTCTACTTATCTCTTGGAAGACATAATGGCCCCAGACATAATGTAGCAATGATTCTGTGTACAAGTCAAGCGTTTTTGGAGAGGCTTTTGTGTTAGGTTACTACTGTACTCTTTAGAATTGTATTATATCAGTGAATCAAAAGCATTTCTTGACATGAAAGAATCGGTACACCTCAATAAACATTTTATTTAAACCTCGAGAAGATATTGTTCACCTAACAGGGTCTAGTTTATTTTTAGCGACAGTGCTATCAGTTTGTAGCCTGATCTTTGAGCTCTTGATTTTGTTGTGAAGTGACCCTCTTGAATTCTCGGTCTACCCATGGGTAGAGGACCTTGTATGAGGCAGAAGGGCATTAGCACATTAGCTCTGCTTCTCTGTGGCATCACGGGATGCTAGCCTAAGTACCTGGAGGGTATTTCCATTTTCTTGATTGCAGAATAATTTGAACGCACCATGGTACCCTGGTGTTGGATTAATAAAATAGTTTGTTACATTTGATGATACTATTCATGGAGAAGAAACCATTGGCAAAGTGAAAGCAGTACTGGTAATGCCAAAAACCAGCCTAGAGATATATTTTTTAGAAGGAGGCTTAGCGTTGAAGGTGGGCAGGAAGAAGGAAGTCACCAGGAATTCCAGTAAATGCTTTCTGTATTATGTGGCTTCATTTTTCTGTCTACCTGTGCTTTCATGTCTGAGCAGTGCAGGAAAAGGAGAAGAAACTGTGTTGTCATGATATACTGTGGAAGGCTTAAAGAAAATATGATATGGCAGTGGTTTGTTTGCAAGATACTGAGAGGGTTTCCAACCCAATTAGCCATTGCAGCTAGAAGAATTGAATGCGATATAGTCTAATGAAACACACTTGTTGAAAAATTCTTAAAGTAGACTGTAGTGTCCTGAGAGTTAATCTTGTGTGGTAGTGAAGAAACATTTTTTCTGGAGACTGACTGCCTGGACTTGAATCTTATCACCTCCTGGCGGTATAACTTTGACCAAGTTGTTTAACTACTGGTGCCACAATTTCCTTATCTGTAGAATTACAAAAATCATACCTAACTTCCAGGTTTAGTATAAGGATCAAAGGAGTTAAACATTTAAAATGGCCTTAGGACAATGCTTGGCATTTAGAAAGAGCTTAATACATATAATGTATTATTGTTGTTTCAAAATTCATTTTCTACTTACACTTACGTTTTTATAATTTTAAAAAATAGTTTTAGTATCCATTATAGCTGGAATGCTCCTTAGGTCTTTAGGTTAGGACCTCCTTAGGTTAGGACCTTAGGTTAGGACCTTAGGTTAGGACCCAGCTCCTTAGGTTAGGACCTGGGTCTTTAATTGAAGGTTAAAGTTATCAGGAATTCTAACTTTGAAACAAGAAAGTCTAAGTGCGAACTCCACTTAACACGATTAGTATTCATCAATTATAAATATTAAGTAGCATGGGGTGGGATTTATAAAATACTGAAATCACGGCTTCTACCCTTCTAGTAAACTTCTTGAGAGTAGGGGACATGCTGTATACTGCCTATCTTTGTAATCTAAATTGCGCCTTGTATAACAAATATTTGTTCACTGAAAGTCAGATCAACACGAATTCTAATATATTGCTAGTACTGTGTTTCCCGAAAGTAAGACTGGGTCTTATATTAATTTTTACTCCAAAAGACGCATTAGCGTTTATGTTCAGGGGATGTCATCCTGAAAATCATGCTAGGGCTTATTTTCTGGTTAGGTCTTATTTTCGGGGAAACACGGTACATATTAGATACTTGATAAATGCAACTTGAATGAAAGGATTTTTTTTTTTTAAGATTTTTTTTTATTGGGGAAGGGGTACAGGACTTTATTGGGGAACAGTGTGTACTTCCAGGACTTTTTTCCAGGTCAAGTTGTTGTCCTTTCAATCTTAGTTGTGGAGGGCGCAGCTCAGCTCCAGGTGCAGTTGCCGTTGCTAGTTGCAGGGGGCACAGTCCACCATCCCTTGCGGGACTGGAGGAATTGAACTGGCAACCTTGTGGTTGAGAGCCCACTGGCCATGTGGGAATCGAACCGGCAGCCTTTGGAGTCAGGAGCATGGAGCTCTAACCGCCTGAGCCACTGCGCCTGCCCTGAAAGGATATTTATTTATTTATGTCTCCCTGTGTGTGAATGTAAATGTTCACCATTTTCACTAGTGTTGGAGGACTTAAGTTACAATGGAAGAGTTTTAGGTTAGATATAATTTGAAGAATCCTGGCTACAGTATTGGGAGACATTCTAGGCTTTTACTAAGAGAGATAATAGAATCTATGTAATTGTAAGGAATAGGTCATCAGTTGATATTTAACTTTTTATTTGCTATAGAAGAATGTTTGGATCTTTCTTGATTATCAAGCCTTCTTACCCTCTAATTTTCAAATTTATTACATAAATTTGTACATTCTTGTGAAATAAGAAGCAGAAAGACCTTAGAATGAAAAGATTCAACTACAGCCAAATTTACGTTTCCTACCTGCCATTCATCTCTCTTTTGAGGGAAAGCAGTTAGGGGAAAATGAAAGAAATCATCACCAATAACTGTCCCCCACCACCGCTGTTTTTTCTTTAGTGGTAAATATTGGGAGATGGAGCTCCTATAAAAAAATATTTTGATGGAGGCAGCCTAACTATCCTTCCCTTCATGATCTTGACTACAACTGGAGTAGAAATCCTCATGCTAAATGTTTATCTTTTCCTTTTCTGGGACATCGGTAATCAGTTATCCTATTTTCCTATCTTAAGATTCCTCTTTCTCTATCCCAAGTATGTTTTTTACAGAGCTAGTGTCTGTAATACTGACTCTAACTCATTAAAGCAAGGTTCTGTGCTGTATTGTTAGAATACATTTAATTTAAAATACTCAGTGAAGTACAGAATTCATAAGACAATTATTACTTTAGGTTGTAGCTACAGTGATACTGATCCACATTCATCATAAAGATAGTTGAATGTGATTTATTTATGTTTGTATGTATGTCCGTATATTCATATTTTGAGTAGTCTGTATGTTTAGTCATATCGCACTCATGTGAGTCTAAGTCCAAAATGTCCAAAAGAGTAGATATTGTAAAAAGTCTACTTCCCATCCCTGGCCTTCATCAACCCAGTTCCCTTCCCTGGAGGCAGCCGTAATGACCAGTTTCTTTCGTGTCTTTCCAGAGTCATTTTCGTCATACAAACAAAAACATATGTGGTTGGATGTATTTTTGTACACTTAAGAAATGGAGGTGATTTTTTTTTTGTAAATTTATCACTTTCTGGAAGGCCAAAGATGAAAGCCAAGGAAGGCCATGAGCTCCTTCTGAGAGTACCAACTTGCTTTACATCGTATTTCTTTTTTTTTTTTTTAAGTTTATTAGGGTGACAGTTGTTAGTAAAGTTACATAAATTTCAGGTATACAATTCTGTATTACATCATCTATAAATCCCATTGTGTGTTCACCACCCAGAGTCAGTTCTCCTTCCATCACCGTATATTTGATCCTCTTTACCCTCATCTACCAGTAGTTTAGTGGTTACAGAGGGTAAGGGGTGCGGGGGGGTCGTATTTCTTAAAAGTGCCTAATGTTTAAGAGTCTTTGAAAATAGAGGTAAATAAGGAGAGAAACAAAAGGTGGATGAGAAATTCTCAGTAATTGTTTTCCTCTTGAAAATTTTCTTCTCAAGACAGAAATTACAGATTTTACAAAGTTGAGATAGCTAGTTCCTCTATGTCCTGCTGAAGGATAACATGATCTCTCTGGAAACTAATAATGAACCCCAAGACTCCCTTGAAAGCATGGAGCAGTATGCACAAGGGTATAAAGAAGAGCGTGTCCTATTTTAGAGTCAGATTTATCTGGGTTTGGAGACTAGCATGAAGACCTACTAGATTTGTGACCTTTAGCCAGTGCTGTAACTCGGGAGTGATCAAACCAAACCTTATGGTATCATTCAGAACATTAAATGAAATAATGTAAGTGAAATAATGTCTGACGCTTAATGAATGTTAGCTTCTTTCATTGCCAGTCCACCATTACATTGAAGATGAAAAGCTCTATTTTAGCGGATTGTGGTGTTTAGCCTTACTGTATTTCTCATAATTGAAAATAGCATTTAGAAAGTTTTTAGATGATCATTCATCTTACAAGTGCCAGAATTTTTTTTAACCTAACAGCCAGCTTCTGTATAGTGCTTTAACAGTTTACAATAGTTAACTTTTTATTCTTTAATCTCTCTCTGAGGAAGATGAAAGAAATGGACAAAGGGAGATTACAGATGAAGATGTCTATAGTGATATTTGAAAGCTATTTAAATTGTTTAAAATGTTTGTTTTCTTCCTTTTTGCCCCAGTTGGAGTAGAACAAAGTTTTCAAAGGCTGTAGTGATAGATGTGCAGGAGAAGACTGGATGGGATTCAAAGACCCTCAGATTAGGTGTTAACTTACTGAGTATAACAGTGAGACAAATAGGCAAAAATATCACTTACTTTCAAGTGACAGGTGAACAAATTGAAAATTCACATTCTGGGATGCAAGCATGGCTAAACATATGCAGGTCGATTAATGCGATGCACCACATAAACAAAATAAAGGATAAAGATTATGGTCATATCAATAGGTGAAGAAAAAACATTTGACAAGCTACAACATCCACTTATTACTAAAAGTCTCAATAAAATGGTTATAGAAGGAAAGTACCTCCACATAATAAAGTCCACATATGGCAAACCCTCAGGTAATATCATACTTAAATGTGAAAGACTTAAAGTGTTTCCTCTAAGATTGAGAATGGGACAAGGATGTCCACTCAATCACTGTTATTCAACATAGTATTGGAAGTTCTAGCCAGAGCAATCAGGCAAGAGAGAAATAAATGTCATCCAAATTGGGAATGAAGAAGTGAAATTGTCCCTTTTTGCAGATGACATGATTCTTTATATAGAAAACCCTAAAGATTCCACACACACACAAAATCAACAACAACAAAAAAACCACTATTAGAAATAATAAACAAATACAGTAAAGTTGCAGGATATAAAATCAGTGTACAAAAATCTGTTGCATTCCTCTATATTAACAATGAAATTTCAAAAAAAAAGAAATGAAAAAAATTCCTTTTGCAATTGCAACAAAAATAATAAAATATCTAGAAATAAACTTAGTAAATGATGTGAAGGACCTATGCATTGAAAACTGTAAGACATTATTAAAAGAAATTGAAGAAAACACAAAGAAATGGAAAGATATTTCATGTGCATGGATTGGAAGAATCAACATAGTTAAAATGGCCATATTACCCAAAGCAATATACAGATTTAATACAATCTCCATCAAAATACCAATGGTATTTTTAAAAGAAATAGAACAAAAAAGATATCAGATTTGTATGGAACCCAAAAGACCCCAAGAGCCAAAGCAATCCTGAGAAAAAAGAACAAGGTTGGAGGTATCATACTCCTTGGTTTGAAATTACACTACAAAGAGACAATAATCAAGACAAAATGGTATTTGCAGGAAAACAGACACATAGATCAATGGAACAGAATTGAGAACACAGAAGTAAATTTACATATATGTGGGCAAATAATTTTCAACAAAAGAGCCCAGAACATACAATGGAGAAAAGAAAGCCTCTTTAATTTATGGTGCTGGGAAAATTGGAAAGCCACGTGCAAAAGAATGAAACTAGGCTACTATTTGTCACCATACACAAAAATTAACTCAAAATGGATCAAAGACCTAAATATAAGACCTGAAACAATAAATCGCATAGAAGAAAACATAGGTACTAAACTTATGGACCTTGGTCTTAGAGAAGATTTTACAAATTTGATCTCAAAGGCAAGGGCAGTAAAAGCAAAAATAAATGAATGGGACTTATCAAATTAAAAAGCTTCAGCACAGCAAAAGAAACCATCAACAAAACAGAGAGGCAACTAACTGAATGGGAGAAGATATTTGCAAACAACACCTCCCATAAGGGGCTAATATCCAAAATATACAAAGAACTTACCCAACTCAACAAAAAAATAACAAACAATCCAATTTAAAAATGGGCAGAGGACCTGAACAGACATTTCTCCCAAGAAGACATACAAATGGCCAACAGATATATGAAAAGATGCTCAACTTTACTAGCTCCTAGAGAAATGCAAATCAAAACCAGAATGAGATACCACCTCACACCTGTTAGAATGGCTATTAGCAACAAGACAGGTAATAACAAGTATTGGAGAGGTTGTGGGGTGGGGAGGAGAACCCTCCTATACTACTGGTGGGAATGTAAATTGGTACAGCCACTATGGAAAACAGTATGGAGTTTCCTCTGAAAATTAAGAATAAAATTACTATATGACTCAGCAATTTCTCTTCTCGGTATCTACCCCAAAATTTGAAAACATTTATTCATAAAAATATAATGTATCCCTATGTTTATTGCAGCATTATTTACAGTGGCCAAGACATGGAAACAACCACAGTGTCCTTCAATAGACGACTGGATAAAGATGTGGTACATATATACAATGGAGTATTACTCATGCCATAAGAAAAGATAAAATACTGCCATTTGTGACAACATGGATGGATCTTGACAATATCATGCTAAATGAAATAAGTCATATGGAAAAAGTCGAGAACCATATGATTTCACTCATATGTGGGATATAAAACTGAAAGCAACAAAAGAACAAGACAACAAACAAAATTTCGTAGACACAGACAACAGTATAGTGGTTACCAGAGGGAGATGGAGGTGGTAGAAAAGGGTAAAAGAGGTCAAATATATGGTGATGGAAAGAGATTTGATTTTGGGTGGTGAACACACAATGCAATATACAGATGATGTATTATACAATTGTACATTTGAAACCTGTATAATTTTATTAACCAATGTAACCCCAATAAATTTAAATAAATAAATAAATAAATAAATAAATAATTCACCACTAACTTTTTGAGTTTTAGTTACACTAACTCACTGTGGGATCTGAGCTAGTCATTTCATCTTAGATTCCTTCTTAAGAAAAAGGTTTGGGAATAGTACCCTTCCCTCAGAATTATAGTTCAGATTCCCTCAGAATTATAGCTGTAAGCATTATGTAAATTCATAAAAAAGTTTTAAAGATCAGCTTTAGAATTTCAGTAGTTATTGTATGTTCAAAACAGCTACAGAAGCACTTTATTTTCATTTTAAAGATTTACAATTAAAGTGATTTTATGTATACCTCAAATGCCTGACTATATACAAACCCATTACAAGGTTTATGCACACATTAAATCCCTTCTTATTATGGGGTTTTGTGCACATTAAATGCCTGGTTGTTATAGATTGTTGTTTTTCTTGTTACCGTTAAATGTAACATTTCCCTAGGTGATGAAATGTATTATTATTGGAAACATTTATTTTAGTGTGTATTCTGTATTTTAAAAGGGAAAGGTATTTAAACAGCAAAGACGTAGCTGTTATGAAATTTATTTTTTATAAATAGCTTTCAGCAGAAATCAGAGTAGTACTTTAAAATTACAGTTAAAAAAATCATTTAATCATCTCACTCCATGTTGGCTAATAGGGTACGAAGTGGCGTTTTTTTTCCTTCTGCAATAGGCTATTTTTGATATGCTCACTAAGGGAACCTAAGAGGACTAGTATATTTTATGTTAGCAAGCCTTGATAGAGAAGTGCTGAAAGTTCAGGGGGCATTTGTCTCCTTTCTCACAAATTCATTTAAGCACCAGTCTTGCTGGAGCTTTAACTGGGGCAGACAACCATACAAATGACTTGAGATAAAATGAAAATAATGGACTGAGCTGGGTTCTGGGGATGGTGGTTATGCTGAACACACATCAATAAGCTTCGAGTGTGATTCTATGCTAATGCAAGCTTGATGGATCAGCTTTCTCTTTTAGCCTGGAGGACCATTAAGCTCGGGAAGCTGGGTCAAACTGATAGAGTCTGCAAATATAGCCCATCGGTTAGCAGCAGTAGTTAACTGACTGATTCCTAATGTGTGAAACGAACATTGCTCAAAAACCCCCTATGATCAGGACATAGATCAAGAAGAAGATAACAGATTGTTTTAATTTGCACAATCAAAGCTTCTCATTTTTCCACCTATAAATAACATAAGAGGGGGGAAGAAAGCTCCATTATGTTGTTAATCTTGAATCACAGCAAATAATTTCCATAAAAATGTAAATAACTTGTTTCAAAAGAAGAGTATAATTGAAAGATGCTCCGTGTTTTCTTTGGAATTAAACTGTGGGCACAGTTATACAGGTTAGGTAATGAAGATCTTGGGGCTATGTAAAAAAGATTTTTTTAAAATGGCAAGTCTTTTTAGTGATTTGATTCCATCACCAAAATTTTGCTGCCTGTGGTCAGATTTCTTTTAATGTGTGAGCTTTGAATTAGATGTAAATTAATGCTATGACCAAAATGATTAATTTGTTTCATAGCAAAAATTAAAATGAACAACACCAGAATGGAAAGAATCCAGAAACACTTTATTTTTGTGGAGCACAAATGCTAAGGATTCTGGTGGTATTATAAAGAAGGGGTTCTTCTACTCACTTACACCATTCTTTATTCCTTTTACTCCATCCTTTTTGCATCTAAATATACGACAACTCTGGAGAACAGTCCTGTTTTTGACTAATGCTTATTTTCATATATAGTATTTAAAGTTCTCTACTTTTCACCTGAGGATATTGGTTTTGCAAACTTATCAAAATCATTTACTTCAAATTCTATTATGTCCCCATTTTTGTGATGTGAGAACTCTCTCCATTTATTTAAAAAAGACATGGCCACGTTTCTATCAAATAGACTCAGGTATCAAATATGATCCTGTTTTTTTAAGCTTATGTTTCCAGGCTCTCTGAAAACTTTTTGAATGTAAAGAAAATAAGTATGTTTTTGTTAAAGAAAAATTAAGTGTTTTTGTGAACCTTGTAATCCAGACTGATATCTCTATGAAAAACGTAATAAAATTCTGTATGTATGAATTTTTTTCTGAGTGCTTATTGTATGTTCCAGCTCTTTTCTAAGCACTTTACTCATTTATTAACTTATTTTAAAAACTCTCACAGGAGGTATTATTATTATAATTATCATCATTATTATTATTCGCAGATGAGGAAACTGAAACAAAGGATGTTAAATAACTTGCCCCAAGTTATATTGCTAGAAATGGGTGAGGTGGGATTAAAACCTAGACAGTTTGGCTCCAAGAGTCAGTGTTCTTCATCACTATTACTCTGTGGCAACCTAAAGAAATGTGTTTAGCAGAAAATGTGTTGCTATATTATAGAAAAATGCAAGTGCTAGGAGGCCAGGGAGTGTGACTAATCTCATTCATCACTATCCTTGCGCTTAGCCCTGAACCTGGGCTAGAGAGAGAGCCCAATCAATATCTGTTCAATGAATGAATGTAAATGAGTACTCTATCCAAAGTATATTATATCCAAAGTGTATTCCATATAAAATTCTTTTAAAAATTTATTTTACTACTTCTGCTTTGCTGGTGTCCTAAATATATGCCTTATTATATGCCTGTGTATAGTTCAGCAGCAGTTAGAATGGCAGCATGGTCACATATGAATGATAAGGTAGGGCTAGAGCCAGAATTCCTTGGCCTTGCTCAGCCCTGGGTATTTCTCAGTGGATCACATCAGAATGAGGTCATACTGTACCCTTGTCTAATATATACTTCCTACCTTGTGATCTGAAAGGGTTAACTCATTGCCAAAATAGGAGCAGTTTTCTTCTGAAAGTGAATTTACTAATAGGTAAAATGTAGTCTGTTTTCCGAAGTGTTTCAAGTAAAATGGAGTAGCCAAGGCTTGCATGTCTTCACTTCCAATGTTGAGAACTTTCTCCTTGTGGCTCTGGAGAAGACAATAAAACATTGTTTCATTATATCAAATTGATATTAAATGATTGAATGAATGGGGTTTTTCTCATATTTCATGATTTCTTTTAGAAGATAAAAATGAATAGAATTAAAAAAATATAATACACATACACACTCATGTTGAATTTTGGACCATAAAAGGATATAAAGTAAAACTAAATCATATTCTCATCACTCAAAATAATTCATATTACCATCATTTAATATGTGAATATTAAACAACACACTCAAACAACCAATGTGTTGAAGAAGAAATCATAAGAGAAATTAGAAAATATCCTGAAACAAACGAAAATTGAAACACAACATACCAAAACTTGTGGGCTACAACAAAAACGGCATTAACAGGAAACCTTTTAACAATAAACATGTACATTAAAAAGAAAGATCTCAAATCAACAACCATACTTTACACCTCAAGGAACTAGAAAAAGTAGAACAAACTAAACCCAAAGTTTGTAAAAAGGAAGGAAAAAATGAAGATTAGAACAGATTTGTGAACCTAGAAGTAGTGAAGATTTGTAACCTGGAAGTAATGGATAAATTTCTAGAAACATATAACCTACCGAGGCTGAATCATGAAGAAATAAAAAAATCTGAACAAACTATAACTATTAAGGAGATTGAATCAATAAACAAAAACTGCCCAAGAAAGAAACGCTGAGGACTAAATAGCTTCACTGCAGAATTCTACCAAACATTCAAAGAATTAACACTAATTCTTCTCAAATTCTTTCAAAAACTTGTAGAGGAGGGAACACTTCCAAATTCATTCTGTGAGGCCAGCGTTACCCTGATACCCAAATCAGAGAAAAGACACCACATGCATGAATGAAGTTGGACTCTTATGTTACATTACATGCAAAAATAAACTCAAAATGGATTAAATACCTAAATGCGAGTCTTAAAACTGTAAAGCTCTAGAGGAATGCATAGGGGAAAAGCTTTGTTACATTGAATTTAACAATAATTTTGTGGATATGACACCAAAAACACAAGCAACAAAAGCAAAACTAGACACATGGGACCACATCAAACTTAAAAACTGTGCAGCAAAGGAAACCACAGAGTAAAAAGCAACCTATGGAATGGGAGAAGACATTTTCAAACTATATATCTGATCAGAGATTAGTATCAAAAGGATATAAAGAACTCTTGTAACGCAACAAAAATACAAATGACCCAATTTTAAAATGAGCAAAGGACTTGAATAGACATTTCTCCAATGAAGATATACAAATGGCCAACAAGCATATGAAAAGATTCTCAACTTCATTCATCATCAGAGAAATGCAAACCAAAACCACATGAGATATCATCTCACACCCATTACGATGGCCACTATAGAAAACAGTATGGAGGGTCCTCAAAAAACTAAAAATAGAATTACTATATGATCCAGTAATCCTAATTCTAAGTAAATGAGTATATCCTAAAGAATTGAAAGCAGAGTTTCAGAGAAATATTTGCACACCTATGTTCATTGCAGCATTATTCATAGAAGCTGAGAGGTGGAAGCAACCTAAATGATCATTAATAGAAGAATGGATAAAGAAAATATGATACACATACACACACGTACACGATGTCTGACAATTAAGTTATTAAGTTCATGAACATGTTGCAACAATGTTGCTAACTCTTTTCTGATATCAGAGGGATTATTCATTATGAATTTGTACCAGGTTTACTGTTTGGAAGTGCTGAAAAGGCTGCGTGAAAAAGTTAGATGAAAACGACCTGAACTTTTCGCCAACAATTCATGGTTCTTGCATCACGACAATGCACCAGCTCCCACAGCACTGTCTGTGAGGGAGTTTTTAGCCACTCAACAAATAACTGTATTGGAACACCCTCCCTACTCACCTGATCTGGCCCCCAGTGACTTCTTTCTTTACCTGAAGATAAAGGAAATATTGAAAGGAAGACATTTTGATGACATTCAGGACATCAAGGGTCATATGATGACAGCTCTGATGGCTATTCCAGAAAAAGAGTTCCAAAATTGCTTTAAAGGGTAGACTAGGTACTGGTGTCAGTTCATAGCTTCCCAAGGGGAGTACTTCAAAGGTGACCGTAGTGATATTCAGCAATGAGGTATGTAGCACTTTTTCTAGGATGAGTTCGCGAACTTAATTGTCAGACCTCATACATATTTATGTATATAGACACACACACATGTGTAAATGTATATATGTATATACGTGTGTGTCTGAAATCTAATAAACAGAAGGTATGGATTTAATATAAGGGATATCTTTATATATATCTTTATATATTCATATGTATATATTTAAAATAAATCATATATACATATACATGTCTGTATATATATACATATATAATTGCATATAAATAAGATCTAGCTGGACCATCAGCTCTAACGTGTCTTTTGGAGCAAATATTAATATAAGACCCGGTATATTCTATTCTATTCTATTCTATTCTATTCTATTCTATTCTATTCTATTCTATTCTATTCTATTCTATTCCATCCTATTCAAGACCCAGTCTTATATTATAGTAAAATAAGACTGGGTCTTATGTTAATTTTTGCTCCAAAAGATGCATTAGAGCTGATTGTCTGGCTAGGTCTCATTTTTGGGGAAACATGATATATATCTCTCTATATATTATATCTCTCTCTATATATATCTATATATATATAATATCTATATATATATATTAGATATTTGTTAGATATTATAGATCTTCAAAGCAAGGGGATAAGTTGGGTGATGAAGGAAGAAAGCTAATATTTATATAGAATGTTTACTCTGTGGGTAGCCATTGTTTTTTCATATATTTTTTAAAAGTAAATCCATTTTGTAGGCATTGAGGAAGTAAATTGGCATATTAGAAAGAACATGGACTTTCGAGTTATGTTGTTAGATGGAGTAAGCTTAATCACTGACTGGTTATGTGTAACTTTGGTCAAATCATTCCTCTCTGAGTCTTGGCTTTCTCATGTAAAAAGGAGGTAAAAATAGTACCTTACTTCAAGGGTTGTTGTGAAGATTTTCTGAGGGATTATTTATGATTTTTCCCAAAAGAATAAAATAATATTTTAAGTAGTGCATGAAATTTGCTTTTGGAGTTCATTTGAAAGGTTATTATTTCTTATTGTGAAGATTAAATGAGATAATGCATATAAAGTAGATACCATATTAGTCATTTAATAAATGGTAGCTATTATTACTGTTGTTGTGAGTCTCATTCACAACGTATCCAACGTGTGACCTTATATATTAGCCTTCGAAAGCCTCTTTGCACTAAAATATAGCATCCAAAAACATGCATAATACAAATATTCCATATCTCCTCTTTCATTTTAACAAATATTTATAGTTGACACAGAGTAAGGCAGGCTCTGAGGCTACAAAGAAGTAAGACATGGTTTCTGTCATGTAGGATCCACAGTGAGAGATTAGGGCAGATGGGTGTAAGAAAGTAGCAATTGCTTTCTTGAAATTATGCAAGTCAGAGAACAGCATATTGGAGCCTGTGTTTTTTGCGTATTTTTTTTTTTAACAGACTTGCATTCTCCAGATAAAACAAGCTATGTGTTGATGAGATTAAATGTTGGAGTCAAATAATAAAATATGTTTATTTACATATATTTAATATCTCCTTATATAATCATCAAATTGCATTTTTCTAGCTGCTTAAAATCTGTGCACATTTCCTTCCTACTTCTCCTGACATTGACATGTGACAAGCACTTTTCAGTTACCATCATGAATAAACCAGAAGAGAGAAAAGATGGGGGAGCAGCTGATTTAGCATTTGCTCTTCTACTACAATGTGTCTGAGTGGATAGCTCTACCACGATGTTTCTTTCAAGTCCTACTGGATTTGGGGTGGAGGGGCAGAAGGCATGTTTCCACTGATGAAGTGGTTGAACTACGATGTGGTATATCTTACTATCAATTATTACTGCTGTGAAAACCAGAGACATGGATTGTGATTGGCCAAAGTATGTTTTTGTGAGCATTTCCTTTCTGTTTCACTTTATGAAAAATTATGGGCCTCGTATTAAGAAACCAAGTAATTTATATAATTTAAACCTCATTAGTAGATTTTACTTTTTATTTGCCAAAATACGAATAATCTGTTTTTAAAAATGAAACATTAAACTACTAACAAATTCGATCTAAATCAATAATTCTGTTGTTGGAGAAGGATCATAGTGGTGGATTTTATGTCAGAATTTTTTTTTTTAAAGACCACTATATTTAGTACATTTTAGACATAATGCCATAAAACAATTTAAATTTTTAAAGTAGGGATTTAGAGAGAGAAATTATGTGGAGCAACCTTCCATTATACACAACAAATTCCATTTAATATGGAGTAACCACCTTCTGGATAATGAATTATTTTCATCTCATGATTTTACTCTGTGTGGAATTTTTAGTAGATACTCTGAAATTACAAAATCTAAAAACAACCCTCTACCCTTGAGGAATTTACAGTTTAATATGGAATAAATAAACTATGTGGTAGAAACCCAAATGACAAATGCTAGAACAGTTTATGAAGAGAAAATCCAACTACCCAGAGAGATGTGGTAAACTTGCTGGGATCGTAACCCTCTGTGGCTGATTTTTGGTTAATGGAATGCCCACCATTTATCTGTGCTCTTCTTTTACAACTGCCTTTCAACCAGCAAACTGGAACCAATTGTTCTATTTAGAGATTATCTGTGAGGCACCATTGAAATTGAATACTATCAAGCATCAATTACATGAATTCAAGCATAGATTATCTGCCTACTCACAGCACAGGGCAAAGAGAAGAATGATCTGTTTTGGAGCTCTATTAGTTTCATCACATGATACGTGATATATGAGCATCATAATAAACATCATAGTTCTTCTTTGGAATTGGGAAATATCTCTGAACTTAATAGAAATTTAGGGTATAAAAAGAAGATGGGCATTTGGAAACAGAAAAAATGAAAAAAAAAAAGGTTTGTGCTAGAGTAATTGTTTCAAAAATAATATAACCAGGTCAATGTGTTCTGTGACTACTTGATTCCTGTATGTCTGTCAACTCAGCTAGATCCCAAATCTCTAAGGCAGTGACTGCTTCAGATACAAATTCAGCAAACAACTGTGCTGGGTCTCTTTCCTTATCTTCCTCACCTCCCTGGATCAAGTGCTACTCCCCTGTATTCCAAATAGCATTCATTGTATGTCATCTCTATCAATTGCATTGAAATACTCCCTATTGAAATGCTCTGTGTTCATGTTTGTTCTCTTGGATTGCTAAAACGTAAGCTCCTTAAGCTCGTCACTTTGCTTTATTCAGTACCTGGTACATAGAAGGCTGCATGTACTGACGGCTCAGTAAACTGAATATGTACTTACGAACAACACCATAGACACTCAGTGTGAAATTGGCACAAGAACGATAAGACCTGAGACATAGTCATGGGTACTATTCAGGAATATTACAGTCCTCTTCCCCTTATCCGCGGGTTTGCTTTCCGTGGTTTCAATTAACTGCAGTCAACCATGGTCCAAAATTATTAACTGGAAAATGTATTACCTTTAACAAAGGAATATAAAACTGGGCCTTATTTGAAAACTAGGAGTTTGTAAACGTAGGTAAGAATAAGTAGAAATTTTGAAAACAGATCAACTGGAATGCCCAAAACAGAGCTAGCAACATTCAGTTGACTGAGGGACGACCCCGTGGGGAAGAGGACTATTGGATAGCCCTCTGTTTTAAAGAGAAGTTTCATTCAAAAAAGACTCATCATGCATGATCTCATTTTCATTTTGATTTACTAGAATCATATGGTAGGCATATCAACAGTACCCTTCAAATCAAAACGCATCTTCGTTTAGGAATTTCTAAAGGGGAAATAGTCTGTGACTGCACTCTCTGAGAACCATTTGCTCGCCTACCTATGTCCTTTAGAATTGAAGCTTAAGGATATCATCAAAACCTTTTCTTCTGTTTCTTATTATATAAAGTATGGTGACTGAAATGTTATTGCATTTGATTTTTTGTGTAAAACAGGATTAAATCACTCTTTATAAAAAAAGTGAGATGACTTGACTTGATGACTTAAAGAAAAGGCTTTGTCTTAATATATTTAAGACATCTAAAATGCTTTTGTCCTCAGGGTAGCACTGTAGTTCTTTGTTCCTTGAGTTGATATTGCAATTTAATACTGCACCTACAAAGAAAATTACAGTTTTAAAACTGTTTATTCCAAGTGCTTTCAAAGTGAAGACACTATAAAACAGTAAAGTATGTTGTTGAAAAAGAATGAGGTAGGAGATTATTAATTCCTTAAAGATCAAGAATATTACAAAATCAAATGATCCCATTCATTATCACCAGTTTGCATATTGTAATATATATTTTAAATGGGACAGATATGACTATACAGCATCAGCTATTTACAGTTTTCAGCTGCTGAATCCTTTTTTTTGCTGTGAAATGGGTTTATTTTATTGTGATAATATATATATCAAGAGTATAAGTAAAATTTTAAATCTTGTCACATTCATGTTTTTATAGAACTTTATGCATTTTTAAGAATTTGAGTGACCCAGTTTCGTAAAATAAATTGTCTTGTAAAAAAAAATGCATTACCATCCTGTGTTCCATGTAGCAGTTGCTCCATAGATTTTTTTTTGAATTGAATTAAATTATATCCACAGTTGCTTAATGGAAAGAGCACTTAATTTATAATCCACAGGGCTAGTGGCCTTAGGCAAGTCATATAATTTCCCTGTTCTTTAGTTTCTTCATTTGTAAAATGGAGATAATATCTTGCAGGGTTGGTCTAAGGATCAATGCTTACGAATAAAAAGCCCCTCGCCCATGACAAATGGTGGATACAAATTATCATAGCTCTTATTATCATCCAAGTGGCTTCTTACTGAAGTAATAAAAGAAAGTTTCTATACAATTATATAAAAGATAGTTCTGGGTCATAGACCCTGAGAAAACATTATAGTGAGGCTATAGAGAATTTAGGAAAATAAAAAGAATATGTAAATGAAATTTGAGAAACACTGAAAATATTTTACCACATATAATTATATCTGTCTATATATCTAATCATTATCTTTTAAAAAACACACAAGTCCAGTTTGATATAGTTCGTTGTTGAGTTAATGGGAACTTGGAGATTTGATCTAATAAAGCAACATACATGTCATAATAGAGCAAACCCATGATTCCATCATAAAGTTTGGAGAAGCCTAGGATTAGGGTATATACACAAGTATCCACCTGAAATTTATAGGGCTGGTGTATTACTCTCAGTACAATGATATTGTGTACATACAAGTATAGTTCAAATAATTTTGCTTAACCCTATTACAAATAGAAACTATTTTAAAACTATATTTTCTCACCCGACTTTGGAAATTGAAAAAAATATTAAAGTCAACAGCTTAAACTGTAATGATTGAATGAACAATTTAAAAAGAACTCCTGGGCGTAGCTGGAAAAAACAAGTATAAAAACTCGAAAGCATAGATTTAAAGCCCAGTTATCTAGAACTCTTAGGTGCTCATCATTTTTGATTGAGCAGTTATAGCTTCTGCTCTTTCTCCACGTTGCCTAGCTGCCATTTCTCAACTATGAAAGGGGTTGAACGTCCACTAAAGCTTTTGTCAGTAGCACAGCATGGTCACTTGAAGATGATGGTGGCAGGTCAGACGTGTAAAGACATGTAAAGAAAAAATTAAGTTGATAGGCCTAAATTCAGGACTACCAACCTATTCATGAGGGTAGAGGTGTGGGCTAAGCCTTGGCACAGGTGAAAGATGGGAGTGTCTGGAACTCAGGGGATTAACAAGCTACCTCACACAAAGGGGGGCATAATACTTCTATGTTCAGTCCTCAATGGCAAACACAGCGTATGTAAAGTTGCACTGACAATTTATTTCAATGGCCTTAAAAAATATCTATACGTACCATAGATTTAATGTGTGACATTAAGAGCAGTGTATATTAAATATTTTCTAGGAATCTGTGATTTTGTGGCCAGAGTTCTGAATGATACTCAAAAACAGATTATAATATAAGGTTTTTTTCTTTTTTTCCTGCAGAAACATGATAAACATCTGGGGGAGTTGGTTAAATTTTTCAATATTCATCTATACAATAGTTCAGGAATAATCAACATGTCAATAATAATTTTATTTACTTTCCGTAGCTTCAGATTGGGTAGTTTTGTTTCTTGTTTTGTCCTAAGTCTACATTTTTTTGCCTGCCATTTGCTGTAATTACGGATAGAGGTTTAGAGTTTAGCATTTGCAATATTTTGCTGTTGAATTCAAATCGTCAGTTGATGGCATGGCTATAGTAGTAGTATAGTGGACAATGTTTATGTATTTTCATAGCTTGAGTGCTACTTGACTCTGACTGAATGGTTTTCTGTTACAAGATTTTCTTTGGTTTATAAGCCTACTTTACCTTGGCTTCGGAATATGCTGAAATCTTTTACTTCTGCCTTTGGTTATAACACCTTTTTATTTTTGAACATTTAAAATGCTCTCAAATCTTTAACAGTAATAAAAGTGTTGGCTATTTTAATTAATAAGTATGGACAGAATATAAACAAAGGGAAACCCTTTGTTTTGTTATTCGATAGTTACAATAAAAAAACATAGAAAAGCTAATTGATTTTCTTTTTGAAGAAAGTTACGCTGGCATCTTTGGTACCTATTACTATCCATAAAGGTTTAAGTTTTTGAATCCTCAACAATAAACATCTTTAAAAAGTATAACTTTGCTGAAAATAACCTAAAAATGCCACAAGAAACTGTCGGCTTTCTCGTTACTTTATTATAGAGTAAAATAAACTCTAGGAAGATGGGACTACTTGTGGTGACTGGCATTTTCCACTCCATAAACACTTTCCTTAATTTTGTCCCTTTGCAGTGAGTCTCAGCAGAACACCTCTCTCTTTTGTGGTTTGGTTGGTATGGCATGACACTAAGTGACAACCAATTAGCAACTGGGGAATGACTTTGTGAAACAGTTTATGGAAATGAATTTGTAGAATTCAAGGCGGTGTTTGTTTTCCATCTCAAATCACCTAGCAACTTTAGATTCAGGCAGAAGTTGGAGTTTATTTTACAAAACACGAAAAAGCTTTTAAACCACCGTCTTTGAGGTAAATCTGTGGCAAAAGTGAGGCCACCTGCTGTTAAGACAAGTACTTACATATTCAGCACATTTCTGACCCCAGCAGAGGGTACTGCTGAGTAAAACGCTGCCACGATTGTTCAGATCCTATAGGTGGCAGCAGTTCCTGCAGTTTCAGAGCGTAACAATGGCTGGATGTGTGGGTCTAAGAATAAAGCTGTCATGAACTCACGGGATCTTTATACTGTAAAGACTCTTCTTTGAAATGTGATACGTGAACATTACCATTAGTTTTAGTTTCCCCTTTAAGATTTAAGTAGCTAATCTTTTTCTTTAAGTTCTGTTTTATATTTGAAATCATGTCCCCAAACAAGTGTTAACAGCCATCATTTTATGGTGTTATATTATGAGGTATAAATCTTTAGGTAAACTGAGAAAAAGACATGATAGAAACTTTTTTCTCTCCCCTCCCCTCTCCCCTCGACCCAATTACAGGAAGAACCCATTGTTAATTTTTACTGCTGCTGCAATCATGGGAAGGAAATCCTAGTTGCTATACAAGCGTAATTTTTCTCATGTTCAGGAGCTGAGTGGTTAATGGTTTAACATTGCCATTCAACTTCTAGTAGGCTTTGAATCAAATTGTAGCACCTATGAAAGAGTGATTTTGTAACTATCTTTAATAAATACTGTGTTTTCCTGTTAGTGGACTCAGACTGGAGAAGTAGTCACTCTTAGAGCCATTCAATCACTTTTTGCCTCTGAGAAGCAGCAGAGTCATTATCAGAGAGTGTGGCTGGTCACTTATACGCGCGATGGGCGCGCGCGCGCGCACACACACACACACACACACACACACACACACAATGCCCTCCAACCGCCCCAAATAAACCCACATTAGGTATAAAGATTGTCATTCATTTGATTTTAATGGTCAAAGTGATTATTTAAAAATATTTTCCCTGCCAATTATTTTGTTTACTTCAGTGAGTTGCAAAATTCTAAAAGAAACTAGTTTTTTGGTTCAAGTTAAAATATTTAAACCTAGCTTGAAATGTTTATTCATAAATTCAGCAACCTTTGTCTTATTGTTCAAGTTAATTATCCAGAACCTTTAAAATGATAATTTATTCAAATTAATATGAAAACCTGGGACTCCTGTCTTTTTTTTTTAATTTAGGAAAGACTATGTTCTCTTTATCATTTGAAATAACAGAGTAGTAAATTAACTGTAATGTATGAGGAGCTAATATATTTTGAAGGGAAGAGGTTAAATTGTTATTCTTTTGAAGTTGATCTATTTTCACTAGTTAGATACCTTTTTAACTATTGAATTTTAGTTTTTGGAATTAATCTATGTCTATTACGTAAATACATTATTGAACTCTAAAATTAAAACACATATTTTTATGTATTATACATATCATATACAGACACATATATACATTTCTTGTAGATAAAAGAAATGTAGCTTTATGAGGTATGGAACATTTGGATCATACTGTGAAAAGATATATGTCTGTATCAAAATATTTACCTGTATGTGCAGAATGGTATTTTTCATAAAGGCTGACTGTTACACATACCTCCATATCCCATTTGATGGGTATGAAAGGAAACAGAATTATAAAAGCAAAAAAGTTTACTTGGAACCTTCCATGCTCTTAATATTTATGTTGTGTGTCTGTTGTCTGCTACTTAACAAACCTATGTTGCTTTTAAAGCAGCTACTAGAAGCAAAGATCCAAATCAATATATTTTTGAATACGTTTAATAGTCTAAACGCATATGAAATTTATTTTTTTATGGCATAATGACAATTTAATTATGTGTAAATAGATTTCTTTTGTCCCTGCTGTTGTTTTTAGCATATTTAAAATAGCTGCATAGCCAAAATCCATCATTTAAGGCAAGGTTCTTTCCGTTATCTGGAGCATTGTGTTCACTCTTTAAAAATATTTCAGCTAGATACACACCCAAATATTACAAAACATATTCCATATATCATTTTTTTCGCAATTCTCTTCCAGAGCCTTGTGTTAAAATTAATCCCAATTTGTTAGTGTCTCATGTAAATTGTGAACATGTAGGGGTGATTACTTTGCTCTAGTTTGTAAATTTTATAAAGTATTTTAATAAAATGATTTATGTCCTTCAATGAATTTATATTGCTAGTTAACAAGATATTCCATAATATTAAAGTTGATTTTATTTTTTGTAAGCAAATTATTTTGATGCTGAAATCCTTTACTTCTGAAATGAAAATATGTAAAGCTTTTGATGGTTTTGATATATGAATGCTTGGGGTTGTTTTCAACAATCGAAATGTATATAGGTTTAAAAAATAAAAAAGTATTTTAGGCATATAAGTGTGGAAAAAGAAAATGAGATATTTGGTAAAGCTTGAATGGTTTAGACTCAATTTAAAGCCAAGTTTTAGTATTTCTTTTCAATTTTTTATAATTAAAATATTTGCCAGTCTATTTAAAAATGATTTTGCATTTTATTTCCCCATATTCAATAATGGTAAGCTTTAATATTAGTAAATATTAACTAAAAGATGTTCACAGAAACTTTTTTCATGTTTGAAAGAACAGGATAAGATTAATTCGCATATTTTGAGGGGAATTTTAAGGCTTAGAGGATAGTACAATAGACTGAAAGGAAAAGACTTTTAAGAGAGGAAGTACAGTGACTGATATGTCTGAATTTGGGGAAACAGCAGATATAATAAGCCCTTGATTCTATGTAATGGTTGTTGAATGGAATTTCTCATCCATTGAATTTTTCTATTTAACTGATTATCCATATGTACATCCATTTTTGTGATCAGTTTAGTAAGTATTAGAATGTAATAAGATAAAAGTAACTTTAAACATATACTAAAAATACTTGTTTCTAAAAAAATTATTCAGGAGACCCATTGGGACCTTTAGTCTGAATGGTTACTATCATAAACATCTATTAGTATTTTAGAATCCTATTTAAGGGGGAAAAGAATTGATAATGATTGAGCTTTCTGGTTTCTTGGATTCCAGGCAAATCAGAGTTTGTTAATATTAATTCTATACATTTAAGTAGAGATATTTATTTATAAACATTTAGCTAAAATATTATTATATAAGCATAGTTCTTTCCTGAGTCATAATTTAAAATAACAGAACCTCAAGCCACTTTTTCTCTGAGTGACCTTCTACAAATTCCTGGACCCTAGAAATGATCTTATTCACCCTAGGAGAGCCCTATTTTTTTCATAGGCCTAAAACTACGTACAATCTACTTTGGGTATTATTAATGAGTATGTTTCTTTTTGTATAGGGGAGAATGATGATTGGGAAGGTCAGGCAGGTATTCCAGTACATGGAGGAATTGTTCTTTCCCTTTATGGATTGCACATTTCCTTCAAGATCTGAAAAAGGGACCTTCCAAGCCAGAGACGTATAACATCAGGTTGTGCTTAAAGTTAGCATTGTGAAAGGTACCAATGTATCATAAAGAATTAGGACGCCAGTGCCACAGCTTTCAGTGTTCTCCAATCAAATCAACAACTGTACATAGCATGCACGCTGTGGGCAAGACATGTGCTTAACACGGTATGAAAATAGAACGAAGGCTCCTGTAATTGACATTGTCCCTTTAAGACCTGACTGACCAGCCCATTTACTCTCTCACCTAAATGGATTATGTTATGTTCAGTGAGTATGGGGAGAAGAAAACCCAATGTAAAATTTAGCTTTTCAATTAAAATCAACTTCCCATTTAAGTATTTTTTCCTTAGTCTTTCTTATATTTCTTCAGAAAAACAATGATGAGATCAAAATTAATTACTCATGGATTCAACCCCAATTACTGAGCTGTACTACTCTTAAGGTGTAGGGACCCAACAGTCCCTGCCCCGAAGTCCTTTGTAGTCTCATGGACTGGACTAGCCCTATAGCCATCACCCAGTTAATACAATATATGAAACACAGGCAATGCAATTGCTCTTTTATATACAGAAAGTCTATATATGAGTAGTTATAAATACTTGATGGCACAGCTCAAACTGGAATCATGAGTTCTTGACTTCTAATTTTAGACTGTGTTCTTCTAAAGTTTGCTTGTAAGCTGGGTATTGAGAATTCAGAGCCATAAGAACATATGACAGTCATTATGTAGTTGAAATTCTAAGGGAAAATAATGCTGTTGCAGTTCTCATAAAAATATTAAACACAATGATTATATGGGAAGTTATTCATGTTTCAAGTAAAACTGGGTTTAATCAAAAGAAGAGTCACTCCAGAGAACCCTTTGCATTCGAAAATTCTAACAATTTTGTGATTCCACTTGATTTTAAAGGGTGATATTTATGGAACTTTCTGAATATACCCTGAGACTTTAGAAGTATATGATGCTGGGAATTATCATGAAATATATTTTTAGAGGGGTCTGAATAGTTGTCTCTCTCTCTCTCTCTCTCTCTCTCTCTCTCTCTCTGTCTCTCTCTTTTTAAAGTTTCCTTGCTAAAATCTCTAAGGGATGGAAGCAAATTTCTAAGAATCAAGGGCTTGCTCCTCAAGCAGTTCTGAGCCTTTAACCTGAAACACCTCCTACTGGTACCTCATGCCTTCTCTGCAGAACTCAGTGCCCCCTTTTACACAAAGTCCTAAAGGGGAGAAACATGTTCCAAAGTGATCTGAGGTTATTGGGAGGGAGACAGATGAAGGATTATTAGCAGAAATTGACAGATGAGTCTAACATTTATATGGAAATGCAAAGGACCAATAATAGTCAAGATAATCTTGAAGAAAAAGGAGAAAGTTGAAAGACTTACGCTATCAGATATCAAGGTTTATTATAAAGCTACAATAATTAGGAAAGTGTGGAATTGGTGTAAGGATTGACGAGAGCCTACGGAAATAGTATAGAGTCCAAAAACAAACCCATGCGTACATGGAAACTTGATTTTATGACACAAATGCACTGCAGAGCGATGGAGATGGATGGTATTTTTAAGAAAACATTCTGAGCCAACAGGACAGACTTAAATGATGATCCCTTACCCGACATCATATACAAATATCAATTTTAAGTAGATTATTGATATACATGTGAAGCATGAAACAGTAAAGTTTCTAAAATAAATGTGTAAGAATAGCTTCCTGACCCTGAGATAGGCAAAGATTTCTTAAACGGGATAAAACACATAACCATACAGGAAAAGATTGATAAATTGGTCTACAATAGAATTAGGAACTTCTGTTACTAAGGACACTGAGGGAAAAGGCAAGCTACAGAGTAGGAGAAGATATTTGCAATGCATGTAACTGACTAGGGACTTGTTTCCCAAATGTATAACAAATCAATGGAAAAAGAAAAGAACCTAATTTCACAAATGCAAAAGACATGATCAGGGACTTCACAAACAGGATATCCAAATGGCCAATAAACATAGAAAAAGATACTAAACTTATATAGCCACGAGGGAAGTGCAAATTAAAACCACAAGGAGATACCATACACCCTCAACAGAATGGCTAAAATTAAAAAGACTGACAAAACCAAGTGTTTGCTAAGGAAGTGGAGCAACTGAAACTCCCATACACTCCTGATGGAAGGGGTAAAATCATATGGAAAACGGTTTGACAGTATCTACTAAAGCTGAACATACATGTCCCCTGTTACCTGGCAACTGCCCTGCTAAGTATATGGAAAATGTGTAGTTTATGTGCACAAAAAACATTTATAAGAACGTGCATCGTATTATTCATATACTTAAACACTGGAAATAACACAAATGCCCATCAACATTAGAATAATAAATTGTGGTTTGTTCATATAAAGGAAAGCTATAAAATAAAAGAAAATGAATCGGCTGATTCTGCACACCTATCTTGGATGAATCTCACAGACATAATTGTTGAGCCAAAGATGCCCAACTCAAAATAATACATTCTATAGGATTCCATGTTTACAAGGTGCAAAGGATGGCAAGACTAATCTATGGTGTTAGAGATCAGGATAATGGTGACATCTAGAGAGGAGAGAAAGGGCACAGGGAGGCTTCGAGGGTGATGGTTATATCCCATTTCTTAAACTGGGTCATGATTTATATGGGTGTGTTCACTTTGCGATAATTCTTTCAGTGATGATTTTATTTCTTTATTTTCCTGTATGTAAATTGTACTTTAGCAAACAAGTTTAATGAAAAAAGAGAGGTGACAGGAGGTTGTGTGTGTGTGTGTGTGTGTGTGTGTGTGTGTGTGTGTATCAAGCTTTTCAAGTAGAGTGCAGAGGAAAACCCTGCCAGAAAGTGGATAAGGAGTTTTGGTGGTGGTTTTTCTCATTTGGGGGAGGTAGGTGATTGGCAGATGTTGTTTCCTTAGCCACAATCCCATAGAGTGTACTGATGTTGTTCATACCATATCTCAGTGCTGCAAGGTTCTGTGGACTATGGTTCATTTACCTGAACGTTAAAGACCTGGCGCTTTCCTCATAGAACTTACAGCTATTGTTGCTTAGCACAGACACCGCCTCCTCCTGAAAGCCTTTCCTGACCCATCAGTTGGGGCCAGTTGCTCTTCTTCTGTGGTCCCACAGTACTAAACCTTGAGGTACCCACCAAAGACACTGTAAGCTTCTGGAGGGAGTAACTGTCTTATTTACAATTCAAATCCCACGGGTAGTCTAGCCTAGTGCTTGGTGTTGAATAAAATAATTACATGAATGAATGTAAGTCAGGTGTTCATGACATGTGAGGTGCCTGTGTTGAACTATTTTATAGAACGATTTGATCATTTTGAAATATATAATTCTTACTGGTACAGAAAATTAGGGTGAAGAATTTGGGACTCTTTTTAGGCACGTGTCATTTGTTGTTGTAGTTGAGTTTTACAATAAAGTAGAAACTTGAGAAGACCTGGTATTCCTGGTTCTAGAACATAGTACTTTTCTCAAAGTAACAGTGGCTCTTCTTGAAAGTCTCTAGATACTGTACAAAACTGTGAAATTATTACGTTTTCCTAATAATGTAGACCCTTGTGATGTTTTCAAATTGTTCTTGAGTCGTTTATAGCTCAAAAAGAACTTTATAGCAAAATTATTATAGATAATAGTTTCTCAAATGTTTTGGGTTTGAGGTATTGATTACACAAAGTTGAAATATGAATTATAGTTATAATCAAATAGAGAAGCCAGGTTTGATTTTCACATTTTTAACTGGTATGCTTCCTTTAAATTAAATATGTTTTTAAAAAGTGAAATTTTGACACTTGAGTCATAAGAACAGATGTCTATATGATGCACAAATGTAAGCTGTATAATGACAATATCATTGTGACGAGAAGGAAGACAAATGAAATTGTCCCTATTGTTCCGGTCATTGTGTGAAGGCAGTCATAGACACAATCTCTGTCCTGGGAGGAGATATGGGAAATGGGCGCAAGTCCTCAAATTTCATCATTTTGTGCATTCAAGTGGATAGACAGAAGACCACGAGGCCCTTTAATTTAGAAATTCCCACAGTTCTCAATACAGGGGCTCTCCAGTGATCTCAGCTGTCATCTTTTCTAAAGGCATTGATATCATGTCTTCCTCAATGACGTAATTCTGCTGCAGCAGGTTGATATTCATATTTCATGTTCATGGCTTATAAGCCGGATTCCAAATGCTCTTTGGTATTTTCTTTATATCACGGCACACTTGGCTTATGGGTGGTTTCTGCCTCATGGTCAGAGTAGCTTTATCAAGGTTTCTGTAGTATGTAAGAGAGCTCTAAAAGTGATGTTCAATTGTTTGATATGAAATAAGGAGTCAAGACATTTTTTTAAGCTCAAGGATATTTATTAGAAATTAGAGAAGCCTCAGTTTTATTAGGTACATTTAAAATATTTAATAATGTCTCTAATTTTGGTTTAATTTTCTAAATTTGGGCTGATTTCAGTAGGCAGTGTTTTCTTGTTTTGCTCTGCTATTTAATTTGGAAAGTTTTTTACTCTGGTCTAATGGCTTCTACATCTGTTTGTCCATGGAATAATTTTCATATTATGATGTCATGGCAAAATGCCAAAATGAATTAATAAGATACCATGTTTCCCTGAAAATAAGACCGAGTATTATCCCATATTTCCTCAAAAATAAGACCCGGTCTTGTATTAATTTTTACTCCAAAAGACGTGTTAGAGCTGATTTTCCAGCTAGGTCTTATTTTTGGGGAGACACGGTAGCAATTATGATACTTATGCTTTAAAAATTTTATAACAGAATGGCAACAGAAAAATTGGGTTATTGCATAAAGAACAAGAAAAATTCAATTTAAAATGAAGTTGAGAAAGGCTTTCGATGAAAACAGTGTTTTTATGTCTTATCACATATCCACTTAATATAAGGATGTTTCATAGTTGGTTGTGCATACCAAGTACATCCAGTTATATTATTATAGTTAGTTTTTGATGCACAGAAATAAGAAAATCCTTTTTCACATGTTGTATGAAAAGGAAAAACATATGCATTCTTTTGCAATATCTAGATGCTCTGGAATCAGACTGTTCCCAAAGTGTTTATTTAATTTTCAACAGCTCACTTCTCATTTTTTCCAGTAACTAAAAAGCTCTAACTACTTATCTTTATTTTGAAGTATTTGGGATTTTGAGTACATGACTATTGTAATTCACGTGCTGAGAGCCGTATTTTACTATTTGAGCAGTATTTTAGTTTTATTTCTCCCTATTCCTGCTTAATACTTTAATAAGATCTAAATTCAACTTTACCTTTGTAAAATGTTTAAAATTGAACGAACTGGAGGAGAAAAATGGAAGAGTAGAAAACAGTGATGAGGTCCTTGAGGAAGGATAAGTAAACGCAGAGTGTGCCAGAGATTGTGGCGAGGTCATTGCTGTTTACCGTTGTTGAGGTTTCCAGCAGGTCATGCCAAGAGCTAGAGAGAGTAGTGGTGAAGGTCCAGTATAGAGCAACAGGGAGTGTTAGAGAACTTTTAAAGATAATAAAATTGAAAGTTGATCTGCTTTTAATTATTACCACGTACCAGTGGGGTAGACTATTCCTGCCATGGTCTGCCCCTTTGATATACCATTGGTTTCCAGGGTACTTAAAAAATGAAGAAAATGCCAAAACAGGGTTACAAAAATTGAGGAATATTTTAAATGTCTTCATTTAGTAAATTAATTCTTTTAATACAAAAATCAATTTAATTGAGTTAGTCATAGGGTAATTGCATAATTTATAAAAGTATTAATTCACAGTGCACTATGAAAATGGCTTGTCTTTCAGTCCTGTCAGTGTATCTCTTGTGCCGATACATGCGACCTTTTGATACTCTTTGTGACTGTGAGGTAGGACCTACCCTTTCCTTGCTGCTGTTCTTTTACACATTGTACCCCCTAAACAAGAATGGGCCCTGTTTAGTTGGTAACTAATTGCCTTCAAGTGACCTTGAGAATAAATATTATTTGCCACTATCAACAAATTTGTAACAAAATCTTGGACAGCATGAAATTCTGAAAGTATTTTCTTTCTTTCTTTTTTAAATAAATTAGGTAGCCAGATTTAGTTTTACTAACGTTATTGATTCGTCTTTTTTCCAGATTTATTGAGATATACTTGATCTATAATGTATTCACCTTAGATCCAGATTCCAGCTTACCAGCTTTTGAAATGTGACGCACCAGTTAGTAGTAGTTTGAGTACTACAGATGTGCGAATATTATCTAGATTTTAATTATGATTTTATAGGTTATTTGATTTTTGAGGAACAGAGGGAAAAGGCAGGGATTAAACATAAAACTCAGGGAGACTATCCGAGTATGAAGAATAAGGAAATTTTGTCTCTTATAAAGCATTTGAGTTCTTATTTGTCTACAGAATGCTGGCATATGAGAATAAAGAAGGATGTTCACTAATACAAGTATCTTCTAATATTTACTTGAAACAGTAACAGATGCAGATCACACTTAAAATGAAGCTTGACTATGGTTAAGAGTTTTCCTCTTAAAATTATCAGCTTTCATAAACTTAAATTGTATTTTTTTAATTTTCCTACTTTTTGATGGTCAGTCAATACTTCTATTCAACATGGACAATAGTATTAAAGTATGAAGTTTCTAAAGCTCTCTAAGTTTCTCAGCTCCTTTTATTTCTAGATAAAAATAAAAATGTAGAAAAGTTTTAGAAATAAAAACAAACAAACAACTGATCCTGGTAAGCAGTGTAACTAAGGTGTTTTGCATCAGAAAGTATATTTGGGAAACATAACTGAGGGCAAAAGCAGTCATTAACTATTGTGATGACATCTCTTGAAGCATCTTCCTTGGACCCAGAGTCATTGATGGTGTTGGTTGGTGGGTTGGCCATTCTCAACGTGGTCCCATCTTTAACGCCTCTCAGTGACGATGTTACTATTCATCAGTGATCAAAATAGGATACAGTTCTTTATGGAGTACATAAAGATGCAGGCTTTCCCTTTAGGCAGTTGTATCTACTTTAAGGATTTACTTAAAAGACTCAGAACATGCTTCTTTTATTGTATTTATTAGGGCCATGTTATCTGATCTTTTTGGAGATATACTATATCTTATTTTTTGCTATGTTAAGCAACGGTCAACAGAGAAAATTACTTTGAGTCCTAAATAAGTTATAGATAAGGACTTTAGAAGAAAGTCACCTATGGTAGGAACCTTAGGCCTAACCAATTGCCTTTGGATATACTGTACTTAAAAACCAAGTAACAATACTTTTTTTTTAAATTTTATTTCTGAACTTTTACTCTTCCAGTCCTGTTTGAAAATCTGTCCTTTCTGTCTTTTGCGTCGAAACAGCTCAAAAGTATGTACTCTTGTTTTTATTTGTTTTGCAAAGCACTAATCAAACTATTGGTGGTAAAAATAATTTATTTGATAATAATGATTTTTGCTTTTTTTGATGTTCTTTTTGATGAGATTTTTCCTAAGGCAAGTTTATGAGGACATTTTGACCACCTGATTTTTACCTGCTGCCATCGACTTTTCCTTTTTGAAGTGAGACTAAGCTTTTGACAGCTCTTTCTTTGGTAATTCATAGAAGAAATAGCCTTCAGGAAAATATATTTGTACTTGATTTTAAGGGGTAACTAAATGTCTTTGTTGTTTGTTTTTTGGAATTGTGTTAAAGAAAATGGTGAAATTGTAATGACTAAGTGCATATTTTTGAAAGTTTTTATTTTGTTTATTTCCTTCATCAAAAAAAAAAAAGAAAAAGAAAAGAAAAGAAAGAAAGAAAGACAGGAAAGAAAAAAGGAAAAAAACAAAACAAAAACACAAGCAAACCAGTTACTGTTAACCCTAATTTATTTTTACTCTTTAAGTGACATTACTTTTAACTGGCTACATTTGGATAATAAAAGCCATGGATTTTAAACCACTTAGTAATTTGGTTTCATTTTTAACACAAATAACACCTTTTCATCCATTTTATATAAACTTCAAACAACATATGTTTTAACTTCCTGCCAAATAAGAAATGTGTTACTTTAAAGTGCACGTTGTTTGCTTGCGCATTTGGAAATACCATTCATTTTATAGCAATTTTGAGTTATTTTTCTGTCACTTTGTATTCCTATTCAAAGAGACATACAGAAACCCTCACTCAAAACAACTCCCTTAGGGTTTACTCCTGGATGTCAGTAGACATGAGCAGGAGGTACAGTATACGACAAGCTTGGGTCATGGAAATGTCAACTCTTGGTGACTTGCATTTATTAGTATCCTTTGAATTGTATCCTCTTGAAATTTTGTGAGAAGTATTTCCATATATTTCTTTTATGGTTAGGTGGGCAAGAGAGAGATACCACCTCACTTTTTCCCTCTTTCCTCTGTTGATATAAAAAGTTAAGACCCTCTCATTCTCTAGTATTTGGTCCAAATGTTAAAAATGTGTGTTGCCAAGGGATCATGCATACAGAATGTGAAATGTTAATAACATAAAAGACTGCGGCATAAAAATGGAAACTTTTGAAAGATGCAGTTCAATGTTAGATTGTTTCTAATTTAATGAAGTGAAACAGATATTAGAGAAATTCAGAGCAAAATAGATTTCGTTTTGTTCTTGTACTTACTTTGGGGGACTAGAGACAGTTTTTTTTTGTTGTTGAGAATTCCAAGGCATAAAAGAATTAGCAGACATAGATACTAATACCTATGTTGTTTCTAACTAGCTGTGTGACTTTGGGCAAGTCATTTTATTTTCTGAGCCACAGGAGCTCAAATTCTCTCTAACTGTAAAAGTTGAAGTTCTGATATGACAGGATGGTGTGGTAATCTCAGGAGGGATGAGATGCATAAGAAGGTGCCTCAGATTTAGTCTTGTTGGGTAGCATAAAAACCTCAGGGAAAAGGAGGTTATTACAAACAGTTGGTAATGTGGATGTTCCATCCTTTTTTGCTTTACATCCCTTATTTGCTGCAACAAATTCAACGTAATAGTCACTAGCAAAATGTGGCTTAATATTTTTCTCATACAAAGGAAAAAACAGCACAGCCGTTATATTGATGGGTGTACCACTATTTTTTCTGGCAGTTTTTGTATTTTCCTAGAATTTGAAAAGTTAATTAAAGAGTGATTTGAATTTTTTCTAGTGTTCTGCAGCAGATTGTATGGCAAGCTCTTTGGAAAGGGTGCGAGGTGTTTTGTCAGCTGAGTGGTCAGTTTGCCAGTTTATTCTCCACACTGTCTATTTGTCTCTCTTCTCTATTTAGAATGATTGAAGAGCATCACAGGATAAGATGTGGAAGAATAATAGAAAATAGCTCTTCTGGACCTTCATGGTGAACCTTCTAAGACAACAGTGCACTGAAAGGTTAGAAAGGATTACTTCTTGCAGAAAAAGAGAAATTTTTTAAAAAGTCCTTTTCCTTTAGCATTTTTAATTGTGCCGAGGGAATATGGTTTCTTTTCAAGAATATAGATTAGAGTTATGTAAAGCATACGAGTTAGCATAGGAAAGAGAGTCTCCTTTACAGCAGATAAGGTTTAGATATAATGAATAATTAGTAAATTGGAAAATGTGAAAACATCCCCAAGAGGTTTCTCTGACCTATCTCCTTCCCCTTCTTAGGTGCTCCTCTGTGAGGCTCTTGTGAGCTGTACTCTGCCTCGCTCTCACTGGGCAAGACACACACGTCATGACTAGCATGACATCACTACCTGGAGAGCTACTTGAAGGCCGGGACTATATCTTATGTGACTTGGTGTTCTCACCCTTGTCACACAGTAGTTGCTCAGCAAATATTTATTGAATGAATGTCAGGTGTAGAGTGATGATTCTTCCATCATGTAAAATCAAAATGAGCAGTATGTTTCGGTTTGCAAATATTCTCACTACTTTTCATTAAAAAACAAAAACGCTTCTGCAGTCTTCCATAAGAATTGATATTTATTATTTTTGACGACTGACTATAAAAAAGAACATACAGTAGCCTCCCCGCTCCACTATCCAAGGGGGATATGTTTCAAGACCCCCAGTGGATGCCTGAAACCACGGATAACACCGAACTCCATAACAGTGATTTTTGCCACCTGTGCATACATACTTTTTTATTTAAAGAAAGCACTTTACAGCTTCTATTTGGCATATCTGAATTGCCAGCATCATTACTCTTGTGCTTTGGGGCCATTATTAAGTGAAATAAATGTTTGTTGAACACAAACACTGTGGTACCATGACAGCCCATCTGATAACCAAGATGGCTACTCCGTGACTAACAGGTGGGTAGCGTATGCAGCGTGGAGATGCTGGACAAAGGGATGAATCATGTCTCGGGTGGGACAGAGCAGAATGGTGTGAGATTTCATCACATTACTCAGAATGGCGCACAATTTAAAGCTTATGAATTGTTTATTTCCGGAATTTTCCACTTAATATTTTTAAACCACAGTTGACCGTGGATAACTGAATCACAGAAAGCAAAATCATGGATGAGGGAGGGCTACTGTATATGTAAAATTTTGAAGTAAAAAATTTTATTAGTTTTATAATATGTAAAAAAGTTGGTAAAAGTATGTTGTGAAAAATGTCACTTGACTCTGGTACCTTGACTGCTTTTGGGTTTTGAAGAGCCTTGGTAGTGTTAATTTCGATACTGTCCTTTCTTGATGGCCAAGGATGTCATTCAGAAGTAATTCTTGCTACCACTTGCTGGCCAATTACGTAAGCAAAGCAGATTTAGAGCCAGGCTGAAATATTTGGCCAGACCCCATTCTTTGGCAGCTGTTACAGTGTCGTTTAAGCAGTGGTGTGCACATTTTTCATTTCTCATTAGTATGAGATCATAAAGAAAGCTACCAGTGAACAGGACCAGTCAAAAGCTTTACTCATGTTCTGCTGGGCTGCTGTTAAGTAAATCCAGACTTTTTTTTTAATGATTAAATTAGATTTCTTCCACATGTAATCACATGTTTTTGGCAGAATCTTATACCTTCTTATGGAATCTAATATCTAGTACCTCAAATCAAAGAGCAATAAATAATCCTACACCTTCACTTTAGCCAAATCCTTTTTCCCCTCTTGCATTCAGAATAAAGCCATGGTTGTACTGGGCCATAACCAAGTTTATAATTTTTAAAATATCAAAGCATCTGAAGTTTTTCAGGTTTCCGTTGTGAAAGTCCTCAGGACAATTTTACACTATGTTTTACATTGACTGATCTAAAGATTTGACTATTAATTTAACCAGCATTATTACACTTTTCCTCTAGAATAAATCAAAGCTCTTTACGTGAATTGATCCCTTACTGTCCCATAACAATAAAGAGTATTCAGCAGTCATATTTTTCAGGCAGTATTGTCAATACTGTTGTCTAGTGAGTGAGGGTTAAAGGTAAACACCCCTACTGATTCAAAGAAACACAGGAACCCTCCTTTATTATGTCTGTGTAATTAGAGCTCGGTAGCAAATATGGTCAGATTTCATGTAGAGTTCATAGAGTAACAGCGGCACTTTTCACTTTTGGCTAATGCAGCCTTTAGAGCCCACCCTTGTGGGCCACTCGCACATTGTCATATGCCCTGCAGGCACTCAGTAAATATTAGCTGATGATGAGAGATGTATCTCGTTGCTTTTCAGTTCTGCACATGAGATCACCAAGTCTTTTAGGTAGAGTTAATTAACATCTGGTGGTCTTCTTCATTCCTCAGGGAATATGACTTTGAATTATCTCTCTTCATCATAGATAAAACTGTAGTCACCAAAGCAGTTGTCCCAGAGTTGGACTTGGGAAGTGACATTTAAATGAGTAATGGTATCCCATGGTAATGTAAATGATTAGTTCTACTGATGATTTAAATGTCGTGTGGAGGCAGCTGGGAATTCTGGTCTACTCAATCACTTGTCAGTGAGAACCTTCCTGTCCCTGCCAGTGTGACTTGTTTGCATCGTTTGTCGCATTATCAGTGCAAAAGTGGACTTTAGAAGTTAAGTGTTAGCCTCTGGCTCGCCTGTGCCAGCCCAAGAATCTTAGCCTGCCTCAGGTTTGGAGTGTTTTAATAAGTGGAGTTAATCAAAAGTGGACGTGTGCAGCTCAACAATGTGGGATGGGATGGGTTCGGGGAATTCCTTCCTTCATATTTAATTTTTTAAACTCAATTTGCTCTACGTAGAGAGCACAAAAGATAAGAGAGAGAAGAGCAAAGACCCTTTTCGTGGAATAAAACAAAACAAATTTGTTATTTTGTTATATTTGTTAACCAGCCAAACATATTTGCTATATTTGTTAACCTGAAGTTTGCACACCAAAATTGTTAACAATGACTACCTTTTGGGATCAAGCCTCTAATTAGAGGGTCTTTCCCTTTTTTAATTTTATATACTCCTATGTCATTTGTATTTACTTTGAAGAGCATGTATTATTCCTATTTAAAAAATAAGGAAAAAAGCAGAGTGGCGGTGGGGTGGTGGTGGGGGTGGGCAGAGACAGACAGCAAGAAAATATCAAAGGGCTATAGGAAGTCAGGGAATGGCAAGAAAGGCGAAGACTCGACATCAGAACTGGATCCTGACACAGATCAATTCAGACGCTTGCTGGCTATGGGGGCAGAATGGAGTCTACTTGCTAGAAGAGAAATCTGGCCCCGGCCAATGGTGAAGAAGTGGGGCCCTACGTAGGGAAGGGAATAGGACTGTAGAGTGTTACAATCTTACTGTAAGATTGGAAAGGGAAAGTGACTCATTATGGAGGGAGCTTGAAATAAAGACATCCTTGATCATGGAGTGCAGTTAGGATATAAGGATTTCGTAACAGTTTTAACCTGGGGAGCCCTTGGGAGTTTAAGTATTTGTCTCTATTTAGAGAGATCAGTTGCAGTGAGCCTTTATTTATTATTATTATTATTATTATTATTATTATTATTATTATTTTATTATTATTATTATTTTATTGTTATTCAGAAAATGAGTGGTGCTTAACCTCTCTAGACAACTTCAGTACAGTGACGTGACTTAAGGTTGCAGAGTTGGGCAGATTATATGAACATTCAGAAATATAGCTAGCTATTCATTTTCTCAGTTTTGGTGATGACTCATGTAAAAATATTTTAAATTGTCTGATAGGAGGTTAGGCTGTTACACCTAGAAATTGAAGTATAAGAAACTATTTATTAGCTAGTGAATGGAGTCGGTTGATTAGTTCCTTGCTAAACTAGACATCTGGAATTGCATCAATATATATAGACAGGAACACACACATTTATATTCTCCATGTAAGGCTAAGATCTATAAAGCTAAATATATTCATGAGTATCACTTAGGAGATGCTCTCTCTTTTGTCATGCTTTTTTGGCAAAAGCTAGCAGTTCTGTTAGCAGTGGTTTTGATGATAAAAATCCTATAATTCAAGAGGTTGGCTTATTCAACTAAACAACTGCTACCTTGGGCAATGCTGGACCAACTGTGAGGGGTCTGTTTTCTTGAGACCTGGAAAGCTGTTCTGTTTGCTAAACAAAGGCATTGTTGATTTCAAAATTCCCCTTTTGGCTAAAGGCTGCTGAGGAAACAGTGGTTATTTGGGAAGGAATCCGTTGCTAAGGCAACTGATATATCCATAATTATTGGCCAATATTCCCATATGAGATTGGTCTCTTTCGATTGTTGGAAATAACCAAATTATCCTGAGCACTTTCAAGTCTTGAATTTGGTGGTTACGCTGGATGGTGGGGAAAGGTTTTTCTCTCTCTTAAGTACATAATCAGAAATCTCCCATCTGGATAGGCATAGTGAAGGTACTATGTTTGGTGCTGGTGGTGGGGTGGGTGGGAGGGTGTTAAAATAGAGATAACCACATCACCTTTGCAAAACTTCCTGCATCCGAAGAGATCTTCTTCCTTAAGACTACTTGCAGTTATGAGATTAGTGACCTATGTTCAATCTTTTTTTTCCTAAATTGAATTCTTGTTATCTTTAAGAAAATATGTTTAATCAGTCATCTACCCTCAAGAATGGACAGATACAAGGGGAAAACATAAGTACTCTTGAGTAATTACACTAACAAGGGCTGTCTTCAGAATTGTCTGAAGCCATTTATATGAAGTTCATTTTTTCAATGTATCTAGTGGTGTATATGCTGACCTTGGAGAATGACTGTTACTTTGTAGGATCATGTAAAAGACCTATGGTTTCTTGTCTCTAGGCAATGTAGTTGTTTGATCATTGAAAATCAATTGAAGCTTTGATTATCGTAAAGCTCAAGTTCTAGTGTGTTCATATTATACTTCATAATTATTCTTTTCTAGTGTGAAGGACGTACTAAGAAATCAGTACAATTCTTACAAAATGAGAGTTTGCCAGTATAATTTTATTGTGTATCTTTTAAATACTTATTGTGGGTCATAGAGATCACACATTTTCTCATGTGATTGCAGCAAAATGAGAGTTCACTGTATTTTCCTTCAACAAGCCTGGTGAGCATTGATGAAATTCTATTAATATTACTTGGGGTCTCGCAGATCTTATAGTTGAATGAATATAAGGTTCTGAAAGGTGACCTGTGATTTTTGTACTGTGGATCCATGTGGATTTTGGAGGTGTTTCACATGAAAGGCTTTGGGCACAATAATACTGGGTAAATTCTGTTTTATGATACCTCTGGGTGGTTGTAGTTCTTACTCAGGATTAGTCTTCCCGCATGTCATTCATAAGGATTTCATAAGGATGACATTGGTTTTACACCTTGGGTTGAGTTGAATATGAAAATCTTGCAGGATGTGTTGGAACAATACTTGAGCTGGATTTCATGTACATATTTGTCATCTATTCTAGACTTTCAGAGTTTCACTCTTCATGTTAAATAGCTACAAGAAGTAAATGCAAGTAAGATTCATTTGATGATAGCATTAAAATACATGAACAGGTACAAAAGCCTGCAACACTGCTGTCTAAAACAAAAGTGCAAAGACACAGAATATAATATGGTTCAAAGTGGTTGCTGTCCCTACATGGGTCTTCAACTTCATTAATCTAGTTCTCATGCATGGGTTTTGCAGTATTTATCCAAGTTCTTCCATCTAAGGCTGCAAATATAAGCATACAGTTAAATCCATGATACATTTTCACTTAGCCTCCTTTTCTAAAACTCTTTTGAGTTTATGTTTATTTAAAATATGTTGAAGTCTGAATTATTAGACATTGTTCTTTGAAAAGCATTTTTGTGCTTTATTTTTCAATTCCATAATACTTATAAGATTTTCAAAGGTATTTGTTTTAGTCATCTATCTTATTAGATTACTTTTTCTGCATTGTAGGAAAAAAGTAAATTTTTCTAAGATTGTATAAAGAGAATTGAGTCTCTATGCTGATTAGATAATAAAAGTTTGATCCAAGTTACTGCATGTGTTAAATTCTATGCATATCCATTCATTAGTTTCTTTTGTCACATAATAGTCAATTCCATTTTGCAACAAAATTATAGCATTTTACCATTTTCTCAACTTCATTAAAGATCAAAGATGTATAGAGTTTTTTGTTAGCATTTTCTTAGCTTTTTATAAACATATATATTTGTTTAGTTTTCTGGGGACTTGTATTAGGTTGGTACAAAAGTAATTGTGGTTTTTGCAATTATTTTTACCTTTTAAACCGCAATTACTTTTGCACCAACCTAATACTTTCAGTTTGCATAACTTTCAGTTTGCATAATATATATTATTATAACATATTTAATGTGAGTAGACTTTATATATATATACTTATGACAAATCTTAATCTTTATATACATATATATGACAATGTTCTTTTTATTTCTGCAAATTGGGTTTTTTTGTTTGTTTTGTTTTGTTTTTTCAGTCTAAGCCTAGTTAATTCTTTGGTTAGCAGTTTATTTCTCTTTGTTGATAACCATGTGTAGTATCTTTTTTTTTTCTTTTCTTTTCTTTTTGAGAAAGCATTGACACTAGGTACTTTCATTAGGGGAGATAGAACTGTTCTCTGTATGGTATGGGTATGTGCACCAGAGAACGTGAAAGACAAAAGAGAAATGTTCCATCACCATTTTGAAAAGGTCTGTTGAAAGTGCTACGTATTTCTGTAGAATCTAGAACTGTAATTTGGAGATGCAGTAAAGAAAGAGACTTGTAAAGCTTAAGGTTTCTATCCCCTGGCGTGTATGGCACATTCCATTCTACCTTTCTTGATACTTTCTCCAACCGATAGAATAACTTCTACATAAGCTTTAGCTCAACCAAGGCTTGGATAAACTCAAACACTGGTTCTACTCGGGGAATATTTTTAAGGCACAGTTTAAATGTCTGAAGTAGATCATATATACGTTAGGTAATGTGAAGGTTATAAAAGGCTGGCTTCTGGCAAAAATCTTCAAATAGAAACACATTTATCTTTGATGTTTTCCAACTGACCAGCCCTACCTCATCAAGTTGTCTTTTTCCTTCTGTAAACCCTTCCCAGTGCTCTGGTGCTCCTTTGCCTGATTAGGATATTTTTTTCTACCACTCCAGGGCCTGCTCTCTTTCTCCTGTTCCCTTTCTGCCCAAGCCTTCCCCATCTCCCATGCCCTTACATCCTTTCCACTTCCTTTAAAAGTTGCCAGTCCTTCATTTCAGTCCTTCTGTGTGCCATTCTCTTAGAAATTAGTTCAATGCACTAATCACCATTAAATCGATAATGGTTAATAATGTGTTACCCTTTTCTGGTTTGCCATGTTAATTAGAATTGTAACTTACTCAGTTTTTTGGTGAAGAACCTTTCAGTATATACCCCTTTGATGAGTGCATTTGGATGGTTAAGATACTATTTCAAGCTGGTTCATTAGGTATTCATTTTAAAGCAAAAAGAACACTGACAGCCTATCATGCATATCCACTTTCAAGATTTAATAATTTAAGTACAACAGGTCGTCAAAAAATGTCATTTCCTTCAACGTCATTTCATTATAATGTTGATGAGATGCCACAGGAACTTAACTCTTGTTTATATCAATGAGCCTGTGGTGAAATTGGTTGGTATATTGTTGTTTTCTTGTCGTTCCAAGAACCTGAAGATGACAGTGAGTGAGGACTTATTGTATTAAATTTTGACTGTCCCTTAGGGAAAACTGATTTTAAAAGAGGGAAGGCAAGACTTTAATCAATAATTATGATGCATAATAAAATACTCTAGTCCATATTCTTAGCCAATAAATGAAAACATTTAAACACAAATATTGTGTATTAACAGGATATACAAGTTTGGGAGATAGAAAGCATTTCTATTTTTACTCATGTAATTCTTTTTAGTCTTTGTGAAGATGACTGCTGATTTACCCTATGCTGTAATTCTCTGTCGGTGTTGTTTAGCATGTATTAGAGGAAAACTCTCATTTGTTCAATTACAAAGTGGGCATTTTTATTCTGTTCATATTATTATTATTTTTAACCAAAAGAGTGCAACGAAGAAAGAACTACAGTCTATTCATAAAAACATTATTTTATCATTTAAAAAGTTCCTTTCCTACGTTCTGTACTTCCGTTTGTTAGAGTAGTGATCAAAATTTTTTCAGTATTTGTTTAACCCTTCTCTTGCTTGTGTCATTCAGTTTGACGCAAGAAGAAACAATTGAAGTACTTCCAATGTACCCTTGTTAAAACTCTGCATTTCAAAATCAACACTTGTAGGAGTGTGAAGAAAAGCAAAAGTAAAGAGGATATAATATGTAAGATAGAGTGCTTTTTCATAAGACATTTATGGTCTATTGGGAAATCAAATTACTACATATGAAGCAACCTATTAGCAAGCCAGAGTAATTTTAAGTTCTAAGATATCTGAAAAAGTTAACAGTATCAGGCATTAGAGAGAGAAGAGAAATTACAACAGGTTTGAAGTGTCAGAGAAGTTTTAGGCTGAACTTTGACGGACAGGTGAAAAAGAAGAGGACCTTTGAGAGGGAAATGTTAAAATGCTCTTATCAGAATTCTTAGTTCAAAGATGATACATGCAACAGAGAAAAAGAGGAAAAAAAGATTATAGCTTCTAGATTTCCTCATTAGTCCATAGGAAGCCTGTCTAAACCCAGGGGACTGGCTCCTATTTCCAAGCACCCTGTCTTAGCTAAGGCTGCTATTACAAAATAACACAGACTGGGTGGCTTAACCAACAGAAGTTTCTTTCTCACAGTTCTGGAGGCAGGGAAGTCCAAGATCAAAGTGCTGGCAGATTCAGTCCCTGCTGAGGGCCCACTCCTAGTTCATAGGCCGCTGTGTTCTCATTATGTCCTCCCATGGCCTTTCCTTGGTGTGTGTGCACGGAGAGAAAGAGAGATCTCAGGTCTTTTTTCTCTTTCTCTCTCTTTATTGTTGGCTTCATTGAGCTATAATTGACAAATAAAATTGTAATGTATCTAACGTGTACAATGTAATGATTTAATATACGGATACTTATTGCGGGAAAGGAATCCCGCAATCGAGTTCATTAATGTATCGCCTCACATAGTACTATCTTTTTTTTTTTTTGGATGAGAACACTTCAGTGCTACTCTCTTAGCGAATTACAGTTATACAATACGCTGTTATCAACTATAGTAACCATGTTATACATTAGATCCTCAGACCTGATTCATCTTATTACTGAAAAGTTTCCTCTTTTTGTAAGGACACTATCCTATCACGAGGTCACTCTCATGACCTCTTTATAAACCTAATTACCTCCCAAAGGTCACAGCTCCAAATGCCATCACACTGGGGCTTAGGGTTTCAACATGGATTTTAGGGAGTGTTATTCAGTCTGTGACACTCCCCAGAGCTCATATGTGTTACGTTCAGTACCATCTTTGCTTTGACTTCCTGTCTTCCCTTAACACCTGCAAGATACGATACACTTCAGAGACGATGTAGGACTTTGTCCAGACTTAGTTTGGGGCTTCCCTTTAGGTTCATGTAGTTGTATTAGTATTGATTTCAGATATTTCTAAACATTTTCATATTTGTGTTTAATTTTCTAAAAATTACCTTTTTAAAAACCATTAGCTCACCTTATGACTGCATGGAAGTGAATAGTTGGCTTTCGATAAGTGTGGTTTATTTATTTAACAATCACTTACTGGATGCTTGTTATATGCTTCTTTCTGATATTTGGCCTAAGAGTTTGTTCAATTTCCTGTCCCTATACTCACAAGGGCAGAACTGAGGTGGGCATAAAAGCACTGGCTGTGAACATAATTATTCATGTTTATAGTTATAAACATGTAAAGGTTATATACATGTTTTAAAAGAACTTTTATATGCCTTTTGTCCCCCGCCCCCCAGTTTTTATTGTGCACATATTATTTGCAAAGTATTGTGTTAGGTCAGGGGTTTACAAACTTTTCCTGAAAGGAGCAGATAGTAAAAAATTTAGTCTTTGTGAGCTATATGGTCTCCATCACAGCTACTCAACTCTGCATTGTGGCATGAAAGTGGACACAGATGCTACATGAATAAATGAGTATGGCAATATTGTATTAATAATAAAACTTTGTTTATAACAATAAGCAGCTGGTCTGTGGGTCTTAGTTTGCCAACCCCTGTGCTAGGTGATGAGGATACCAAGGTGGATGTGACATAATCTCTGCCTTGCAGGCATTTACAGTGTAGGCGACACAGACTCCTGAATGATAATTTCAGTACGTTGAAAAGATCCAGGTAACGCATGGGGTACTCTGAGGCACAGAGTAGGGGCACTTAGCCTATTTTGGAGGTTCAAGGAAGGCTTTTTGGAGGAGGTGAAAGAAGCATGTGAGTTAACCACATGAAGCAATGTGGGAAGAAAAAAGGAGCCGCCTGAGCAGTGACACTGGTGGGAGCTGAGTGGTATTGAGTATCTAATAGTGTAGCACCACTGAAGCTTCAAGAGCCATTTGTTGAGTAGTACGTAGGATTGAAGCATTAGTTGGGGCCAAGTCATGGGAGAGCCTTGTGAGGTGTGTTCAGGAATTATGATGTGAGGTTAGAAAACTTTGAGTTGTAGGTACTTCTGGGACAGCCAACAGGATGTGTCCAGCTGGGTGTTTGTACCAACCATCCTGATAGAGACTGGGCATCATTAGCATATACATGGTTGTTAAAACCATGAACATGGATGAAATTACTTTGGGACTGGGTAGAAACTAGAGTAGGGAACTAAGGACAGAACCTTGGTAAACAATCAATGTTTAAGGAGGGGGAAGGTCAGGCTAAGACCAAGGAGGTGTCTGAGAGAGGAGAAAGAATTAGTGGACAGTGGTGTAGCCAAGTACGCTCACCAGGGTTCAGTGCAGCTAAGCTACAGTAACAACAAAACCCGCAAACAAGAAACACAGCAATCTCAGTGGCTAAACACAAAGCTTTATTTCTTCTCATACTAAGTCCTGTGCAGGTCTGGCTAATCCCCTCCATCCCTCGTACACCTTGTGGCACTTTGGGCTTCGAGTTTGCCATGCTGACATTGACAGGAGAAGAATGAGATGATGGAGGGACGCCAGGTCTTAGCTGCCTTGGTCTGAACTGTTTGGACCAGAGCTAGTCAGAGGGGCCCAACCTAAATTCAAGGGAGACTGGGAAGTGCTGGTGCACTAACATCTCTTACCCGGGAAGCAGTATCAAGAAGCAGTGGGCAGTCAGCGATACCGGTACACTGAAAAGGTCCGTCTGAGGAACGAATTGAACAAATTGTAAGAAACGTGAGGATGTTCCAGATGGGGATACAGTTCATGTCCCCAGGACCATTTCTATTTCCAAATGAGAATTTGTGGTACTTTCTTCCATTTGGCGTAGGAGGGCATCCCTGGAAATTTTTATTTTCCTAAATTCAACTTTTTTTCTAGTAAGAATCTCTATTTTTCCTGTGAAGCTTCTTGTTAGGTCTTACTGCTAAAATGGGAACATGTGCTTCTCTGCTTAGGCAATGGAAAGTGATTCATGGGTCAGTTTTGTATTTTTCAAGATTCAACATTTTAGATTGTCAGCACCTATCCCTCTTCACTTATAAAACAGGTTTAAATGCACAATTTTCAGGAAAGTTATCAATACGATTTTGACTTTATTGGGGGATTTTATTTTTCTATAGTGTAATAGTTACAATGTCCCAATTTTATTTTTTTTAGGCAAAGCTCTGGCCTAGCAGCCAAACGATTGAGTTCTAGTTGAGACCACAATGGAATAGAATAGACTATGTTGATAAAATAGAATAAATTGGAATCTATCACACATAGTAAGAGTATTTTTTGTTTCGTTTTTTGAAACTTTTCTTTCAATTACAAGGTATGTGTGTGTGTGCACACGTGTGTGTGTGTGTGTTTATATTTTGTTCTTATATAAAACACATTTCTTACTGAGGATCATGGACCATAAGAGGCTGAAAAACACTGGACTAGATATCTTGCTGGAATTCAAGGGTGTAGATCAAGCGTGCTTTGGACTTATGACTAGACACATCCCTCAGGCTGGAACCGGAGCTGAATGAAGGAGGACTCCAGGGGGAGAGGAGACATGAGAATCAGAAAAGGGGAGGAGGAGACATCTGCTCTCTTCAGGAGCATACTATTTAAGTTTTCTGACAGAAGGCATGTAGGTGTCAGGAAAACAAATGGTCCCAGTCATCTGGAGGCCAGCCTATCTGAGGGGAGACATCCAGGCTAAGTGCCTGTGGCTTTGTCAGCTGTTTTGGTTATCTACTACTTGCATAACAACTGCTCCAAAACATGGTGGATTAAAGCAACCATTTGCTTTTGCTCATGATTTTGTGGGTTAAGAATGTGGGAAAGGGTCAGCTGGTCAGGGAAGATGGCTCTTTGCTTACATGTCAAATGCCTGGGTCTTTTTGGCCATTCTGTCTCCACGTGTGTTGTCACCCTGCATGGTCTCTTCACGTGGTGTGACCTTTTTCTTACGGCATGGTGGTTTCTGGGTAGTCATATTTCTTACAAGGCAGCTGGCTTCCAATAGTGAGTGTTTCAAGAGATAGAAAGTAGAAGTTGCCAGTATGTGAGGGTCTGAGCTGAGAAACTGGCACAGTGTCATTTCCACCATATTCTATTGGTCAAAGGAGTCGCCGACCCACCCAGATCCAAGGGAAAAGGAAATAGACCCTACTTCTCCATGGGACCATTATCAAAGAATCTGAGGCCACCTTTAGTGTATTGTATTGGTCAGTCTAGGGTGATTGTTTTAAAAGGGTAGACTTGTCCTAAAAGAACTTAGTAAAGTTTTTTGCTGGCTTTATTAGAATTATGACGATGAGAAGTAATTATTTTGTAATTCAACTATGTTAACCTTTTTAATTTATTTCCTTTTTCCTTCCTTTTCATTTATTTTAATTAAACTTTTGAATTAATTGTAGATTCACATGCAATAGTAAACAATATAGAGTGATCCCATGCACTCCTTATCTAGTTTTCCCCAGGGGTAACCCTTGCAAAATCATAGTACAATATTACAACCAGGAAATTGAACATTGATATAATCCACAACCTTATTCAGATTTTCCAGTTTTACATGCATTCTTTTGTGTGTGTGTTTGCGTGTCTGTGTGTGTGTGTGTGTGTGTGTGTTTAGTTCTATGCAGTCTTGTCACACGTGGGTATGTGTTTCCACCACCGCAGTCTGGATACCGACTAGTTCCATCACCACAAGGATTCCTCATGCTGCCCTTTTGTAACCACATCTACCTTCGCTCATCCTTAATCTCTGCAGGGGCAACCAATCTCTGCAGGGGGACACTATAAATGTATATACCTGCAAATCCAGAATTTTAGTGTTATTATAATAATGAGTAATGATATGAGGTATTTCTCGTAGTGTAAATATAGTTAAAGAAATCCATCTCCTTATACCAAATTGGATTTCTATAATGAGTCTACTTTACTGACTAATTTTCCTCCAAAATTAACTCTGTTTAAACCAGTCTTACTTTTTGTCATATTTCAAAATGTGTTAGCTAATATTACTTTAAATAATCAAGGTATCATTTTTATCTTGCAAATTTATGCTGATCAAAAAATCTTCAAATTTGAAATGTTTATAAAAATGACTATATGACAGAATGGCAAACAGACTCTTTAAAATGTTTTAATTTTAAAAGCTCACAAGGCATTTGGAAAGGTAGTGCCTAAAAGAAAAGCATTATCTTCAACATTATTTACCTGTTCATTTTGGAATTCATAAAATTTGTTCACTTTTTTTTTGAAATTTGAATATGTGAGTCCTGATCAGAAAGGAATAGAAAAATTGAAGACAGTTTGGAGCTGAATAGAAGTTATTAATGAGCTTAGCGTTGACTGAAATGACAGATTAATGGCTAAATTTTCTTCTATAGCAAGTCTACTAAAACTTTTAGCTTGCTTCAGTAAATTCTTTCTGACATTACAAATTGAAGGCAAAAGGCAAAGTCGTTTACATTTCAATTCTGAAATTCAGAACTTAAATCTTTAGTGACCTTCATTCACAACCAGGACTGGTTGTACTTCTTTGGAGCGCTTTCAAGAAAATCTTGGATGTTATGAATCATGTAGCACATAAGAGTTTCCTTTTTGTATTGACTATAAAATAACACTGAACCAAATTTGTAGGCGACTTTTCATTGGTGTATTGTACTGTACCATCTGGTATGCCTTTTTTGGACCTATTCTGACTTTGTCTCATTTTTTCTTATGCTCTTTACCCTGATTTCCTCATCATTTTAGAAATCCTGTTATGATAATAATAATAATTCATATGTAATTAGTGCTTTTTATAAGGACTCTACATATTTATATTAAATTTAATGTTTAATATCTCTTTGAGATAGGTATTCCCAATATCCCCATTTTATTGATTAAATGTAGAGCTGTGCTGCTGAGTAGTCTGCAATGAAATTAGGAGTCTGTACAGAATTAAATAAAGTCACTGCTTCCTTCATCATGAAATTCATATTATTAAAAAATTGTTAGTGGAACTCAACAGTATGCTTAATGATATAGTTGATTTTCTTTTTTTTAATGTTTGTTTTTATCAAGTTTACTGAAATGTTATTTGCATGTAGGAAACCCATTATAAGTGTACAGTTCAATGAATCTTGTTTACAGGAATGTATACACCTCACCAGTAAATACCTCACCAGTCAAGATGCAGAATATCTGCAGCACCCAAGAAGTCCCCTCCCTTTTGTAGTCAATCTCCCTGACCCTGGCAACCACTGAGCCACTTTCTCTTATTTTATTATGTTTTAGCAGTTTAGAGAAAAATTCACCAAGTATGCAGTCCAATTCATTTTGGTAAATTTATTTAATTGTGCCGTGATAATCATTGTGATGCAAGAAATTTGGTGACAGACTGGTAACAAACCATTCATTGCCAGTGTGGAGACCAAACATTTTTCTTGTGATAAGAACTTTTAAGATTTATTCTCTTAGCAACTTTTAAATATGTAGTACAATATTATTAACTATAGTTACCATGCTGTACACTACTTCCCTGTTTGTGCACTGGTGTTAGAAGATAAGTGCCATGAAAACAAGAAAAAGAAGAGCAAAGGAAAAGAACTGAGGGTGGGGAGGGAAAATGTACATTACTTCCCCATTTTATATCTGGAAAGGAGTACATTTTGACCCTTTCACCCATTTCACCTACCCTCCCAACCCTCCATCTCTGGCAACCACCAATTTGTTCTCTGTATGTCTGAGCTCATTTTTTGTTTGTTTGTTGATTTTTTTTTTTTAGATTCCACATATAAGTAAGATCACATATAAGTAAGATGTCTTTCTCTGTGTGACTTATTTCACTTAGCATAAGGCCCTCAGGGTTCATTCACGTTGTTATAAATGGCAAGATTTAATTCTTTTTTATGTCTGAATAATATATATATATATATATATATATATATATATATATATTATTAATATATATGCATGTATCATATATATATGCATGTATCTCACATCTTCTTTATCCATTCATTTATCTGCAGACACTTAGGTTGTTTCCATGTCTTAGCTAATGCATAGTATATAATGCTGCTGTGTACATCATGGGGGTGCATATTACTTTTTGAATTAGTGTTTTCATTTTCTTTGGATAAATACCCCAGTGGAATTATTGGATCATATGATAGTTCTATTTTTAATTTTTGCAGATATCCAGTTGCTCATCATACTTTCCCCTTTCCCCCTCTAAGTCTAGCATTTACTGATTCCGTGGCCCACATTCTTAATTATTACATTGTACCTTTGTAAATTGTCTCAAAGTGAAAAGACACTTCATCTGAAAGATCTGCCTCCTAAAACCACCAGTGGGCTTTTGGTCCACTCTCCCTCCTCTGGACTGTTCTTCCCCTAGAAAGCACTTGGCGGGCTCCCTTCCTTCAAGTCTTCCCACCACTTTGGTCTTTTCAACGAGACCTCCTTGACCACCCCACCTAATACTGCAAACCACTGTCTCCAGCCCCCTCACTTCTCCTCCCCAACCCCAGTTCCTTTTCCTCGCTCTTCTTTTTCTTGTTTTCATAGCTCTTATCTTCTAACATCACTACACAATTTGCAGATGTAGGCCTTGCCTCCTGTAGTTTCAGACTTTAGAACAGTGGGATATGAATGAAAACATTCTGAGAACTTTGCTTGTGGGCGGAGGATGGTACACCCTTCCATCCACCTTCCTTAATTACGTCTGTGGTGGCATTTGTGGTAACTGGTTTTCACCACGGCCCAAGGAGCTCACTCTCCAGGCTGCCGCTGCCTTACAGACGAAATCATCTGATGCTCCACCATTTCTATGTAATTTTATACATCAAACAAAATTTCTTCCTCTTCTCTTTGAGGAGGCAATAGTGTAGTGGTTAAAAACAGGGCATAAAGTTATTAGTTCTTCTCCTTAACCGACATTTTAACTTTGAACAAGTAATTTCACCTTTCTGTGTCTTGTTTTCTGTATAAACTGAGGCTATTAAATCATAGGATTGCTGTAGGGATGAAATAAGAAAACACACACAAAGCACTTAGCATGGCACCTGGCATGTTCTAAGCATTCAATGAATGGCAGCTATTATTATTATTATCTAGCTTTTATGGATGCATTTTAAACATGGCACAATATTGTACTTTCATTTTTCTCATTTTGACAGTATACTACTACTTCTGACCTACATGTACCTAAATTTAAAAAAATAGTTTTCCTACCCTTTCATTATTGCTAGCTTTTTAAGAGTCCCCAACCTTTTTTGCACGTCTCAATTCCTGGGATATGATGTGTATGAACTACAATAAAATAACGTTAGTAGTTTTTCTACACTGGAAGGCACCTGGTTAAAGACAACATGAAACATATCTATACCTAAATCCTTATCTATATAAAATTTTGAAAGGCATCATGATGTACAGCCTACTTAGAATGGTTTTATTATATTTGCTTAAAATTGAATTTTTATAGGATTTATATTTTTGGTTTTTTCCTTAAAATAAGATAAATATAAAAACAAACGTCCTTTCTTCAGCAAATAAAATGAATGTCAGTATTCCTAGGCTCTCCAGAGCCACTTTCAATGCTATGATACATATTATCCCAATCTGTGTATGTGGAGCCAGGTCAGGAAAAAAACCTGTTTAATTACCTTTGGTGTTAATGTTCTTCACAATAAGTCATGCATTTTCACGGAATGAAAAAACATCCTCGTGAAAGCTTTGATAATTGGCTCTACTCATATGTGTTTATTTTCATGGTTGGTGCTGGCTGTTGATCATAATTTCCACACCATGCAGAGGGAGAAATGCCTTCAGGCAGCTCTTCTGTGTGCCCCACTCTAGACAGCCAGCTCGTCCTGCTGCCGGACCCCTGACTGCACCCCCACCCTCCATTCCTCACACAGTTTTAGGCGGGGGACAGAGGAGAGGGGGCCAGAGGATATGAGTATGACCAATACATAGTAGTGACTCAATAATTCTGGGTGAATTAATGGATAAACAAATGAACAAACTACGTTTCTGTGTTCACTGTGACTGCTAGAAATATGAGAGCCAAATTTACTATTCAGTTGTAGCCAACTAAAATAGGTGTCTAACTTACTTCACTTAGCATAATATCCTCTAGGTCCATCCATGTTGTTACAAATGGTAAGATTTCATTCTTTTTCATGGCAGAGTAATACTCCATTGTATACATGTACCACTATTTCTTTATCGAATTGTCTATTGACGGGCATTTTGGTTGTTTCCATATCTTGGCTATTGTGAATAGTGCTGCAGTGGATGTAGGGGTGCACGTATTTTCTCGAATTAGTGTTTTGAATATCTTTGGATAAATACCCAGGAGTGGAATTGCTGGGTCATAAAGTAGTTCTATTTTTAATTTTTCAAGGAATCTCCATATTATTTTCCCATAGTGGCTGCACCAATCTGCAATCCCACCAGCAGTGCATGAGGGATCCCTTTTCTCCACATCCTCACCAACACTTGCTGTTCGTAGATTTATTCATGATAGCCATTCTGACAGGAGTGAGGTGGTATCTCACTGTGGTTTTTATTTGCATTTCTCAGACTGAGAAAGACAAATACCATATGATCTCACTTATATGTAGAATCTAAAGAACAGAATAAACGAGCAAACAAAATAGATATCGACTCATAGATACAGAGAACAAACTGATGGTTGCTACATGGGAGAGGGTTGGGGGATGGGTGAGAATGGTGAAGGGATTAGGAAGTACAAACTGGTAGTCACAAAATACCGTGTTTCCTTGAATATAAGACCTAGTCAGACAATCAATTGTAACATGTCTTTTGGAGCAAAAATTAATATAAGACCCGGTATTATATTATGTATTATATTATATTATGTTATATCATATCATATTATATTATATTATATTATATTATATTATATTATATTATATTATATTATACCCGGTCTTATAGTAAAATAAGACCAGGTCTTATATTAATTTTTGCTCCAAAAGCCGCATTAGAGCTGATTGTCTGGCTAGGTCTTATTTTCGGGAAAACACAGTAGTCACAGAGATGTGAAATACAGTATGGGGAATATAATCAGTAATGTTGTAAAGATGATGTAGGTTGTCAGATGGCAGATGGGTACTGGACTTAGTGGAAGCATCACTTCATAGATTATACAATTGCCTAACAACAGCCCTGTACACCTGAAACTAATATAAAATAATAGTGAATGTCAACTATAATTAAATATATACATATATATATACACACACACAGAGGGTATATACATAAATACATATATATGTGTGTGTGTGTGTATACACACACACCCACACACACACACACACACACATATACATACTGGGGGTGCCAAAAAAATGTGTACAAGTGGACACTTTGGTCAATGTTGCTCAAGCAGTAGTTTGCAGTAATCAGAAGTGTCTGGACTCTGATGGTAACCATTTTGAGCACCTCTTGTAATTGCAGAAGTCAAACGTGACTTGTATTCATCTTTTGTTATTGGTCTATATTGAGCATTACGATGTTAATACAGTTTTTTCCTTTCTTAAAATGTGTATACATTTTTTGGTACCCTCTGTATGTATGTGTGTGTGTGTATAATATATATAATATAATATATATACATACATACTCATGGAATGTAAAGTACAGCATAGGGAATACAGTAAATGGTACTGTAATAGCTATGTACGGTGTCAGAGGGGTAGTAGACTTGTTGGGGTTATCACGTTGTGAGGGGTGTAAATGTCTAATCATTGTGTTGTTTTGTACACCTGAAACTAATTTAAAAAAGAAAATAGGATTCTGATACATGGTATTTCTATTCATAATTGTTTTTAAATTTTGGTTATCCAGCTTTATGGCTGCTGGATATCATAAGCTAGCTCCCTGTCATATTTGGACTGTGAGACATCCGAAAGATGGGTTTCAAGTGCATGGTGCACATGCAAGGAGAGCTCCTCCTGGAACGATGGACCAGATCCTACAGTGCCTTCCTCTAATCGCAGCCTGCAGCGCTCGCTGCTCTCTCTCCCTTCTTGGGCAGAAGCATTGGAAAGGATGTATTCTGACTACTGTGGCCCTTGACTTGTTCCGAGAGTGCAGGACAGAGCACCATAAAAGCTGGACAGACATTTCCCGTAGCTTCCAAGTTGGAAGAGAAAAGTTTAAAAAGAAAATCCCTCAGCACTTAGAGAAAGCAGAGGGTGAATGGTTATGTAGAAGCCAGCAGGAAAAACTGCAGCACAAGAGCAGTTGAAGATGCTGAGTAAGTTGTGCCCGGTTAGGACCTGAGTCCAAGAATGACAAACGTATTTAGGAGTAAGATAACATTTACTTAATGTTTGTCCCAGGTACTGTACCAACTATACCTTTGGCCACACCTTGGTGACTGACTAGATACAGAGGTTGGGGAAGGGATGAACTTGGTGACAGGAGGCATTTTTAGGGTAGTATGTCATAGATGGCCCAGAATGTCCAAATATATCCAAGGTTATCTCCTCTAGGAAGCCTAAGCTAGTGAGACCAAGTGAGCATTCCTTTATGCGAGTTGCTGCTTTGTAGTAGGTAGAAAGTCAGAAGAGGAAGTGCTATGCAGATTAATCAAGGCTGTCTAATGCTAAAGGGAAGGGTGATAAGAAAGGCAAAGGAGGAACTAACTAGCATGCAAATGCCTTGAGAAGAGGGACCTTTCCTGTCTTATTCATTGCTCTGTTTTCAGCTCTTCAACGAGGGCCTGGCACATGGTAGATGCTCAGTACATAGATCTGAAGGACTGTATTAATAGGAGAAACTTCTGAAGATTAATCGCAAGGTCAGTTATGTGTGAGGGTTATTGCTGTATCAATGGTATTCATTCCTACATTTCTCCCTATATCCTCCTGAAGGTTTTAAGACAATTAAATATATAGTGAAGGAATATGGTAGGTAATCATAGGATAGAGTTGCTACGATTTATAGGCTGGTGCAAGGGATGGTTTAATATATTCATAGGGCAGATACTACAAGGTGTGAGGCCTCCACAGCCCCTGAAAAGTTGGGTAGCCTTTGTAGACCACTTGCTTATCTGTACCAGGCTACATGGCAAATAAAGCTGACCCCATATACTTTTATGTCTTAATCTCTATATAACTCGAAGGGATGGGAGAAGGGAGTGCCAGGGAAAGGTAGAGGGTCCTAGGACGAACTTCAAAATATGTAGCACCTACAAAGATTACATCCAGAAGTAAATGGGGCCTCACTTGTGGTTCTCATTTCCATAAAAAGGAGATTTGATCTAGTGCTAGATCAGTTCTACAGATGCTGGCTTTGGTGTCTGAAAAGCATTTGGGGAACGTGGCTCTGGTCACTATAGAGGCTCTCCAGGGGTCTGGGAGGGTTAGGAAGAACTTTGAATTTGGGTATTAAAGACTTGTGGTATTGGGTCATAATGTTCAGAGCCTGACCAAAGTAGCTCTTCAAGCTCTGGTGGGGGATAGCTACAATGTCTATAGGATACCTTAGAACACAAGGCCTCAGAGTAGGTAAACGACCCACGGAACGGACAATTCCATTACCTGTCAGTCACAGAGGTCTTACTTCTAGGGAAAAGCTGAGATGGAGGGATCTACTCCGTTACATGAAACAAAGACATAATTTGAAAAATTGGAGGAATAATGGCCCTCATGAATGAGTCAAGGAATTTAGAATGGGGAAAGATGGTCATTTTGGTATGAGAAGTTATGATTTTCAAACGACAGCATGGCATGTTGGAATGTGGAGTAGATAGCTGGGAAGAACAGAGCGAAGCTTAGGTGAGAAGACAAGTTAGGGGTCACTTTTTCTTTGTCCAAATCCACATTTAGTCTGGTGCTACATGAGTTTTTAGACCCTTTACCTGTGTGTAGTCTAAGAGCACCGGGACATTGCTGTGACGAATGAAATTGGGAGAACACAAAGCAATGGTCTCTATTTGTTAGAACGAGTGTCTAAAGAACAAGAGTCACAAATAAACAGTTTTCTTTTTTCGGTACTATTTTGTTTTTCTTGAGAACTTCTCATTATTCTCAAGGTTCTATGAGGAACTATATGCTCAAAGCCAAACCAAAATGTCTCATTGCTTGTGGTGAAATGCACTAGGGCGGCTGATGGATGAAAAAGAGAACCTCTTCTACAGCACCCAATGTTCCGGTAATCCCGCTCCAAATCATACCAGTTTACTTAAAGTTTCTTTCACAGTTCTCGTTAGACACATGCAGTAAATAAATTAAGTACCTTTCCCACTGGGAGTTCTTTAGAAACACTTAATGAAGTAAATGCCACAGTATTAGGTCAGAGGGGAGCCATGCTATTGAATTATTTTTAGCATGCATTTCTAGTTTAACTTTTGTTAGTCTCTTTCGATCTGGGCTTGCATCTTAGCCAGATAGAGTGATTCCGGGGACAGAGGACAGCTTAAGAGAGAGAGAGAGAGATTTGGGTTCAGTGTCCAGTACATATAACCAAGGGAAGCCTTTTTTTCCCCTCAAAGGTTAAATTTATTAATTTGATAAGAATGCCTTTCTAAATATTGAAAAGCTGTATTTGGAATGGCTAAAGAGACATGCTATTCACTCATTACCCTTGAATGTTTGGGAAAATTCTGTATGCTTAATTTTAACTGTGTTGCCTTCCAAGCAAAGTATTATTGTGTGCTACTTAAAAAAAAAATGTACTTAGCAACAATAAAATAATTTTAAATAGAGCTGAATGTTTATAATTAAGAAAGCTTTGGGGGATCTGGAAGAGTCTTGAATCATCATTATGAGAATTAAATTATTATTATACCTTAAATGTGCATGTGTTTGTTAATCATATTTTGATTAATAGAATTCCTTAAAAAATTATAAGCACATTCTTTGAATAACTAAAAGCAGTTGTTAAAACGACCAAAAATAATTTTTAAAGAATTTTTTTTTTGAGCAAAAACAATGCATAAATGCATCAGAGAAGATGCATTGTGTCTGGAACCAATCAATCTGTGTCTGGAGGGAAATCTTCCATTTTGATGAACTTACTTTCTGTGTCACTTAAGAATTAATGAAATATAAAGTTAGGTAAATTGCAGCAATAATTATCCACTGCTGAATTTCTTAACGGACTATTGTAATTTTCCAGTGGTGTACTTTTAGAAGTATGCAATTTTATTCTAGAGGGAAAAATAAACAAAAGGTGGTTTTCTTTTTGCACAGAATTTGTAATACCTCTGTACACTGTCTCAACAGGGAGTGGCTCTCCTCGTTGCAGCCTATAGTTAGCATGGTCCAGCCTTTTTTGCAATCTCCAGGTAATCAGAAAGCATTGAAAGGTGTAATGGGGAACAAAGTGGAAAACGGCAGTATCCTAAGTTACAGGCCAAATGGGTAACCCAGAGAGAAAGATTGTGACAGCCTTAAATATTTCATCTCAAGGCCTTGATGCTACTGTGTGAGAACAATTTAGCTAGAAAGATCATCAACAATTAGGTGACATCTCTATCACACCTATCGCTGAGTTGAAATTTCACTGACATGAATAATAAGGGGTCTTGTTTGACATTTAACAGTTTAATTAATTTGTTTCCTAAAGTGAATGATGTTTTACAGTGTGATTTTTCAATACGCCAGCTCCACACACTTGAATTTTTTTTCTTAAGAAGCCATTTAGTTTTCCTTTTCACTTAACAAATTACCTAGCTGTCTTGGCTCTGGGGCTAGCTAGCGTTTGGTGGGGCTTAGGGGGTGGAGCTAGGGTGGGGAAAATTGGAGAAGTGCTGCAGATTTTCTTCCACTCTTTGGTTTTAGAGGAGAGACAGTGTGGGAGTATGGAAAAATGGAAAAGGAAAAGGATAACAATTTTTTTTTTTAAAGAAAATGTAGTGCTTTTGTTGTTGTTGTTTTGTTGTTAGACCAAAACATAAGTCTTGTCTCTTTGGATACTTGTCCCGGAGGATCACAAGGGGACATTGTGTGTAGTCACACTTGTCATAACTGTTTGCACCATTCTTTATATGTAACTGACTTTATTGGTTTCTGGACACCTTCAAGATATGTTGTATGTTAATGTGATATCTGCAGTGCTATTTTTGAAAACAAAACACCTAACGTTTTCTAAAGGTCACTTCTAAAACAGCTGCTGTGAAAGTAGGAGGGATAATCCAGTGTGACACTAGAGAGCATGAATCTGCTGTGTATTCATGCAAGCAGCAATCGATTTTCAAAAAATTAGTCAACTCAATTAAATTCTTTACTCTAATTGCACTGGTACAAGCCTCATACCCCTTTCCTTAAACCAGTACTTCCATTTGCAGAGTTTTTAAAAAACCAAAGATATGTGGGCAAGCTACTGCTCTCCCACTTAAACCTGTAGGGCAACAAGGTGAATGATTATGACGTATATTTCTAATAGATGGAGCTTAGCTGGGTAGATGTGCCCGGATGAAATCAAGTGAGTGCATGTTCGTGACAAATGTGAGTGGGAAGGAATACGTCCTCTTGAAGAAGCAACGCTGAAGTGTTGTAGGTTGAACACTGAAGAAAGGCTCCAGCTTTTGGGGTAGATCCAGTTCAACACACGTGTGATACTTCTTTCCTTGTTATCTGTCCTTATTTTATTATATAATGGTGCCTAAAAGGTAAAACAGGTGCCACCACTTTTCTGAGCTGTTTTAGGGCCAAATATGTGAAAGTGATACAGAACTGATTTTTAACTATTAAACCTCTGAGATGGATAAACTTTTAATACTATCGCAAAACACCATGAGATGCTTCAACATAATAGAGTGCTAGGAAAGTTGAAATTGCTGCTATTGTATATCTCAGGCTTGTTAAAGCTGTTCCAGACCCATGGTGAAATAGATTGCTTCCTTCCACTGCAGGAAATTGAACTTTTTTCCCCTGTACATGTGTTTATAAATACGCTGGGACATAAACTCTTCCTTTGGAATATATTTTGAAGCAGAGATGTGTATTCATAGAGAGTATTATGTGTATTACTTAAATGTTTTTCCAAAACAGCTGGTTTCCAGCTTGTAATTTTGAACCTGTATAGTTTTCATCATGATTTTTCTCCTCCTCGGAACTGAAAGACCATCTAATACAGGAAAATGCTTAATATTCATTTTTATTAAGCACTTTCCCTCTCCGGCTTAATACATACATATAGCAAAGTGTCACGAATAATTTACTAAAGATAATTAACCACAAGTCTTGAATGACTTTCTTATACTACAAAGACTTAATAAGTGGAAGAGTTGAGTCAGCATGATTTGGTTAAAAAGAAATCTTTTACATAAGACACAGGAAATATATATTGACTACATACTTTTACTATGTGCCAGGTACTGTGCTTAGAACTCAACATACATTATCCGTTTGGTTCCAACAACCCAGTGAGGCAGTTACTGTTATATTGTCTTCATTTTGTACATGAGGAAGCCAAAGCATTTTAAATCACTATTCCATTCATCAACACTACCATTAACTGGTTATATCAGCAAAGGCAAGTTGCTTAGACTGTGGGGGAAGCAATTTCTTTACTTAAGTGATGGTCATGGTACCTGCTCCTCTTATTTCAAATGCAACACAGTACAGTAGAAAGAGCACTGGACTTCGAGTCATAAAATATGAATTCAAAGACTGATGCTATTCGTTATTAGTTGTATGACCCTGGATTATTCACCTAATCTCTCTTAAGTTGTTTCCTCGGCATTTACCATGGGGATGATAATATCAGCGCAACATAGCTCCACAGGGTTGTTTGGGGACCAAATTGAAAGCGAGGTAATGCAGGGGAGCTTGCTTTGTGGTAAACCTTATGGGTCTACATATATGGAGTGCTCACCCCATGTTAGGTACTGTTAAAAACATTTTCTACTTTATCTCCTTTCTTTTGCACAACAACCTTACATAGTAGGTGCTATTATCATCTCAATTTTATAGATAATGATACTGAAGCATAGAGAGGTTAGGCAACTTGCTTAGGATTGCAAAGCCTCTAAGTGGCAGAGTCCCTTGATTTGAATGTAGTGGTCTGTCTTCAGAGCTCATGCTCTCAACCATTATTTATATAGCCTTCCATAAAGATAGATTGTTCAAGAATAGCTCTCACAAGCATTCCAAGAGCAAGGATCAGGCATAGGTCGCATGACTCTTTCTTGCCTAGCCTCAGAAGTCACATAGCTTTATTGCCACCAGACTCTATTATTGCAGTCACAAGTCTGCCCAGATTCAAGGGAAGGGGACATAAAATCCACCTCTTAATGGGAAGAGTATCAAAGGATTTGGGGTTCACATTTCAAAACCACCACAGTGATGGTAAAATTCAGGAGGTAATACAGTCTGGCTCCATGGTCCAGTAATTTACGTATATCTAATCCCCCCACCCCATATCTAGGAGTTCCTCCTTCCAGGGCTAGATTGTAGGTTTCAAGATATTATTTTATTAAGGATGAGAACATTTCTATCCAAAGGTGGTATTGTTATTATCGCCTTCCTTTTGCTAATGATCTTCTACTTATTTTTCCCATCTTCCTCCACTCTTCCTCTTTCCTTCTTTGTCTTTCTTTTCCTCCTTTTTCTTCCTCTAGTTCTCCACCTCCATCTATCTCCCTCATCTTCTTTATCATCAAGTAATATATACTGGGCATCTTTTAGTATCTGTTTTCATTTTATTGTTTATTGTTTTATTTTGGTTGTTTAGTAGCTCTAAAGACAATCTGAAATCTGTAACACATCTCAAGCTGAAAAATCTGAAAAGAGGAGAAGAGCACAGTGAAGAAACTAAATAGAATAAAAAGGTGGAATAAACACGTTGGAGAATGTTTGGGCCTGTGAGTGCACTGTATCAGTAAGGAGTAAATTTGAAGGAAATTCTTAGAAAGCAATATACAGTCTGTTGTTTTAACTTCCAGGGAGATAAAGTATGAGGAGCCATTTGAACACCCCAGTTCCCCAAGGATAGCCAGTACACAGTGTTTCTGGTACACGTGAGAGAAGAAAACTGCTAATCTCACACAGGTCTCTCTGCATTGTCAGAGCAAATCACTTAAAATGTGAATGGAATTGGGGAGGTATATTGGCTGGAAGAATCTCTGAGTATTCCATAAGTATAGGTTATGGAAAAAACAAGGTTATGGTACCTATTTATTGAGCTCTTTATAGAGTCCTTTGTCAGTCAGGCATGCTAATGGAGTAGTGATATCGATACGCCAATATCCTTATCTTAGGGTTATGTTTGTCTTGCTTCATACTATTTGAGCATATACCAATTTATGTTGTAAGGAGTAAACTAGGACTCATCGAGAGGGCAGGTAATCAGGAATCAGCTTAATATTTAAAACTTTAACCCAATAAAAGTGGACAATGCCTTTGTAAAAAATAGGAGGAATTTTAAAATTTGGAGATGAACTAGGTGAGTTAGGATGGCTCATGTGATATTGAACATTAAAATAGCATATTTTAGTAACTCAAAGAGCTTGTCTCACAAAAATCCCCACTAATTAAAACTGTCAGTGTAAACGTACTGCCTTGAGATTCCTCTACCATATACTCCCGTTATGTGTTCTACTCGAGCACTTTTAAGACATTGATATAATTATTTCCATTGTCTACTTTCCCTGTTAAGACTGGAAGCTCCTTGGGAACATTCAGTCTACCTTGTTTACCTCTGTCCTCAACACCTGCACATATTGGTGAATGAATGAACTAGACACCAGGGCGAGGGAATTCTGTCCTTTACTGAATCAATGATATTCCATGGTAGTGAAGGAGTCCTGATTTTTGCAGTAAGCGATGCCCTACTTTATGGTCCAGGAATACTTTGTATATCCCTCTGTTAGCATTTATCTCATTCTGTTGGAATTATTTGCTTACTTACCTGTATGTGACGATACACTGGGAACTCTTGGTGGACAAAATTCATCATTAATCCACTAGGCCTGGTATGATGCTTGGAATTCAGCAAATGTTTGTGGAATGGTTAAATGAATGAATGATTTTTTTCTCAGTTCTTCTTCTAAACAATAGATATTATGCCTCCCATTATCTTTTCTTTTCACTTTAAGCAGTTTAAGAGCCTCTGCATGAGTGCAAAACATCATAATAAAATAACCAATTTAGCTTGTTAAGCATCCCTTTGTATTATTTTCATTAAATATTCATTTAAACCTTTTATATGAGAACAAGTGAGATTAAGATATTCAACATATATTAGTAGTTATAGTAATAGTAGTAGTACTGGAAATATTTTCAGGCATTTATAAAACATCTCAGTTTACATGATACAAATATGTATTAAATTAGATTATTATTACTACTATTATTATTATTAAATCTGTCCACATCTAGTTTGTTGATGACTAAAATCCAACTGCAACCATTAGAAAAATTTGCCTAATAAATATTAGATATTCCCTCTTTTTGAAAATTTCCCTGCACATTTTCACAGAAAAAAATTATAATTATTTCCATTTTTTGAGCATCAGGTGCATTATACCATCCTTTGTGATGCAATCCTTATCATCATCTTATTAGCTAAAAATCATTATATTCATTTTAGAGATGAGAAACTGAGTCTCAGAGAGGATAATTCATTTATCTGAGGTCAACAGCTACTGTGTTTCCCCAAAAATAAGACCTAGCTGGACCATCAGCTCTAAGGCGTCTTTTGGAACAAAAATTAATATAAGACCCGGTCTTATTTTACTATAATATAAGACCGGGTCTTCATAATATAATATAATATAATATAATATAATATAATATAATATAATATAATATAATATAATGACTGGGTCTTATATTAATTTTTGCTCCAAAAGATGCCTTAGAGCTGATGGTCCGGCTGGGTCTTATTTTCAGGAAAACACGGTAATAAGTAGCAGAGCTAGGGTTCAAACCTGGGTCTATCAGATTCCAAACCTGTTGTCTTAAGCAATATGCCTCTTCTCCCAAGATTTCAGACTGAAATTTTGTCCCGATAAGTTGAATATAAATGTAAATAATGTTATGAAATCAATAGCTAGTGCCAAAAAATGCATAATGCAAAGGATATTCACGGGTAATTTTCTATTTTTTCTCTACATACAGCTATAAAAGCTTTCAGATCTCTTTTGTTTATAAGAGCTTTATTAAGATATAATTCACATACCATGTAATTCTCTCCTTTAAAGTATGTAATCCAATGGTTTTTAGTATATTACAGAATTTTATAACCATCACCACACCAATTTACATTTTCATCACCCCGAAAGAAACCCTATATGCGTTAGCAGTCACTTTCCATTTCTTCCCAATCCCTCATCCCTAGGTAGTCACCCCAAATTCTTATAATGTCCTAAAATATTTTAAGATTATTTTTCCTTGAAGACAATCACAGAGCTTTAACAAGCAGTGGTATTCTGATTTTGTGCATCATGTTCATAATAGTTTTATAGGGTTTTTTTCTTTAAATAGACTATTTTTAAGAGTAGTTCTAGGTTCACAGCAAAATGGAACAGAATGTAGAGATTTCTCATATGCCCCCTGCCCCTACCCAAGCACAGCGGCCCCCACTGTCAGCATCCCGCACCAGAGAGGTACATTTGTTACGATCTACGAACCTGCGCTGACACATCATTGTCACCCAGAGCCCATAGTTTACATTGAGGTTCACTCTTAGTGTTGTACATTCCGTGGGTTTGGAAAAATGTATAATGACATGTATCTACCCTTGTAGTTACATTGCCCTAAAATTCCTCCGTGCTCCACCTACTCATCCCTTATAGTCCTTTCTTAAACTGTAGAATCTTAGGAATTCACAGTGGAAATGGATTTAGAGATTATTTAGTTCAACCCACAATTGGGAAGAATCTAGTAAAAATTGTCAGTCTCTTCAGCTCAATTTATTCTTTGCTTTCTTGTTCACTGTCATAAATATAAACATTTTTTTGTAGTCCTCCCCACCTTCCATCTTACAACAAATGGTCATTTCCTAATTTACACTGAGCTAGGTAATACATTTTGGAATTTAACAAGAAAACAGTATTTCCTTAGTTCTCATATACCCCCTGAGCATATGAGGAAAACTTTTTATAATAGAAAATTTCAAATATACACAAAATAAGGAGAAAACTTCAAAAATACACAATGGAATAGAGCATAATATTAATATATTGAACCCCCACATAGCTACGCATTCCCCAATTATCTACACAAGGCCAATCTGTTTTCATCTATCCTTCTACCCATCGTCACCCACCCCTGACGGAATTATTTCTAAATGATTCATAGACATCATTCATTTCACCCGTATATATTTCAGTATGGATTTTAACATACAGACGTTAAGAAAAAAAATCAACACGATGCCATTATCATACCTTAAAAATTGCCGGTAATTCCTTATATCAAATATCTAATCATTGTTCAAATTTTCCTAAATGTCTCATAACTTTTTTTGTAACATGTGGTTTGTTTGAATCTGGATCCAAACAACATCCACCCACTGCATTTGAACCTATGGTTTTAATCTATAGTTTCCTTTCTCTTGTTTCTCCCTCTCCCTTGCTTCTTACTTGTTAAAGAAACTGGATCGTTCTTCCTGTTGTTTCTCACATTCAGGATTTGCTCATGGCATCTGTAGTACTGTCTAATGCATTTTTCTTCTGTAAACTGGTAGCAATTTTAAGAAGCTTGATCTGATTCAGGTTCCTTTTTTTTTTTTTTGGCAACAATACTTCATTCGTCATAGGCTGCATGTTCATTTCAGACAAGTATCTGTTTTCCTGGTGTTGTGATGTTAGCAGCCATTATTTCATTAGGGGTTTGCAAAGTGGTGATACTCTAATGAGTTTATCTTTCTTCATTTATTAGCTGGAATACTTCTATAGAGAAACTTTCTCTTATCAGCAATTTGAGGTACAGTTCTTATAGCAAAGGCAGTTTAAATGCTTGATTTCTTTTCCTTTATCCACCAGTTTTCAGAATAATGATGAATTTGTTCCCTAGCATGCTCCAAAGGAGACCAAACAGGTTGTATTTGGGGTTTTTTTTTGTGTGTGTCATTATGAACTCATATTTTTAACCATTTGATATGTTTCAATCCATTACAGTTATTATTCTATTGGTATGCAAACTTGAAAATGAACATAAAATTTAAAAACAGTTAAGGGTGATTACATTACAAGTGGTTTTTCCTCATAGAATTTATTTAAATAAAAAGCTTCCCTGTGTAGTTATATTTGATTTTTCAGGAATATATCTAATACATAAGGTAGGCTGAACCTGCAAAGGGGCCTTATTCTACATATACACTTAAACGAATGTGTTTGTGTGTATCTCTGAAACTGTGTATGGTATCCTAAAGAGTGATTACATGTTCACCTTTGTAAAAGGTATCCTGAGTTATCTGCTTTGGGGTTGGATTGTTTCTGAGGTGTCAGCCATTCTGCAGCAGTCCTTCGGACCTTAAAAAAGCGAGCACAGCATTGGAATAAGTTCTTCGGCTCTGGCCACAGGAGGGGAGCTAGGCCTGGTTTTTCAGGTTTACCTGCATTTCCCTAGTATTCCTATCCAAGAAATTTGTCCTAAGTGTCAAATTGCTGATTTTTCCAGTGACTGAAAGGTTTCATGGGGAGTTCTGTTGTTATTTACATGTATATGGAGAAAATTGCAATCTGTGAGTAATTTGAGAAATTTCAACAGTTTCAGCAGTAGTGATCTAGAAATTGAATGGGTTTCAAACACATATTCCAGTGCAGTGCTGCATATATAATGTATGTGCAGCATATGCTGAGGTCTTTTTCAAAACATTTACATTAAACCTGTCAGGTATTTATGAATAGCAAAAATTAATTTCCCCAGTTCTGTCATCAGTTAGAGAAATGGATTTTAGCATAGAACACTGTCAGTGTTTCCTGCATACCAGAATAGCTCACTTCAATGTCATAGTATTACACCAGGTGGCCTTCTAAGAGTCAGCTTAATGTGATTTCAAATGATAGGGTAGAGAATGTGAGGGAAATTAAAATAGTATCATACTTATGATTTAAAAGCAAGTTAATTACAAGGGCTTGTTAATAAACAAAGAAAAATTCAGAATGTATTATCTGTTATATAGCATATCAATAACAAGTGTGATGCTTTGAAAACAAAAGAAAAATCTACCACTATGTGACTTGCAGATGACTTAAAAGTATTTAATTAAATTGGTGACAAATGTATTAGTCTACTAATGGCCTTATAGCATTTGAAAGAATTTTTAGATGTTCATTTTCGCTCTTAAAGCACTTTTAAAAGCATTGTTTAACCAAAAAGATTAGCTGCATTGTTGGCATTTTATATAGAAATCACTGATGATGTGTTGATGTGCATGATTCTAACAGCACTGTACTTTGTCAATGTTCAGTCAATGCATTTTCTCCAACTGAATACTTTTAAGGTCCTTAAAGGGCCAAAGCACATGCAATATCACTACTGCATTTCACTTGATGAATGCTTTAATATTTTTGATGGTCCTGGGTGGTGTGCCTCCCCAGTGCTCTTTTCCTATATAGTAAAGAAAAGGAAAGGGGAGGGTATCTGACATATTTTAAGAAATTATTTAAATTCTGATTTAAAAAAATCGTTCTGAAATTTTAATATCTAGAAAGTATTAAAAATGTCCACTATATGTTAACCTCTGGCAATAGCACAATATTTCCAGGTCTAGGCTCTTTTTCAAAATTAGTATTAATAGTTTAATAGTGTGGTGGCCTTAGAGGCAACAAGAGATAATGACAATGACATTCCCCATTGTGCATACGAACTTGCTGGGAGTGGGAGCCCTCTCTTCTCTCTCTCTCTCTCTCCATATATATATATATATATATATATATATATATATATAATATGTATATACATGATATATATATATATATATATATATATATATATATATATATATATATATTAGTATGAAGAACAGGAACTGATTTTTAAAAAATACATGGCTTAGGAAAATCTCATTTTCTAGTCACAAGATAAACTGAGAATAGATTCTTTCCTCTCTACGTTATACTGTTAGGTAATTAATAAACCTATACTTTTAAAGATTGTTCCAGGGAATTTTGATAGTTTTTGTTCCACTCCGTTTTTAAGGTTAAGAATTAAGTCCAATTCTTAACAAGTCTTTTTTTAAATAATGAGTCCAATACAACAGGGTTATATGGAGTGCAACCCTGGACATCTACTGCTCTAATTACACAATATTTTATATAGTTTTTCTTTTAAAAATTGCCCTGTTTAATATATCATGGTATAATTCAAAACTGTATAACCCTGTTATAAAGAATTTCTTTGTAAAATCTAGATGTTTTAAGGTTCTTTAAATATCCTGGCTGACAGCTCACAACTGCTGTACTGATATAGATGCTGCAAGAAATTCCATTTGAATGAGAAAGACAACTGACATTATATTCATAATTTTATCAGAGGCCATAGTATTACTAGTCACAAAGGTCAGTGGTTTGGTTCCAGTCATATATCCCTTTTTCCAGAGGGCTTCCTACTTTATGGTCATTACTTATTAACATGATGTGTATCTACTTTATGTAAAATAAATAGTAATACTGCAAATCTCTTTGGTACATATTGGCATCTATTTTATTTGAGGTTCCTCTATGTCATAGCAGTTTTGATAAACCTTTGAATTTCAAGATATTATACTTGTATTTTCTTAGAGAAAAGTAAGCCAAATGTTTTGGAGTGCCTTTAAAAACAACATAATTTCTGCATTTTTTTGGTCTTATCATAGAACTATGTCATCATTCCAAGGCATCTTCTACAGGAGTTTAAACATTAGAAAATAAAAGACAGAAGATGATATTTTTAGTGACTATTCGACTAACTTAAGTGTTATGTCATAGTCATTGAGAATGAAGACTCTTGATTCTATGTCTGGTAGCGCTTTCCTACAGGCCTGTGTATAACATGTATGTGTGTACACGCGTTTTCTGAATATGGCTTCTCTCGCTGATCCAGTGTCATTCTTTATGAATATTTTAATCAGTCCACAACCGAAATGCCCATTGGTAGATGACTGGGTGAAGAAACTGTGGTACATTTATACAACGAAGTATTACTTGGACATAAAAAAGAATGAATCTTACGTTTGCAACAATATGGATGGACCTAGAGAACATTATGCTAAGTGAAATAAGTCAGACGGAGAAAGACAAATACCATATAATATCACTTATATGTGGAATCTAAAGAACAGAATAAATGAGCAAACTAAACAGAAATAGTCTCAGAGACATAAAGAAAAAACTGACGGTTGCTAGATGGGAGGGACCTGGGGATGAGGGAGAAGGTGAGGGGATTAGAAAGTACAAACTGGTAGTCACAAAATAGGCACGGGGATGTGAAATACAGTTTGAGGAATATAATCAATAATGTTGTAAAGATTTTCTACAGTGTTAGACGGGCACATGTCTTATTAGGGAGACCACTTCATGGATGATGTAGATGTCTGACCACTGCACTGTACACCTGAAGCTGAAGCTGAATAATATTGAATGTCAACTATAATTTAATATATATATATAGTCACGGGATATGGAGTACAGCATAGGGAATAGAGTTAATGGAATTGTAACAGCTGTGTACGATGTCAGAGAGGTAGTAGATTGGCAGAGGGGGCTTGTCACTCTGTGAGGGGTGTAAATGTCTAACTATTACATTGTTTTGTATACCTGAAACTAATAGAAAAATAATTTTTTAAATAATAAATAAATAAGTAATGGTACTTAACAGTGTAGTGAGAGACTGCCTATTTGTTTTGAAGTGCCAATATGTTGGAACAGTAAGATGTTTTGTTGATCAAAGTTATAGTATACAAATGTCTAAGAAATCACAGTTATTAATATTACCATACAGATTATGTTGACAAACACACGGGCATGTGAATTCAAAAGGAAATAAACTAGGTGATCTGTTGATGTACAAAGAGAAAATAGTTAATAAAATAGAAATGATGGGTTGGAAGGAATCCAGAAATCCAAAGCTTTGAATATCTGTTTTCGTACTATAGCACTTGGAATTCACTTAGACTTGTGCCACAAACATTTATGGATTTCCTACTATATGTTAGGTTCTGTGTTTAGTACATGAGATGAATATGACAACTTTCCTTCCCTCATGGAGCTTAAAGTATATTGGGGAAACCTGGCATGCAAATAAGTAATGACAATGTATGATAGATATGATAGGATGTATACTTTCCAATGGGAACACAAAAAGGGGCAAATTAATTTTTCCGTGGGAGCCAGGGGAGGCATCACCATTAAGGCGTATTGAACGGGAGGCAGAAAATAAAAGTATTGATGCTGAAAAATTTATGAGGACTTTGTAAAGCAACGTTAAAGAATTTTTCTTTTATCCTAATTGCATGCCGTTGAAAATTTATTATTATTATTATTATTTTGGCAGGCTGAGATCACATTTGTGTGTTAGAAATACAATTTTGAAATGGCAGAGTAAGGATGGTAGTTATCTCCGTCTTTACTATGAGAAGCAAATCTAATAATGTCATTTTTAAAATAGTGAGAACAGATACATCGGCTGATAGTGGGGGCTTCCCTGAAAACTTTTTGTATGATGTCTTGAGAAGCACTTAGGGTGAAGTCTGTTGTGGGAAACAGGCCTTCAGGATGGAGGTGGGTTGAGGAAAGAGACGATCATGAGCAGGTGTGGAGTGCTAAATTCATTTTGCTGAGAGAAGTTATTCAATGTTATGTCCTATTAGAAATCCCAATAGCCTAATAGCCAGGACTGTTCTGGTCCTCTCCAACATGAACCTCATGCAAATAGCTGGTCTTGGAAATTTTACCTCCTCAAAAAGTAATAATTAAAAAAAACAAAAGAGGCAGCAGGGTCAAAACAGAAAGATTACAAAGAAAATGAAGGAAAGAAACAAAAAAATGTGGCAAATAAATAGTAGAAAAGTATTGGATTAGTTAGAGGCAAGAACAATATTTGGTCATAAGTTTACTAGATAGATATACAGGAAGTGAGGAAGGAAGGGAGGGAGGAAGGAAGGAAAGAAGAAAGAAGGCCCCAAAAAAACCTTAGTGAAGTAGTTTCAGTGACATAGCTTCTATAAAACAAGACTAGGATTAGAGAAATAAGAAATCTGAGAAGGTATGGTGATTCAATGGAAGTAAATGAAAAGTGTTGGAAAAGCTCAGACAGAGGAAGAAGAAAAAAACTATTGAAAAATGAAAGCCTTATATTTTCTGTAGAGTGATTATCTAATTTATCATCCAAACTTGAACACTTTGGGGTTCTACTAATAACATACCAGAACCACAAGCATAAATCAGGAAGTCCTGGGCAAAGCAAGATCAAGGGTTACTCATTATTTTGCCATCTTAGAGACCCTGTGAATATTTTCTTCTCTTCCTGATAACTTGTTTTCAGAGGGACTCCATGTAGATGATTGATTCTTTGCAGTCAATTTGGTCTCTTGGGTTCTTATTTGCTTTTGTTTTTAAAAAAATTGTTTTACATTAAGGTGACCAATATTTTCAATATATTCAGATGGCTTTCCTTTCCCTGGGAATAGATTAGTTTTTCCTTCAAAGTTACCTTCTAAAGTTACCAACCCTGAGTTTCTCAGTGAGAAATGAACATTGTCTATCCAGGAAATTACTATGTGGGTCATGTTTCCTATCCAGGAAGGTACTATGTGGGTCATTTTTACACCCATACTTTAAAAACTTTTGAGCTTCAAACTTACAGAAAAGTTTCATACTCTTTACTTAAACTCCTATACCCTTTACTTGGATACACTAATTATTTACATTTTGTACCACTTGCTTTAACATTCTCTCCATATATATATATATATATATATACATATATATATATATATATATATGGAGAAAGAGAGAATGCTCTTATTTTTTTATCTATCTATCTATCTATCTATCTATCTATCTATCTATCTATCTATCATCTAAGTTGTAGACATGGTATCCCTTTACCTTTACATTGTGAATTTTCTAAGAAAAAGAATGATCTCTTACATAACCACTGTACAGTTATCAAAATCAGAAAATGTAATGTTGATACAAACTATCATCTAACCCACAACACAGATTTCATCAATTGTCTCGATATTCTTTATAGCTATTTTTCCTAGACTAGTATCCAATTCAGGATCATGCATTTCATAAACTTGTCAGGTCCATTTAGCCTCCTTTAATCCTCAGTCTTTCTTTGTCTCATTTGACCTTGACATTTATTTTTGAAGAGTAAAATTTGGTTATTTGGTTGAATGTCCTTCAGTCCGTTTTTTTCTTCTGTTTCCTCATGATCGAACTCAGGTTGTGCCTTTCTGGCAGACATATCAGAAAGTGATGCTGATGTCTTATCGATGCATCATATCAGGGAATAACACCATATTGGTTTGTCCCATTATTGGTGGTGTTGACAACCATCAATTGGTGATGAAAAGGGTGATGACTTCTAGGTTTTTCACTGCACAGTTGCTATTTTTAATTGTGGAGAGATATTTTGAGACTATTTAAATACACCCTTCCCCCTCAAACTTTCACCCACCAGTTTTAGCATTCATTGATGAATCACGCCTGAATCAATCACTACTATATAATGCAGTCATTCCTTCTACATTTATTAGTTGACATTCTATTGTAAGGAAGAACTTCCTTTTTCTCCTTGCTTATGTATTTAATGTATGTACGAGTATGTACCATACAGTTTCTTTGATGCAAATTATCTTTTATTAGATGGTAAATAGAGGAATGAAGTAGAAATAACATGGAATTGTGTTGGTTTATATGTGATTCTATCATTTTTTTGATTAATGTTTTGAAGTCACTGGGGCAAGCTTTCTCCCAATTAAAGAGAAAACCTTAGCACTTTATGAAGACCTCAAGAGAAAAGCCGAAAATCTACAGAAGTGCTTTGCTTTAGGGTAGAGTAATGGCTCATTTGGTGGCTTTAACAACCTGTATTCTTGCCACTGTGATAAGCCATATGTTGTAGCTACAAGAGCAGATAAAGAGGCTGCAAAGACATTCCCTGTGTATTAAAACAATGAAGAAATGAAGAACGCTATGCCCTGGAATGGTCTCTTTAAGATCAAATGTCTCCTAGGACCTGTATCTAGAAGAAGGAAGAATGAGCCTCAGAGTTTAAGGCTGCAAAGAATGGACTGCGGAGCTAAGTGCAAATGTCAGCAGAGATGAACTATGCTGTATTTTTAATAGGATTGTTATTATTTTCATTTATGCTCTTGTTAAAAAGAGTCGTCTTAACTAACCTATTTTTCTTATAAGCCCTAAATTATTTTAGTACATAATTTTGCAGAATGCAGAGATTTTCAGGAAAGACTATGTGGCTGCTTTTATAACATAGCAAATTCTAATATTTAGCAAATATTTGCACAACATAGTTGCTCTAATGCAGTAATTATGCATTTTATTTCTCTTAAAATTGTATCCTCACTTATGAGAGTTCACAATACTATTATTTTACTCTAGAGTCTTATCTAATTAACTTTATTTGTTGACTGATATGTTTTAAAATGAAAATCATGCAGATGAATAATCTGACTGAGTTAGCATTTTTTAAAATTTCTATTCTGAGGATTAGTCAAACTAAAGCTAAGGGGCCAAGATAGGCCAAATAAAGTTTATGAGAGACCATAAGTGTGCTAGACGAAATCTGCTAGGCTACTGTTGGAGATAATAATTTGAAATAGATATGCTTTGGGTAAGGCTTAATATTTTTAATTTAGTGCCCCCCCCAAGAAAGGTATCAGGAAATAATTTCAATTTAATATTATTAAATACGTCCCATGTTTATTCTTAAAGTCATCAATGAAATTCTCTTCTTATTTAAAGGATGGTTTTATGATTACCTGGACATTTGGGAAACTTAGCAATTAATGTCAAGGGTTATTTATTCTATTGCTGGTTCAGAAATACCTGTTATACAAATCAAGAGGTATTTTCAGCAGCTTGAGACTTCTTTTTCTTTTTAAGGTGGCAGAGTCAATGGTTAAAGAACAAAAATTCTGAATTGATTGCGTTACAAAGGAATACAGTGTTAATTAAGCTCGGCCATTGTCTTCAAAGTGGAGTCAGTAGATTGGAAGTCAGATTTCTCTTGCTGTTCAGTCACACTGCCTAAGGCAGCGACTGCTTTCTTATTAGGTGATTGGCTATGGGGAGATGTCATTGTTTGCTGCTGTAGCTAGGCTTTCCGTTAAAAATCACAGCATGAGGCTTAAACTGCTGCAACCATTATCCAGTGCTAACGTGTCACTAAAGGTCTGCTAATAGAACAAGAGGAAAAATATCAATCTTTAATTTTAGAACAGCTGAGTAACCTGTAGCACCTGTTCATTTTCTCTCATCAACCCATTTAAAACAAGACTAGAGTGATCCTTTGATGGGCTGGCTATAAGATCCTAATACCACTGTTTTTCTCTTTCTTTTCTTAGCAGAGGAAAAATTTGAATTTCAGCAAGACTTAAGAAAAGAAAAAATAAACTCTTAGTAAATTTCTCTTCAAAATTTTACTTAAAAGGCAGGTTGAGCAGTTGTAATCCAATAACGACGAGGTTACTCTAAATAATTTTTTAAAAGGATAGTTTTGTTTCATTTTCTGAAATGCATTTTGTAGATAAAAGTCAATCTCTGAGGACATAATACAATGGTCAAATGAGCAAGTTTTCTATAGAGAGCATAAACTCTTTCAAACTGTAGATAACAACCAGCTTCCATTTACCTATTTAACCATAATAAACAGAATTAGAATTTAGCAGCTGCTAGCTTTCCTTTATGTAGAGCTCAAGGCTCCATCACAGTATGGGGCAAAATTAAAGAAGGCTTTGGGGCCTGCTCTTAAGGGAGGTGAAAAGAAAGTATGGCTTCTACAAATCTTCATTAACAATATGAGTTCCAAAACATTTCCAGTGATGCTTGCTAGACCAGTAGTACATATTTAGCAAATAAATATATAGTAATAAAAGCAACATACAATTTAGTCTCAGAGTATATTCATCTTTTATTTAGTTAAATTAACAAATAAATTACTATTCTGGACTGGTCACTTTACTAGGTCCTGAGAAAATCAAGATGAGTAAATAATACATGTACCCTGCTTTCCATCATGGAACTTATTATTATTTTTTTTTATTTTTTATTTTTAATTTATTTTTAATTTATTGGGGTGACAATTGTTAGTAAAATTACATAGATTTCAGGTGTGCAATTCTGTATCACATCATCCATAAATCACACTGTGTGTTCACCACCCAGAGTCAGCTCCCCTTCCATCACCATACATTTGATCCCCCTGGAACTTATTATTGATCCTCTCTTAAAAAAATCCTTTTTGCAGTGCTAGCACACATCAGTTTTTTGTTTTTCTTTTTTTGCAGGTGAGGAAATTGAGAAACAGGGTGTCTGTGACTTGCCTAAGGTCACAAGATATTTATGGCAGAACAAGGATTAAAAGACCTCAGTATTCTGGCTTATAGTCTAGGATCTTTCTAAAAACTCTATCAAGAGGAAGACGTAGTTTGAATGGACACCTTGTGGAATAATATGAGAATGGAGTAAAATATGGGAGTATTTGATTCAAAAATTAATTCTAATGATAGAAATCCAGACGCCAGACATATTCAAAAGGAGATGTCTGTAAAATAACAAATTGCACCTTTTGTAGAGTTATCTTTTGTTTGTAATGTTCATTGGCATCTGATCACATTCTTTTGGTTGCCTATCAGAAACACCTTAGACTGCTGAGACACACATACACACACACACACACACACACACCCCACCTGTGGTAAACTTTGACCAATTTCACCTGAGGTCTGACGTGTAGCCCTAAGATTTCCTTGGCCCAAAGCCGCTTGTTGTCCTTTTCTCGGGCATTCCAACTTTTAGCATTTCCCTCCGTAGTCCCTCGGGTGCTGCATCTGTTCTGAGGTCCACCTCCGAGCAGGCTCAACCTCATTCTGCCACGACCATTTCCATCATCACAAGTACTTGATCTGTTTCACGTTTTATGGAATCGATAAATCTCATCCCTAAAGAGTCCAGCAGGCCTTTGATTCCTGACCTGACATTTGCTAATGCTATTCCTGATGACCTGCCACGCCGGATCTGCAGCCCTGCACTCTGTGTTTGACAACACTCATAAAATGAATCAATATTCAGCATTCAGTAAGTGAGCTGGGGAGTCATTTCACTGCTGCAAAAGGCAGCACTGCCCCTGGGCAGCTGTCAGAAACGGGGAGTTATTAATAGCCCTCTCTTTTCACTTAGCATAGTCAGTAGGGGTCAGGCATGAAATGATTTAATCAGTTTATGATATCTGTGACAGGGAGCACTTAAAATGTAATCACAAAATTTAGGTAGAAGTGTCCCTGGGCTGTTGTAATGTTTGTCTCACTTAATTTTCCCTAATGCTGATACAGTGCAGTGCACACTGAGAGACTGACCATATAACACGATAACACATGATGTGTTGTTGGTTTCATTTCCCTCTCTGTAAATTTGCCTTTTTAGTGGGATTTTTCACTTTAAAATATAGACTGTGAATCCCTAAGGGTCAGTAAGGAGAAATCTCTTGGGTTCATTTGCCTGGCTCTGCAAAATGTGTCTGGTGTTGAGGGGTCTCGTGAGTGGAGTAAAGAGAACCTGACTGGGCGGAAGAGGCTCAAGCTTGTAAGTCTCTTTCTGATCCCCAAAGAAAATGTGAATCCGCTAGGAACCAGGGAATATGATCCCGGTACAAACGCCTCCACACTAGTATTCGTAGTCTTATTGGGTCTGTAGGCTGCCCCTTGGAAATAAGCTTGGCAGAAGAATAAAAGCTGTTCTAGGTTGATAGCTTGGGAGGACCCTGCCTCAGCAGGGATGGGTCAGGTTGGGAAATCAGGGTAAGGTAAGAAGAGTGGGTTAGGAAATGGTAGGTGAAAAGATTAACCTAAAACTCAAAAGAAAGTGAATGAAATCATTACAAGCAAATGGCTAGGACCACATGGCAAAAGATTAGTACAGTTGTTGGGGCTGAGAATCATCAGACGGACCCAGGTTGCAAATCCCATCTCTGTACATTAATTTCCTCATTAGAAATAATATCCATTTTATAGGGTTATTATGAGAATTAAATTAGAGCTTATGTGATGTGTCTGGCACACAGAAGCTGCTCCAATGCTGTGATTCCTTCCTCTCTCTTTCCTCATCCGTAAGGCCTAAACTTGGTTAATTGTAAGGCAGTCGGGGAGACGCTGTTGCCCTGATGCTCAGATGGAAGGGCAGCATCACCACAGCCGTCTGGGACTCTTCCTCCTGCAGCACAGCTCCCGCCACTGGCCTGCCTGGTCATTGGAGGCACACTGGTCACGTTAACTCTCCTGATGGAGGAGCAGGGCAAAGCTTCAGCTCAGGACATTTTCCTCCAAATGTAGGGAAATGATAAGACAGACAAAGGCATAGAGATAGGCTGGATTTCAATGTAGGATTCTGACATGAATTAACGCTTACCTCCAAATGGGCTTAGTTCTTTTATACAACAAATATTTTCTTAGCACCCTACCACGTGCTTCTTATGAGTTTACATAGTTTATAGGAACAGCCAACTCCAGGTCACCTCCTGACTCTGTTGGATATTATAGAAGGATTGTTAGACAAACACATGCCAGTTCTAGTTCCAACTATGAATTCAGAGCCTTGAAAGCTCTGCCATTGCCCAAGACCTGTTTCTCTCTAAGTGCTTTGGTTTGCACTGCTTCACTGCTTATTTTTCTAAACTAGGAGGCCATGGTCTCACAGGAAACCAAAGTCCTAATAACAGGTGTCTCCTGTGGTAGCATAATTCTAAAATGGCTCTCATGATTCCTGGTCCTTAGTGTACACACTCCTTCTCCTAGATATTCAGTCAAACGGTAACCTAGGTATTCCTATGGAAGGATTTTGCAGACATAATTAAGGACCCAAATCAGTTGGACTTAAGGCAGGGAGATTATCTGAGGAGACCTAATCACACGAGGCCTTTAAAACTGGGTCTAGATGTCAGAGATAGGAAGTCAGAGATTGGCAGCATGACAAGTATTTGCTGACTTGAAGGTGGAAGGAGCCACATGGCAAGGAATGTGGGTGACCCCATTAGTGACAACCAGCAAGGAATAGGGGACCTCCATCCTACCACTGCAAGGAGCTGAATTTTACCCAAAACAAGGATGAGTGTGGAAGTGAATTTTTCCTTAGAGTCTCCAGATGAGAAAGTCTGGTCAACACCTCAATTTCACTCTGTGATACCCTGAGCAGAAAATCCATCCATGCCATGGCTGACTTCTGACCTACAGAACTGTGAACTAATCAGTGGGTGCTGTTTTAAGCTGCTAAATTTGTTATGTAGTAATAGAAAACTAATACATCTTCTCGCATGTTCCACATCAGTTGTCTCCTAGGTCAGAGGGAAACATGATCTCGTTTTTCTATTTTCACATCCTACATCCATTTCAAGGTCATCTATTAAGTTCTTTCTGTTGGAGGAAAACGCTGTCAGTTCATTTGCAAAAACAGATGCGTGTGAACTTCTGCAGCTAGTGAATGACTAAGGCTTTCTTACTTTACCGGCTCTGTCCACTTCTTTGGATTCTCTCTGCTGACTAATCACTCAGGAACCGCCCAGGGGAATTCTCTGACAGACTACTATGATTATAGTTATATAATCCCCAAAACACTGAAAATGTTCATTGAGTGGCAAACATAATTTGCCCCAAGGGAAGAGGAGAATCCTTCTCTCACAGCAGGAAGACTCAGGTTTTTTTCCCTGTCAAGTCACCTGCTACAACCTTGTGAACCACTCATGTATTTGAAAAACAATTCTTGGCAAAGGATTATTATCCTTTTGTTTACTGGTTTAACTTAAGGACCCTGAAAGCCTCAAACTCCAGTTAGCCTATTCTTGTGTGATGTCTGCCAACCCCGCCCCCTCCTGGGCTTTCATCTTAGAAAGAAAGAATGGGTCTTCTGGAACTTGCTGAATTTCGGCCATACATTTTTATCCAAGACGCAGCTCTATCATGTTAAAAGTCGTGGCGTTACATGGAGAGCATCTTTACTCCATCCATCTGTTGCTTAGTCCGTAGTTCTTATTAGTTTTTGATTCTAGGATTTTTAAAATATGAGAGATTCACTTTGATCTGCCTAAGTTGGAAGTAACATTAAAAGGTGGGCAGAGAATGTGAAAAGGAGTGTGTGTGGGGAATCATATTCACTGAAATGCCTTATTAAAGAGACAGTCAGTCCAAAGAACAACCGCACATATATTTTTAAGACTGACAACCATTTAAGAGAGTATTTACATAGAAGAGTATATGTGAAAATTTCATAAATGGAGATCGTAAGTGTGATTTAAATCAATTAACCTACTAGGAGGTTAACATTAAACTGGGCTCTTGGGGAGACAGTGAACACAGGGAGCTTATAGGCGCCTCATATCTTCTTGTCTATCTCTATGTGGTGAATATGGAAAGTAACCAAGTAATATCTGTTCAACCATTATTCACTGTCTTTGGAACAAATGGAGCTCTCTTAAGAGCTTGCTGTGTCTGGATGCGTGAAGTTCTGTGGTTCCTTCTTTTCCATTTGTCTTATGATTTGGGATTAAGCCAATGATGCATTTATTGCCTTATACATTGAGAGGGCGCATGAGGACTGTTGCAAGATATTCAGGGAACTGTGGATGTTCTATATTTTCTCTGTGTTTCTTCACAGGGATTGTCAAGAATGGAGCTTGGGGCTAAAGTTTTAAACTACCCGTCAATGAATGTCCATCTACCTAAATTCCTGTACATAATATCTGACAACTTGCAAGACCTGAAAGCCAATTATTTTTAAAGCAGTTTATTTGCTATTTAGTTTTGTAAAAAGCGATCTATTCCACTATTCCAGCTATTCCACTTAACCACACAATTCCAGGCAGTGTTCCAGAGTTCAAGGTAGAGTATGTGGCAGTAATCTAATCATAAGATTACATAGTACTATTTAATTTTGGGGCAGAAACCCACATCTGCAAGATCTTTATTCTCTCTCTCAGGTTGCCCAGACAAAGAACTGGATGCAGGGCTTCACACAGTGTCATGCAGTGTATATGTCACATTAATTGAATTTATAAATTGACTCCAGAAACATGAGCACAAAGACCTTAAATTCCCATTGTCCAGGTGACTCGAAGCAGATGCTTAGGCATAATGTTGGCAGGATTGGAAGTTCTGAAGGGACTCGCGCTCGCTGCCCTTTGTATTCCTCTGGCCATTACTTACTGATGGACCTTGAAGCTCCTTGGAGTTTTATGCACAAGAAAGGAAGATGTCAGATTTGCCTTCTTGAGTAGTTTTATCACTGTCACCTGTGATCTTTATTTAACATTCAGTTGTAAGAGAGAGTTCCCAACAAAAAGATGCTGGAACACGGCCATTCCATTAACATAGAGGCCATGCTTTCTTCAAAACATCCAGGCTGAGCTCTAAACCAAAGAATGCTTTGTAGATGGCCGCGGTAGAAAAGATTTGTGGAAATTTTATGCCACTATAGATGAATTTGTTTGGAAGAATAGAAATGATTACCAGCACGGTAAACTTTGGGACATCACAGTGAGGCATTGTGCTAAGTGCTTTTGCAGGTTGCGTCATTGGATCTTCCTAACAGCCCTGAGAATCACGTGACATCCTTCCTGCTTTACATGAGAAAAAACAGAGGCCTATACATGATCCACCTTTGTATAGCTATGAAGAACTTTCCTTAATGGTACCTTGGCCTTTATACCAGAACCAGATTAATTTACTCAGGGCAAAGTACAATATGGGTTTCTAACTTATAGTGTGGATATATGGTCACAGTGATTTTGTCTAAATACATTGCTGCTTCTGAATATTTCTAATAAAATTCAGAAGAGAAAAGGTTTTTTAAAACCTCATTTTACTTCTGGCTTTCTCACTAGGAAGCCGTGTCCACTGAGCCAAGTTACTCACTAATCTAGGGCTTGACATTCTTCTCTAGAAATGGAAGAGTTTCCTTGGTGAGCTTTACAATCCATGACTACTCTAAAATTCTGGAATTTTATACAATTGGGGTCCTTCTACACAAAATATTATAGCAGTGCTCATAATCTGACATGACGTCTGAGACAACTACTCATCTTCCTATTTTCTATTTATTGAGCTCTTATTATGTTTTAGGAACCATGCTAAGCAATTTGCATGCATCATCTTATTAATCCTCACAAATATCCTGCTAAAATGATTCCCATTCTACAAATGAGGAAACGGACACAGAGAAGCTAAGTAATTTGCCCAAAGTCTCATAGTTTATATGGTGATGGAGCTGAGATATGAAAAACAGTCTGTATGACCACAAAGCCTGCTTCTTAACCATTGATTGATTTGCTTCCCATTATTCAGTCTTAGGGATAGAATAAGTTACATAGTTTAGACAGGACATTTCCGCCTGATAGTCATTAGAAAAACCCACAATGATTTTAGAAGGAATATAGAAATATTTTAGAAAAGGGAACGGAGAGCTGGAAAGAAAGTAAGAGAAGATTTCTCTTCTTAATCTACATTTTCTTTACCTAGTATTAGGAATATTAATGTGTTGTCGGTGTTGGTAATATTAGTATTAATACTGACTTAACATTGTTGCCATGCCTGCCGTAAGTCTTCAGGATTTTTTGCATTTATGTGATCGAGAATGATTTTCCATTCTTCATTATTCCTCTGGGTAGTTCTCAGCGTGGACTGCCTGATGTCTTACATCTATTTCCGTGCATGTAGCAGACAGGGCGTATTAGGATGACCATATAATTTATCGTACAAATGGGGACATTTTTCAGAGTGAAAAGGGGTGCTATGAATGATTGTGCTAGAACAACACCGTGAACCAGGACCGTCCCAGGCACACCAGGCAATATAGTCAGTCACCCTGACCATAAGAAAATAGGTTTGTGCTTCTACTTCCAGTTGATGGGACAGAGGTTTTCAGATACTGAGCCTGAAACACGCAATTCTCTTTTGGACTCATTAACATTTAGTAAATCTTCATGGCCAACCCTTGTTAGGTGACGTCCACATGCCAAATTCTCCTTCACATGAAGTAAAATATGTTGAGCCAAAGCGTTCAAAGTTAGAATGCTCCCTCATCACAGACATTAAGTACCAGACATGGGCTATGATTTAAGTTTCATAGCACATTGAACATCTTTTGCTACATCTTCAGCAAGTAGCAAACACTATTCAAGTACCAATCATTCACCAGTACAATAGTACACTTTTGTTACTTTCTTGACTGTTGGCCCAGAAGGTCACATATATAATAGATAGTACATGAACCTTCCTCCTTTTACGCTCTGGTCTCTCACACAAGTGCTGTGATTCTGGGGTAACTACATATAAGTACTGCTAAGAAAAGACAAGTTGACTTGTAACCTCCGTGACATATTGTTTTATCCACTAAAAGGATACAGCATCCTTTTGTTCAGGAGTGAGACACAATTTTTTTTTTTTTTACCATACAAATGCATTCTGAGAATGGTATTTCCTGTCGGTGGCCTGCTAGAGTTGGATGGTAAGATAGTTAACAGTTATATCCTTTTTCTCTCTATTCTATTCTATTCTGTTCTATTCTATTCTATTTTATTCTATTCTATTCTATTCTATTCTATTCTATTCTAATAAATGATGCAATTATTCTCATAGCTTAGACAGCATTTCATATCTAATTTTACACAAAAATAAAAATAATAATTTACCAAATGAAGATATTTTAATGAGTTTAAAATTTAAGACTTCCCTCTTACAAAGTAGCTTTCATTTATTAGGTTGGTGCAAAAGTAACTGCGCTTTAAAAGGCTAAAAATAATTGCAAAAACTGCAATTACTTTTGCACCAACCTAATAATAATAGCATATTGGTTACCTTCATTGTTTGGTGGGGTATTCTGGTTCTAGAAAATATAAAATTTTAAAAAGAGGTTTAGGCATTAATATTAAGTGACTTGCAAATAAAGAAGTATGGAGACTTTTCAGAAATGGATACCTGATTAAGTTTTAGAAATGTTTGCTTATCCATTGTGACCTTTTTTGCTACCTCATTCATTCACTGAACAAATATCTGGTGTGTCTATATGCTCAATAGCAGTTACTGGGACAACCATTAGACATTCAAAGATGAATAAAGTATAGTTTCTGCCTTCAAGAAACTGACTGATTTGTGGAAGAGATGGGCAGGAGGGTAGGAAACTCCAACAATTAGGTAAGCCTTATGATAGAAGATGTGCTGGGGGTTGCGGGAGCACAGAAATCTTCCTGGTGGTTAAAGAAGTGGAATCTGGACCCAGGTCATATGGGTCTGAATCCTAACTTTGCCACTGGCTGGCTGTGTGGCCTTGAACAAATTACCTACCCAGGAAAGAAGCCCTCGCATGATTTTTCAGGATGACATCCCCTGAACATAAGCCCTAATGCGTCTTTTGGAGCAAGAATTAATATAAAACCCGGTCTTATTTTCGGGGAAACACGGTAGTAAGCTCAGCATTATAGCTGTTAAGTAAGGAAAACAGAACAGATGAGCAGTGAGCTTTGGTTGGGGTGGGTGTAGGGGAGATAGAGTAGTTTCTGCAGAGGAAATTGCATATATTAAAGGACTTGGCAGTAGTGGTCTTGGAACTGTCAAAAAGAGCAGAAAGGGGGCAGCAATGAGAGAAGAAACTGGGGAAGTAAGCAAGAACCATATTATACAGTCTTGTACAAAAGCATGGCAATGATTTGCATTTTCAGATTCATGTTTTTACAAATACCGGGGGTGTCAACAAAATGTATACAAGTGGACACTTTGGTCAATGTTACTCAAGCAGTAGTTCGCCGTAATCAGAAGTGTCTGGACGCTGATGGTAACCACTTTGAGCACCTCTTGTAATTGCAGAAGTCAAATGTGACTTGTATTTATCTTTTGTTATCAGTCTGTATTGAGGATTACAATTTTAATACAGTTTTCCTTTCTTAAAATGTGTATACATTCTTTTGGCACCCTCTGTATTTACATGGAAGACAGATTGGGAAGGGGGTTAGTGTGGAGACAGGGAGACCAGTCAGAGGCTATTGACATAGTTCTGATAGAAAATCACTGCGGCCTTAAGCCAAGGGTATTGGTAGTAGGGGTGGACAGAAAGGGAATTGATTAGAAAGCTGTTAAGAAAATTATTAGGATTTGGTGACTGAATGTGTGGAATAGGGATGAGGGGGAATCAGATGTGACTCCCAGGTTTCGGGCTTGTGTGACAGGTAACGCTGAAGCAGGGACTAAAGGAGATAAGAACAAATTAAGGAAGAGGTAGAGCAGGACGGTGGCTTTCCTTTTGGGTATTGTGAGTGTGTGGAGTCTGCCTCAATAGGCTTTTGCCTGTTCAGGAGGTCTAAAGGTCAGGAGACACCTCTCTCAGCTGGAGAAATGGATTTGGGAGTCTTCTTTAAGTGCATGTGAGTTGAAGCCATGAGAGTGGGTGAGATTACATGAAGAAGAAATAAAAAAAGAATAGAACGGAGTTTAGGATAGATTCCTGGTGATCACTAATTTGAAGGGTGGATAGTAACATAAAAACATGAGAAATAGACCGAAAAGGAATGTCCAGAGAGGAGGAAAACTTGGAGAAGGTGTTGTCATGGAAACCAAGAGAAGAGAAACTTTCAAGAGGGAGAGAGTGGTCAACCATGTCAAATCCTGCAGAGACGTTGGGTAGGACGAGGACAGAAAAGTGCCATTGAATTTAGCAACAAAGAGGTCATTATTGATTTTGGCCAGAGAGACTTCCAGGGGGTAATAAGGAGTGGCAGCCCGATTGCAGTGGGTTGAGCAGTGAATGGGAAGAGAGGAAGTCTGGCTTGTCTGTAAAGGAAAATCAAGACACAGGGCAGAGGAATGGGGAGTGTAGGGTTTTAGCTGTCTGTGTTGTAAGTGGCATCTTCATGGCAAAGTGAAAGCCTATTAAAAAATAGATAGATGTTAGGAGGATGTGATTTTATTTCAGGAAGAAAAGGTCCAGAAAATATCCACCCTGCCCCACCCCCATGAATGCAACAGCACTCAAAAGTTTATCTTCTCTGCTCTCGCTTGTGTGGTTTGCTTTGCCTATTTTCATTTGAAAACATGCCTTCTTTATTAATTTACCTAGTTATAGGATTCATTCATAATGAATGCTAATGTGGTTTGCAAGTATTATTTGTCACAGGCATGTCCAGTAGCAATGATAACAATAATAACTGTTACGTCCTCTTTTTGGCATCATTTCAATTGGATTTATAGCTCTGTTGGAGGACAGCATTGAAAGGAAGCATTTGGAAGGTGTCTGGGGTTGTTTTGTAGTGGGAGGGAGGCTGTGTTTAAATGCTACTACATTCCCTCACTTGAGGAAGTACGCCTAATAATGAAACAAGTAGGAAGAAATACTGAACTGTGTTTCATAAGGCGCTTAATTCTGTGGCACTACGAGGGCAATCCCTTTGTTTGTTTGGCAATCCTTTTTTGAAGAAGGGGCATGTTAGTGGTATGGTTTGGGGGTTTGTTCTTGATCTTGAGCTGAACTGTTGGAATATTTTGAACAAGTTATTTAATTTATTTCTGCTTGTCTTCCGTCCTTCCTCCCTCGCTTCCTTCTTCATTGTGTAAAATAGGAACAATAACAATAGTAATAATCTCTTTAGGAAAAGCTTGTGAAAAAAAGTTTCTAAATAATTAATAGAATGGTTGTTACCATATTTCTGAGTCATTGTCCATTTGCTTGTCACCAGGTGATCACTTTATGTGGAGAGACAATTTTTTAAAGGTATTTTTAATTGTTTTCTAGATTATTCTATTCCATGTGGCTATTTTTAAATGATAAGGAATAGACAAATGCCCCTTATATTTCATATATAATAATATATTAAGGGAAAATAATAATACAGTAAGGGGTAGGAGGAAGTTTATGCATTAGATTAGCCATTGCTCTCTGCTTTGTATTAATTTAGGTCCCTTCTCCATCCTACCACAACATGTCAGTCAATTTAAAATACCTATTAGCAGGACCCTGGCTGGCATTAAAGGAAAACTTACGTGATGAGTTTTTCCTTGAGATGATCAACTGCAGAATTGTCAGTTTTTTTAAAGAACTCCTTTGCACTGTCACAGCTTCCTTGGTGCTTGCTAAGTTTAGACTTTGGGATGGGCCAACGTAAATATATGGAAGGATATAGGGAATGCTTTTATCTTCTGTTGTAGCCTCAAAAATTGTTTCCTAAGGCAAAAGTCCATCTTCATTAGACAAAGTTCAGAGAGATTCATTAATTCTGAGTATCTACAACAGATGATTCTTCAAAGGCTTAGACCCACTGGAGAGCTGTTGGATTAGAAGCACAACCCAGAGATGGCTTTGTTTTAATTAGGATACAACATTCACAGATTCATGGAATAATAGTGTTGGAAGGGGCTGCACAAGTCACCTATTCCATCTGTCCTTCCAGTGCCGGAACCCCTCCTATCTGCATCTTGACCAATTGTGAGCATTTTTACTAATAGGCATTTTACCTCCTTTTGAGGTAGTGCATGTTAAATTGTTTCAGGTATGGGGAAGTGTACCCCATAATGAGCCTAAAATGTACCTCTCTGTCATAATACACACTTTTTGTCCTGTTCTCTAGAGCACCACCCTATTTTCATGAGAGACCTTCAAGTATTTGATGACAACTCTCATGGCTTTTCTAAGCCTTAATTTCTTCAGACTAAGAATTTCTCTTTTGCATAAACACTTATTATTTTTAACATGGTCTTCAGAATGGTCACCCCCCTTCTCTACCAAATCTATCATCACTTTGAAAGATGTGGTTTGCACAGCGTTCTGTATAGCCGGCTAGTATATCTGTGCATCTGAACCCTCTATCTACTTACTGACACATGATTAAGGAGTAGGTGAAAGAGTCTAGAACAGTGCCTGAAATAGTTGATTGAGTTAGAATTATATAATTAGGTCATGAAAACATTTTATGGCTATTGGAAATCACCTTCTTTTGCATTTGAACTCTTAGCAACCTGGGTCTTCTCTAATCTGTACATGGTATTTGATTATTTTCTGTTTGTTTTAAGATAAATAAACTGCTTTCTATTTCTACCTGCCAAATTTCATTTAAATTTGAATAATATTGGTTGTAAACATTTTTTATGCCCGTCAAAATCAATTCAAATTTCTATTCATCATCCAGATTATTAACTAACCTTCTTGCTTTGGTTATTGGAAAAATAACCAAAAGTTTGCCTTTAAAGTCTTTTTCTAGGTTGTCGATAAAATTTTTGAATAGGCAAGATCTAAACACAATATTCTGGGAGCTTCTACTAAGACAAGTTGACATCCATCAACTAACTTGGCTGGTTGTTCTTGATCTTGTCTGTAAGGATCATCCTGAGGCTTAGTAAAATGCCATCTTGAAATCAAGAGATACTCTGTGGCATTCTTCTAATGACAGCCTGATTATTCTGTCAAAAAAGAAAAAGAATAGGATATGAGATAAGTTTGGCATACTTTCATTTATTAATATCTAGTTTGGGGGAGGACATGTTATACTGTTTGGGATATAGTTTTACCTAATCTTTTACTTAAAAAAAAAATGAGCAAAGCCTATACTCATCTCCATTCTCCTAGCATCTCCCCTGTTCCTTGGGATGTCACAAAGTTCCTAATTTTGATTCTGCACACTCACACTAAAATTTTTCCAGTACTTGGAATGTAGCTGGTCTAAGTTAGCAAGCTTGAATTCACTTGAAGTGACTTCATGCTGTTTTCTTACTATCTTACATCTTAGATGGGGCTTTGAGTCCTCTTTTTGATTCTTGTTCTATACTTCCCAGGGAAAAATTAAATCAGAGCAAAAAAGGGAATTGATAAGTACTGCCTTCTTCTTGTCATCCTTTATTATTAATTCGCATATCTTGGACACTGGTCCTGTAACAATCTTGTTTATCTTCTTGTTCCACACAACTTTATGTAATCTTCATCATTTTCTTTTTCTTTCTTTTTGCAAACCTCAGCATTCTGGAAATTAGACTTTCTGGCGCCATGTTTTATAGGTTCCTACCAACTTTCTAACATAAGCCTGGTGAGGTAAGTCTCCTCATTACTACTCCATCTTACCAGAGTGTCAGTTTAGTCTTTAGACTTTGAAATAGGTCATCATAATTTTTCATCTGGTTGGTAGTTATATATATATACATATATATATAACTTTTCATATATATATATATATATATATATATATATATATATATATATATATATACTCTCATAAGATTACCACTATTGTTCCTTTCTTAATCTTTTCTTTATTCTTTCCCTGTTTGTGTTAGATTTTCACGTAGATGAACACATCTTTAACATACAATTTAATTATTATTCATCTCACTGTATTGGTACATAGGTATATTAGTTGGGGTTCTCCATTGAAACAGAATCAATAGGAGATATGAGGAATTGGTTCATACGATTACAAAAGCCAAAATGTTTCATGATCTGCAGTCTACACGCTGGAGGGAGACTCAGAAAAGCTGGTGCTGGGAAAGTCACTTGACTTCTGGGTCTCCATCTCTCCTTCTTGAAAATTAAGGTATTACATAAAATAATTTTTTGGATCATTTCCAGAACTGACATTTGAGGATTCTGTAATTTAACACTGCCTGAGCTCGTACAAGACCTCAGGAATAAACAGATTCTAAAGCAGTTCTTTTTTCTGCACATAGGAATCACCTGGGGAGCTTTAAAAAAAAAACAAAACAAAACCTGCTGCCTGGATCTCACCCCAGAGAATCCAATTTAAGGAAGATGGAATGTGGCCTGGGTCTGGAATTAAAAAGAAAAACACCAAAAAAAACTCCCTAGGTGATTCTGTGTTCAGCCAACTGTTTTAAAAGGTCTTCCCATTGTCATATTAATAGATGATCAAGGCCTGGTATACCACAGATGTTACTATTTCGACCCTAAAAATAAACAGGAAGGCTGAATTCTTGAGAGTCAATGATGCTATTTCAGATCTTTTCACACGGAGGTAGTTTGCCATACGGTATCGTTTTGTCATACAACAACATGTATTTGTGTGCATGTGTGGGTGTCTATAGCCTGTAAATCTGTTGGGTAAATTAGATAGGGCTAAAAAGGAATTGAAGATTACAAATTATCTCTACCGGCTGTTGAATATTTCATGTCAATTAAACATTTGCAAAAACCAAGTATAGTATTATGATCCTCTCGTAACCATTATGAGACTGGCACATCTCCATACAGCAAGAGCCATTGCTGAGGCCACTGTACTACCCTGGCATGAATCATAATCAACTGGGGTCCCCCTGGACATAATGAACAGTAATATAATTTTGTACTTATTCTCCTAGCATGATGAAGCAGCAAGCCAAATTGAGTTTCTAGATAAATTTTGACATATGGGTCTTATTCCTAAAGAAAAAGAGCTATTGTTGCTCTGGCTTTGTTCCAGCATTCCGCAGCAATCCACACGGTAGCTTATTGTTGTAGCACAAAAAGGTACTACAAGTATTTTTTTTTTTTTTAATGAAAAAGAACAAATTGCTAAGTTCAATTAGTTCTTTGGGGCAGATTTTGGAATTTCTGTTCAGTCTGGCTGCTGGATCCTACGTGAGCTATTATTTGATTCACATGGGAGCAGACTGAAAGTCTTAAAGGCCTGTGAACCACAAGACCACAGTGGGGGCTTCTAGCTGGTGGTGGAAGGATCACGCAGTCCTCTTCTCCACAGCAGATGTTAACATAAAAAAAAAAAAAAATCAGCCATAAGAAAGGAGGTTAAGAAGTTGTAGCAGAATCGAAACAAATCTAGGTCTCTCAAGCGACAGTCTGAGAAGTCCACTTGACATTTATGAGTAGATGCGGTTTGAGGACGTGTGTAAGGGTAATCAGTTCAAGGATGCTTTTAATTAAAAAATTTAAGTTAAACGGCAAACATACATGTTAAAACATCTCAGTCGACACTATCTCTTCGGCTTATAACAAGTATTAGTAAATGTGTAGTTAAGAGTTGGGCCCTGATCTGTAAATATTTTTCAGGGAGACAAGATTCTAGGGTTAAACACCTAGCAGTAGCAGAAAGCAGAAGTGGAGTGTCAATGTACAGCCAAAGTCAGAAGCTGGGAGGAGAAGGACAGCGACCATAGGGACCAGTATTACAGAAGGAAACTCTGCTTATCCGCGTTACCAGTTGACCAAAAGATTCCAATGCGGGTTTGAGTGTCAAATGTGGTGTTCTCAGTATGGAATTATTGAGATGATGTAATGGAGAAACAGGAATTCTCCTGCAGCCATTTTAGTAGGGAGGAAACTCAACTTAGGGCTCAGCTTGTTTTCTAGAAGAAAAAGATTGCTGTTAGAGGCAGATATGGGAGGGATGAGAATTGAAAGAGATAGAAAGAGACTTTCTTTTCGCATGTCAGGTTTCTTGGTAGTTATGTCTGTTGACCCCGCATGACTCTGCTGGCACAACTTTTGGCAGAATCCAAAATCTGGGAGCCAAACCAGGCATTTAACTGTTTCTTCCACTGCACAGCCATAGAGGCTGGTTTCAAAGTTGGTGATCACTGCTCTCTGTGGATCTAGAGTTACTCTTTCAGTAGGGGTTTTAGGAGTGCTTACTTAGCACGAGGAAACTGGTGAATGAGGCAAAATACCATTCCTGCCCCAGTGGAGTTTACAAGCAAGTCCCTGAGAGGTCAATTGTTAACTTGCAACGGTGATAAAGGTTGCTGTTAGGGCTTATAACAAGGAGACTTAACTTTACCAATGTGGGGCTGGAGTGACTAAGGAATGCATTCCTGAGGAAGTGACAGTTAAGCATAAATCTGAAAGATGCACCGGAGATAGAGGCAAAAGCATGAGGCAAAGTGTTCCAGACAGTGGAAAGAGCATAGGCAAAGTCCCTGAGGTAGCCAGGAGCCTGGTATTGAAGGAATGAAAAGTGTAAAAAGGACAGCCTGGCTGGAGCAGGTGAGCAAAGCAGGAGCAGAGGAGAAAGAGCCGTCCTTTGCACAGCGCTCATGGGCTTTTGCCTTTCTCCTAAAAACAGTGGGAAGACATTGAAAATGCAAAGCTGGGGGAATGACGTGCACATTCTAGTACGTTGAAAGAGTCCTCCGGGAACAGAGTGCACAAAGGACTAGGGCTGGAATGGGACTTGGGCTCTGAGAAGCCTGGGAGAGGCTACTGCAGAAGCCCAGATTAGAAGACTGGAACAGGGCAAGGGTGGTGGAAGAGATGGAAGGGAGAGAAATGGAAGCATTCAAGATATATTTATAAGATGGAATGGTCAGGTCTTGGCTTAGATGCCATGATAGTGGTTGCCATGCCAATGTTTAGGGCAGTCTCAGAATTTTACCTGACCACTCTGGCCATCTTATCTCAGTTTCTGGATTGTTTATTTAGATTAATGCTGGACAGTTAGTGCCCCAAACTAAGTATGTGTTCTGAGAGACTGCCTCATGAATAAAAATCACACTCTCCGGTGATTTTTATTCATGGAACAATTGTACCTAGAGACAACTCAATAGGAAAACTATTAATAACTGGTGATAATATCATCTCACTGCTTCAAAATAAATGTTTTTCATTTTCAAAAGTTCTAAGTTCAGTTACTTGCAATATTTCTGCTTACATGGTAAAGGTCTATAAATCAAGATGCAAATATCATAGGCTTCTCTCACACGTTATTATAGGAATGGCAATTTTCTTGGAGTTATTTCACTAAATTTGCATATGTAATCAAATGGAATATATTCATTTCAAATGATTCTGAATCATTTTCATTTTTTCCTATTTTAAAAATGAGTTTTATTTAATAACGTTACATTCCCAGTTTATATACTAGTCCTATTATTACTCTCCCTTAATAGTTCTGTAAAATCCCTTCCAACTCTCAAAATTTCATGATTTTCCTGCCTCTCTTCTTATCTCATTCCATCTCTTCTCTCTGTTTTCCATCTCTCTCTCTCTCTTTGTGGAAGGAGTGGCTGGCATGATGGAGTGTAGTTATCAAAAGAGGCTTGGGTCCCAGTCGTTGCCAATCCCCTTTCCTCAATTTCCTCTCTGCATCAGCTTCAAATGCAGTCACTACTCAATTTAGTCCTCAAATAAAATGCTCTTTGTTGCAATGACATTTTTTTCCCCCTGGTATCAGGCAAAATGGCATATCAGTCTGATCATTTTATAGCAATTGGCAGATTTTACTTGTGTGGGGAGTTTTTATAGTAGTTGGTTACCTTTTTTTAAGTTGCCATTTGGATCAAGGAGGACTTTATTTCTTAACTAGGATTATTCCTTTCTCGGATATTAATTTAGAATTGTTTTTTCCCTCTAAATACCAAATTCATAGAGATGCTACATAGTTTTTTTTATTTTCTTTTTTAACTGGATTAGCCCCATATCAGGTATTTCATAAAGCCAGGATAAATGTATTTAAGAGAAAATATCCATCTTATGAGTAATATTTCCCCCCAATACAATGAGGTCCATTTAAAGGAATACCTGAAATAAAAATAATCCTAATGATAGATCTAATGCATCAGACCCATTGAGTTCCTTTAAACCTTATTCAATAAATGCCTGATTAATAAATAATCCTGTTAAATGAGTAAAACCCCCGTGTGCCAAATGGAGACATACAAAGCGATCATGAGCACACTTGTTATGGGAGAATGATAGATGAATAAATCTACTGTGCAATTAATTTATGTCTGAACCATGATGAAATCCCCGTGGCAATGCCAAATCTGTTAGAGGAATAGATTTATCATCTTCTTTCAAGCAATTGCATTCCAGGAATTTAACAAAATACTATATATATTATCTGAGTCTCCTCATATCTATTTATTTACATGGGGGAAGACAGTTCCTTCCGTGCAGTCAGAGCTGAAGAAATGTTTATTGTTATTGATACCAAGCATAACCGGAACAATCTCTGATGGAAACTACTAACGCTGATAGCTAGCTAGTCTTGTCTGTTTCTGTTTCTTCAAACTCAATAAAAGTTGCCTAACTTTCAGATAGCTTAGTGTGAATAATTCTACTTTTTAAAAGATTAACAGCAAGCCAACCATGTGTATGGAGCCAAATGGGTACTAGACTTGAAGTGATCGAGGGGATCACTTTCTAAGTTATATAACTGTCTAACCACTCTGCTGTATACCTGAAGCTAATATAATATTGAATGTCAGCTGTGATTGAAAAGAATTAAGACTAAAATGAAAAACTTAAACAAAAACATGCCACAGGCTATTTTGAAAACAATCTGTACTTCTGCATATTGTGGTTCCACTTAGCTTATGCAAGCACAAATTTGGGGACCATATTTTGTGTATTTTAACTTTAAAAGACAGCTATCATATTTTGGTACTTTTAGACAGGCTTTTTTTGATACAAAAAATTAAAATTTTTTTTGATACTTTTTTTGATACAAAAAATTTAAAAAAATGTTTGGAGCTAAAGGTTAGGTAGTCTGAAGTTTATGAGTAGATTCAGAACATGGTGGCAAAGTTAAAAGAGATTTTAGGATCAACCAACAAAACCACGTTTAATGCAATTTTCTTTTTGTTTTGGGAGAACTAGAGCTGATATTTTTAAATCCAGTCCTTTTTACCAATGTAAGGGATTTAAGAGATAAAACCTGAATAAAAAGGTTTGTGCAGTGATATAGAAAGATGTGGACTTTAACCAGAGGTTTGGGGTTTTTCTATTGATTTTTTTTTTTTTTGGATAAAAAATGAATTTGCAAAGGTGAGGTAAAAGAGGAGGGATTCCCTTCAAACTTGAGGGAAGAAAGAATTTGTTTCATTGGGATAACATTTGAGGTCAGCTTTAAATAACATTTTAATAGGCATTCAGTAAACACACAGACCTAAGTCTATGCAAATGAAATTAAAATATTATTCTAGTTTAAATCCAGTCTGCTCTTTTCACAATTAGTAACTAGGCATCATAATTTTTTATTAATATCTGTATGCAATAATTTTGCATTATCTTGTTTCTAAGACTTAATAACAAATAAATACTTTACAAATCCATATATGTTTCATTTATTTGCTCAATTATTCATGATTAATATTATGCATATAGCATTATAAGGCATTCTTTGATATAATTTTGGGTATACATAAAGAAACAAAAAGAAATAGAAGTTATGGTTCTTGCAGAACTTATACTGAAATGACATTAACATATGAAATAATTCGTTAGAACATTGTGTCTGGCATGTCACTCATTTATGAACTATCTTCATGAATTACTCTGCAATTTAAAAATATTTTCCTGTTAGCTATATTTTTTAATAAAAATCTTAAAAAATAAATAAAAATATTTTTCTTTTTATGGTGATACAATATACATATCATAAAATTTACCATTTTAACCATTTTTAAGTGTATGGTTCAGTGGCATTAAGTACATTCACACTGTTGTGCAACCATTATCACCATTTATCTTCAGAACTTCTTCATCTTCCCAAATTAAAACTCAGTACCCATTAAACAATAACTCCCCGTTTCCCCCTCCTTTCAGTCCTTGCCAACTACTGTTCTTTCTGTTGCTATGAATTTGATTGACTACCCTAGGTGCCTCACATAAGTGGAATCATGCAATATTTGCCCTTTTGTAACTGGCTTATTTCACTTAGCTTAATGTCTTCAAGGTTCATCCATGTCATACATAGCACGTGTCAGAATTTCATTCCCTTTTAAGGCTGAATTTTACAACATTCAGCCTCTTATCCACGTTTTCTCTTTATGTGGTTTCAATTACCCATTATCAACAGTAGTCCAAAAATATTAAATGGAAAATTCCAGAAATAAACAATTCATAAGTTTTAAATGCTGAGTAATGTGATGAAATCTTGCACTGCCTTGCTTCATCCAGCCCCGGACGTGAACCATCCCTTTGTCTAGTGTATCCACGCAGTATGTGTTACCCACCCATTATTCACTTAGTAGCCTTCATGGCTATGGTTATCAGATCGACTGTCACAGAATGCAGGTGCTTGTGTTCAAGTCACCCTTATAGTAGCCTAACGTAACGTCACCATGTCTATGTCATTTACCTCACTTCGTCTCATCACATCCGTATTATATCATCTCACGTCATCACAAGAAGAGTGAGCACAATACAATAAGATATTTTGAGAGAGAGAGGCCACATTCACATAACTTTTATAATAGTGTGTTCCTGTAATTGTTCTATTTTATTATTAGTTGTTGATGTTACTCTCTTACTATGCCTAATTTATAAATTAAACTTTATCTTAGGTATATATAGAAAAAAGCATGTTATATATAGGGTTTGGTACTATCCATGGTTACAGGCACCCACTGGGTGACTTGGACTGTGTTCTCCACAGATAAGAGGGATGGAGGGTGCTGCATTATTATTTTTTTTTTTTAAGGAGGGCTCAGCTCACAGTGGCCTATGCAGAGATCGAACCGGCAACCTTGGTGCTACCAGCACCATGCTCTAACCAGCTGAGCTAACTGGCCACCCCTGTATTTCATTTTACCATGTATATGGTAAAATGTATATGTATATACCACATATTGTTCATCTGTTCATCTGTTGATTAACATTTGAGTTGTTTCCTCCTTTTGGCTATTGTGAATAGTCCGGTGATGAACATGGGTGTACAAATATCTGAGTTTCTGCTTTCACTTCTTTTGGGTATATACCTAGCAGTGGAATTACTGGATAATATGATAATTCTATGTTTAATTTTTTGAGGAATTGCCATACTATTTTTCACCATGGTTGTACTATTTCCACCAGCAATGTACATAGGTTCCAGTTTCTCTGCATCCTTACCAATACTTATTTTTTGTTTTTTCTTTCCTCCTCCTCCTCTCTCTCTCTCTCTCTCTCTCTCTCTCTCTCTCTCTCTCTCTCTCTCTCTCTCTCTCTCTCTCCTTTGAAATAACAGTCATTCTAATGGGTATGAAGTGGTATCATGTTGTCGTTTGATTTGCATTCTTTAATGCTTAGTGATTTAAGCAACTTTTCATGTGCTTATTTGGCCATCTGTATATCTTCTTTGGAGAAATGTCTATTCAGGTCCTTTGCCCATTTTTAAGTCAGGTTATTTTTGTTTTGTTTTGTTTTTGTTTATTTTTTGCTGTTGTTGAGTTGTAGTTCTTTATGTATGCTGGATATTAATCCTTTATCAGCATATGATTTGAAGATATTTTCTCCCATTCCATGGATTGCCTTTTCATTCCATTGATCATCTTTTGATGCACAAATTTTTAAATTTTGATAACATTCAATTTAGCTATTTTTTCTTTTGTTGCCAGTGCTTTTGGTATCATTTATATTTTTCTTTTGATTTCTTGTTTATTTCAATAAATTTATTGTTTAAAAACTCTTAAACCACTATTAAAATAGAACATTAATATCACTTCCTGTAAACAGAAAATTATCATAAAATAGCATTATAATATTAAAATTAAAAATGCTCATCCATCTTGCCAACCACTAATGGCATATATCCCACTTTGAGAAACACTGACATAGAAGGAGCAAAGACTTGTGGAGAACACAAAATAAATGACCCAGTTTAGGCCTTCAGTGAGCCTCAAGTCTAATAGATGAATTAGGTACGTATAAGACATTGTTTTTTAATTGTACTCCTAGAATGAACAAAACTGCTCTAGAAATTCAGAGGGAGAGATTATTTTTCTGGCTTAGGGATAGTGGGGAAGGGTGTTAAGGTAAGATTTCACAGGGAAGGTATATTTGAGATAAGCCCTAAAGGACCAGAAAGATTTTGACATGTGTAGATGAAGGGAAACATGAACAAAGGTGAGGCATAAGGACAGTAAAAAGGATGATTAGCAAATGGCCAGCCTACTCCATCTTGACTAAACTAAGGGAACAGTGGGAAACAAGGCATGGAAGGTCATGAAAGCCCATGCCAGTCTTGCTGTATATGCTTCGAATCTTTTCCCTCAGTTATCTTTTTTTTTTTTCCATTAAAGTTTATTGGGGTAGTTAGTAAAGTTATGTAGGGTTATCTTATCTTTTAACATTCTTTATGCAGTCCTCCTTAAAGGCTTCTGGCTTTTGTATCTTATTTAGAAAGGCTGTCTTCATCATGACATTATAAAAATATTCTTTTAAATTTTCTTCAAATACTTCTATGCTTTTAAAAAAACATTTGGTTCTATGAGCCCATCTGGAATTTAGTTTTGCATATGATATGAAGTAAGATTCCAAATCTATTTTTTCTATGTAGTCGTTCATTTGTTCAAACAAAATGTATTAAATAGTTCATCTTTTCTTCACTGTTTCGAAATACAATCTTTATCATATATTATATCCATATATTTAAATGTGTCTATTTCTGGATGCTGTATTCTGTTTCAATGATTTATTTGTCAGTTTCTGCTTTAATTACTATATGTTTATAATTATGTTTTGATTTCTGATCAGGCAGGACCCTCTCTCATTATTCTTCTATTATATTTTTTTGACTATTTTTATTCATTCTTCCATGTGAACATCTGAATCTGTTTATTGAATAAAAATAAAAGGTTCTATATTAAAATGTACCCAGTATTTGTTTTAATCATGTATAGTAAGACCACAAATATGGAAACAATTATCAGGAAAGGAGAAGCTTACACTCACAGATTTCTAGAAACAGGAGGCAGAACATGCCATGCAGGGCCACATGGTGAAGCACCAGGATCAGACAGGATGCAAAAGAAGAGCGGGGAGAGTATGGCCCAGAGCCTTTTTGGGGGAAGGAATGGGTAAGGCAAGGTAGACATGTTGAGTAAGTTTAGTATTGGATAGTTTGAATAATTGTAACAGTTATTCTTATAATAATAATAGTAAGTGCACTGTTGTGGGGGAGGGGAGGTCTGGGCTATAGGTATGGTCCCTAGTTGTCTGGTATCTGGCCTTGGGATGACTTAGACCAGGAGTAATATTGACTTGGTTTGTGAGAATTTGATAAAAGACATGGTTTGGGGTGTGGGCTCTGTATTGTTTGGTTTGTATATCAAAGGCACTCTTGAGGGGAGTGATTTGCCCCTCTAGGAATTAGCTAGCCCTAGGAGAGAGAGTCTCTCCAGGACCAAGGCCCCAAATGCCAGACCTGTCAGTCAAGAATACATACGTATATACATACATAAGAAAATATTGTCGATATAAGTTGTGATCTTGATTAAGGTTGCATTGACTTACAGAGTAATTTGATAATGAGGTAACATCATTACAATATTGAATGCTTCCATCTAGGAACATGGTATGTCTCTCCATTTATTTAGGTGTTCTTTTGTGTTTTCAGTAGCATTACATATTTTTCTTCACATAAATCTTGCTTATTTTTGTTAGTTATTTTTATAAACATTCTTGTAAATTTTGTTGCTTTTCTTTTTGTGTATGGCTTCACTTAGCATGAAATCCTTATATGATCTTTTTCAATATTTGATCATTCATTTATTTTCCCAGCAAATATTTGTTGACTATTTGTAAAGTATGTGTCAGACTCTAAGGTACCACTAGGCTTCCCCCTTCTTGGTGACTTACTTTATCCAAATCTGGGAGACCTGAGTATTCCTGTGGAGATCTGAACATAGTGAAGGCATAGTGGGGTAGGTCTCCGAGCAGGTGAGAATGGATGAGATCCAGAACATAGGTAGGAGAGGGGAGAGGCAGAAGCAAAAGAAGACGCAGGGAATCTGAAGTCAAGAGGATAGACGTTATGGGATGTGGTGCTCAGGGGCTTCAATATATCTCAGTAACTTGAGTAGCAGTTATCTGCTGAAAATGAAGGGTCAGGGCAGGTTTGAATGGTGGAGGATATTTATTGTGAGAAAAATAGAAAGCTTGTTGAATTACATGAGGATCCAGCATGGATGTGATCACTGATCAAAGTCAATGTGATGTTGTGACTTACACTGATAGAATCGACAACCATAGAGCAGGTGAGGAGATTGTGGTTGGTGAGATCACCCGGGTCTGAGGTGTAGCATGTCAGGATTAGTGAGAGAGAGGAGTCAAGAATAATAGTAAATGCACTGTTGAAGCTAGAGAGTTCTTATGATTTGTTCAGAAAAAGCCTCACTTGTACAGTTTTCAAAATGCAACTCAAAAGATAATCATTGACACTTAAATATCTCCACATCTTTACCAGTCATCATAACCAAGATAAAAATATTGCAAAGCACATTCATTCATTCGATGTCTGTGGAAAGAATGCCTGTGTTCAATGCTGGACCTGCTTTCACAGAGTCTATTTCTGAAAGATTTGCTGTCTTTTTTTGAGCAACAATTATACAGTTTCTTCAAAGGTACATGTTATTCAAATATGAAATGTCTCCTGTATGCATTCCGGTGAAATGATTCCCCCGAGAAGGCAAACCACTTTGATGGTGGTTGAACCAGGGAAATGCCATGAAGTCCCAGATGCTTTTAATACAGATGTGTTACAATGACCAAAGTAATGAAACTTTTTTAATGTCTCATTTTTTATTATAATTTTATATAAATTCAGCATATGAATAATGCCTGAAGGTAAATTAACATGGTTAAGAAGGATATACAATGATATAAAGTGCTTAACATTTATAATATAAAAGAGAACACTTATGAAAGAAAATACCATTATATAAAAACGAGGCTAATAATTTTATATGGAAATAATACTGTATTAATTTGATGTATTCATACTAACAGTGAACATGATATTTTAAATTTTGCTGTCACATAATTATGCTGCTACTTTATGAAATGTTATACTGTCACCTAGAAAAACCCTTCTTTGAGTGTAGATCTTTGATCTTCATCTTTAGATGGCAGATTGTAATGTGTCACGGAGGTATTTTTAAGTGAAGAAGTGGGAAAAACTCCCGGCTGAGTCATAAAGCTGAGTATTTTTTCTTTCCTAATCTTCTACCTGGAACAAGGCTCTCTAGAATAACACTGGCCTTTAGCAAAGAAGTGAAACAACTGACTGGGTGATGAGCACACAATGTGATATATAGGTGATATATTATAGAATTGTACACTTGACACCTATGTACTTTTACTAACCACTGTCACCCCAATAAATTTAATTTTTTAAAAAAACACCTTCCTAGTTCTACAAGGCAATTGGGTGGGTAATTGGGTGTGACGTTAGGTTTGAATTAAGAAGGTATCTTAAGGTTGTGGGTCATGGTCTGTATAATCGTTGCTCAAAAAAGAAAGAAAGAAGGGAGGAAGGAAGGAAGGAGGGAAGGAAGGAAGGAAAGAAAGAAAGAAAGAAAGAAAGAAAAATAATTAAAGAAAGAAAGAATTCAAAAGGAGAGTGAGAGCTAGAAGGATTTCAGGACCAAATAACTCTGTAATGGTCAGCACACGGTGGCCTTACAACTAAGAATGACTGACGAGTAATTGACAGAGCCCTCTTAACTCCTTGACTTTATTAGAATTAGATGCCTGTACTGTTTTAAGAAGTACGTTTCTGTAAGGAAAATGAATACATATTAAAACAACTGATTGAAAGTGAAAAAGTTGACGCATTGGTGCATTAGAATAAATAATGCCTCAAAGTTTGCTCAATGGTGGAAGTGAAACCACAACACAAAGCTACACCTTTGGCTAAACTTTGCTAACATTTCAGGAAGTAGGTTGAAGTGACAGTGGGTAATCCGAAAGAGCAGACATATTTCTTGCCGTGATTTTCTACAGCTGTCACTAGCAGTGTGTTTTCTTAAACTGATATCAGCCACTATTTATACACTTACAATTTCTGGTCAGATTAGGGTGGAAGGTTGTGGTACCCACGTATATAAAATAGTATAATAATGTTCTATTCTTTTTGGAACAAATTTGTTACATGAAATGTCAGATGAGTCATTTTGCTCATGTCAGATATTTGAAAGTAATGGAAAGATGCCAACGTGGAAGCCCAGTAATTCATGCACTGGTGTAATGGAGCAAATGAAATGCAAAGCTCTTGTACAGGTCCAATTTCAGCACCAAACGCTTACCTGTCAGTCAGCAAAATTGTCCTGAATAAAAATGAACCCCATCTGAGAGGCAAAGCATTTTAATATACATCACATTCTTTGACTCTCTTGCGAGGTAGAAGCTGCATGGAAAGAAAGAGAATGCTGCTGAAAAAGACATTTAACAGCAACCCCTGAGCATGCTGAAAATCTTGCTCGCACTGCTGCCCACAAAAGGTTTTTGGTTTGGCCTTTCTCTCCTGAGCTATTGACAAACTCTTTAACATTGCTCCCCGCCTCCCCTCTATATCGCTTATCTACCAAAAGCTAGCTGATTTACCCCAGGCAGTGAGAGATTTGGCCACTCAGGAATGTGGAAACCAAGTTTGAGACAGGTAACTTTATTGCTGTCTGGGTGCAGCTGGGGGATGTGTTTATGGAAGTGACAATTAAAAACGTGTGCCACACAAGTCGAGAGTCAGACATACCCTCGGAGAAATGATTATTATGGCCCAAAGTGACTGCCATTCTTTTGAAAAGGCTTTCATTTTGGAATCAGGTGCCACTTTTCTATGTAAGCAAGCATCTTAGAGAAATGAGGTGTCCTAGTTTTTTTAGACCCAATTTCCTGTGGTTTTGAAAAAGCAAATGGGAAGGTTAAGTATTTGTGTGCTTCAGTGCCCACACAAGCAGGGCTTCTTTGAACCCTACCTCTAGGAGTCATGATTTGTTCTACCTTTGAAATGTCTGTGTTCCATTTCTGTGTTTTAAGACTTCAAGTGGTTATAGGAACCTAAGCAGCTATTGAAAACCAGTAATGACTAGTTCTTCTACATGTTAATGATTGAGAATGAACTAGCAATCAAGGCTCAAAATTAAAATAAAATAAAATAAAATAAAGTGTGCTGTATTAAAAACGATAATAACTAAATCAAGCCAAGGTGCCCTGTACTTATAGGACTGCATAAATGCTTGAAAAATTATGAGTGTGGGGAAAATTTACATAAACCGTCTTTAAATGATGTATGTGAACGAAGGAAAGAACGAAAACTGTGGTCACAGGACTGAATTTATTTTAATCCCCTGGTTCAAGTGGTCCTACAAATAATCATACTTGTATCAATCTATATTGCATGACTTTTGTAAGATGTGAAAATAGTGTTTTTCACTAAATTGTCACTTATTATTGTTCATTTAGGACCACTAACATAGAAACATTTCTCAGCTACAGTGTCAAAAGAATAGGGACAATTTGATGTTTTCTTTTGATGCTGTTTGTTGATATCTAGACCACTGTAACTTGATTGCCTAACATTAAACCTATAATAACAGTGCAATCATAGCAGTATCATCATGAATGTTGTTACAATAGAAACAACATTTACACGGCTTCAGAATGGTAATTATCAAACTTTTTGTCATGAAGCGCTTATTTGCTAGCATTGATCTGCCCCGGTCAGTTGTTAGCTCTTCTCATCTGAGGTGTATTGATTGTATAATCAGTAGATAGAGGCTGTGGGCAGATGAAATTCAGTGTTGTTGGGCAAATTATCGGCTGCTTGCCTGTTGACCTGGACCCTGCTGGTCGTCCCTTAGATGCTGGTGGGATTATTACTCATTTCAGTGACCCTACTTTATGACAGAGCTCTCTGTATTATTATAAAAGATAAATGCCATCCTGCTTGCTGTGGGAGTGGTTGACTTCACAAATGTCAGAATATAGCTCGTCCAAAAACTAGGCAGTACAAGCATGTTTTAGATGAGCTGAAAAAAGTGAAAATATCAAAGACATTACCGTTTCTGTGTTTGTCTCTCCATACGAAAATAATGACAAAGAGCCTATGTGTTATGTAGCTGATGATAATAATGAGACCTTACATGTATATAGCACTTTATCATGTCCTAAGCGTTGTCACAAGTCATTTAATATTCTTGTTTTACCAATAGGAACACCGAGGCCTAGTTTGAACTAAGCGAATGGGCTAAAATCACATGGCCAATGAATCACAGAGCTCGGAATTATTTCCTCTAAATATAAGTCGAGTTTGTTATGTTCTCTTGTTCTGCCTTATTAGGTTATCTGACCTGACCATTAAATATTTGTATTGAAAAATCTAATGTTTTATCCAGCTAAATTTGCGGGGGGAGGGCAGAGGGAGAAGGGAAAGAGCTTAATGTTATTTAAATATATTATTGCATTGGGTAACTTTGGAGACTATTGTGCAATGTGAATTATATAGTTGGTAGCTGTTTAAAATCTATGTGTTTCTAGAACATTTTGCTTGTGTGGGAAAATTCTTCAAGGTTATTTCTTTTGCCATTTCTTACTCTCCTTCGTCTGGCTTCTCTTGCATTTTGGAATCATTCTACCCTTCAAAGATAACTACAGCATGGCATCGTATCCTAGTGCCTAGACTGGGCCTTCTATACACTACATGGAGGACTATTTTGATGTTAAAGTCACCCCCGCATTTTTATATATATTTTAAAATCTGACAGGGTTCACAATGGTGTATTTACCCTTTCTCTCAGAAAAGGGAGTGGAAGTGGTATACTTTACGAAGAGCGCAATGCCATAAAAATTTTAATAATCATTTGAATCACCAAATAATAACATAGATGAAGGGACATTTACCCATGGTTCTACATCTCTCAATGCTGTAGGTTGTGCCTCGTAAGCTGTCTCATTCTAGCTCTCAACTACATGATCACTGGATTATAAAGGTCAGTGCTCACCTGTGCATTGTTTTAAAGGCATACCCACAGCAAGTAGTCCCATAAGCAAAGCCAGCAGTACCACATTCTTCTTTGGTCTTAAATTTTGCTGCTGTTGAATCATGATTGGGCAATGATTTTTTTTTTTCCTCCTTGGAAACTATTTTATATTCTTAGTTTTAAAAGACCAAATGACTGATCAATCTCCTACCTAAAAGATTGCAAGAGATAATGGGTGAAGTACGTGAAAGTGACATGCAGAGGTGGCTGGGAGTTGAGATATTTAGCACTTTTATATCTTTGTGAGCACCAAAGAACAGAGCTGTTTGAGTATTCCTTGAACAGATGTCTTACCCAAACTAGGCAAATAGCTAAAAAGTAACTCCCAGTTTCTGGAATTTCAAGCCTTTCAAGAGAAGCCTTAATTTGTATGCATATTCCTTTCTTTCTTACAGCTGCTGAAATACATACTGACTACCAAAGTTGTATTTAAAAGAAAACAGTTATCTTTTTCAGACTTCCCCCCACCAAAGCTTAAACACATGTAATACTTACATAGTCATTATTTGTGTACTGATCCTACTGTACTGTTAGCTCTTCATGTCTGACCTATTTTAATATTTCCTTCATTGCTTAATACTATGCTTTTTACATAGAAGGAACTTAAATATCGATTAGAATGGGCTGGACATTCGGTCAAGTATTTATCGAGTGCCTACTATATAGGAGACATGGTGGGAGACATCAGATGCAGAACTCAGTGAAAAAGATGCACTGTCTCAAAGGTCATGATGGGAAAGAGTTGAGACAGACATTAAGCAACTAATTGCACAATTAATTGTTTAATATAATTTTTCATTTTAATATTGCATGCTTAAACAAAATTCAAGACATTAGAGTTTTTCCAATAAGAACTCAGATCGATTTTATGCTTCTCCAGGACAGGGGCCTTTAAAAATCAACCTTCAAAAAACTCTATTGCTTTTTTTTAAATGCAGACTTTGTAAGTGTATATTTTGATAAATCTGGACAAGATTATACACATACCCGTATGTAAGTGTATATCTAAGTATATATATATGTACATCTAAGTATATATGTGTAGAATTAAGTGTATACATATACACGAAGCTGACAATTAAGTTCACTAACTTGTTGCAAAGATGTCACTAACCTTTTTTGATACTAGGAGGATTCTTCATTATGAATTTGTACCAACTGGACAGTTAACCAAGTTTACTATTTGGCAGTGCTGAAAAGTCTGCGTGAAAAAGTTAGATGACCTGAACTTTTCGCCAACAATTCATGACTCTTGCATCATGACAATGCACCAGCTCACACGGCACTGTCTGTGAGGGAGTTTTTAGCTAGTAAACAAATCACTGTATTGGAACACCCTCCCTACTCACCTGATCTGGCCCCCAGTGACTTCTTTCTTTACCCGAAAATAAAAGAAATATTGAAAGAAGGACCTACTGATGACATTCAGGATATCAAGGGTAATATGATGACAGCTCTGATGGCCATTCCAGAAAAAGAGTTCCAAAACTGCTTTGAAGGGTGGACTAGGCACTGGTATCGGTGCACTGCTTCCCAAGGGGAGTACTTCGAAGGTGACCATAATGATATTAAGCAGTGAGGTATGGAGCACTTTTTCTAGGATGGGTTCGCAAACTGAATTGTCAGACCTCATATGTAAGTGTGTACATATATAAGTGTATATGTGTATGTGTGTATAAAAGTATGTGTATATTTATACATATAGACATATACCAATATAATCATTACCTCAATCAAGATATAGGATACTTATATCACCACAAAAATTTACCTTTGTGCTGTTTCCCAGAGTACAACCCACACTTTCCCCACACCCCGAGATTTGTCTTTCCCAGAGTTTCAGAGAAATGACATCATAGAGTGACATCATATAGTATAAACTCTTTGTGTCTGGCTTCTTTTGCTCAGCCTGATGTTCTCTATTTCCATCACCACTCTTCCAGTGCCTAAGCAAGACATCTTGGAATTATCTTGACTTTTCTTTCTTCTTTATCTAATTTTTCATGAAGTTTGGTGTTTTTTTGTTTTTCTTTTAAGAAGGCCTCTTAGATTTGGCTTGAGCTTCTCACTACCACGTTCTCATCACCTTAAGCGTCATTCCTGCACCAGTCTCCTAGCTTGGTTTTTCTTTTACACCAATTATTCCCCTCAATTTTTTTCCACTGCTGCCAGATAAATCTGATACACTCTTTTGAAAGGAAAAGAATCTAGCCCTTACTGAGGGTACCCTGGTAGGTCCTTTCATACATTATTTTATTTAATTCTGAGAAGTAAGTCTCATTACCCTCATTTTATTGTCAACAAAAACTAAGGCTTCCAACAGTAATGGAACTGGAATTTGTGCTTTGTTCTGTCTGATTCCAAAGCCCGTAACTTTCCCTCTGCTCTCCTTTGTAAAAATTTAAAGTGGTTCCCTTTGACCAACAATTTTAAGTCTCTACATTTCTAGTCTTTAAAGCCCTACAAATTTTCTCTCCTCCCTCAAATCATACCCTCCCACTCTCACTCTACCCCTTAAGCTAAACTCTTATATTTTCCAGTGTTCTACAATAAGTTCTGTCTCTCCCGGTCAGAGCTGCTCTCTCAAAGATTGAACCCTGCATTGTTTGCCTGTGTCTTTTCACCTAACAGGTGAAATATTGTTCAAATAACATTTCTCCTCTGGAATTGTCTCATTTTTGCCTAGATAACATTTAGCCATCTCTGATTCTCACACTGAAACTGAAGTTGGCTCAAATACTTTTAAAGGCCTCATCCATCTTTATATAATTGGGGATAAATTTGAGAAGGGTAAATACAGAACAGAAAGGGGTCTATGTTTTTTTCTGATTAAAGTTTATTGAGGTGGCAATTGTTAGTTAAGTTACATAGGTTTCTGCTGACTTTTGCAAAACACAATTTAGGCCTGGTTTTCAGTTTGGAAAATTAATAGGAAAAAAATTATTCGTCACAGGCTTAAGATTTAGAAAGTTTTATTTTACAGTAAAAATTTAAAAACAAACAAACAAATAAACAAAAAAAACACCACAGACCATTGTCCTTGTTCAAATTCTTATATGTCAAATTTCTGTCTTCCTCAATGGGCTATGTAGGTTGGTGCTGGTGGCCTGAGTATATCAGAAATCAACTACACCATAAAGTATCGGTGGGAGTAGAATGTTCCAAAGATAAATATGGAAAAGGAAAATACACTTTTTTCCCTTCGCCTAATCAACATTGGCTCCAAAAGAATCGTAGGAAAAGAAAAGTTTGTGAAGAAAAGAAGGTTGGCCTGTTGTACCTTATTTACACTTTCCTAATGCCTTGTTCTTATCTTCGGGTAAACTCACTGCCAGAAGTCCTGTAGATTCCTGTATTTTTTTAATTAAGAATTTCAGATCACAGTTCTTCAGACTTTATAGATAGAATTGTTTAATTAGAAACTCAGATATACATATGAAAAAAGGATGACATTTGAGTTAAGTGAGAGGTGAAGGCAAATGAGAATAAGAAATGAAATAGAGGGTAGCTGAGACTGACCACCCCTAAAGAAATATCTTTGCAAGGGGAAATTTTTAGAAGAGACTCCCAAGAGGCGGGAATCTCGAGTGCACTCGTGTGTATGTAATCTGAGACAGATGCCCAGACAAGAACACCATTTTATAGAGCGAGGCAAATGACAGCAACACCCTTACAAATGTAAGATCCTTGAGGGTGGGGACTATGTCTAATTCGTCTTTCTCTCCTGGTACCTAGAGTCTTGCTTGGCACATAGTAGGCCCTCAGAGTGACAGAATAATTTGGTGAATAAGAACTTAAGCTCTGCAGTAAAACAGACAAGGATTTCAACGCCTGCTATGCTAATTAGCCAGCTCTGTTACCTATTATTTAACCATTTTAAGCCTCAATTTCCTTCTCTGTAAAATGGAGGTAATTATGTTGCCTTACATCATAGGGGTGTTGTGAGGATTAAAACAGCTAATGGTGATAAAGAATTTAGCAACATGCTTGTCACATAAATTCTCAAAAAACAAGAGCTATTATTATTTTCATTGTTAGTTTATAAAATGTTTCCTTAAGCCCACCTCAGATGATTGCTTAAAGTATCCTCAGTGATGTTTATATCTTACTTGAATATTTTATAAAATACAATCTCATCCAATGAGATTATGGGTAGGGATGGTGCTCCTTAACCTATTGCCTGTAGCATTAGATGAAAAGAGTAGTGTGTTTTTATTTGTGAACTGTGAAAATGTACCAGAGGACCTGGATATTACCTTATATTCACCATATATGAATAATGTTGGCCCACATTGAAATCATTTAATCCCCAAATGAAAGTCTGTTATAAAAACAAGTCTTACCTATCTAGAAACACCATTTCACTGATAATTTATGAATAATATTAACTGCTTTCTCAGTTGTTCGGTAGAATGCTGAACAAAAATGTGAGACACTAAATTAAAATTAACCTGATCCAGTGCATTGTGGGGTTATGGAACAGATCAATAATTTTGAGAATTAAAATTCAAGTCCACAAATATTTATGTCTTCTATACATAAAGCAGAGTATTCATTTCTATAAGACAATAAAAGATAAGCAAGATGGAGTTCCTTCCCTGGAAGTCCTGTGGTCTAAAGTAAGAAATTGGGTATCTGAGTGAAATGATAGAAAAGAGTAAAAAGGTCTTGTTGATTAAGCCAAGGCAGTTTTAGTGCTCAGCTTTTTAAAAGGGGAGCTAATTATACCTCCTCTAAGCCAGTCAGGTTAATTTTGGTACCTTTAAAAATTCTGTGCTAGATGAAATCATTGAGCAATCAATTAGTCACCACATAGGAGAGCATGAAGCACTGGGTAGTTACTATCTTGGCTTTGCAAAGAGCAAATTGTACCAGATTGATTTAATTTCTTTCTTCAAGAGATTGACAGTTTATACAAACATTTAGGAAGCAGGACATGTAATTTATCTGAACTTCAGAAAGGATTTTGATTCGTCACACATGACATGTAGCACTAACTCAAAGGATGAGGCCAGTCCAGATGATATTTCTATAGGAAAGTGCCCAATTCACTGACAAGTTACAATTAAAAATGGTTCCCAAGGACTCAGTGTCAACCATGAATCTTGTTCTATAAATGCATATCCTAATGCTGGAGTTATTCTGAGTTTCTATCTGTGTCTTGGATAAATAACTGAAAATAAACTCATGTGTTAGCCAAAGAAAGCCCTGATACGTGTACTTTGGAAGATTGTTATAGTTTAAATGAAATGACCTTAAACCATAAAAATGAACTATTGTACACTCTACGAAGGGCAATAGGACCAAGTTCAAAATAACATGCTGCGGTGATCATGAAAACTACCAAAGACAGATACAAGATGGAGTGGCTTGGCCATGACTATGACAAAGAAAGACTTGGGAGTCAATAGTGAAACCCAGTCCATGTATTGCTGAGCAATTGTGCTACTATTATAAAGAACACCTAACTGTAGGATGTGTAAAAAGGAGTATGATTGCAAGCACGAGAAGCCCAGAAGTCATTACTCTGCAATAGTCTGTTTTAATCACAACTTTCAGACCATTTTAATTTTACACTGCAGGGAAGCTAGAGGGTCCAGAGGAAAGCATTCTAAATATATAATATGATGAATAGATGTTTCTTTAAGTTTCAAACTAAAGAGAGACCACTCTTCAAAATGAACAGCAGTATCATTTCATTTCGTAGTCATCTATTGAGTAGCAGCTATCTGTCACATTGGCATGATAAGTTTATGGAGCACTTGTTTGGTTTAAATCTTCACAGGTGAGAATATAAAACAAATGAGCTTAAATGTAGCAAGAGTTTAGGTAAAGGAAGAATGCTTTTACTATTGAGATCATCAAACATGAAAACATGTTGTCAAATGTTTCTGAAATATTTTTTTCTTGAAAGCTGTTTGAAAACAGAATAGACAGCCTCAGGTGGCATAGGTGTTGAAAGCTTTGGTTTAGTCTAATGGTTCCAAAATCTGACAGCGTCAGGATCACTTGGATGGACTTTTTGAAAACTTTATTGAAGTATAATTGACCTACTATAAATTGCATATATTTCAAGTGTAACTTGGTAAGTTTTAACTTATGTATATACCCATGAAACTATCACCACACTGCAGACAATGAACATATTATTCATCCCCAAAAGTTTTCTCATGTTCCTTTGTAGTTCTTTCTCCCACCCATGTCTAGGCAACTATTATCTGCTTTCTGTCCCTGGAGATTAATTTGCATTTTCTAGAATTTTATGTAAATAGTATCAAACTGTGTACTTTTTTTCATCTGTCTTCTTTCATTGATAATCCAGTCAGTAAATGAGTTTCCTGAGAAGTTCTGTGAGTCACTCTAGCAAATTAATCAAACCCAAGGAGGGAGTCATGGGAACCTTTGATGCCTAGCCAGTCGGTCAGAAGTATTGACATTTAAGTGGAACTGAGCCCTTTACCCGTGGACTCTCATGCTATATCTCCAGGTAGATAGTGTCAGAATTAAGTTGAACTGTAGGACACCCAGCTGGTGTCCAGGGTATTGCTCGGTGGTGTGGGGGGAACAGCCCCCTCTCCACACATCTTAAATTGGGTCTCAGAACATCCTTTGACAAGTACATCAGTGGAACTGAATACAGAATCCAGAAATAGACCCATAGGTGTATGGACAACTGATTTTTGAAATAAGTTCAATGACAATTCAGTATTGAAAGCATAGTCTTTTTAACAAATAATGCTGGCACAACCAGACATCCATAGGTAAAATAAGAATGTTGATCCATAACTTCTTCATATAATAAAAAAAATTGCTCAAAAATTGATTATAGGCCTAAATGGAAGACCTAAATGATAAAACTTCTATAAGAAAATACAAAATAAAACATTTGTGACCTTGGATTAGGCAAACTGTTCCTAGACATGAACAAAAAGCATGATCTTTAAAAGAAAAAAAAATGGATGACTCGGCTTTCATCAAAATTAAAAACTTCTGCTCTTTGAAAGACACTGTTAAGAGAATGAAAAGCCATAATTACCTAGGAAAAATGTATGCATTTTGTCTGGGTAGGGCTCACCCATTTAGCATGTCTTTTAATTTTTGACCAATTATAAATCTTTTTGCAACGTAGAGAGTAAAATCCTGTATTTTCTGTGGATCCTGACACATGTGGCTTCTTGAACATTATTTACTAAACAATTAGCTTTAACATTTAATATGGAATAGAAAAATACTTAAAACTTGCAAGATTTACCTAGCTATGAGAAGCTTTGAGACTTTGTTAGAAATTTCTGTTGTTCTTCATTTATCAAACGTGACAATAACTCATAGTTTATTTACAAATGGAAAGTAACACTTCATAATACCTGACAGCTCTCAAAGTTAAATTATATCTGTCCTTGTCTGAAGAGCTCCAATAACACTATTGTAAAATATTTTCTTCTGACCATCTGGCAGTTCTTAGGAACCAATCTCTCTCAACATTTTATAGCTACTGCACTAGTTACAGCTAATCCTTTCAATGAATGAGCTGGAAAATGTAGATACATCAATATCATATTCTTTTAGAGCCCATTTAATCCATGCTCTATTATTATTTCGTTTAATAGGGCCATTATCTTCTGTGGAAATGAAAAGTAATTTGTCAGAATCATTTCTTAAAATTTAAAGATCAATCTATGTAAATTTTTTTTTAAATAAAAGAAACCATAGATTTTTTTTTTTTTTTTAGGAATCTCGAACACACTCATTAAAAATCTCAGAAATGGGAATCTGGGCCTTAGATTCCACCCACATCTCTGGTCTTATTTTTCAATCTGGATTCTAAAATGTCTAGTCTAATAACTGAGCTTGGATTGGACTGATAGTATTCCTGAGAAAAAGTGTATATTAATGGTGGAGTTGAAACATTAGTCTGGAGGATAAAAACAACTTGTATGTTTCTCTTTTGTTTGCTTTAAGAAGCTAAGAAGAGATTCATTCAGTATGGGAATTTTATGAATTTTTCCTTCAAAACAATGAACTTTGAATAAATAATAGTTTTAAAATACCTTATCTTGTGATTTATGAATAAGTGTTGTGGGAAGTGTTCAAGGTTCTCATTTTAACCTAGGTTTTACTTCACCAGAAAACCTACGTTGGTTGAACACTTTTGTCAGAAAGGCTATTATTTATTTCCACAATCTGAAATTTACATTTATCGTTGAATTGAAATGAAAAAAGTTATTGATCTGTTTTTCAGATTGAGTTTAAAACTGTCCCCAGCTTCACCATTTCACTACACACCACCACCATCATGAGACCAAATTTTTGACAGAAACCTTTTCTCCCCTAGTGTTTTGCACTTTCATATTTAGGTACTTTAACTTGGGTAAGTTTTTCTTCCTGTTCAGTTAAGATACACACACACACACACACACACACACACGCACGCATGCACACACGCACACACACACGCAAACGCACATACATACATAAGCAAATTTTCCTAGGTTATAGGATGATATTGCTTTGTTATTCCCATAGTTTTTTGGTATTAAATTAATTTTTAAAATTTCTTTAGAGAGTTTTATGGTGACTTCTGGGACATCTTTTCTTTTTGTTTTCTATCAAAAAGATAGAATTGTGGGGATTAAAACTACCCCAGTGTCACATAGACTCAGGAATTTATGTAAGGTTTAGCTAACAATTTAGCTAACTCTGGATTAGACTCCCTCATCCTACTTTGTTGATATTCTTTTCTTCTTCCAATTACCAGGTTTCTGTCATAGCCTAAATTTAGGGAGAGAATAATGTTTCCAAATTAATTGCAACATCTGGCTATATTTTGACACTCTTTGACTCAATATAAATATCAGCTATGCCTTACTTTAAAAAAAAAATCATAAAACTGGAAGAGATCTCAAGAGGTCACTAATAGTGTTTTCTTTTTGGAGAGACTATATTTCCAGAAAGAGGAAAGCTATAGTGTCTGTTCTAGCATGTAGTTAACTTTTCCTATCAAATACTTCCATGTAGCTAAATGAATGTTTTCTTACTGTTTTCTAAACTCCATTCTCCTTATTTCATTTTCTCTTATCCTAAAATATTGAACACCTTTGTTTTTTAAAAAATGTTCTTTACAAAATGAGATTTCAACTCATTATTAAACATTTTCACTTTTCTCTTAATTACTTTTTAATTTTTCCTAATTAAGTAGGACAATTTGGAAAACACTCAAAGCTAAAAGGAAATAAAAAAATCATCATCCCATGTCCACAGGTAATAATGCACTATATGTCCTTTGGTTCTTTTTTCTCTATATCTGTACTTTTTAATTTGTGTTTTACAAAAATAATATACTGCACATACTAATTTGTACTTTGCTTTTTAAAGATTTATCAGTTAATTTTAATGCTATTCTTCCACCCCATTATTTTTAATGACTATGTAATATTCCATAGTGTGACTACACCGTAATCAACCTTTTACAGTGGACGTGAACATACACATATGTACTACTTAGATTCTACAATTAGCATTTCACTATACTTGCTTTATCATATATGAATCGAACTAGCCCTCTCTCTACTTACCAATCCATCTTGTATTTTTATGTATTTCGAACTAAGTTGTAGACATTAGTATACTCCTCCCTCTCCAAGTAGTAATACTTAACATTAGTCAGAGTTCAATACAGAGGGTGCCAAAAAATGTATACACATTTTAAGAAAGGAAAAAACTGTATTAAAATTGTAATAATATATACCGATAACAAAAGATGAATACAAGTCATGTGTATAATTTTTTTGGCACCCCTGGTATTTTCTTATGTACCCAACTTGTATTTTTAAAAATTGTTTGACTTTTGAATTGTTTTCCAATCTATTAGGAAAAAAATAATGTTAGTATAATTGGATTATTTTTATATTCTACATAACTAAATAACCCAAAACTTAGTGGCTTAACAACAGGAAACACTTTATTTACTCATGGATTTGGGGGTCAGCAGTACAGGTTGAGCCCACACGGGCAGTTTTTCTGATGGCGTCACTGAGATTATTTATGCAACCTATGTCATCTGGCAGCTCTACTGGATCATCTGGAGCAAGATGGCCTCACATGATAAATTGCTAGAATTGGAGTTACGTTATATAAAGTTATACTTACGTATAGCCAAATTACCCTCAGTAATTATTTGAAATGTTTTTCTTCCCACAGTGTCTGCATTTTTTTCAATTCAAAGTCATTTTAGTTCAGAATAACTTTTGGGGATGCTAGCTGCATTTATTTTAATGAATATATTGAGCTAGGCATTTAGAATGATACAAGAGAAAGAAATAGAGGACATTGTCTTTGTTCTTCAGGAAATTATAATCTAATTGGGAAGATAACACCAACACTTACTCAAATACAATAGTCAAATTGAATTATAAGACCTTGTATGATTGGCACATTGCTTACGTCTTTCCCCTTTTTGGAAGACAGGCTTGGTTAAATACTTGGTATCTATAAGTATACAGTAAATAATTATTTAATGACTACCATTAAACTTCAGAGAAGGGCTGAGCTAAAGTTCTCCAGACTAGGGTTTTTGTTAAGAAGGTGGGATTTGATTTAGGCCTTGGACTAGTGGTACAATTTATATAGACTAAGGAAACGTGTATAGATTCATATAAAGAATCATTTGTTTAAAATTTATTTTATTTTGTACTCTTAAAAAAATTATGGTTAGAATTTACTTTCTTGTTTATCATGAGCACAATACTATTTGCTGAAATATTTGCCGGCTAAGCCCATAACTGGGATAACGAAAGTGCATGCTTCCCTACCATATTTTTATTTCTGACCATCTTTTATAATACAAGGTATGACTAGAAAGGAAACAATCAAATTCTTAAATTCAGAAACTCTTTCTTATCTGCAAACCCCATGTTCTAGAAAAATTCAAAGTTGGAAGACTTACATATTGGAGGAAATATGTTTGGTGGGGTTTGTGGGCACAAGCAAACCTATGAAAGCTCATCTAAATTTTTTTATATATTCACTAACATAAAATATTAATTTCAGCACTCTACATAAAATAGTGATAATGAGATTATCATTAACATAGTGATAATGAGATTCTTTTGACTTAAATTCTGAAGAATTAAGCTCTATGCTTGATTTCAACTCTATGATTACAAATTCAATTTGTTTTTGTTGCAGAGCATGCTCATATGAAGTTTTTTTTTCCCTTAGTGTGATTGCTGGTCGTCTGGCACATTTTATGATACAGAGTCGTTAACTATCTAATTCCTTCCATGGTCCCAGAGACAGAAAAAACTGGACATATAAGCTATTTGTGGCTCATTTTCTTTAACCAGGCTGAATGAGTATTTCTTTTCCCCCATTTCAATATGTGTTGTTACATTGCCTTAGTTCCAAACTGAGGGCCAATAGTCCCTGATAAATTTGGCTTCCTCAATTTGAAAGATGAGGAAATGCAATTCCAAGGCATTCGTATACTTTTTCTCAGTTTCCTGCCCCTCTCCCAAGATATGTATGGTAATAATTCTACTTTACTTTATTACCCTTTTCTTATTCTACCCCCCAATTGATTCCTTTTTTAATTATTTGTGTGAGAGAGACTCTAAAACTCTTGAGGATGAAGAAGCCATAATTGAAAATGAATTTCACTTAAGGGGAGCTCAAAGTTGAGAAATGATTATTTTTCACATCCCTACTTCTCATACTTAGCCCAACTCTGCCGTTAATGCTCTAAGCATTTATATTGTAGCCTTTTCAAATTGTTGCCTGTTCTCTTGAATATACTTGGTGGTGGCAAATCTTCTCTCTTGAGGGGTAAACTTTCTTTTGAAAACAGCTACAGGTTATTTACAATCAATATTGGTGCTTGAAGTGGATGGAATCATGCTGGATATATTCACTCACATGCAACTTCACTTATACACATGGGAAGACGGTACATATATAAAGTAACGAGACTAATTAATGAGGTCTATCATTGAAAAAGTGTAGTTTCCTAAGGTGTTTGTTGTTGTATTTGTTTAGGCACAACACTTCAGAATTTTAAGAATCAAAAGGCCAAAACTCAAAGAGGCTTACAGTCATTTGTTTCAATGCCTTATAGCAACACAGACACAGGAAGATTAAATGACTCATCTGAGGTCTCATGGTCAGTGATCGAGAACTCCTGAGATATCCATTTCTTTCTCTAGGATCACACATCTTACTTGTCCTGATTCCCTAACATGAGAGTGAGTTCTGATAGAGTCTTGTGTATAGAGCGTCTTAAGAAATTATGATGCTAATGACAGAAAATAGCCACTTTTATACATAGAGTACCTTTAAAATATTTTTAATAGCTCTAAATTCTATTCATAGAATTATACTAATCTATAGGCAAATTTTCCTTTTAATCAGGAAAATATAAAAGGAAGTAAGATTTCTATATAGCTCATGATCATTTGAAGAATTTGAGGCTATACTCAACTATACTCAATTAAATACTTCACCTGAGTATTATTCAAAAATGAAATACTCCAGGATCATCAGTTAAATGGTTTTGTGTTTTCTGAGTGTTGGCATCTACCATTTCAAGCATATTATAAGATCAGCTATCTACTACTTTCAAAAATCTGGACTTTTAAACTATCCCCTAAAATATTAGCCCAAAGTGATCCCCGTTGCTATAATAAGCTATGTGTCTAAAATACCTCTTCTGTAAAGTGATTTGGAAAGGAAAACAGCTGGTGAGGAAATTAGATAATCTATAATCATTCAGTGTAACAGAGTGGCTGAAAAAAAATACCTCTCAAAATGACAAATCCCCCTTTCCATTTAAATAACCTAAAAGATCAGCTTCTCTAACATTTAGAGAGTCAAAAGATCTTAGCCTCAATGATTCTCACTCAAAGTTGGAAGAGTAATAGCATCCAAAGCTAGTCCACAGACTGGTCCTAGCCTGCGACAAGCAGGTGTGATAGCACTTGGGCCTGTCAGGAGTGAAATGGGAAAGAGGAAGATGTTGTGATGAGTTTGTCCTAAAGCTAAATATGCCCAGATTTTTATTATTGAAATGTTATTTTTTAAATGGTAGTAATAATAGATCTTTGCTATTATTGTTTGTTTTTAGATCTTTGCTGCTATTGTTTTTATAATATTCTTACTTAGCAAAGTTGGAGTTCCCAAACCCAAACTTAAAAAAAATTGTACCATTCAGGAAGTTACAAAAATCTGGGCTCCGTTGCCTTTGCCTCAGAGGTCATCCATTCAGTTGTCTGCTCTTTCCGAATATAAAGTGCCTGCTTCAGAATTTCAATTACTTAATAATTGGAATTATTAAGGGGAAGAAATTCCTTAGAAGTTTCTTAATATGACTCCCTCACGATTACTCTGAGAGACTGGTCTTATATATTTTATCATCAATAGTATATTGCAGCCATTTCCAGGCAGTGATTTGTTTTCTCTTCCATTTTCGCGACCATCCTGAAGCTTTCGTTAAGCTCCGCCTGCTTATATAGATTCTGAATTGTTTGTCAGTATTAGTAGCTCATAATTGTGATGGGTCACGCAGCACCTCTTACTGTTCTTACAACAGTTCTGTGGTTTTAAAAAGTTATTTTGGTTCCTTTAACATCAGAGGGAACATTTTGCCTCGGTAGGAAATTCATTCTGTTCAGACAAGCTGCAAATTCCCATGACATGGAAGGCTCATCTGTCAAAGAATATTTTGTATTTCCACGCACCTCTTTGATTACATTCAGAATGCCTCAGTAATGCTGATGAGATCATTCTAACTCTTAAGAACATATTCCTCATGTGTTTCACCATCTGCAGTAACATAAAAAGGTTTCACTCACAGTGGTAATAGTAGGGAAATCTCTATTTTTTTCTTTGGGAAACTAATTTTGGAAAAGAAGGTTGATATATGAAGCTTTGAACATATTTTAAAAATTAGCCGTACCTGTTATATCTTAACTGAACAATAAGTTGCTCTTACATGTTTCACATTTGTATATACTATGGGTTCTACCAGTGAACATTAAAGCTCCAGTGATTTACAGAAACAAAAAGATATTTTTGTCAATTCTACCTATAATGTATTGAAAGAACAAGAAATACTATGAATATTGATACATTTTTCAGTGAAATGTGGTGTTTTCAGTACCATAATGAGAACCAAAATAGGTAAACTCTTGGCTATAGTGATTTAAGAGCAGAAATGTATAATTGATGCAATTAGAGGCCTAATTGGACTTTTAAATGAAGTCTGTATTTGTGCATATATTAAGTAATTATAATTTGGAAATATTCTGAATTATATCCTCTGTTTTTGTCCAAATTATGGTACTATACATATGCTCAGTATTTTATTTTTTATATGTAACAACTTTTTATTATGAAACATTTAAAACATTCACAAAACTAAAGACAATAATATAATGAGTTCAACATACCCATCACACACTTCCAAAATCAAAGCATGCTGGTCTTGTTACATTTATATCTCCATTCACCACTCTCTCTCCACTGGATTATATCACATCAAATACCAGATATCATTTCATCCTTAAATAATTTAATCTGTAAATTGTATACCAATGATCTAAAATATTTTTCTTAGTACCATCAAGTATACAAAGGCCTCAAGGTTCCCCTCCCTCTTGATTATCTCATTACACACACACACACACACACACACACACACACACACACAATTTGTTTCAATCTGCATCAAATTAGAGTCTACACATTGCATGTGGGAAATATTTTTCCTAAATCTCTTAAACTTAAAGGGCTTCTTCTTCCTTCCCTTTATATTTTCTAGCCAATCATTTGTGAAAGAAACTTTGTCATTTGTCCTGTAGAATTTACTATATTCTGCATTATTCTGATTTCACCCCCATGGGGGTGTTGCTAACAGGTGCCCCTAAAGTGTTAGTTTCAGTATTGTATTGTAAGATTATCTTCCATCTTTTATTTTGAATGTAAATCTCAACATCTCTTCATGTCTCTACTTCATTCAAGTCAAGTATTTAACTTAATTACTTCATTCAGTAAACTTTGATCACCAAATCTAACTTTTCCTTGCTATACCAGTCAATCATATTTGCAGGTATTTTAGAAGAGAAAATCACATATAAAAAGAATGCTTTCTCACTTGTTTTGAGGCCTTGAAAAGAGAAATTAATGAAAACTTTAGCTTATTCTTATTTATGGGTGGCACAGAGTTCCACTGAGATGTGCAAAGGCCATTTTAAGCCCTCTAGGTAAGATTCGTTGCAAGTGACTCCTCATAAGTTTATAAATTCTTAATTACTAAGTGCTTGATGACCTTTATAATTTTATAAAATTCTGTTTCTGAATTTACAAAATTTGTTCTGATGGACTAATACTCTTCTCTTCCTAATTTAGCATTTCTCTACTTGCTAGGGAGGAATGGGGGAGAACGGACTCATTTCCAGAAGGATGGATCAGAATCACCCATAGAGCTCTTTTTTCCCCCAGTTTTATTATTAGTTTTTAAACATAGTTAACAAACAACATTATATTAGTTTCAGGTGCACACCATAGTCATTCAACATTTATATATCTAAAGAAGTGGTCACCGTAAGTCCAGCAACCATCTGACACCGTACCATGCTATCACAATATTGTTGACTATATTCCCTATTCTGTACATTACATCCCAATGACTTATTTGTTTTATACCTGGAAGTTTGGACCTCTTATTCCCCTTCACCTTCCCCCCTTTTTAATTTTTCAATTAGAGTTGACATTCACTATTATTTTATATTAATTTCAGGTGTACAGCATAGGGGTTAGATATTTATATAATTTAGGAAGTGATCCCCGTGACTGTTCTAGTACCCACTGACACTACACGTAGTTATTAGCATGTTATTGACAATATTTCCTGTGCTTTACTTTACATCCCCATGACTATTTTGTAACTGTCAGTTTGTACTTCTTAATCCCTTCACTTTTTTCACCCTGCTCCCGAACCCCCTCCTGTATATTGCCCCAACAAATCTAGTACCCATCTGCACCATACATAGTTATTACAATGTTATTGGCTATATTCCTTATGCTATAACCTACATCCTCATAACTACTGTGTAACAACCAATGTGTACTTCTTAATCCCTTCCCCTTTTTCACTCACTCCCAACCCCCCTCCCATCTGGCAACCATCATTAAGGTCTCGTATTTTTCACTTCTGAATTTTTTTTTGTATGATTTCTGTGTCCTTTCTAATGCTTGCTATCTCTTTGTTGAAATTCTCACTAAGTTCCTTGAGCATCCTTATAACCATTGCTTTGAACTCTGTATCTATGAGTTTGTTTCTGTTTATTTTGTTCTTTAGATTCCACATATAAGCGGAATCACATTGCATCTGTCTTTCTCTGTCTGACACTCCACTCAACACAATAACCCCCTCTGCAGATGGCAAGAGCCCATTCCCATCCATGGCCAAGCAATATTCCATTGTACATATGGACCACCTCCTCTTTATCCATTCATCCATCGACAGGCACCCAGGCTGCCTCCACATCTCAGCCATTGTAAACAATGTTGCAATGAACATATGGATGCACACATCCCCTTGAAGTAGTGTTTGGGTTTCTTCAGATAAATACCCTGAAGTGGTATTACCGGGTCCTTCTTTGTCTCTTGTTATATCCTTTGTTTTAAAGTCTATTTTGTCTGGTATAAGTATTGTTACTCCAGTTTCTTTCTTTTTTTTTTTTTTTAATTTCCATTTTCACGAACTGTCTTATTCATCCCTTTACTTTCAGTCTGTATGTGTCTTTCAGTCTGAAGTGAGTCTCTTGTAGGCAGCATATGTATGAGTCTTGTTTTCTTATCCATTCATCCCTCCTATGTCTTTTGAGTGGAGCATTTAATCCATTTACATTGAAAGTAATTGTTGATAGATATGGCCATTTTATTATTCATGATTTCTCTCTTCTCTTTCTGGGATCCCTAAGATGTGAATGTTGTTATGCTTGATGTTTTCCCACAGGTCTCTTAAATTACCCCCATTTTTTTGGATTCTTTTTTCCTTTTGCTGTTCCAACTGGGTGTTTTCTGCTACCTTGTCTTCCAAACTGCTGATTTGATACTCTGCTTCATCTAGTCTGCTGGTGATTTCTTCTAGTGCATTCTTCATTTCAGTTATCGTATTTTTCACTTCTGAATTTTTTTTTGTATGATTTCTGTGTCCTTTCTAATGCTTGCTATCTCTTTGTTGAAATTCTCACTAAGTTCCTTGAGCATCCTTATAACCATTGCTTTGAACTCTGTATTTGGAGTTTCATTTAGTTCTTTTCATTTCATTTAGTTCTTTTTCTGGAGTTTTCTCTTATTCTTTCATTTGGAATATATTTTTCTGTTTCCCCATTTTTAGCTGCCTCTCTATTTGTTTCTATGGATTAGTAGATCTACTATATCCCTCAGTCTTGGCCGGGTGACCTTATGTAGTAGGTGCCCTGTGGGGCCCAATGGCACAGTCTCCCTGGTCACGTGCACCAAGTGCTCCAGGAATGTCCCTGTGTGGGTTGTATGTGCCCTCCTATTATACTTGAGCCTTGGTTGCTATTAGCATTTCAGTGGCTGGGATTGACCCTCAGGCTAGTTAGCTGTGGGATTTGGCTACATCTACAGTTTATAGGCTGCTGTGCAGGGGGATTACCCGACTGAAGTGGAATTTGCCCTAGTGAGCTCTGGTGCTTGTTGAGACTGCCCTTTGGGTGTGCTGCTTGTGGAGCTAATTGGGCAGTGTTGTGCTGTGGTCTGAAGCCAACCTCCAAGTATGTTGGTCTGGGGCCTCTTATGAGGGTCTCCAGTGCAGACCCAGGTCACGCACTGACTGTGACTGGCCAGGGACTACCTGGTAAGAGCTACAAAGCAGTGTGGTTGTTTGCTGCCTCTGCTAATCCTGGAGGCATGTGGGAGAGGCCTCGATGTGAACCAAGGACATCTGCCACCAGTACCAGGGTAGCTCCGCAAATTGCCAGGACTCCCCAAGGCCTGCTGCCACTTGCCAGCTCCCTTAAGGTTCAGCCACTGATAAAGCCTCATGCGGTACACAAGTTGGGTGAGGCAGGGTCTCAGGCAGTTTTTAGAGTGGGAAGAATTGTAGTCACTAGGTTAATGTAATTCTGGTTTGATGCCAGTGCTGAGCCTGAAGCTACTCAGCAAAAGTCTCAGAGCACACTGAGGCCAGTCACTGCCCTCCTGGGGTCTGTCAGACTCTGATAGTTTTCCAAGAAAGAGGGCAATATGGGTCAGGCAGGCTGCTCTTGGAGAAAGTTCCCCCAGCATTGGGGAGGTTGGGTGGGGTGGGGTTCCAGTGAGTCAGCAGGACGGAGCTTCAGATCTCACCAGACCAATCAGATTCAGATTTGACTGTGTGGGGGCGGGCTCAACACAGAAAAGATGGCACCTGCCTGCGGAGTAGGACCTCCTCACAGAGAAATGGCAACTGTCCTTTGGCCCTCAGCCTGAAGCCATGCAACTCAGTCTGCCACCCATATGTCTCCAACACCACCCTCCCCCCCCCCCCGAGTTACTGCTCCTTTGCTGGAGCCCAAGGTGAGTGCCTGGGAGTGAGAGAGTCTCTGTGTGAGCCCTTTAAGAGATTGCCTGGGTTTCCTGCAGCTTTCTATCCCACTTTCATGGTTGGAATCCCCACTGTTTTTCACAGCCAGATGTTGTGGGGAATCCTGTTCCTGGCACCAGTGCTCTGGGCTGGGGTGGCCGGTGTGGGGCTGGGGTCCCTCGCTCCTTTGGGGAGAGGAACCTCCGTGGCTGAGATACCCCTCCCGGTTCTCAACCACCACACGGAGTTTGGGGTTAGCCAGTTACACATCTCTATCCCTCCTAGTCTCAACATGGCTTCTTCTTTATATCCTTAGTTATGAAATTTCTGTTTAGCTAGACTTCAGATGGTTCTCCAGATTGATAGTTCTATAATTTAGTTGTAATTTTAATTTGTTCATGGAAGGAAGCAGGCACACTCTACTCCACCATCTTGGATCTCTTCCCGTAGAGCTTTTAATGCCCCAGCTCTTCCCTCCCCTACCCTGGTGAATTGAGAACTACTGTTGTAGTGAACCACTGCTACTCGTGGAATCATCAAACATTTGTCAGATTAGCTAGGAATGGAAAGCAGGTTGAAAACCACCTCAATAGTATATTTATTTAAGACCCTCATGAGAAAGAAGTTGCTACATAAAGTTGCAATGCACCCACGTGACTTTAAAAGACATCTTAGCCTAAGATCTTGAGTATCAAGAAAACAAAAAGGTCAGAGAAAATGCTGATTTCTATTTCCCCACTAAAGAAGAAGGCTTATTTTACACACCTAGAATAGATTAAGGATGAGGATATATTTCTGACTAGAGAAATGGGGCTGGGCTTTCATATATTCCTGAAGGCATATTCCATGGTTAAGCTGAATCCATTTAAAGAGTGTGTCCTTAGATGCTTTAGAAGAATATGGACCAATTTTAACTAAAATTAATAGTGAAAAAAGAAGAAATTGCAAAATTACACTATTCCAAGTAGATGTAATTTTAAAACTTGGGTGCTGAAGGTCCCACAATAGAGAGTTTAAATTTTCTTCTTTGGTCTATGAAGCCTGGGTAACTTTCAATAAACTGTACATAATGCCTTAATATTACCATTTGTAATTTTAAAAACCCTTTATTTAATTTTTATGCACTAGAATTGTGTTTGAAAACTAACATGAATCTGTTGTCATTAAAATGATCAAAACTTGATAATATGGCACAAAAAAGAAAGTTAATGAATGAGAATGATCATTTATGTCGAATAACCAGAATATTTGCCACTTTAAAGGACAATAGCTGTCTACATATACTATCAATACATTTTTCCAGAAAATTTCTAATATCTCCCTGCCAATCAATAAAGTTTGCAACACGTTCATCACCCTAGCTCTAGTTGTCAGGAATGATGTATTTATTGACTTAAGGCAGTACTTTCAAAAAGCAGAGAGGAGAGTTAACTTTTAGGGAGTACGAATTGTGGAATTCTAGTAGTAGTAATTTCCTCTTACTCTGAATAGTGTTACAATTATAAATGTAGTCTTACTTTTAGGACTAAATTCTCATTTAGTAGTTACAAAGCTTTGGAAGTACAGTACAATACTTTATTATAATAAGGTCCATGAATAGAAAATGGTTTACTTGCCACTGAGCCAATCTACCGAAAAAAAAATCAGTAACAACATTGACCTAGGGCAAAAGAAAGGTTGGGCCAGGAGTTTAAATTCAAAGTTATTTGAGGAACAGGTTTATTGTAATCATGACAGGGCCTCAAAAGTGATATTAAAACTCATTGAATTGATAACTAGTAACACTACTTGAATTATTGTTGAGCTCACTTTTCAGTCTCTCGCTCTCTTTTTTCTCTCTCACTCCTCCCTCTCCTATTAACATCACTGGCTTTTAAAGCACCATTTCTCTAAATATCAGTAGGTCTTTGCCAATCTACTATCTCTGCTGCCTATATATAAATTTCTTCCACACACATTATGTGGCAATAGGGGAAAGGGTGAAAAGAAAAAAGATAGATGGGTATAAGGACATAAAGAACCCATAGTTCTTTTTAAATTCACATGAGATTTCAATGGGTCTGTTTAGGAGCAATATAATGTATTTTACATTATTTTGGTAACATAGTGTCACAGACATGAAATTTTAACTCATGCATTTATTTTTGGTTTGTATAATTAGTATTCGACTGTCTGCTATACGCATTGTGGTCAATCGGCACACAGCCAAGCACGCATGCCAGTTGTTAAAATATTTCAGTATGTCTATGCTAGTTGGGAAATAGCACGGCCATGGATGCCATACTCTGCCTTCCATGCTCTGGAAGTCCCAGCCCCTCTTCCAGAAACCTCCAGGTCTCCCTATCATCCAGCAAATAGAAGGAAAATGAAAGGCACAGCAGAGCGTCTTCAGGATCCTAATCTAATGCCAAGACCAGCATCATTCTGACTGGTCAGGACCCCATGCTGCACCAGTTGTTAAAATAGTTAATATTTAAATCCCCTTTGGCTCTATGCAAAGCACTGTGCTTAACTCACTGGGGAATAAAAAGGTGAATAAGTCACATCCTCTGTTCTCAAAGAGCTCACGGATGAATCAGCAGTAATGATTATAATAGTGGCTGACATTTACTGAGCACTTACTAGGAGCCTAAGCACTGTTCTAAGCATCTTTCATGTGTCATCTCATTAACCCTCACCGTATCCTTAAGAGTTTATTTTCTCTCTTTTACAGATGAGAAAACTGAGGAAGAGAGAGATTGAGCAATTTTTCCAAGGTCATGCAAACCATAAGTGGTGGGGCCATGATACATATCAGGCAATATGACCCCTGAAAGGGCATGGGAGAAAGCATGTAGAGTTCCAATTTGTACCTATTTTCCAGGTCCATTCAGAACTCTGGAGATACAACAGAAAACAAAACAGACCAAACGCTCTGCCTTCACATAGCCTGTATTCTTATGAGCAAGATAAATGGAAAATAAATAAATAAAATATAGAGTATAACAGATGGTGAAGAGTACAGTGGAGAAAACCAGGGCAGGGGACGGAATGCAGTCTGCTGGATTTGGGAGGCATCGCTTCCAATTTACATAGGGAGGTCAAGACAAGCTTCAGTTAGGAGACGTTTGACTAATATGCTGTAAACCTCATACTGAATAATATGAAACAAGCCTCCTGACTCTTAGTGTTCCAGGTAGAAAGAATACCAGTGACTTTCTCCCTGAAAGTCACTGAGGTGTTCCTAGCACAGCAAGGAGACCAAATGGCTGGTTGGTGTGAGCAAGGGGACAGTAGTAGCAGATTGATGATATAAAAGAAAGAGGGGCAAATTGTTGGTATATGTGGACTCATACTGAGGCATGATTCTGGACAACATACAGAGACGAGATCATACAGGGTCTTGCAAACCATTTTGAGGCGATTGATTTTATCTTGATGGCAGTGGGGAACCACTGAAGAACTTGAAGCTTCCATATGGAGAATGAATTAGAGAGATGTAAGCCCAAAGTCAGGGAGACAATTTGGGGTGAGAGAGGAGCAGTAATCAAGGTAAGAGATGATTTGTACCTGAACTAGGGCTTTAGCTTGTCAAGGAAATGAAGAAAAGTAGACAGACTGAGAGAGATTTAGAAGGAAAAGCTAGAACTTGGTGATGCTTAGATGTGGTAACCAAAGGAGAATGAAGACGCGAGGTAATTCCGTTTTCTGCCTTGAGCAGCTGGATGGTGACGCCATGCACTGAGGAAAGTACAGTTCTGGAGGCATTTAAGTGAGATGATGGAAATGGTTTGGGGCATATTACATTGGAGAGGCAGTGGGTACGTTCTGGGTAAAGTCTGACATAGATTAAAGGTGATGTGTCCACTTAATCCCTATTGGTATTTTAAAGTTCTCTAATGTATTTTTACAAACATCACCTAAGATGCCTAGTCACATACCAACTTATTTTAGACCTGTAAAAAAAAAATTTCGTTTATCTGCCGAGCAATTATTCCGTATGGAAGAGGAGCTCTAGTGACTGCTTGTTCCTTTGTTGTCTCTAATTCTAGTATTTTAAAGCCCACTTTTTTTTTTACTATTGTCATTTGATTTAGATGACTTAAAAGCTTTTCTATCATAAGCCATACGTATACTAATAGAACAACCTTCAATAATATATTTTTTTTGATTCACCAGAAAGGTGATCATTTCTTGATCACAAGCAGGAATGTTTCTTGTCCTCCGCTCAACCTCATTATAACTATACATTTGAGCAAACTAAGATATCCTCTGAAATGAGTCACCTCATCCCAGGGTTCAACTGACATAAAGAATTACCTTATTTTAGTCAGAAAACCTTAATTAGATTAGGTTGGCCTTTCTGGACTCTATGTGTTGCTACATACACGAGTTAAAAACCTTGATCTATGCATATCACACAAATCAGGAGAAAACAAATGAAAGCAGAAATGAACTCATGTTTCTGTATGCAGCTGCTTTGATGAAGACATTTCAAATAGAAACTGGAAAACCCAAAGCACAAAACTAAGGAGATAATAGCCAATGAAGGGGAGAAGTGATTAATTCAGATCAGGAAAAAGCTGCAGTGTTCAAAGAGACTCTGATGAAATTATTAGGGGCTGTTGGGGATGTAATCCATATCTCCCTGTCACATATGTCCTATGTGACAGTACTGGGAATGTCATGGGAGAAAATTAGTGCCTTCCAAAATAAACATGTTTAAATTTTGTGGAAAATACCCACACGAGAGACTGATATACATACATTCAGAGATGAACACGTTCATCTCTATAGGGAGATTCATCTGCTACGTGGTGAGAGCAGCTGACAGTCAGGAACCTCAAAGTCACATTCTAGTGGAAACTTTCGTTAATATTGCCCCATAATTGTGTCTCTGTAGAAGTTTTTATCTTATTCGAGTTATATAATGTCCTTTGTAATATGATAATATATGATAGTACATCTCAATTATTATTTTTGGATTGCAAACAAAATGTGTCCTAACCGTAAACTCCTTAGATAAGAGAAAAAGCCTAAGCTATGCTGTTGTCTGCTGCTGGAATAAAGTAAACAGGAGTTATACAATTTTCTCTTTCTTAAGAAAACAAACAAAAAATCTCGGTTACATTTAAATTCTTTTGAGATTCTTTCTAAAATTATTTTAGTAATACTCTAAAAGAGCTTTAATAATCACGACGGCTTGAGTACAGAATGTAAATATAAATATTTCTCTACTTTTCTCCAATAATTTATATTGTTCCCTGGGTTCAATGAGCTGTATTTCTTTCTTTCTTTCTTTCTTTCTTTTTTTATTGGTTTCAGGTGTACAAAGCAACATAATAGTTAGACGTTTACGCCCCTCACAAAGTGATAACCCCCCCCAATCTACTAGCACTCTGACATGATATATAACTGTTACAATACCATTGACTAGATTCCCTATACTGTACTCCACATCCTGTGACTATATACATATATACACATATATATGTATACTTAATTATAGTTGACATTCAATATTATTCTACTTCAGCTTCAGGTGTATAGCACAGTGGTCAGGCATCTGTACAGTCTGTGAAGTGATCTCTAACAAGTCCAGTGCCCATCTGGCACCCCACATAATCTTTACAACATTATTGATTAAATTCCCCACACTGTATTTCATATCCCTGTGACTACTAATTTGTACTTTATAATCCTTTTACCTTCTCTCCATCCCTCTCATCTAGCAACCATCTGTTTTCCCCCTATATCTCTGAGTCTATTTCTGTTTTGTTTACTTGTTTATTCTGTTCTTTATATTCAACATATAAGCAGTATCATCTGGTATTTGTCTTTCTCAGTCTGACTTATTTCACTTAGCATAATACTGTCTAGGTCCATCCATGTTGTTGCATATGAAGATTTCATTCTTTTTTATGGCGAAGTAATACTCCATTGTATAAATGTACCACAGTTTCTTTATCCAATTGTCTATCGATGGGCATTTCAATTGTTTCCATATCTTGGCTATTGTGAATAGCACTGCAATAAACATAGGGGTGCAGATATTTTTTTGAATTAGAGTTTTGGATTTCTCTGGATAGATACCCAGGAGTGGAATTGCTGGGTCATAAGGTAGTTCCATTTTCAATTTTTTGAGGAACCTCCGTACTGTTTTCCAAGGTGGCTGCACCAATCTGCAATCCCACCAACAGTGCACGAGGGTTCCCTTTTCTTCACATCCTTGCTGACACTTGTTGTTTCTTGAGCTGTATCTCTTTTGAAGTTAGTTCTATCTCCTCACAGCCTGACCTAATGTATGTGGGTGTGTGAGGAAAACCACTTAAATATAAGTGTTGTGACTTTGAAGAATAGAGTGCATTTTCTTTGAATGAGCATTCACTTAGCAGAAAGGTAGATGACATGGGGCAGACAATGGATTACTTTGTTTTAATTGAGGATTGAATTAATGTTACAAGGCAAATGCTTTGTCTGTAAACAGCCAACAAATAAATAACTGTGCGATCCTGAAATGCAAAAATGGGATAAAGGTGGCTGATATAAGAACCACATATAGCAGAAGCATACAAATATCAAACTTTTCTTTATTCAGATGTCAAGAAAGTATCATATCTGAGCTGTTTTTTTTAAAAAATCTCATCCCTATTTCTTCCATGCAATGCCTTATATACACTTTTAATAGCTAAACTTCTTTGAATTTTCATTTAAAAGTAAAAAAAGATGTTCTCTGCTTCAAGCAGCAGGTGTGTTTTTAATCTTTAATAGGTCACCTTCCCAAGTGCGAGCAGGCAAGCTGTTATTGATCAAAGAGGTTTTGTTGGGTAGCTCTCAGATTATTGAGTGACAAACTTTATTGAATTTGACTTAACAGAAGTCAGAAGACAGCTGAAGCATAAGAGCTTGCACTGCCATCAGAGTCATTTTACGACAGCCAGGGAGCAAAGCTCAGAGATGGATACTGAGCTCTTTGCTGGCCCTTGGAGATTAACTGAACAGCCTTCCTACCAATTCCCAAGCCTGTCAGCAGAACCAATTAGATTTTCAACCAGTAGACAAGAAGGGTGGCACTTGGGGACCTTTTTGCTTTAGGTCGAAGGCTTTTCAGACTGCGATGAGATGACATTGATGATGACACGTTGAGCATTGGTTGGTTTTAAGACAAGTTAAATTAGCAGTCTTGAAATGATTCCAACTGTCTCCTGACTTCTCACTGTTGCCATATTCAGTGGATCCTGTCAGGAGCAAGTTGATGACTTAATAGTCTTTCTTGAGTGGATTTGAGCACTTTGGCTGTGTGTTTATGTGTAGTTGTCACGCTTAAAATATTCATATGAAGGTTTGAAATATTTATTTGAAGGCGCCTTCTGCAGAGTTCAGCAGTAAGGCTCTCAGTGCTTCTACCTACTTTTTATTTTATTTTCTTTTTTTTGCTTCTCTAGGCAGTGATTTTGTACAACTATCTTTTATTCTGTTTCATATATAATTGATGACAGTGTTTCATGTAGTTATTGATCACTTCATTTATGATGAAGTTAAGGAGCCTTTTTGACATCCTGCTTCTCTCCCAGACTCCTGTAAATTCAGATCTGCTCACGTCTCCTAACGGTTTGGGAACCATGGGGATTAGGAAGGGCACTGACCATAGTTTTCACTCCATGACGTTTTATCCAAGAAGACTGAGGCCACTTTGAACGGAAGGGATATTAATACAAGGATGGAAACACAACTTATTACTAATGCAGTTAATCTTGTCATAAATGATGAAAGCACGATATCTTGGAGAAGCTTCATTTTTGACTTTGAAAACATTATATAGGATACTTGTTTGAGGTATTGAAAATACCTCGAGTCTGCATTTGCACTTAAAGTTTACTGAACAGTTTTAATATCTACTAACCTCAGAAACTGTTATGGGGTGTATTTCTACATTATATAGACCATTGAGATTTCTAATTTAAAGTATTTGATATTTATTTAGTAGAGTTGCCTGGCATATAACTCATTTACAGTAAATCGCAATTTGTTGTACCTAACTCTTACATTTTCATACGCAAGAATGATTTTAGCTGATTATATTTATGTAGGTGGGTACCTATGCATATGCAAACACATATGTATATTTATAACTCATGTTTTGTAACAAAGTTCTATAATTGTTACAGTTACATTCCGGTACTTGCTGACCCCTCAGAAGTGGTGAAAATGAAAATATTTTGCATGTATAAATTCATTTGGGCTACTAGAGAGTACTCTTTTGCTGAACTAAACTTAAAATTTTGCAGCTAGCACCTTGGTGACCTATAGTAATTAAGTCCTTTGTAGACCTTGAATTACAAACAGAGCATCTTTGATATGTGTACTTAACATTGAATGCGGAAATCTGACCCTGTGGTTTCATACGTGTACATTGCTCTGGATAGCAGTTATAACGTGTAGGGAATAAATCTTTCGGCATCAGATCATGTTTTCAGATGGAGTTGCCTAGATACTTTTTAAGATAAGCCATGTTTGGTCAGAACCCCATGTAATCATCACCCAATATTAACATGCACCAATCCATGTTAAACCTTGCCCATCAAAAAGCCCATTCAATCCTTCTCTTGTATTATTTTGAAGCAAATCCAAGATAGTCATATATTTTCATCCATAGACATTTCGGTATCTAACCAAAAGGTGATATAACCACAATACCATTAATTCCCATTAAAAAGATTTAACAGTAATTCATTAATATCATCAAAGATAGAGTCAGATATTTCTTGTTATCCAGAACTACCAATGGTTAACATTTCGATACATTTCTTTCCTTTTTTTCTAAACACGCACACATTTTCCTCCTCCAAGCTATTTTCATGTTGTCCTTTGATGCTTATTTTTGACTCTCATCATGCCCACTGAGTGAAGCATTTCAATAGATCGCTCATCAGTACTTTTAAAACTTTCATCCCTTGACCTTCTCTTATGCTTACTCATCTAATCGCCAACTGCATATAAAGCTAACAATTGGTTTTCTCTGCTCCTAGACTGCTGACTGCTGCTGAAGGAAAATGCCTAACAGTTGAAGGCACCATTACACATTTATCATTTCCAGCCTCAAGTGGCCTCTTGGTACCACCTGGTGGTCATTTTCCCTATTCCCCACAATCTGTTGCTTCCTGGAGAATAGATTGTAAGAAGGGCAAGAATGGAATGGGGAAAGATTGATAAAAGATTATTGTATTATTCTAATTGAGAGATCATGGTGATTTGGATTGTGGTGGTAGCATTAGTAATGATACGAAATAAATGGATTTAAGATGTAATTTGGAAATAAGTGGCAGGACGTGGTGATGGATTGGTTGTGGAGGGATTATGAAGAAAAGGTACTAAGAATCAAGTATGACTTTTAAGTCACTGGCTGAAGCAATTGGGTGGATGGTTGCATTATGTATTTGCCATTCTCTAGCACAGCCCACAATGTCCAGGCAGACAAAAATAAAGATAAGGAATAGTCCAAGATAAACTACCAAGTCATTCATTTTGGTTTCAAAATGTTCTTGGTTTCTCATTCCTCATAGTAGATGGCAAGGAAAACTTCTATTTATTTATTTCTAGCACCTTTTTTAACTTTAAAAATCCACTTTATAAAGGCACAATTTATATATAATACACCCACTTTAAATATACTTTTCTGAGAGTTTTAACAAATGCATACACCTGTGTAACTAGTATTCCAGTTGTTACAAAATGTTTTTTCTCACTCTGAAAATCTCTCTCATGTCCCTTTGTGATCAACCCCCACCCCGGCCCTAGCCCCAGGAAACTACAGATCAGTGTATTGTCACTGTACTTTACTTTAGCCTGTTCTAGGATTCTATATAAATGGAATTACACAGCATGTAATCTTTTCTGGGTTCCTTTTTCCCTCAAATTATTGTTTTTCAAGATTCATCACTGTTGCTGTGTATCAATAATTCTTTTTTTATTTTGGACTAGTATTCCATTCCATGAGTACACTACTACAATTTCCTCATGCATTCACCTGTTGTTTCCAGTTTGACGCTATTGTTAATGAAGCTGTTAGGAACATTTAGGAACATTTGTATACAGGATCTTTTATGGACATAAGTTTTTATTGTTCTTGAATAAATACCTAGGAGTGGAATGGCTGGCTATGGTGTATCATGAACATTTTAAGAAACTGCCAAACTGTTTTCCAAAGGGTTTGTGCCACTTTACTTTCCCACTGGCAGTGTATGGGTTTCAGTTGCGTCACATCCTCACCTACACTTGGTATGGTAAGTCTCTTAAATTGTAGCCATAATAGTGGTTATGTAATGTTATCTCATGATTGTAATTTGTGTTTCCCTGATGATTCAATATCTTTTCATGTGTTTGTTAGCCATTTGTAAATCTTCTTTTATGAAGTATGAAGGTTCTGTTTAAATTTTTTGTGCAGTTTTTAATTTAATTGTATGCCTTTTTAAATGAATTGCAGAAATTATTTATATAACCTGGAAATAAGTCCTTTGTTAGATATAAGTATTGCAAATATGTCCCAGTCTAATGGCTTGCCTTTTCATTTTCTTAATAGTGTGTTTTGAAGAGAAGTTTTTAAATTTGATGGAAATCTAAGTTGTTGGGTTTTTTTCCTTTTTCTTTTATGGCTAGTGTCTTTGTGTCCTAACAAATCTTGGTTCATACCAATATCATGAAGATTATTCACCTATGTTTTCATCTAGAAGTTTTAAATTTTTGACTTTTCAGTTTAGGAATGTTATATGTTTGGATCTTTTTTTTTTTTTTTTTGATATGGTGTGAGGTAGGAGTCAAAGTTCATTTTTTTTCCCATCTGGTATCCAGTTGTTACAGCATTATTTGTTGAAAGGACTATTCTTTCCTCCATTGAATTAACTTTGTATCTTCATTGAAAATTGATTGATGATAAATGCTCAGATCTCTTCCTGGACTGTCTTTTCTATCCTTATGCCAATACCACACACTGCCTTACTTACTATAGATTTATAAGTCTTGAAATCAGATAGTATAAGTCACCTAATTTTGTTCTCTTTTTTTCTAAAATTGGTTTGGAGATTCTAGGTCCTCAGCATTTCATATAAATATTAGAATCAGCTTGGCAATTTTTACCCATTTCCAGTGCTCTTCATTTGTTTATTTAGATCTGAGTTTCTATGTGATATCTTTTCCTTTCACTTGAAGACCTTTAATCATTTCTTATTATGCAGGTTGCTGGCAGTGACTTCTGACATAAGGTTTTATTTTTCCTTTATTATTGAAGTTTCTTTTCACTGGACATAGAAATTGAGGTTGATGACATTTTTTTCTTTAATACTTTGGATAAATACTTTTAGTTTGCTGGATTTTTTTTCTTTAACACTTTAAAAATGTCATTTTATTGTTCCCTGGTTTGTATTATTTCTTATGAGAAATCAGTGGTAATTCTTATCTTTGTTCTCCTGGATGTACTATGTCTTTTGGGGGGAGGGGCTGATTTTAAGATTGTGTCTTTATTAATGGTTTTCAGTAATTTGATCATGGTGTGCCTTAATGTGACTTTCTTTGTAATTATTCTGCTTGGGGTTTGCTGGTCTCATGAATCTTTGGGTTTATAATTTTCATCAAATTTGGGGCTTATTATTTGGATATATTTCTCTCCCATTCCTCCAGTCCTTTTGGAGATTCAATTATGTGTACGTCAGACGTTATATTGTCCCACATGTTACTGAAGCTGTGGTCACTTTTTTCATCCTTTTTTTCTCTCTTTCTTTCAATTGATTAGCTTCTATCACCATCACCAATCTTTTCACCCATTGACTAATCTGATGCTAAGCTCCATCTGGTGAATTTTTATCTCAGATATTGTGTATTTTGGGCTCTAAAAGTTCCTTTGGATCCTTTCTTATAGTTTCCATTTCTCTCCTTGTTATGTTTATGGTTTTCTTTAATCCCTGAATATGTTTTTAACATCTTTTTATGACTTGTTGTATGGCTAAATACATCATCTTGTCATTTCTGGTCTGTTTCTACTGCTCTAATTTTTTTCTTTTTTCTTTTTTTTTTGGTTATTGCTCACATATTTTTCATTCTTTGAGTCTAGTAAGTTTTTGAGGATACAAGATGTTATAAACATTACATTGTTGAAGGTGTGAATTTTGTTTTCTCTTGGTAGTCAGTTAAGCTACTTGTGGGTCAGCTTGATTCGTTAGAGGCTTGTTTTTACTTTGTTTTGATTTTAAGCTTTGTTGGGGCATGTCTAGAGCAGCTGTTACTTTATGGCTAGTTTAGCTCTACGACAAAGGCCTCACCTTTGGGGATCTTCATGAAATGCCTCCATTATTTAATGATCTCTCTCCACTACTCTTAGATGGAGATGGGACATCTCCCAGCCTGGAACTCTTTGCTCAGCCTCATGGAGTCACTCCATGGAAACACAGCTTAATGTTCAGGCAAAGATTCAAGGGGGACCCTCTACAAATTTCTGAGTCTCCACTTATACGTAGCTCCCTTCTCTCAGGTGCCTTTAGGGCAGACTCTAAATTCCAGCCATTCAACCTCCTGATTCTATCTCTACCTCCTCAACTCAGTGAGTCACCCATTTTTGCTTGGGGTGGTCTTAGGGCTCCCCTCATTTGCTTCCCATGCCCTGAGATCACAGTCCTGTGCTGCCTGATGTCCAATAGCTAAAAGCACTGTTTTCATATAGTATATTTAGTCCTGTTGCTTACAGTTAGGAGTCAAGTCTGATGCCCATTTTCAGTCATCACTAGAAACAGAAGTATTCGAATGCCTTTTAAAGATTAATAATTAATTGTTTAGAAATTCACTTATACACCGTCCCACCGTGATTTGTTGAGCACCTGCAATGTGCTACGTACCATGCCAGGATTTGAGGATGCAAAGGACTATTATTAGAGAAGACAAACATGTAGTGTAAATAACTAGAAAGGTATATCCAAGCCCCAAAGAGGACATAAGTAACTATATGGTGGGGGTATAGGTATAGATAAAGAAATTAATTTTATAGGTGTTCCCCAGGTTGAGGTCTGTCAGGGCATTCCAAACAGAGAGACCAACAAATGGAAAGGTACGGAGATATGAAGTAGCACAATGTACTTATAAAGCTAGTTTCATTAACTGATCATTCATTTAATAAATATGAATTTAGTGTCTATTAGATGCTCTGCAATGTGCTAAGGGTTGTGCATCCAAAGGGTGAGTACGATGTTCATGATTCCTGCCTACACAGACCTTACAGTCTAGCAGTTCAGTGTGAATGGAGCAGAGGGGGGCCAGACAGGGATGATATTTGTGGCTGAGGTAGCAGGAAAGGCAGATTGAAGGCAAATTGTGAGCTACCTTTAATGCTACTCTAAGGGGTTAATCATTGTCCTGAAAGCTGCTGTCTTCCAAACATTTTTTATTGCATTTCACGTCTATGAAAAATTGTTGCATGTTTACCCCAATATATGTATATTAATCTATTGATAGACTATATACATGTACTATTACATTGATATATATACACTATAAAATCTGCAAAAAGGGAAATGTAAATGGGATAATATAGACATAAGCAGACATTCTAGTATTCGCTTCCTGAGTTCCATGCTTCATCTTGTGCACCCTAGGTTCACACCCCTCACTTTGCAGACCAGTAGGCAATGAGAAGCTTTCAAGATTGTCATGCAGGAAACAAAATTGATCAGAATTCTGTTTTATAAAGATTCTGAACATGATTTTTATTCTAGTTATGTTGAATAATGTATTTAAAAGCAGAAAAGAAGCTGGACTAATATGATTCCTTCCAGTCTCAGGAGTATATAGCTGGGGCTGTTCCTTAGAAGAGGTTAGAAATCTAACCTAGTGTGGTCATTGGTTGCATTATTACGATGCAGTCCACTAGACTGGTCAAGTGATTTAAAGCAGTAGCCTGTCCAGTACAGAGCTGGCATTCCCTGCCGTGAAACTGATTTTGTCACAGGCAAGCCATCACTTTACACTGGCAAATTACTTTTTGATTCACCTGTATAATGCCCGGAAGCAGAAAAATAAGGGCTGGATATGCTAAACAAGAAGCTTGGCCATAGAAGCAAAATTGGAGGTCCCAGAAATCAGCTAATAGGCAAACTGGAGTCAGAGCAGCTGAAGACATCAGGCATTGTGAGAAGCCAGGTGGTTGAGAAGGAGAGGAACCAGGAAAACAGAATTACCAGAGTTAGGACCCACGAGGGCTGCAAGAGCTTGGAGAATGGATGCAAAGAACTAGCCCCAAGGAAAACCTGCATGACTGAAGTGGTGACTTGCTGCGGCTCAGCAGTCCTGTGCAACTACTGAGGCAGGCTGCGTAGGTGGAGCCAAGAAGCTGACTGGAGTGGACCATGAAAAGTCTGAAGGAAAGATGGTTTGGAAGTGTTCCAAATTTATCCTCTGGTTGAAATATTTCTATTACTTATTTCCAAACTCTCAACAATTCTATCTATGGTTTTAAAAAATATTATTCTCAAAAATAAAAAAAGGAGTTCTTCCTAAATTATAGGAGAATATATTGACCACATCCTTCTATATACACTTCCTATGTAGTTTAAGAGCAAAGACATATACACTTTTTTTACGAATTGGAAAAGCATGTCCAGAAAACTTATATATGTCAGGTAGGAGAGAGTTCAGTTTGCCTTTTCCAACTTTTCGCCAGCTTTGATCTTGTTTCTTGCCTAAATAATTATTGAGGCAGATGTGCCTATTTCTGGCTCCATTTCACCTGACGTATCTCAAATAACGGCGGTAGCATCACTCTCTCTGGAAACGGAAGCCGAAAAAATTATCTACTATGAGTTGACCTGGCAGTAGATAGAGTAGTATGCCAAGTTGACAGGCATTGTGGCAGGTAGGAGGGAAAAACTGAGTTGTCAGAGTGATTAACACACCGCAAGGCTGAAGCTGTCCTAAGGCTGGTGGGTGTTCGCTAAAACCAAAATGGGCCAAGGCCAGGGGCACCTGTAGAACGGTTAATGGCAGTCATTTAGCTGTCATTCACTTTTCAATTCAAAATATTGTAAAATACTTTGTTAGTTCAGAATGTGTTTGCTTAAGTCATTTCAGTAGTAATACTTTCCTCCAGGAGGCAATTAGGTATTCTTCATTTTACAGCTCTTGCATAATAGCTGAGAAAACTGTAATTGCACAAGCAAAGCGCAGATAAACACCAGATTATCATATTAAAATTCTTATTAGTCTGTCAGAAGAATTTTTTTTTCCACTGCTTTTGGTTTTTTATTATCTTTTTTTAAAAAAAAATCAGGATTTTCTCAATGTTAGTTTAGTTTTAAAGAAATTCAGGTCTCCACTTTTATTAGTAAACCGGTCTTTACCTCCTCCACCATGTTAACACCTAAAATAGCAAATTTCCCTTTAAATTTTTAAAATATATATATAAGCTGTTTTAATTCTTTTCCTGAGCTATCCAATGACCTCTTTAAGGTGTATCAGAAAAGGTAGACCTCCTCCTACTTCAGATTTGACTGCAGTGTTAAGAAGCCTATTGGTAATTCTAAACCCAGAATAACAGTGGTTATTTAAAATAATATGAAGTCTCCCATGTATTTACACTTTTTTGTGTATTTGAGAAGCCACCATATTAAAGTGTTATTAAATTTACGTACGTATTTACATGTTTGTATGTGACAATGTCTATACTTTCATTGCAACTGTGGTTTCATCTTCTGGAAGGAGATGTGTCTTTGATGGACGATATTCCTCTTCTGTTTCTTTCAGCATTCAGGGAAGTGTTATGAAAGTTAGGCTATCAGTCAATATTGTTCAATTTCTATTTGAAATAGGGTGTATTTTTCCCCCAAGATTTGAGGAGAATACACAGAACTCCCTTCACCTCCCCACACCCCCATGAAATCTAAAAGACGGTCTTCTAGTGCAGTCATTATTACAGGCTACAAACAAGAGGAAAAAAACTAAAGCTGTGTTAACAAGTCATGAGAAATTACTGAGAAGTCTAAAATCCTGCCATCTTCTTCATATGAACACTTTCCTAATGGGAGTCCAAGGTGAAACACTGTGTTTCTTCTAATTCCTCATAGTCTGTTAATCTTTCAAATGGAGCCAAGGCCACTTAAGGGAAGGGAGCTTCTCCTCTAAAATAAAACTGTAGTGTGCACTAAAATTTGTGATTTTTTTTTTTTGTTTTATAAAAAATTGCATGGCATCTTAGGCAGCTTGACTGCCTGTTTAATAACTGGGTAGGTCCTCTCAAGAGGAAATGTTTGGTCCACGAGAAAAGCAGACACGTAGAAGACATGTTCTGTGCTTTCTAATACAATGGGATTCATTGCCTCCGTCTTTCCGTGATTTTTGCTTCACCCGGCTCATATGATCAAGGGCAGAAGCCTTGGACAACCAGTTGTGCTTTCTTAGCTGGCAGGGTGATAGAAAGAATGCATTTGTAGTCACTGGCAAGACCAAGCTCCGAAGTGGTGAAGATTATCTTTGGGTTGTCTGAACGGCCAAGTTAGCTCCCCACTGGTTTGTTCTCCAGCAGGTTTGAGCTTTTCATTACATCCCGAATTACATTCATTTGGCTTCTTGACATAGAGAAAACAAGACATAAGAAACGAACCAAGACTGGTTCTTGGATAATTAAGAAATATTCCAGTCAAAACTAGATAGGCTGGGTATATTAACAAAGCCAACTTGGAATATTAACAAAGCTAATTCAGGTCAGGGTGTCTGACTGAAATGACTAGTTGATGGGTAAGCTACTAGTATATTGTGTTCATTTGAACGTCCAGTGTGTTTTTATCAAGGTAGTGGATATCACTACATTATGGTTTGCTTATTGCACAAGCAGCAAAACCATCTTTCAGACTTCCTGGGTGTTTCATTCAGTTCTTATGGATGGTTTAGCATAGGAGTTAAGAGCACAGATGCTGGAGCGAGACTGTATGGGTTTAAATCACAACTCTGCTGCTTTCTAGTTGGGTAAATTGGGGCAAATTACTTAATCTCTGTGCTTCATTTTCGTCATCCATAAAATGGGAATGATTCTGGTACCTACTTCATAAATTTGTCATGGGTTATAGTAAATGGCTTGATAAATATAACAGCATTTAGGATTGTGTCTGGTACACAAAAAGCACTATACAAGTGTAGCTGTAGCAGTGGTATGGTTTCTGTATGACATGCGTGTCATTAGGGTAACTTTCAACACCAGTTCCTATCTTCTGTGGTTGGATATTTGGATATTGAGATATATCCTAATGCCCCCGTTCAACTCTATGCATAGTCCTGTGTGGGAAAGGCAGATCACCCACATGTAAGCTTAGATTTTCCATTTGTAGTCAATCAATCCTCAATAATCCAAATAAAGATTACCCATTTTGAGGAGTATGCATGGAGGTATTTCAATTCTAGGCTATTTTGCTCTGTTCAACCTGTTTCTAAGGGCGCCTCATTTAATAGAAATTGATTGGGTGCTCTGGGAGGAGAAGTTAATTTTACGAACTATCTAGGACTCCAGGGTAACTTAAAATGCATTCATAAATATTTAGGATTGATTCATGTTTTGGATTGTCTGAACAGCTCCCCCCAGCCCCATCTCAGGTGACCTAGAGATTGCACGTGACTTTATTCCAATCTTGGCTTTTTGCCGTGTGAGGCATCCACCTAGTGAGCTCCCATTTCCTTCCTCTTTGAAGCCCGAGCTTTCTTTTTTTAATCATTTATTCAATTTATTGAGTTGACATTGGTTAGTAAAATTATATAGGATTCAAGTGTACTTTTCTATAATACATCACCAAATATTTGACCCCCTTTTCCTGCTGTAACCAACCCTGTCCCCCTTACCTTCTGGTAACCACTAAACTATCGTCTGCGTCTATGAGTTTTTTGTGAAACCTGAGCTTTCCTGTTGGAACATAAATCCCTCCACGTAACATCTGGGTTTTGAATATTCACATGAAACAACAGACAATTTAAAAGTTATTTTACTATTGATGTGTCATCAAACAGACAATATGACTATATGACTATCAATAATATGACTTTTGATAAAATGGAATTGAAATAGTACTTTAAATAGAACCATCACAAGTGAATGATCAGTGATTCTTAATATTTTTTAAACATTATTTGTAACAATGTAATACAAAGAAATATTTTCTATGATTCCCTCCCCTTTTATGTAGAATTTTGTTTTGAAAGGTACCAATTTGAGTATCTGAGAACCTGACCTTCTCTGCCTATTTAGCCTTCAGGGGCAAAATGTAAATACACGTTGGACTGCACATAATTTAAGAGCGTGGGCTTTGGAGTTATGTTGCCTGGCTTCATATCCTGGCTTTCCCACTCACTAGCTCCATGACGTGGGTACATTACCTAATCTCTGGAGACACTGTCCTCATAAAAGTGCTGTGAGAATTAAATGACTTAATAATATAAATAAAGCGCCCCATGCAGTGCCTGAATCTTAGTTGCTGCTGCTACGACTATTACTACTAATAATAATGCCATCATTCAACTTGGGTTTTTGTCCCTAACAGAATCAGCAAGAAGTACTGTGTGGAGGGCATAGTTCACTCCTGTGATATTAATATTGAAAAGATCAGAGATATTTCCAAGCTTCTCTGGCTATCCCAATGTTAATCCGTCAGCTGTGAATTTTCCCAAAGCTTCTCTGAACTTCTGAATATGTCCAGCTAAGGCCACCTCATGGAGTGATTAGGTCCATAAGCCTATTCTGTGCCATAGAAACCTGACGCCGGCAACCTTGGTGTTATCAGCGCCACACTAACCAACCGAGAGAACTGGCTGCCCCCACCTCCCTCCTTTTCATGTTTCAGATTTGGTGAACATATATCACTTTTGCTCTTCTTCAAACACACTGATAGTGATTTTTGTAAATCACAGTTTCCCCTTTATCTCACACAATTTGTCTTCTAAACCTAAAGAATCTTTCAAGTAATGGTATGGAAATATCTTTTTAAATGTCAGCTTTTCCCTCATTAAGATCACATTTAAGAGTAAAGCAGTAGTTATTTTTTTATTATCATTTCTAATTTTTCTAGATTCTAGCATAGGTAATTCATGCTTACCTATATTCTTTTTCTAATGTCAATCCTTTGAAGCTCCTTTCAAAGAATTATAGAGGAAGATGGTCTCACGAGCCCATTCAGTCTGGTCCCTTGGGTAAACATGACTTTCTATGCGTTAGGAGCAGCAATTTCCCAGCTGAGATGATAGCATAGCCTTAGTCTTGCAAAATCAACCCCAGACCTAAAGCAGTAAAGTCAAACACATACATCTGACCATCACTTATTGTTCCTGTTATAGGGTCAAGTTCCACTGTTCTGAAGTTTTGTAGTATTATATTTTTATCTGATCCCAGACATGAACCAGGGCTTTAGAAGATAAATGCCATCCTTGTGCCAGTATTAACTGTCACCTTCCTGGCAGCTACTGAGTTATCCTCACCCATCTTGCCATCTGGCATCCTGAAATTTGGGTGAAAGACTTCTCTGGCCTGATGTTTTTCAAGTCATGTGTTATTTCCAGACCTCTTGCTATAATAGCTTGTGTTTTATCATGAAAACATACCATTATGGTAATGATACACTTTGAATTTTTCCTGCCTCCTATACAAAAATAATTAATGGAAAATATTCATAAGGGAAGATACTTTTACCTTTGTTGGCTGAAAATAATCTTGAGTGCCAGCCTGAACAGTGCCATGGGTGGTATAGGCAGGCCTCAGGAATAGATGAGAACAAACCTAACAGATAAGCAAAAATGGGCAGAGAGAAAATAAGGGTGTAGAGGAAATAGAGGCTCATCTGGCCGAAAGGAATAAAGTGCTCGTCGAACTGTCTCAAGTGATTCCTAGCGGCATTGGTGGCATAAAGCAGCTGTGTTGAGTCTAAACTGAGGGTCTTCCCAATCTCACCCAGGGCTGAAAAGGGTACAGGTCTCTCACCCACATTTATTATAATTTAGGGAATGAGTATGATCTAGGTATTTGAAAAGAAGACCGGTCATCGGGAAGTGTTCCTTCTGCTTCCCTGCATTGTGTGTCTGTGATTATGTGTGTGACTTTGTGACAAGTCTCTGACCTTCTCTTTACACAAATTCTCTTGTTTATGCAATAAGACATGCTCTGATCTGGGTGTTGGCAATCCTGATGAATGTGTCTGAACTATTCTGGAGGAAGATTGCAAGGTGGGGATGGGGTGCCCTTGGATCCAGTCTTCCTAGAGCATGAAAGGAAGTGACATTCTGGGACCCAGCTGCATTGAGGCTCAGGGAAGGTTAGCTGGAGGAGTCCATCCAGTCCAGTACACAGTTAATTTTTTTTTTGTTAAATAAACATAGAACATATGATTAATTACCTATGGATGACTCTCGAGCAAAAGGCTAAAGTTGAGTGTCTGCTGTGTTCATGGCACGGTTGCAAGCCTAATGGGTCATAAGAACACCTAACCCTTACTCTGAAAGGACTGACAGTAAAATGGTCAGGGGAGACAGACTGGCAGAAAACACATACATAGAACCCTATAGATGTAAATGACTATTAATATATCAATCAATAACGTGTCTTACTATTTTTGTTTAACATCCATCATACTTTTCAAAGAACTTCCAATTAAATTATTTCCCATGAGTACATTGAAGGTGGCTCTTCCACTTAATTTGCAAGATTTAGGCTATTTCATATTCCTTAGGAAATACCAGTGAAAATAAGATAGTTCAATCAGTCAAGTAGACTTTGGAGCACTGTGTGTAAGGTATAGAAAAGATAAGAGAGGAGGGAGCTCAAGTTACTCAATGTACTGGAAAGCCAAGGCTACATTATAAAATAGTTAACAAATGATACAAGAGAAGGTATGTAATTATATACTAATGTAAGGAGTGGACTGTATTGGAGTTATTCAAAGGAGAGGAACGGTGTTACTGGCTGGAGAAGTGAGAGACGACTTAATGGGGACAAAAGAGCTTGAGCCAGTTCTTAAAAGATGGGGAGGAGCTAGATGGGTAAAGATGAGTTGGGAGAGCTTTCCAGCTCAACGAAACAATAACTAACTTGAAAATTTGTTTAAAAACATTCAGAAAGCTGTACTCATTTTTATTTCCCGGTGAGAAGGAGTGAAAATATAGTCTCGAGGAATTTTTTAAATTGGAGAAATGGTCTACATTTTTCTCAAAAAATTAAATATGTTTCTATTTCAAAGTAACCTTTAACCCATCTGGTAGGAGTCAGAAATGTTTCTGTATTTGAACATCACTGGGACTCTATAGTCATATCTTTGCCCCCATGAACCTGGAAAGATAAGATGCTACTAGTGTGCCTGAGATCAGTTAACATTTCTATACTATGAAAGTATGGTTGATATTAATACAATATGATCCAGTAGACTAACCAGAGATAGTGACAGAGTGTTGAGATGACGGTGTTGATGAGACACAGGAGCGTTGCAGCAGTCCTCTCAGATAGTGATTACCTCTTGTGACAAAAAACAGTGTCTTTGTATTTCTTCCTTTTAAGTCAAAGTATAAATGTAGGCAGAGATGTTTTTCACTAACGTGACTCTGATCATCTATGTGCCATTATTTAATTGTTCATAGAGATCACATTGTATTCATGCAGAGGAATCGGAACTCAATCTCATGCTGTCGGTGGAGAACGTCCGTCATTTTCGTAAATCGCCCCGTTAGTGTCATCATGGATACTTCTTTCATTTTAAGCCTGAAAAACTCTAGGAGAAATATTGTGTAAAATGTACCAAAAAGAACTGTCCTGTGTATTGCATCGTATGTAGTGTTTGGAAATAAAAATAGACCCTACGACATATAAGTCTCTAAGTTAACTTCTATCAAGGTACTCAGAGGGATAACCATTAACTAGGTTTGTAGCTCTTTAAAAAAATATCACATGTTTTTGAATTATGCATTTAAATTAACCTATCTTAACATATGGAAGTTTTGATATAGTTTCCTTTCTCAGTCAATTCCAAAGAGTCAAAGTGATTATCAGAGATGAAAGGGCTTTTTGTGTTTTCTTCAAATGTTGAAGCCATGTATGTGAACAACAGGGCTGATGAATTTCCTGTTTTATTTAGGTGACATTTTAATTCAAAATGTAAACTGAAGTTCCTTTTCATTTCTTTGCAGTATTAATATTATTCTGTTTTCGGTTAGCTTGGGTAAAACCATTCACTGGTGTCATTTTGATAATTAGCATTTTATATCTTGGGGGTTTTGGTAAGCAAATAAATATCTTAAATGTAATTGGTGCAATTACTGTATGCGCATTGAACAACTTTATATTGAGCTTCATGTCATGTCACATTTTTATGCTAGTAGGTTTTTTACGATGTTTTTTTAATTGTACGTGGTATTCTTCTGAAATATATAATTACCAGCTCAGCCCTGAGTTAGAGAAGCAAGAATTCTGTCGTTCTCTCAAACAGACTTGTTTTGAAAGATACAGAAAAGCTTGCTTTCTCCTTAGATTCTTTCCCCATCGATAAAAGTAGTTAATGTCTGAATGTTAATGTTATTTTTACATCTTGTGCAATCCCAACATCACATTGTTCTAGTAGGTGTCCAAGCAAACAACCCCAGCTTAGTCCAGATTTGATTTGCTAGAAACTAGAAGTTTGGGGGTGAGGGAGGGAAGGTGGTGGTAATTAGGAGGCCAGGGGCAAAACTGAAGGAAACGAGACCGTAGTTAAACAACTAGCTAAACATGAGCATTTGCCCCTGGTCCTGCCTCCATGGAGTCACATAGCATGGTGAGAAGCTTTAAGATGGCAGATCTGCTCCAGCTCCACTTTTGCTCAAAATGCCACCCAGCGGTATATTCAGGCCACATATAAACCATAACGGAGGGGCATGGGGCGAGGGTTAGTGTAAAGGTGAGCACAAAAAGAGAGAAAGTAGCATAGCTGTTGGCTCCAAGAAGTTTAGGAGAGGTTTAAGAGTGCCTGGACAGAAAAGAAGTGTTAAACCAAAAATGAATGGGAAAAGGTCCTCATTAACAAAATCCATTAGCAAAAACAAAACAAAAACCGAAAAGGAGTGAAGTGGAGAGTGAATAAAAAAGATGAGAAAACTTGAGACTCCTTACTAATCCTTTCTTCCAAGGAGAGAAGGAAGACTGACTGCGATGAAAGGATAGTGTCTTGCTGAAGGACCGGAAAAACAAATTATCTTTGCTCAGTGTCGGACTATTCTGTTTTGTAGCATGTAAACATTATAGCGACACTGAGGACTATTCTAATCCTACATGTGTTCCCACTGCATGTGTAAGAATTTTTCTACTTTCAAAAGAGATTGAGAATCAGACTGAGAAGAAAACTGATTGTAGAACAGTTAGAGGGCTTCATGCTGGCCAACGTCAATCGTGATATTATAGTCTGCCCAAATTATGATGAAATCATTGGAGGCGTCGGAGCAAAAAGCAATTCGTGGGGAAGCTATTAACAGCTTAGAATTTCCAGTTTGTGTGAGAATACGGATTCTACTCACCAACGGGAATAGTTCAGCTCAGATTAGATCTGAATGGCAGTCTCATGGCTTTCAGCTTTGTTTCCTGTGTGCCTATAACTTTACAAATTTAGGCATTGCTAGAACTTTTTTTGGTTTTGATTTTAAACAATATTTAATCCTATGATTGTTACAAAGGTCATTTCAGGAGAATGGCTACTTCCCCTGTCTCTCAGCCTCATCGAAAAATAAGGGGCTGTGGGGAAGAGAAATATCATCAAATGTCTTAGAATTCCATCCGAGTGATTTGGAAAATGAATCAGTACCCACTGCACTAAAGCCCACTAGAGGACTTGAAGTGATCACTGCCTAGATGTGTGGAGTTGTCAGATTCCCTCCCGCAAATCTATGCACTCTACACTGAGCTGAACATTTGCCCAACCTGCTCTTTAAGTTATCTTAGAATACCTTCCCCTGAGAAACTTCCTGCTTTTTTCTGAAACAATGGCATTTCAATAACTTCACGTTTATTATGATTTAGAGACACTTTCCTCAAATTGCTTTAAAGATAACCAAGACAGGCAGCAAGTTTCCTCAGTGGAAAGACATTAGAGATACTTGATTGTCAGGAAAACTGTGCTTTCTGATGTTTTAGAAGAAAGAGGGTGAGGACCCATGAATCTGCTACTCTCCCACTGGGAGGTGAGAATCCTAGGAAAAGACTGTTCGGGAAACTATCTTTCCTGGTTACTTGTCTTACCAATGGTGTATTTAAAACTATACCTCGAGTTCTCTTACACTTAATGGCAATGAAAAGCTCATCCACACATATCGTATTACCATTTCATGCCTCTTTCTGTAAAAGTAAATGATATTTGCCATTGGATCTTAGGTGTGGAGGATTATCACAGCTTTTACTTTCTATCAAGACCCTGAACTTTGGGGTCAGACAGATCTGAGTCTGAGCCTTAGAGCTGCATGTTATAAGCAACTCTGACCTTGAACAAACACTGTCAGAGCCTTACATTTCTCATCTATCCAAAGGAGAAAATAATACTAACTCAAAGTGTTGTTTAGAGTTTTAAACTAAGTGATATATCTGTAAGTACTTAACACAGTGCCTGACTGAATAGACAGTAATTTTCTTTCTTCCTTTTCATTTACTCCGTGAATGTTGAGCACCTACTCGGTGCCAAACACTGGACTAGACACCAAACATGGGAAAGAACACATAATCCAGTCCCTTAGGAACTCACAATTCACAACACCATTATTTTGCTGTTGATGTATAAATAAGAAACGTTCTATTTACAAATTATGGTTCTTTATCCCTAGGTTTTGTAATGAACTTTTATAAGCCTTATTTTTCTTCTTAGTTGAATTCGTTTTATTTTATTCCTTGTTTATTCCAGTTTTATAGTTAAAATAATTCCTAATTATTTTAAATACAAAACTGTGGCAATATGAAAGATTATTTGATAAATGGTATTCAAATAACTGCCTACACATTTAGAAAAAAATATTTTAAATCCATACCTCATACTATATGCCAAAAATGTACAAATGTGTTAAAGAGTTAAATATTTCTTAGAACTACAGAGAAAAAAAGATCTGGTCTTTTGAATATTTGTATGGTTATAAGAAGCAGTAGAAATCATAAAACAAAAGATCCATAAGTTCTAATTATATAAAAATGTAAATCTTTTTGTGCAAGAAAAAATTCAGTGGGGAAATAACAAATTGGGAAACATTACAACAAAGAATTCAGACAGTAATCATAAACATTATGTTACATAAACAATTCATATGACTATTATGACCCCAATAGATAGATGGTCAAAAGTTGTGACCAGACAATGTATTAAAAAATTTGTTTGTTAAGCAAACATATGGAAAAATGTTTAGTGATTATTTAAAAAAATGCAATTTCAACTGCAGTGTAACTGTTAAATTATTACATTGCTGATGGTGAAAGAAATTGATACAGTTCCTTGGAAAAAGCATTTGGCAAATACATCCAGAGTTATAAAAATGTTCATACAATTAATATTTCTGGAAAGGTATCCTAAATAAATCATCCTAAAGAGAAAAAAAACTGTGTTATGAAGTTACCAATTGCAGAAATATTTGTAATAGTAAATCTTGGGACCAGTCTAATTGTCTGACAGCAAAGGAACGGGTACTGAATTATGATGCGTCCTCTTTTGGAATATGCATCAGAAGGTATAATAATGAAGACCTATGGCAACATGAAAAATACTTGTTTTAAACTTACATGTTTTTTTAAGTGGTATATATGATTGCAATAATGAAAATTGAAAAGAATGCATATGGAAAAAGTTAGCAACAATAAGATAGCCCCACGTGTAGAAGGCGTTAGGAAGCATGGAGTTGTTTTAAGATGACATGATTATGCATCACTTTTCCATCATTCTTCAAACTTTCTTATAATTTAAAAAATATTTAAGCATATTCAACTTACTATTTGGTTTAAAATCTTTGCTGTACTTCTTGCATCTTAATGAAACCATTAGTAGGTAAGGAAAATTTAACGAGGTTTCTGGGGGAAAATTTTTGCTCACAGTTGTATTGTAAATCACACCAGATGTTTTTCTTTCATTAATAAGTCTTATACTAAGTGCTAAGATCATTGTGATATGAAAAAGTGACATTTGAAGAAAGCTTTTTAATGTAGTTTATGTGCGTTGTTTGGTTAATGGCAATGTTTTTTAATGGTGAAGTAATTATTTTAATCCTGTTTTATCGTTCACTTTAGTTTTGGTTTTGTGGCTGAGATTTAAAACCCATACTTTCAAGGAAAATAACTTACCTATAGCCTGAAGAAAAATAGTTTTACTTTCACCATGACAAGTGATCTCTTCTGATTTTGTAGTGATGACTGAATAGTGTGGATTTAATATCAGGTGATCAATGCAGTTGACAGTATTTTAGCAATCTCTTTATGTGCATTCTTATAAAGAGGATTTGCTCCTCACATCTCAGAGGCAGAGTTTCTAAGAATTGTAAACACATCATCATTCACCCTGTTCCTTGTTTCTGGTCAGAGGTGCCCAGCAGATTCCCTAGGCTTGCTGGACTGTCTCCTGTTGCCTGAGGGAACACAGGCAGCCACACCTCTCTTTGGGGGTGTGAGAAATAACCAGGGATGACAACCCCTTTGGGTCATCTGTTCTCCTGGATTGATTATATTACGCCTCTAGGGTTGTGAGGCTCTGAATTCACTACCTGAAGATGAAAGTTAGTGGTAGTGAAAAAAATAAAAATAAAATAAAAATAAATAAAGTTAGTGGCAGTGCATCTCACCACCTCCCAAAATAACATGCATGCACGCACACACACTCATGCACACAGACTTACTGTAAAACAACCAACTTATATCCTTTAGGAGAAAAGAAGTCTGGTGGGGTGATGATGGAAAGGAGTTAATCCCTGTCTCCCAAGTAAAGACTAGACAATGGGGATCCATGCAAAGCATTGCTGGGCAATTGACATCTACTGGCTCCCTAGTGAAATGCAGCCTGCTCTCAGTTATTATTCAGGGGCCAAACATCCAAAGTGTGGATTATCCAGGCCATATGCTTCTCCTCCTTTGCCATCTGGCTGGTTGCCTGCTTCCCTTCCTATTAATGGGGAAAAAAACTCAAAAAATACCTCAATTTCTGCCAAAAAACTCAAAAAATACCTCCATTTCTGCCATTTATATTACCTGTATCGCACCCTCTCTTTAAGCAGTACACATTTGGGTCAAATCTGGTCACTTGGCATATCTGATCACAAGACACATTGGTTAGTTTCTAATGTACGATCTTGCACTTGTTGATCCTTGCCTTATAATAGGCTTTGGTCATCTCTTGGATTGATTATTTGTCACTTCAGCCAGCTAAGGAGCTCCTTTAAAGTAAGGAGCATTTCCTCTGCCTTTCCTATCCTCTTCAACTGGCCCAGAGAGCTCCCCTTTACAAGGTGGGTGCAGGACAAGTGTTGGCTGACTAAATAGTAGTCATCATTTCAAGCAGATAAGTCATGAGAAAGTCACAACAGCAAGGAACACTAAGCAGAATTGCCATTTTCTATAAAAATCAACTGAAACAGAAGCCCAGATGTGTAGAATTGGAAGGAGCATTAGAGATAATTTTATCTTCTTGATAAGGAAACTGGAGCCCAGAGGAGTCAAGTCACTTGTGTTGGATTGCCCAGAACATTTGTAGCAGAGTCAGGACTAAAATTCAAATCTCTAGAGCCCATTTCTGTTATACGCCAGACTTCCAAGAATTACGTAAAAGGGGAGTTATGCAGAAGATATGCAGAAAAGGAGAGACTTAGGTTACACTGATGGGAGGAAGAGAGTATATTAGTGACAGGTAACCAAGATTAAAGAAAAATTGTATCCCTGTTTTGTATACATTAATCTTTTGGGGTTATAGATATCATAGGAAAACATCAATTTATTTGGTGCTATTTTTATTTGCTTTTAAAGACTGATGCAAAACAGTCTTTTGAAAAGATCTCATCAAAGCGCCTAGAATAAACCTAATACAGTTAGGATCAATCAAAATTTGTCGAGTGAAAGAATGAAATCAAAACTTTCTCATTTTCTAAGGACTAGGAGTGTTCTTTAGTTCTACTGTTATCGAACCCACTTATGAAAATATTAGTGTCTTTCATTGAATCAAGTGTCTTGGTTTTGCCATATATTTTAATTGACTCTGGACAAACAGTTCTGCCACGAATTATAATAAACTTGTTAAGTAACTGTTTGTGGATGTTATAAATTACCAGAGAAAACTAGTGCCCTGTCACTTACAAATGAAATGTCCATTGAACATCTTACGAACTTAGTGTGAACATTTCAGACATCATTAATGTAAATTTCCAAGGTGAATCTCAAACATCAGATCATATATCCAATTCCAATTAGGGAGGGGGAAAGTTCATGTAATTTTACCACGTGCTTAGGTTTAGAAGTCTATACTTCATGAACCTTTACATGAAGGCAAAATTTATATATAATATATGTATTCTTTAAAAATTATATGTGTATATATATTCTTTAAAAGTTTTTTACATTACACAAGTAACTCACGTTCATTGTAGAAAAATTAGAAAATACAGGTAACCATAAAGAAGAATAAAACCACTAGATTAAAACCAAAGATTAACTGTTAGCTATTAGTTGTATGTCATTTTGGACCTTTTTTCCTATGCATATTCATAGGGTCATATATTACATACTTTTGAAACTTTTCTTTTTTCATATCTCATGAATATTTCTCAACGTCAGTATTTCTAGAAACCATTCTTAGTTATTGCAGAGTATGTCATTATGTATGCGTACTGTAATTTAACTAATCCCTTTTTCTTTGCTATTTAGATTTCCTCCCCATTTTTCGCCATAATAGCCCATGCTGTAGTGAACTTCCTTGCTTATACATCTTGACTCACGTGTTCAGTGATATTCTTAGAGTGGATTCTGAGGAGTACAATTGCTGACTTTAAAATATAGTCAGTTATAAGGGTGGAAAAATGAATTTTTAGATGTCAAAGATATCACCTTCAAATAGACTTTGAAATTCTTTCAGACTAAGTTGTTTTTAGAGAGTTGGTATTTAATTTTGGTTCTTCATGTCACTAACAAACACATTTGTGTGATGCATTGATATAATTTATTTGACCAGTGATAATCTCCCAAACACATAGTTTTAGATGGCTTTCAAATATTTAACTGTTACAAATGTGGTGTTGTCTTAGTAATAATAATGATGATAATGATAATAATAATAGTAATAACAATAAATTATGCTGATTAGTTTCCCCTCATTATTTTCAAAGCCTGCCTGCATGCTTTGTTTGGCTGGTTGACACGAGGCAGTTTCTTGCTGGAGGCAAAATGTCGTTGGACCGTGCACTAATCTTTTTTCCCTTCTGATTTTACCCATTTCCAGGCTGATTATATAAACAATAAGGTGTTGTCTTTTTAATGAAGTGAAAGTGACACATTATAGGTGCTTTTCAATAATCTGAACTTATCTCCTAAATAGGTCTTGCATTATCTATACCCAAATGAGAATACAATTGTTCAGGCGAGGCCACTCTAGAAGAGTATTTAAAGCAAGAAGCACAAGAGTCTTCTCCAGTTTTGCCTTCGATGGGATATAAGAGCAGCGCTATCCAACTAGAATGAGAGGGCCACAGGGGATGCAGGGGAGAGAGGCCATGCTTACCGAGCTTGTTCAACTTGATGACATTACGATTTTCATGATCAAGTCTGCAATAACCTTTATCTTCTTATATTTAATTTAATGGCCTTGGAATCTAGAAAAGCCAGCAGGCCTCATTTATCCCGTTGCAAATACCAGCCTCTTCTGGTACAATTTTTTTGTGCCTGCTAACTACAAGAGACATGAAATTAAAAATAGGTCAGAAGGCTTTCCATTTCAATTTTGTTGATTTAAGTGGGTGGAGGGGGGAGAGCAGGCAAAACATTAGTTTCTTTTAAGTGATGTTATGGAGAAAATAATCTATAACGAGCAAAAAGAGATTAGAGCACTATGAGAACACTGAAGATTATGTTTTATGAAATGAGTTCTTTGTAAAGCATTAGAGAAGTATAATTACAAAAACGATTTCAAGTTGCCTACAAGTGGTTTTTGCTTGAAGAAAGTAAAGGGATGTTATTTATTTGAAATCTTCATTTATCTTTTTGTGAGGCTGTGATGGACGAGGTGAATGTGTGTTTTACTAAATTACTCATTCATTCACAAGGCAGTAAATTTACCATCCTATGAGAAATTTTTCTCAAAGTGGATTATTAGTTTTTTTCTTTAAAAAGAAAAAGCTGAGGAAAAATAATGGTACTTCAAAAAGTATGTTTGGAAGGCCCTGGCTTATCAATAAGAGTGGATGATGAATGTAGACTCTGAGACATTACAATTTTTCCCAAAAATAACTTTTTTCTGGAAAAAAATACCAGAAGCACTAGTTTGTCTTTAGGTATCTCTAGAAGGCCTGTGCTTAATAGTAAGACTGGATAATAAAATGTAAATTCTGGGACACTGTTGCCCATGGCTGCATTACTGCAGAGAAATGAATTACAGAAACACAAATAGCTGTTGAAAGCTAGGTGAGCTATTTCTCTCTTCTCCCTTCCACTATGAGAGTTACTCAGTTTCACTAAGCTCTCCCTGAAATCCATTGTACCCACTAATTACAACATTAAAGAAGGCCTCCAAAAAAAGGCCTTTTTCCCCCCAATACTCCTTCTCCCACCCCATCACCATTACCCCCACAATAAGAAAAATAAAAATTATGACAAGACTCAGAGTGGGCAGAAATGACCTTCTGACAGCAAAATTTCCTATCTTAAATAATATAACACACTTAAACTTACATCCAAACAATTTGATAGCTTTCAAATGCACTGGATAAATACTGCTCTGTCACAGCAAGCAGACGGGTAAACATGCTCTTATACACTCATGGCACAAATGCTCTCAAGAAGCAACGGAAACCTTTTGGCTAGTTGTTGTCAGGAAGAACGACAAAATGAAAAGGATTGATTTTTTGATAGAAACATTTTGACATCCAGGTGGGTGACATTAATGTGTTTAACAAGTTAACTCTTCCAGATATCTGAGGATACAGACAATTTCTAATTTGTTCTAAGGTACTGATGAGAGTGTAGTCCCACCCAAAATCCCATTTGTATGCCAGGTGAAGGCCATCCGGTGGCAGAGGTCAGAATCTCTCAGAGTGGAGTTTTAAGAGGATGAATCAGACTGCTTTTACATTTTGAGGCTTCCTAGGACATTAAAGAACTGAAGAAATGCCAAAACGGGGGCACAAAAATGATTGGTTTGTGCTGCGTGTTTACATATAACAAATCAATGACTTAAACATGTACATTCAAAATGCAAGGACTACAGGCCTCATCTAACTCACCGGGAGAGAGCTCTAAGTCTTAACATTGAGGCAACGCATGAACGTCAAGAAAACAACTTCTCCACCCTCCCCATGAAATGTTCTACCGTGTTTCCCGAAAATAAGACCGGGTCTTATATTAATTTTTGCTCCAAAAGACACATTAGGGCTTATGTTCAGGGGATGTTATCCTGAAAAACCATGCTAGGGTTTATTTTCCGGTTAGGTCTTGTTTTCGGGGAACACAGTAGCAGGTCTGAGATTTGGTTTACATGTGCCATTGAGATTTCTGGCTAAAGTCATGCGTTCCATGCTTTATGTTGCATAAATTTGGAATTAAACTAAGTCCTTAAGCACATAAGTAGATGAACATGGAACTTTCTCTGAAGAGATCATACCTCTGACTTCAGGTTTTCCTGAGGCCCCTTCTGAAGGTAGGTCACCACTTCCTGAAAACAGGAAAGCAAGGCAATTCTGTTGTTCAAAATATATCTTTGCCAGCTTCACTCTTACTACTTTGTAGATCCTTAGGATAAGAAAATCTTATATCAGTTACATAGAGTAACTGACAATGGGGATTCTCAAGCATTTCTACTAACCAAAGAATGGAAAAGAAATTGTACCCTTTAGAGTTGGAGTCCAAAACGGCATACGCGCATGTGCAGCAAACTCAACATTTTTTAAGAGCCTAGGCTTTAGTTTTAAAATATAAATGTTACATTCTTTTCTGGACTCTATTTTTATAGAAAATAGTGGTGTCTCTTCCCTCAGTCTTTGATTACAATTGATTCTCAGATGCGCGGTGTGAGTCTATGGCGCTGCCTAGCTCTGGCACGCCACGTGTACCCTCCCTGGTGGAGTGTGTGCGCTCCAGTCTGAAACGCATGAACCCAAGGGACCTGTTTACCTTGTTTCCAATGATCACCCAAGCTTTATCCCTATTAAGTTGAACTATTACACACATGGCTAGTCACAGGTGGCTCTAGACCTGGTGAGGCTTCCGGAAGAAAGTTAACTCACGAAGCAAACTCCCTTCCTCCAAAGTAGAGGGTCAAATATATGGTGATGGAAGGAGAACTGACTGGGTGGTGAACACACAATGGGATTTATAGATGATATATTACAGAATCGTGCACTTGAAAGCTGTGTAATTTTACTAACCATTGTCACCCCAATAAATTTAGTTAAAAAGAAAATTTGATTATGTGTTCGCCTGTACCATGTAAGGCCTGGAGAGGGTATTTGTGGTGGTCTAATGCATGACCATGTTTCATGACCAGGCCTGTTACAAAGTTCTAGGCCAGAGTTCCTAAAGAGTACATTTTCTAATTTATAGGACATTTTTTTTGTTTTCCTATTGCAATATTGGGAGAAGCTACTGGCCAGGGGTGGGGATCAATGGATACTAGTCTCTTGTCTCCCATTACCGTTAATATCATACCTGACATGCATGTAATAAAAAAATCTCAGCAGAGAATTAAACTTTATTTTACATGTAAGCACAAATTATTTTTATACAGTTCTACTTCCCTGAATTTTCCAGAAATGTAGCTACTTGTAAATAAAAGGAAGACTATATTTTACTTTGGTTCAGAACTTTTCTATTCCTGAAAATTATGTCAATTGACAGCAAATGCTACTTGTAATAATTTAGCCTCCAGTATCGAACACCTATATCATTCTGCAATTGCCATTGCTTTATTTAGGATGAATCTGCATTTAGGAGCTAGCATCTGACTGCTTCCATATATGTCTTCTAGTGCTGGCCCATTGAATATTGACAATAACATACATATTATTTATTATAAATTATTTTCGTGTTCTAATGTCCTGTTTAGGGCATTAAAAATAGATTTAGAGGTAGGTGATATTACTTATGAGTTTCATTTCAGGAGAGCAAAGGAAATACAAGATAGTTATTACAAAAACGGGGCATCGGGTATGCTAGAGTGGATAACCACTGCTGTAAGTGGCGGTCTAGCTGACTATTAGAATTGCCTCTTTGCACAGTTGCATACTGACCCCTGAAGAATTTCTTTAGAAAAAAACGTGATTTAACGTGAAGACTTGACAGATTAGCCAAGTGTTAAGACACATACTTCGAAGTCAGACAGACTTTGATTCACATCTTGGCCTTGAGACTTACAGCTGTTTGACCTGGGGCAATTTATTTACCCTTTGGTAGACTCCATTTCCTCAATTGTAAAATAAGATAACTTGTGAAACTCCTTCACCAAGGTTACCATTGCTTTTATTCTCCTCATCACTCTTAGTTGAAAAGGGTCTCATGCCAGCTTACTTTAAGTGTCTTCAGAGTTCAGGCCCCCAAGAATGATTATACATTCTAAAGAGCTAATCTATTTCCTTCCAGACAGTGGGAGACATTTCATTCACGCCATTTTACTCTTTACTTTGACTGTTGGTGAACATGGAGCTAAGTATTCATGCTGAATTGCTGTGGCTTTCCTCAAATAGGGCTTCTTAATATAGTTTGCCACCACTGCATTCCCTCCATTTTCCTTCTTCCTACTAAATTTTGGCCTTTTATCCTGTATTGTTGGTTGTTGGTCTTATTGTTTCTGTGCTTTTATTGTAAGTTGTCTCAAGCAGGTGGAAAGTAAATAAAATAAGAACAAAATAATAAGGCTGTTTTTTAGTGATACTTTATAGTGCTTATGCATATAAGTGGAAAAGTTTCTTTTATCCCCTTAATTTATACTGGTTGTTCATAATATTAATCAGATCTTTATTGTATCAATTGCTTGGGAAAATATGACAATACTATGATATTCTACCCAAAATACTCATCTATAGAATTAGTTCTATGTAAATTATTTAATTCTATTTTCTTAGCAAAAATCAGAAGAATAATACATATTGCTGTATATCACTGTGTTACTATATAGCAGCAGTTCTCAAAATTTTTTATCAGGGCCCCTTTGTACTTTTAAAAATTATTAAGGACTCAGAGAGCTTTTGTTTATGTGAGTTATACCTCTCAGTATTTATATTAAAACTATGAAATTAAAACTGAGAAATTTTGAAAATATTTACTTACAAATCACTTTAAAAATAAACCGGTTATGTATTAACCCACTATATTTTAACATAAATAACACAATTTTTAACAAATAGTCAGTATATTTTTAAAAATAAAAACAATAACAAAACATTTAGAGAGAGGAGTGTCATTTTTGTAAATCTACTTAACGTTTGTTTTTTTTCCTGTTTGTTATTTTTTAATTGAAGTATAATTGACATACAACATATAATAGTTTCAGGTGTACAACATAATGATTCAATATTTGTATACAATATACTGAGAAATGATCACCACAATAAGTCTAGTTAACATCCTAATGTTTGTCTTAATGGAAGTCAGCTAGATATCTCCTTCTGCATGCAGCCTGTTGCAATATCCAATACATCACGTAGCCTTATGAAAGAATGAGAGTGAAAGGGCAGATATGTATTATTATTATATTATTAAAATAACTTGGACCTTATGGACCCCCAAAAGAGTCTTGGGGATGCTCAGTGTCCTGGATCCCACTTTGAGAACCGCTGCTATAGATCATAGCCAATGAAAATGGCAATAGTATAAGAAATGGAAATAATATTTTGCCTACATGTCAATTTTTAGTGGTTTCAGTGAGCTGCTAAGTTTTTAAAAACGTGCCTGTTACCCTTTTCTAGTTCACAGAATCATTAAAGTCAAACTATGGTTGACAGGAATGTTTAGGTTTTTCCTTCAAGATCTGGCCAATGTATTTTGAAGGCTACTGGTGATATATGGAATGAATGTTATCTTTTTGGCAATAGATTTTTTAAACTATATGTGTTGAACCAAGGTAATCTTTTTAGTTGTGCCATATAGGAAGACTTAGCTTTCTTACCCTTCCAATCTATAATAGTAAAACTAGTTCTATCAAGCCATTATTTTTGTTTGTATGTGTTGCTTGTTATATCATATTTATACCATTCAATAATTAGAGTAGAACAAATTGATTTCTCTTATTCCTGCCATGATGTGGTTCATAATGAAAGGTGGATGGTTTGCCTAATTTACAGAGTGGCATTAGGTTCAGAATGAATTGGTACAGAAGAACAACAAGTTTTATTTTCCTGTATTTTATTTAGTTTTCTTTATTTAGGTAATAGCAATAATGGTTGTGAGCAAGCCTTTAATTAAGCCTTTGTATTGCTATAAGGAATTTCTAAGATTGTTGGCTCTGCTTTAAGGGTGATGGAATCTCTATCACAGTGTGATGGTGGTGCTAGTTCCTGTAATTACGTGGGTCTTCTGTTTTCCTTTCCATGAAAGAACAATCTTAAACTTTCAAGAAATCAACAGGCAACTATGGAGGTTGCCAATACTTTATTTGCCTGACAGTGACATTAGATTTAGGTCTAGGATGTTTTGAAATGGCCGAGCTGATAAACAGAGTTTTCTGCTTATGAGACACATCCCAAATCTCTTTAGGTTTCAGAGGGGTGATTAAATAAACGTGGTTAAGAATTGTCATCCACTGCCTGCAATGACAGCAGCACTCCCTGCTGGGCCCAGTGAATCACCTTCATGTTTTAAGTAACATCTCTTCAAATGTGTGTACATGTTTTGGGCACCCCCAGCATGACTTTGTACTTTCCCAAAGATTTTCAGAACTCTCAGTTAAGGAGTATAGTCTTTCAAGTTTAGAGAGGAATTTTAAAGATGATCTTTTCCAAACCCCAAACCTTGTTTAAGCTATTCACAGTGTCTTAGGTGAGTGGTTGTTCCAGCTTTGCTTGCCTACCCTTGTTCTCCCTCCTGTTGGCCCGCTCCAGTCTTCAGTGTCCATCTTAAAAGTATAATATCCAGAATGACACTCAGTACTCCTGATGCTAAATTACCATAATAAGAGAGACTGGAGCCATCTGCTCCCTTATTGCCATTATCTGCTAATGGACCTGAAGATCCTCCAGCTTCTTTGGCAGTTGTATCACATGGACTTCCACGTAAGATCAATGGGAAGGATGTCTTAGCCACACCAACTATTATTAAGCTATAGTTTCCTCCTGCATTTGTAAATGGCACATGTACATTCAAAACTTAGCCCACTGACATTTGAAGGGAAGCTGTTCTTTCTTGTTTTTTTTTTTTTTAATGGTGGAAATAACTTTATTTTAAAGCAATTTTAAATCTACAGGAAGATTTCAAGAATAGCTCAAAGGATTCCCATGTATCATGTACCTATATTCACCACTTGTTAACATTGTACCCCATTTGATTTATTCTTCTCTAGATAGATAAAAGTTACATAGATATAAATAGTAATATACACGTATATTTTTCTGAACAATTTGAGAGTAAGTGGCAGGCATCATGTTTCTTTAAATATTTCGGAACTTTTTTTTGTTTCACTTTGTAATTTTATTTTATTTTATTATTTTTGTATTAGTTTCAAGTGTACAAAACAACATAACGATTAGACATTTACATTCCTCACAAAGTGATAACCGCCCCCAAGTCTATTACGCCTTTGACATCATGTAGGGCTATTATAATACTATTGACTATATTCTCTATACTGTACTTTACATTCCGTGAGGGGAGGGGAAATATATATATATATATATAATTATAGTTGACATCCGTTATTATTCTACATCAGCTTCAGGTGTACAGCACAGTGGTCAGGCATCTACACAATCTATGAGGTGATCCCCCTGATAAGTCCAGCACCCATCTGGCACCCGACATCGTCTTTACAACATTGTTGATTTTATTCCCCGTACTGCACTTCACATCCCCGTGACTGTTTTGTGACTACCAATTTTCACGGGTAACTTCTTATCATTCCCCGTCTTTGGCCATCGAAACGCGATTGATTTCTCAAGGTACCATCTTGTTTGTGAATCTTTCTGTTCATTAATATAACAAATATATATTGATCACCTTCTGTGTGACAGACAGTGCTCTTAGGTGCCAGGGGTGCTGGGGGTACAGCCATATGTTTGCCATATGAAACTTATATTATAGTGGGGCAAGACACTCAATAAATAAGATAAATGATATTTATAATAAGTTAGATGACAAGAAGTCTAAGGAGGAAAAAAAAATAGACCAGGGAGGTCAGGAGTGATGGGAGAGGTACAGCTTAAGGTGGCCAGGGAAGGCCCTGTAGGTCATTCCTGAACCAAAGCTTCTGACCTCTGCTTTCTTTAAATTCTTCAGTCCGTCAAGTAGCTTATGACAAACAATTAGGTCCTAACTGTTTCATGATAATCTATTTATTAAGAGCAGCAGAGTAGAAAGTACCTGGGTTTTGAAATTAGACCTAAAATGAATCTGGATTTCATTGCCTAGTGAACCCAGTAAATTATATAATAGCTTTAAGACTACAATTTTGTGATCTATAAATGAGGCTAATGATACTTCAGAGGTTTGTTGAGATGATGAAATGAAATAGCACAGTGAAGCACCTAGCGTCGCTTGACCCATTGTAAGTCTTTAACGAACGCCAGCAATCCTCCTGCTGCCCTCTCTATGCGGGACGCTTCTTTGGTTTCACCCACAGGGGCTAGCTCAGTGCTGAGCATCGGATAATATGTCCCAAACGTGTTGATTAACAATGTCCTATTATTGGCTCAACTTTCATTAATTTATTCGCATAACATTTGCTAAGTACTTATTATATACAACGTGCTATAAATATTAATACAACCCTAAGGTGCTTATAATTCAATAGAGGAGATAAGACAAATACACAAATTAAGCTAGAATGTAAAGGTAAAGATAAAGACAAATACAATAAAAGAGGCGAGCCCCAAGTGTTACCGGTCTGAGATTGCCCCCTCAAAAGAGGGAAAGTTTCAAGAATGGGTGACATTGGGACCGTGTCTTAGATTCCTAGTAGAACTGTAAAGGAGATTTCAAAAGACAGAGCAAACAGAAAGTGAGTGGAGGCTGGGAGTCGGAGAGTGGCCTTGAGAACTCATGATCGGCAGGTGGTTCCGTTCGGATTCATGGAATAGAATCTCCAGGGGAGCCCTTTAAAAAATGCCGATGCTGCGGCCTACGCCTAGTTTAGATGGTCTGGGATGGGACCTACACGTTGCTGATATATTTTTTTTAAGTTCTCAAGGTGGTTCTCATGTGCAGCCATGGCTGTGAATTCCTAGCCTAGAGTATAGCTGAGGGAGCGAAGTTTAAGATCAAGTAAGAACCATGTCCTAGGGTCATAGTATAGAGGCCTCATTCCAGGTTCAGAAGTCTGATTTTAATTCGTCGGGTCATTGCTCTTGAGCCAGGCAATAGCAGTTTGACCTCTTCTAAACTTCCTAAATAGTTTGTCAGACTTTTAAGGCATGTGCCCCTAATGTCCCTCTCCTCATTGTATTGCTGTGATTTGATTATTTTTCTTATAAGCCCTGTGATCATGCTGAGGGTGAAGATGGGGGGTGCTGTCATCTTCCTGTCCCTTTCAGTACCTGGCATTGTCTTACATGTGTATACCCAATAAAACCCTGTTGAGTGGATTAGTCAAGGATTGGAGCTGCAGTTAGATGTGGGGTCCGTACATCAAATTAAGAAACTATTGCGATATGAGGGCCTGAGTGGCTGCAGGAATGAAGAGAAGACGCACATGAGAGCTCCTACAGAAGAACTGTTGATATTTTGTCCATTAAATGGGGCCAAATCACTCATCCATCAAACTGACTCAGAGTCCAAAAGGACTAGGAAAAACGTGCAGACAAGGAAAGAATTAGGCAAGACATGCAAATTTAGGAGAAGAGTTTGAGTTTACATAACTTGTATTGATACTTCAGAGACACCGTTCAGATTAAGCTGTTTCGCAGGCAGTTGGAAATGCAAGTTTGATCTTTGGAAAGAGGTTAAGAGATTTAAACTTATAACTTAAGTATAAATAAGGAAAAAATGCAATGTGATGGAAAAAGTGTCCGACCTGAATAAGGCTGGTGGGAGGAAGTGGTTTTGAGCAGAATTTCAGACAGTTTTTTGAGGTCGTTGATTGTGTAAGACAAAAATGCTGGAAGAATTTGGGGCTTTCTAATATTCTTTACCCTAATGTTGACTAAATTCTGCCACTTTTGCTTTAACATTTTCTCACTGCACTACCTACTCTCAGCTTAATGAAAAAGTCTAGGGCTCCTTCTGGGCCCCTGACCCCAAGCATGCGATAAGCAAACTAAGCAGCACCTTTGCAAAAGTTTGCCGTCCTGCAAACAGGTAGCTAGGTGGAGCCGAGGTCTAGTTCAGGAAGGACAGAGGGGGACCCACCACGCTCTCTAGTTCACCTTTGCCTGTAGTAAAACTGACCTTGTATTTTGATCTTTTGGCTCTTAGTTTCTGATCTCATTACTTAAGAATCCATGGAGAAGAAGTAACTGATTTGCCTGCCCCCACACCTTCTGCACTTATAAACCTTAGATCTCTATACAGGTCATATACAGGGTCTAAAGATATAGATAAACATATTCATCTAGGCATTTCATAAAATGTTCTGAAGTGGACATTTTAGCTGTGGGAGAGGTGAGACCCCGGAGACCTTTGCATCACTTTGTGTTCTTGGAAAGAGAACCTCTACTTCAGACCACCCCTCACTGGGAGCTCCAGGATCCAACAGTTCCCTTCTAGTGGGAACTGTTGGCCCTTCCCTTCTAGTAAAGTCTCCCAACTTTAATTGGAAGATGCCCCATCTTTCTGTAAGGGACTATGTTGGCCAGTTCCATCACGACTCACTCCCCTACTTGCTTCTGTCACTAGCAGAGGATTTCCCCCTTAGCTCTCTCCTAAGGACCCTGCTTCCCTTGCAGCCCTCTCTGAAGTTAAGCATGCGATGTCTCTAAATCAGTGGTTCTCAACCAGCGGAGATTTGGGGCCTCAAGGGATGTTTGGCAATTCCTGCTGACAGTTTCGGTTGTCCCACTGGAGAAGAATGGGGTGCTACCAGCATCGTGAGCAGAGTCCACTGATGCTGCCAAACATGCTCAATGCACAGGGCAGCCCCACACGACACAGAGTCATCCAGCCCAAAAAGTCAGTAGTGTTGTTGATCAGAAACCTCACTCTAAATAAAGAAGATTTAAATGTTTGTATTTAATATTTACTCTGTATTATCCACCTGAGGCTTTATTATTGAAATGTTTGATATTGGTATGCAGATCCTAGAAAAAAACGCATGCGTGTCACAAATAGGGCTGGCGATGTGGGGGGCTAACTGATGACAGAGAAGGGTAGAGATTTTTAAGTGAAATTTTGAAGGAAAAAGTGGGGGAAGCTTTTGGGGAAGGAGACTTGGTACTGGAGCATGACAAGACAATGAGTTTGATTCATGATTTAAAACTGATCAAAATAACTTCATCCCATAATACACTCCGAAAGGAGAATACCAAGTCAGATCATCAATACCCCCAGGCCATTTTAAAAGCTACATGTTAACTTTGAACACAACGGCCGCATTTATTAACACTGCAAGCATCCCCCAGGCAGCTCTCTGCTCCCAGAACTGGGAAGCCCTGGTAGAGTCAATTACGGTGACAGGGCCTGGAAAAGATGGAGAGGTCAAGAACTTCCTTGCTAAAAAGGATGCTCTGATGAGCAGGAGAGGTGGGCTGTGTTCTAGGCAGAGCGTAATCGCTAAGAAACCATGGAAGGAGGATTGGCTAAAGGTGATGTGAAAAAGACAGACTGACTGAGGCAGTTTCTCAAAGTAGAGTTCATGGGCCAGCAGCATCCCCTGGGAGTGTGCACATGCTCACCTCTCACCCCAGACTTACTGATGAAACTCTGGAAGTGGAGACCAGCAATCTGTTTGTTGTGAAGCGAAGCAGAGAAACAAGATAGCTAGAGGTGCTACAGAGTCAAGCAAGAGAGGGCTTTTCTTTCCTTTTCTTGAGATGAGTGATATTGTCACATACTTTTGTGGTGTTGGGAGAAGGAAGGAAAAGGTGTGAAAGTGGCGATGTGGAACAGTGGTAGAAGGATGAAAGAGAACCAACCTCCGACTTTTCATCCTCAGTGCACAGGGCAGCCCCACACAACAAAGAATTATCCCATCCAAAAAGGCATTAGTGTCACTGATCAGAAACCTTTCTCTAAATAAAGAAGATTTAAGTGTTTGTATTTAATATTCATACTCTGTATATCGACTACCCACCTGAGGCTTTATCACTGAAATGTTTAATATTGTTATGCGTATCCTATTAATAGAAAAAACGTCTGGGTGTCACAAATAGGGCTAGATTTGTGGGGTACTAACTGATGACAGAAAAGGATATAGATTTTTAAGTGAAATTTTGAAGGAAAAAGGTGTCTGTTTTTGTCAAGTCAAATTTAAAAAAAGCTTTCCCAATAATTGTACCTGCCCAAAATATTTACCTTAGGAATCACGAGTTTCTATCTTTGGAAGTAGTCAAGCAAAGTGGATTTTGTGTGTGTGTGTGAAATATTATCCACCTGTTTGGGCCTTTACATTTCAACCCCCAAAACATTTTTAACCTTCTCTGTTTCTTTCCTATCATATATTTCTCTTAATGTCTACAGAGGAAGGAGGGGGTTAAAGTTTCCTAATTGTCCTTGACTGGTCCTCAACCACATTTCTCCAAGACAAAAGGCAGCTCCTACCAAACACACAGAGGCAGACCTCAGGTTCTTTTCTTGTCCTTCCCGCAAGTATTCATCTCCCCATACGATGGTGATCGTTACTGTGATTCATATACTTTTAACCGGAAAGTGATTATAGAGAATCATGCCCAAATTGCTAGAGCTAAAGCCTGACGTGCCCCGACAGGATGAGGAAAACTCAATACCGTTTTCCCTCACACTCCCCACCCCCCAACACTCCCAAATAGTCTTGCTTCTTAATGAGTAAGAGTAGTTTAAGCTGCAATTATTTCCTCTTACACTGACTGTCCTTTTCACCCTGATTACTCTTTGGATATATAATGGGGAGGTAGCTGCTTGCGGACTAGCGAGGCAGCCTGGTGAATGGCAGCAATACACACTCGGGAAGAGTGCATTCCACTCTCAGAACAACCTGCCCAAACTGAATGCAGCTCAGAAGTGGAGTGGAGAGAGCTTTTTACAATTTCGATTTGAAATGCTAGTTTCTGTAGCTAAAACAGTAAATAATTTTGTGGGTTTTTTTTTTTCCAGCTGTTATAGTTTGACATTTGCTGAACACCTCTTGAATTTACTTTTGCAGAACAAGACAACCATTTGTACCATTAGGCCACTACTCCTTTTTAGTTGAGTGTAGGGACCCTCTTCTCCAATTTAGCCTCTTTTGACATAAGCAGAGCATCTATTCATTCAAAGGGAACACCGTGACACAGCTGAAGAATATGTCTCGGGAATGTAGAGGGCATTGTGTCTATGTTTCCCAATTTCAGAAACTCAGAGTCACTTTATTTGCCAGTCTACCCACCAAGCTCTGGGTTACTGGCCACTTTTGTACATTTATAATTTTCTGTTGCCTGAGATAACAACTCTGAAGCATTATAAGATCTACAAGTACCCTGTGAATTATAAAGTCTAAACAATAACAACATTGTGTACAGTTTAAGTGAATTTTTATCTATGTGTGGCTATTTGAAAAGTAGCAATTCTTATAAATAGACACTTCATAACAGCTTAATCAAAATAAATCAATGCCTCCGTTATCTGGAATTTTCCTTTAAGGCAATCTTAGATACTAGGACAGTGCTGAAAGAAGAAATAATAATCTTAATTCATTGTGTGTTTCTTGGCAGATGACAGAGCACCTCCATATGTTCTTATTTCATTTTAAAAATTGACACTATGGGTGAAGAAAGAATGCTCAGTGCAGTGAATAGTTAAAAAAAATAAAATAGCCAAAGATCTAAAGATTATCCCTGGCCAGTGTGATTGGTTGGTTTGCTGCAAAAAGAAAAGAAGGGTTCTAATTTGGTAGGGCTAGCTTTACAAACTAAGGCCCTTGGCTGCACAACTTCGAAACATGGGAGAGGGACATATAAAAGAGCCAAGCAAAAAGAGAACTGAGGAAAGAGAGAAGTAGGAAGAGTACGAAGGGAGACTGGAGGACAAGGAAGGTCACTGCAAAGAGAAGAAAGATTCAAACACCGAGGTGAGAAAATGAGAGCAGCATCGTTACCCAGACATTGAGAAAGGCGGAGGCAAACCGCTCAGCATAACTGAGCAGCCTTGTAGGGCACCCACGCCTTGGGGCACCAGGCTCCCAGAGTGAGACAATCCAGTGCGGGGCTGCTTCCAGGGACCTTGGAGCTCTTTGTACCGTTCCAGCACAGTAACTGATCTTCACAGCGAACCCCTTCAAAATGAATGAAGGCAAGTTTGAATCATGTTTGCTATTTTTCACGCACCAAAACCTTCAGTGTTACCTAAGGAAGAAAGAAGTTCATTGAATTTTCTCCACCAAGGAAGTCTATGTGGAATCACTCGTTGTCTGATAGGGATCACTAAATTTGACATTTCTATCAGCTTTATCCAATGTCTCATTTCTCTACTATGCTGTATACACAGCTAACTAGAATATAGTCAGTTCACTGTTACATGAACTATTTAAGATGGGAGGAAAAGTTGATCACCCAAGATGGTAATGCAACCTTATACTTGGTTATTTACATCGGTGTTGTACCCTTATCCCTTTGTATCATAACAATCTGTTTACATGTGTCTTCTCCACCAGACCATCAGTACCTTTACCATCATAGTACCAACACCCAGAGCACCATCTCTGGCACATAACTGTGGTTTCCTACCCTGTTTCCCCGAAAATAAGACCTAGCGGACCATCAGCTCTAATGCGTCTTTTGGAGCAAAAATTAATATAAGACCCAGTCTTATTTTAATATAAGACCGGTATAATATAATATAATATAATATAATATAATATAATATAATATAATATAATATAATACCAGGTCTTATATAATAAAAATATAATATAATACAATACAATATAATATAATACAATATAATATAATATTGGGTCTTATATTAATTTTTGCTCCAAAAGATGCATTAGAGGTTCGCTAGGTCTTATTTTCAGGGAAACATGGTAATTGTTAGTTAAATAAATGATTGAAGAAATAGATGTATCTTATCTAACACATCGCTGTGGACCAAGTAATGCTGCCACGCAATGAAAACACAGTCAGTAACACCTGGAAAGCTTAACTGCTTGTCTCTCAGACTGCTGTGAAGCCCCCAACCTCAACCCGACTGTAAATCTTTCCTCAGAACAACGGAAGTGGTTAAGTGTTCAGGTGTCAAAACGGTACCCTGCTGGGCTGCAGGCTGCATACAAAGTTATATTCCATTGAGTTTCAAATGCTAACAAAGCAAGTAATTAAGCTGAGTAAGTGCTAACTTGCTTGAAAGCAAGATTTGAAGCTGATAAACCAAAATGCTGATAATTGAGAGTTGATTATACAGCTTTGTTGTTTCTCTACCCTGCTAATAGCCTCTCATTCTTGGCGTGTAATGATTTCTTCCCCACAAGGGGAAAAAAAAAAACACAAAAAACCAACCATCAATCTTCTCCACTTCTCTCCCATCTTGAGTTAGGTGTCACTCCCTCCTTTCCTTAGCTAAATCCTCCACCTGTGGTCTTGATCCTTCTCTCCTTTCTTGTCTATCTCTTGCATCTTTTACCCCTCTCGCTCCACTAATTTCTTCTCTTCTGTTTATAAACATGCTCAGGGGTTACCATCCTTAAAAAAGAAAGAGAAAACATGGCGGACGACGTGGACCAGCAACAAACTACCAACACCGTAGAAGAACCCCTGGATCTCATCAGGCTCAGCCTGGATGAGCGAATTTATGTGAAAATGAGAAATGACAGAGAGCTTCGAGGTAGATTACATGCTTATGATCAGCATTTAAATATGATACTGGGAGATGTGTAAGAAACTGTGACTACTATAGAAATTGATGAAGAAACATATGAAGAGATATATAAATCAACAAAATGGAATATTCCAATGCTCTTTGTCCGGGGAGATGGTGTTGTACTAGTTGCCCCTCCATTGAGAGTTGGCTGAAACAAAGAATTTATCCTGTATGGAAAATAGGAGACTTTGTATGATTGCCTCTTTAAATGTAGAAGATATTGAAAAAACTGTGTAAATTTTGATACTAAGAAATGACCAACGATTCTTCCACTTCTGAAATGAGTTGATTTGCAGATAACTTACAAATTCTTAAGCTAAATGGCATTTTTATTTTTCTCCAACCCTCCAATAAATGTGATCACCAAGGTGCAAAAAAAAAAAAAAAAAAAAAAGAAAGAAAGAAAGAAAGCCTGCAAATGAAGAGTGCGAGAATCTTCCCTTTTTCTACATTCCCTTAAGTCTCTACCATCTTTCTTTTCTACGTTCCCTAAACTCTTGGAAAAGGAATCGGCATTTTGTGTCCTCAGCTTGATTGCTGATTACTTCTTATTCCCTTAAACTTTTCTAGTGGTTTCAGAAGTTATAGATGTATTCTTTTTTTTCTGTTTTGTTTTTGTTTGTTTATTTTGTTCTTTAGATTCCACATATGACTGAGATCATATGGTATTTGTCTCTCTGTGTCTGACTTATTTCACTTAGCAAAATACCCTGTAAGTCCATCCATGTTGTGGCAAATGGTAAGATTTCATTTTTTATGGCTGAGTAATATTCCACTGCATAAATATATCACATCTTCTTTATCCAATGGTCTGCTGATGAGCATTTCAGTTGCTTCTGTATCTTGGCTATTGTAGAGAGCACTGCAGTGAGCGTAGGGGTGAATATATCTTTTCAAATTAGTGTTTTGGATTTCTTCAGATAAATACCCAGAAGTAGAATTCCTGGGTCATAAGGTAGTTAATTTTTTGAGGAACCTCTATGCTGTTTTCCATAGTGGCTGCACCAATCTGCAGTCCCACCAACACTGCACCAGGGTTCCTTTTTTTCTACATCATCTCCAACACTTGTCGTTTGTTGATTTATTGATAACAGCCATTTTGACAGGTGTGAGGTGATATCTCACTGTGGTTTTAATTTGCATTTCTCTAATGATTAATGACATTGAGCATCTTTTCATGTCTGTTGGCCATTTGTGTGTCCTCTTTGGAGAAATGTCTATTCAGGTCTTCTGCCCATTTTTAAATTGGATTGTTTGGGTTTTTTTTGGTGTTGAGTTGTATGAGTTCTTTATAAATTTTGGGTAGTAAGCCCTTATCAGATGTATTATTGGCAGATGTCTTCTCCCATTCAGTAGAATGTCTTTTCGTTTTGTTGATGGTTTCCTTTACTGTGCAAAAACTTTTTAGTTTGATGTAGTCCCATTTGTTTATTTTTTCTTTTGTTTCCTTTGCCCGAGGAGACATATCAGAAAAAAACATTACTAAGGGTAATGTCTGAGCTTTTACTGCCTATGTTTTCTTCTAGAAGTTTTATGATTTGGGGTCTTACATTAAAGTCTTTAATCCGTTTTGAGTTTATTCTTGTATATAGAGTGAGAAAGTGGTCCCGTTTCATTTTTTTGCATGTATCTGTCCAGTTTTTCTACTAGTACCATTTATTGAATAGACTCTCTTTACCCCAGGCCTCCTTTGTCATAGATTAAAAGACCATATATGCATGGGTTTATTTCCGGGCTCTCTATTCTGTTCCATTGATCTATATGTCTGTTTTTGTGCCAACATCATGGTGTTTTGATTACTCTAGCTTTGTAGTATAGTTTGATATCAAGTAGCATGATACCTCCAACTTTGGTCTTTCTCATGATTGCTCTGGCTATTCGAGGTCTTTCATGGTTCCATATATATTTTAGGATTATTTGTTCTAGTTTTGTGAACAATGTCATTGATATTTTGATAGGGATTGCATTGAATCTGTCAATTGCTTTGGGTAATATGGACATTTTAACTATGTTAATTTTTCCTATCCATAAGCACGGTATATGCTTCACGTATTTGTGTCTTTTTCAGTTTCTTTCTTCAGTGTCTTTTGATTTTCTAAGTACAGGTCTTTTATGTCTTTGGTTAAATTTATTCCTAGGTATTTTATTTATTTTTTGGATGCAATTGTAAATAGGATTGTTGTCCTAATTTCTCTATACATATATGTTTTTAATTGTCAGATTCCCAAATCTCCATTTGTCTTCATCTCGGCAGTATTTTGCATTGTTGACATGCCCCTTTTCTAAAATGTGTCCTTTTGTGTCTTTTATGACATTTTACCTTTCTGGTTTTCTTCTCACTTATTACTTCTTTTCTCCTTCCTATTCCTACGTCTTTGTTTCTTTCTTTGTTCATTCCATCCTTCTTTCCTTCCATCCTTCCTTCCTTCCTTTCTTTTCTTTTTCTTTTCTGATAAGAAAGAAGAAAGAAACTAATATCTATTGACATTTAAATAAATCATATGCCAGGCAGGTGTTATGTTGAATTTTCAAACATTATCTCCTTTTATCTTTACACTAACCCTAGGATATGAATATTATTATTCCTATATAAATGTTTTATTTACTTATTTATTTGTAATTGTGCTAAAATACACATAATATAAAACTTATCATAGTGTCATTAAGTACATTCACATTGTTGTACAATCATCACCACCGTCCATCTCTAGAACTCTTTCCATCTCGTAAAACTGAAATTCTGTATTCATTAAACAATAACTCCCCATTACTTCCTTTCCCCAACCCCTGGCAACCACTCTTTTACTTTCTGTCTCTATGACTTTGACTACTTTTAGTACCTTATATTGTGAAATCATGCAGAATTTGTCTTTTTGCAACTGGCTTCATTCACTTAGCATAATGTCTTCAAGGTAGCATGTGTCAGAATTTCCTTCTTTTTAAGGATGAATAATATTCCATTGTATGCATATATCACATTTTGTTTATTCATTCATAAATTTACAGTCCTCGTTTTATAAATGATGAAGCTGTGTCTCAGACAAGTGAAATAACTCATTGAGGTCACACAACTTTTCTTCTAAATCTATCCTTAGTTCTCTCTCTCCCCCTTCTTTTTGCTGATCTTATCCCACATTTTGAATTATAATCCCCATATGGTCCTCAAATGTATATCCTAAATTGAACTTTGGTACTGAATTTAGTTTCATATTTCCGGTAGATCCACCAGAATATCCTTCTGATACCTTTGACTCACCATATACAAAAATAAGCCCATCAATTGACCTTCAAAATAAGCTTGTCACTCTGACATCTCTGTTACTGTTAATGATACCATGAATTCCCCAGTCACCTGGATGCTAAACCTCTGAGTCATCCTTTAGCCGCTTTTACCTATATCCCCCAAATTCAATGTCACAAAATTTTGTCAGTTGTGCTTTCCTAATTGTTTCATCCCCGTTCCATTCTCGCTGTACCTGTAGAAGAGGCCCTACGGTCAGGTAGATCTAAGAGCTTGGGTTGGGTTCCAACCCCAGCTTGGCCGCTCTCTGGCTTGGAGAGGAAGGGAGAGTGTTGAGCTTGTCACTTGACCTCACTTAGCCTCAGTTTCCTCATCTGTGCAAGAAAGCCCAATGTGCAGGGTATTTTGAGCATTACGTGTGATAATATTTATAAATAGCCTAGCACAGTGCCCAGTGTTCAGTAGATGCTAAGTAAATGGTAATTCTTTCTTCTCTTTTTAAATTCTACCTTCCTACTTCTAGTTCCCTAGCCTTCTTCTCTCATAAGAATTTTTCTCTCCATATTTAGTCACTGGCAGAAAACGAACTACTGAATTTTAGCATTAGGTTTTATTTTACAATGTTCTCTATTCTCTATACCAATCAGAATACAGTGGTTGCGTTTGGGTTGGCCCTTCATATTTGTGTTTGGGATTTGATTTCACATTTAGAATTCCTAAAACAGTCTTGGAGGGGATTTCCATCTCATAGACTGCCTCATCACAATTGTCCTAAGCAAAACAATTGAAACCTGCAAGATTCATTGAGCCCAGTCTCATTTTCTAAAAGACTGCAAGGAAGTCAGTGAAGTGACATTTCCATAGTTAAGATCAGTTGGAAGGACTGATGGACAGAGAGCATGAGCTAATTCATAAGTTTATTTTGAGTACATCAAGAGTTTTAACTGGGATAAGTGGCGTCAGCAAATATCCCCACTTCCCTTCTCACCCCCTCACCCCATACACCAAACTACAAGATAATTTGGCAAGAAAACAGGCCAACTTGTGCAGTTTCAGCAGAAGGACACCTCTGTAGAAGATTGTCTTTAGTTCGTGGAGTAAAGCCATGCAGGCAAATTAAATCCCAACTTCCTCACCAGCGATCTGCCTCCTGGGGAGCTGTCCAGAGTAGCCAGGCGACGTCCAGCTACATTGAAGACAGAAATTCCATGTATGGATCCTGAACTGTGTTCTTTACGTAGAAGAGTCGCTAGGTCTCAGAAAACCCATTAACAACAACAACAAAACCTCCAAACAATCTTTATGAGTAGTTCGGAGAAAGCTATTAATGCCAACGAGGCATGGAAAAATTAGACCTGTGAGGCAGCACTTCAGATGGATACTTTCCTTTAATGTTTTAGAACAGTAAGCAAGTAGGTAATGCAAATGAGGATGGTGCTAGTTCCCCATTTGGTATGAGACATGCAGGTCTAGCCATGTATATAATTCCCTAAATCTGAGTGCTCCTAGAGATTGCTGCAGACCCTGTCTGTGATCACCAGGCCCTTCGCTCATCAGTGAACAGCATGACCACGCTTGGTACCACAGCCCAGTTTCAAGCTAATGGTTCAGACATGTCTATGGTGACCAATCCATCCAATCACTTGGGTTGGATTCATTACTCGTTCCTGAAGTATGTAATCAAATCCTAAAGACCTACTGCTTGTGTATTCTTATTTTTCTTTTGCATGGCTGGTTTTACTCAGCAAAAACAGACAACACTACTCAATGGGTAACTTCACAGTTCACAAGCTACTTTCTGACGTTTCGTGTTTTATTTTTCTCTCATGAGTAAGATTGTAAATGTGAACATTTGTATATTGTCTTCAGTTTTTCTTCTGATAGCCTCCCTTCCCATCCCTTCTCAGCTTTTCTCTTATGAACCCTGAAAAATGGCTTTCTCTGGTATTCTGTGTTTATGTTTTATGAAAATGGCAGGCTCTACTAACTTGTATTTGCCATAATTAATTATCTTGCCCCAAATCCTGGTTTTCTCTCATTCTGCTTGAGAAGTTTGGTCCTCTGGTCTTTACATTGAGTGGGAAGTCTCCAGGAATCCAGTAGCACATTAGGTTTTAAGTTGGTGTGATCCAAATAGAACCTTAACAGAATCTTCCTTCCACTCCTTTATGAATCAGATTCCTCAGACTCTCTTGAATAAACCATTACGACTTCCTCTAAGCTGGCTATTAGAGTTGGGTCATGGAGTGCAGAATGAAAGTATTAAATTCAAAAATTCAAAGTCAAGTTTTTGGGGGGGTGAGTGGGTGAATAAACTCTTTAAGAACATTGTAACTATTGATTTGGCTGTTGTCCTTTGCTCCTGCTTTGACACCCTAACATTGTAAAATTAAATTTCATAAATGTGGCTCAAATTTTCCAGTTACTGTGTTTGATATTAGACTACTGCCACGCACTCATCCATATCTCCCCCTCATTTTTTCCACTCTGTGTACTTGTCTCAGAGCAGAAGTTCAAGAATAAATATATTGCCAAAATGAAGGGAAACAGTCTTTGAACTTCAGAGTGAAGAACTGTAAAGTGGCCAAGAGTCTGATTACCAGTCAGGCTTCTAGATGGTTTATTAATGAAGCAATGCATTATTCACAAGGGGAAAGAAATGCCATTAGTGTTTTACTCTAGGCACAGAAGTTCCTATTTAAGGAAAAGTAAATGCATAGCATGCACCATGTCAGAAAACTAATTTTAATGTTAACAATGAGTTGAGTATTCTTGTAGTGATGAGAAAATATTCCAGCCTTCATTGCCTTCCACAAATAAGTTGCTGGAAGTAAACGAAGTGTGCTATTTCAGTACCAATTTAGCAATACCTTTGCTCTATTATCAGCAACATGCACAGTTGGTTCATGGTGGAATGCAAGCCACTCTTGTCTGTGAATAAGCATCAGGCTGACTGTGCAGGATGATAATTGCTCTGCCTGCACTTCCTTTGGCACCTACTGATGTCTGCTGAGTGGTTAGTAAAACAGTTTTGTAGGAATGTCAAGCACTTCTAAAAATTTGAAGGACTTAGTTTTTTATTGTTCTTTTTCTTATTTTTAGGTTTGAGAAAAGTTCATGCAAAGCCATTCCACTGCTGCTATTCCTGCTAGCAAATGTCTTAAATAGCAGGGTCCTGGGGTCTGTGCTTAGCATCTTTAAATCAGTTGTGTTTCCTTTTGCCTTATACCATGAGACTGGCTGGATGTGTTGGGATATCAAGTGACTGACTTCAGACGGATGGCAAATTCACTAAAGTGAAAATGATTGTGATAGTCCCCTCATTTTCCCCTGCAGTGTATGTAAAACTGACTTTTAAAGTGTTTAGTGGATAATGGATCATGTAAGGTCAGTACTAGCCATGGCGGCCACGGCTATTATTTTCCCTTTTCATGGGAGGGTGCTCAGCAAAATGAGATTGTCACACTCTTTTTTGAGAGGACAGCAACAGACAGTTAAAAGCCTCTTCATGTAAGGATGTTATTTCATAAAGACACCAGCACTGGATTATCCCCTTCACTTTAAACTTCTGCCAGCTTGTACAAAGAGATAAAACAAAATAGCCCTGGTCCCAGGGGTGGGGAAGTGCTGGCCAGCTCAGCCTGGGTCCACACGCTTTCATTTTGATTAGTCACATGTGAGGAAAATTCACTTAGGCTGAGAGGTAAATTTAATACCAGTTATGCCCATGCTGTTCATATCACAACCATTTTCACATGATGCCACTTAATTCCCTAAGAAGCAGAAAGGTAAATCGGTGGCTGGCCAGCAAAGGTGTCACAATGCATTAAGACCACGACTCGCTGCAGGGGATAATGGTTCTGATTGCTGTTGACTCATGTCTCCACCAACTGCCTCATGTAAAATAAGTGACATTTAAAAGACATCAAGATGTGAGAAGAGGTAAGGGAGAGAGAAAAGGAAAGAGTGAGGAGGGTAAAAAGAACACGCTACTAAACTTGCCACCTGAACATGTCGTTTCTTTTCCACCTTAAGTGATAGGAAATGATAACTTAACATGCCATGGTGACCTGAACTAAGCTTTTAACTTCCTGTCTTGTGTTTTTAGGGGAAAATCTGTAAAATTGCTTCTGGGAACAGCTCCAACATGTTATCATTTATTTCCAATTTAATTTTTTTTTAAGTTTTATTCTTTTGCCCTCGCATATCAGTCCATTCATCTCTTTGAAAGCTTTAGGCTGAATCAAGTTAGGCAACAGTAGACAACAAGAGGCAGTCTACTGTCTGAAGGCCCATTTATGTCTATTTTTATAAAGAGACTCAAATTCCAGTTTACAGTAAGCATATGCTTCAGTTGACATCTGTTTCTAAGACTTGGACGCTTTGTTTGCATAACAGTCACCAATAAATGGCCTTGTTTTAAGTCTGCTCACTGAGTTGTATGTAGGTTGTTCAGCTGGGGATTTTAGTCGCAGCTGATCCCCTACCGCTCATAGCTGATAGAAGGGGGGAAATCCGAGAAGCCCAGTCCTATTTATTAATGCAGATTTTAACATTCTCAATGAACCACTTATCCAGTGTGATTCCACAACCAAATCCTTATTTGCTCGGCAGAGGAGGGGGTGTTCTTCAAAGTGCTGAATTAAAGCTTACCAGCCTTTTCTGGGTAGGAGGGGGCATGGGGAGGAAGGAGAGCGAGCATGGCCCTTTCTTTAGCCAGTCGCTGATAATTCAGAGCACAATGAGATTGAATCCTTAAACAGGACATCATAAACCAAGCTTATGTTTAATGAACTTATTGTTAACTAAGAATACCAGACATGTGTAGAGCTCTAAATGTAGGCCTTTTGTGCAACGTCTTGATGCTGTTTCTTCAGGACCGCTTAAATATCAGTTCAGAGTTTGCGAGAACAGGGTTGTTTCCTTCATTTGTCTAATTTTGTTTCTTTTTAAAGCATACGTAGTCCTACATGAATGGGAAATAAGCACAATATTCACATTTTTCAAGATGTACATGTGACTATCTTTAGGATCATTAGTGCTAATTAAAGAAGTTACTATTTGTGTTAAGCTGCTTTAAAAACAAAGCTAATCCGCAGTGTCCATGAATCTGCCCTTTTTCCCCCTGCCCCCTGAAAGGCATGTCAGCAGTTAAAACTATTAAAAAGTCCAGCAGTGGGGTCTGTGCGCCCTAGAAAGTAAACCTGATTAATAGAGGGGTTTACTTTTAATTCTCATATTTATAGAGATGAGATCTGACTTTAATGTATCGGAAAATGTAATATTCACTGCCTTTAACATACTAAATTTCCCCCCTGAATTGTGTAATAAGCATTTATGAAATGTGTAATATTTTTTCCAAGGGGATTTACATATCAACTTTTCCTCGTGGAATCCACAACAGTAGCATGAAATGTATCTACTCCACTTACTCTTATCCGGTGCTCCTGTACTTTCTTTTTCCCTTTAATTTTTATATATGGTAAAAATTTCATTGAAGAGAGATTTCAGATGACAGGACTGTAATTTTAAACCCAATAGAAGAGGTGTAAGCAATTTGAGCTTAGCTGAAGCATAATCTTAGGTTGTCAAGAAGAAACCCATTCTCCCTATGCTAATCAATCAGTGTATCAACCAACCAATCATCTCTTCAGCTTAGCATATATCCCAAGGTTTGATATATCTATTAACTGCCCATCATGCAGCTGGTCTCTGGATGATGAGATTCCCCCTATCTTGGCATTTGGAGGCAGACGACTAAGCTATCACAGCCTCAGATAAATACCAAAGTGGAGATTTCAATCCCATTCCTGAGTGCGGAGACAATCCAGAAACGTTGAAAATATTCTTAGAAGAGAATACACAGGAAATTACATTTCTCAACACGACGGTATATGTGAAAATTGTATGTATTCTGTGATTTCCCCTCCCTAGACACAACAGAATAAAATAAAATTACTCTTTTATTCTGACTGGAATGCTAATAATCAAAATAACTGTTGGAATCTGCTATAAACTCTTAATTGCAAGACAAATTACACGTAGATATTTGAATAAGTAAGAATAATGACATTTTGATGATGAATTCCCTGAAAACAAACAGAAGCCCAGTTTTACAAAGCAAGGCACACAATCACTATAATCCTGGAGAAAGGGGTCAATGCTTCCCAGGCTCAATTCAGAGGTTCCCGTATTAGCTAAGCTTTAGTTGAATGGATCTATAGCCTCTTCCACCAGCCAGTGTGTTGGGGCATGGTTTGGAGATAGTGTTTCTGTAAAACTGTTTATTGAGAAACAGAAACCAAACAGACTGAAATTGAGTTGCTATGAGTCTGTGAATGTATTGAAATTGGAATGCGTATGATTTATGTCTTCAAACACTGATTTCCACTTGGAAGCTAATGTCTTTCCACAAGATGCAAATTCAAATCATGATGTCTTTCCTACACTATTATTCAAGTTCTTACTCTGAAAAAAAGAATCAAGGTGAGGTATTAGAGAGCTGAGGTTCTAACCCAAGCTCCGCCACAAACTAGCGAAGAGCTAAGCAAGCCCGTTAATTCTTTAGGCCTTACTTACTTCATAAATTGAGATTTCTCAGAAGTGCCCATAACAAGTGGTCACTAATTAGTCTCGCGATATGCGAGCACTATTTCATATTCTTCCAAAAGGTTGTTGTTTTTCTTGTCAGGGTGTGAATTTAGCCTTCTAGAGTGCTTGCTCTGCCAAAATCTCTCCAGTGCTATTGGTCGACAGAAACAAATGAGAACTGTATTCCTGCCTAAATACTGCAAGCCAGGTTTAAAGCCATTTTTCTTCTATCATTTGTTGAGGGCGGAGCCAAGGAGGAGGCATGATGGAGGTCACGATAATAGGAACTCTTTGCTGCTGGAGGAGGAAATGCTTTGTGTCCTGAGAAGTCCAGCATGCGTCCATAGAGACTGTGATGATTTCTCCCTGTTCAACAACTTAGCCCATGCACTTTGATCTCAACTTAAGAACACACGTGTGTCCTCGTGTGAAAGGGCCAGCAACAATATAACAGCTCTAGAATGTTTCTCAACAGAAAGATAATTGTGGTGTCAAGTCCAGAGCGATAGTTCAGTTGAAGTAGTATATTTTGAAGGCCCTTCTCAAGGAGTTGTGATTCTCAGAGAAAACACTTTGCTACCTGGGTTCAGGTTACAAATTTTATCACAGCAAAGAGAAGGGACACCTCCCAAACAAGAAAGAAAGCGAGCAACACAGAGAATCATTTTATCTATCTCAAGTTACTCACAGGGCCCATTCTGGGATTCATTCCAGGCTGGTGTGATTAGAGACCTGCATGTTTGGAGATATCTGCAGATAAGCCCCAGCTATGAGCACCCATGATACTTGCTCTGCCAAAGGAGGCAAAAGGATTGATCTATGGAAAGATGACCTATTGAATGTAGATTCTTTGTTGTTGGCCTGGAAACTGGTAAGCATGCACCTTTCAGCACCAGGACAGCCTTACTCCCCAGCCTTCCTCCTGTCTTCTGGTGATAATTGTCCTGCCAGCTCCGTAGATTGTGGACACGGATAAGAAAGCCAGTAAAACTGGACCGTGTGCAATTAGAAACTTATCCTCATAAGAATTGACCTGTGATTGCATTTACAGGTAGAATCAGATCCTGACTAGACACATCATATAAAGGTCAGTAAACAGAGCTTGCAAAAGAAGAGGGATTCCATTTTTATTGTTGTGAGTTGCAGGCTTAGAACAATTTGCTACCATTCTTCATGAATTCAACATGCTTTCACCTACATCATGTAAACATGCCATGAAGAAGTAAGAGAAGCCGTGGTCTTCCTGCACTCAGGAGTTTATTTTCAAAGGCAACATAAAGAAACAGATCGAAATATTTTTATGAAATCTTGAAGGTGATATCAGCAAAAGTTCTTTATCAGACTATGATTAATATTTGCTTTCTATTATGGATTCCTTTAAATGGCAGAAAGGGGGCTAATACTGCGCTGAAGATTAAGGTGAAAAGTAGGAGAAAAGATGTGATAGGTAGAGGGGACACTGAAGAAAGAGGAGAAAGAAAGTAAGGGACAAAGTGAAGGGCTCCGCTGGGGCCATGGCTGTGCACTCTCTGTTCTGTGGGTTTTATCTCCATTTTAGGGAGGGAGTTCTTTCGGCTTAGACTGTATTGGGGCTGGAGAGGGAGTGTTCTCCCACACAGTAGGCACCAAGAGTTGACCACTGTCTAAGTCTGCTCGGGCTGCATGACAAAATACCATAGACTGGGTGGTTTCAACAATAAACATTGATTTTCTTACCGTTCTGGAGGCTGGAAGTCCAAGGGCAGCATACCAGCCTGGTGGTTTCTGTTGGGGTTTTCCTTTTTGGCTTATAGGTGGCACCATTTCATTGTGTGCTCACATGACCTCTTTGGGCATGCACAGGGTGAGTGAGCGGTAGGGGTTACTTTCTAGAGTCTCTTCTTATAAGGACACTAATCCTGATAAGGGTCCCACCCTCATGACCTCATGTAACCTTAGTTACCTCCTTATAGGCGCTCTCTAAATACAGCCACTTTGGGGTTTAGGGCTTCAACATATGAATTTTAGGGGAACAAAATTCAGTCCATAGCAGAGAGAAGCTAGAGAGAGGCTCCCCAAAAGTGTCTTTTCCAACCTGCTGTCGGAGAGACCACCATTAACCAATATATAACCCATGCATCTTTGCAGGGTTCTGGAAGCATTGTGCCCAGACATTAAGCAGTGGAGCAGAGGAGGAAAGAAAGCATGCACAGAGGAAGGAGAGCATGTATACTGAATGCTCTATAAACCTGAACGAGTGAAAAAATAATGACCTCTGACTTCTTTGTGGTTCTTAATTCATGCTGCCACAGATTGGTTATAAAGTCCATATCACACTGGGATATGAAAGTGTTAATTCAATAGGGGCAATCAGAATTTCTATGTGAATAATGACTTAGAAATAATATTTTACACATTCAACAATGGAATGGGGAACCGAGACTTCACCTGGCTACACAGTTCTTCTGATGGCGTCAGATTTTTTTTTTTAAACCCTGAGGTATATGCCTTTTACATCCGGTTTTAACTTTTATATCTGGTGGGAATTTCTTTAGAGTAACTTAAGAAGAAGGAAGAGAATTAGGGAAGAAAAGATATGCTAGATGCTAGTACTGTCCTTTAGGTTTAATTTGCGATTTTCTGACAGACACCTTCATCAGCTCTCATCTTGAATAGTAACCCTTCCATTAAAAACAAACCCATGAATTTAGTTACTATTAATGCATCAGTGCCCGTTTCTTAGTTTTGACAAATTTAAGATGTTGACGATGAGAGAAACTGGGTGAAGGACATCCAGCAACTCTCTGTGCTACCTTTGCAACATTTTGCCTTTCTGTAAATCTAAAATTATTCCAAAATAAAAAGTAGCTTTTTAAAACCCAGGTATGTGTGTTTTACAGTAAACATGTTAGAATAAGAAAGCCCTTAGCTCTACTCTACAATTACGGGAATATTTTTCTCAATGTTTCTGTAAATGAATGCTTTTTTAAATTTTAAATCCCGAGATACTGGTGGCTAATCCTGAATTTCTTACACCATAAGACAGATCTTGCTGAGATGCTCACTCATCTGACATTGAATCAGAAAAAGAGGAGGACTTAGAATTATCTGACTTTTTGGAATGCCACTTGGCACTAACATAAAATCAAATCTCTTATAATGTGTAATAGCCAAAGCATACTGTAGCCCATTGTAAGTTGCTTTAAAGTTTGTGTTTTCTATTGGGCTTGCCATGTGACACATTTGTGATCATGTAAAAGCAGCTAATGGTTGCTTTAAAATTAGAGGCTGTCCAAACAAAACTTAAAATCTTAAAACTTTCTCTTCAAAGTGTGATAATTCTTGGCTACACTAGTAAATAGTTTGACATGTGTTTAAACATAATTCAATTTTCTGTATCAGATCGTCTTTTCTTAAAGGTATGTGTAATGAAGTGTATGACTGTATAATAGAGGAGACAGTATTTGATTTTTAATTTTTATGTTAAATAGTTTCCACTGTGTTCTATGTCCATTTGAAACTTTTAAAAATGAAAATGTGATAGAAAAATGCATATGTCACTGTGCTAACCGAATTGTTTTACTTAGGGTTTTGTGTCCATCTTTTCCCCTGAAGAGTAAATTCATTGAGAGTTAGAACATGTGACCTCAGTGTCTATCTGAATTATGTATGTTAATGATTCAGTAAATATTTGTTTGAATGCAGAAATGAATGAAATCACATTCAGATGAATTACTGTGATTTTGAAGGAAACCAAATCACTGCCTCTTGATTTGCTCTCTTCCCTGTCTTCGTTTTAGGATGGCCGCACAGTTTGGACTGGTTTTTATCATTGCTATCATTCAGCTATGTATACTAACCTTTCGAATCTGTAAAAAGTATTTAAAAGAAAGAGAAATTGTCCCTGTTTCAAAACCTATTATAAAGAATTTTCAAATATGTCAGACACATCTTTGTTAAAATTAAACCAGGGATTGGTTTTGAGCGAATAGCCCTATATCCTTACAGATGCTGTGGATGGATGCATCTAAGCTGCTTATTATATTGATGGGTTTTGCTGCTCTGCAGCAAATGAAAACAGGCAGCTGCTTCCTCCATCAAAGCAAAAAGCAGCCTGAGTTTTTATTAACCGAGTGTTCATTTCTTCTATTGCCAAAATTCTTACACAAAACAAAAGAGCAGTTTTAGCACATTATTGCTTAACTAGACATGAACAACTGACAGCAAGTGATAAGCCTGTCTGCTTTTCACAACTGGTAATCATTTTTGGAATAGATGTTGTAATATAGTTGAATATAAATTTTGTAATTTACATCTACAATGGTACGTAAATTTATAGATCCAGTTTGTTGCAGGAGAATGAAGGCTATAATCACAAAAGGCTTTTTCCCAGTGTTGTTTAATTTTTAATGACTATTTGAAAACTAGGGGAGGAAAATGAAATCAAATTCATTTCTTTACAAAGAAAATACAAAAAGATGCTAAAGACAATCATACAAGTTGGCTGGAGCCAGTTGTAGATGGCCATGACAGAGGAAGACCGCTGGGTTCACAGCCAGGGCGTGCTTCGCACTGCGTTTCCCCAGGAGTTGCAGTGAGCCGCCCAAGTTTGTGCAGCAGCAGAAATTTCTGAGAGCAGACTGTCGTGTTCCCTTTATATCAGTGAATAATGATGAGCAAGGAGTGGGGAACGACAGAGCTCTGGCCATTTTGTACAGCTGAGATTCTCAGCCAACTCTCATCCATTTTTATAAAAAAAAGAAAAAGCATCTACTTTCAGATCGAATGGCAGAGAGGGCTTTGTTTCGAGTAAGTTTAGACTGAACCTCATGGAGATGTGTCTTCTTTACCAAGTCAGTTTGCCGATTGGTGTTTCACCTTTCGGGACTTGCTAATGGCAATTCCTGCTGTGAGAAGGGAGTCCTCTCCTTCCCCCTTCCCCGCACGGGTCTAAGAGGAGGAACTTGGAATGAAGGCAATTTCCTAATAACTGACCCCAAAGTCATGGAGCTCTGAGATTTACAGTTCTGGAGGCCTGAAGTCCAAGGTGAAGGTATTGGAAGGCATGGTCCATCCCGAGGCTTTTCTTCTTGGTTTGCAGAAGGCCTTCTCTCTGTGCCCTCATGTGGTCTTCCCTCTGTGTGTCTGTATCCTGGTGTCTCTCCTTCTTCTTCTCAACCAACACACACAGCAGTACTAGGTGACAGTGGGAGGATAATCCTGTCCTCGCCTTCCCTCCCCCAGGAGCCAGAACCTCTTGGAACCAAGGTAGTTTTGAAATGGTGGGATGTGCACCTTCCAAACAACACTGATAAATAAATTAGTTCTGTCGTCTAAGAAGCCCAGGGCCATTGGATAAATGCACAGCGTCACTTTGGCACCTAAACCATGCGCCTCCCGAGTGCCACTTTCTCTCCAGGGAGGCTTTCAGAAATGTGCATTACTCCCCATGGAACACAAGGCTTCCGGTTCGCTTGGAGGTCGTCACAGCGTTCACCTAGAAGTGAGATAAAGCTGGACTTCCAGGCAGGAAGCTGCTTTAGAAATCAAATTCGTGACATGGCAGTAAGTCAGGAGGGGGGAGCCACACTCTCCTTACTCTTCTTTGGTGGGCCGTGTAACAAGCATGTATCTCTGTTGGTGACGTGGCTCACTACCAATGATAAGGAACAATCACAATTTCTAATACTTTCATCTTTATTCCAGTCCATGTGACACACTGATGCTCTTACATGACTTTTCAGGACACAGCACAGCCCTATTTTAAAAGGAAAGAGAGTGATCTCATCAAAATGATGGCCTGATGGCCCTACCCTGAGGACACTGAGCACAGCAAGGTCTTGGGGAGGGTGTGTCCTTGGAGTAAAACTGGTAATGAGTCTTCCTTTCTCCTGCTCTTCTCCTCCACATTTTTTTTTTTTTTTTTTTTTTACTGTGGGAAGGCTGTGCTATGTTTCGGGGAAAACCCAGGCCATATTTTCCCTCCTGTTAGGAGCATTCTGGTCTGATTTTCCTGGGTACACCCTTCCTAGAAATGACTGTACTTACTTTCTGACATCCTCTCTGACTAATGGGAATGGAGTGTTTTCTCACCAAGAGCTCCAGTTGGGAGATGTTTTTCTTACTTGTGCTTTAAGACCTCGGAGAAATTCCTTGTGGCCAAAAGGGAGTTTGTTACCCTGAAGAGGAGAAAATATGTTTCAGGGGAAAAAATGTATAGCATATAGCTGAGAATTATGCTCAATATTAGAGAGGAAAATTGTACTTGAGGAAGTTGTCTGTCATTAATATTTTAGATTAACTAAAAAGCTATCACAACTAGACTATATAGATGTAGAGCAGTTTTTTTCTGAAGCTGTGAGATTTAATTGACAAAGGCAAGTTCCAATTCAAGTAAAATAGACATGTTATGAAGACTTGACTTCCAAGAATTTTTGAATCCTATCTAAAAATATTTCCTGGTAGGGGTTCTAAATTTGGGATTATAGAGCAAATAAAATATTTTAATCAATCTAATTTCTTTAAAATGTCACAGGCGACAGCCCACTGACAGTTGTGTAGTTTTCATTTGGAAATGCACAAATATAAAGATGTATAGCCATTGGATTTACAGTGGGAAGAGGCCTCAGAAATCAATTCTACCCTTCCATTTTATTCTTGAAGTTGGAGCCCAAATATGATTCTTCCAAAGTCCCAAAATTAGTTATTGACAGAGGCATGAGAACTAGAAACTAGTTTTCTTGGTTCCAGGACCAGCCAGCAGGATTGGGACAATATAATGCAGTGATTAAGAGACTAGACTCTAGAGGTTGAGTATGTGGGCTCAAATCCCACCTACGCCATTTAAGCTTTCTGTGCTTTGGGGTACCTTGTTGTTCCCCTTAGCTGGCAATAATGACAATACATACCTTATAGGGCTGTTTCAAGGATTAAATGAGATAATCCATAAAAAATACACAGCCCAGTGTTTGCCAAGTAGTAAGTGTTCGGAAATAAGTCGTGCTAGTAATTATAACAACAGCAAACCCTTACTAGTAACTGCACTTATTTGGTACTCTCTGAATTCACTTAATCCTCGCATCTATATTTATGGAGTAGATAGTGTTATGACTTCCAGATAAGGAGTTGATGTAAGGAGAGCTTAAGTGACTTGGTGAGGTCAAAAAGCTAATAAGCCTCAGAGCCGCCTTCCACGGTCGTGTCTTCACTACATGAGCTGCTGGGGCTGTGGCCACGGCTGCAGTGTAGTGCTTTTTCTCCGTGGCGCTTCAGCAGCTCCCTTGTTCTGTCTCCATTTCTCCTCTGTCACTTAGTTGCTTTCGCAGCGTCTGCTCTAAAAGTGACCACCAGACCGAAGGCTGGGCCTCTGGAGAATGCTCTCTGACGACTGTCTTCCCTTCTCTGCCTGGGCGTCAGGGGAGCTAGGACGCTTTTCATCTTTCCCTTACCTCATAATCCTCACATAAATAGGTCTCTAAATTAAAATTTAAGTTTTACATGTTGACGCATTTTTAATCCATGCCCAGAAACAGACCCATTTTGTCATCCTAGAAGAATTTATTGTTGGCGTACTTGGGTGATTTTTGGTGCCCCTTCACTTCTCCACCTTCCACATGCGCACTGTCTGTCCTTCTTTCAGTTCAGTTGGCTTCTCCAGGAGCAGGAGACAAATTATTTGGACCTTTGCTTTTGCAATCTAGTGTTTTTCAATCTAGAGGTTAAGAATAACAGCTCTAGGAGCAGATTACCTGAGTTCAAATTCCAAGTCGGTGACAAAATATCTGCCTGATTTACGGGAAGTTTTCTCCACCTCTCAGTGCCTTGATTTCCTCATTTATGTCCTAGTGCCTGGGCAGCAGTCAGCATTCCACAAATGCGAGACAGCCACAGGGCAAGCTTCTACCTGCACACCATGCTCGGCTAAGCGAACATTTCGTGTCACCCACGTGTGCCCAAGTTCTCTGTGATCTGGCTCCACAAACAGAGGGAGGTCTGCACTTGGTAGTTTATTGTACAGAGCAAGTGTGTTAATGGGTCCGAGCGGGAGGACAAGTATTGAACAAATATCGTCCATATATATGGAATTCTTATTTAGGATCCATCTTCAAAGTGTCCATAACTAGGGCAGCTTTTTCCAAAGTTAAGTTTTGGGTTGATTTTGTGGGTTATCAATTGGGAATAATAGTCTCCCTGAAAGTACCAAAAATATAATAAAGGTTGATAAAATTCCCTGGATAGAAGCAAGTCAAAAATAATAACAATGGCTGTAGCAGCAACAATAAAGCTAACGTAAAAAATTTACTATGTGCCAGACACTGCTCTCAGGTCCTTACATGCATTAGCTCATTTAACCCTCCCAACAATTCTTTGTTTAGGTACTTTTATTCCTTTGTCTAACAAGTGAGAGAGCTGAGGCATTCCCCAACAGTGCTGGCTAAAGTAGCATCCCTGATAGTTATTCTCTATCTCATTAATGTTTTATTTTCTTCACCATCTGAAATTACCTAGTTTATTGTATATTGCCTTTATTAAACTTGTTTGAGCAACAGCTTTGTTTTATTTACTGCTGTGTGTGTCCCGAGCTACGAGAACCGGCCTGGCTGCCAATAATAGTATGCTGAATGAATGAATGAGGCTTAAAAAGTTTAAGTAGCTTGTCCAAGGTCATGCAACCGTAAGAGCCAGTATTCGAGCTGAATTCTGCCTAACTCCAGAGCATGAGATCTGCTTCTTTATTATAGCTTCGTATAGCCTGAAGGCTTCCTAGATTTAATCTAACCCAAGCCGAGTATTTTGCAGATGAGGGTACTGGAGCTCAGGAAGGCTAAATCACTTCCCCATACGACACAGATTTTCAGTGGCAGAGCCAGAAGCACAGCATAGGCCCCTAGTTAGTATTTTTGCATTGTGAATTCAGTTGCCTCAGTTCATATGAAATTGAAGGAAAATCCTCTATATGTCTGCTGTACATCACCCACCCACTTACTCATGCCATAAACCTAAGTCATATTTGACACTTCCCTCTCTCTTACCACCCTCTTCATTATTAATTAATTGATTAACTATTAATTAACAAGCCTTGTCAATTTACCTTCTAAATATAGCTCAGATCGTCCCACTTTTCTTCGTCTCCTCTAACCACCACCCAAGCCACCATCAGTGCTCACCTAGGTAATTATAGTAGCCTCCTACCTAGTGTTCCCTTTCTCCTCTTGCCGCTTTTCAATCTATTTTCTTTAGGGTAGCCAGACTTCTTATCTTATAAAATATAAATCTGATCAGACTACTCTGCGCTGAAAAGGCATGATTAATGTTCAGGTGCAATTTAAAATTCTTAACATGGCCTTTGAGCCTGGAGGATGTAGCCTCCAGTCTCATCTTGTACCATTCTCTTCCTTTCTCATTTATTCTGCAGCTCTACTGACCCTATTTCCCTTTCTGGAAGTCAAGCTCTTCTCTTCTTCAAAGCTTTATTTCATGGAGCTCCCCTTCTATGGGTCATCCCTCCACCCCTGTACCCTTGTCCTTCTCTACTTGGCGCTTCATCCTCTGGGTCTCAGCTTACATGCTATTTCTACAGGGAAGTGTTCCCTGATGGACCCCTCCAAACCTCATCTCTGACCAGGTCAGGTCCCCTATGATATGTTCTTAGAAGCACCCTCTATTTTTCCTGTATAGCATTTATTACAATTATAAGTAAGCACATTGTATATGTAATTATTTAATGTATCCCACCCTAACTAGACTAAAGCCCTAGTCACCATGCTGTCTCATTCCCTGCTGAGCTACAGAGCCTGAAACATAGTAGATGCCCAATAAAAATATATGGAGCATTCTGTAGTTCTCTTACAGATTTCCATTCTGGGTTGAAGTATCAATGACCAAGCAGAAATGTTCAAGGAAAAGGAGACAGCATGTAAACGCTGTCCAAAAGATTTACTTACCCATTCCAGCACAAGCAGCTTTTCATCTTAGTAATATCCACCAGTGCATTTCTTCTTCCAGAAGAGTCTATGGCTTAGCTAAGTGTATGCCGGCCTCTCCATTTGAGTCTCAGATTTGAGAAAGGCCTTACATCTGACTCCTGCATGCTGGACATGATCATTGAGTTTGAAAGAGGGAAAAGAAAGCTGTTGCTTGGGTGGACATCAGCTGATGACAGTAAAACCACCTCTGTGCTGTGAGTGCTAGGGCACGTACCAGTGTTAGAGTGACAAGACGGAGTCAGCAGAGCTGCTTTTTGGATGCTGTCTGTTGAAGTCTCAGGACTTCTGCTAAAATGGACCATTGGGAAGCAAACAGCTCTCAAATGAAAATGACCTAGAAGGACCCGTGCTTCGCTCGAGAGCATGTCTCTTGCTATCTAATTTCATTAGATATTAAGTTATGTAGTTATACGAGTATATGAAATTTCCCTTTTGTCGTCCCACCAACCAGAAGAGGAGGTTTAATAGATATTAAGTCAGCTAATATTAATTAATCTTAGGATTTCTTCAGTCTTCAGGTTAATAGTGAATGTGTTGTTTGTTTCCAGAATAACCACAAAACTTGGCATTGAAAATAATTCTTAACTAGCTCTTCCCAGGCCAGCGCTCACCAACGAGAAGGCTATGTTCCATTCAAGCACAAAAGTCACGAAGACCAATGGCGAGGAGCCGGACAAGTTGAGTCCGGCATCTCCCAGGCTCTCCGAGACGGGAGATGAACTCAAACCCCAAGGCACCGCTTTGGGAGCCCAATACAACAGCAGCCAAGGAAACTGAAGTTTGTGACGGTCAGAAAGCTATTATAATCTTTGTTCCTGTTCCGCAACTGAAATCTTTCCAGAAAACCCAAGACTGGCTAGAACGCGAATTGGAGAAAAAGTTCAGCGGGAAGCCCGTGGTCTTTATGGCTCACGGGAGAATTCTGCCCAAGCCAACTCCAAACCGCCATACGGAAAATAAGCAAAAGCGTCCCAGGAGCCGCACTCTGACAGCCGGCATGACATGATCCTGGACGACTTGGTTTTACCAAGTGAGACTGTGGGCAAGAGAATCTGCATGAGACTGGACGGCAACGGGCTCCAAAAGGTCCACCTGGAAAAAGCCCAGCAGAACAATGTGGAGCGCAAGGTTGAAACCTTTTCTGGTGTCTGTGAGAAGCTCACGTGCAAGGATGTTAATTTTAAATTCCCAGAGTTTCAGCTGTAAACAAAAATGACCAAATAAAACATCATTCACACACACACACACATACACACACAATTCTAAACCAGCTATTTTACAAACAACAAGAACGTGGTTACATACATTAACTAAATCATATTACCAACTTTCCCCATCATTATTGATACATAGACAGCTAGTTTTTCATATTTTAATTTTGCCCAGCTGTATAGGCTTTCTGAAGTCTAACAGACTTGACAAGCCCAGTTCTGACAGAAGCATCTGCAGGGAACTAACCCTTTGTTCGAAAGAAAATGAGTGAGACCAAATGACCATGAAAACCCAAGTATAATATAGTAACCTCCTTCTTCCAGATAGAGTGCTTCTTCAGCTAATGCTTTTGTGGAGGCCCAGTGGATGAAGGGGGCCTTTTCTACTATGAGTTAAACTAATTCGATTTATACAGAAAATACTAAGGGATAGGATACTATGTACCTCTGAATAACTTTTAAACAAGTGTCCTAATTCATGACATGTGCTTTAGGAAACATTAACTAAAATAAACTATTAATTAAAATGTTTTTGGGAGGATCAATACTTAGCTACTCTAAATGCCACTTTGGGCATTCTAATCTGCTTTGTCGGGTGTCAAGAATATAGCGGAAGTGCCTATAATTGATTGATAAAGCTCTACAATATTATTGATGGAGCATGAAAGTCTTGAGCATAAAAAACCCTCACCATTACTGTCCTTGGCTTCTATGTCCCCCTAAAAATTATTTTCATCACTTTTCCAATGAGTTTCTCTCTGTTCCACGAAGCCCTGTTAGTCACTGTTCTTCTAGAATGTGTACTGAAATCCCATCACTCAGAGCTTAAAGTATTTATGCTAAGATGGTACCCTATGAGAAATAAGAATAGTTACTCTGTATCTTGGATTCCAGAACTATCCAACAAACAATTACATTCAGAAGGCCATACATTTCTGGATTTCAGGTAAACTTGAAAATTGAACAAGGCATTAAAATTAATTCCTTCCAGAAACCTCACTAACCCACTGTAACTGGATGTTTTTAAGACATAAACCCGCAAGTGTAACAGAATGACAGAGTATTCAACAACATAATTTTGGAAGCTGGGAAGATGAATGGATGAGAAGTCATTGACTTCGCAGATATGAGAAAGCCAGCAGTTGAGAAACTTGAGAACCCACCCAATTCCTGCTCTGAAACCTTGAAAGGCTCAGGAATTGTTGGTACCAGGTAATTCTAAAAGCAGGAGTTGAATGGGGGCTAAAGTAAAGAGGATTGATTGAAAACGTTTAAGAAGCAGTTATATCCCTATTCCAGGCTACTGGGTAATTTCCTCTTCTGTACTCCAAACAGAACAGGAGGTTTAATCTCTGGAGAGGGTTAAACTGAGGATTTTTTGATTGGGGGACACCACGCACAGTGGAAATCAGAGACGGTACCAAAAACAGGGTGGAGGGATTAGGTGATGTACGCAAACTGAACGCTGAGCCTCTCCACCCACACCCCCCACACACACACACACTCAGCCCTCTTCACCTCCAATCCGCTTTTTTATCTTTCTACAATTACATTTACGCAAACAATGAAGAATTATCAGATATCTGAGGAAAGCTTTTAATGCGACAGGTACCAAAACCAATAAACAGGGGGAAAAACAACATGAAGAAAACAGACTATATAAAGATAAGAAAATGTAAAACAAACTATAATTAATATTTCCAAATAATTAAAAAAGAAATTTCCCTCATAAAACAGGAATAGTATGCTCTCAAAGAGAACTATTCAGAGAACTACCATCAACAATAGCATAAATGAAAAAGAATAAAAACAAGGGTTGGAAGGAAAATTTGAGGAAATTTCCAGGAAAGTGAAAAACAATCAGAAAGAAAGCAGGAAAGAAAATAAGAGGACGAGTTCAGGAGATTCAACATCCAAATCATAAGCGTTCCAGAGAAAGAGGACAGATAAAAATGGAGGTAAGGAAATAATCAATGGGATTTTCCAAGAAACTTTCCCAAAACTGAAGAACACGGTGTTTCCAGATTGAAATTACTCACTAAATCATGCAAGCTCTCAAACATTTAGATTCCACTCACTTTTTCTCAAGTGGTTGCACTAAAATGAAGAAGTAAACCAAGAAAGGAAGACAATGGATATAGGACACGAGAGGTGGAACAAAGGAGGAGGCAAATGGAAGCCCGGAATGAGAGTGAAGATTGATTTCCAGGATTTCAGCTGTGCACCAGGCATAGCGGGCATTCAGGCAAAACTAAGGCAGGTCAGAGAAACCAGGAGAGATTTCCTCATGAGGCTGATAGAATACCTGATGTGAATGAATGTATCGAGAGGACACACAGACAACTGGATTTGGGGATTGAATAAAAATCTTAGCTAATGAGTAAAGAAAGACAATTATAAACTCCAGAGGATAAAACATTATAAATGAGAGAAAAACAATAATAGTTTACCACATGTCTCAGTTTTATTTCATGGTCTTAATAAAATTGACAGTGAGTAGTGATCTTACCCAAAATTGTAATTAATATATCTATACTAGGAAGGTGGTGGTGGTGGGTGGATAAGGTGTGTGCTACGTGTAGTGTGGAGCGAGACATGGAAATCAAAGCAAAAAAAATGCTTATCTTCCATAGATTTTTGCCTAAAACTGAAAAATCAAAAAATTAAAATACAAATATGTAGAAATATGGAATTACCAAGAGAATCAGTTAAAAGAATTGAAAGTAGGGGGCGGCCGGGTGTCTCAAGTTGGTTAGAGCGCGAGCTCTCAACAACAAGGTTGCCGGTTCAATTCCCGCATGGGATGGTGGGCTACGCCCCCTGCAACTAAAGACTGAAAACGGCGACTAGACTTGGAGCTGAGCTGCGCCCTCCACAACTAGATTGAAGGACAACGACTTGCAGCTGATGGGCCCTGGAGAAACACACTGTCCCCCAATATTCCCCAGTAAAAATTAAAAAAAAAAAAGAATTGAAAATAGTAGTTTCTGAGGAAGGAGAAAGATTAAGGAGAGGAGCTGGATGTTACTGTTTGTCTTAATCATTCTCATAGAACTCAGTGGTTCTTCAAATAATGTATATGTATAACGTCGTTAAAAACAAAATATTGTTTTAAAAGACCATTATATTTCCACAAATAAGAATGAAAAATCTTTTACAAATAATAGCTGTATTTCATATACTATACAATTCACCCAGTGGTTTTTAGTTTATTCACAGAGCTGTGCAGCCATCACCACAATCAATTTTAGAATAGTATGTCATCACCTCTAAAAGAAGCCTCACGCCCATTAGCAGTCACACCTCATTTACTCTCAACCATCCAAGCCCTAGACAACCACTACTCTGTACTCTGCCTCTGTGGATTTGCCTATTCTGGACATTTCATCTAAATGGAAACGTATAACACGTGGTCCTTTGTGTCTGGCTTCTTTCACTTAGCATAATGTTTCCATGTTCCATCCATGTTGTAGCATGAATCAGTATTTTATTTCTTTTTATTGCCAAATAACAATCCATGGTATGGATTATTTGTTTATCCATTCATTAGTTGATGGATATTTGGGTTGTTTTCCACTTTTCGGCTATTATGAATAATGATGCAATAAACATTTATGTACAAGTTTTTGGGTGGACATGTTTTCTTTTGTCTTGAATATACATGTAAGAGTGAACTTGCTGGTCACATGATAATTCTACATTTAACTTTTTGATGAACTGCTAGACTGTTTTCCAAAGTGGCTGTACCATTTTACATAATTTCTCCATATCCTTGCCAACATTTGTTATTCATGACTTTTTTATTATAGCCATCCTAGAGGGTGTGAAGTGATACCTCATTATAGCTTTGATTTGCACTGAGATAACTTTTAAAATTTAACAAATTAGTGAAAATAAAATAGGTTATCAAAACCTTATCTTGGCAAGGCTTTGAGGAAATAAACACTCTTATTGGGGGTGTACTTTGGTACAAAATTTTTGAGGACAGTTTGATATGTCAGAATGTCAAATGTACTTACCCTTTCACCAGATTTCCCATTTCTGGGAAATGTAAGGAGAAAAAAATCATATGTTGGGGGAAAAATGTGTCTTCGTTGTACTACTGTTCATAATCTTATAATATCAAAAACTTAGAAACTAACTTAAATGTCTATCAAGAGGAAATTTGTTAAATAAATTATGATGCAGACAAAATATCTGGACAGTCGTTAAAAATAGTGATGCAGGTATAGTATAGTTTTATTGTCATGGGAAGCTATCCATCACATATTGATTGGAGCAAAATAAGATTATTGAATACCTGCCTGATAACATCCCATTTGTGTAAAATACCTTTATGCCTCGAGAGATTTTTTTTGAAATGACATCCAAAAGGTTAACAGTGATTATATATCAGTGGTGGAATTTTAGGTGATTTTTAAACTTTGTGCTTTGTATTTTTTGTATTTACTTTAGTTAAAAATCAACCTATATAATTTTTTGAGAAAACTATTTTAAAAACCTCCACACTTGAGAAGTCACATTTTTGTACTTACTCAATGCTTGAATTTTAGTAAAATACCCCTCCTCTTATCATTATACTTATTATTATTATTATTATACTTTTATACCTCAAAACCATCTACTAAATGCACAAAGAAATTCATTATTGTGGTGATTATATCCGCTTGGTCTAGAACACTGTCTTGGTCTCTTCCTTCAGAGAATTTTGTTATGTATGTTAGTCTTTCTGTGGCGGTATGCCAGGTATTAGGACTCTGGGGACCTGACGAAGCTCATGAGTAGGACAAAGAGTTTCTCTGTCTGTTCTGGTTATTTGGGATAATTGTTTTGGGTTCACATCTTCTCTCTTCCACTCTTCTATCCCCAGATGCAGGAGAATAACATTAATAATAACAATGCACTTTCTTTTTCTTTGAGTTTGTTATGAGTTAGGAACTGTTCTAAATACTTTTCATATATGTGACTCATGTAATCCTCACAACAATCCTTGAGGTTGATACTACAATTGTTATTTTTCTGTTGAGGAACCTGAGACACAGAGAGGTTAAGTAACACATCCAAAGTCACTCAGCTGGGGAATGCAGAGCTGGGACTGAAGCCCAATGGGCGTGGTTCCAAAGTACCTGTGATCTTAACTGTGATCTTAACTGTTACACTCCACTGCCTCTCTGACTTTATTCCTAAATATGACTCTAACCACTTCTTCCTGGTTTACTTTGTGTCTCCCCCAAACTCTCATTTCCTACCAGAAATGCCATGGAGGCTGAGCTAGTGAGCACCTTTGACTGGACTTTTCCTGCATCATATGCTCTATGGAGTCATCTCTTTGCTGTTCATACATTTACCCACTGATTCTCTTAAGAGTTTCCTTACCATTTTTTTGACATCCTCTTCACTGAATTTGGATTTCTAACTCCTCAAAGCAAGCGAGAGAAAAAAAATTAAGCATCTGGGAGAAAAAAAATTAAGTCTCGTTAGGAGCTTCAATTTTGCATCAAGACCCATTCGAAGAGTGCTTGGCGCTAACACAGCAAGCATGGCCTACCCTTTGCCAGGACTGCATGGCCTTCCCAACCTCAGGCAGTGCAGGACGCCTGGTGCGCCACCTGATCCACTTGGAGAAAACATAATTTTTATAAGGCTATGGTTTATTCTGATTCTAAAAGTGATATAAACGCATTGCAAAAATTTTGGGACATACAAAAAGTATAAAGAAAAATATGAAAAGCACTTATAACCCTACCATTCTGTGATAACCACTAGGAGCTATAATTTCCTAACATGTTCTTCTCTTCTTTAAGCAATTCATATTCATTCATGAAGACTACGTAAGTCTTCTTAATAAATACTTTACAGATGATGAGTTCAGAAAATGCCCATCCATGGAATTTACTGGGTAGGGTTATTGTTCAATTTCAAAATGTGCCAAAGTTGGTGAAATGTAAATTTCTTAATTGTACACTCTAGTTTGATTTTTATTAATTGAAGAAAGGAAGTAATTGTACATATTTTTTAAAAAAATTAGTATGGAATCAAACAAAAAGGTATAATGCCCTCAGTGGTTTTATTTGCTCCTGCAAGTGACTTTTCCATTTATTTTTGATTAACACGGGCTGCGTATACAATAAGTCTTCAACGGATGCTTGTGAATTGGCTGAAAAGAAGGTTCATGTGTACAAGATTATGATCTACCTGATATACCATTAAAATTTAACTTTTGATATTTATAATTTGGTCATTACTGTTTTTGCTGTTTTGTTGTGATTGAAATTTAGTAAAATTTGTATGGGATATTTTACTATTTTCCTGGGAAGAGCGTTATAAATCTCACCATTATAAAATCAACAACAAAAGAGACTCGTGTGTTATGTTACTAGTAATAATTGTGTTAAGTTTGATTCAAGTTGAAATAGCTTGTACTGAACAGTATTTTTAAAAGCCATTTCTTAAGAGAATGACTATAGAGAATGATTGTAGAAGAGACTTCTGTAATAAAAAACTCTATCCTCTTGTGTTTCCAGGCATCTGGCCGGCTGAAGAGGTTTTGGCTTACTACTGCCTCAAGCACAGTGATGTATTCAGGTACAAAGCTGCACTAAAAGTACATTTTTTTCAGCCCATTAGGGGTATTGTATCTGCATATTAAAGATTGCCATGATGACATTCTTCAAATTAAATTCTTTAAAAATTGGGAAAGAGAGAAGGTGGGAGGGCGGAAGGGAGAGAGGGATAAAAAAGAAAACAAAGGAAAAAAGTTCATGGTGAAAACATGTTGCTTCTGAAAAAAAAATCTGAATTGCCTTTGGGTACTAATATTGCACAGCAAGCTTTTTGCTATATGTCAAAGGCTTTTGATTTTCACTCAAGGCTTTTTATTTCACTTTGATTTGGGGGAAACAAAAGTGAAGCTCCAATCAATCCTTACTGATTGTGAAGGTCAAAAAAAAATAAAAAAAAATAAAGACATTCTTTAAACTTCTGCTAGGGAAGTCACTATAGAATATTTGATAAATAAATACCCTACAGCTATTAGTTAAAGCCGCCATCCCACCCCTGGTTTTAAAGGTATTTTATATACTTAACAACATGTATTTATAAAATATAAATTACTATTACAGATTCATGCTACGGAAATAAATGTTTTCAACTGTCAGTGTGCATTATAGATCAAACCCATGGGATGGGATTTAGGAAAAAGAAAAAGCTCCTTTTATTTACAAATTCTAAAGATGTTTGGTAGATCCAGAAATATATAGGTTTTTCATTTTAAATCTCATTTTATAAAAGTCATCCAATATGTACTTCCTGAACAGCCCATGGTGATTTCAGACAAGCCATTAGTTATCATGGTGTGTGTTTTAACAATATGTACTTACAAGACTGGGTCAATAATATGTATTTTTTGAAGCTCCATGGGTCCATATTTACCAACCAGTCTATAATTGCTTTGAACAACTAAATACTCATTAAGTGTATTTCGGAATCGGAATGTTCTTGTTTGGCTTCTTCTCCTTCCTTTCTCTCTCTTTCCACCTCCCCCTCCCTTTTAGCGCTGTTTTTTTTTTTTTTTTCTGATGATGAGGTAATAAACTTCCCAAAGTGGGAAGAAGAAACAATCTTAAGAGTCTAAGCATCTAAAATAAGAACAGGGCCGTATTGAATTTGGGCTGCAGGGCCGCCCTGGAAGTCTGGCATTTGCTCATCTCTCTGTGCTTCAGCTTGACTGGAGCTCCAATCAGTGAGCAGTGGGCCAGGGCGAGAATGTCACACGTTGAGGACTGATATTTAGGCACAAAGAGGAAGGTAAGTGCAAAATGCCACATTAGACCTGTCAGCTTTAACTCTGAGCTGCTTTACTTTTGAGCAGTGAAGTCAGAGCTCAGTCATTACTTTAGCCTGGGTTTGCTGGCTTAACCATATTATGTCCCCGCATTGTTTATTCACTGTGTTGTGTTGGGGTCAATTGTGATTTAAGTGTTAATTGCTAAATACTCTTTGTGTAATTGTTCTTTATGGGGGTGGTTCAGCTTTCCAAAATGTTTCGGTTTGTTTTCGATTTTTTTTTTTTTAATTCAAGATTGCATTTATTTGTGTGTGTCTTGTGTGGATGTGACTATAATATAGGTATATACACACTAACATATATTCTTCATTTACTTGTCTAACTGTTTTTGAAGGACTGAATGTGGATTAACAGTGTTATCCTTTCCTAACAATTATCTTTCGCTACTCTAGCTAGTTTAGTTCTAAAAGACAGAGCCATTGACAAGGGAAAAAAAGGGAACCTTCTCAGATTTTTCAGCTCAGCGGTGGTAATGTTGCAGTGAACGCTAATGAGGGAACCCCCACTGATTTGCCTGCTTTGTGACTTTTCTATTTCATAATTATATTTAAAACGCAAAACGACATGAGGTAGTGTAGTCATGTCTCTACAACTTCCTGGTAGCGCCGTTCTTACTGCAGATGGCAATTTGTTCTTGTAACATATATATCTCTCTGACCGTTTTCATCTAATTTATTTGGGTTCTACCATTTCTTTTCTCTCTTTCAGGGACCTTGCTGTGTGTGAGCTAGGGGGTGGCATGACATGCTTGGCTGGGCTCATGGTAGGTCTTTTCTCAATTCCAATCCCATTCAGAGGGAGGAACAAAAGGAAAAATGTTCCAGGGCCTCCAACTGCTGGGTCAGAGAACCGTCAACAGCATCAGCTGCGGTCAAGCTGCCGTGTCTTGAGAGACCTTCTAGATTGACTTACTTTCGGATCATATTGATTTTATGGTTGCCTCGATGAGCAGAAACATTTTACCTCAGTGTAGTCAATATTGCTTGTTGTGACATTCCAGGCCTCGCACAGTCTTTCTTTGCCATAGCAAAAGCATTTTTTTTTTTCAGATTATAGTCCCATTTGCTAAGATACAGGAATAGCCTGGCGAATCACAGTTGGAGCACCATGATATAGCTGCTAATGTTTTGCCTGCATTATTACACCAACAAACATGATCCAGAGCGCTCAGTAATTAGATTCTTTTGAATTAGATTGGCCATTCAGGAACGTCGTTCCCCATTCTCTGGGTTCTGAGTCATGTATTCAGGAGATATTATGTAGCAGCACAGTGCATTAGACAAGTTTTTATGTCTCTACAAATAAAAGCATATTGTTACACTGATTGGCATTTGACAAACCTGTCGCTCTTACACAATGTGTCGAGGTTACAGCCCAATGTGCGAGCATGTCAAAGCTCACAAAAAAATTACCCTCACAAAGCCATCTGCCTGCAATGCAAAGTTATATGAAGGGCATCAGGCAGTCAGACAGAAGCAAGCTGAAAGGCAGAGTGACAGCCTTGTATGATGGCTCTACTAGATAAACAGAAGCCCACAAATGAAAGCCTCTCAGAATACCATCATCCGCTGTCACAATGCAATTACCGAACAGAATGATAGCAAGATAGAGGCTCCCGCAAATGGAATGATAAAAGTATTGACTGATTTGATTGAATGATTAAAATAATGCAGACATAAAATGAAAAAAGATTGAAGATTGTTACAGAGAAATAGGTGAGGAAGCATGATACTGAAGGCTTGTCATTCCTGTCTTCACTTCCACATAGACAAGCATATTTGCTCATTGTTTGCTGTGCTCCCCCTTTCTTTTTTTTTTTTTTTCCAGGTTGCTATTTCTGCAGATGTCAAAGAAGTTCTGTTAACTGATGGGAATGAAAAGGCCATCAGAAGTATCCTTATTCAGATAGAAAACGGGTTTGTTGTGCTCATTCCTTTTCCCCCCAGCGGAGTAACAATTGATATAAAGAAAGGCAGCATGGGGTATTAAAAAAAGAGTTCCCCCTCATACACACATGATAAGTAATTACGAAAAGTAGAAATATATGGAATTCACTGAGTACGACTAAGTGGGGTTTTTGTTTTTGTTTTTGTTTCATAGATTTTTATAATCGCTTCTCGTTACAGGAGCCTATGATTTCTGGACCCCCTTAAGGCAGTAAGAAGAACATTTATTTCATAATAATTTTCAAACATTGTTTTCCTTGTATTTCCGTTGAAATTGGCCAGTATAAAATCAGTGATTTCCTATTTATTATATTGGATATTGCTTACAAAAAGTAACTTCCCACTTCATTTCGTTGCTCCCTCTCTTGCGTTTGATAACGTATGTGTGTACTGTGTAATATTGTACCCACTCGAATTGCTGAGGAGTTACCTGTGTCTCCCCACTGGAAACGGCTATCAGGTTCTCATTATTTCCTTTTATTTAGGATTATAAAAGCTATCTCTCTTTTTTTTCCTGCTATGCTATTACAGTTCAAACCCCATTATATTAGATTATGCTTTACCAATATGTACACAGAGTTCATGAAAATTGAACTGTACTTTAACTAAGAAAGCAAGCATAATTTGTGGCTACTTTAGCCAGCGAACTGATTTGTTCAGGGGCAGTTAACAGCCGTTAGAAATTGAAAGGAAAAGAGGAAGAGATATGTTTGCTTTGGATTTTTTTGGTGTGCCTCACATTTCCATCATTAAGGAGGTAATCTACTTATTTGAATTTTAGACCCCTAAAATGCCAAAGCAGCTCTGATTTTTGTGGCATCTTACATAAAGCCCTTTTTCGATGCTCTCTGTCTACCTCTGCTCTGTAATTTTTTTGAAAATAAAATTTGCAGCCGCTCCATCAGGCTGCTCAAATAGGAGGAAGGAGGAACAAGAAGCACAGTAGCTAATATTGTTCAGCGGCACTTGTGGGCTCTGCAGAGCCCCACCCAGCTAATTGCCTGACAGACTTAAAAAAAAAAAAAATTCAGAAAGGAAGAACAGCCAATCACAGTCTTGGCCTTTCACACAAGGGAAAGAGATCACAAAAGGTGCTTCCTTTTTTAAAATGCAGGATTTTCATCATGATCTTCAGACTGTGGCAAGTTTCTCAAAATATTCCTGAAGATGAGCTGATGTTGTTTCATTCACTCTGCTTTATTCTGAGTTCTTTCGTGCACTGTATCATTTCACTGTGCTCCTCCTCCACATGGCAGGGAACACAGAGCCAGAGGAAGTCAGGTATGCTGGCTCAGCCTCAACGGATGTGTTCTCTTGGGGGGGGGGGGGGAAGGCAGGATTATTGGACAAGAGAAGGTCATTTTAGCCACAAAAACTTTCAGATTGTACCCAGCAACCTGAGGTTTTTCTGAAGTCAGCAGGTGTCTTATATAATAGCATCAGAAACCAATTAGAACTTGTGTCAAACTATGGGAAGCATCTGTAGTCAGTATGTAAATTTAATTGTACTAAAATTATTATTGAGCTAAACTACAAAGCTTCCAAAGAAAGGAAGCAATGCTAATATCATTAATTAACGCACCTTTGTTTCACACCGCAAAGATGCCATGCCAGCTCTTGAAATCAGAGAGGAAATCTCAGATTCTGTATTCACTCTGCCGGCCTTTCAAAGAAATGATTGGTACAGCCCCCTCCCAAGAAAATGGATTTTTAACATTTGGTCTTCAGAAGCTCAGCCCTGAGTGCTTTATTGTGCTGGGTTTTACAATGGGTTTAATATAGCGGGGTGCCAAAGGGCAGGAGGGGAAGAACTTTACAATGTAGATAAAGTAGGTCCTTTCAGGATGCAGACCAAAACTAGTAGTGTGTTTTATTTCCTCTCTTAGGACTTCCCTGGTGAAGTTCAGTTTTTGTCATGCAGTCGTTCTATGTTTGTGTGCATTTTTCTATTGTAACTAGATCTAATTTTTTTTAATTAAGAGAAAAAAGCATGCATAAAGCCTTAGAAATTGGCAATGTGTTTTTCCTGCTTTTAATCCTAATGTTATTCTTGATTTGCTAACAGAGCTTACAACTGGCATTCATCATAAACAGTTTTACTGAGTAAGGTTAATTATTTTTTTTTTCTATTTGTGTGCCCACTTTCTGTAAGAATAACTAATTCACTGAATCATGTACTGTTGATGCATATAGATCGAAACAAACTCATTTAAAAATTACTGTTTACATCTTTCCTTTAAAATTTGAGGAAGTCTAAATTATACAGCAGTTGTAGGATATTATCCAAAAATTACTTTCTAAAAACTAAAAGTGGATGTCAACAAAAAAAGGAGAGAAACATTGCCAGAAGCCACAAAATCTCTAAGCAAAACTGCTAATTATTCTTAATGGGCAAGATGAGCACATTAAGAAACAAATGAATACATCAGTGAAATGTAATTGAAAATTGACCTGGCATTCACACATCACATCTGAGTATTGGCCTGTATGTTATTCTCATCATTTAAAAAAATTATTTTTGTTGTCCTTGGCATCTGAATTTAATGAATCTAACTGAGTCTTACTTCCTAGTCTCTTAATCTTCTAGGATTCAAATTCTTACCTTTAAAAAAAAAATAGCATTTCCTGATATTTTCTTTTTATCTTCTGTTATTTTTTTTTAAATATGTGAGGCAATGAAAGGATAAGTTCTGAATCTTTATGTCATAGAAGCTTATCAACCAGTTGTGGAGTTATTTATTATCTCCTTAAAATGTATCAGTTGGATTGGCTATGTCTTCTAGAGCTTTACACCTCGACCCTGGAAAGCTAGGTGTTGATTTGAGATTTATTAAACAAAGATATCTGAAAAGAGATTAATACTGAAAAGAGGTATAAGTGAGTGTTGTAAATCCTACAGATTTTCTCAGACTCATGTGTAGATGTCCCTGAGGTTCTCCTTGGTCCTTAAACTCCATGGCTGTATCTAACGCAGAACCCCTACCTCAGAGCTGCCTCTCCCTACAGATGCTGTGTTAGCTGTACCAGCAGAGTACAAAGGATAAGTTGGAAATGACATCATTTGGTTCATCTGCTTCTCAAATTTATCCTAATATAGTGTGAAAATATGTTCCTTTTTCTTTGGCACTGCCCTTTTAATGTACTAAAGAAATCTCCAAGTGCCCACAGGTAGTAATTACTCCATAAAGTTTGTAGCTGGTGCTGGCAACGACATAAGAATAGGGAGAGAAATGGTATATTGAGTTATTATTGATGCTAACTAAGCCTCTTCCAAATCATAAGGAGTATGATTACGACACCTGAAGGTGAGCAGCCTTCTCTGGTACACTCACTAATTCGCCCAACACAAGCATGCTGATTTGACCCATCCTTAGGAAACACCAAGTGTGTTCCCTGCAGAAGATGGCAAAGTTTGGTGTCTCACTTCTTGTGCTCCTGACCCAAGCGTCTTACCCCCATAGGATGCCCAGTCAGGATCATGATCTGAAACTTAAGAACCTCCAAAAATTGGTAAATTTCCTGTACATTCTAAAGGAAATTTAGAATGGCTTAACCTTATTTTATTGACCAGAATCCCTGAGGTAAGGCAGTAATAAATTAAGCTGTACGTGGACTGCACAGCCTGTGCTGTGGGTGATGGAGACCTTGGGAATGCCCAGGCATCATCCTGCATCCATGCCCTTTCCTCCAATAGCAACAGACAGCTGAGATACTGATGCCAGTACTTCTGTGGACTAGGTGGGTCATAAATGGATTCTACGTGCCCCACATTGGGTAGGAACTCAACAGATAGCTTTGAAAATGAAGATTCAATTAATTAATTAAAACACTCAACCGGTATTAACTGCGTGCATTTCAGGTGCTAAAGATAGGGCAGTAGACACGATGGAGCAAGTCTCTGTGTTTGTGGGACACAGACTGTGCCTTGGCTAGAGCACATTTCTACATTGGAAAGACACTACAGATCTGCAGGGCAGATGTTCGTTGATTCCCTCTAGTTATTTAAATTCTATAGTATAAGTGTTCACTGAATTATCTTGGAGTTGCGGGGCAAGAAGATAAAGCTTCATCGCCAAACCTCTTTTTAGTTACTGTCACCAGCCTCTTCGTCCCTCCAAAGCTTTTCCTTGATTATTGAAAAAGACAATGAATTGACATGAATTCGGTACCTACTATGTGTCAGGCTCATCATATATGATACTCTATTAAAAGCCTATAAAATAGGTATCATTATTCCTATTTTTGAGGTGGAGCTCAGAGAGGTTAATTTACCCAGATTCACACAGCCACTAAGTATCAGAACCAGCACTAGAAGGCCAGGTTCATTTGACTTCAAAGCGTGTGAATTCTTTCCAATGAAACCATTCTGTTTCACCAAAAACTAGAATGATTTGATGAGTGTCATCTTGCATTTCCTTGGCACCCTCTAGAAGAAAAGATCTATCCATAAACGTAACAGTTGATATTGCTAAAAGAGTTCAGAGCACCTCTGTGTTATCTACTCAATTCGTTTGAGTAATAAGCACAAGTAAGAGTATTTTGCAGCCTTTAAATTAACAAATATTGTCACATCAAGTAATTTTTAAAACCTTTAGAGATCAAAATGAACAGGATTTATATTGTAATTGCATAGTTTCCTACCCTCACCTTTGATGTTCCAGTGAAAAATAAAGGAAACATGAACCAAGAAAGTAATGCTTTGTAAATCACAATGTTAGTTTTAAAATACTTTCTTGCTTAAAGGACAATACTAGTTCTCAAAATGTATATGCAACTACTGATAAATATAACAATTACTAATCGCAGAAGGAGGCTAATATTTTAAACAATGTTATATATGTGACATGTAATTTGTTTAAATAACTATTATTATGCAAAAATGTATATATTTTAAGAATAAAAATCAACTGAAACAAAATTAAAATGGAGCCCCACTCCTGAACTAAGCTTTATTTGAGAATAAAATCTTGAGATAGAATCATGGTTTCTTTTTAGCCACAAGCATATATCCTATAACTCTGGAAGTCCAGATGCCCAGACAAGGAGATTGGAGGTGATTACTCGGTATCCGTTTAATGAGAAATTACATGACGTCTCTTTTTTTTTTTACATCCAGCACCTCCCACTGAAGTCTTCCAGAAGGTGGGGGCAGTTCAGAGAACATGATTTGGTCCATCCAGTTTAAAACTGTCCTGGAAGTATTGACTCAATTTGATTGAATTTCCTTTATTACCCTGAGGTGACACAGAAGAATGATAAAAATGTATCATTGGACACAGTACCAACTAGAGCAGGGGTGACCAAACTTTTTTCAACGTTTTTCACCAAGGGCCATATGCGATAAAATACACAAACAGCCGGGCCACTCACTGGAGGTGAAGTACGTATTGCCTCACCTGGTTTATTTAAGTAAACTAAATATATTTTTGGAATTTGCTGCGGGCCAATGAACAATGGATCATGGGCCGCAGTTGGCGGGTGGGCCGCAGTTTGGACACCCCTGAACTAGAGGAACCACCTCAAATTCTGACCTAAGGTAAAGGGTGGGGAGCAGAATGTCAGAATATATCTCTTAAGGTATTATTCTAATATAGTATTGCCATTTTCCCCTCTTTATACTTGTCTTACTATAAAAAAAAAAAAAACAAAAACACCCCCTAAACCACAAAATATATTTCCTTTCCAGTTCTAAAAATAAAGCAGCCTAAATACTGCTGTGAATTTTTTCATTAAAAAAAAAATGGCTTCTAGAATATAAAAATACGTATGTTTGCTTCAGCCTGACCCCCTGGAGTCACAGGTTTATAAATTGTATAAAAGTATATAGTGTTAAGATGTTTACTAAAAATTATTAATAGGTTTTCTGAGTTATATAATTTAACTTCCCTGTGACTATTTTATAACAAGTATTACCTCCACTAACAAAATAATATGTTTTGCTTGACAGATTAGTCATGTACTCATACGACGCTACAGGTGTACCAGGCGCATTATGGCATCGGTTGGATGCCATGGAAACGCTGAGTAGGGTGTGGCTGGAGTGTGGGGGAGCTTAGTCAAAAACAGTCGTCAGTTGACTCTACTAATTTTGTTCTTCTCAGAATAACGATGTCAGCTGTCCTTTTCCACAAGACATTTCATTTAGAAGACTTTCCTGAAATACTTTCTTCCTGAAATAGACAGAACTGTAGGCCGATGTGTCATTTTAGTTAATCAAAACAAGTAGGCAAATTAGTCTCTTTTATTTTTTTAATGAATGTAATTTAACGCTATTTAATTTGCATACAGGAAAGTTCACCCGGAAAAAAAAAAAAAGTCTGCATTATAGCACTTTTGTAAACCTCAGCAAAGCCCTTCATTAGGAGACCTAATTGATTTTTCCTACCCACTCCTGGGGGAAGAAAGCTACCACAGTACCTGCTTATTCACTCAGAGAAGAAATGGGTGTGCTTGGTGTTTCCAGCAGAGATTTGGGTTAAAACGTCCTGCGGCTCCGTTCTTGCATGGAGATCTTGGCCAAGGCTTGTTTCAAGCATTCAGGAAATGTTTTTCTGAGCCATAGGGGGACATCGCTTGTCTGCTTGGTGTCCTCCCCATGGGCCCAATTTAGTTCAGCTTCAGCCTTCACTGGAATTATTGTAGTTCTTGTTTATTTGAACCTGCCTTATTCCAAAAGAGGGATTTGAAGGCTTCTTACAGTGACGCACAGAATATGCCATACAAAATAAATGAGAAAGTGAGGGCAGTTGGAAATTAGAAATCCAAGACACTACGAGGAAGCCAGGCTTGGAGGTCAGCATAGAAAATGTACGCCTGAGGAGCTCTTGTGGTTGTTGGACTTGGTCATACATTTGGCCCTGAGTTGCACAGGGACCCGAGAGCAAAAAGAGAAAACCGTTATAAGATGTATTCTGTCCAGAAATTGAAGCACAACTAGTCGATCTGAAGTCTCACTTTTCCCAGTGTTGAAATCTGACATGACTTTTCCCAGGTGCCCTCATAAAGAAGGTGCTGTGTGATGTAATGGAACAGCTCCTTGAAACATCTTTTCCATAAATAGCGCTCTTTATGTACACGTCCTGACACCCAGCAGATGGCCAAAGGCCAAAGTGTAAGTCTGTGACGGAAAAAAAAAAATGAAGAAAAAAAAAGTCTGTAATGACAGTTCAGGGATCTTTCACTGGCCTGACTTTCTTCTTCAGTAATTCATTTTCTCTACAAGATTCTCCAAGCTTTTCTCCATCTTTCTCGTCTCACTCCTGTCTGAAGTCTTTCTCTGCGGTTCACCCCCACCCTCCCTACTAACATTTAGGAGACAGGAAATACTTCAGTGTGGAAAGTCTCAGAAGCCTGCCCTCCCCACTGACAGGAAGGTCTCTGTGTTTAAACTCCGAGCTCTTTTAAGCAAGTGAGGCCTGGCCTCCATGGAACTGTCATCTCCCCGCACCAATACCCATAGCCCTGGGCCTTACCCCGTCAGTGGCTACCTGAATGTACTTTTCCCAGGAAACAAGACTGCAGCCCAGGGAATTAAAAGAGCTTGCCTGTGGCAAGTGATTCAACATTTGGTGGTAGAGCCAGGGCTAGAACCTTCTCCGCCTGCTTTATACCCTACAGTCCTTCACTTTTTTTTCCCCCCCAGTTCTTCACTTTTTATTGTGCTGATCCCACGTAGGATAAGATCACTGTGTTTGTGGACTTTTGTTTATTTATTTTTTTCAAGTCAATTGACAGTCACTGCAGAAGCTTTCTTAACCATGTCCAATAGATGTTAAGGAGATCATCACGAGGAATCAGAAGGCTGGGGTGTTTAAGACTCGGAAAATATCAAGCTGGTAAGATACCTTTCTGCATCCAAATGCTCTGGTTGAAACTGCTTTTCTCCATGCTATGGGTGATTATTAAAAAGAATAATAGCTAACATTTAGTAAACACTGGGTGTCAGGCATTGTTCTAATCACTTTAAAAGTGTCTTATTTAATGCTCACGAGAACCCACAATGAAGGAGGCAAGCGTGTTTATTACCTTCAATTAATAAATGAGAAAAACCAAAGATAAGTATATTATACACGGGGTTGGGAATGATTTAAGCGTTGAAAGTGTATGTAGTATGAGAGTGGGAGAAGACCAGCCCGAGACCTTGTGGTTAATGATTCTATTCCCTTGGTTCTCAACATGGGGGCAGTTTTACCCCAGGGGGCTTTTTTATTTTCATGACAAGGGGCATGGGTTTGCTTCTGGCATTCGTTGGGTAGAGGCCATGGATGGTGACAAACATCCTAAAATGCACAAAACCGCCCCCACGACAAAGAAGTATCTCACCCCAAATGTTAATAGTGCCCAAATTGAGAAATCATGCTTGGTTCCACGATTCTGAGAGTCTAGGTATCCATTCCCTGTTAGATTTTGTTAATTCTTATCCAAACTAATAGGAAAGCTTACCCGCAACCCAAACACAGGTTTTTTTTTGCTGTGGTGCTACATTTTATTTTTGCCCTGTTGGTATGGACGTAGAGGAATGAGTAAACATTTAGTAGTTTTTACATGAAATATCTGTGACTTGTGCATGTTTCCTTCGTCTGGTTAGCCACAAACATTATTAGAACAATCTAATTTTTAATCATTTAATTTATGTATTGTGTTTCATCTGTCATCCTCTGACATTTTGAGTTTTCTCTAAGTTGAGGGTGCTTTCCCACCCCAACTGCTCATCTGGGGACGGGGTGGGAGGTGGATGAATATCAATAATGCTTAAAAATTAAAGTGGTCCACATATTGGAATGAGGCTAGGGAATTGCAATCATTGTTTTCCTCTTCTATTCGTTGGTGAATGTAATGAAGGGTCCAGATAGGTCTTTTTAAATCCTGCCATTAGAATGTTCAGAGTAGGCTGATGGCACAGGGGGCAGTGTGCTCTGTGTCTCTCCTATGAATGAACAAACCAGTTCTGTTTCCCAGAAAACCTCCAGCAAAAAGAGCGTTCTGTCCCCTGCTCTTCATTCTTAGGACACCCTTCGCTCCACAGTGCAGACTGCCATCCCCTTCCGGGGAGGACTTCAGTTTTGGACGTGATTTTCAACCTGGTCTTTTAGTTATCAATCAAAAGCACATTTTCTGTGTTGTCCTCATTTACATTTATTTAATGCTTAAGGTCATTTGTGATCATTTGAGTGTATTTCAGCATATGGAATCAGGGACTAATAGATTGCAGCATCATGCTGTGAAGACAGATTGTGTTTTTACAAGACAGAATGTTGTTTACTGGGTGTTAATAATCACTAATTAATAAACATATCTAGACTTCTAAAATGTTACATTTTGAGGCATAAAAATGTCAAGTGTTTAACTTATGGAGAGTAATAGTATTTTCTATCTCTTCAAAAAAATAATTAAGTTACATAAAAAAAGCAAAATGCCATTGTTCAACACAGGACCTACCCAAAAGCTTAATGCATGGTTTTTGTTTCTATGTATCTGTTTTCACAAATGCTATTTATAAGTACATTGTTCTCATATGTACCTAGACATAGTCTATTTGTCAATAGTCACACAAGAACCTCCAAGATAAATTTTTCCCGTCTTTATTTCATATTAGTTGTGGTCAGCATCTTCTTTTTTAACCATCACAAGCATTTTGTCCAAAGTCTACTAAAGCGCTTTGTCAGAAAACAGGTAGATGAGTCAGTCCTTGAAATGCCTTGATCTTGTCTCAAGAAGCTACTTGACCACTTAAACTTCAAGAAGCTAAGAGGAAACTGCCAACCAGTGATGTAATAATCAGTATTCCCTTTCCGCCCACTGCTTTCCCACCCATAATCAGTACAATATGATAAAAGCATTAGCTCCACATGAGAAGAAATAAAAGGCAACCGTTCAGAAGAGAGCTAAGATATGGTTCAATATTCTTTTTTAGTGCCTCAATGCATATTCAGAATTTCTTCTCCAAATTGGAAGTGTGGAATAACAGTAGCGACAGATAGCTAAGAGGTATTTACCTTAGCTACAAAGCCCACACGTGAGCCAAATATTTCTGCTATTAAAAAGCACTTCAAAGCTTGACATGAAGTTTGTAACAGCTGACTGTCTCCTGTGACTTCATTTGCAAAGAAGATATAAAAGCAGAAAGGAAAATCATGATATGAGAACTGTGAACCTAGGAAATAGTGTTTCTAGAAAGAAATGACAAGACCCCCAGAAGTGTGGCTGGCACCCCCACGCTCCCGTTCTCACTGTTCTTAGTAACCACCAGCACGCCTCCTGTGACCAGCCTTTTCCTACCTTCCCCACTGGGCAGAGAGCTAGGTTGTGTGGGGCCTGAAACTTATTTGGAGGGCCCTCCTTAGGGATTTTAATTCAATTATACCTTATTTTGGTAAATTTTACCTTACTTTGGCAAATTTTACAGAAGCATACTATCATGTGAACCCATTACCAGGGCTCCTCGCTGGCCTTGGAAGGGGCCATTGCAAGGGTCCCGGCACGCAAGCTTCTTTAGCGTCACAGTAAATTCCGCCCTGCTCTCATACACACCGCTACCCTTACCTAGAAGAACGTTCTTCCCTTATAAACTTCCTTTCTCCCTCTGTTCCATTTTAATCCCAGTCTGACTGTTGCTAAAAATGAAAGACATATTTGCAAAAGGCCGGAAGCTTTAGTGACAGCCACGCAAGATCTCGGATGTACATATATGAAGCATATAGCTATTACATTTCAAAGATCATAAAGCAATCATTTGATGTTTCATTCATTTGTTCATCCATGCAGCCATCCATTCATTTCACTAATGTATCCAAGGTATTCTGCCTTTAAGAACATAAATATGGAGTTAGCAAGAATAACTCTTGAACAAAGGGAATTGTGCTACTAAATATAGCTAGAGATTGGTGAAAGAGCAAAGATATTTACAGCATCTCAATTGTTAGGTTTACCTGAAGCTGTCTTCAAAACTGTGACTCTCTAATAAAGAACCATTCAGAGCTTTTGACGGCTACATATTTCTAGGTGTTCCAGAATTAGTGAATGGCGTCATTCTCTGGTTAATATTAGTTAACAGTTACCAAATTTTTAAAAAATCTATTAAGTATACCCTGCTGTGATATTAACAGTGAGTTTCTACTTAAGAAAAGAAGTTATCTTTGTATGAAAATTGCTAGCGAATTTAGGCTGTGACTTTTATTATTCTTTGATAAACCAGTAATCTTAGTAAACTATAGAATTTGTTATAACTTTTAAGACTTTTTTTATAACACAAATTTTACCTTTATGTAGGCCCCCAGGATTGGCTATTGGCCCCAATGCCCTACTGCTTTTTAAGATTTATATCTTTTCTGAGGCTCATTCTCCTTTAGAGGTTAAATTAGGGGTGTGGACCTGAAGCTGAAGCTGAACAATAATGAATGCCAACTATAATTATATATATATATATATATATATATATATATATATGTATATAGTTACAAGAAGTGGAGTACAGCATTAGGAATTGAGACAGTGGAAATGTAATGGCTCTGTGCGATGTCAGAGGGATAGTGGATGGGGGGAGGGGGGTTCCCACAGTGTGAGGGATATAAATGATAAACGTCTAAGTATTACTTTGTCTCGTGCACCTGAAACTAATTAAAAAATAAATAAATAAATAAATAAATAAACATATATATATATATATAACATGTATTTATTACTGTATATTAAAACAGTTTATAAAGTTAAAAAGCAGTGAAAATGTAAGATTTGATTTTAGATATCTACGTGTACAAGGCAAATAATTTGAAAAGAAAATGGTTTTTGCTGTCAGAGGCTTACTTTTTCTTCCCCCCATCGTAAGTGAAAATGATATTAAGCCTTTTAAATCAGGACACATATCACCTTTAATTTTTGTTTTGTTTTGGTTTCTTTCTTTAGAGTATCTCACCCCAAAATGAATTTGGTAATTGTAAATGACTAAAGAGTCTATATAATGCTGTAATCATAATATTATTTAAGTAAAGGAGATTTAAATATTTTAAGTGAACTAACTCATTAAAAATCTAATTCAAGCACATGCCCTATTTCGGAGTGACCATAAGATATAATAAATAAAGATATAACTAAGAAAAAGATAAATAAATAAATAAATAAATAAATAAATAAATAAATAAGGGGTGTGGAAAATGATGTTTTTAAATGTAAATCCCAGCCAAGTGGAATGCAATTGCTGATTTTCCCAGGGCTTTTGCAGTCTTCTCTCTTTCCTCACTCTTCCTCCTTGAGTCTGGCTGTCACTGCTCCGCAGTATATTCCTCCTTTGTCACCGAAGCCTCTTCATTCTCCTCCTAACACATTTGGTTCCTCCCATCTGGTCTTTGCCAATCTTTTCCCCCTCCTCCTCGCCCATCTAAGCCGTTCCTTCTAGAATGGCTTAATTACCATTTCCCCCTGCCTTCTCAGATTATTTGATCCTGCCCTCATCTGTCCCTTCTTTTAACTTCTGTTGGCCTTACAAATAGTCCCACAGTAAAAACACGGTGTATTATTGTGCAAAGCGTGTTGTGTTCATTGGTTCATTCATTTCTTGACACATATTTTGAACCCCTTCCGTTTGCCAAGACCTGGAGCTGTAGTGATGAACAAGACTGAGAAAGCCCATGCCTTCTTAGAGTTCACATTCTAGCAAAGGGGCATAGATAATTTTCTTGAAGGCAAGGATTCTGCTTAATATGTCCTTGTATTCTCTGAAGCAATTAGTATACTTTATCCCTGGTATATGAAAGGTTTTAAGATTTGTATTTGGAGCACATTTTGAAAGATATGAATCCATAAGCTTTATGGAACCAAATAATTTTTAGTAGAAAAAAGTCAAGTTCTAGAGATTCACACGTCAGTTAACATATCAGATAGCTGACCTTCATTTCAGGATAGGGTTCTTCTCAGGTATATGCGGTGTCTGTAGACACACTGACATTGTGAGTAGGCGTTTATCCGTCCTTTGTCAAGTTGAAGGGGAAGGTTAGTAGACGGTAACTGAGATAAGGAAACTGAGGGCTCTCTTTAAGAAATATTCTGATAAAATGTACCTATTAGTGAGTTTGCTAGAATTATGGTAACAGAATCTTGAGAACTGCTGAGAAGCTTAGAGATGCCACAGTCCCATTTCCTTCTGTTGCTGTCTTGGATATGGAAAAGAAATTATACGTGTATTTTCTCTTACTAACATGTCTTTATTTGCTTGGCAAGTTTATTGAAGGACTCATGTCCCAGTATTTTTCGCTTTTTTTTTTTTTTTTCACTGAAGAAACTAACTCCCAGAGGACTGGTTATCCAGTTTCAGATATTTTGATAGAATTCTTTTTTGTGTGTTAAATTGAGCTAGATTTTAAAATATGGGATGCTGTATTTTTTTAGGGGCCCTCTAAACTGCAGCAAATTCAAACTTAAGGCCTTTTCTTCTAGAATAACATAGTATTGACTCTTTGGACATGCTGGTCCCTACTGTTTACCAAGGTCAAATCTAACTACCAAAAATTGACTACGTTCTCTATCGATAGCCAGGTGTGCTGGTCAGACTGCTGCATCCCCTATGAAAATGTCTCCCAGTTTTAAGAAAAAAAAAATAAAATCCCTTCTCTATAGAAACCGATATCACAGAAGTTAACGTTTCAAACAAAAATGTCTTCATTTTTAAAGCAGTTAGTCACTTTAAAATGGACAAGGGACAATCTTAAAAAATTTTTTTAGAGAATGACCATATCATACTCCATTGATAAAAAATAACTTACTTTTCACTTGAATGATGGACATGATTTGTTGTCAGTATTTTGCTGTTACAATGTTGCTGTGAAACACATCTGTACATAAACTGTTTATTTGTAAGTATATCTAGGGAGCAAGTTTTCAGAAGTAGATTTTGTCTATTCATACCAAATTATGTAAATTATTGACATTGTAATGTATTTTCATATCTGTTAAAACTAGTCCCTTGCCATTATTCTTTCTTTCTAGACTATCCTAAAATTATGTTGGTATTTGTATTATCTTGGCATTTTCATTGAAATATATAATTTACTGAGACTTGACATTTTTATGACTTTGAGTCTTCCTATCCAAGAACGGGGTGCTTCCTTTCTAGTTAAGTTTTTTTTTGTTTTTGTTTTTTAGGTATTTCACTAGCACTTAACATTTTTCTTCATTTTTCTTGTTAAGCTTATTTTTGGAAACTATCACTTTTGTTTCTCTTATAAATGAGATCTTCCATTATATTTCCTAACTGGTTGTTATTTATGTATATATAAACAAAGCTACAGGGTTTTGTGCAGTAAATATTTAGTCACCTCAATGAGTTATTATTTTTAATAGTTTTGTCAGTTTATTCTCTTGAATTTTTTAAACAGTTATATCATGATATCAGTTACAAATGATAACAATTTTGACTTATTTCTGATTCTGTTTTTTACGGAGAGAACTGAATGTTTTATTTTAAAAAATAACTTTACTTTGATTCAGTTAGCCAAGGAGCTTTCAATATAATGAGTTCTTCACTTCCCATATATATTAAAGGAATAAATATGGTCATGGTTAAAAGAGGGGGGAGAAGACATTTAAATATTTGGAATAAATGTAGATATGGGGATGACAATTCAAACAGAAAAGCAGGCTTAGTTTGCTTTTACATATTTGGTTGTTTCATTATTGCTTACCTAACAATTTATAAGGGAAAGTAGCTTTTTAAAATCTAGTGAAAAATTGTAGAAATTCTTGGCTTTTGAGTAGAAATATATATATATTTTATCTTGTTAAGGAATTTTTTATTGACTCCTATTTTTTTGAAGAAAAATATCATAAATAAATAGGGATCTTTAGCAGATGTCTTTTCAGCATGTATAGAGTTGATTAAATTGTTTTTCTTATTTCACCCACAACTATGACAATTCCTTTTCTCTTGAATTTTTAGCTCAATAATTTTTTCTGATTCAGTAAAAAACAGAATCAGAAATAAGTCAAAATTGTTATCATTTGTAATTGATATCATGATATAATTGTTTAAAAAATTCAAGAGAATAAAAGGTTTCCTAATATTAAAACATCTCTGCATTTCTAGTCATTTGGTCATGGTGTCTTAATTCTTCTTTTAACGGGCTGCTATATTCTAATAATATGTTATCTGGGATTTTTTCAATAACGACTTTATTGAGCTATAATTCACATACTATACAATTCACCCACTTAATTTGTATACAATTCAATGACTTTTAGTGTATTCACAGAGTTGTGCAACCACAATCGATTTTAGAACATTTTCATCATCCCAAAAGAACCCCCATACCCGTTAGCAGTCACTCCCCATTTCCTTCCACCCTTTCTCCTTCTCAATGCTAGACAACCACTAATCTACTTTCTGCCTGTTTGGATTTTCTTATTCTGGACATTTCACATAAATGGAATCAGATGATAGGTGGTCTTTCATGTCTGGCTTCTTTCACTTAACACAGTGTTTTGAGGTTTAACATGTATGAGGATGGCATTAGTTTTTATGGCTGAATAATATTCCATTGGATGGATACACTAGTACATTTCATTTATACACTCATCAGTTGATGGATGTCTGGGTTTTTTCCCTTTTTTGGCTCTTATGAATAATGCTGCTATGAACATTTGTGTACAAGTTTTTGTGACAAGTTTCATTTCTCTTGGGTGTATATGGTCATATGGTAAATCTAGTTTATCCTTTTGAGGAACTCCAGACTGTTTTCCAAGGAAGTTGTACCATTTTACATTCACACCAGCAGTGTATAATGCCGTCTGAGTTTTTTGCATTGATATTCATCAATAACAATTGGTCCATAATTTTATTGTGCAATCTTTATTAGATTTTCATCTCACTGGTATACTGGCTTCTTAAAAGAATTTGGAGGCTTTTCTTGTCTTTTGAACCACCTAATGTGGGTCACCCTAAGTTGCTACTATAATACTATATCAGGACAGTTTTTACTCCATTATTTTGGAAGTTATAGTTTGAAATTGACAAGAAATAGCAAAGTTCCTATATTAAAATGCACTGTACTTGAAAGTTTACACATTAGAAATATAAAGGGAAAAGAAGAAAAATAAGTGAAAACACCAAAAAGCAATAATGAATTTTGTGATTTCACATCAAATGGCATATAGTTGTAATCTGGTATGAAATTAGAACTAATTCTAATTTTTTATTGTCACTTTGTTTCTACCATGTAAGTGTGGGGACAGATTCCCAGAGAGCAGTTTCCAGATTCTCGGCCTCACGAGAAAAGGTGCTGGCTCGGTTATTAGATGGCCATCAGCTATAATCAGATGGCCATCTGCTGTGGCTGGGTGGCCATCAGCTGTTACCGGTTAGCCATGAGCCACTAATATAACTGTCGTGGCTACGCTAGGGGGTTAGTTGGTTGGCAGAGAAGCGGACGGTGGATTGCAGCTAGCAAGTGCGGTTAGCAAGTGGATTGTGGATTGCGGGTAGTGTTGATCCTACCTCCTGTGTCTCGCCCAGCCGCCAGCGAGACTGGGGTGCAGGAAGACCCTTTGTTGGGGTACTGGAGGATGTTTGCTTTTGTGTCTCGACCAGACACCATCGACAATATAGTGGTATGGACTCCCCTATCTATGGCTCCATTGTTGTTCCTTTTATGCCTCACCATATCCTGCGTTCTTGTGCGGGGAGTGGGAGCTGAGTCCCTGCATCACAATAATTTAATCAGCTGTCATAATCATAGAATCAGATATATTTGAAATGGAAAATATAATTAGTAAAGTAATTACTACCTTTCATCCCAAGATCTCAAAACCCTTTCCCTGTTCTCCTTAACCGGTAGAGACTATACCAGCCACCAACATACGGGGTCTGAATGTTAGGCAAATCTGTCTTCGTTTCGGACTCTGAAATAAGTTTATTTCAACTAAATTACAGACAAAAATACAGAGCCATAGGGTGAGATCAGCTTTAAAGTGAGGCCACAAACAAAGAAGTGATAAGCTGGAGCCACGATTCTCAAACTTTAGTTTCAGAATCATTTGTAGAGCTTTTTATGACCCAGATTACTGGGCCCCATTCTCTGAAAGACTGAGGTGGAGCCCAAGTCTGCATTTCTAACAGGTTCCCAGGTGACTCTGATGTTGCTCGTCTGGAGACCTCACTTGAGAACTGTGAACTAGAGTTCTCTCAGAGTTTCTCATTCAATTCTGTAGTGTTTCACAGTTTTAAAGGTGTCCAGATTTCCATTCATGAAAGCCACTCCCATCCACTGTATTCTTCAGTTTATTTTATAGAGGTCATGTATTCACAAAGAAAGGACAGGAGCTAACCTAACAGTCAACACTCAATTGTCTGTTCTTAACCAATCTTCTAGATCTTCTGAGGTAAAAATTTCATTTAGACCCAATTTTACTTCCTCCTTCCCTTTCTCCAAGCTTTATTTCTAGTCTGGAAATGTAAACGAATTTCATTTCAGGATAACATCAACAAAGTCGGTCAGGTAATCTCTTTCCAGGGATTCACATAAATGAAATGCTGCTTTGGTTCATCTGTGATGGTGCCTCCTTCCCTTAGCAACCCAGCAGGGAGTGTTCTTAATCAATCCTCTCTTTAGGGCCACCCTCTTTGAAAAATTCCCCTTTTGAAAATAAAGACATTTGATACATGCAACTAAAGTGTAGACATGTGGACAAAGAGTACTCTCAATCCAAATCCATACAGGTAAAGATCTTCTGGAACAGCGTTTCTCAAAGTGGTCCGTGACCCATCTTCATGGGAATTACCTGTAGTACTTATTTCAAAAACAAAGGTTTCTTACTGAATTGGACTCCCTGGGGTTGAGGTTCATGAATCTGACATTTTAGTAACCTGCTCAGGTGATCCTAACCTGTCTGGAGCTCCGACCACACTTTGATAAGCCCATTTTATCCCTAGAGTTGCCATTCTGTGTAGCATCCCAGCTGAACCGCACAAAAGTGACTCTGGGTGTCCTGCTGTCTATCCCTCAGAGAGGTATATTTTTACCTTTTTTCATGTGAGGGCTTTATTCCTCACCTGGGACTCTGAAATTTTATGGTGTCGTCTTAATGAAGATGTGAACGGCAGTGGAAAGGGGGAAATGATATAAATAAGACAGCAATTCTGATTAGTTCCTTGTTTAAGTCCCAGCCTTCAGTTGTTGAGATTCAAGGAGAAGCACACAGTAGAGGCAGAAGAGGCCTTTTAGGTAATCCCCCAGAGGTAGACTGTGTGCCCACCTCTGCACCCATTTGTAATGGAGATTTTTGTTTGGCTGTCACAATGACTTAAAGGTTACCCCTACTACTGGAGAGAGCAGAGATTATAAATATTTATAATGCAACAGGAAATCCTTTACATCAAAAATTGTCCCGTCCCAAATACCAACACTATCTCAGGTTAGAAACACCAATTTCAAAACAGTTCAAAAAAATGGAGATGCAGAGATATTTCTTGGATCTCTTGTATCACGTTGCCTTGTTTTGTTTTTTGGACTTTAAAAATTTTTTTTTCTATATCTGTCTTATATACACTTTTCTCTAAATGAGGGCATGGAATTAATTTTGCTAATGAACAACATTTTTTGCCCAAACTATTTAAGTTAGCTGCTATTCTAGTCCAACTTGTGTTATTTGGTTCAATGTAATAAAATGTAATTTAGAGTCTGCTGTGTGTAGGGCACTGTGAAGGGCTCTTTAGGGGTTACAAAGATGAGTAAGGTGAGGTTTTTGCCTTAGGAACCTCAAGCTATCCAGATGAGAGATAGACACTTGTCCAGCTACCAGGATGTATGACATGGGTTTAACGTGCTATGTAATTATAAATAGACTGTCAGCCAATTTAACGTAGAGGAATCTGAGAAAGCTTCATGGAGGAGGTGGCCCTTGAGCTGAGATTTAGCAAATGGAAGGTAAAGGGAAGAAAGCAGTTGAAGAGGGCATTCTAGGCATGAAAACGGAGGGTGGGGAATAATCAAAGGCATCAAAGTAGAAAAGATGTGTCCAGGCACATTTACTTATCTGGTGTGATGAATGGGGAGAGGCTAGAGGCAGACAGACCAGTTGCGAAGTCATTGCATTGGGGTAAATGGAGGAGTGGAAAAGAGCATGTAAAGGGACTTCTGAGGTGCCAAGCAAAAGTTCTCTGTCGTCATCTGAATGGCAGTTACAAGAATATTTGCCTCATAATAATTACTTAAGGCATATATTTGTTTCATGTGGTTTTTCTGTGTCATTGTTTCATTTTACGATGAAAATGGGTTGTTGTTTTTCAAGTCACCTCAGTGGTTCCAGAGAAGGTGAAAGAGGTAGTCCAGGCCTGAATGAGAGTAGGAAATGGTGAGCAAATATGGGGGCCATTCCAGAGAAAGGACTGTACGTGGGAAGGAAAAAAAAAATAGAGGAGTAGTAAGAGAGCAGATAGATATCTGAAACCATCTATTTTACCTTTTTTAAAAAATATATTTTAATGGCTATATAATTCTAGGTTGACAATTTTTTTCCTTTCAGTACTTTAAAGATGTCACTACATGGTCTTCTAATTTGCGTATTTCTCACAAGAAATATGTGGTCATCATTATCTTTATTTTTATATAATGTATCTTTTTCCCCCCTCTGGGTTCTTTTCAGATTTTCTCTTTATCTCTGCTTTTGGGCAATTTGATTAGATTATTTTGTGCCTTGTAGTTTTGTGTGTGTGTGTTTCTTGTGCTTGGAGTTTGTTGGAATTTCTTGATCTGTGGATTAATAGTTTTTATTAAGTTTGGAAATATTTCAGCAATTATTTCTTCAAATATTTTTCTGCCTCTTCCTTTCTTCTTTGGGGACTCCAATTACACATATATTAGACCACTTAAATTTGCCCCACAACTTATTCATTAATGCTCTTTTTATTTCTATTCTTTTTTTCCTCTCTTATTTAATTTTGAACACTTTCTATTGCTTTGTCTTCATGTTTACTAATCTTTCCTTCTGTGATGTTGAATGTATTTTTGTTGTTAATCCTATCTAATATATTTTTCCTCTCAGATATTGTAGTTTTCATTTTTAGAAGTTTGATCTGGGATATTAAAAATATCTTTCACAACTCTTTTCAAGTTTTTAAATAAAATGAATACCATTATGATAATTATATTAATGCCTTTGTCTGCTAATTCTAATATCTGTGTTGGGTTTAGATTGTGTTCAATTGTTTGATTTGTCTCCTCATTATGAGTGGTATTATTTCAATTATTTGCATGTCTGGTAATCTTTGATTGCATGCCAGGTATTTTCAATTTTACCTTATTTTACCTTATTGGCATCTGAATGTTTTTGTACTCCTGTAAATGTTTTTGAGTTCTGTTCTGGGATACAATTATTTTGAAATAATTCGATCATTTTTGGTCTTGCTTTTAAGATTTGTTAGGCAGAAGCAGAGCAGCATTTAATCTAGGGCTAATTATTTCCCACTACTGAGACAAGACCCAGCTGAGGACTCTACTCTTTGCCCTGTGTATTATAAGGTTTTCTAGTCTGGCTGCGGAAACAGGTACTATTCCTGGCTTTGTGTGAACACTGGACCAGTTCCCTCCAATCCTCTCAGATGGTTCTTTTCTCAACCTTAAGTAGTTTCCTCATATACTTGTATCAATCAGTACTCTGCAGATACTCCAGGGGGACTATCCACAGATCTTTGGAACTGTCTCTCTGTACAACATTTTCCTACCTGCTACTCTATACTGGGAACTGTAACTGCCTTGGCTTCCTCAGACTCTCCGCTCCTTCTCTTTAGTTCAGGGAGACCATCTGGTTCCACCTTAGTTCTCATTCCCTGTGTTGTGGCTTGGAAACTCTCTCAAGGCAGTAACATAGGGAATGAGAAGCCTCATTTCATTTTTGCCCCCTCTCTCAAGGATCACTGTCCTTTGTTGCTAATTTTTAGTTTCTTAAAAACTATTGTCTTATATATTTTGTGTAGTTTTGGGGGGATGAATTATTTCAGGCAGTAGGGTAAATGAGGTCCTTGTTACTCTATCCTTGCCATAAGCAGAAATCCTTAGAAAGCATTTTACATGGCCTCGATGTCTGGCTAAACTACACATTCTATTCATGGGACCACTTAATATAGGAATCTCTATTTCTTGAGTGCCTTTTGTGTGCCAGGCACTATGCTAGGTACATTTACACATTTAGCTCAATCTACTTATTGCCAATACATTCATATAATATATTTATTGAACGAACAGCTGTTATGTGCCAGGGACTGTTTTCAGTAATGAAAATACATCATGGTACAAAAACAGATTTTTAAAATCCCTGTCCCTGGGGTGCTTATGTTCTACTGGAGAAAGAGAGAATAAATTAATTATTTAGTTATGTAGCACACTGAAGGGTAATAACTGTTATAGGAAAATAAAGAGCAGATTAAGGGGTTCAAGAGTACAGGAGTGGAAATGAATATTGCAGTTTTAAGTAGAACGATCAGGATAGGCTTCTCTGAGAAGGTAACACATTTGAGCAAAGACTTGAAGAAGGTGAGGGAATGAGACTTGGGGATAGCTGAAAGAAGAGCATTCACACAGAGGAAGCAGCCAATTTAAAGACCCTAAGTCAGAAGCATGCCTGACGTATTCAAGAAACCATAAGAAGACCATGTTGCTAGAGCAAAGAGCAAGGAGAAGAGTAATAGGAGATGAGGTCAGCATGGTAACTAAATTGAATAGGGTCTTATAGGTCATTGTAAGGACTGGGTTTTATTCTGAGTGAAGAAAGGAGCCATTACAAGGTAGTAAGTAGAGAAGTCTCGTGATGTGATATATGTCTCAAAAGGATCATTCCGGCTGCTCTCTTGAGCAGAGATTGTAGGGTGATGGGTGGAAGTAGGAAGACCAATTAGGTGACTATGCAATAATTCAGATGAGAGGTGATGTTAGTTTTTTTCCAGGGAGGAAGCAATGGAGATAGAGAAAAGTTGGATTTTTGACATATTCCGAGGATAGGACTAATTGCATTTGCTGGCGTATCCAATGTGGGTCAAGGTTTTTGGCCTAAGCAATTGCAAAGATGGAATTAATTGACAAGTTGAAGAAGACTGAGCATAAAAATGCATTTGGGAAGAATTTAATATTGGACACATTAGGTTTGAGATGTCTGTTAGATACCCAAGTGGAAATGTTAAAATAGGAAGTTGGATATATGAATCTGGAGTTCATGGGAGAATTGCAAGCTGATAGGTTAAGTAAGATGAAGACTAAGAACTGACCTGAATTCAGAAATGTGGAGATTTTGGTGAGTTTAAACCCTGATCCTCTTATGGATACTAAGTATCAGGATGGGTGAATTTTAAAATGTGCCTAAAAACTGAGAACTACTAAATGAAAATTGGCTTTTCTTCCATCTTGCCAAATTGCTTATTTCATCAATAAGAAATGCAACTGACAAGCCAGGCAATGTGGACATACACTAAGTTTCACACCATTTGTTTTTATAAATTTGTTTTCCAGTCAGATGGGGCATACTTTGATTTTAATATGTACCTCATCGATGGTAAGAGTCTAAATTCATTCTAATGATTGTGGTAAAGATACTTTTCTCTAGTTCATCTCCAAAAACCTATAAAAACTAGCAAAACCTTAACTATTGTATTTAAGTAGAGAATTCTTCCTATTGTAGATTTGAAGACTAAATAAAATATAGAACAGACAGTTACATTCCTAGTTTTTTTATCACACCTTTTGAGATAATTTATATATACCTTTTAAATAATTTCAAGTGGCACAAAAAAAATAATGTTAATAGCTCAAAATCAAAAGTAAAATAAAAAAGCCAAGTATAATTTTAAAAATCTTTTTCTTTTCAAGCGTTTTACGATGGGATAATGAGACAGATGTCTCTCAACTGGAAGGACATTTTGACATAGTTATGTGTGCTGACTGGTAAGTACATAAAAATCATAAAACTGTTAGAAAAAATAGCTTTGCTGGAGTAATTGGGCTGTGCTGCTTTGCTGACGGCTAAGCAAAGTCAACAAATGAAGCACAAAGCCACCTTAACCTCAACAAATTAATATTCATCTCCATGTGACAGTTATAAGGTAGTCTTCTATCACACAGTAACTTCTACCACATTATTTCCCAAAGATTGATTTTGAGAAGCATTTCCATTTTCTGGAATTGCCTCTGTTTCATGCTTGACGTATCAGTAAATGGACGACTTAGGCAAATTGCAAATAATTATGGCTCAGAGAGGAATAGTCTGGAGAAAAAGGAGTTTATCAACACAAACAGCTCAATTAGCTTACTTCTTAGGAGAGATCTGACTATTGATATAAGGGAATATATGTATGTGTGCACACATATATACGCTCCAGCAAATAAACATATCTGTGGAATATCTTCAGGGAAATAGCTTCTCTCAAAATGTATGTTTGCTATCTAATATTTTCAATGTGTTCAATTATGATATTTAATTATACATAAAATAAGAATTATAAAATTACATTTTATTGTTATGCAAATGCTAATATTAACATCTCTGTCAGATTTTTAAAAATAATTCACACATTTTGTCTTCTCTTTTAGCCCAGTCTACTTACTGCTAATGAAAGTCTGATCCTAAGTTAAAGGATAAATATGTATCAAACCTCAATAATTATTTCAACTAATCTTATGTAATTTTTTCATGCCTGTTGAATAATTATTTCAGCATATGAGAAACATTGACAATTCACACGTATTTTCCCTAAAAGTAAGATCTTATTTGTATTTTTATCATTATGCTTTTTAATGACACTTTAGATTTGAAAACACAAGTTCAGATTCTGAAGAAGTTCTATTACATTGATAAACCCAATCATAAGATCCGGAACCTGAAAACGACTTTCCCTATCAGAGAGTTAAATGAATGGAATGAAATTTTTAAGAAGTCTTTATTAATATTATTATTATTATTAAATACGCTTTTCAATGGGTAACTATTCTACGTAAGTCAATGAAATTAGATTTGCTTTCTTTTTTCTTCTGAAAAACACTTCAAATATTTTGTTTTATTTTTAGCTGAGGTTTTCTAGTTTTCCATAGCCCTTTTAGTCTCTTTGAACCCAATTTCAGAAAACCTGTTCCCAAAAGGGGAGAAACAGATTCCTGATTAATCATTGTTATTGTCTCTCAATGTTACATACCTCATCTAATAAAAAATAAGGCACTAAAACCTCACCATATGATTTGAGCAAGTAATTTAGTAAATGCTTTTCCTCACCAAATATGAGAAAGGATCCTCCAGGTTTCATTGCACAGATGAAGATAATGCTGGCAGGATTAGATCAGATTAAGCATGAAAGTCAGATCAGAGAGCAGCAGAAAGAGGGAAGGAGGGCAGCATCTTCTTGGAGGTTTAGACAAGGGTCGCACATGGATGTGCTCCGATTATGTGTGGAAAGTCAGATCTGGCTGAGAGATTTAGAGTTAAATTTGTCCTTTGCACAAATATCAAAACAGTCTGGCTTTGTCATACCTTGTGTAGTGGACCCTCACACCATGTCATCCTATTTGTACCAGAGAGACAAGCAGAGGAAGTAAGATTTAAGCTCTTTTTTGATTAATGTTCTCAGTTAGGTTAAAAATAGCCAGACAATATGTTTGAAAAATAGTCCTTTTTCCCTAACCAACAACAAGGTCACGTACAACTGATATACATAATGTATATTCAGTTAAGGCTTTCATTACAAATATATAACAAATACAGTGTGTACACACACACACACACACACACACACACTCACACTCACGCACACACACATCCAGGGGCTATGTGAGGACTTATGAATTCAAATGAACTAAATATACCAAGTTTCATTTTATAAATGGCTTTTCTATGCATGAATTAAGGGTGTTTTTCCTGGTCTTCTAAGTGCCAGAATGTCAGCCTGGTTATAATTTCCCATTTATAAATGTGAAACATTAAACTACTCTCACTGCGCCGCTGATATTATTTCCAAAAGAAATGCTTTGGTAATGGTGTCTCTTCATTATTCACAGGGATGGCTAAGCTGCTTAGAAACTTAGAAAGTACAGTGAGGTTTATAATATGCGTGTTGTGCATATAGCAGTGAAGCCCAGGGATCCATGAGTTCTTTATGTCCTGTTAGTTTGACGTTTCTCTATCCAAGTTACTGCCTGGATGTGGCTTCTAAGGGCAGGCAGGCAGACCATGCTGCTTTTTTTTTTTTTTTTTTTTTAAGAATGTCACAGAGGAGGAAGAGAAAGCTCCCTTTAGACACTACCTCCAAGATGAAACCTGAAATACTCCGTGCCAAAAATAGGTGCCACACATAAATAGATCACGTTAAGTCTCACACCATCCTTTAGTCATTGTCAGTCAATGAGATCTGGATGAGGCCACAGGGATATGAAGCAAGAGTTGGAGTGCAAATATTAGGTACATGGATTAAATCCTTACTGAAGCATTTCCAGCAAGGGTGGCATTGTCTGATTCCCTGAATAGCTAACCAGTGGTACTGCTTGATCCCATTTACATGAAAACAAGCTCTATTCACAAACCTATTCCAAACCCACACTGTGGTTCAAGTAAAATGCACATGATTACAACAAGCGGTGATATGTTTGTGTTCTCAAATCATTCATATATTCATATATTTACATTCAAACATTCATAAACCTGTGGGCAATGGGCGAGATAACTCATTTCCCAGAAGAGACAGTCCCTTGGTTCACATCTAAATTATTAGCTCAACTAGATTATAAAATAAAAAGGCAAACTGTGAAAGCTAGTCATTATTTCACCATTCAGCATTTTTGACAATGAAATATAGTTTCGTGGTTCAACAGTTCCTAAATAACATGTAAAATGTCAACTTGGAAAATAAACAGAAGGAAAAATCGAGGTACAGCCACACCTGCAAAAGGATGCTGTTGACAAACATCAAAATATTAGAATATTTAACCATAGGTGTAGGAAAAAACCCGCCTATTAAGTTTCTTGGTTGACTTGTTTCATGTCGAATGTAATGGAAGTGTTCCTTTCTGCTGGAATGTCGTCCAGCCCAGTGCTTTGCAGAGTTTAGACTCGTGAGTGATTGTTAATTTTAAGCCTGCCTTTCCAGACTCCTGTTCAATCACAATAACCTAAGAGTCTGGAAGTAAGGTTGTTTTTTTTTCATATACAATAAATCAAATGAATGCTTTCATTCAGTGTTTGATGGCTTTCCAGTTTATTGTAGCAATGCAAAAATAAAAATGATTCTGTACATTTGAATTCTCTAAAGGCTTGGAAAGCAAATCTGAAATGCCACCCATAGCCTGACGCGTGGAGCTAGGTATGTAGGTCAGTCAGCACCGTATCTGCATGCCTGCAGCCTGAGACTTTGGAAAGAAATGGGAGAAGGTGTATCACCTCACTTGCTCTCTGAGCATTACTACTAACTATGTATGCTGGGTTGTTTTTTTCTTTCTTTCTTTCTTTCTTTCTTTCTTTCTTTCTTTCTTTCTTTCTTTCTTTCTTTCTTTTTAATCATTTTTTTACTTTACTAGCAATGATGAAAAAGTTTGGTTTTTAGGGTGTTTACATGAAAAAAATTTTCCCCCCTCAAAATAGGCTCTAGAATTTCTGTGTTTTCTTCCAGATGCTGTAATCATGGATAATTCTAAATCACGACTCACAGACCTTTACACCTGAAAAGATCTTTAACCCAAATGTAGTCAGCCCTTTCACCTCAGTCCCAGGAAACTCAGTCCCAAAGAAGATACACAAAATGCCAAAGATCTTACTACCTACGGGGCAGAGCCAAATGAGATCAGAATACGGCATCCGTGCCAGCTCCCACAGCAATCAATTGATAACCACTGATAGAGGCCATTCTTCAGCTGAAAGTTAATCTGAAACAGTGAATTTAACTTAGCACATTTCACCTTGAAAATTACATAGAGGTCTTCCTTTTTGTGGAAAGTGACAGAGAAATGCCTCCTTATTCTCTGCACTAATTACTTTCCCTATGAGAGGAGGTGTAAATGCTGGGTGCTTTGCATAAAACTCTGATTCTAAGGGAGGTGATGAAAATGGCCCTGCACCTTTCCTTTGTCATAAAATCTGTGATTCAGATCAAAAGAACAAAGCAAGTGTTGATTCCACAGGTGAATTATATAGAGAGGGTGTGTGTGTGTGTGTGTTTTAATGGCCAAAGCAGACTGACGGTCAATGTCTTTTGATCAGTAACTGAAGGGAGAGTTGAAATGGTATCTCCATCCCAATCGCTGACCCACTCAGCCTTTTTTAATAGATCCACTTAAGCTACTGCTGTTCTCTGAGCCCATTAGGACTTATTTAAGGGGTGAATTTTCAGGAGATTATGTATCACTCCCACTAAAGCACATTGAAATTGCTCACATGACATATCTTACAAAGTGTTATAAATTCTGCATCAGAGCTAAGGAGAAAGGTGAGCTTGCGTGAAATAAAGATCTATTAGAGAATCACAACAATTACTTTTGGGAAATTTGATTTGGAGTGATGGAATAGACAACATTATCTTTCAAATAACTGTTTGGAATGTGTCCTGTGTGTTAAGCTGCATTTTCCAGGAAGCTGTGATGTTAATATCTGTGTCACCATTAGCAACGTTACGTAGAAATAGTATTTTATAAGGTTATGTTTTAAACTCAGCTTTGAAGATGCTGTTTCTTTATTCTAACAATCTTGCCAGCTCTTAGGACGCACCGGTATAAACCGAGCATGGTCTTTTGCTTAATCTGTGGATCCCAACCAGCCAGGGCTCCAGTAGGCCTGAGGACATGACAGAGATATTTTCTCACCATGGTCTTCTTAAAAAACAAAACCAGAATGCTTAGTTATTAAAGCTTTAGATATTATGAGCTCACTAAAAAATAGGTGTTTAGTCCTGAAGAGAAAAAACTGAAAACACTTAGATACAGTTTGATTCTTTCTTATCAGTCTCTAATGGTTAGTAATCACTGATGAATATGACTTAAAGGCAAATTGTTATAGCATTTGAATGAAACATATTCTGTGCTCTAAGTTTTAAGTATGTTTTTGTATGGAACGATAAGAAAGTTTTCCCGTGGGTAAATCAGGTTATCCTGATTGGTGGATGGAATGGGATAAGTCAGATTCCCGTTCTATTCATAGACATGATATCTAGCTCATCTTAAGAGTGTTCTTTTTCCGTTGCTCAAAGCATTCTTTTACAGATGAACCTTCTAATCAGGTCATGATGAAACGTCTCATAAACGTCTCTCCCCATCCCTCCTTCTCAAATGAGAGGGTTGGCAGAGAACCTAGTCTGGTGAAACTACCTAAATGCTGATTCTTCCTTAACAATACCCGTAAAGGAATAGGTACAGCCTGTTCTAGGACCATTGAAACTAACACCCTACGTACACGAGCTCCTCAATGTTAAGGACTGTGCTGTCCTGCCAGTCAGGCAGCAAGTGACTGTTGATTGAGTCCCTTCTATGTGTGCACACCGTGCTAGACCTAGCGATGCATAAACGAGTACTGACTGGAAGCTCCTTGAGGACGGGACCTTGGTCTTATCCATAGCTTCTTTCCAATGCCTAAAACAGCACCTGGGATATAGTAGGTGATCAACAAGTATGTGTCAACTAACATATATTATTAATTTGATTCCCACCAAAGCCACATAGTTCGGCCTTTATTGACAAAGAAACAGAGGTCTCATGTGAAGTGACTTGCCCAAGGTAACGTAGAAAGGTCGGAGCCAGAGCTCTGTTAAACCATGAACTACACTCCCCCCTCGCCTGCAACGTAGCTGCACATAGCAGCCCTCCTACCAACAGCTGATACTCACCCTTCACTCCGAGAAGGATGAGGCAGGGCCCTGGAGTAGGCCGTACTTACTCACGCTATGTGAGGAGCGGGGTGGCCAAGTCAGAGGGGCCTGCACCAAACTGCAGTACTAGAAAAGGGAGCAGGGGCCCTGCTTAGGACCTTCATGGGACGGCTCATGCACAAGGTTTCCCAACGTTCTAACCTGCGAGTCCCAGATAAGGAAACTGTCACATGCATCCAAGTTAAGACCTGGTGAAGACAGGGTCAGACTGACCCCGCCAAACGGGTAACAGAGCAACCACAGAAATTCTCAAAAGACCAGAGGATACAAAAGAAAGACAGTGAAGTAGAAAAAAATCAACATGGATATCAAGGGAGAAAACTCCCGAGTTGCCGTTGTCTCTATGACACCCTGCCTAAGGATTGTCTTTGTTTTTGGAGCCATTTAGTCCTAGTTCACTCGTTGAATCTAACCTCAGTGCTGTTCCTAGTCGCTGAAAACCATCAGCACCTGAGATCTGCTCTGTGGTTTGGGTGTAACAGGGCTGGTGGCTTGTGTTTGGAGGGTGGCCTTACAGCACCCTTGGTGGGCAGAGGGCCCCGGTCTACAGAGACTAAGCTCCAATGAGAGGAAGCTGGGAGAGCTTCACCTTAGCGAGTTGATCCCCCAACTTCCAGCTTCGAAATTGTTCCTTTAGCATTAACACGTGTTCCTGTCGTGTGTGAATCCTGGCCCCCTGCATGTTGATGGCTTGGCTTTGGTTGGATCCCACCGACCACAGTATCTTTTCTTTATTCCAGTAAGACACTTGAATAGAAGGAAACAATTTCTCTTTTTTAGTGTTGAGTAAACATGTGTAATTAGTCTTGTACTTGTTTCCATTAGTATCATCAACCTTGAAAACCTAGTTTAATCTGGATTCTGCTCTCTTCTCAATGTCAGCCTATTTCTGGACCAGTACAGAGCCAGCCTTGTTGATGCAATAAAGAGATTACTCCAGCCCAGGGTAAGTATGTTTCTGTTTCTTCCTGAACACTGGCTTCAGAATAATTAGTCTGCGCACAAAGATGGAGAGAGTAATGGAATGGCAGGATTAATGTCATGTAATACTTTAATACTTATTATGTCCAACTTCAATTGGGTCTTCTGATCTATCAGATTCTTTCCTAATCATAACTAGGAAACTTCTTACCCTTGGCCTTCTGATAAGGAACACAGTGGGTAGTAAAATAAATGAAACCGCTTCAAAGATAGTATGAGATTATTTTTATCAAAGAATTTCTCGAGTCTTTTCCTTTGATAACAATATCTTCATATTAAAGTAGAAGTATGATACTGAAAGTTTTCTGTTGACTTCTGTCATCTTAAATCCCTTCAATGGTAACCTTGGTCACTGGATGTTTACTTATTGCAGAAGAATATTTTTTTCTCTCTATTTCTGTTGATATTAAAGAAAAAGGACTTCAGATGAATCTGTGTATTAAAAGTTCTTTGCTTTAAAAGGAAGCCATTATTTACATATTATAATCATTAGGTCACAATGAAGCCAAGCATGGCATAAAATATTGTGCACATTTTTACATTTATATATCCATTTATGCCTGTGAGTAAATTACAGAGTTTGTATCCACTCTTATTTTGTTGGGCTGTTATACTAAGCTAGGAGGTCCTGCAGCCTAAACGGAGAGTTAATATACGTCAATTTAAAGTAAGAAAACGAGTTTAAAGCTCATGCATTTAAAAAAAAAATATCTTATGAGTATGTAAGACTCTTGCTGTGCCATAGGAATTTAAAATAGGTTAACAATATCAATGCAATCTAAGGAACTCACATTTATTTGAGAAAGAACTTCAGAGTGAGCGAGTGTGTGTGTGTGTGTGTGTGTGTGTGTGTGTGTAAAGTATTTTCTAAAGTTTTGTTTCTAAAGACTTTTTAAAAAGAGGGTTTGCTCTTGTCTGTCTGACCTCAGTGAGACTTAGAGACTAATACCTTTCAATCTTTCTTTTATATCTTTTTCACGAATAGAATTTTCCCAGAGCAATTTGATAATCATCCTTTGCCTTACACCGTTGCTTTTTATTTTGTTATCTCTATATAGCTCAGAAACTTTAAATAGGCCTCTCAGAGGAGTAACCACAGCTTCGTAAGTGGTAATCAATTAAGTTAAATTGGCCTCCTCAATTCCCTCTGTGAGGTGGGTAGCAGGTCTCGAGGCAAGGAAGCCACGTGCTGCAAGCTATTGATGGCTGCTGCCATGGTGGGGTAGGCAGCCCAACTTGAGCGTAGAATAAGGAATTTGGGGCCTCTTCGTCCCCACCTGTGAGCCTTGGGTGATTCTTGTGAGTACTTGCAAGATCAGGATTTTCAGAGAGGGTACTGAGATTCTTGGATGTAAAGGCCTCTATGAAAATGTATCATACATAAATGCAATGCTTTCAAGGACTCCTGAATCTCACACCGAACAAACAGTACTTCACTCATCACCAACACCCCTTCAAAGCCTATTTGTGGCAAATACTCCATTTTGCAGCAGATTTGCATGATTTACCCAGAATCTATTGTAAATCATTCCGATGATTTACAATAGAAAACTGCCCAAGCTATGAATAGACCTAAATGCAGATTGGGCTGGAATCCCTAGAAGCTCTCCTGTACCCTCTATTAAATCCTGAACCGTACTCCCCCCTGGCCTGAAGTGTGGCTCCACACTACAGTCCCCTCTGAGCAAAGATGGCAGCCCTCCTGCTGACAGCTGATACTCACCCTGAGCTCTGACAAGGGCAGTACTTACCCATGCTTTGTGAGAAGTGGGGTGGCCAAATCAGCGGGGCCTGCAGCAAAGTGCAGTACTAGAAATGGGCCCCTCACGGGACAGGTGATACACAAGGCTTCCAGGCGTTCTGGCCTAAGGGGTAAGAGGCCCACTGTAAGGGGGAAATCCAAGTGGTTGGTGGCACATGAACATACGAGATTCCACCCAGGAATCTCGTCCCCATCGAGAGGTCTTGGGAGGCAGAGCACTTCCACTGCCTGGGCATGCACCCAGGTGGATTCTAGAAGGGTCAGGTGGACTTGGCAGTGACCAGCCGCTCCACAGCCTGTGCCAGTGGGCTGGAAGGCTTCCAAGAGCTTGGGGGTATCCAGAGGAAAAACTGAACCCTTCTTAGCTCTCAGGGCTGGCTGTTATGCTTCCTGCTGAGAGAATGTGTTATGGAAGTCACAGTCCAAGACTAAGATTATAGTAAAAGTTTTATCCCGATACAGTTAGAGCTGTTTTTAATGTTTTCTTGAGCCCAGACAACTCTTCCATGGTTTTGTGGCCCAAAGGCTAAAGGTGCCACAAGAGGCCCATGGAGAAACAACTCGGGGCTACACCGGTGGGTCCAGAGTCCTTGGTAATTTAAGGCTCAGCAAATTCAACCTGAAATACAAGAAGTTCTGAGGGTGCTCAGCAAAAACTGCACTTGTGCCAAACGCTTCAAATTCCTAGGAGAGCCCCAGTTTCTGAAGGTCAAGTGTAGCGGTGGAGTCAGAAGTATCTGCATACAAAACCCAAGTGTGTTCTTCCTACCCAGCCATTTACTGGACTCATCTCTCAAAGTCAGTTTCCCATCTGTAAAATGGGGCATGAACAAGCCAATGCACTGGAAAGCTTTAGCGCCCAAGTGGCTCTGAATATGTTTTAGCTCTTGCTACCTGGAAGAACTACAGAGGCTTTCTGGCTGTGGTAAGCACAGAATATAGGGGGCTCTTCCCAAGCATTTTGCTCAAAGAAATGCCGGTGGGAGGGAATACACCATTTTCTTGACCTGGACTTTGACAACTTCTGCACACAACTGGGCACCCACAGCATCTCCTCTGCACCCATGTCCTGCATACCTGCAGCAGGCCCTGCGTGGGTCCCAGGAGGATTGTGTACCTGGATGAAGACAACACTTTTTACTATAGAAAGCCTGCATTGTGTGAAGGGAGAGAGATTACTACTAGATGGCAAGAAATGAATAACTGCCACATGAAGGTCCAAGTGTCAAGCTGTGGGAAGAAAAGGATTCTGTCATTTGGGGGAGTGTGGTTCTTTGATTTCTATTATAGCTAGGGCAAATCAGCTGTCGGGAGTCAGAGTTCCAGAAGCAAAGAAAGTAGATTGAGAGGAAGGTTTTCTCTGTTTTTCAGTTGTTCTCATGGGGTCATAAATGGAGGGGGTCATAAATGGGGAGACCCTAGAGAGAGCTTAGCCAATAGGATGGGCTCCTGGTGATCTCAAATCCCAGGGCTGAGCTTAGATTCTCCGCGAACCGGGCACCTGTGCCTGGAAAGTCAGTCATTCTAGGCAGCCCAAAATGTCAGCAGGAAATGTTTGTCACCTGCCCCAAATGGAAACTTTCCTCAGCTTGCTGATTGAGAGAAACTGTAAACTATTTGACTCCTGCCAGAATACTACAAGGGACTCTCTAGCAAACTTTAAAAAAGAAAAAAAAGAAAAAAAAAGAAAAGAATAGATATTAAAAAGAAACGAAATCAGCAAATTTTACTCATTCCAAGATGCAACCTTTCCCCTGTCCCCCACCTTTTTCCCTCCAGTGAGTGGCTTCTTGTTGCTGGTGATTGATAGGTGACCTTCTGGTACTATATTCTTTAAAGAACATCACCAATGCCCAATATCAGGGGACCCAAATGTAATTTGAAATAGCCACAGCAGCCTGCAAGTTGAACTTTAGTCCAGAAATGACAACCAACAAATAGTATCTACTAATATTCCTCTGAAATGGCTTTGGGTACGGGGAGGGGAGCCAAGCCAGCTAGACAGTGTGAGTTTATTCAAGACCTCAAAGAGATGGATGGGAAGGCAATATCAACAGCTCTCCAGCTTATCACTGCTGACCGATGGTCAAGAATTCAAAAATATTACTGTGGAATTCATTTAACTGCTTCAGAAACTGGCCCTAACTGACCGCCAACTTCCTGGAGACCTGCCTGTGTGCAAGGAGTGCTATAAATGTAAACCATGGACTCCCGTTTTAAAAGAGCAATTTCTTTTCACAGACAGATTTCCTTATCTTTTTTTATCTGACATCTCTGCACACACCTGTACAAACCTCTTTTTAGCTCGTGTCAGGGAAATGCCTTGTGATTGTGGGCTCAGCGCAGTGAGCTGAGAGGGTGCTGAAGGACCCCTGGGTCCCTGTCTGCCGGCTGGGTCAGAGGCCCAGCACATCTTCCCCTGTTCTTGGGGAGAAGCAGTGTTCAGCCAGGCCTGCTCTCCCAGCTGCAGGAATAGAATCCCCAGATGGTTTGAAGACCCTCAGAGCAGGGGCCTAGCCCTAGAAGTTCTTTTCTGAAGTCCACCTGGGTGCTTGTTCAGCCTGTAAGGTGCTGAGTCTTTGCCCCCAAGGAATTTATCATTCCTGTGGAGATGGGACTACAGAGGGCAGTACAAAATGGCTTACAACAGCCCCACATTTGGTCATAGATAGCCTAATGCTGTTTTCAGTCTGTGAATCTAATTTATACCTTTAATAGAATGTGAGATACTCAAGGGTTTGGACTCTGTCTTGATTGAGTGAACACTTGTTGAGCGCTTACTATCTGCCTAGCACTGTGCTGGGGACTGTGAGGTAGGTAACGAGTAACGAGCACTGTGAGAAACTCATAGGTCAGCAGGACAGACTGATGCATGGGGACCAGGAATTACAACGCGGTATGGTGGGCTAGGAAGAGGTCCAGCAGAGTGATTCATGGCCTGAGGAAGGTTTCCCTAGAGGCAGCAGAATGTGCCTTTGGTCTCGAACAGTCAGAAGGGCATTCATTCATTCATTCTATAGAAGCCTCAGAGGAAGGGACTAGAGGGCAGCACCCTGGGGGGTGGGAGCAGTGCTCACAGATACAGAGTATGAAAACGCATTTGTAGTTTGTGGTCAACAACATTTTTGGTCTCGCTGGAATATAAGAGTGTCTGTGTGGTTTGGGGGTTGGGATGGGGAGATTCAAGAGATAATGTAGGGTACCATTTTCGGCTAAGAACCCTATGATAAAGAGGCTGGACTTTATTATATGGGTAACAGAGAACCATTGAAAGTTTTTGAGCACTGGGGAGGTCAGAAGTGGGTTCTAGAAAGATCTCTCTGGCCACAGCATGAAGGCTGGAGTGGAGAAGAGAGAGCTCGAAAGCAGCAAGTCTCCTCAGGGGTCCAGTGCAGACCAACTAGTTCAGTTTAGAGCTAATGAAGACCTGAAGATTGAGAACAGGGAACCAAATGGGTATTCACTGACAGATTCGCCCAGCAAACATTTATTGTATGCCTCTCAGGTACCAGACACAGTGCTAGGACCTGGGGATAGAGTAAGGTACAGTGTAACCCTGCCCTGAAGGAGCGCACAGTACAGAGTGAGAGACAAGCAAGCATGCGGTCACCTGATGAAGGGTGAGGATATGGGTAACCCAGGGAAGCTGGGGGTGAAGTGGCTAACTGGGGCAGGAGGCAAGGACCTCAGCAACTCCATCACGGGGGCAGGGTGTCTAATCTGGGTGTTGAAAGATGAGTAAGAGTTTACCAGGCAGACAAAGAACTGCAGGTAAGAGAAGCATTCCACCTGAAGGGAGTGTTTGCAGGTCTGCAGACACATGGGAGTCCATGAAAGAACAAATTAGAGGGCTGCAGTGAGTTTGGCTCAAGGTGAGTATGAGGGAGTGGCAGAGAGGAGGCTGCCGAGGTGGGTGTTTCCCTGCCATCCCACAAAAGGTTGCACCCATGTTGGTGGTTTTCAAAACCTGTTTAAACAGCAGAGCCCTTTGGTAAAAACATTTTTAGCCAACTCCCCAATTACAAAACAGAGAAAAGTGAAGCAGCTTCTGTTAAATTGGATGTGAGAAGCTTAGACCTCTCTCGTGGTCTCTTCAGGTCACCCTGGAGGCAACTCAAACATGGTTTGGGAACCATGTGCAGCAGATGACAGTGATGTGGGCAGAGAGATGTGGCATTGAAGGGTTTTAAAAGGCAATGCATAATTCCCAGGTTCCTGGCTTCATTTTGAAGGTGAAGGGTATGGAAATGCTTGGTACCAAGTAGGTACTCAGTGTGTGTGTGTGTGTGTGTGTGTGTGAGAGAGAGAGAGAGAGAGAGAGAGAGAGAGAGAGAGAGAGAGAGAGAGAGAGAGAGAGATGTGTAGTGCTCTGGTAATGGTAGGAGTTTGCTGCCAAAGATATTGAGTTCCATTTTAGACAGAATGGGTTAAAGGTACTTTCAGAACCTCCCCAGGGAGGGATCTAGTAGACTTGCGAAAATACAGGTGTGGGCACTGGGCAATAGTGAATGCTGCAGTTAAATGCTTGGAAGTTTTGATGTCTACGTGATAGAGTTGTAGACGTTACTACAGTTGCCTAGAAATGTATAGGACACGAACAAAAAGTAGGCAGCGCTCTGGGGACCACTGACAATTAAGGGGAAGGTGGGAGAAAAGACGCCAAGGGAGGGACTGAGAGAGACGTAGGGGAGGAAGCAGGTAAAGGACAGCAGCATCTCAAAAATCAGGTAAAGAAATGGTTAGGAAAGAAACATAAGCTTAAACCTGTAATCGGTATTTAATAGTTGGTTGCCTGGAAATGAAAAAGGAATAAAGGCATTTTGTTGGCATAACATATTCCTTCTAAAATAAATCTGAAGCATGCTTATTTTTTCCAGAAGGACACACCCCTTAATATGTGAGTATAGATTAGTCTAGCAAAATAGCAACAATTTAATTGCGTCCACAATGTAAACAATATTGGTGCTGTTGAGTGGAACTAGTCCCGTCTCCTCTCCGGAGATAAATGAATTCTCTCAAACTTCTGCTCATCAGTCAAAATTTTACATCCAATCGAGCGTTCATTCTGAGTTTAAAATGATTCTGTGACTGTGAATGCGTAGAAAGTTGTGCTTTGGTAAACTGAAAATAATTTTTCTACAGTGATGGGCTAATTTTGAAATCTATATATTTTTTCTTGTTTTGATTTTTGGAGCCTAGTTGGTAAGGCATATTCCTCTGATTGTACCAGACAAAGTGTCCTGCTCCACTGGGGTATGGGGACGGGGACTCTAAAACCGTTCATTATGGGGTAGATGCAGGTGGATACTTATTGAATGAATGGATGAGGTACTGTTGTCCCTCCTAAATGTTAATCCACATCTCAAAGGTATCTGTAGTCAATGAAATGGAAAAGAAAGCATTTTAAAACTCCTAACTGAGTAATTAGAGATTAAAACTACTGCTCGCTTTTTCTCTTTCTTGTGGGAACGGTACTACGGGCACAGTGCTGCCCTCTGAAATCCCATCAGAGTCGCTGACTCTGTAAAAGCTTCTTGGAAAAAAATGTTTTCTAAAGAATAAGCCGTAGAACATGGCGTTCAAGTTCCCAAAGACGTGTATTTCTCCGATCATTCAACATCTGGATTTAGTTTATTCTCTCAACAAATATTGGTTGAGTATCTACTATATGCTAGGCCCTGAGAAAATGCAGTAAATAAAACATTAGAAGGTCCCATCGTCACGGTGATGAGTGCTAGGAACAAAAATAAAGCAGGAAGAGGGGGTTGAAAAGTGATGAGGGAAGGGCTGCTGTTTTAGATTGGGTGGTTCCGGAAGCACAGGTAAACTGAGACCTAAAGGAGGAAAGAGATGTCTCAGCCGAGAGCTGTGCTGTATGTGTAGTCGCAATCGCCTAACAGCTCACCCCAGCCAACAAGGGGGTGCAGTATAGGGAGCATGTACTTTGTAAATGCAAGCATCAACCCAACCAAGAACCCCATAGCCCTATAAACATTATGATAAATAGCTTCAATAAGAGCTGTGAAAAATCAGCTCTTCCATTGTAACGGTAAGACAATTTTTGCAGGTAAATTTAAAATAAAATGACTTCCATTATTCAAAACTCCAGAATGGCAACCAGCTCTTAGAATGGCAACTAGCTCTTAGAAATGACTAAATGACCTAGTATTTATGGGGGGGAGGGCTTTTGCTCCCCTGCTGAGACTATGTATTATATCTAGCTTCACATCAAAATGAATTTTTGCTGCTAAGTTTGAAACACGCCCGAAAAATTGCAATTAATATTGAAAAAGCTGACAAAGTGTGTGGCATGATCAGTGCTGCTCTAAGTATGGGCCTGAGTGTGTACATGTCTATGTAAACACAGTTTGAAAACACACTTGCTCTCTGGGACAGTGTATCTGTGTTTTCTTGCAGGCAAAAATGAGGGCAAGAGAGTGAGAGGGAGAGAGAACTGATAGAATTTGTATAGTACTATTAGGTGGTGTAGACATTTCTAGTCTTATATCTACGTAGCCTTGTTTTTCAAATTATTTTCATATTTGTCACCTCATTTGATTCTCAGAATTTGCTGGTGGGGAAAGGCAGGGTAGGCTTTGTTCTTCCCATTTGGTGGATGGGAAACTGCAGTGGGTAAGCTAGGATGACGTGAGTTTTTTTTCTGCCTCATGAGAAGATTGGACTAACACCATCTCCAAGGTCCCTTCTAGCTCAACAGCTCCGGGACTTTTTCTGCTTTTCCTGAGGTCACACAGGTGTTTAATGGTGGAGACCCCCTTTAAGTCCAACACCCTTCCTACCACACACTTCCTCGTTGTATTCTTCAACCCCTTCACTGCTTGTTTATCTGTAAAATGTAGAGTCTCCCGTACAAGGTTGTTGAGAAAATTGTTGAGGGGATTAAAGGGAAGGTTGAAGCACCTAGCTCTGTGGCAGCTGTTGTTGTCGTCACCAGTACTCACAAGGAGGCAATGGAGTAGAGAGGAAAGAACATTGGCTTTGCATCTGGTGAGTTTCCAATCATTTACCAGTTGGGTCATCATGGCCAATTATTCAACCTATCTGAGCATCCTATGAAATGGAGCTGATAATCCCTACGTTGTTGGTGGTTTGAAGACTCAAGGAGACAAGGTATAGAGAGCACTTCTCCCAGTGTCTGACCCGTACCAGTGGCTCAGTAAATAGTTGGCAGGTGTGAAGGGTAAACCACCTTTCATAAGAAACTGGGTTATATTTCCATGATTCCCTCAAAACCGGAAGAGGCATTTCATGAAGGTGAAGTGTAACCTTGAAATTAACAGATGCATGCAGTTATCTTTTAAACAAATAAAGAGAAGAAAAAAAAGATTCTGAAGTTTAGCCATTCTGTGCACATTGAAGAGGGTGAGGAAAAATCCACATGCATCCGGTAGTTAGCAAATGGTCATCGTGCAGTTTCATGTCAGATGGTCTTCTGAAATTTTGTATATATTTTATTCAAGTCCTCTCATTCTCGCCACGGCAACAATCTTATGAGGTTGTGCAGTTTGCTTAGAAAAGCCTGCTTACCCTCATTATACCACTTTCTTTGCAAAGCAGTCATTTGAGTGCTGTGAGGAGCTGCCTAGCGATAATGATGACCATTTTAAAGGATTCAATGAAGTTGGAAATCAAGATCCTTGTAGCCTTGTCTCTGACAGCATGGTCATAGAAAAGACTGAAATGGGAAAATTCTCCTTAGGGCTTACGGTTGCTTCTCTCTATGGAGCATTTCTTGGTACTGAATTTTCAGGGAATAATAAACTGACATTTATAGGCGTCTGTTGCCACACGCTCTGGAGCTGGACTGTGGATGTGTTGTCAGCTGCTAAGGAACCGCAAGGTGGGTGGCATGCCCTGGACCAGTTACTCTAAAATCTAGTAGATCGTTTAAACCAATGGACCCAAAAGAGGTATGTATGGTACAGAATACCAACTTGGAGTCACATGTTGTTTATTACATGCGTTGCTTGAAAAGCAACTGGCCATTTGAATATGAATATTTTATTTTCCTCATTTGATATATATCTATCCTTGAAATTATTCGCACTGTAAATGCCCATCCTGTGTGGACATTTCAAGAACAATTGAGTTTTCTACCTGAGAGCAGTATAGTAAATGCTTTGACCAATGTCTTTTGTGTTTGGTTGCCTTCCAATTTTAAAATGTGTACATTTTCTTTTCAATGTTCTAGGGGAAAGCAATGGTGTTTGCCCCACGCCGAGGAAATACTTTAAACCAGTTTTGCAATCTAGCTGAAAAAGCTGGTTTCTCTATCCATAGACATGAAAATTATGACGAACACATTTCAAACTTCCACTCCAAGGTTAGTTTTCTGCTTGTGTTAGATAACACTTTAATCCGCATTGCATTTTGAAGAGATCATGGTCTTTTTGGCAGGTAACCTAAATATTTGATTAAAGTACTCCTTAGGTGTGCTGCTTCTGAACAGCTATTTGTATCTGATTATTTGGTGCGGTAAAGCCATCTTTTATCTTTGCATGTCTAGAAGGATTTTACAGACACCATTCCTGTTTACTCCTTTCTCTGAAACAAAGTAATCTTTTCATTTATAATAGACGAATTTGTAATATGCAGGGGAGGTAGCATAGAATGAATGATAAACAAGCATTTATATTTTAATGAAAAACCTTCAGGCTTTTAAGTAGGTTAAATGCTTAACTGCACTGAAATAAATAGAAGGTGGATGTCTAATTGTATCATGTTGGACTGTAAATCTTTATCTCTGCTGGCTTTATGGCTGGGTCAGTTGGCAGTTTGAGACTGTTAAATCTCATCCAAAATTTCACAGTTGTGGGGTTAAATGTTAGAGCGAGGCACTACAAGATTTAGGTCAAAAGCACTTATCTGAGAGTGATTTCTAAGCTTGCTTACATAAAGCAATGTTATCAGCCTTTTTATTATTTATAGGTATACAGCAATATAGGACACTGAGAGGCGAGCATTCCACCGAAAACTTTTTAGGAGTCTCACGATGGCCAATGCATGTCACCAGTTCCGAGCATACCGTGTAGTACTCATGTATTTTGTGCTGTACAGCAGTTGCCCTTCTCTGAACTAGTCTGACCTTGGCAAGAGACTTTCACTTGTCATGATTTTGTAAGTTGTGACCACAGGAAAGTAAAGGCCTGACCTTAATTTTCTCCTGGAAAAATGTGAACAGCATGCTTTACCTCCCAGGACTATGGTATGACATAGAAATGTGTCGACTTTCAAAAAATTATATCCAAAGTGAATCTGATCCTCCCAGCAAGAAAAGGGAATTTCTCACTTTCTGGAAATGGGTTCCCTTCTTGGGGTCTCTAGGGCTCCATTTAGCCCCTGGAAAAGAAATGATGCTTTGTGAACTGAAAGGGTTAAATCACGTCCCCTCACTGGTGGCATCAGGCCTTTTGCTCACAATTAGAAAATAAAAACAGAGTGGCACGTTATTCAAATGTTACCTGACTCTCTTGAATGATGTTTTACTTTTTCAACCCCTCCCCAGAACAAAGGGAATGGCTCTGGGGGCTTCACCTGGTGGGAGAAGGGTCCCTCTGGCCCCCTGAGCTCCCCTGTTATCCAAAGGGATAAAACGAGCCTTCTCTCCAGGGTCCCACTAGAGCTACAGGGATCAGCTGATGGCTGCTTCAATATCCCGTTCACTTTCCCCCCAGAACAACCAATGTTTTTAGCTTCTCAGTCACAGCTCAGAAGAGCAAAAGTGTGGGTTTCTCCACCAGCAGAGAAGTTCAGCGTTGGGCCTGATACACTGTCTCCTCTCTGCAAGATCTGAAGTGTGTTGGAACATGAGAGGCATTCAAAGCCTTGGTGGCCACCTTTCCTTTGTCTAGAACTTGAGATTGTCAGCAGCTAGTGGACAGCATCTTCCTCTTTTTATTTCCAATGTTTCCTACCCTACTAAGCATGGTACTTTCCATAAATCACTAAACATGCCACTTACATTTATATTGATATATTTATATTTATACCCACAGTTAGTCCTCCGTAAATAACCACGGACTGATTGATCGGTCCCTCGAAAGTAAATTCCCATAAATAACTATGTGGCCTTAGTTTTTACTCCCCCTAATTGCTTAAAAGTTAAATTCCCCACCTTGCAGAAATTGGACTAGGAAGCATTTCCCCTCCCCGTTTGGTTGTTGTGGTGAGGCGTGAACGTTTCATTTTGTTTTCAAGAAGTAGAACCCTAGGGGAATATTCTGCAGAGTTGACGTGCCCTAGGTAAATGCTATAAACGTGGACCCTTGATGTTTATTTTTAACGGTGAGAGCAGTTGCCGCCGGTTTGGTGGTGTGCTTCCAGCAAAAGAACGCCTCTTGTCCCTTCTGTACCAGAAGCTAGAAAGCCCGGCTTTCCTGCTCCCGGGCGACGCAACCATGTGCTGGCTGGACGGAGCCAGACCCCATGACCCACTCCAGCTCGCACGTGGAGTTCTCCTTTGCAAGAGAAGGATGCCCCGACATCTCTGTGGGGATCTCGCCCACAGGCCCGACTGTGAGCCGCGCGGGCCAAACTGGGGGGAGCGGGGAGCGTCCCAGCCGCTCGCTGATCCAGTGCTCTTCACTGGGGCGCAGGGACATCGGCCAAAGCCAGCCACCCGGGTCCCCTCGGGGCCTGGCTCGGGGACGTGTAGGGGCCCGCCCGGCCGCCGGGAACCTCCACCCTGGCCGCTTTTGTTTGCCGCGTGCTAATAGCCGAGGCTTAAAAGTTTTCCATCTTGAGCGGCAATCAGCTTTCTTCCTCTCCATCTCTGGCCAAACCCCCATGGTCCCTACGACGAGCCTGCTCCCAAATGGAGGAGCAGCGTTTTCCTTCAGGCTGCGTGTTATCCTCTTAGCCCTACTGTGTTGGAATAGAGCGTAACCAGCTGGAGGACTGTAAGACGCCTGATAATGCGGCTCTTTTCCGCTGTCCCGTCTTAATCTTGTTACACAAATGGTTGTGAAGAGATTCATGAATTTTAATTTTGCCCTCTGCATTAGTGCCTCACGTCACTCATACACAGCTGCCTTCTGTGCCGAGTTTTTCACCCCTCCTCTTACAACAGGGGAAAAAATTAGTTACAATCTTGGCAGTAGTGCAAGGTAAAAAAAAAAAAATCTACAGATTTAGGCAACCACCCATGAAGCTGATTAACAGTCAGTGATCAGGAGGAACAGCTTTGCCTCTTAAACTTTTCACCTCTCATTGTTAACTGTGAAATTTTATTTCCGTTAAAAAGCAAGCCTGTAATCAAAACGGTGCCATTCTGCACTTTTCTGCCAGTGCTTTTGTTAAATTGTGCCCACACCATGCAGCCAGCATGCTCAGGAACCAGGCAGCCAAAGGTGTAGTGTGTTTTTAAAATATTGCCTTTCTGTTCGTTCAGGCAACAGGGAAAAAATAAAAAAATAAAACACTTCCCTCTCCCTACCCAACCTCTTGGTCTCCCCCAGGCTGGGGATCAAATGCATTGCCGGATGGTGTGGCTCAAAAGCTTGAAGGACGTTAAGATGGTAAATTGTTTAGCAAGGTAGAGACCTGACTCAGAGATTACAGCTGGCTTGAAATTAGTTGATAAAACTACTCTCATTCATGCAAATATTCTTTGAAATATAATTTTACATGCCATAGGTGGTTGTTTGTTGTTTTTGTGTTGTTGTTTTTTTTAACTTTTGCAAAACCACCCATGTGTTTATTTTCTGTATTTTTGTACTTAGCCATGAAAATAGGCTTGGGCTCGGCTGTGAAGTCAGTACATTGTGTTAAAAGCACGGCCATATTGCACTTCTGCTTATCTATTCAAAATGCCACATTACAAGTGGCTGGTGCTTATAATCTGTGTGGTGTGCTGTTGATAATTGTGGATACTGTAAAGGGTAAACAGTCTGAACTCCACTCCCGCTGCTGCTGTTCGCGCCGTGGCAAGGCTGAGCGTGTTACATCCAATTATGAAGTAAAGCATAATTCTACTAATAGCAGCCATATAATTTAGTTCAGTCCTCCAAGACCCTGTTGTAACCTATGAAATTGAAAAATTGTTTTATTCACAATTTGCTTTTTGTTCATTTGTTTTTTCAAGGTGATTTTTATGTCTTAGAATTATAATTATTAATTGGGCAAAGAAGTACAGCCTAGGTAAATGGAATTATTCTTAAACCACGTAATGTTCTCCCATTGAAGCAAGTATTTCCTAACAGCTTTGTGTGTGTCCAAGTACCCTCACACAACAGACCGGACTCGGAAATTATCTGGAGCTGGGGTGTAGTGTGGCCTTTGAGGGTTTGTCGGCTCGTCCCCATTTTCCGCAGGCCTCCCCGTCAGTCACCCCAGGGCTGGCACCTGGCCTCCTGTAGCAAGGAAGCCTCTGCTTTGGCCTCCAGAGGTCAGCACAGAATCCAAGTTAAAAGTGATTTCTAACCCATGTTTACAGAAGAATGATTTATCCCACGTATTACCTCAGGGACTTTATAAAGAGCTCATTTGAGTCTGTATATTAGTGCACAGTGAGTGGGTAGGTCAGCTGACTCACGCTGAGTAATCAACTTTCCCTTATCCCCAATCCCTGAGGAAGAATTTCACGAGCGTGGCCCCCTCTTCCCTCTGTAAAATATTTCAGTGAGCTCCTATCACTACGGCAACTGGTAACAAAGGTATTTACAGTTGGTTGGTCCCTGTTGGTGGGTTTGGCCTGGGAAGTTGGTGAAGCCATTTTCCTGGCCCCATTATTATTATTATTATTATTATTATTATTATTATTATTAAGTGATACTGAGGGATCTGTGTTTAGGATTAACACTGTCTCTATTTTGGTGGCAACAAAAACCCATGAGGATATATCTAAATAGACAATTATCTGTAAACAGAACAGACTCCATTAAGGAAACAGAATGAAGTCACTTCAGTGATTGTACCACCATCACATCTTAGGAAAATGGATTAGAAAGTAAAAACTGCGTTGCCTTTCCATTCCCCAGTAGAAAAGGAAAAGCAAGCTCATCTCTCCTGCCCTTAATAGTGAGGGTATGTCATAGTTTGGGAGTATGATTTAGAAGAAATATGCACTTTGAAAAAATTCAAGTTATGCCCCAGACCTACTAATCCAGGGCAGTGACATGTTGGAGCCATTCACTTAGATTCGGGGCAGGGGGTGGGGGTCTGATTTGAAGCAATAAAGGAATTGGATTCATGTATAGATAAAAAAATATATTTGTTTCTGATTCTTAATTTAAAAATGAATTAATGATTGGCTCAGAAAATATTAATTTTGTCTTCATAAACGGCACGTTATTTGCTAAAATACGTATCAATGTGACCGTCAGAATTATTCTAGCCAGATGAGGAAACATGTACTTTAGATTTGAGAACTCTGATCGGATTTTAAAATCTGTCATGGAAAGGCTCTGGGAACTTCACCTGAGTAGTAGCAAAGCTTGCTGCTCTAATTGTTGGAATATGTTTTTCTCCTGGGAGAACAGAATTTTTGAATTACTTATCCTGAATATTAAAACCCCTAAGAAGCAGCTGGAGAGTTTTTGCAATGTCTTAGGCCCCTGAGCCTTTCCCCTGTGCCCAGGTGTTGCCACAGTCTCCACACAGTGGTCTGAAAGGCCTGCTTGTCTGATTCCTGGGGCCTTGGCAGAGGGCACGGAGGACCAGGAGCAGAAACTTCCATGCCACATGTCTGCTCTGGTGAAGCGGACCCAGCTCTCCCTTCACTGAAGTGCCTCACAGTTCATGGAGGTCACAAAAGCAGTGTGGTGCTTTATGAAAAAACACCCTCCCCGCACCAAAAGAAAAGAAAAGATTCTCATCTCGATGCATAATATTGTCATGTCAGTACCACTGAGTACTACTTTGAGTTGCTTTTTCATGTGTGATTTATTTTTTCCAGAACAATGTATTTAGGTAAGAAGTCTTCAGGATCCTCAACATTAAAATCAACTGGTGAAAATTCCTAATCTGAGTCTCCTTACCTTTTTTTGTTTTGTTTTGTTTTCAGTTGAAAAAGGAAAAACAGGGTATATATGAAGAAAACCTTCATTACCCACTTCTGCTTATTTTAACCAAAAGTGGATAGAAGATTAAGCTGCTCAAAAGATGAAGAAAACGTCAAGTACCCAGGGAATATTTTACAAAAACAGAAACCTGTCATGGGGAGAATATGCAGCAAGCCCTTGGCTCCCTGAGGCTGGCCAGCGCCCAGGACTTGCATCCCCACCACCTTTGCGACATTCCACATGCAGATTATGGAATCCACCTGTCCTCACCCACATTATTCCCCAGCCATCCTGGATGCCTCTTTTTTCAGGCTGCTTGTTGCTCTTCCCGCACCAAACCTTTGTTTGTCTTTAAATGTGTATAAACCACTTATCTGAGATTTGAGTTGGACTGGTGAGCACGCTAAATGTTTTTACAGCTAACTGAGACAGAATTCCTTTTGGCGATTCCCCCCCCCCCACCCCACCCCCAAACACACACACTTTTAAAAAATATCTTGGTCTTTGTTTCATTTTGGTGGCAGTAGTTTTTAATCTGTAAACACAGCAAAACACCACGATTCTGTTCTGGTGAATCAAAATAAAGCATATCGTTCTGATCTCCCTTAAATTAATTGTGTTAACTCTGCCATCTCTTTGTCTGTCTCCCTCGCTGGTTCTCTTTTTTTCCTTTTAAACAGGATGTTTTTTCCCCCTATAGATGTATAAGCAATGACTACATCAGCCCAAAGCCTCATAAACTGACCATTTGTCCTCTGGACACAATAGCTTGGCCAGCCCTCTGCCCCTCCTCTCCAATTATGTGTGATTAGTCTCAATGTGTTGTGTCAAGGAGGAGAAGTGTGCTGAGTGCTTATTATCTGTTTAGGTACAAGAAGAGCACATTTAGGCTCTGACTATGAATGAAAAGTGAGCCTTTATCAGGACTCAAATCTCACGGCTGCTGTTCTCCAGGCTTCTTTCAAAATAGGTCCTTTCCAGAGAAATTTTGGATGAATGGTTGATAAACTAGATTGCAAGCAGGGGGAGATGTTAAAAACTCAATCACACAATTATCTTATTTAAAGTAAGTATATAATGTTTTCTGCCGCGATTCAAGTGTGTAGTCAACATTTAATAGATGCTACCTAGGATTAAGAGAGAATGACTTTTCTGCAGGGAACCCAAGCATATCCTTGCCTAGTGCACCCAGGAGATGCTCTAATGCCTTTTGTGGAAATTCAGATGTTTATCTGTAAGGAATCATCTGTGCCCACTTTAGCAGTAATGTCATTAGGAGGTTAGCTACACCTCCTTATATCTTTAGTAGAGGCAAAGGGTGTCTTTAGTGTGATACAATTAAAGTGATAGGTGGGAGACTGGGGGTGAATCCTTTTGCATGTTAAACAAACTTAGCTGTCATAAACACAGCGACTCTCAAATGTCTTCTCCGCTCCCTTCTATCATCAAACAAATTTTTCACCATCAGTTTGCATGTCCTTGTGTTCACCACTTTTTCTGCTCCATTAGAGCACCTAGATGGATCTCGGAAGGCATAGGTCAAGTTGCAGTTAGATCATACATTTCTTTCTCACAAAAACTTGAATTGCAATGCCAAGTGATGGGCTAACATCACAATAACAGCAATTTATTCCTCTTTGGATAAAACAGCAGTCTATTCTCAGTGCTAGATAAAGACCAGGGCAATGCAAACCAGCCATTTAGCTGAGTAGTTCAGCTAGTGGCAGCTCTCCTTTGGCGACTCTATAGGTTGCACACTGGCTTCATATTTTCTAGTTTAAAAATTAGAATTTGGAATGTTTTAAAAGGCAACACAGGTAGTTCCATTTGTACTGGTGAAAATACAGCAGAAATTATTTCTTGTGTAAAACCTGCAACTAAATCTGCCAGACAAAGAAAACCCATCCCTGTAACAGCACCTAACATGGTCTATTCTTTCTTTTTTTCTTTTAAAATATAGAACAGCAGAACCATGAGAATATTTCCATTTTTCCTCATGAAAATACATGAATTGGCAAGAATTCAATTTACATTTGTGCATGATGGGTGTAGAAATCCAGTGTTTTTTCGCTGAGAGAAATTGTATTATAAAAAGTAAACCAGTACTGCTTTTTTTTTTTTTTTTTTCAGTATATGAGAATATACTAACCTTGGGACAGGGTGTAAGAACTGAGCTGTTCCTACCAAGAGATACCCAGTAAAAAAGATTGCACTTACTGTGTGATTAAAACCTAGAGAATCTCCTGTAAACTACTAACGGTTTCATACAGCTCCTCTTTGTGGGATCCTCACCTGGAAACATCTCCAGTCCAGGCTCTTTGGAACTTTGTGAGAAACTAATGCTGTATATTGTTGAATAATTTAAAAGTGTTTTTTATTTTCTCATATTTTCATGAAATCCCAATATTGAGAAAGGGCATACATGGCTGCTTTAGCAAGTTTATCCATTTACATTTCTTGTGAATTTTATACTTAAGAATTATTTCTATGCACCAGTGTTGGGTTGTATAACTGCGATTGAAATGCTCCATTCCATAATTGTTCTGTAATGAGGCATGTGTTTGTTTCAAAAAGAAGCCTGTCTGCTTAGGAAATCATAAGAATTATTATGATATTCCTCTTCCCCGTATACCTATAGCTTCTGATCAAACTCACCATTTTCCTTTGTCATGCTAAGTAGCTGTGGTCGGATGTAAGAATGTTTCTAATATCACCCATAGTCAGTTCTAATGCAGTGATATGAACAGCCACATACAAGTTGGTTATAAGAAATTTATTTTATTTTATAGCAAGACATATGTTGTGAATTGGGATAAAAGTGCTAGAAAAGACTACCTAAGAGGTTGACGCTATTTTGTATAAATTGTATATTTTGTTGGCTTTTTGACTGAGCATGAAAATGTAACTTCCATTAGGGAAGGGTAATTTAGGTGCTCAGTATTCAGCAGAAAACTTGTCGGGGCCATAAAAGCTTTTCTGGCTGGTTCCTCGGGTGTTTTCAGAGAAGAGCTGCCCGCCCCTTGCTGATTTTCCCTTTGGCTTCAGTATGGGCTGAATTTACCACTGCATACCTGTTGAATCAATTTGGGGGATCCAGCAGTTAACTGAGTGAATGGAAGGATTAGTGACCCTCTGGAGCCCTATTGCAACAGCCAGGTGTCTGTCCTAAACTAGTTAACTGCTTTTGATAGTTCAGAACCTGGTTTTAATACCGTAGGCAGGAGGCTGCTGTGGTGGTGTGTTGTTTTGTTTTGTTTTGTTTTGCTTCTCTCCACGGTCAAAGTGGAGCATACCTTCCCCTAAGGTTTTTTGGTTTCCCCTTTTGTTTTTTGATTTTTTAAAAATAGGAATTGACTGTCCCCTTCCCTCAAGCCAGCTTCCATGGAGTTTATCTTTGCCCTTAGTCAGCATTTGACTTGATTCTAGTCTATGCCAAACAATTTGGTGGCATTGTACAGTGGGACCCTTTCGTTGGGCTTTGGGGAGGGAAGCAGGATGCTCACACGGGAATCTAAATATATGTAGACACACACACACACACACACACACACACACACACTTACAGGGGAGATTAAGCTGTTTAGACCCTCGATCTGGGCTCCAGTTCTGAGACTGCACCCCAGATCAAAATCTCCTGAGTTCAAACAGTCTGAAATGTCATAATTATGCTGATTGTATCCCATAGAGGAAAGATTCATTTGAAAACCAGACTAGGTCTCCTTAGAAACTGAATTTAGACAGAGGGCAAATATGTTGTCCTGAGCGACCTGTTCCCAAATTAGGCAGGAGCCTGTTGGTGTTTAACAAACCATTAAGCCTGAAATGCCACTTTTAATGCTCAGATTTCATTTTACCCAGAGAGCTTTCTGCCCAGGCTGTTGCTAAACGCTCACTGTGTTCTCTGCCCTGGAAGTCTGTGCATTTGGAGTCTATATTTTGCCTTTTTTGTCCCCCTGACTTTTCAATTAATACATTTTTTTAAATAGATAAAACAGATCATACTGTGACTTTTCAAATGTCAACAAGCTTGTGAACAGAAATGTAATGAAATGGCTAATAGGAGATTCAATAGTTAATAGAGGACTTGAGGTGTGAGCAAATACAGTAGCTGTATATTGGAAACTGTGCAAGTGAAGATGGCTTTCGTATTGCAAACTGAGGAAGAAAATTGTTTTTAATTAGCACCTTCCTAAGAACTGCTGATTAATACTGTTTTGTTTGGTGCAAAGCTTTCAGCTGAGTAATTTGTGCAGCCATTACAACAGTTTTGTTAGAGCAGGACTCCTGTTGTTAAACACAGACAGCAGATGATAATGGTGGAAGATGAGTTTGTCATGTAACAATTTACCTTATTGAAAAAGCTTTATATAAAACCCAATACAGTAGGTACCAGCAGCAATCACATATTTTAAATCCTTCCAAAATTGCAGTGTGCCATGCTTGTGTTTCTTTTTTTTTTTTTTCCAGGGACTAGAAGCAGATTTTATATCATTTATAAAATTATATACACAATTTAAAGGTGGTGTAGCATGGACAGACCACTTTCTCAGCAGCAGTTTACCTCGGAGCCGTAAAGTGGCTGTGTATTCAAACACTTTCTAACTACACAAAGCAGGTTGGAAAATGGAATCCTAATTAAATAATGTTACTCAGATGTAAATTTCCATTGGGACTGGATGTAGGGAAATAAGAATTGGTGTTTCTGCCTTAGGTGGGTTTATCACATATAGGATCTTCAAAAAAAAAAAAATCTTTCTCAAGGGAAGTTTAATTAACCGTTTTTTTTTCCCTTTCTCCCTGGAGGTGTTTTAACAGACTAGGGAAAAGAGTGCCCACTGAATGAGATCTGACCTGGGAATAAGAGACTGATTTCAGTGAACTCCCATCACATGGATATTGCACTAGCCAGAAGCATGGGAACTTTTTTCTTTTTTAAATAAAATGCAATGCTAAAACATATTTGCATTAAAATATTACACACACCAAAGCTGGTAAGAACTGTAAATTGTTGGAGTGGCGTAATAGAGCATGAGTTTTTTTTTTTTTTGTTTTTTTTTTTTTAGACAGGCCTTCGGGGTAATAACAAGGGTTGAGACTCACGACAGTGCCAAATAAGCTTTAGACAGCATAATAGTCTGCAAAGAAAGCCACAGAGCACTAATGTGAAGGAAGAGCTGTCCACCACATGCAGCAAAAATCACCAAAGGTCATTTTATGGTAGCAATTGTGACATAAAATTGGTGGTCATGCTACATGTCTAATACTCAGCACAGCTTTATAAATGATGGGCCCCTAGCGATGGCTGTCATTAAGTGCTTTCATCATAATAAACTTTAAACTGTTGGCTTTATGAATCGCCAGCTAGCTTCAGCTGTTCGTTGGATGGAGCTTGCAGTGCCTTAAGTGTGACAAGACCTATTAGGAATTGCAACCATGTTTCAAGCGTACTTGGCTTCCCCACTCCTGGGGTGATTGCAGCCTATTAAGCGGGCGGCTGGGAAGATTTTCCTCCAGCAATCTCTGATCAAGAGCTTTTTTGGGCTTTGACCTGCATTTCCTTCAAGACTTTCTCTGAGGAGTTTTATAAGAGCAAAACTCCAGAGGATTTATAGCCACTTCTGATTAATACCTTTCCAGTTTTTCTAGCAACTCTCCCACTGCTGCATAGAGAAAAGCTTTCATTGTTCCTGAGGTGCTTATTTGTGACCTTTTCTCTGCTTCCTGATTCCCTCTAACGTGTTCTCGCAGTGAAATCCTCGGGGTGGAACCATGACAGTTGGGGAAGTTGTTATAGCAGGAGAGACGGTGAAGGAAAGAGGGAGGGAGGCTTTTATATTTTTAAAGAATTCCAAGCCGAGCAGCCTGGCCCCGCCCATTTAAATGCCCGCTGTGACGTCACCGCCGCCCGCCGTACCCAACGCATCCTTAATGAGCCCTCTGTGTAAACCGAGCTGACACAGAAAGATTTCATGATTCAAATTACACTTTCTTTAACCTTTAGCATAGGAAAACTTTTAGTTTCTATAAATCGTACAGTGGCTTACCATCTGTCCTACTGATGTGAATAATAGATGTTTGGGGAAATCGCTCTTTAAAAACCCAGGGTATTTAATTTACAAAGGGCTAAATGCATATTTCAGAATAACTTAGTAAGGACTTTAATTCTTGTTGCTTTATCTAACTTGGAGGTCACCCCCACCCCAATTTTCTTCTGCTTGACTCAGATGTTTGAGAGATGGTAAAAAAGCTTTCAGTGCCTAAGTCCCTGTCTTAATACTCGTATAGTCTTTAAGCTAAGTAATGTCCTAAAGATAGTTAAGGGCATGTCTCAGGTGTGGACCTTTGCACAATTAAATTAGCAAACCTCCGGGGATCGGATTAGAATTCAGCCGGGAACCCCTGCGGATTCGCGGGCAGAGCCGAGTTCCTGAAGGGCAGGGCTCTAGCCAGGAATGCTGAGGCTCTGCCTGCTTGGTCGTCTCGGTCACAAACTTGACTTACCAGATAAAGTATTACAGGTAAACTGTTTCTTTCCCTGGAAGTAGGTTTCTGTGGCTGTCAGAGTGAACTGGAAAACCATCAGCAAATGTGTCAAGCTAAAAGGGAAAACGGCAGTTGGGGGACGCGTGGCTTTTCACGTACAGACGCACCCGCCCATCCCTCCCTGCAAGCCAGCCAAGGCTGGACAAGTGCATTCTGAGGCTGCCGCCCAGGTGCAAGGGGTAGGGGCGGGGCGGGCTGCAGAATGCCCCAGAACAAAGGCGCCTCCAGGGGCCTGAGCCGAAGTCACCTGCTGCCTCCAGGGCAGATTAAGGAGGGCTTCCGTGGGCCTTTGGAGGAAATGGTGCTGTTCTTTGGGAAATCAATTCGTCCCACCCTTAATAGGGCATTTTACCTTGCCTCTTTGGGAGTCCCAAGCAAAGGTGTTTCCAGGTCCCTCAAAACCAGTTATTAACTGGCCCCTATGTGAAGAGGCAGCACCTTCCTGTGCGTGCTCCTTCAATAGCCCGTGCCCCCTGAGAATCTTTCTGCTCTCTGCAACGTCTCACTTCCTTTCTCTCCCTCCTCTGGGCTCTCCCGCCCCTCTCTACTCAGGCTTCTTTCATAATTAGGCTGAAAGTGGAACTTTCCCCCACTCCCTTACTTTGAGATTTCTTTTTTCCCAGTGACCTGGGCTGCACTTTGCCCCCACTCCCTGCCTGCCAATCTCTTCAGGGTTAGGGCCTCCCTCTCTCACCATTCTCGCAGGCTCCCCCTCCTTGAGGGCTCCGGGAGGCCCAGCCTCCCAGAATCCGATCTCCTTCCAACACTGCAGCCCCCTGCGGAGGAAGGAAGAGGCCTCCTCAGAATGAATGGCTGGTAAGGAGGTTTTTAATTTGTCTGGAGCTACAAGAAAAAGGCCTCAGAGCAGTGTCCCTCCCTCACCTCGTTTGGAACCCCGTCTGCCTTCCGGGTGGTGGGCTCTGTCACCTCACGGCGCTAGGCCAGGTCCAAAGGAAACATTTGGCAGAGGAATCTGAAAATACTAGTTTGTTGTGTGGGGAATCGCCTACTCAATCTAGAATAACGTCTCGGCTTTGTAAATTAAATTCTTTTTATTATTGTTATTATTATTATTGTTTTATTGTTTGCAGTCTACCAATGTGAGAAATTTGGAACTTCAGCATGTTTCTGTCAGACAGGATAGAAAAATGAGCTCAGTCCATCACTGCCTTGATTTGCAAGCTGCCTTCTGATGGCTGAGCTCTCCTTGAGCTTGGGGGAATGTCATCATGCTGGTACCAACAGAGAAGACAGTATATTTAAAAGCTTTGCCCACTTGACCTATGGGTTCACCTCCAGGTACATTACCCTTCATTTTCCTTCACAGGCTTTATTTTTAGGAACAGAGGTCATAGCCTTGACTGGCCTATGTTTTGAGCGGAAGTTTCTCTCTCTCTCTCTCTCTCTCTCTCTCTCTCTCTCTCTCTCTTTCTCTCTCTCTCCCTCCCTCTCCCTCTCCCTCTCCCCTCTGTCTCGCTCTCTCTCTCTCACTCCGCCCCCCTCTCTCTCCCTCTCTCCTCTTTTTTCTTGGCCAAACCACTTATATAAGCAGCATCTTATGATGCCAGGAGAGAAGAGAATGAAGCAGCTCATGGCTCGAGCTGTCAGAGGTCTTTCCTCTCTCCACTGGGTGCCCCTGGTCTGCCCACTTCAGGCCCTGTAAGAGTACCTAGGCTGGGCAACAGAGTCCTCAGGGTCTCCAGCTTGCATTCCTCCAGGCTGTTAGTGTTTTTCTCTCCCCTCACAGCCAGGAGCTACTGCTAGCCCCTCCCTTCAGCCTCCCACCCCCAACAGACTAGATAAACCAAAGGATGATTACAATATTTTCAATACGAATATGATACTGAAGGGGTTTATCGAACTCTGTCGTTATGGTAGATTGAAAAAAATGACAACAATATTTTGCAGCTCCTCTCATCAAGAAACGGAGTCTATTTTTCTACCCTTTGATTCTGAACTTGACTTGGCTTACTTTGGTCACTGAGACATTAGTAAACATGAGTATAAGCAGAGGTTTGAAAATGACTTGCACCTTTGGGGTTTGCTCTCTTTGGATGCTTTTGGAAACTAGTCTATCTTTCTAGGCACTAGAGACATGTGGGCCCATTCACCTGGCAGACCTAGTTGCTGAGATAGCACCACAAGCCAGCCAGGTGGGGCAGCAGAAAAACTGCCCAGTTAAGTCCAGCCGAAATTGCCTACTCACAGAATCAGGAGCTAATAAATGGGGGTTTTAAGCACCTAAGTGTGGGGCAGTTTGATACACAGCAATAGATAACTGATACAGTCCTTGATCTTTTCTCTCTGAGGTACTTTTCTGCATCCATAAGAGTACCTTAAGGTACCAAAACTTTTGAGACAATGTTGCGCTTAAGACATCTTGAGTTACATTGTGACTAACATTTTGAAAATACAAAAAGAAGATGCAGGTCCCACCGGCCTCCCTCACGCACCCTTCAGAAAACCAGCCTATTACAAAGGCAAATCACTCAGGCTCCTAGGAGAGGGCGCAAGAGAAAATGGGCTACAGGAGAAAGTACAATGGACTCAATAACTAGATTCTAGCCTGGGCTCCATCAGTAACAAACTGATGATTTTAGACAAACTAGCTAATCTCTCTGGACGTCAGTTTCCTCAGCTTTGGACTGTATAATTTAATTTTCCATTTCATGCTAACTTCTAAACTATTCAAGATAAAAACACTCCATTATCAATCAAGGCCAGAGATTTCGATCACCTCGGGGACTTAGAATTCTCTGGTACTGCCAAGAAAGAGTTGTCCCACATTAGCTTGGCCCTAGAGAATGCTTAACACTTCTCAGGAGACTTACTCCCCTGAGGTTCTGGAATGACCACAACCTTTCACTGTGTTCTGCCCCACCAGGCTCCCCAGGCTGGTGCTGGAGAACAGCCTCAGGTACCTCTGTTTGGAAAGTGGAGGGGGGTGGGGCAAAGTCCTGCATTTTTTATTCACTTATCTGATGAATGTCTATTGTGTGCTGATCAACCTGTTAGATGCTGAGGGTCTGATAGTAAATAAGAAAGACCAGGTGGTATGCTTGGGCCCTGGGAGAAAGACACAATTGTTCTCCACGTGTAGCTTACCTTCTTAACGATAAACAAATGTGCCAGTACATTTATAAACTAATTATAAATTGTAATAAATTCTATGAGAAATGGATAGGGTCCTATTGGTAGAGAATAACTGAGAGGCCCTTGCTTCAGACAGGTTGGTTGGAGAAGGCCTCTCTGAGGCAGTCTCAGTTGTTCATTTGAGAAGGGGCATCATACAAAGAGAGGAGCTCAGGCAGAGAGAATGCCAATGGCAGGCCGGCAGGTAGGCCAGAGCTTGTTGCCTCTGAGGGATGAGGAGGCCCATGGAGCTGGGACCTTGTGAGGAGAGACGTGAGATGGCAAGGGCCAGACTGTGTAGGATTTAGTGAGTTTGGATTTTATTTGGAGTCGGCTGAGCAGCCATTGAAGGGTTTGGAGTAGAGAGAATGACATAATCAGATGTACATTTTCAAAAGATGGATCTGGATGCTGGATGGAGATTCGTTTAGAGGACGTAGAGATCCACTTAGGAGGCTCCTATAACATGGTGGTCCCTGGTAAAAGGAAACGACCATATGGACTGGGGACACAGTGACAATGGGGAAAGAGGGGCAATCTGACTCGAAGTGTGTGTTTGGCACAGAATCAAGAGGATTAGCTGGTGGCTTCCTCCTAAAATTTCCGGTGAAGATGTGGTTGGTCACTTTAAAAGTCTGAGTCTTCTGCTTTAAGAACACAAGCCCTCTCGTCCCAGTTATCTGCCTCACCCCACCAGTCAGGCCTGGGATCCATGTTGGGGGGGGAGGGGCAACCACAGAGAGGACGGAACCTCCACGTGCTTCCATTTCTCAGCATCACGATCTGCAAGTTTACAGGCACTTGGGATCAGGGATCTTCACGTCCTCATGGCTTCTTGGCTCTCGGACTGGCCCTGCCTCGCATGTCTTTTCTCTCAGAGAGGGAGGTAGCAGTGGATAGACAGGACATGGCTGTGGGATGAGAAATGCATTTCTGTTCTTTTCGCGGCTATAACCCCCAGGATGTAACCGTCTATTCATACTGTTGTTGTAGCCATCCAGCACTCTTGGGAGTACTCAGGGGGAGACTCCAGGAGGTCAGAGACTGGCCTCTGTCCTGGTCACGAGGCCACACCGAGCTCGATAGATGCAGAGCAAGTCATTGCCTATGTGGCAAGATTTAAAGAGCACAAGAAAGCTCTTGGGTAGGAAAGAAATGTGTCACTGAGACTTAAACCCCACCAGCAGACCCATCTACCAAATTCCACCATCTTCTCCTTAGCTCAAGGCAAGGGTTACTGTTAAAGGGAGGCTCCTCTTGGGAGAGGTGATGCTCTAATGGGCCTTGATATGAAAGATGTGAGACTAGGCCTTCATGGGGACAGGGTAGTGAAATGAGACGCGGGTGAGGAGAGGACACTGAGAACCTAGAGGAAGTAAAGGGGCCCTAAGACCTGGGGAAGGAGCAGAAGTCGGAGAATCCAAGTGGCAAAAGCCACTCGTCAGCTTCGCAATATTAACTGGGGCGAGTAGGGTGTCCTGATTCAATAGTGCAGGTATGTGACTGCGTGTTCTCCTATGCACAGGAAGAGGAGGATGAGGCAGATGGGGTCCCTGCCCACACGGTACTTATAAATTCGTAGGGGAGGCAGAGCATGTCCTCAAATAAAACAAATCCCTGGAAAAGGACTGGCAAAAGGTTATTAGAGATCAACAGAAGGAGCAGTTACATTACAGAAGAGGAGGAAGAATTTGTATTAGGCCTTGAAAATCCTAGGAGAAAGCATGGAGCTCATGAAGATTTCAGAAAATGTTTGACTTGGCAGCGATATGGGATTAACAAGGTAAAGATTCATTCCCTCCCTCATCCCACAGACGTTCATCAGGGCCTAACAAGAGCCAGGCGCTCCGGGGAGAGTCGTGAACCAGACAAACACATTTCCTGATCTCACAGAGTACATTCTAGTGGAGGGAAAAAAGGCAATCTACATGTACACAAATAAGACTGGTTTAAATCTGGGTAGATGCTGTGAAGACAATAAAACAAATGGATATTTTAGAAAGTAACTGGCCCTCCTTTGGATACAAGGTCAGGGAAGGTCTCTCAAAGGAGGCAGCATTTTAGTTGAAACCTAAATGAAAGAGCCAACCTTTGAAGACTGAAGGAAGAGCATTCCAGGCGGAGGCAGCAGCACGTGCAAAGGCCCTGAAGCAGCAACAAGTGCAGAGCCCTGGTGGGTGGAGCACGGTGAGTGAGCAGATGTGCAGGTGAGCAGTGTGCAGGACCTTGCAGGCCATAAAGGGGAAGAGGGACTTTATTTCAATGGGAAGCCACTCGAGGATCTTCAGGAGAAGAGTGATGTGGTCTTGATCTCTCTGTTTAGCAGCTCACTCTGACTGCTGCGAGAATGAAGGATGTAAGAGGGGAAGTAGGAGACCCCATGAGAAGCTGTTATAGTCATTCAGGCAGGAAGTGAGGGGAGAACACAGAGAGCCAGCTGAGGGCTGGAGAGTGAGGAAGGAGCATCTATCTGGCCCAGAGGGCTGGACTTCATCTGGGGGCAGTGGGGGCCATTGGGACTTCTGTCTGACCTGATGCGACCTTTCCAAGGACCTGGAGTGAAAATGTTCCTGCACTAGTGGAGGCAGACATGGAAGCAAAGTCTCAGGTTTGTGTTTGGTGTGTGTGCCAGGTGCAGGGCCTTACCTACGGCTCTGAAACATGAGCTTGGCCCTTCTGATGGGCCCTGAGAGCCCGAGGGCCAGTGCCTCATTCGCTCAGGCATGCTAGTACCTGGCGTGTAGAGGATGATGGACAGGAAGGAAGCTGGACAAGAGGTTGCCCAGGACATCTCTCTGGCCCCTTCTCTACCCTCTTCTAGGTTGACTTTAGGGATTGGCAGGAATGTCACAGACCTCCCAATAAGTATCTCTAAAAGTTGTCTTCACAGGTCACATTTACTACAGTCGTGGGACTGTTTAGAGGATGCAAACCCCAACTGAGGATTGGAAGGAACCAAAGGGAAATAATGGCAGCAGCTCACATTCCTTGAGCGCTTACCTTGTGCCATGCATTGCGCTCAGTCCTCTGACACTGTGGCAGTTAGTATCCCCCTTGTCATAGATGAGGAGCTGGAGCCTCAGAGAGGTGAAATGACCTGCCCACGGAGAGGGCAGCCGGCTGCCTGACCATCTCTGGTCTGGCACCATTTCTGCTGAGGAGACGATGTGCCCAGGCTACTCTGTGTGATGCCCTTGCCCAGAGGAAAGGCTTACGTAGAAAGATGGCTCATAGGTTCATTTGAATGCGAAGGGCAAGAAGGGTGGCATTGCCAATGCTTGGTTGTTAGACTGGTGGAGTTTTCAAAGCAAATCAACAGTTGAGAGCCATGTCTGAGCAGAGGGCCCTTAGCTCTGTGGCCATGATGTGCACAATTTGGCCAGATGCTGGACCATCCACTCTACCAGATGTAGGCACATCTGGGCCCAAACCACAGACGGATTGGGGGCGGTGAGCCACCCGTCATAAGTTGTGTGCCAAGCCTGCATTCCTGCCCGTCCCACCCTTCTTCCCCTCCCCCCACAAACATAGAGCCTGCCCGAGAAGGCGCTTTCTTTGGATTTCAGGCTTTGGCCTCCCAGGATCCCAAGTGGTAGCTGATGTTGGGGTGGTCCTGGTGACCAGTTTCTAAAACCACCTTACATGCTTTCTTTGCCTTGGGACTTAATGGCTAACCCCTAGAATGGACTTTGGGAACTTGTTTAGAATTTCTCAGGTGAAGTCAAGCACAGTGGCCTCAGCAGCTGCTCCCCAAAAAAGTCGCTTGTGGCCGGCTCAGGTGGGCTGAGATTAGGGACAGCAGATCAGCAATGCCAGAGACATTCCTTCTCTGTGTTCGCTTCCCGTCTTCATTAGCAAGGTAGAAATGACGTTTTAGACAGAGAAATCAAGTGTGTGGGCATGAGGGTTCACCCCCTTACACTGTGATTAAGCTGCTTCTGATCATCTGTTAGATGAAGACTATGAAAAATAAGGAAAACAGAAGCGATGAGGAAATAGAGCCAGCACATAAACTGGGTAGGATTGATGACCATCTCTGGGAGGACAGAATAAAGGATGAGTCTGCTCCAGGAAACAAGAGGTAAAAAAAACAGACCGAGAATCAGCTGACGGTGCTGTGTGTAAGGACAAGAAAACTTACCAATGATCCACGGAGAAATTATTCTGACTCTTGGAGCAGAGGAGCCCACACAGCTCCATCTCTTGGGTACCTATTGCTGCCTGGTTGCCAGGTAGAGGAGGAAGATACAGAAAATTCTATTCCCTTGCAGTATGTTTGACGTCACTGCAGCCATTTTTTTTTTTTTAAGTCAAGCATATTTAGACATTTCTTTTTCTTAGAGATTCTCTTGGAAGAAGCAAAGAAGGAGGAACTTGGGCAGGGTTTGTTGGCAGTGTACCATTGTCAGAGGACCTTTGGTCTTGAGTCACTTTAGGTGGGGACAGCTCTCATCTGAAAGCTCTATGTTGCTTGCAAGCAGATTTTAGTTGGCGGCATTTTCTTTTGTATGCTAGGATTAAACAACATTCTTTGATGGCAATTAAATAATAAAGATTTAAATTTTTTCCACCTTTGATGTCGGCAACAACAGCTGCTAACCTGACATCAACAATTCAGGAGACTTCCTCAGGTTTGCAGCACAGAGTCTCCAGAAAGGGGCTGAAGGGAAAGAGGTGTTTACTCAGTTCCTTCCATCCCAAATTAAATATTCAAATTGCGTTTGTTCTGAGGCATTGTTAAGGCTTGAGCTGTAATTTAATGGAAATGGCATTGTCCCCTAAATAAAGGTTTCATTAGGCCAACCCACAAAGTTTTCCCCTTATCCTCTGGAAGAAGCATTCTGGGTGACAGCCTACCCGTCATAATCCCCGCTTCAGATTTATTGTGACAAAAGACTCCTAATACAGCAAATGTTCGGGGGGAGGAGAAACACTTCCAAAACAAGGGGTCTCTCCCTGCCAGGCCAGGTAACAAAGGGTCAGGAGGAATTTGGTGGGGCCTCCTGGCCACCTGCCGGTTAAGCCCTCGGTCAGTAGATTAACTGCAGCTCTGACAGAGTGTTTGGAAAGGCGAGTTGCGTGGCAGAGCAAACAAAATTCAGACTGTGCTTTACACATGGTAATCCTAAATTTAATAAGAGCCTCACCACTGGGAAGCCAGAGCAGAAAAGGTAGCTGAGGTGTGGGGCTCCATTGTTCCCAGCCAGGGATGTCGCCACTGGTTCTGGGCAGCCTCTGGACCATCCCCTGGGGTCTGTGGCTTCAGCTAAGCAAGTTCCTCCCAGCCCCTTGGGTGAGTCTGCGGTTTTCCCTCCTTCCAGGGAAGGAGGGGCTTGTCCAGAGATGAATCACAACTTTGTTCCAAAGTCTCCGTAGAAGGCTTGGGTAGTCAGAAAACCACATGAGCCTCGAGCCCTGTGGGCTGCACCAGAATCTGCCTCTCTGACCTTCAGCTCACCATGGGAAGAGCTGAGGCTTCGGACAAGAGGCTGTGGGAAGCTTTGGGCAATGCTGACAAGGGCCTGGAGTTCTGTGCCCAGTCAGGTAGCAGACCTCCACGGTGCGCCATACGTGGGGCTGCACTGTGGGCACATATGGGTTATTTCTTAGCTGAAGGAATGTTTCTTTTGTGGCCACTTTCATGATCATTCATTCACGCAAGATATTTATTGAGCACCTGCTATAGGCCAGCACTGTGTTCAGGAGCTTAGGACATCAAAGTGAGCAGAAAACAGACATGGCCTTGCTCCACAAATATTACAGATGAAGGAGAATGCTGTAAAGGAGAGAAAAGTTGTTCCATGAGCCCACACAACAGAGGAACTTGACTGAATTGGGGGAACAGGCAACGCTTTTCTGAGGAAACGGTGCTGGATCCTGGATCTGAGATCTCAACTGTACATAAGGGCTAAGCCAGGCTGGGGACAGGAGCAGATGGAATGAAAGACAAAGGGGAGCCCCCTTGGTGTTGCTGAGACTCTCAGGCCCTGAGGTGAGGGGGAGTATGGTTGTCCAAGGAAGGGCCACCTCATTCTGTCTCCTGGGGACCCCAGACCTGTGCAGGAAGACATTTGGGAAAACGAGGTCCTAATTTATGTGTACTGTTGTAAGAGTGAGGGCCACAAAATGCTGAAAATCTTCAAATAACACTTTCCTGGGAGACTCTAAACCCCGGGTAGATCTCCTGGCTTAGGGAACCAAGCTGCTCAAAGATGGAGCAATTAGAATTGTAAAAAAATAAAATTTTCTGAATCTCCTTATAGTTCAAGATGGTGAACCCAGGATATGTATTTGCTTCCCATCCTTCTAAAATATCTTGCTAAAATAAAGTTTTAGAATTCCAAAAAGATATAAATCCACAATATTAAAGAGGGGAGGAGGAGGCCACTACCGAATAAGATATGTAAACAAATTTCTGGACTATATCAAGTGTTATGGGAGCAGTTATTAGAGGAACCCACTGAAGGAAGCCACACGCAGATGCTCTGTGAGAGGCAGCAAGGACATGGGAGCCAGGTGATCCAGGACATCGCAGAAAGGTTCAAGGAAGCCGACTCACGCAAGGTTAATGCACGCCACCTATAGTTCTTTTGTATTCAACACCAAATGATCACCAAGGAGGCACAAATGGGGAATGAGGAGAACCAACAGCACACAGGAAATATATGAAAAGCAGAAGAATCTCACTCCTGGGCAAAGAGATTCAGAAAACTGAAGATCACTTTACATTTTTAAAATAATTCTCAGGGTTGGGAAGGTAGTACCTTCTAAAAATGGGGTTTGGGGAAAAGGAATGAGCTCTTGGAAATTAAAAATGCAACGGGTGAAATAAAATATTCAGTAGAAGAACTAAAAATTTGATGAACTCTCAAGCATTGAGCAGAAAGATAGAAAAAGAAAATGTGAGTGAAAAAAAAAAAAAAAAAGACAGGGGAGTAATCCAATATCTAACGAATATGAATCCAACAAGAAAAAACTAGAAATTGAATGAGAGAGAATTATCAAAGAAAGTACAGAAGAAAATTTCCCAGGGCTGAAGAAAGACTAGTCCTAACATTGGAAGGGCCACTGAGTTTCCAGCCCAATGACTGAAAAACACCAACAACTAGATGCATCCCGATCAAATTTCAAAACACTAAGTATAAAGAATTGACTGTAAAAGGCTCCAAAGAGAAAGAGCAGGGCACCTACAAATGGATGGCAGTAAGATTGGTGTCAGACTTCTCCTCAGCAACACTAAATGTCAGAAGATAATGGTGTAATGCCTTCAAAATTCTGAGGGAAAATTGTGTTCAGTTTGGAATCCCATATGCAAACTATCAGTCAAGTGGAGGACAACATAAGGGTTTTCAGACGAACAAGAGTACATAGAGTTTGTCTCCAACATGCCTTTTCTGAAGAAGTTGCTGGAGGCTATCCTTTAGTAAAACTTAGGGTTTCCAGGTGGGAATTCCCATACCTTCTCAGGAAGTTTTTTCACTTTCCCATTCCCGAATCCCAAGAAAAGTTGGTCGGGAAATCGGGAAAATCGGCTTCTTGAACCCAGTAATACCCACAATGGGAAATAAACATACTACTCACAATGTATCTCTTAGACATTTTTCCTATTTATCGCTAGGGTTTCCGGGCGGGAATTCCCACCCGTTCTCTGGAATTTTTTTCACTTTTCTGTTCCCAGATCCCGAGAAAAATTGGTCGGGAATTGGGAAAACGGCTCTTTGAACCCAGCTGGTTGGTAGTATAAGCCGTCACTTTGTGGAAACGATTCATCACAGAGTACAGAAAACAGTTTATATCTTGGGATTCAGTAACGGGAAAGCGAAAAATATTCCTGAGAACACGCGGAAATTCCCGCCTGGAAACCCTAGTAAATACTAGGACATAAGATGGAAGAAAGAAGAAAAGCTGGAATGTAACCTACGAGAGCAATAAGGAGAAGTCTCCAGATGACAGTTGTGTAGCAGCCTGGACAGCAACCAGCCCACATTGGAACAGGATCACAGAGGACTCTGAAGAAAAGAGGAAGGCAGTTCTCAATAGATTAGATAAAATAATTAATAGATTTAATTTAAAATAAGAATATAATAGTGAGTAATGCAAGAAAAAAAGAGAGGCAACTGAAAACTCTGGGTGGGGGGAAACTGGTAAAAAAGTTGAGATATAAGCACGAAGCAAACTAAAAATGACATGATATACCGCTAATGATAAAGTGTCATGTGTGAGAAATAAGAATCCATGTGACTTGGGGCTAAACATTGTCCTTAGAGAGGCTCAGTATAACAACATTGACTTAAAGAGCAGGATGTGTAATCCTAATAGTACTACCGTTAAATAAAAATTACATAATAATAGCAACAATAAAGTAAATATGATCAGTTTCCCATTTTAAGAGTCAACCTTTAGATAACGCTGAATAGACCAGGTTGTGTAGCGGGAAGGAATATAAATGTTAACAACTTTATCAATGTACAAGTATAAGCATAGTGGCATAAGTGGGACATGGAAAGGGAAAGAAAAGGCAGAGGAAAGGATAGGATATTAGTAATATCTCAACTTACAACGTAGACAGTCAAGGGGCACTGCTGAAAGTTAATGGATCAATATATACAAGGTTTAAGCATTTCATTAACGTACTAAGGCAAACAGAAAAATGCAATGTAGTATAAATACTGAACATTAAAATTCTTTCACACTCAGAATTCCATAGATACTGTCTAGCAGGTCGATAAATGTGTAAATAGAGATATAAATACATTAGAGGTATAATGTATGTAACTTTATACATGATATGGGGGGAATTGCCAGTAAAATAGAATATTATGGAATATTTGGGACATATTCATTGTTTATTTGAAATTTAAATTTGATGGGACATCCTGTTCTTTTTTTTTTTTTGTCTGAATCTGGAAATCCTAGATCCATCAGAAGCACTAAAGAGCGACTAGATCAAACAGGTTGCCTCTGAGCACCAACTGATGATGGGAGAAGCTGTACCACTCTTATCATAAGCTCGTATGTACTATTTGATTTATAACTACGTGTGTGCATTATTTTGCTAAGAATAGAAAATATTTCAAATGTCTTCCATGCATGTAGTAAATCAGTTCCTTGTTTTGAATATGTCGGAGGACGCACATGATTTTCATAGCAAATCAGCAATATGCTATCCTACTGAGCAAATTTCAAGCAAGTATTTAAAGAATATGGGTTTGAGATAGCCATATTGTAAATTCATGCTGTAAACCTGTCAGACCCTACAGGTCTTGGGTACTTGGCCCAAGTATGTGCCAGATGCTGTGGGTCCCTGAAGTTTTAGGAACATGGAATTTAGTGAAGAGGCAAGATATATGTTGTGTACAGAACAGCTAACCCTCTAAGGGAGGTTGGCTTCCATTACTAGAAGCCAAATGATGAAATAAAGTGGTAGGTGCTCAGTGCTACAGAGGCGTGGCTGACAGAAAAGACTAAAGGCAGGGCCGGATCCGTGATAGAGGTGGAACTTACAGGAGGAGGAATGGGATTTGGAAGAGGAAGAGACAGGAATTCCAATGCTTGCTTTTGAAGTCTCTGTTTGAAACTGCTTCTTAGCAAAGGAGCAGGTGTCTATTCCCCAACATTTACATATGTACCCCAAGAAACATTCCTTTTTTGTGGGAATGCTGCCTCACCATTGCCATGGTCCCCAACCTTAGAAGGGCCACTTGATCTGTTGGTAAATATCAAAGAACCTTTTCAAAGTGATGATTCAGTGGTCAAAAGACAACTGGGATCCACAGTTGTGGTCGGGTCTGGGCAAACCCTGGCCAGAGGTCTCCCAGCCTTGGCAGGTTAAGCCCTCGGGAAGAGTTCTTTCCTGGATAACTACATGCCAGGTGTGGACCTCATTTAGATCCTGATTTGCAAAACCATCTGTAAAAGTCCATTAATAAGACAAATGAAGAAATGTGAACATTGGCTTAATATTGGATGATAAAATTTAAGAAACTACTGACACTTTTTGCGTAATAATGGAGTTATGGTTATGTTTTTAAAAGAGCCTTTATCTTTTAGAAACATTGTCTGAAATATTTACAGCTGAAAGGACATGATATATGGGATTTTGCTTCCGGATAACCCAAATGGGGTGGGGAGGATGGGGAAGGGTGAAACAGTGTTGGTTATGAGTTGATACTGGTTGAAGGTGGATGATAACATAGGAGCTCATTATACTCTTCTGCTTCAGCATACGCTTGAAATTTTCAGGAATAAAGTTCCTCACTTAATATTCCTTGCTCTCTCTATAGACAAGATAACAACACCTTAGACTTATTTGACCTGTGTGGTTTACATTTACATCCCATAACTCGTTTGATCCTTACACTACCCCAGTTGGGCAGTTGGGACATTTCATTGATGAGGAATCAGGAAAGGACAAAGGTCCACAGAGACCTTGACGTGGAGAGAGGATCTTTCCTCCTGTCTCCTAAGTGTAGGTGGCAGAGGTAAAGCCATCTTCCTGTGATTTGTAAAACACTGTACCTTTTTGTGTGTTCAATAATAAGCCCCTCTAGTACTTTGTTCAGGTATTCAGTATGTAGCTGTTGAGCATTTGCTATTTGTCACACTTTTTGGGGGTGGCAGATATGGAGCCCAGACATTTTTTTCCCCCTTCAAGTTCCTCAGATCATTTTCCAAAACCAAATGGATGTGTCTCCCTAAATCTCCAGACTCTTTTCCTTGGAAACTCCCTAAACTCTGTAGAAAGCACAGATGGGCAATACTACCACACCCCCACCAACACCCAAGAGCTTTCTGTCCCGACCCTGCAGACCAAATCACAGGACAGAGCTCCCGGTGATTCAGATCACTGCAAGTCTTGTCCTCTGGGAAGAGCCAGCAGAGCAGGGCACCTGTGCTTGGGACCAGAGTATCTTCCTATGACCTTTGCTAGAGTCCCCCAAACCAGAGGCCTGAGCACCCCTTAGCTTGCCACTGTCTTCCATGTGGCAGGCCCCCCGCCCTGCCCCCACTCCCCCGCCTCTTGGTCCCCCCTGCCCCCCTCCCCCATACACACACTGCTCAAGAGCAGCTGCAACCTGACAAGTAGCTGCCTCACCACTGCAAAGGTCCCTGCCTCTCCCTCAGCCACTCTCCCTTCCCTAGGATGCTGGACTCTTTCTTCTCTCAAGTAGGTTGCTCTCCCCATCCACCAAACACACATCTCTCCAGGTATTTCTGTTGCATGGACAGCTTCCTGTCAACCATGCGTGTTGTGGTTTCTCCTCAGCATTCAGTCTCAAGTTGCCCCTGTCCTTTCTTCTCCCCATGGGGCTAAAACAACCATTGCTGAAGTCTCTAGGGACAACACTATGAAGGGGACCCACCCATGATGGACTGGATGCTGAGGCAGCCACTTTTCTGATTCTGGCCTTCCCCAACTGCTTTCCTGCAGCCCTTCTGATTCTTCCTTTTCCCCTTCCTCTGTCTTCCTCAGGCGATACCTCCGCTCTGTCCCTCAGGCTGGCCAATGATTGCAATGCTCTGTCTTCTCAGACTCACTCCAGAAGATCCTCTACTGTCTGAGGGGCTGGCCTCAGAGCCTTCCCCAACTGGTGGGTTCTGCCCCTCTCCCAGTCAGGTTTGGCTCTTCCTCCAACTTAGCTTGGGCCAACTCACTGAGTAGGGACAGCCAGCTCCACGTCAGGGCCTTCCCACTCTTCAGAATTCTCTTTCTGGATCTTGCATTTTACATTTGAGGAGGGTTTATTGAGTATTTACTATATGCCAGGGACTCTGTTCGATACTTTCATGTGTCATTTCATTGAATCTGCCTAACAAGGATGTGGGCACTATTATTTTAGGTTTAGAGAGATGACTGGGCTGGTAGAGCTAATATTTAAACCCAGGCGGTATGTCTTTCCATAGAGAGCTTAAGGCTGGGTGAAGAGAGTAACAGCTACCACTGGGCATGAGGAAATTCAAGCTCTGCTTTCAGCTCTGCCATGAAACAGAGGTGCGATCATAGGCAGATCATTTCACCTCTGTGAGCTTCACTTTTGTCATCTTAAGAATGTGTGTTGGGGAGGCACTCTCTCGTGAGAAACAGTACAACGCGGTGATTAAGTGTGGGGACTTCAGTGCCAGATTGCCTGGGTTCCAATGACAGTTCTGCTATTTGAGAATTATCTAACCAAATTACCGTCTGTCTCCGTTTCATCATCTGTAAAAAGGGTATGATAACAGCAGTACCTATCTCATGAAGGAATGGTGAGGACTAACGGGTATATATCAAGTAGTTAGAACACTGTCTAGCATGTAGTGAGTGACATTAGCCGTTATTAATATTATTTTTATTATCTTACCTAATGGTCTCTTCCATCAAAATTCTATGATTTTAGGATGCATTAGAACTTTTAGCACAATTGTTAATATAGCCATGATTTCCATGTTTAGAAGTTAGGGAGTAAGGGCTCTTATCTTTAATAACAAGAAAAAAAACCCACTTGTATAGTAATTCACTCCTTTCAAAACATATGCACATATATTGTGTATTAGGACCTGATAACTCTGTACATTTGACCAGCTCTTCACAATAATCAATACATTTGAACTCACAGCAGCTCATTTTGGCCGCACCCCACACTGGGAGGCGGGTAGGATAGGAAGTGTGCCCAGTCAGAAATGAAGAAACTTTACTCAGCTGTCATAGGTGATTTACTCTAGGTCACACATCAATGGGTAGTGGAACCATTCATGAAACGGAAAAATCCTAATTCCTGGTCTATAAATCTTTTCACAAAGAAATCTCTCTTGTTCTGTGAAGTACTTTGTGCTTATACATGTGTTGGGTCCCCCATAGACCTGAGGTGTGGAATTCTCCAGGTAACGAAAAGATCTTTCCTGTAACCAAGGACACAACCTGTCATTATCTAGAATCAAATACCCCACTCCACAGGATTGTGGGTCCCTAGGGTCACTGCTACCTCACAGAGTGAAAAATGTGAGGGCCCTGGGGACAGAGAGACCCTGGTTCTCATCCCTACTATGGCACTTGACTAGCTTTGTGGCTTTGGGAAAATCACTTAAAATTCTCTCAACCCCTCTTAAAACTGGGGTTGAGCATAGCCACCTTCTAGGGAAGCTGTCAGAATTGGCATTAACATGCAGAGGCATCAAGTAGGCATTCAATAAATGGTAGTTTAAAAAAAAAAAAAACAGAATTCAAAAGCTCTTTTCTCTAAAAGTCCAGCATGGCTGACAGACCCAGCTTCTGGTTTCATTCTGTTTCTCCCAGATGCTGGCTGGAAGGCAGCAGGCAAAGCAGACAGGTGACTTTAAGTCATGAAACATATATTCTCACCTTGGGCACCTGCTGTTTTTAATGACTAAAATTTTTCCCCCTGATACAGCCATCATTTAGCAAATACCAGGGCTAGTTATTAATTTAAAAACATGTTCTGCCGGTGCTTACAGAAACTGCCATTTCCCCCCTTGGGAATGAGTTTTTAGTTATGTTTTTAAAATTAGCTGGCGCTTGAATTTCATTTTCCATCCAAGCTTCCCTGTTATCTGTAAGGTCACAGAAACACGTAGGCCGCGGACAGTCCAATCCCAGATATTAGGCTCTTGGAATTAAAAGCTGAAATAAGTAAATAAAGAGAGAATGCCCAGGGATTTTTTCAGAGCAGAAAGCCGGTCCCCAGCGAGCTGCAGGAGCCAGGTTTCCTCCTTAAGTGGCTCTTCCCTTACATTTTGAGGTGAAGGCTGAGGCAGAGGAGGAGGAAGAGAAGGTAAAAGGCCTGTGACCTATATCGTCAAGGTCTGTTTCTTCTCTGCTCAGCAACAGGAAAGAATCAGAATGCATTCTGGAGCAAGAAGAAAAAACCCAAGTGCTGATTGTCCCTTTTTAAGCCATTCCAATCACAGGCTCGCAGTTAAAATAATGCTCACCTACTGCGTTTCCAACTGGGCCATCTACCTTTTTCGCTCGCAGGGTCAGGCCCAGTCAAGCCTGATGAGGCTGCCGCAGGCCCCGTGAGCTGCGCTACAGGCCCGGCTACACCTGTTTATCACCAAGCCGCTTCATTTCCCTTCCCCTCCTCCCTGCTTGAAAAGGAGCATTAATTAAACCGGTAAACAAGCCCGCTCCCATTCTAAATCAGAGCTGCAGGCAACGGAGAGATAACTTGGGTTCCCGAGAAGAGGGATTTTCAGTTAATTTATGGAATCCACCGTCACTCTCTCTCGGAGCAGCCTGCTCCCCGCTTAACGGGGAAATTGAAGCAGACAGCCTTTGTCTAAACACTTCTTTTGCCCAGAATATCTTAATTTTTCTATTTGAATGTTTAATAAGGTTTGGGGTGCTTCCTTTTTTATTTTCATGGTGCAGCCGTTTGGGTGTTATCACTTGGCTGGTGGCTGCAGGGCACCCGTACTCCTGGAGAGCGGAGGAAGGACCCGTTGTTTCAAACTGCCTCCGACAGCCTGCGAAAGAGGGAGGCAAGGGTTGGGGATGGATGGGGGGTGAGGGGGTCCCGAAGTCAAGGAGCCCAGAAACGCATTTCCCACAGACAACATTCTTTCCTTTTTTAAGTTACCCCAACACCTTCCGCGCTTGCTCGGGCCGGGGAATGCAGCCTGAGCCCCGGTGCCCACTTTTCTTTACCTCCTGGACCACCCCGGCCAGAGCGCTGGGCCGCGCCCCCCCTGCCCCGCTGCCCCGCGAGCGCAGGTGCAACTGCGTTCGTGACCCCAGCGGGTCTTGGGGGGTCCCTGTTGGCCAAAGGGCTGGGCTACCGCTCATTTCCGGCCGCTGCTGCGAGAACCCTATGCTGCCTAAATTAATTCCTCCAAGAAAGGGGCCTTGTATGTGTCTTGTTCCCCACTGAGACCTGGAATTCCTCAGTTTAAGTGGGAATCACATTGAAATTGCGTTTTCATAAGATTATAGACAGTCCACGAAAAAAAACCCTCTGTAAGTCTTTGTCATTTCCTATGTAAACCTTTGTTAAAAAACAAAACAAACAAACAAACAAAAAACAACAACCCCCCAGAATGTCTTATACATATTTCAAGTCAGCCTGCTGCTGCAGGTGGCATATCCAGTAATCATGTTGACAAATTAATGGCAGAGAATTAGTTGTACATTAAAGATTTAAATTATATTATGCAGCACACATTGTCATAAAATGATATAAAACAATAGGAAAATAAATGTAAATTCATTCAAGTTACTGACATGTAAAACACCAGACTGACGTCTGTACAGTTAGCGACTTGCTCAGCCGTCGGGGTGCAGCCCGCAATGCCGACGTCCCTGCCCAAACCAGGGGCGAGGGCCGCGAGGGTCTGCAGGAGGCGCTTCCTTCGCCGGCCTGGCGTGCCAAGGGTTAAGTGGCGCCGGACTGCAGCCCTCCCTGGGCTCCCCTCCCCTGTGTGCTGATTTTCAGGCCCACCGAGCCGCCCTAGAAAGTTTTCAATTCGACGGGGCTGGAGCATTTCAGGAGCTGAGCTCCTTAGAAAGAGCTTCAGGGCCCTGAGGGCCGCCTTGCAGGGAGGGGGCGGCTTGCCCGGTCCTGGACACGCTAATTACAAGGATTCGGTTTCCTTGGTCTGAAGGAATGCATTACCTGCAGCAAAGAAGGGACTGTCTCTCAGGAAGGCCCGAGAGGAAGCTGAATGCCCCAGTGAATTCCAGCCCCATCCCTAGGTTTATACCCACAACCCCAGCCCATGCTGAGAGACTAATCGCTTGGCCATTGTCAGGGCTGTTGTCCAATCAGCCCCTGAATAGCAAAACTTCACAATGCGGAGTATGAATTAGAGGGGAACAAATGTGGATGCAGACTTTTTTTGCAACAATACCTAACTGAGCCTTTCAGACAGGACAACGGATGCACAAAAGCTCGACGGAAATTGGAGTAACTTTTGGAGGCCCTTGTAGCTCCCGTCAATAAGCGTTAGCTCCATAATGGCGGCATGGGCCTCCCCCACCAACCCCCCTTCTCTGTGAGATGGCTCAATTGTTCACGGGGTGGGGGAAAATTGTCATAAAAATTGGGCATTTTTGTTGTTCTTGTCTTGGAAACGGTGGCTCTCTGTTGAAGACGGCCAAATGGATTTGTGTCCCTTTTTGTGTGAATTGTAGATTTGGTCATTATTTAGCCCATGGTAAAGTACTGACAATGTCCCCTCCCTCCCTCCGCCCACCCCCAAATGAACAGAATAGCTTCTTGAGCTATACAAATGTCAGGTCTCTGTTTTAAAATTTAGCTTTGTTTACCCAACAGAATGGAATTCATTATTGTGTAAAAGTGGTTCCATTTTCTGATCTTTTTATTCAAAATGTTGAGAGTATCAAAAAGCTCATTTGAAGGTCACAGGTTTATGTATCTATTCTCTTAAGTGTTTTAGAAATTCATATGGAGGACACAAAAGGTGGAAAATGTGAAAACATACTGTTCATTGTTTATCCTAACCTTGCCATGGTTATTAGATAAATGAATGTAGGGGGGGAAAAATGGCATTAAAAGCCATTGTGAACTGGGAATTTTTTTCCCCCTGAAGACTGTTAATTTTAGCCCTTGATCTGTAAAGGTCAATTTCTAATTCTTTTTACTGTGCAGTTTATATAACTTCTGCATTTCAAGTCTATAAAAAGCTTTTGCAGACTTTTCATAATGTAAGTAGCAATTTATTTCATTACGGTTTGAATTTTTTATGTAATTCCTATGGACATTTTGATGAAATTGTCAGGCTTAAAAGCTGTAGTGCTTTTCATTTGGGGGGTGTGGACTTCTTTTTTTTCCCTTTTTTTTTTTTTTTTTGCTCCGATCCATTCTTGCTGGATAATTTAAAATTAGTAAGATTAATCAGTTCAGTGATTCAAAAGCCACACTTTGGTTGGAACAAGGTCTGAGGCAAAATTATTTTATTTTTTATTAGTAAATGATTTAAAAGGTCTTTTCAACTAGTTATCTGAAGCCGATATTTAACTGTTACTTATTCCACTAATTTCTATCTTTTGTTAAAAGAACTTTCCAGCCTAAATCTCCTCGCTCTGTCCCATGCTAATTGCAGCTTACATTATATAAATGGCTTTGTAAAGAAAACTATAACTCCAAGCCTTGAAAGTTGCGTGTTTCTATTTGCTCAAACTTGATGCACTTGTTTGGAGAGGGTCATTGCAGGGAAAGCTGTGTAGCTTGTAAGAATGTCCTGGATAACAAGCTTAAACAGAACCTTTTGTTGTGCTTAGTATTCTCAGGACTCCAAAATGAGGCCTCCTTTTTCTAACTGCGGGCTGAAGTGGTTCATTACTGCTGTTTCCTCCGCCAGGCCAGGGCTCAGCCATTCCTACTACTGAAGGTCTGTAACTTCCTTAAAAAGGAAGAAGGAAAACATGGCCCAGAAAGGTCTTGTTAGCACTTCCTATGTGAAATTAGCAGCTTTCTAAAAGGTACAACTCCAATTACCTCACATTGTGGAGGCGAGCCCAAACTCAACAATACGCACAGCCTAGCAAGTGACATTCTGTCTTTCTAGAGTTACTTCCCTAATTAGGAATGAAGAAGCTCTATTCTGCTAAGTGCATCTATTTACAGTGGCCACAATGCTTTAACTTGAGCATCCTTCTCAAAGACCAGTGTTAAAAAACACAAGTGCTCTTTTCGCCGAGCAGGCTATGGTGAGGCGACACATTCCTAACGGTTACGCCCTCAGGAAAAAAAAAAAAAAAACCGTGTAGCCGCTTTGGCAGGATTGTTAACACTTCAGGATTCATTTTCCACAATAACGCCCCTGCCCAGAGAGCTCTGGGAATTACAGTGGACAATGGGGAGGCATTCTTAGGAGGGTCTAATGATGGAATAAAAAGAAAAATATTTATTGCTTTTGACAGTTCCACAAGGGGCAAAAATCCTTGTCGTGACTAAAGTTTCTCTAGCTGGTGGAGGAAGGGAGCTCACGGGGACTCAAACAGTTCCACTTCCTTTGTTAGGAAGCTGAGTACCAGGGCCAAGCTGGGAAATTAAAGATTAAGTTCATTAAGGTAAGATAATTGTGTGGAGGCATTGTTGTTGATACAGGTGGGGCGATGGAGACTGGGGCAGGAAGCCCATTTACATGGAGGGACGACCCATTAAACAGGCTTTAGAGACATGCAAGGCAAATATGTTTATTATTTGCCTGATGACTGACTTATGCTTTCACTGTTTCATTAGTCAACAGGCCCCCCAAAGGAGGGCCAGGACTCCCTGCTGGGACCCAGGTGGAAGAGCAGGCAACGCCAACGCAGCCTCTGGAAAGATCCAGTCCTGTGGACCCTCCTCTCCCTCCAGTGCCGGTCCTCACCCTAAATTTCCTTCAGTCCCTATCCACACCCAACAAGCCCAACTCTCCTGGCTGGGTAGGGGGTACAATGCTCTCCCACCTGAGGTGTGTCTTTGGGTCTTTCTGGACACTGATCAGAGATGTTTGTACAGAAGAGCGCATTGGATGCCCTTTCTAAAGAAGGCATTGCTCTCTCTCCTCTCAGTAGAATCTGGTGACTGAGTTTTCAGTCAGGGAGTTTATCAAACGCTTTCCTTCCCCAGTGTCACTTACCTCCCCAGAAACTATTTTGGAAATCTGGGCTGCGTATCTTTCTTTTCGTTCTTTTCAAAAAACCACACCAAACATAACCCCCGTTCCCCCTACACACACTGATACACCCTCTCTACTTTGTTATTGCAAACTGTCTTTGTTAGGAAGAGCCCCTCGCTGACGTGGAGACCCATAAATCCTGAGAACTTTCTAAAGAAAAAAAAAAAAAACAACTGTAAGGCAGTTTAGTGGAATTTTTGTGACCATGGGGTCCATCCCTGCGATTCACTTGAAGGGAGAGGGTAGAGAGGGAGGTGCCCAGATTGTGGTCAAATGGCTGAGAACATGTCTGGTGCAGTGTTCAAGAAAATCATTCCCACGCAAGCTTCCCTTCTTTTCTCTGCGTCTTGGGCAGAAAGAGAAAGGTCTTTACTTTTGGTGGGGTCAGTAGTTCTATTTCTGGTGAGATGGTGAGGAGTTGAGAAAAGCAGTTAGAGTTGGAGATGTCTTTGATAACAGATATCCTGAAAAGGAAGCCTTGTTTATTTGCTGGATAGGGTCATTTAGTATACAAAACTCACCAGCTTTCCTTTCTTTCCCCTCCCGCCCTTCCTCCAGCCCCCCTCTGAGGAAAATAAACAGTGTTGTAATGATTTTGGTAAATAGAATTCTTTTTAAAGCCACCTGATCATGGGGAGGCATTCTGTGAAGACCCTAGGATTTAGTTAATGTTGGTGTGTGAAAAGAAGGCAATTTTAGAGAGGTTTTAAAAATATACATATGTATTTATATATGTATATATATTTAAACATATCTGTACACGTAATCACATGGTGAGAAGATTTTTCAGGAGTTAAGAATGAACGTGTTTTGATTCCTTCAGATTCTATCATGTTGCCGTATTTCTTCTTGTTTTAAAAGAAAGGTTACATTAAATTGTTGATTTCCTTTAGCCTGTGAGGCATCTATCATGTAGAGTGAAACGGAGAGTCTTTTAGTTATTATCATAGATTATATCAGAGAAGTTTTTGAATAAAACATCTTCGGTGTAATGTGTTTATCGGTTTGGGCAGAACGTGAAGTAACTCAGAAGCAAGTAAGCAACATTTACCAAACTTCTGGGTGTTTTTCTCCTCTTGTGCTTATGTCAGGGTTTCTTTTTATTTATTTCTATAAAGTGTCTTTTGTCCTTGAGAATGTTGAATAGATTTCTTTCAAAAGTTATCAGAGACCGGTCTGATAAATCAGATGAGAAATTAGGAACATCTGAGTTATTTTCTAAGATGGGTTAATGAAGAGATGAGGATTTGCATTTTCTTTTAAAGACCTAATGAGCAAGCAAAACAGACGAGTGAGGAAGGCTCAGAGGCTGTCACATTGTGATTTATCAGAAAGCAGAAAGGAAAATGTGATACAGACAAGATTCCAGGCTACGGCTTACTCGAAATGTGTTAACTTTTTGAGAGCAAGTGCGTAATCATTGGTCTTTTACAAGTGAAACTATAGCTTGAAAACCTTGTACAATGTCTTCAGCACCTAAATATTTATCTCCATAAACAGCCCTTTAATGGAAAAGCAACATTGTTGTGTCAATAATCAGAAAAGAAAACACTGCTTCCTAAAATAGTGGAAATACATTTATGTTTTCAACCCTACTGAGATTGTTAAACCTTTTAAATAACAGGCTTTTTCTTTACTGCTAAAAAAAACCCCAAACACAAAAAAAAGAAAACAAAAAAAAAGAAGCCTGTCTGTCATCACATTGTCATATAGGAGTGAAGAGTCATTTTGGAAATTATTTTTAAGTTGGAGGTTCTTAGAACAATCACCTTGACTTTGGAACTGTGATTGAAGTTGGTGACAGGATGAGAGTGAAGGGATGGCACTACATCTCGCAGATGTGCTTCCCAAATTTCTTGGATGGGGAAGAATCCCAGGACCCCTGGGCTTTGGCTCCATCCTTTGCTTTACAGGGTGATGAGGTCCAGGAGGGCGACAAACAGGAACAGCCAGGAGGATTCGGAAAAATCCTATAAAGACTTCTCACCAAGCCATGAGTGCTTTGAATATTTCAGGCTATTTGCATCACAATTTCTGGAAATTCTGTGGAACTTTTTAATTTTATCTACTTAATAATGATGTTTTAAAAACTTCCTACTCATAAAGAATGTTTATGAGCTCTTTTGTATTTTATATTTGATATGAAACTATGAGAATATATTGTGTTGAATTTTAATGAAAGCTATTCAGTTGCTATTCCCTAGCCTCTGCAGTTTTTTTATTAAGCAAAATTTGCATAACAAAATTAACCACTTTAAAGTGTACAATTCAGTGGCATTTAGTACATTCACAATGTTGTGTCTGTAGTTTATTTTTTAGTTATAATTTTTCCCAGTTGTAGAATCACCAAGTGTTTGTAGAACACTTATTAAATACTAATATTCATTCAGCAAGCATCTATTGATCAAATTATTCCAAGAGTGGTGCTAGGCTAAGCACTGTTGGGGGTAATAAAGATGAAAAGGGTCTGTCATGCCCTCAAGACATTGTTTTGTGTGTGTGTGTGTGTGTGTGTGTGTTTTAATTTAGCAGAAGTAAAACATGTGCTACAGGCATCAATAACTTTAGTCAGGAAGTACTGATTTTTATTAATAAACTTTATTCAGCCCCACAGAGTTTTATCCTAAAACACTACGATATTGCAGAATATTTCTCAACATTCGCCAGTATGAGTAGACTATAAAGGGTTGAGACTATTTACTGTACTATTTTTCTTAGTGGTTTCATTTTCTCTGGTTTATTCCAAAGTTTTCAAAATTTGGCATACTTTGTTCAGCAGGTTCCCTTTGATGGGTGTGCACGTTATGTAGGTCTTTTATTTCAATGTGAAGTTCTCTGTCACTTCTTGACACATTTGCGCTTATGTGGCTGTGAAAGGATAGGGAGGAGGCTGCATGGGGACATAAATTGCTTAACTTTGCTGGAAAAACTACGCATGTTTCTCAGGGAACTTGAAGGCAAATGGTGACTGGAAAGCCAATGGCTCAGCACACTACATAGATAATAGTAAAGGTGATGAAGCCAATACATGTAGCCTATACTAGATTTTCAAGATGAAAATTGTTTAATGCAAAAAAAAAAAAAAAAGTGTGATCCATCCATTACAATATTTATCTTGTTCTTGGAAAACATTTCTCTTTCAAATAAAATCTGTATTTGGATGTTGAAGGTGATCATGATGCTGGTAGTGATGGTTTGGAGGAGAGTTGGCACAGAGGAAATGCGACAAAGAACTTGGTTCAGGAAGGTTAGGTTACCTAGTTGTGGAAGGTCTTCTTTGGCCTTTCATATAGGAAAAAGATAACTAGTCAACAAATATTTATGGAGTCCCCCTTTAGCGAAGGCTGTGCATACTTTCATTTGGGGAAGAAAGACAGTAGTCTAAAGCTCACAGTTTTGAGAGCTGGATTGTTGTGGGTTCCAGTCCTAGTTCTGCCACTTTGTAGCTGTGTGCCTTTTGGGAAGTTACTATCTGCTCTGAGCCTGGATTCCCCCCTCTTTTGGGACAAAAATAGCTGCCTTGCAGGGTCCTCTGTGAAGATCAGCAGTAACGTGATGCTAAGTCACATCCTCCGTGCTCAGTAAATCAGTAATTACTAAGACAAATACACATGTTAGTCCTGCTTGCCGTGCTTTTCAACCAGAGAACAAAATCTGACGTTCTACTGGGGGAAACAAAGCACCTTTTGGTGTGAGTTTTGCAAATTATAAAGCATCACATTAATTCATCATAGTATGTGTGACGTCTGGGGCAATAATATTTAAAGCTATTTATGGAGGGAAGGGGGCTGCAGAACTAGTGTTTTGAATGGGAATGTCTAGAGTCTGTGGCTTTGAATGTTGAACACCATCTCTTGCTGCCACTGAAAGCTTATAAACATCACTGGAAAAATTGTTTTAATTTGCCATTGGACTGGAACCATCAATTTATACCTGAAATGTGTCAAAATGTTGTGTATTTCTATAACGATAAAATGATTGGAATTGCCACATTTAATTAAAATGTTAATTCGCTGTCATCTTACATGATCTCAATTTTTAGAGAATTTTCTATTTGCTGTTAAAATGTTTTATTATTAAATGCAAACCCTGCTGTTTGGCCAGTGCCTGATGTTAACTTAAGGAAGAGGTGACAATCTGCGAGGGGTGAGCAGAAGGGACCCCTTCATCAAGATCGTGTCTCTTGTAGTTGAAGAAGGAGGGAGTGACTGCAGGGGAGCTGAAGGAACACCCTGTCTTAAAGTCCTACCCTGCTTGCTCCAACTGTCAGACTCTTTTAACAATCGATCTGGCTGAAATGAAAATGATTTGGGAAAAGGAACACTAAATTTTGAATTAACAAAAAGGTGTAAAATGTCTGATATTTAGCCCTTTTCTGAGAATGAGGGTGGGAGGCTTCAGGGGTACGACTTGGGAAGAAGGAAATGTATCTTCATTGAATTTATAATTTTGCTGAAATTGACCCTTTATCAGAGGAAAAGCAGATTTGCTCGGGCAGGAACTGATATTATCTCTGCTTTCTTGCCCAGAAGATGACTGGGTACAAGAGCAGTCTCTGTTGAGGTACAAGTGCAGAGCCCAGGGTCTGCATTCTGGGTCCTTGGAAAGAACTTGGAATAACTACAAGGGGCTCTGCTCAGTGTAGCTGCCGTCTTAGACTAAATTCAGCCCATTCTGCCTGGGTTCCTTGCCCAACCAATCTTCCCATATGACTCTTCCAGGGCTTACGGAACATCTCCTTCATAAGGTCCCCTTGCCTCCATCTGCAGTCACATCACCTTGGCCCTAATCACCCCATCCCCACCCGTGTTGATGCCTCGCTGGCTCCTTCTCCTCAACCATTGGTCAACTCCTGGCTCCTCCTCCCAAGCCATTGATGAGATGCTCCTCTGGCTCCTTTAGCGCCTAGACTTTCCCAAGTGATATGTGTTCTTCCTTCCAACCCAGTGCTTCCTGGGATGGTGGTTCCATGATGGACCATTTCACCCATTTCCCACCCAAGCTTTTTCCCCAGCACCACTCTGTGAATCCTCATTGCTTTCTTCCCTGGCTTGCAGGTGGCATTGAAGCATCTCAACCTCATGCCTATACTTCCCCTATGGTAGTTGCTGGAAACCCAGGGAGCCCTGCCCTTCCTGTACTTGCTGTCTCCTCCTGCTTAAATGTTCTTCCCCCCATCTCCTCTAGCCAAATTCTACTCAAGAAATACCTCCTCTGTGATTCCTTCCCTCACATTTCTAGCCATCTCTGGATGATGACCATTTTTTTTAATTATGATAAAAATACGTAACATAAAGTTTATCATTTTGGCCATTTTCAACTACACATTTTGGTGGCATCGAGTACATTCACAATTTGTATAACCAGTACCACTATTCATCAACAAAACTTTTTCATCATCCCAAACAGAAACTCTGTGCCCACTAAACAGAAATCCTATGTCCAGTAACTCCCCCTTCTACTAGGGCCTTGGAACCGCTACTCCACTATCTGTGTCTATGAATTTAACTACTGTAGGTACCTCATATAAGTGGAATCATACAATATTTGTCCTTTAGTGTCTAGCTTATTTCACTTCATATAATGTTTTCAAGGTTCATCCCTGTTGTAACCTGTATCAGAATTTCATTCCTTTTTAAGGCTGAATAACACTCCAGTGTATGCACATATCACATTTTGTTTATCTGTTTTATCTGTAGTGGACATTTGGATGGTTTTCCTCTTTTGGCCATTGTGAATACTGCTGCTATGCGCATTGGTGTACAGGTGTCTGAATCCTGCTTTCAGTTCTTTTGGGTATATAGGTAGAGGTGGAATTACTGGATCATAGGGTAATTCTATGCTTAACTTTTTGGGGACCTACCAAACAGTAATCATTTTTATAACACTTTATAGTTTTTCAAGTGCTGGCTGTATCATTAGCTTCTCAGAGTAAGACTGTGAGACAAATAGTGTTATTAGCATCACCTTTATTCATGTGAAAACAAAACTCAGAGAGGTTCAGTGACTTGATCAGAATCACTTAACACATTGATGGGGAGTTGGCCTCCAAATAAAAACGTGTGACTGTGGTGTGCATTGGCTTTCTGATGCTGTATGAGACCCCTCCAGTGTTCCCTCTTTGCTTTATCCCCACTACTAGAATGACCTCTAGGTCACCATGATTCTGGCCATGTCTTGCCACCCTTTCCAGACTGTCAACCTCAAGGACAGGGGCTGGGTCATGATCATCTTTGTCTCTCCCATACTGTGTAGTGTCTGGTACATTAGAAGCCTCAGTAAGTGTCAGTTGAATGGCTAAATGAATGAATGGGTTTTTGATGGAGAGGGAGATGAAAAGAGGGAGGTGCCACAACAGAGAAATGGCCAAGAAGGCCTCCTGGTACCTCCCTGTTCTGCCCCAGACACACAGGCAAAACTGGTGTCGCTGTGTTGTTGGTGACCTCTGCTCCTTCATGTATCTGAAATGTCATTTCTTGCTCTGATTTCCCTGGCCCTGGATATTCCTGTCTATGACATGTTCCACCTTCTGTTTTGATGGCCACTTTGCTGCTCTGCCTCCCCAGCTGGCCTGTAGCTTCCTTGACGTCAGGCATTAGGTCTGTTACCCAGCACTGAACGTAATGCCAGGTACAGAGTAGGTGCTTGGTACACAGAGTAGGTACTGAAGGAATTTTCCGATGAATGGACCTTAGGAAGTTGCTCCTCCTTACTTGTTCATGCATTGGTGGGAGGGTTGTCAGATACAGGAACAACAACGAATTTGTTGTTATTTGAAATTCAAATTTAACTGGGCATCCTGTATTTTTATTTGCTAAATTGGCAACCTTAGTCACTAGCTAATTCTTATTACTTACTGTCACATCACCAAAATCCTCAGAAATGCTGAGGAGAGAGTAGGAAACTGGCTTTCCGGAGCTGAATTGCTAACTATCTTTTAATCTTAAAAATGCAAATGGGAGGATGATATTTTTTCCTAAATGGAAAATAAAGCTACACCTGCAGGAATTTTTAATTCCCAGTTGAAACTACAGTTTCTGCAATTTGCAGTTTCTCCTCTCAGATAATTCTGCATTGGCGTCAAAATATTTCAAGGGTCTACTCTGGCTTTGACTGATCCTGGCACCCAAGCCGTTTACTCCAGGGATGTGCCTGCCGGTGATCATTTGGGATATTCCCAAAGGCTGACACATAGATGTTCCCCTGCTCACTAGCAGACCAACGATCCTGATTTGTGGACTGTATTACACTCATATTTCTGGAGATTTTTCTAGGCTTGACTCTTCTATAATTCAGAACTTCCTGCCTGAGACTTAATTAGGAAACTGACTCGGTTTCCCTATAAGCCTGTGTTTAGTTGTGGCATTGGCAGCAGATGCTCTCTAATCTCCCCGGGGGTCCCTCTGAGTTCACCTGAGTGAGAACCCTGGGATCAGTTCCCTTCACCGGATGAACCTCAGACTTCCTGGAATGAAGGAGTGGCAGGGGAGCCAGGGGGAGAGCAGACTCACTGCCTCTTTGGCCAGGATGGTGTCTGTTGGCAGTGGGGGCTGAAACCAAACTGGGCTGGAGGTGGGAGCTGCCAGAAGGGACCAAGAGAAGAAATGAGAATCTTTCATTTGCTGTTTACTCGTGTGGTTATCCTCCTAAGTACTGAATTATAACACCCCCTGCTGCTTTTCTAACTCACCTAATTTAATCTTGCCAGGATGCAATTACTTATGCATCTGTTGATTTGGGGACTTTTTCTTTTTTAACATTAGCTTTTCAGACTTAGCAGCAGCTAGGCTGATGAAAAGCCACAAAGTTGGAGGAGAAGAGGGGCTCTGGAGCACAGGTGGCAGTCCCTCCCCTCAGGCATTGTGAATTGCAGCCCTTGTGAATGGAGTGACCAGAAGCATAGATACAGTGGAGACTGGGGCTACCAAGCAGCTCAAAGGCACTTTCAAAAGTTTGAGGTTTCACCCAGACAATGATGAGGTGTGAGGAGGTGCAGAGAGGTGACATAACCCAGGATCCCCAAGTTGCTTAACATGCAAACTTGGCATCTTGATTTTAGGACGTTGTTGTGCTAAGGGATTGAAAAGTTTGTGTCTTTCCAGGGCCTCAATTTCCCTCAATTTCTCTCAAAGTGAAGAGACAAGTCTCTGTAACCAGCGGACCAGGAGGAGGGAGGCTGCAGGAACCGATAGTCCAGCACTTTGCTTAGTTAGGAAGACAGACATTGTCCAAAGTCAAGTTGGAATAGGTCCAAAGCAAACAAGGTGAGAGATGCCCTTCCAGAGACATCTGTGAGGTGTGGGGGAGAGGGGGAGGCTGGAATGTACAGGGGTGCTATACAGGTTGAGTTATTCTTTGAAAGCTCTACTCCTCTTTGGAATAGGAAATGGAATTTGCCTTCTAACCTAAAATCCCACCTTTACTTTGGTGTCACTCACTTGAGGGGACCTGGTTGACATGGGGCCTGGCGGTCCAGGAGAAATCAGCCTTCCCTGTGGGACTTGTTACAAAATCCCCAAATTTCCCAAACGCTAGGGCTCAGGCTGAACAGCACAGGGGGATCTTATCATCTGATGCCCCATCCCATCTCCTAAGGGAGGAGTTTATAGGGTAAAGTAGCCCCAGATTGTATTTTAGAATCTACGACTAGAAAATATAATTTTGCTCTCAGGAGATAACCGAGAAGAGGCCCATGACGATTTCATCATCTGACTTTAGCCACTTATGGGATTACAGAGAAGACTTGACATGTGAATTGCCCTCTGGCCGCCCCATCAACAAGGAGAAGAAATGGCAGGTCATGGTTGGTGGGGACTATTAAGCCCCACAGACCTTGTCCCATCAGATGGGGCCTCCTGGTGGGCATAGAGAAAGCATCTAGAGACTCCTGAACCCTCAGGAAGGCCCATAGAATGGACCAGATCCCAACCAGCCAAAAGCCTGAATCCAAAAGGCATTAACTGTCCCCTTCTTGGATCTCAGGGTCCCCTCCCGGGTAGAACTTCTCTGGCCCGACCAACAAAATACTTTGTGAAAGCCTAAGAAATAAGATGATAGGGTTTTATAATTCCTACGTCTCCATTCTCTTCATTTTGTGGAAAGGTGTTTTCATTCCTCATTGATATAATGGGTGGGTTTGCTGGGAATGGTGTTTTGTTGATGACACATGAGGCAGAAAGAATGGGCTTGGCATTGGTGTGTGTGTGTGTGTGTGTGTGTGTGTCGGGGTGGGAGGGATGCTAGGAATAAACGAAATCTATTGTTGGGAACCCACCTGGATGACGTGGGGGAGTGGCCCCTCTGCACACTGCTGAGAGCAGAGTCAGAGCTGGGCAAAGAGGCTGAGCAGAGGAGTGGGGGTGCCCTTCCTCTCTGTGGTCTCTACCCTCATTGCCCTCCCTCAGCCTGGGCCTCTCTCCTGGGCTCCCTTTTCCTTGCCATTTTTGTGTTGACAAGCTGGAGATGGCCAGAGGGGAGCCAGTGTGCTGGCCTCTCGTATAATCCTATAATTGGCTGTAATCGATGTATGAAATATGTGGCGATCTGCCTCCCCATTACTCCTGCCTGAAGAATAATCACCTCTCCACATACAGGCCTTTGGGCCAAGTTCTCCACACATGTCTCTGAAGATCCCATCACAGCCTCAGCACTACCAAATAGTTTTGTAATTGTCCAAGCCCTGTGTGTTACATTTTTCACTTAACCATAAATGAAAACAAAACAAAACAAATCCAGACTCAAAGGGAAGGCCTTCCATTGATGTTTTGAGTAAACGTGGGAGGAAAATTCTTAGAAGCTGACAGAACTGGGGTCCGTGAGGCAGAGCATGCGTGTACTCCGTGTGACCTGAAGAGGGTCTTGACGAAAATCCTGGGTGTAGGGGTAAACTGTTGAGGGGAGGGGGGTGTGTGTGGAGCAGTAGTGTTACAGGTGTGAAACTACAGCAGTGCCTCTGGTTGTCATGGAAACGGCACTCAGCTGTTGTTTACACGTGGGTGGGCCAGGGTGGGAGGCCTGCTACTCTTCCTAGGAGGGAGCCACAATGAGCCGAGGACGGGTATGTGTGAAGAGTCTGTTTTGGAGCTTCTGGGACTTCAGCCCCTTCTGTGATCTGGCCTCTGAGCATTGCTCAGTACTCCGTGTTCTACGGGTGGGAGACGTTCAAGGAGAGGATGGAGAAAGACTGAGGGTGAGACGGGCTAGAGACTCTCTCAGGTGTTCAGCGCTGGTGCTGCCTGCACAAAGAAAGCCTTTCAGCCCCAGAAGGGTTGCTTCCCGGGCCAGGAGGAAGCAGCCTGAAGGAGAACACGCTCCAGAGAGAGCCGATTCAGGCTGGAATTTTGTGTTGAGTGGGATACTATGTGCTTGTGTTCAGTTACCAGTCATTCAGGCAGGGTTGGCAGACTAGGTGGTTACATAGCTGATACATTTTGGGGACTACCAAAAGGGCCCCTCTGTTCCTAAATATCCCTCCAGCACTTGTCATGCGGCCTGAATCCGCCATTTGACTTCTGTGCCTTTGGCTTCAGCATCAACTTGGGCTCTTCCATTGCAAGTTCTCCTCGGAGGGGTTGCACGTTAGGTCTCTTGACCTCAGCGTGGACTGGTTTACTGAATATTTTGGTAGGACCAGAGTAGCACAGAGCCTTAGGGAACCCGGATTAGAGAAGGGATGCTGGGAGAAGGGAGAAGGATGGAGAAATGAGAGGTGGGATGCTCCAGAGAGAGGCAGACTCTCTGGCACTTCCGATCTGTCCATGCTCCTGTCAAGGCTGGAGGAGTGGCTTCTCCTACAATTGCCTAGCTTTCCTGCTTTCCGCGAAATTGGAAAGCTTCACAGCTCAGAAGGTGGAGAGGTGGGTGCTCTGAAAGGAGGTGGGTGCTACATGGGACATGTCTGTTTCATGATCCCAGCCACTGGGAGATGAAGCAAGATCCGCTCTGGTGCCTTTTCCAGATGCTGCTGCTTGTGTCTCCTTGCACTGGGCCCAAGATGCTCGGCAACAGGGGTTGCCAGATGAAACCCAGGACACCAATTAAACTGGGATTTCAGAAAAAAAGCCAATGATTTTTTAGTGTAAATATGTCCTAATCATTGCATGAGGCATAATTATGATTATTCATTGTTGATCTAAATTCAAATTTAAGTGGGTGTTCTATAGTATTTGCTGAATTTGAGCAGCTGGCATTCTAGGGCCCAGCCTTCCCTTCCTCAACTCCAGGCTTCCAAAGGGGTCAGCAGTGGTTTCTAACCTTCTCCCTGTCCCTCTCCCTTTCCACCTCTTGCTCCCTTCCCCCCTTGTTTCTCCTCTCTCTTCCCTCTTCTCTCTTTCTATGTCTTTCTCTCTATCCCTATCTCTTTCTCTCTACCTCTATCTCTTTCCAAGAACAGAAGCTTTAGAGTCAGACACACCTGGATGCAATCCTGTCCCACTATTTACTGGCGGCACAATGCTGGGCAAATGACTTTACGTCTTTGAACTTCAAGTCCCTCAAGTAAGCTGGGGATGATATTAAGGCCTCATGAAGCCTCTGCCAGGATTAAATGAGGTAATACATTGAAAGGACCAAGTACAGCACCATAAAAGCAAACAGCTTTTAGGTTGTCAGTTATCCCCTCAGGCTCAGCTGTTTATGTGCCCAGATGCTGTTTCTATCCCCACTCCAACCCAGGTGCACGTGCTGGTCCCTTTTCTTGTGAAGCACAATCCTCTCACACAACAGTATTTGTGAGCAGTGGAGACTTTGCATAAGAGAAACAGAAGAAAGAAGTTAAACCACACACTTCACAACGATCCAAACCTCTGAGACTCTCCTCTAACGACACTCTATGAGGTTTCTTTGATGGTTTTTTTTTTTAATCTCCCCCTTTTAACATGTGGTAGGCAACCTCTTTTTCTTCCCTCTCAGGGGTGATGAAAATCTGGCATTTTGTCGTATGTAGCCAATTGACAGCCATCTCTTGCTCTTGAGTGTTCCTTTCCTACCTTACCCTCCTTTTCTTGTTGTCCAGCACAATATTTTCTCTAAGAAGATACAGTGGAATTTTGGGGAACACAATTTTCTGCTTATCCTAACTCTGTGTAATAGGGCCAGGGACTCCACATATATGATCCTCATTGACATGAATCCTATGATGGAGGTACTGTCCATATTGTCTTCCACTGATGAAGAAACTGGGGCTACCAAGGTTTAAGTAACCACCCAGTCTATGGAAAGAACCTTACAAATCAACAAGGAAATGATAATCCAATAGAAAAATGGGCAGCAGATATTAATGGGGCAATTCGAAATGAAACCTGAAAATGAACATTTGGAAAAATTCCCCACCTCTCAGGGAATTTCAAATTAAAATAAGAATAAGATATCAGTCATCACACTCACCAGTCTGGCCAAATAGGTAATAAGTCTGACAACATTGAGTGTTGTTAAGTGTTGGTGAGAATGTGGGGAAATAGAGGTAGTGCCGATAGGACTGTAAATGGTTATAAACAACTCTGAAGAGCAATTTGGGAATATCTAGTGGAGTTGAAAACACGCACCCTGTGCCATAGCAATTCCACATCTCGTCTGGCTGGCAGGAGTGCTCAGGGAGATATGTGCAGGGATGAGCACTGCAGCACTGTTCGTAACAGGAGGAAAGTGGAAACCACCACAAGTCTCAGGGAAGGGGTCGGCAAACTGTGACCCACAGGCCACGTCTGGTCTGCTACTACCTGACTTTGCAGGGTGAGAGCTAAGAACAGTTTTAGTTGGGAAAAAAAACATGTCCACACAAACACTCATATGCAAATATTTACAGCAGCTTTATTCACAATTGTTGAAACTTGGAAGCAACCAAGATATCCTTCATTCAGTAAATAGGTAAATGGGAAAACTGCGGGACATTCAGACAGTAGAACATTCTTCAGCACTAAAAGGAAATGAGCTACAAGCCACGAAAAGACAGAGGAAACTTAAATGCTTATTACTAAGTGGAAGAAGCCAATCTGAAAAGGCTACATGCTGTGTGACTCCCACTACGGTGTATGACATTCTGGAAAAGGCAAGACTATGGAGACAGTAAAAGATCAGTGGTTGCCAGGGGTGACGGTGGGGAGTAGGTGGGACGCACAGAGGCAGAGCTTGGAGGAGGTTTAGGGCAGTGAAAATACTCTGTATGATACTAGAATGATGGCTACATTTGTCCATACCCATAGAATGTCCAACACCAAGCGTGAACCCTGATGTGAACTATGGATTCTGGGTGATGATGACGTGTCAGTGTAGGTCCATCAGTTGTAACAAATGCAGCACTCTGGCCGTGCATGTTTGGGGGCGAGGCATATATAGGAAATCTTGTACCTACTCCTCAATTTTGCTGTGAACCTTAAATTGCTCTAAAACAAAAAATAAGATCTTAATTTGAAAAATTATGTGAAATAGAGTCTTTATCAGAGCACAGACACACTCATACTGCCTGGCTGCTTTTCCTCTACAGTGGTAGAGTTAAATCATTACAAGAGGCCATATTGCCTAAAATACTTACTATCTGACCCTTTACAGAAAAAGATCGCTGACCCCTGCTCCAGGGGACAGAAATAAACACTCAGATCCAACTCATTTTTCAGTTGGATTGTTTGTTGGTTGTTGAGTTGTGTGAGTTCTTTATATATTCTGGATATTAGCACCTTTTTGGAAGTTACCCTTTGCAAATACCTTCGCTCATTCGGTGGCTGCCTTTTTGTTTTGTTGAGAGTTTGATGTAGTCCCGTTCATTTCTGGTTTTGGTTCCCTTGCATTCGGAGTCAAATTCACAAAAACATCACTGAAACTGACATTCAGAAGCTTAGTGCCTATGTTTTCTTCTATGTATGTCATTGTTTCAGGTCTCACATTCAAGTCTTAATCAATTTTGAGTTAATTTTTGTGTATGCTATAAGATAGTGGTCTAGTTTCATTTTTTTGAATATGGCTATCCAGTTTTCCCAACACCGTTTATTAAAGAGACTTTCCTTTCTCCATTGTATATTCTTGGTTCCTTTGTCATAAATTAGTTACCCACATATGTGTGGGCTTATTTCTGGGCTCACAATTCTGTTCTACAGGTCTCTGTGTCTGTTTTTCTGCCAATACCATACTGTTTTGATTATAGCTTTGTCATATAGTTTGAAATCGGGGAGTATGGTGTCTCTGGCTTTATTTTTGGTTTTTTGTGTTTTTTTTCCCCTCAGGATTACTTTGGCTATTCAGGGTCTTTTGTGGTTCCATCCAAACTTAAGGGTTTTTGTCCTAGTTCTCTGAAAAATGCCATTGGGATTTTGGTAGGGATTGCATTGAATCTATTGTAGATTGCTTTAGGTAATACGGATATTCAGATGGAAAAGACAAATACTGTATGATTTCACTCATGTAGAATATAAAACAAAAAAGTAACAAACCTACTAACAAAACAAAGACAAACTCATAAATACAGGCAACAGAATAGTGGTTGCCGAGGAGAAAGGGGTGGGGGGAGGATGAATTGAGTAAAGGGGGTCAGATATATGGTAACGGGAGGAAACTGGACTTTTGGTGGTGAGCACACGATAAAGGATACAGATATCGAATTATAATGTTGTACCCCTGAAATTTATATAATGTTATTAACCAATGTTACCTCAATAAATTTCATTTAAAAACAAAGCAAAACAAAACAAGGCTTACTCTCAGAGCAGAATAGCATACAGCAGTCATACAGACATCAACAGGGGTAAATTTCAGAATATAATGTGTGCGGGGGGGGGAAGGAATTTGCAAAAGGATCCTTAAAATATGATACCCATCATATAGGATTTTAAAGAGCATATATTATATTATTACAGCATATATTACTTACAGACATTTATGTAGGTAGTAAAAGTTTTTAAAAATGCACTGGCATAATAAACACCAACTTCAGGACACCGGTTATCTTTTAAAAAATTTCTTTTTCAATTACAGTTAATACACAATATTGTATTAGTACAACATAGTGATTAGACATTTATGTAACTTACGAAGTGATGACCCCAGTAAGTCTAGTACCCATCTGACATCATGCATAGTCATTACAATCTTGTTGACTATATACCTTGTGTTGAACTTTGTATCCTCACGACTGTTTTCATAATCGGTAATTTGTGCATCTTAATTCCTTCACCCTTTTCACCCATTCTCCAACCCCCTCCCAGATGGCAAGCACACTGATTACCTTGGAGAGGAAATAGGGGAAGCGATGAGAGGATAGTTTTAATTCTTAACATTTCATTCTTCTTTTAAAAAAGGATGATATGAAGTAAATATTATACAATGTTTACGTCTTTAATTTTAGTGATAAATACAAAAGTACCTATTATATAAAAATGTGATATATTTCTCTGAAATGTTTCGTAATTAAACTAAGACATTTTGGGAAAAGAAAAGAGCGATTCACTCACTCACTCAAGGTCACCCAGCTGGGAAGAAACAGATTTGAAGAGGTTGGATTTGAACTCAGTCCATTTGACCTCAGAGATAAAATATTAACCAAATATTAACCAAACACTCTGCGACTCCCTTAATTTACTGACACAAATGTTCAATAAATGGCATTTCTCCTTCCGCCTCCCCTAAGAGTTTATAAGAGTAGAGGTGAATGAATCCCTTGGCACAATGACACCAGCAGTTTGGCTCAGCTACTCTATCCAGCTCCTGGGTCCTGTCCATTCCTGTTACCCCAGGAGTTCACTGACACCTGGGGTCCATCAGGAAGCAGTTCGGGATGCCTGGCAAAAGGAACATGAGGTGATGCCTGAATGCAGCCTTGACATCCCAACTCATCTGCTACAAAGACAGGGGCCTAGGATCATGTGGAAGGCCATGGTAGCTAGGCCCCCCGCACAAAGAAGTCAGGGTTCCCACGCCTATGCCCTCACTTTCCCAACTCCGCTCCCCTCCAGAAATGCCTTCTCTTTTGTCTGCTTTGTCTGTACTATCCATCCTTAAGACCCATTTTAAAACCTACCTCTTCCAGGAAGTCTGCCTAAATCCCCAGGCCACCATGGCTTCTCACCTCCAACTCCAGTATTTGTGATTCAGCGCTGTCATGGGTGCCTGAGGCATTGTTTTGTTAATTGCCCTTTCATCTCTGTTAGACTGATCTGTGAGTTATTTGAGTTCAGGGTCTGTGCCTCTTTTGTACATCCCTATGATACCTAGTACAGTAAGCATTTAATAAGTGGTTGTGAATAAATCAATGAATGAATGATAAATGAAGCATATTTGAAGAAGCTCCTGGAATTCTGTTCCTAAGGAAGGAGAGAGCCCCAAACCAGGGCAGGGGCAACACTCCCTGCCCCTCCACCCTAGTCTGGCTTTGGGGAGACCTCAGACACACTTGGCATGGGGCCGGGGGTGGTGGTGGCTTGCCTGATCACTGGCTTCAGAGGGCAGGGAAGAGAGAGGGAGGCATAGTGCCCACACTGGATGCCGATGGAGGGGGTGCAGGGGTCGCTGGTGGAGGTGGGGAATGCCTTGGCATTGGCCTCCCTCATTATAGTTTTGTTTATTTTTCTGTTTGTGCCCAATTACCTCAGAGAATGCCCCACACTGGTTAAGAAATGTGAAAACAGTGGAAAAAGAAATAAAGCAAAAGAGAAAAACAAGAAAAAGGGGGTAAACAAAGAAAGAATTCACCTTTCATTCGGCTGCAAAGTCCTCGGTTGGGGAATGAAGTTAAGATACAAAAGCTTTGCAACAACAACATTGTGGGGGAAAGCACAAGAGGGAAGCCGAACAGCCATTAAAGCAATTAAGAAAAGATTAAGGTCGCTTGTGGTGGAGAGCGAGAGAGACCCATTAATCAATAGGCCAGAAATCGCAGCAGGCTACAAAATTATAAGTCTAGGAAAACTGGAGAACACACAGGCTCAACTCAACCTGGATGCCTGAGTAACTCAAAAGCACAAACATTATATTAATTTCTCAGGCTTGGGGAAAAATGCTTCTTAGAGAAACCCCTTCCTTTTAATGAGCTAATGGGGCATCCTGAGGTGGGGCTGAGGACCACGTTGATTTCCAGGGAAATTCTCAGGCATGATGGTCTAAAGAAAAATTCATAACAATGTAAGATACCAGTGTTACTGGGATGGAGGAAGCATCATAGGAGAAACCTACATGGTAATACCAGGAAGATTCCTCAAACTCCCTGGGGGAGGTGAGGCTATCGTTCACAAAGATTTGCTGTCCTTTCCTGGGAAAACCTCCATCCCTGCCCCATGGATCTCGGCCTTGGCTGCATCACTTGCTTTGGCCGGTGAAATCATGTCACTTCCTGGCAGAAGTTTTAAGAGCCTGCACACAATTTGCCATATGCTTTTCCCCCTTTTCAACAACAACCCTGCGATGTTCTGGATAGAAGCTGTGTCCTCGTTCTGGGTCCCAAAGTGAAGCCAAGGGGGGGCAAAGGACCAGCGGAGTGGCAGAGGACATATATTGTGAGCAAGAAGTAAACTTTGTTGTTTGACTCTACTGAAAAATGGGAGGGGCAGTGTGTGTTTGTCACACTATCCCGATTGATACGTGTCCTTGCAGCTTGTCGGTGCTGCGTGGAACCTTCTTTGGTTCCATACTTCTTCCAGGACAAATCTCAAACTCTTGATCCTGACATCAAGCCCTTCCCCCACCTCCATCCATCACGGATTCCATGATTCTGACTTTTTCCTGACTTTTTCCTCCCTTCACACATACCTTGTGGACAAGTTTTGGTGGAGAAGGTCTCTTGGGTTAAGAGATCTGAATAGCTCGGGCCTTTGATCATGCTCTCTCTGATACCTCCTCTGTGAAGCCATTTCTAATCACCTCCGGCCCAAGGATGTCCCCGGACCACGGTAGCTTATGATCCATAACTTTCAAACAACACTTATTTTTATTTAACAAATATATGTACATTTGACCCTCGGACAATGTGGAGGTTAGGGGCCCTGACCCTCCATGCAGTTGAAAATCCACGTATAACCTTGACTCCCCAAAAACTTAACTAATAGTCTACTGTTGACTGGAAGCCTTACCAATAACATAGATAATTGATTAACACATATTTTGTGTGTTGTATATATATATTATATACTCTATTCTTACAATTAGATAAGCTAGAGAAAATAAAATATTATTAAGAAAATCATAAGGAAGAGAAAACACATTTACAGTCTTTATTTTAAAAATTTGCATATAAGTGGACCCACGCAGTTCAAATCTGGGTTGTTGAACTGTCAACTGTATGGTACTTGCTACATGTCGAGTACTCTATTCATAGCTTTTCAGATATTAGCACATTTCATTCTCACACAATCCTGTTAGTCCCATTTTAGAGATGAGGAAATGGAAGCAAAAGAAGTTAGGTGAATTCATGGAGCTAGGAAGTGCAGAGTGGGGATTTAAACCCAGGCACTTGGGCTCCCTGCTCTTAACCTCTCCAGCACGCTGCCGCACCTGCTCCTGCACCATCTTGCATGTGGCCTGGCTTATCTTCCCAACAGGATGATAGGGACTGGAAGGCAGGGGCCCTTTCTGGACCTCGTTTGTCTTCCATAGCATTTAGCCATTGTTGGCCCACTCGCTCCCTGCTGGCATCTGTTAGTTGATTAAAAATCTAATGAGTCACTTCATTTCATTTCATCCATGTCTTTGCCGCCATGTAGAATAGAAGCAAAGCTGTCTCAGAGAAAATGGTTTCTCGCAAATACCTGTTACATTATCGGGGAGGTTTCCTCATATCTAGCTCAAGTCTCTCCTGCTCTCTATTGGCTTGTTTTTCCTCAGAAAGCATTTGGAATTGGCTCTAGCACACAAACGCAGGGATACAGACACCCAAGGTCAACTCTAGGTGGTGTGCCCAACAGTCTAACCTAAAAATATGTTTAAGGCAGGTATAACCAGATATCCACCACCCGCCCACCTTGCCAAAAAAGAATTCAAGAATGTTTGCCTGGACTGTCCACACTGCCTGATGTGTCCCCTGGATGCACTGCTTGGGAAGTCAATTCCACTGTAACCCCACGAAGTGGGAAGCTGACATTTTACTAATGTGGCTTTCAGAAGAGTCACTTTCTTTTCCTTCCTTAGAGCAATAATTCTCAGAGAGAACCCATTGCCTGCGCAGGCTTCTCCAGAACTGGTACTCCCTAAATAGCAAGGGTTCTGGAGTCAGAATTTAGTCCCACCACTTAGTAGGTAGCACATTAGTCCAACTAGTCTGCTTCCTCATCTGTAAAATGGAGATAATAATGCACTTGCTTTGCTAAGTTGTTGTGAGGAAAATGCATTGGTGTGCCTGTGCTAACCTTAAACATCAGTTACTATTATTATGTACGTGGATGGTGGTGGCATTTCTATCCGTGCGTTCTCCCTCCTGCCTTCTGTCTTCCAGACAAATCTCAATTCCTTTGTGACTTGATCCTCCAGTGTTTGAAATGCTTTAATTGATTTGATACTGAGCAGCCAGCTGTTCTACTTTCCGTGGCAACACCAGCTCACATATATGCTTGAGTCTGGGCCTCGAGACAGTTTCCTGAGTTAGGTGGTTTTGGGGATTCTGGGGTGTGTATCGTTGAGTGGAGGTGGGGTGTCAACACCAGGACCCTCTGCCAGTGCAGCTGCTTTCTGGGAAGGGCATGCCCTTTTTCCTCCCTCTCCCTCCTCCCCTGCCATCTCCAAGGGAGAGTGAAAATGGGAATTCAGCTAATCCTGAAGGATAGGCCTTGAGAAACGTTCTCTCAGTTCTTGCTTTGAGAAAAGGGCCTGTGAGCTGAGAAGGGCTGGTTGTTGGATTGGTCAAGTTGTTTGCAACCAGACAGTAGTTTCTGAGATGATAAGCGAGACTCATGGGCTTCTACAAAGAGGAAAAAGAAAAGGCGTGCTGGCCATTGCAGAGAGAGTGCCCAGGGACCCCTCACTAAGCTCCCTTCCTCACACAGCTGGTCTTTCCTCATTAGCATGCCGCCACTGAGGGCCACTGGGAGCCATACTGTATGGATTAGCCAGAGCTAAGAGTAATCCCAAAATTCACGGTCACAGTTCCAGAAATAAAAGAGAGGCGGAAACTAGGTAGGTAAGGGGAAGGAGTGTTGAGTACCAGACAAGCAAATAATATTCATATTCGAATGCAAAGACTCTCCAACTTTTCACTCTTAAAAATTATTGAGGACCCCAAAGAACTTTTGTTTATGTGGGTTATAGCTGTCGATATTTGCAGTATTAGAAATTAAAACTGAGAAATGTTTACAATATTTCTTAATTTATTTTAAAGATCACCATAATAAGCCGATTACATGTTAGCATAAGTAGCATATTTTTATGAAAAATAGTTTTATTTTCCAAAGGAGAAAAATTTAAGGAGAAGAGTGGCATTGTTTTGCATTTTTGCAAATCCCTTTAGTGTCTGGCTTGATAGAAGACAGCTGGATTCTCTTAGCTGATTCTGCATTCAGTCTTCTGTGATATCACACATTATTTAGCTTCTGGAAAACGCACTCCTGAGAGAATGTGCACTCCTGAGAGAACGTGCACTCCTGAGAGAATGAGACTGAAAAAGGCAAATAATATTTTAGTATTATTTTGAAAATAATTTTGACCTCAGAGCCCCATGGAAGGGTCTTGGGGCCCCCCAGGGATGTCCAAACGACACTCAAAGTAACCCTTCTGAGAGACCAGAAGCTGCTTTTAACTTCGTAGCATCTTCCCCCTTTACTCCTTCCCTAACCCTAATCTGTATCTTAGTGTTTTCATGTATTTAAAATTCTGCCATATGCCAGGCACTGTGTGAAATGCTAGAGACACAAGGAAGAAAAAGTCCACGGCCCTGACTTAAAGGAGCTGGTGGCCAGAGGAAAGGTGGACATGCAACTGTCTCGAGTGTGAGAGAAGCTCTGCGTCACCCCAGGCTCAGAGGACGTGGCACTCAGCCTACAAGTGAAGGAGGAACGGGGGCGCCTTTCAGGGCAGACCGAGAGAGACACATGTAACACGCTTAAACAGTCCATCGGTGCTGCCCGTGAAGGGCTGTGTAGCTGATGTAATCCGAAAAGTCTTCGTGGAGGAGGCAGGATTAAGGGCCTAATATGGTCTTCCAGGGCCAGGGCTGTATTGATGGACTGAGAGAGACAAAGGAGACTGGCCTCGTGGATGACGTCACTGGGAGAGAAAGCACAGGTGAGGGAGGGCAAAGGGAACAAGAGGATGAGGATCCGGGCGGGGCTCCTGTATCTGGGACCCCTGTATGAGGCTGGCCACTCTCCAGAGGGAGAACTCTGGGCTGTGATGGATCAGCAGAGCCTCACCGGGCTCCCTAAATCCTGCCCTGTCACTAAAATCTGTGCTGTGAGGACTCTCAGAACTGGGGACCCCAGCATGAGGTTGGGCCCCTCACCTCCGGGTTCAGGAATCCACATACCCAGCGGTCCACCGAGGGCTTTCTCACCTTTCTGCTCTGAGCCAGTTGGCACACTCCCATGGCTAGCACTCAAGCTCCTGGGTTCTGCATCCTAGGTCAGTATTCTTTCCCCTGCACTAATAACTTCCCTGGATGGCTATGAAAATAAGAAAAAGAAAGAAAGGAAGGCAAGAAGGCAAAAAAGAAAAGAAGGAAGGAAGGAAGGGAGGAAGGAAGGGAAATAAACGAAAAGACAAAGAAGCAAGGCAGTTGGATAAGAATAATCTTGAAGTCCTTTCTGGCTCTGGAGTTTAGCAGACGTCGTGTAAAGTGTGCTAAATGCCAGCCCAGTGCTCTGACAAGCTCTTGGTCCTTGTGTCCTAAGTGAAGTGTTCATGTTGTGTAGACAAGGCAGCTCCCCTTGGCAGACCCTCCCCTGTGTTATCCTACAGAAGAATGGAGATCCCAGAGACGCTGCTGATGCTACAGCATTTGCTGACTATGCAGCTGGGAGAAGCTTGAAAACTTCCCTATAATGAAAAAGGAACCAGAAAATGAGAAAGTTTCCTACCCTGGTGAGACTGTGAACCTCTCTCTCATTGTCGTTTCTCTTTCTGTTGCTTCATGCTTGTATCCCCAAGAGTCAGGCAAGGCTTTTGGGTGGACCCGTATCAGCCCCTTCACATCTCCGGGTACAAGGTACAGGGGCACCTATTATCAAATGAGTAGTCAGGGGTACATAAAGGAGCAAAATCATATTTTATATGTAAGAGTAATTGGATCAGGCAAATGCGAGAAGGTGGGAGATTAATGAATTAGGAACCAAACAGGAGTGGAGGGAGAGCTCAGAAGGCTGGAATGAAGCTGATTGAAGATCCATTCCCCATAAATCAACCGCCTTCCCTGTGGAGACTCAAGTCTGTGTGGACCATAATATGCAGATTGGCGGGAAAGCTATCCTCCTCACAAGCTGGAGAGAGACACAGCGTTTCATGGAGCCAGATAAGAAAGAGCAGCATAAAGGGAGAAATAGATCAACGGAACAGTGGGGGCCATTTGCTTTCCTACCTCGTTCTGCTTTCTCCAGGTTCTGTGGTTTCTGATTAGCTCTGCGGCTCGCTGGGTGATTTAACAGATTTTTTTTCTAAACTTACTGACAAGGAAGCTCCCAACTTCCAATAAAACTGCTGTAGAAAGCCAGCTGGGACCCGAGGAGGGAGCCACAGGGTGTGTGTGAAAGTACAGCTCTCTGGGGAAGCGGCAAAGATTCATGTGTTAGTAATTCTCTTTCCAAAGGCTTCCTGCGGCAGCATGGCCAGCCCTGACTTACCCCAGAGGGCAATAAGGCCTTGGCCAGACAAGGGAGATGGGATGCAAGCCGGGTGGGAGGCAGGAGACATGGCCTGAACCTTGGTCATTGTTAGGAACGCAAAGTCTCCGAGTGGGGCCAGGCCACTTCTGGGGAGGCCCACCGTGCCAGGCCTCCACGGCTGGCGGACTCATGGTTGTGCCTGCCAGCTGCTTTCACACAGAAGACTTGGGTCCAGGGAAGAGCCATGGCTTGCTGGGGTTGGAGCCGATTTCCCTGTCCACGCCCACCTCCTCACGTACAGATGTGATTCTTCAAGAGATCGCCAAATGTTGGTGGCACCAAATGTTGCCATGGGTATGTATGGGGAAAGGGGCCGTCTCATATGCTGCTGGAGGAGTGTAAATTGGTAACCTTTGTGGGGGTGGATAATTTGGCATTACCCAATAACATCGTAAACAAGTATCTATGCTTTATTCAGGCAATTGCGTTGCAAGGAATGTATTGACAGGAAATAACCAAATGGTGTTCAAAGGTGAATGTATAAGAATTTGCTTATTTCACTCCTATTTATAACAGCATCAGAATAACGGAGAAACCTTAATCATCCCCTGATGGGGTTGGTTAGTAAATGAGGAATCAACCATGCTTTGGTTATGCAGCCATTCAAACTAGGCCGTGGACCCATATAGATTACCCTGGGTATATATTCACAATATATTGTTAGATTTTAAATGACAGGTTACAGAACCACATTGCGTAATATGATTCATGTTTTTTGTAAATAAATATCACACATATGCATGAAAACAGTTAAAAAGGATATATATGTCAAAACGTTGACAGTGGCCATCCAGCATGTGTGGTTTCAGGTGGTTGTTTTCTTTTTGCTTAGTTGTACTCTCCCTATTTTATATAACGAGTATATATACTTGTGCACATTTTTTTTAAAGGGCAAGGTGGGGAAAACTCAGTGTGTGGCTGCAGGTGAGCCAAGGGTGGGTTGACTGCTGGCCAGGTTCTAGCTTGGCTGTTTCTCATTGTCCAGTGAAGCAAAGTAGGGCTGACTCCACTTTCCTGAAAGATCACCAGGAGACACAATCTCATAACACTGCACAGGCAGTTCAGGGAGAGGGCCTGGCCCAATTCTAGGAAGCCCTCGGGGTATATTCAGCATCTCAGAGCCCCCCTGGTATTTCCCCCAGAAAAAGGAAAAGCCCATCAGGGCTGGGGCCCTGCAACCACTGCCCTGAGGGGAAGCCTTCCCAAGTTCTCATCATGCTGCCCAGGTAGTGGGTAGGGGGATCTGAGAGCAGCAGATGGGTAACAGCAAAAGGGTCTGGGTGTGCATTCTGGTCTCTGAAACTTCCTGTGCCTGCCTTTACCTCTCTCAGTTTACCTCCCAGATCCTCACTGCACCTGATCTCCTTGCATAACCAAAATTTCTCTGATGTTATATGGTAGTAGAGAAAATCTGATGAAGCTGACAAGTATTTAAAAAGTTTTGAATACAAAAACAAAACACTTTTATCCCAGTGTCTGTCTTTTAACTTTTTCATTCCTCCATCAAGGAATAACAAAGACAGAAGTCTCTGAGGCATCCCTCCTTTTTACTTGTGATAATTTAGGTAGCATGTAGGATAGACTCACTGGTGAAACAAATTAATAGTTACCTCCCACATACACTGCACACTCAGATTCTGGGTCTCCTAACCTACTGGAGTAAATACTAATCCCCTTTCCAAAATTCTCTTTCTCCCCGCAATGTTACTGAAATATAATTGACATATAACATTGTATTAGTTTTAGGTGTACAATATAATGATTTAATACCTATAATGAAATGATCGCAATTAGTTAACATCCATCACTTCACATACTTACAATGTTTTTTCTTGTGATGAGAACTTTTAAGGTCTATTCTCCACATATAAATGAGATCACAGGTAATTGTTTCTCTGTCAGACCCTCTCCGAGATTCTGATGGATTGAGCAGCAGCTCAAGGATCAGTAGCCATGTGTGAAACAAAACAGAGCTTGAAGAGTCTGTGGGCAATACCAGATACCCCCAAAGCAGGGCTCCGACAAAGCAGGGCTGGAGAACACGGCTTAGGCTTCAGGTGAAAGTGGTAACTACTGTTCCTTTTCTCCAAATCTCCGCCTATTCTATCCCCAGAACCTACAGATGCAGTGCTAGTCAAGGCCAATTGGGAGCACACATTTGTAGAGAACGAAAAGAGACAAAACAGTCAATGTGTCAGTGCCTCCGTTTCTCAACTAATAGGCTGGCTGGTCTACCCAGATCCTAATGCCAGGTTGATATGAGGCAGGAAGTAAAAGAAGAAGTGGGCAAAGTGTTCATGAGCCTGTTATGTACAGTGACCATTAGGCTCTAAGAGCCTCCTCTCCTCCTGTGACGAGAGAACCTGTACAGGGGAAGATGAATATTCCCTCAAGCCCCAGCTGGGTGGGTGGGAAAGAGGACTGAGAGAAGTTCTGTGCCCCACACAGACAGAGGCAGAAACGTGGGGCGGGAAGGGGAGAAGTGCTCTCTCACCAGCAATGCCACATCTGATGGAAAGAAAGGGCTGAAGATTGGCCTTGGGACACGGCCTCATTCATCCCCACCTTGGGTCCAGACGTCCCTAACCTCAGCGAGACCTTCTGAAAGTCATCCTGCCTGTAGATCAGCGCAGCTTCCTGCCTCCGTCTCCCTAGATTGATCCCTCTGGGCAATAGAAGCTCTGACATCACTCCCTGGGAAGCCCTCAGTCCACTCGAGGCCTCCCTCATGGAGAGAGTAGTTTACGTTGCTGATTTTGTCCCTCCTTCTGAAGTGCTGATGAAGGACAGTGGGGCGATCAGACAGGAGCGGAGCTGCTGGTCCAGAGGTCTAAACTTCTGTCCCCGGAAAACAGTGCTAAACCTCAAAGTTAAGTTTCATAAATGACTTGCCTACTCTCTCCATGAAACAATGAGGCAACAGGGAAGACTAAATATGGGTCCCTAATATCAACCATAGAGTTTCCTCATATTTCAGAACATGGCCTGAGTTATGAAATGACTGTACATCACACATTTGGGAATTCTGTCCCCTTTCCTGGGAACCACGTTCCACCCAAAGGCCCTCTGTGGAGCAGGGTTAGACGGCCATGACTTGTCTTATGGTAGCCTCTTCTCCCTCCAGCTGCAGCTGATTGAACCAGGGCTGAGCACCTGACTGAAGAGAAGCTCATATCAGCAAGTGAACTCAGCCAATCAGATTCTCCCTTGAAAATGCAAACTGAGAGTATTTGGGAGTGGACATTTGAGATAACAGCCATGTAAATGGAAGTTGGAATTCATGCCAGGCAAACCCAAGCTATATGTAAGCCAGAATTGGAGGGGAGGAGGTGGCCAGAAGTAGCAGAGGAAGATGGTCTGCAAAGAGAATAAAGCAGAGTAGGAGAGAGAAGCTAAGGATAAGAAAAGAGGGAAGGAGGATGGAAAGAGGGAAAGACAGGTGCAGAGAATTAGAAAGAAACAGAGGGGACAGGGAATCTTTTTGGCTCCCTGTGGCTTCCTCATCATCAGCTTCAGTTCCAAAGAGGCCTGAATTTACTTTATTTCTACAAGATGCTTCCATATCCTTTTGGTAATCATCCCTTTAAGTTTCTGTTTCTTGCAGCCTTTGAGCTCTGATTCAAACCATGACCCTGCCGTAATGACGGCAGGAAGGGGCAGTTTGAGAGGGCTGGAATCTGCCACTGGACATGCCCTGTTGAGTGGAATAGGCACTTCAGGGAAAGAGCAGGGGATAAAGGAAATCAGGGGCAGGTTACGCATGGAAGTCTGGGCAGATGAGCCGCTGGCATCTGCAAAGAGAATTGGCAGAGAGCTGGGTCCTTGGACTGAGACACAAAGGGCCAGAAGGGAGAAAAGGGCACTAGCTGGGTCACAGCAGGTTCTAGTTCCAGAAACACTGGAACAGAGACTCGCCCAAATAGATCCCAAAACCAGAGCTGGGGGCCAAGACAGGCCAAGATCTTGGGCCTTCTTTAACGACAGGAAAAGCAGGATGTCCAAAAAAGCAGGGCATCTTTGTGTTTCCAAAAGCCCCACAGAGTCTGAGTGTTTATTTAAAAGGGCAGCTATTGCCAAACTGCTTCCTGCAAGTTTTGGAGTACTCCAACTCTAAAATGTCAAACTCTGTCAAACTCCACGCATCCCTTACTCTGCTTCTGGTCGATTCTTATTATTCGCAGTAGTTATCTTCTGTGAAGTCTGAACACTGAATTAGTAGATTCTGAACTATTGCTCACAGTACCTGGCTCCTAATAATCATTCAATAAATATCTTTTGGAAGAATCGTAGAATCAGGGAGAAAGCCCAGTTCCAAGAGTCTGCCCTGGCCTAATAGCAAGTGGGGACTTTCTGTGACTCTCTGCAAGTTTACCTGCTTTGATCAGACTAGGTCCTGTGTGAGGCTAAGATTGCAGGAAGGAAGCCAGCTGAGGAGAGAAGAGTGAACCCCAGGCAGGGCCTGGAAGCATTCATCGTTGCAGACAGGTGGACACAGGTAACCATTAACCTTCGGTGGAGGAGCATCCATGGCCTCTCACAGCAGGGCCTTGCTCTACTCATCTTTGTATGCGCAGTATCTAGAACATTGCTAGGGACATATTAGGAGCAGAACAAGTGTTTGCTGAGTGAACAAATGACTAAACACATGAATGAATTACAGGCCCAGTTCAAGGCCCCTAATCATTTTGACCCTCTTCGATTCCAAAGCACCTCTTGCCTTGGCTAGGTAGGTAGTTGACATCACATTTCCTCTTTCATCAGGTGCCCATCTCTTCCCTGGAGTCAATGAACTCTTAGGTGTTAGTCTTGGCCTTCCCCCTTAAGCTTGCTAGTCCCTTGTAGGCAGCCTGTCCCCTCTACAGCATTCAGTACATATATATTGAGTGCATTAGTCAGTTTGTGTAAATTGTGAAGTATCTAATAGGAACTCTTCCAGGAGCCATGGGCCATTCAGACAAAAGACATGGTTTCTTCTTATAGGAGCTTGTACAAGAAAAGAGTGAGAGATTGAATAAGAGAATGACAAAAACCAGCAGGTAGGAACCCTCTCTTTTGTAGCTGCTTCAGGGCTCGGGAAAGATAGGTGTTGTGGGGCGTCTAGAGCCAGCAGCCAGAGGTGAAAAATCACTAAACAATGCTTGTGAGATGGGTTCATGCAGGCTGCCTTGTATACCTGGAGACAAAATAAACCTGACTCTGGGATACATTAGCTGGATGGACCTGCTTTTAGTGCATGCCCACCCCCGACCCCCCAGAAAGTCTCTTCCTTGTGTGTTTGGAATGTTTGGTTTTGTCATGCCAAGAGATTTCCCATCAAGGAAACATGTCAGTCCCTGCTCCATGAGGTTGGTTATCTCCAATTGTGCTCTCTTAAAACACCAGCCTCTCACGCCTGCGCCCGCCCTCCTCCCCTGTCTCCAAAGGAAAACCCACCAAGTCACTTGGGCACCAGCCTCTGGCAGCCTTTTAACCCTCCCCTTCCACACCCTCCCTTTTCTCCTCCCCTGGAAGGGCACCTGCAGCCCTAGCAGAAATGTGGAAGTCAATTTGTTTGGCTGGTACAAGCGTTTTAGCATATTGAGTGGTCCAAATATTTAAATATCTATGATATAGGAAGCGTGGAGAACATTAAAAACCATTTTCTCCCTGCTGATTGCAAGAGAAGAAATATACACAGTCCCTGCTCTCCTGCACAGTCGCAAAACTGCTGGCCTAATCATATTGCCTATGTAAAGTACCTCTCCATCCTCCTCTAGTCTGGCTTTAGGTTGCATTTACTGTAAACAAAGATGTATTTTGGCCGGGGGGGCGGGGCGGGGTGTGGGTAGTTGGATTGAGTTTATTGTTTATGTAAATCTCTCAGAATGTGACATAGCAAGATAGCTTCCTATGTTGTGTTGATCCACATTTTAGGCCAACAGCCAAAGTATTTTATCTTTTCCTTCATTATAGTGATCTTCCAATTAGCCGTGGTCTGTAATACCCTGATTTTGGTGGCAGTGGTTTGGACAGGATTGTTTGATAGTTCTGCTCGAGAGGCAAAATAAGGGGCCTTATTATAGAAGTGCAGAGGTTGTGCAGGAGCTGAGTTCTGTTGCAAAGTTTGCCGATAAGGGGAAAACCGGCCCTTAAGCATCCATTCTGTTCTGTATATTAACACTTCTAATCTGCACTGCTGATAAAACTGCAAGCCATTTGCCTTTGGAGGAATTAGTTCTGCCTCACTTGTGTAACCAGGCGATGGTGATTAACCTTTAAACTGTCCAATATTCCCAGCAGCCTCCTGCTCCAGATTAGAAACTATTTAGTTATGACCAACTAAATTAACAACACCCCCTCCTCTGAAGAATGAGGTTTGGAAGGTGGATGCATTTTAAGGTGGAATTGTGTTTTGAATTGGTGATCTATCCTTCTAAGGTGCTTATTTCCTTGTTGTGAACGTCCAGGCTGTGCTACACTGGGGACGGAAGTGTCAGCGGGAGGCCGGGGAGGTAGGAGAAAGGGGAGGTGAACCAGTTGTCCCAGTTGGGTTTGCAAATCCGAGGTTTCATGGGCACAAAGGAAACTTGTCTTGGGTTTATATTTCCTTCCCTGTTATCACTCAGGTTAAAAGGGGACATTAGCTCTTCTGCTAGACCCATGTCAGGCTCACCTCGGGATTGCATAGTTGTTCCTAATGGGAAGAGTAAGGAATAAATAAAGGAGCTCCCTTACCACCCTACTCCCAGTTTCTTCCTTGAGTTGAATGGCAGAAACAGCTGCTTACTAGCTTGCATGTTCCAGGTACTGGGACCTGCCCACCGCAGGTGGCTCTGCCCAGCTGCACTGTGGTGGCACGAACAATCCTGCTTCAGCCCTCTCCTATCTGTCCATTGCTAAAGTGTCATTTATCAGGAGAAACATACCCTCGGTGGTGAGGGCCAGGCAATGATGTAACCGTGCCATGCCTTAAACCCCCAAATGGTTGGTCCTCCCTGGCTAACAAATAAAATGGAACAACCCTCTCTACCAACACCCCACCATCAACCCAATCTTGATAGCAACCTTTTCTGTTTTACTAGTTTCACATTCTCTACCTCCTTAAAAACTGCTAATCTAGATACTGCGTTTGCAAGATGTCAGTCAAGCCCCAGTCCACAGCGAAGCCTTCTTCATATACCAATTTAAATCATTCATGGTCTTTTCTTTGGCATTATTCAAAAGATCATAATAATTTTCTTGTGCCCACAGCACAAAAAAATCAATTATTTCCCCACAAAGACTTGAAAGTACTTAGCGAGTGCGGCAAGAAAAGCTGAGGGTGATATCAAATTGAAATTGCACTCATTACATACAACACAATTAGTTGCCACTAGCCTGGCCGGGCTTTAATTCTGAATGGCATATCTTTATTATTACAGAAACAAGCATGCAAATGGCATTGTTCAGGATTTGCCGAAATCAATAGGATATAGTGCTGTGTGTTTGGTGGCCACTGTCACTCATGCTGCTGTGGATGCGAGATAATGTGTGTGTTTGAATTAATGAAGGGAGCAGGCAACATCATAAGTGACACCCAAATAAAAGAAATGGGTACATGATATTTGTAATTATTCTACTTGTGTTTTTGTTGTAAATACTTGTGCTTTTTGTTTTTTAATCAAAGGATTAATTGCATTTTAATAAGGCATTATGATTTGCAGAGCTTTAGTTAATTAAAACTTGTAGTATATAATTATGAAGTGATGCTGAGATTTACTAAAGATCACCCATATGTTTAGAATATGTGTAATTTTTCTGTTAAGCGGTTGCAATCTCTCTCCCCACTTCCCGCCTTTCTCCTCCCTACCAACAGAAGGTAGGGATGACTTATGTGACATTTTGGTGGATTGATCATTCCAGGTGGATTTCTCTAAGTGGCAACGAGAACCCAATTTAAGTTCTTGCACAAATTAAAATAACTCTGGAGTAGCACTCATGTGATAAACTGTGGCAGAAAACTTTCTTGTTGACACTTGCTTTCCAGTTAATCCTCCTGAGATGCAGTGCTATAGAGATTCGGGGAGTTCATATGAGTTTTAGAGTGCAAACATTGAGACTTTAGATCTGAGAGAGGTGGCGTCATTGAGAGTTAGACCCTGGTTGGACCTCTGGGGCCAGGTCCAAATCCCAGGGAAGTCATTGAGCCCTGACCTTATCCTCCATGACACAGAAGAACTTATTTGGGAGGGGTGGGGCGAGGAAAGGGAATGCTGAAAGTCAAAGGAGCTTGGAATTCCCGAGTGTTAACACATTAGTAATTCACAGTGGAATCCAGCCCAGAGACATGTAATCATGTTTCCTGTAGGTGTGTATTGTGTGAAGGCTGATGGATTAATTGCTAGATAGATGGAATAGAGCTCAGGTAAAACATTATTAAAAAGTTTTAAAATCTTCATGTAACATTTTGAAGTTTGCTTTGGGGAAGTTTTTCATTTCAGTCTCCTAGTTTTGCAGTCTTTCTGGGATCAGGAGTGTTAGCTGTATTTGCAGAAGGACGGATCTATTTGCTGAAAGCGTAGGATATTCCTTCTTGAGAACATCACACGTGGCCCTGTGATGGCGGGTGGATGCAGGAGCTGGCGGCTGGGCCGAGTGTGGCCAGTGATACAAGGGGATGAGCTGATTTCAAAAGGCTGGCCTCCAGTTGCCCTTTAGGACCTGTGTGGGCTGGGCACCCAAGGGCTAAATTTTCTCTAAAGACCCAGACACTGCAATAAGAAGTATCACAGTTCTCTACTCCCTGCAAAGCAGCGTGAGGAAGGATGAAGTAGAAGAGAAGAGGATCCTGCCATGTTCGTGCCCCTCACCTGGTTTTCTAGGAGAGCCGTAATAGTGCTCTCAGTAGGGTGGCCCAAAGATGATTTAAAAATCTAATATTCTAAGGTTGGGCCTGGCTCCCTATTTTAACTCTGAAAACCTCGAGCTTGAAAAGGTGATTCATTCAAAGCTTGAGAAAATATTTGCTCAGCAGCACAATGGCGTGTGATGGAAAATAAACTCTCGTGGCTTGCCTCATCCTATCAGCCTCGGCCTGCAGCAGAGAAAGAATGAGGGAAGGTCAGTCAATTATGTGTGGTAATCACCGTAAGCATATTATCTGAGACACAGATGTCTTCTATGACCCCACACGACATGGCTATTAACCTCGGAGCCATATAAAAATGGAGTGGGCTTGTGGGGGGAGGAGTGGAGGTAAACCAGACTTGTCCACAGGCTCAGGGAAAAAAAAGTTGTAGACCTGAGGACTGTTTTCAGGAACCCATCCAACACTCTGACCCCTAATCACCGCAGCCAGCTCCTCGTGCCCCTCCTTCCCGGAGACCTTTCTGTAGGTCTAGTCAGTGCGTAAGTACTTGCCTCATCTGAAAATGAGACTGACACATTGACTCAGGAGAGAACTCGGACACCCAGTGGCCCTGGAATGCTACTTGCTGTTCACCAGAGAAAAGGAGAGAGGGAAAAGCAATTTGGGTGTTTGCGTGTGTGTGTTCCAATAAGTTCCCCTCCAGTCTTAGATGTTAGTGGGCAGAGTGGGGTCACCCAGGTGTGTTGGGGGCCCAACCAGGTTACCTGGGGGACACAGACTGATAGAAGGATTGTTATACCTAACGGGCTTTTACCCCCAAATCTAGCCCTGATTCTGGCATCTCCCTGGAGAAATTTGTGCTAGAGCCTGGCGTGGGGCTGGGCACAAGAGTGATGTGCCACAAAAGCCATGGATGGGTCTCTAATTGGTCCATGATGCACGCACATTTAAGGAGGCGTCTGCCCTGTGCAACACCCTCGACCAGGAACTGAGGATTTAACAATAAACAAACTAGTTCCTGCCCTCCAGGAGCTTATGGTCTGTGGGGATAAGAATAGGGGAAAACCTTGAATACAAATTCGTGTTTGACTCATTTCAGTAGATGGTACAGATGCTGGAGTAGGCCTATTCAAAGGCCTATACTTCATTTCTATGTAGAAATGAAGAAGGGGCTATTCTAGCCCAGGAGCTTGCAAATTTTTCCAAAAGGAAGTGATATTTGAGCTGGGTTAGCTGATAATAACTGTCTTTTGGAGGAACTTACCGGGAGCAGGGCTCTGTCCTGGACACTTTCCTTGCCTGTTGTCTAATTCTCACATCCCTGTAAGAGCACTGGATCCATCGTGAACTTGAGGCTCAGAAAGGTAAGTCTACTCGCTCCATGTCTCACAGCTGGTTAGTGGTAGAGCTCAGATTAGAATTTGGACCGAATTGACTCCAAGCTCCACTTAAAAGAACAATTATTTGCCTGTCAAGCAAGAGGGACAGCATTTCCAGTGAAGGAAGAAGTGTAAATAAGGGTGAAAGATGTACCCAAGAAGTGCAGGGACAGTTGGGGCTGAGAACAGGTAGGAGGCGCGTGACCAAGAAGCCAGGCAGACTCAGTCCCAGGGCCTGGTGCGCACGCCACAGTTTGGCTTCATCCTGTCAGCAACAGAGGGACAGCCTGATCAGATGTGTGCTTCTGAAAGGTTTCTCCTAGAGTTGCAGGGCAAATGAATTGCAGAGGCTGAAGATTAGAGAACTGAAGCCAGTTAGGGAACTGTTACAGCAAGTCCAGGTACAGGATGGTGACGCAAGTACGGCGTAGTGATGGCGAGAAAGGGATGAATGTCCCAAGTGTTAGAGAGGGGCCAGGACAACTTGGCAACTGAAGGGATGTGGTGATGAAGGAAAGGGAAGAGTCTAGGATCATCAGTTCCTTACAACAACCCCTTACGTGTCTTATGGTCCAACACTGCTTTCATCCCTCTTTTACAATAAAGACATTGAGGTTCAAAAACATTAAGTCACTTACCCAAGTTAAGCGGTTCATATTTTGTCCCAGCCAGGTTTTGAACCCAGTCTCTGGCTCTGAAGCCAAGACTCTCACCCACTATGGTCCACTGTGTGTCCCATGGCAGGGGTGGAGGTGGGGTACCAAATCACTCCTTTAGGACACTGTAATCTAGGTTCACCTCTTATCTCCTTCCTTCTTCCCTTGCCCTAAACTTTCTCCAATGAAAAGGGGGTTTAGTAGTGTATTATCAGAATTGCAATGGTAACCCCAGCTACTTTTTTATATTTTCAAGCTGTTATGAGAAGGTGATTGTACCAAATGAGCTATAGAAGAGATAGTGTTGTAATATATTTAAAAAAAAAACTTAAAACAGCTCATTCTGACAAGTATCCATGAGACACTTTAGTGAGTGTGACACGATCATGGTGGGCGTGACTAACAAATGGTCTTATTAAGTATTGTTTTACAAAATCGTAGCGATGTAGTTGAATATCTTTTCAGCATCCTCTTCCCACCCAGTTCCCAATCTTTCTAACAGATCCCATTTTCTTCTGGTTCCACCCTCCTCTGCGTGGCCTTCTGCTTCCAGGGAAGCTGGCTCTGGTCCTAGCTCCAAAGGGCAAATCCTGATTGGTCCAAGATGGTAATTACGGTCTCTTCAGACATGAGCAGGTGATGTGATTCTGATCAGTGACATGTGGATAGATGTGCTGGGAGCCTTCTGGGAAATGTTTCCTTTCTCCTAAGGAAATCTTCCTCCCCAGGAAGAAACAGCCTTTTCTCTCTCTATTGTTTGTCATGTTTAAATGTGACAATTGCAGCAACTATTTTGGACCTGGAATAGAGCAAGATGCACACCAGAAACAGCAGGGCAGAGAGGTGAAATGGCTCTGGGTCCTCAGCGATGTCACCAAGCCCCGGACCACACACATGGAGTTGTGCTACCTCTGCACGTTGTGTGCTGTGTGATAATTTTAAATTTCCTTGTTGTATAAGTCATTTTTTTCTTTTAAAAATGGTGGCAAAATATACATAACATAAAATTTACCATGCTAAAGTGTACAGGTAAGCGGCATTAAGTACATTCACGTTGTACAGCTGTCACCAACATCCATCGGCAGAACTTTCATTTTCCCCTACTGAAATTCTGTACCCATTAAACATTAGCTCCCCATTCTCTGTTCCCACAAGTCCCGACAACCACCATTCTACTGTCTGTTTCTGAGTTTGACTACTGTAGGAACCTCGTATAAGTGGAATCCTATAACAGGAGTGTGACTAGTTTATTTCAGTTAACACAATGTCCTCAAGGTTCATCCATGATATAAGTCATTTCAAGATGGAGGTTCCGATACTTGCAACTGAAGGCATTCCAAGTTAGAAACCCATCAAACATAGGTTTAATCTTTGTCTTGCTATCATTGATTCTTAAGTATAATGGTTAAGAGGATAAACTCTAGAGCCCACATTCCTGATTTTAAATTCTTATTGTACCACTTACTAGTTATGTGGCCTGAAAAAATTTGCTTACCTCTCTGTGCTTCATTTTTCCTAGCTGTAAAATATGGATAATAACATTATCTCCTACATACGGTTGATGGAAGACTAAATAAGTTATTACATGTAAAGTACTTAAAAGTGTGCCTGGCACATAGTAATTCTTATTATCATTACTATTGTCCTATGACGATGATTAGCTATGAGCAGGCAGCAGTTTTGGCACTCTCCCTGAATGCCGTGCATGACTTTGTCCTACACTCAGGCCATTTAATAGATAGGTCTTGTGTGGTTCCCCTGCTCTGCCATTGTTGCTCTGCCTAGAATGAAGGTTCTGGGTCCTCTCTAGTCTGTCTTAGTCTTTCTCTTGCTTGGATCTTCATGCTTCCATCTGAGCAACATGTTCAGCTTCCTCCTGTTCCCTGCTCAATTCTAGAAGGACCAACTCCAGGGTTGGGTTCCAGGATGTAAAGGTCAGATGGCAGCTCAGCTATAGGCCTGAAGACCATGAGTGGGCAGTGCGGCAGCCAGATCATTCCTCCAAGAATCCTGGGCTCAAGAAGGGAGGTACTTGAGCGGTGGTATATGACCGGAGGTGGCATGGATGAGAAAGAAAAAAGTAAGACTGGACCCTTGGTTCCCTATGTGGGACTGTGAGGAGGTCAGGTGCAGTGAGGATCTGGGAGGTAAACTGAGGGAGGGACCAGCAGACACAGAAAGTTCCAGAGACCAGAATGCAGACCCAGACATACTTGCTTTGGCCCTCGCAGTTCTGGGGAAGGAGTCTAGCAGCCCCTGCTCTCAACCCCACTGCTGTCACTATAGAGGAGCTTTGGATGTGATGAAGGAAGCAGGAGAGAATAAGATCGCCTGAAAGTGTAGAGGGTGTGAGTCAAAGAAGCAACTCTAGATATAGAGACAGAGGGCTGTGTGTCTGTGTGTGTGTGTGTATGTGTGTGCGTGTGTGCGCACGTGCATGTGCACGCTAGGAATGTGGCTTAATTTCCCAATCTGGGAGATAATATATTATGAAGCTCTTGTCAAGAACAAATGAAATATATAGTTGATAACACTCTATTACATATCAACTATAGTTGATTACATTATTATATAATTGTAAAAGAACAAATGAAATAATGCATTAAAAAGTGCTTTGAAAAGAATAAAGCCTTCAAGGTAAATTGTTATTAGTGTGCCTTTTCAAGATGTCATTTGGGCCCAACCTCATGGGGACAAAAGGAAATTTGCACATGTGGTATGATGAGGACACAGTCTTGGGTGTTGCCAGTGGAGGGGGGTGCCAACAAGGCATTTTAGGAGACCTAGATGCCAATTCCTCACGATCTCCTTTACAGAAATGCGCATGTCTACAGGGTAGGCCCTGGAGTGCTAGGTTGGACTGAAACTCTCAGGAAACCCAACTGGACGGAAGGGAAAACAGACTCAGATTTTTATGAGTGGGAGGAAAGCTGAGAGGAGACGAGTGCCACGAGGAGCAGGGAAGCTGCCTGATAAACTGTATCTTTGGTGGAGGGACAAGAAGGAGATAAAAGATTAAAAAATGTAATAGAAGATTTGCTTACACTTCTCGGAATGGTAATTAAATTTATTTATAGTTATGGAAAATTTGGGGAAGGGAGGAAAAGCAATTTAAATGCAGAGTTTTCACAGGGCAACTGCAAATGGCTTGCTTTAACGCTGCCTCTGAAGGTTAACAGAATGGCAGAGAGGTCGAACTAAAGTGCATATGATAAGTGACAAGTGTTAACATGGCAAATCATGTATTTAAAATTACTCTGAGCTTTATCAAATGTTTCCTCTCAAAAATATACTATCCTGGAAGGAAAGGTTAACTGAGAAAAGAGTATTACTCTAATATTTCTGTGATGACTGGGGGAAGGGAAGAGGGTTCTGTAATGTAGGAGAAGTGGTGATAAATATAAATAGGTTATTATGTTATTAACAGTAAAGAAACAAAAATATTCCAAATTTGCATGCAGTCAGAGGAAAGGCAAGTAAATATTCCCTCTCCTTTTCGTCATCCCTGTCTCCATGAGATGAGCAGCTTCCCAGTCCACCCGCGGAGTGGGGAGGAGACACGCAGTAGAAGAAATATTAATGATAGGGTAACAGCCAATCCCTCCAGAGCTGTACCAACCACAGTCAGCTTTGGCCCTCAACATGGATCCATAGCACAGTGCAGGAAACCATCAACACAACAAAAAGGCAACCTACGGAAGGGGAGAAGATATTTGCACATTATTCATCTAATAAGAGGTTAATATTCAAAATATACAAAGAATTTATACAACTTAATATAAAAAAAATAGCCCAATTTTTAAAAAAGGCAGAGAATACATACAGGTGGCCAAAAGGCATGTGCAGACACTCCACACCACAAATCATCAGGAAAAGGCACATCAAAACCACAATGAGATCTCACCTCACACCTGTTGGAATGGCTATAATCAAAAAGACAAAAATCAGTAAGCGTTGGCGAGGATGTGGAGAAAAGGGAATCCTCGTGCACGTGGATAAGAATGTTAAACAGTTCAGTCACCATGGAGATTCCTGAAAAATAAAAATAAAAATAGAACTACCCTACGATTCAGCAATTTCACTTTTGGGTATTTATCTGAAGAAAAACGAAAACACTAATTCAAAGAGACATGTGCACCCCTATGTCCATTGCAACATTATTCACAAAAGCCAAGACATGGAAGCAGCCCAGGGTCCACTGATGGATGAATGGGTAAAGAAGACGTTATAGATAGACAGATATAAGGTGAGATACATGGTGGAATATTACTCAGCCATAAAGAAGAATAAAATCTTGCCATTTGCGACAACATGGATGAATCTAAAGGGTAATAAATGAAATAAGTCAGAGAAAGGTAAACACCGTATGAATTCACTCATGTGTGGCATCTGAAAAACAAAACAGAAACAGACTCATAGACACAGGAAACAAACTGGTGGTTACCACAGAAGGCAGGGCTGGGTCCTGGGACAGATGAAATAGGTAAAGGGGATTAAAAGGTACAAACTTCCAGTTACAAAATAAATAAGTCAGGGGAGATGTAATGTACAGTATAGGGAATCGAGTCAATAATATTGTGATACCTTTGCCTGGTGACAGATGGTAACTAGATTTGTCACGGGGATGATTTCATAATGTATATAAATATTGAATCACTGTGATGTACACCTGAAACTAATAGGATATTGTATGTAAAAAAAAAAAAAAAGGATTCATAGGATTCCCTGTAATCTCCCATCTACCTCTCATCTCACCTGTTCTCCAGGTTCTCACAGGACTTCTTTCTGACCCTGCCTGGTTGAATAAATCATTGTCCTGACATGCAGTACTCTGCAACAATCTCCAACATTTCTGTAGCTTATAGATTGTATGCTATACCATTAGCATACATAGCATACTATTGTAAGTGGAAAAAGCAAAGTGCATTCCATTCAACAACATGGAGAAATCTTCAAAATGTAATATTGAGTAAAAAAAAATAAATAAAAGCAAGGCACAAAAGAATATATACAATATGATTTCATGAGTATAAAGTTTAAAAACAGGGAAAGCTAAGCTTTATTGTTTACAGACACATTCGCAGGAGGCAAAACTGTAAAGAAAAACAAGGCAATGAAGAAATCAAGATAATGGTTCCCTGTGCAGGCAGGGAGTGAGGGAGGGAATGGAAATTAAGGAGAGGCAAACACAAGGTGTGTCAGCAATGTTCTATTTCTTTGTCTGAGTGGTGGTTACACAAGTGTGCACTTTATAATTATTAACTCATACATTTTTTGCATTTTTTTATGTGCATGTTATTTTCTTCCATTAATATTTTTCATAAAAGTAATGTGCAGAACTATGTGTTTATATACTACTCATTTCAAAAATAATATCCACATATATGCCAGGCAAATACTAATCAAAATAACTATTCACACCTGACAAAATATAATTTAAGGCAAAAGGCATAAATAGAGATAAAGTGGAATATTGCATAAGGGAAAAACCAATTCACAAATAAGGTATAATTATCACAAAATTATATATGTACCTAATAAGAGAGACTCAATACATATAAGGTAAGAACTGACATAATTATAAGAAAAAAATTTTAAATAAAAAATTACAGTGGGAGATTTTAGTATACCTGTAAGATTAAAACCACGTTTCCCCAAAAATGAGACTGGGTCAATATTAATTTTTGCTCCAAAAGATGCATTAGGGCTTGTGTTCAGGGGATGTTATCCTGAAAAATCATGCTAGGGCTGATTTTCCGGTTAGGTCTTATTTTCGGGGAAACACGGTAGATTAAGGAGAAAATCGAGAAAATATAGAAATAATAATACTGTGTGGTAAAAGGGGACCTAACTACAGATGCGATAGAAATTTTTAAATCATAAAACAATCTATAGACAACTTTGTGCCATTAAATTAGAAAATTTAGATAAATGGATAATTAGCAAAAATGACTCAAGGAAATTTGCTAATTTTAAGGGACCTGTAATCATTATTAAATAAATTGACTCAGTACTTAATTCCATCATCAAAGCAAACTATTCTAGAGAATAGAAAGTAAGAAAAAGCTAACTAGATCATCGTATACAGCTAGTCTAAACTTGGTATTAAACTGGGATAAGGGTAGTAGGATAATAGAAAATCATAGGAAAGGAAAGGAACAAAGAGATAAATAAACAGAAAGTCACATGGCAGTGTTCCTTATGACATGTAAAACTACAAAATCAAATCAAATTCAGAAGTGTTTAAAAGCAGTAACATGTCTTCATCAAGCAGGGTTTATCACTCAGTAGCAGAAGATGTATCAATGTAAGTAACCACTTATCAGATTAAAAGAGAAAAATCTTATGATCATCTCAGCAGATGCAGAAAATATTTGATAAAATCCAATGCTTCTTCATAACTAAAATAAAATAAAATGTTTATCTAACTAGAAATAGAAAGGATCTATTGTAATCTGATAAAGAATATCATCCAAAAATCTACAATAACATCTAACTTAATATTTGAAGTTTAGTGAGATTTCCTTTGATGTCAAGAAAAAGACACGGATGCTCTCTTTTGCTCCTCTTACACAAGATTATACTGGAGGTCCTAGAGAATACAATAATAACAAAAGGAAAAAAATAGTTATAAGGAAGGAAAGAGACACGATTATTGTATAAGATATAATTATCTACATAGAAAATCCCAAAACCAAACTCTTAGACCTAATCAGTACTAACATACAAAATTACTAGCACTTCTAGACACCAATAATAACCTATTAATCAAGACTTAATATTCAGTGTAATTCCAAACAAAGTTCCACTAGGATTTTTTCACAGAATTTAATATGATTCTAAGATTCATACATAAGAGTAGAAGTACATAAGTAACCAAGATAAATCTGGAAAAGAAGAAGATAAGGGATTTGCTCCATAAGCTATCAAAACATATTACAAAGCGGTTCAATTCACTAAACATCAATTTCTCAAATAGCCAATTCAATGAATGGCCAGTTTGCCGAAAGCCAATTTGCTGAAGCATTAATGCCACAAATTACTGAGTCACAGAATTTACAAGATGTACTGAATAGCCACAAATATGTTTTAAGCAATATTCTTTTTTTTTAATTTTTTTATTTTTTAAGCAATATTCTTGACTTCATTTATAAGAATTCTAAGCAAGAATATATTCAACATAATAAATATAGTCAAGGATATAATCTTTATAAATTAATGATTTTATAATAACATAGTCTTTATTATATTTTTATAAGCAGTGTACATGAGAAAAGATCAAATTTATACATGAATATATTCAAGACTACATTAAATATATTAAGAAATATATTCTCATAAATTAACTTTTGGCAAATTAAACATTCAAATGCTAAGAAAAATGTACTTTGTAATATATATATAAATATTATGTATATATATATATAAATTCTATATATAAAATCTAATTGAGAAATCAGTCTCAGGAAGAATGTTATATTTTAATATATTCAAGAATATATTATTTAATATAGTTAAGAAGTCTATATCTTAAAATTTTTGGTAAGTTAGTAAATATAAGTTTGAAAAATTGGACATTAGGTGGATTGACTTAAAAATTGGCTTTCACAGATGAAAGACTGAATACTGTATAATTCCATTTATATGGTAAATCTAGAAAAGGCCAATTTTTAGAGACAAAGAACAAGTCAGTTGCTGCCTAGGGCTGGGGTGGTGGTGGGTAGGAGTAGGTATTAATTAGAAAAGGGTATGAAGAAACCATAGGATGATGGAAAGGTTCTTAACTGAATTGTGTTGATTGCACAACTCTATAAATTTAGTAAAATCATTGAATTGTACACTTGCAACGGGTGAATTTTATAGTGTGTAAATTATAACTCAATGAAGTTATTAAAAATGGAAAATGGCTTTCAGTAAATTAATTGCCAGCATATTAATCTAGAACTATTATTATAAAAATATAGTAATTAAAACAGTGTGGCCTTGATGAAAAATAAGATGGAAAGAACAATGGAATAAAATAGAAAGCTCAGAAACACACTCAAGTATATGTAGGATCCTGATATAGTACAGAGGTAGCACTGAAAAATAAGTGTGGGAAAAATGGACTGTTCAATAATTGGTGTGTACTACTTGGCTAATCATATAAAAATAATATAAAATTTGATATCTATATTACATCATGCACAAAATTTAATTCCAGATTTATTAAAGAGTTAATATATAAAAAAGTTAAAGTTGACATTTCTGGTTTTTGGTCTGCCATATAAGGATCTTAGAAATCTTCACACCATCCTAACAACAAGTACAAAGCTGAACAAACTGAAAAACTAACAACTCTTCTTAAATCTGTCAGAGAAGTGAGGCCACAGGGCAAACTGCTGCCCTCAGAATTGGAGAGACAGACAGACGGATACATAGAATCACAACATACTGAAGCAGAAACCTCTGTGGGAACCAGTGCTGAGGTAGGAAACACTAAACTGATTGATGAATTGCTGGAGGCTCAGTATAGACAAGCCCAAGCGATAGAAACTCCAGGGAGATCCTTACACTTTCATGAGATATACTTCCAGGAGTTCTATGAAGTTCTCTTAATGAATACTGGAGAAAAAATCCTCTTGTGCAGTACCGGAAAGAGAAAAGAAACCATTCTGAAATACACTAAAGCATCCTGAGGGATACTGAGAAACACTGGTGAAGTTCACAGTCCAGGGGCACAGGCTCACTAAAAGACTGAGACCAAATCATAGGACTATAGGATACTTCCCCTCCCCCCACACCTTACCATTACATTACTAAAGGCCGATTACCACAGTTCATTTTATCAAGTGTGCCATGTCCTCCTTTCAACACTGATAATAACAAAAAAGCATACTAAAAGTCAAAAAGCACAGCCTGAAGACACTGAACAAGCATCAGAACCAGAGTCAGATATGGCAGGAATGTTGGAATTAACAGACCAGAAATTTTTTGAAGTCATGATTAATATGCTAAGGATTTTAATGGAAAAAGTAGACAACATGCAAGAGCAGATGGGTAATGTAAGCAAAGAGATGGAAAGTCTAAGAAAAAGTCAAGAAAAAATGCTAGAGATCAACAACACTGCAACAGAAATAAAGAATGCCATTAATGAGCTCATTAGTATATTGGACACAGTTGAGGAAAGAATCTCTGCACTTGAAGATATAACAATAGCAACTTCCAAAACTGAAAAGCAAAAAAAAAAAAAAGAAAAGAAAAGAAAAGAAAAAGTCAAGAATAGAATATCCAAAAACTGTAGGACAACTACAAAATGTGTAACATATGTGTAATGGTAATATCAGAAGGAGAAGAAAAAAAGGAATAGAAGCAATATTTGCAGCAATTATGACTGAAAATTTCCCCAAATTAATGTCAGACACCAAACCACAGATCCATGTGGAAAATGGCTTTCAGTAAATTAATTGCCAGCATATTAATCTAGAACTATTATTATAAAAATATAGTAATTAAAACAGTGTGGCCTTGATGAAGAATAAGATGGAAAGAACAATGGAATAAAATAGAAACCCAGAGAATAAGTCAGGATAAATGCCAAAAAAAACTACATGTAGGCGTACCATATTCAAACTTCAGAAAATCAAAGATAAAGAAAAAATCCTGAAGGAAGCCAGCAGGAAAAAAAACCTTACCTATAGAGGAGCAAAGATAAGAATTATATCTGACTTCTCAGAAACCATGTGAGCAAGAGAGTAGAGTGCAATATTTAAAGTGTTGAGAGACAAAATCCACCAACCTAGAATTCTATACCCTGCAAAATTATCTTTCAAAAGTGAGAAATAGACTGTCTCAGACAAACAAAAACTGAGGGAATTTGTTGCCAGTAGACCTGTCATGAAAGAAATGTTAAAAGTTGCAATGAACACTGGAGTACATATATTTTTATGGATAAATGTTTTCAGATTTGTTGGTTATATACCCAGGAGAGGGATGACTGGGTCATATGGTAATTCTATTCTTAATTTTTTGAGGAACCTCCACACTGCCTTCCATAGCAGCTGTACCAATCTACAAGAGAGAAGAAAAATTATATAGGTCAGAAACTCAGGTTTACATAAGAAAAGAAAGAGCACTGGAGAATGAATTAGCAAAGATAAAATAAAACTTATTTTCCTAATTCTTAATTTACCTAACAGACAAGAGTTTGTTCAAAATAATAATAGCAACAATGGATTTGATTATATATGTATATATGCTTATGTACACATATGTAAGTGAAATGAATGACAGCAATCTACATGATACAAGGGACAAGAGGGAGAAATTAGGGGTATTTTGTTGTTATAAGGTACTAGTACTATCCATGAAGTGGAATAGTGTTGTTTGAAAGCAGATTTGGGTTAGTTCTAAATGTATATTGCAAACTATATGGCAACCACTAAAAAAGTAAAAAAAGAAATATAACTGATATGCTAAAAGAAGAAAGAAAATGAAATTATCTAAAATGCTCAATTAAAACCACAAAATACAGAAAAAAAGTGGAAGACAAAAATAGGAACAAAGAACAAGGGCAAAAAATAGAAAACTAACAAATATAGTAGATATTAATTCAACTATATCACTAATGAACTTAAACATCAATGGTCTAAATATACCAATTAAAAGACAGAGATTGTCAGAGTAGATAAAAAAACAAGACCCAACTATACGTTGTCTACAAGAAATCCCTTTAAATATAAAGACACCTATAGATTTAAACTAAAAAGATGGAGAAATATGTACCAAGCTAACACTAATCAAAAGAAAGTGGGAGTAGCTATATTAATTTCAGACAGAGCAGACTTCAGAACAAGGAAAGTTTTCAGGAATAAAGAATGACAGTACCTCATAATGAAGGATCAATACTTCAAGAAGGTAATAATCCTTACTGTGCATTCACTTAACAATGGAGCATCAAAATACATGAGAAAAAAACTGATAGAACTACAAGGAGAAATAGATGAATTCAGTATTATAGCTGGAGACTTTAACACCCCACTATCAGAAGTGGACAGATCCAGCAGGCAGAAAATCAGTGAGGACATAGTTGAACTCAACAGCACTATCAAACAACTAAATATAATCGACACCTGTAGACTACTTCATCGTACAACAGCACATTCGTCTCAAGCTCACATGGAGCACTCACCAAGAGACCCCATTCTGGGCTGCAAAACACATCTTAACAAATTTAGAAGAATAAAAATCATAGACTCTCTGCTCTCAGATCACAACAGAATTAACTAAAAATCAATAACAGAAAGAGAGCTAGAAAATCCCAAAATACATGGAGATTAAACAACACACTTCTAAGTAACAGATGCGTCAAGGGGGGAAAAATCTCAAGGGAAAGTTTAAAATATTTTGAACTAAATGAAAATAAAAATATAAATTATCAAAATTTCCAGGATGCAGTAAAGCAGTGCTTAGAGAGAAAGTTAAGAGCATTGAATGCATATATTAGAAAAGGAGAAGGATCTAAAATCAACAAACTTCCCCCTTAGGAAGCTACAAAAAGAAGAGCAAATTAAATCGAAAGTAGAAAGAAAAATAATAATAAAAATTAGAGCCCAAATCAATGAAATTGGATACAGGAAATTAATAGAGGCAGAGCACAGAGGATTTTAGGGCACAGAAACTATTCCATATGATACTATAGTGGTGGATATGTCATTATACATTTGTTCACACCCACAGAATGTACAACAGCAAGAGTAACCCGAATGTGAACTGTGGACTTTGGGTGATGATGATGTGTCAGTGTAGGTCCATCAGTTGTAACAAATGTACTACTCCGGTGGGGGGTGTTGTTAGTGGGGGGGAAGCTGTGCACGTGTGGGGACAGGGGGCATTTGGAAACTCTATTTACTCCCTGCTCAATTTATTTATTTTTTAATTTTATTGGGGAACATTGGGGGACAGTGTGTTTCTCCAGGGCCCATCAGCTCCAAGTCATTGTCCTTCAATCTAGTTGTGGAGGGCGCAGCTCAGCTCCAAGTCCAGCTGCTGTTTTCAATCTTCAGTTGCAGGGGGCACAGCCCATCATCCCATGTGGGAACTGAACTGGCAACCTTGTTGTTGAGAGCTCGCACTCTAACCAAATGAGCCATCCAGCCTCCCATCCCTGCTCAACTTTGCTATGAACCTAAAACTGCTCTAAAATATTGGTCACTAATTAAAATAAAAATGAAACTTTAAAGCTATTTGAGGAAAATACATTTATACCATAAAGTAAGGAATGATTTTTTTAGAAGACACACACACACACACGCGCGCGTGCGCGCACACACACACACACACACACATACTCACAGAAATCATAAAGGAAAAGACTGGAAAAAAAAGGTGACAGCAAAATGTAAAATTTTGTGGAACAAAAGATACATACCATAAACTAATAGCAAAGCAGTATATTGGGAGAAGATATTTACATCATATGTCACAATCAAAAGATTACTATTTAGAAAAAAAAGAACTGCAAACAACCAAATAGAAAAATGCATGATTCATGTACGAAGAAACCTGAATAGCCTACAAACACATTTTAAAAGGTTCAACCTCAGTATAATCAAGGAGTTCTAATTAAAATCACAATGAGAGATCATTTTACACACATAAGATTAGCAGAAAATAAATTTTGATTGTTGAAAAAGATATGAAAAATAGGAGCTCTCACACAATGCTGGTGGGAATGCAAATTGGCCTAACCATTTTGAAGATCAGCTTGTCAGGAGAGAACTCGACAGACACAAGACACTGACATTTCTGTTGCTCAGTTTCCCTCTTTTCTTTGCTTTAGGGCTTCTTTTAGCCATCTTCTTCTTGTAGGAGCTTATCAAAAGCCACAAGAAGCAGCTAACAAACCAAGATTCTGAATTTCTTCCTACTGCTACAGCCTCAATAGGCATATGGTCTATGTCCCAAGGAAAAGTGGGGGACACTTGTTCTGAAACAAGGGTCCCCAACTTCCCAGCCTCCTCTATCCTACCACCTCCACTCTGCCAATTCCCCGTTTTATAGTCTTATACTTGCAGCACCCACTTCCTGACGAAAACATAAAGGGAAATAATCTTTGAATAGGACCACAAACACACACACACTCTTAAAGAGTATACAAACATTTACTGGATACAAACCAAATTCATTATAGCGGTTGTCTTTGGGGAGGATGGGACTGGGGAGGAACATAGAACAGTATGTTTTCTGTAAAAGTCATCTCATTATAAAAAGATCGGAGTAGATGTAATACAATATTTGGGGAAGAGCTGGGCATTCATTATATTATCCTCTATGCTTTTATGTTGTTGTTGTGTTTTTTAATTTAAGATTTCAAAAGGGGGTGAGGCAGAGTCTCTGACCATGGATGAACTCTCAGTAAAGTGATCAGTCCAACACAACAGACAGGGAGGTAGCAGCTAAGAACTTTCCAAGGGGATGATGGTCTCTCACAGCCAAGCGAAGGCCACGCTTGAGAGCAGAGCACTTCAGGTGCGTGGTCAAGTTCTGTCTCTGTCCTCTGCTCTGCTCATCCAAATCCTGGTCACCTTTCCATGCTCTGCAGAAGTCCGACTCCTGCAGGAAGCCTTCCCTGACTATTCCAGCTCACACTCATTTCTCCCTCTACTCGACTATCAGAACACCAAAAGCCACTTCTTCCTGCATCGCACCAATTCTTTATTTCAGGAGTTGTCGATAATCCACAGCAGTGAGGTCCAAAGCCCACGAGGGCCACGACAGAGTTGACAGCCACTGCATGGTAAATGCATAGTCTTTATTAGCTGGGGAACGCCGAGGAGGGTCCCTGCTTCTGACTGGGCCTGACATTTTACGTGCCCCCACCAGTCGCTTCCCAAACCACAAGCCCGTTAATGGAAGACAGCCTCAAATGTCACCTGGCTGACAGTGTGCAGCTGGCAGAAACGGGCCCATTTACCACAATTCAGCGGGTCTCGCTCTCAGCTCGGATGAGCCCCAGTCCCCTCCGAACGCATTTTCCTTTTGTGTGATATATGTAAAACACTCCTAATGTGAGGATCCTCAGAGAGAGCTCACACTGCCCGTCTAAGTGTTTTTTAAAGAATTGAGCTCTTACCTTTTAAAATTACACCAGGGTGGTATTGTTCAAATATGTAAGACTGACGATTCCAGAAAGCAGCAACAACAGGATACAATGCACTAATTTTACCCCACTTTGACTTAGAAAATATAATCGGTACTTACAAAAATTGTAAATACTAAAGAATCAAGGGAATAAGATTATTCTAAAATAGGGCACTAATACATCAAGCAAAATAGCTTTTGCTAGTCTTAACTGAGGGCCATTATCTATCAGAGAAGATATACCTCTGGCCTTGATAATGTAAAGACACACAAATGACTAGAGAGGCTTGCCAATATTTCTGGGAGGGGGAAGAGCAGAAAGAGTCCATAAAGAGATAAAACTTGGAAAAGCTGAGTGATTCAACAGGGTAGATAAACAGCCTCAAGCATGCCTGAGAGGGGACAAACCCTGCCTGGTTCAATTACTGTAATTTCTATGGAGGCTCCATCCCTCTCCTCCATGAGTGGCTGTGACTAATCACACAATACAGGACTTCCTTATTTACCAATTGGTGGTTGTGTTTAATCATTGCATGTGTCTCCCCAACTAACTGCAGCCCCCTCTGGGTTGAACCGTGTGTCTCTCCTATATCAACTCACGTCAACCCACTGCCAACCCACAAGGCCAGCACAGCCTTCTCACACAGTAGCCTTGAGCCTCCAAGCCTCACCCACTTCCTCCCTCTCTCTGTGTCCCCTGCCTGTGGTAAATGGAAAGGACTGTGAAACAGTCTGCCTTGCAGCCCTGGTGGAGAATAGCCATGCTATCTTCCTCCTTCCAGAGATTAGTAGAAGGCATTCATTTGGGCCGTAATTACCAGATGGAAAGGTGAGACATTCTGAAAATATTTCAGCTGGAAAGTGCTATTGAGGTACATCTAAAATTTAGTGTTTAGAAGATGGTGCTGTTTACAGAGGTCAAAACTTGTGGAGAGTTGAGGGGCAAGGGTTGGAAGAGGGGTCCCACTCACTTCGCTGGAAACTACAGGCTGTTTGGAAATGACCACGCCATGTATATTACGTCCTCCTTCTCTGGTAGCCTCACTTTTTATGGGTCCTGGATCTTTAGAGGCTCCCCTGTGGCCGCCAAATCCATTCCCTGCTCCTGAGTTTCACCACAGCTAAATAATTCTAAGCACATGAGGTGAAAGACCAATTCTGGTGGGTATCAGTACCCTTTCTACTTGTGCTTTTTATATGTTCTGTGATTCTTAGTGGAGGAGGAAAAATGAGTAGAGGAAACTTCCGTTTCATATTACTGTATGCTGTTCTTAGAGCGTTCCTCTTATTTTGGTTCTCTGTACCAAATCTAGGTCATTTTTACGGGCACTTGGATACAACCCCAGGGCCTAAATGTTTTCTTTTCAGCAATCATATGTACAACATATTTGTTGGCTCTTGATTCTAAAAGAAAACCTGGAAATCAAAATTAACATTTGCTAGATTCAATGTCTACGATGTCATATTTTTGTCATTGTTAAATTTACTATTCATAAAAATATCATATTTGAAGATAATTTGTACATTAGATTTTGCTCCTTCCCCAAATTCCTGGGTAGGTACCATCTTGCCAGAAATCAATTGTCGTTTATGATGTAAATGAGTTAGACAAATACTTTTAAATGGAAAATTTTTTAAGTATAGAAAGCATTTTACGAAAAATGTTTCACATGGAAAACATGCGCACATGTATTTAGTGTGGGTGTGAATGCATTTTAGTATGTTAGCTACGATGTGGGTGGGGTTCTGAATTAAGATTGCCACTGTCCCTGATGGTTTTAGGATGATTAATGATACCAGTTCGGTCTCTATAAAACATTTCTATCTCAGGTTCCATGAAAGCCTTAAGTTTCCATTTACTGTGTGTGTATGTCCGTGCATGTTAAAAACATATCCATATCATAAAACTTGCCATTTTAACCATGCCATTTACTTTAAAAAGAAATAGAATACAGTGTTTATACAGCCCATATCATTTTTTTGAGCATTTGATCATTCCTACTATGGATTGTTCCTTAACTGACTTGTGTGTTTCTAGTCTTTTCTCTAAGATGGGAAGCTTCGCGAGGTAGAGAGTAAGTAGCTTCTTTTCTGTTATGAGTTACAGGGCTAAGAACAGAGCTGAGTATTGAATTGAGACTCAATAAATACCAACTGAGTGAATAAATATGTCAGTAAATGACAGAAATATTTTTGAAAATAATTTTTCACTTTTCAATTACAGTTGACGTACAGTATTACACTAGTTTCAGGTGCACAGCACAGTAACCAGACATCCATGTAACCCACAAGGTGATCACGCCAATGCATCTAACTCACATCTGACACCACACATAGCTACCTAATACTATGGACTATATTCCTTATGCCACACTCCACATCCCCATAACTGTTCCACAACCACCAGCTTGTACTTCCCAATCCCTTCCCCTTTTCCACTCATCCCCCCAACCCTCTCCCATCTGGCAACCACCAAAATGTCCTCTGTATCTATGAGTGTGTTTCTGTTTTGTTTGTTTATTTTGTTCTTTAGATTCCACATATAAGTGAAATCACATTGCATCTGTCTTTCTCTGTCTGACGCTCTACTCAGCACAATACCCTCCAGGTCCCTCCATGCTGTTGTAGATGGCAAGATTTCATTCCTTTTTATAGCTGAGCCATATTCCATTGTACGTATGCATTCATCCATTGACGTTTGGATGCACACGAATGACAAAAATGTTAATGAGACAATTGATTCAAAGCCGTGCCCTGCCATACTGATTTTTAATCTATTTTGTATAGGAAAAACCAGTGTACCCAATTCATTACAATGGAGGTGCCCTGGGTGAGTTGGGATAAAGGAACTGATAACTCCTCTGCCTCCAAGTTTGTGGAAGCCTCCCTAACCCACTCCAGACTGAAGAGAATCTCTTCCGGGGTCAAAAGGCTCCTGAGAAATAAATATGAATCTTTCCAACTAAAGGACGCTTCTCCTTCTCTAACTTCCGTCTGTGTCCCTATAGTAAAGAATTGACCATAGGTCATAAGATACTCCGTTTCCCAGTATAAATAATATTTATCCATTTACCTTTCCCCTTGACACTCATCCTAAAAGCATTAGTGGACATTGTGCCTCTTCCAGGTCCTTCCCTGGTTCTTACCACCGATTTATACTCTGGGAGCCATGTAAGTGCACAAAGACGGAAACCAAGCCCATAACTTGAAATGAAGCAACTTGGGTTCAAATCTTAGTTCAGACACCAGACAAGTTACTTAACTCCTCTGACTGTTATCTCCTCCTTTGCAAAATGGAGTTGATAATATATAACTCACAAGATATGGATTAAGTAAGATAATGCACTTGAAAACAGCGCATAGCAGATGCTCAATCATGTTCGTACGTTTTAATGTAAGTTAGTTATTGCCTCTGGTTCTGGTTCTCCTGCTTTCCTCTGTTCCTTCTGGTTTCCCATGATTTCTAGTGAGCACACTGTCAGTCAGTGGCCATTTCATTAATTGCTGCGTGTAGTTTGGAAACATTTATTTATATATCTGATCCTATATTTCTTGCTGCCTTATAAATGGAATTTGAGGTAACATTTAGATTTATGTCATTTTCCAAAGAACTCCTTGTGAGTAGCTGTAATATTGACTTGTCTGACTTGGGAACATGTCCTTGTCTTGTCAATCGCTCTCAACAGAGTCCTCCTTTTCTTCTCTGTGTCAGAAGTGACATAATGTCAGATATGCATGAGTTCCCTGGAGAACAATACGGGACTTCACACAGCTCAATTTGAGAGAATACACAAGTGTTGTTGTTATAGAGTGATACTCCCATGACACTTGCAAGTGGGAAGTGAACTGGACACCAGATAAACTGAGGGACGTTTGAGGGGAGAGAAACTTGCTTCCAAAAGGAACAAAACAAAAATGCCTCTAGCCAGGAAGAATTGGACAAGGGACCCTGTGGGTGGGATGCGAAGCTTAATTAACCATCCACCCCTTATATCTTTCATCAACCCCTTGGCCACCCCTGAAGGAGTTTCCCTCCTTTTTCTTTTTATCTGGGGGTGGAGGGTAATGAGTAGCTTTCCTTGAGATCTCTAGTAGCATTCTAGCAATCATTAATTCTTTCTTCATTCAGGAAACATGCATTGAGTGACATACGAATGAAGGAGGCAGATCTTGGTTCACCCAACTAGTCAGCCTTGACAAACTGATCCCTTGAGGATTAGCTTGTAGGGAAACTCTTTGCTTCTACTTTTGGCCTCACTCATTTTCTTCTTCAGATGCTATGGTGAATAATTCAAATCCAAATTCCAAATCAACTCAAGTCAATTCCAAATCTTATGTGAGTATATATAGTTAGGCAGAACCGAATTCAAACCTAGAACCTAAGCCGCAAGAAAATTAAGAAATGTAGTTTTCATCTTTCTAATCTCTCCAAATACAACGAGATTGGAGGGAAGGTAGAATGAGCCAATCCAGAGTATATGGCACATCAATGTAACCAGATCTCATGGAGAAGATGAACTTTGAAATAGTCCTTGAAGATGTATAGGATTTATTTTAAGAAAGAAACTTTCAGGGAAGAAAATTCCTAGCTGCTGAAGAGAGGAAAAGTGAGCAGGGGATAATAAGACTAGCTTACTGAAGTGAACAAGAGTAGGCATATTAGGAAGGCATTAGGTGGGTAGGAGCTTGGATAGCTGTTAAGAGAAGACTGACTTTGATTCTGTAGATAGGGCAGTGGGAGAGACTTTGTAGGTCATTAAGCAAGGAAGGGAGTTTGAAGAAAGTAAGTTAATGCTACCATTCTTATTGTCATAATCAACATTGTATACCTGATGGAAGGTGATCTCCTACTGTTCAACTTTTCTCCAGTTCTTAAAATCTAGCAGTTGGTTATTACTGCGATAATCACTGATATTATTTTGTTGGTTTGTTGTTTTCAGAATCAGTATGCAATCCCAGAAAGCAGAGAAATGCTTTAAAAAGCTGGAGGGAAATTATTTCTACCCTACAATTCTATACCTAGCCAAACTATGAAGCATAAGTTCAGAATGACATTTTCATTCATACAGGAGCTCAGAAAAGTCACCCCCCGCCCTTATCTTACATATCTTTTTTTTACCATGAAGCTTCTGAAGGAATGAACCAAAAAAGAGGAAGACCTTGGATTCCAGAAACAGGGACTCTAATACAAGAGAAAAGCTGAGGGAATCACTGGGATAACAATAAGATCCCAAGACAATAACTGCACAATAGCCGAGGAAACACCCAGGCCAAGAGACTAGAGACTATGAGGTGGAAGTCGCTAGGGAAGAAATAAAATTGATAAAATTCCTAATATTTTAAACGTATGGAGAGAAGATTTACAACATTTAGGGATGAATTAGTGAGAAATATATACCAAACTAAGGAAAAGAGAGAATTATTTACTCTACTGAAAATAAGGAAAGTACCAGTAATAAATATAACCGTAGAATACATATAGCTCCACAGTAATTATTTTCCTAATCATAGCAATGTAAACACTAAACATTGACCTATCAAAAAATTATAACTCTGTTGTGAGCATGGGGACTGAGAACATATTGGTGGGGGGGCGAGCAAATGTGAATGGGGTGGAGGGAGAAACGGTGTAAGAAATCCTAAACGTCATCTTCCTTAGTAGAAAGTTAGCAGACAGTGTCCAAAATTGGAAAATGTGGAAATAATAGCATAAATATGTTACTTCGATAAATGGAACTAAATGATAGAAGAAGCTGCTGAAAGAGTTGCAACTGTGGCCTCTTGAGAATGTGAAAAGGGAGTTGGGAATAAGCCTTATAGAATTATATTTTTTACTTTTCAACTCTGTACCTATATAACTTTGATAAAAATAATGTTTTAGAAGGATTTACAGTAAATGCTAAAGCTTGTTCTCTGATCACAGTTTCCCTGTCACCAAATCCCCTCAAAGCCTCAGACCCTTCTATCTATCAATAGCTACTAGCTACTTGCTGGGTATTTATATCAGACCACAGATTCCCACTGGCAAATGGGTGACTCCGACTTGGTTCCAGTCTATGTTTGCTGCAAAATCAGAAGCTTCAGAAAGGCCTTAAAATATTGTTATTACCAACGGCCTCAATTTGTCATGTACAACCAAGGGAGGGCAACAATGGCATGGAAAAAGGCCACCATAGTAGCTAGACTTTTAAAGAGCTGCTTTGGTCCTGGTATGCTCTAGCTAGGGACAAAGCAACTTAAGAACATTGTAAATGTGGGAGGAGCAAAGATTTAACACAATCTAAAAATTGTTTTTTGTCTATGGCTTCAAAATATGTGTTCTATCCCTTTAGAGCAGGCTGCAAAAATAATGGACAATTGCTCAAGGAAACCAACAAATAGAGCTGCTTCTGGGTGAAAACATCAGAAAAACACAGTAATATTTTCAGCTTTTCCCTGGCTGTGTTCTATCTCACCATACTCCCCTTGGGCTGCCTGGCTTTTGGAAAGAGGGAGAGATAATCATGATTGTTCAGGAGAGAGGGAAAACCATTTGTTCAATATCAGAAATTTAGAAAGTGATTCATTTTCTAAGCTCCCAGTTACTAACGTATTAAGTTCTCTGAAAAACTCTCTTCATCATTTTCTGTGGGGTTTTTTTTCTCTTCTTTCTAAGCAGCATAAAGCTCCAGTAGTAGGCCAAGACATTTCCTTGTCTGAATTACTGCCACCATGAAATAGATTGAAAAAAATATATCATTTTATATCAACCAGTAGCCTCCCAGTCCACAGAGGGGTGTCTCCTAAAGCTATCAAGATAGTATCAGGGTATTAATCATTTCTGGAACAGTAAGAGCCCCAACACCAGCCAGCACCCACAAAGGCTGCAACCCCAGGGCCAGCTGCAGCCGCCCATAACAGATGCCTGCTCGGTATTTAATCTCCGAGCTCTGTGACCAAGAGCACGTGCCGGCCGGCTCCTGCTAGTATTTGGGTAAAGGGCTGCTTCCAGGCATTGTATCTGAGTGGACTGTGACCTCCCAAAACCAGGGAATCACAAAGCCCTGGTCACTGTTGTTGAGAGGGCCACGAACTGCAAGAGGGGGACACATGGGATTGCTGCAAACAAACACAGGTACGCGTGTGCACTAGACACAAAGACTCCTAGTTGTGGACACGCACCTAACCAATGCAGGCTGGCCCCACGTGACGCTGTATGACATACTGGTTAAGAGCACAGCTTTAGAATGAGACTGGATTCAGTGTTCTGCTGCCAGTTACTTAACTTTTCTAGGCCTCTGTTTTCTCATCAGTAAAATGGGAATAATAATAGTCTGTACCTCAGAGGGTTTTATAAAGATTAAATGAAGCCACATGTGAAGAGCTCTAGTCCAGTGCCTTGCATATTTAAAAAAACAACAACAAACCACTGGCGTTAGCTATTGTTATCAATAATAAAAATTAAAATTTACGAATTGGTACATTTAGTCAGACCTTGATAAATGAGTGTATTAATGGTGACAACCATTGTGAACCAACGAATTCTTCCTTTCCATAAGAAAGAGTCATCCCAAACCTTCTAGGGGAGGGGCTCCTGGTATGTGTAAGTATCTATTTTCAGATCACTAAGAATCAGACAGAAACGTTGGAGCTATGAAGCACAGAGAGGTTCCATACGAAATTAAATAGATTAACTCTGAGACGATAAGGTATAATTTAATGGAAAAGGAGGCTCTACTTTATAAAAATTCTTTATGCCCAGCTCTAGGAGCATGTCAGGGAATTCAGTGAGAGGGATCGTAGGAACACAATATATCTGACTGTCTGTGCTCTATCTGAAGGCAACTTTCTCCTGGGAATAATAGCTTGGCAGCAGCACGCATACTAATGGGTCCCTTAGGTGGCTTTGATAAACCCTTCCTTCGTTGCGAGGTTGGTGCCCTTTCTGGGGGGAGGGGCCTGCCTCTACCCCACGCCCCGAATGAGAAATGGTACAAATAACTGAGTATCTAATTAGGCTCTTTCCTCTGCCCCGCACTCTCCCTGCCTCACATCAGACCCAGGGAAAATTCTGGAAGGATACCCCCAATTCCTCCAGAGCTCACACCATGGTTCCCTCTTGCCTACCCCCAGCATGGTGGCCAGGGTCCAGGGTCAGTGGTAAAGGGTGAGAGATTTTCTTTTTGGTGCCAGCCAACAACATGGACTTTAAAAGGTCTGGCAGCCCCTGGGAGAAGGAGGTAGTTATTTTCCAACACTCCATGTTTGTGTACTTCCTGAACAAGTCTTCCCCATCCCATATAGTCATTGGAGCCCAACACACCGCACTCTGTAGGGTGGGTGTTCCTGGCCCCATTTCACACGGAGGAGATTAGAGTCACGGGATAGAAGGTGACGCAATCTAGTGAAGGTGGTGCCATCTCTTGGTTTTTCCACCTCATGAAACCGAGATACAAAACTAGCCCCTTTCCCATCAAAAGCATCTTTGGCAAATCTAGGCTGGGATTATAAAAGAAATTCATATATAGTTCTTGCTATCGGTAAGTTTACAACCCGCCTGGTAAGACAGAACACCCATATACTAAAGGATAACTGACAAATTATTATTCAGAAAACACTATTAGGGCCTCAGACGAATGGCGTGTGTGTGTGTGTGTGTGTGTGTGTGTGTGTGTGAGAGAGAGAGAGAGAGAGAGAGAGAGAGAGAGAGAGAGAGAGAGAGAGAGACCAGGGGTACAGTGGCAGCAAAGCGGCACCACTGTCTGCCCTCAGCAGCTTCCGTTCTAAGTTATGCAAAGAGAGCAAGTGCTGAAAGCCTGGGCATGACAGGAGCACAGAGGGGGCTTGCATGGGGTCTGGGAGGGATCGGATTTCAGGAAATAGTGCAGTTTGAACTGGGATTTGAAGAACAACTGAATGGAGAGAAGCTTCCAGGGGGTTCCAGGCCAGTAGGTGTGATTCCTTTCAGCAGCCAGTGACAGTAGGTCAATCTGGGCCTGGAAGCTTCCTGTGAGGAAGAAGAGGATGGTGAATGAAGAGATGTAGTCAAGACCAGAACGTAGAGTCTCTGGGCAGCTGTGATGTTCCACTGTCGTCCTGCAGGGAGTGAGGGGGCCTTAACATTTCTGAGCGGGGAGTCCAGGTATCTGATGACAGTCATAGACAGGAGTTGATGAGAGGAAGAAAAGGACAAGACAGATGGAGGTGAGCTTGCCCTTGTTGATGAAAAGCAGGGCTCTGGGGTCAGATGGACCTGGATGGCCTCTCTGGGTGTGATCCAGGGCGAGTTTCTTTGCCTCTCTGGACCTCAGTCCCAGTACTAAAATATAGACCAAAATGGAAGTCATAGAAATACCTGCCTCCTGTTGGGAAGTTTACGGGGAATAAGAAGTGCTTAGGGCAGTGCCTCGCATATAGGAGCTATTACAACTACGACAACTACAAGTAGTAGTGATATTATTCTTTTTATTAACGGAGGGCAAAGGAGAGGGAGGAGTGAATGACATGAAACTCCCGCGATGAACTCTTAACCTGAAAGTAGGAGAGGTGGGGACCAAGCTGGATGCCAGCCTCAATGGATGTCTCAAAAGATGGATGACTCCGGGAGGCGGAGTAGGATTCCAGGTTCCCTAACCTGGAGGTTGCTTGGGGGCTGCTGCCTCTGTGGAGTGGAAGCCCCTTCTGGCCTGTTTGAACCCTCCTTTCTTCCCCCCTGTGGCCCACCTGCCTCCAGCTTCTAGAAATCAGACTTTATTCCCAGAAGGAATGAGCACATGGCTTCTTGGGGTTATCGAATGCTACACGGGAAGACTTCACTCTTTCTTCTGTCTCCCTCTACAAGGTTGGGGGCTGCGCAGTGAGGGAGGGGGTCGGTGGAACCTGGAAACTCAGAACCGAGACAACCCCTAGGCCCGTAGCGTGGCACTTAGAGGCAGCTGGAGCACCAGGCGGAGGGCTTTCCCTGTGAGAATCAGTTTCAAATATGAGGTTGATTTTATTTTCCCCCGTTGCAATTAACTGAGAAAAATATTTCAAAGCTGTATAATTAAAGGCCGGCGTTTTATTAGGGTTTAAAATAGTCACTATGAAATTTGCTCCTGCCACTGGTAATTACAACGTACATCTTAATATTCCCCTGCTTGCCAGCCCCGAGATAACAGTGCTGTGTGCACTGCATTTGGCTCTGTAGAGAAGGTAAAATCCTTATCTTATCTCCATCTGCACACAACAACCAGCCTCTCTTCCAATTCAACCCTAATCTTCTTAGTAAATAATACTGATATTTTTCACCATAACAAAATGGAGCTGGTGCCAGATTCTCACTGATAACACCTCTCGTTTACACACCATTCTCTGTCAAAATCGGCCTGATTTTTCTTAATCTCTTTAACTTATCAAAAAAATACTTTTTACATTCGGCCATAGTAAGTTCTTTTCTACCAAATAATAATATTATAAATAAATCCCTTTGCCTACAGCTGACTCATTGAAAAGATACTCAGCCTCCTCATTTTCTTCATGAATGGGAAATTGTTCGGCTCTTCAATTTTCCTCCAAGTCTGAGGTCCACACCAAGTGAATTGTTCCCAGGCAGGCCCTGAGCCATCTTTGTATCTCACAGGGGGTCAGCTTAGTCCAGGACGTGCAAGCTTGCTCTTTATTTTCATTGTCCTGGCCGTGGTGGGCTTCCCCCACCCCCATCTCCATCCACCTCCAACTCTGGCTGCCCAGGGAAAATGCAGAAATTTCAAATCCTGGCAAGCAAATCCTTGGCAGGCTCTTCCCCAGCCTGCAGACACCCCCACACTGGGACAGGCCTTTGCTCAGAGCCCCATCTTGGCAGAAACGGGGGCCCAACTGCCTTCTCCTACTGTCTTCCAGTGTGCGTCTCAGAATTGTCACACAACCAGGGGAGGCAAAACTGAGAAGTGTTCATCAGACAGCAGGTATTTATTGAGCACTTAGTGTTTGTCCATTCCAGGCAGAGCCCAGTGTGGATTTCATGTAGGGAAAGCCCAGTTTCGGCCTGCCAGGATCACATCATGTATGCAGTGGGTTCTCCAGGCATGAAGAAAACTGCTGGTGTAGAGGATTGGGGTTGAGGAAATTTAAGATGTTAGAGGAAAAAATAGGACTGGGGCGAGGAGGTTGAGAACGAACCCTTGGGAGCCTTTCGAATATTTGTGTAATCACTAAGATAAAGCAGACTGAAGATAGTAACAAAGACAGTATCGATAACATTTTACACAGCTCAAATTAATAATAACCGGCAGGAGAATCCAATTTCCAGGTCCAATTTCCTTGTACACTAGAGACATTTTTTTATTTCCCTCTCCCACAGTTTCTATAATACGCTTGTAAATTTGCTTTGCTTTGTTGCCGATAATACATACCTAAGAGGGACTTTATTTCCTACCTCTCCTCCTTCCAAGTGCTTTTCCATTCTGTGACGCCCTGGTCATGAGCAGCAGCCACCAGTGTCTGGGGCCTTGACTCCCTGGGGTAGGGCTTCTCCTCCCTCCCCCAAGACCCTGATGAATCCGGGTGCTTGAGACAGCAAAGGCTGGGGGTGCTCTGTGTTTGGGCGTTTTTCACTTCCATGTGGACCCTCAACACCCAGGATTATGGGATATGAGTTCTGTCCGTGGTACACGTCTTGTCAAAGAATGTGGTACCAACTCCTCTGACCCATGTGCCTGCCACCCTCAAGCCGAAGGGGTGTGGTTCTACAGCCCTGTTTGCTCCATTTATCTTCCTTTATCCTTTCCAAGGGGATATGTTGAAAAGCTTTCCTTTTTTTTCTCATGCATCTGCCTCATATGCCCTTTTTATTCCTGATCTTCAATTGCCTCATCATCTAGGAGAGTATAGTTATTAAGAATCAGAATCAGACAGACCTGGATTTTAGTCTCAGTTTTGCCAGTTGCCTGTTGTGTGACTTTGGGCAAGTTGCTTATCCCCTCTGAACCTCAGTTTTCTTATCTGTAAAATGGACATAATAATAAACCTATCTCATAGGACTAATGTAAGGTGTTTATAATCTGATTTAGTAATCTATTTATGTACCTGAGTCATAGTAAAGCTACATATGGAGCTACATATTTATGTAGCTCCATAAATGATAGCTACAGTTAATAATAGTTGGAACTCGAAGAAGAGAGATATCAGTGAATATCCTTGGCTGGGACTCTATCCAGAGACATAGAACTTCATGAGAGCTGGTCACAGAGGCCAGGCAAGTTATTTAAAGAGAACTCTTGGCATTTTAGTTTAGGGACATCTTCAGGAACCCAGTGTTTGCTGGACCCACTGACCTCTTGAGAATAGCATGAAGCACACGATTCAATAAGCAATTTTGTCTCCTGGTTAATAATAACAAAGACAAAAAAATGTGCAAAATATTTTTTAAGAGATCTTCTTGATCATGCCAAGAGGTCAATTTAGTCCAAATTTTGCCTAAAGAGCTCTCCAAGATCTTGGGGCTGCTGTTTACTTGGGCAGAGCAAGCCATTGTTATGCAAAAATAAGTAAATGGAGAGGGATCTTGGTGTCAGACCTGCACCCTTCTCCGTCTTTGAGAGATGCTTGTCCATCATGGCAGCCACCCTGTGGATTCCTCTCCAGCAGCTCCTGTGAGATTCCTTCCTCCTTCTGGTTATAGCCACGCGGTGTAAGCAGACGACAATCCAATGTGGCAGTCACGCAGTAGCAGTTGTGTTTGGGTGTGTGCTAAGCGCTTACTGTGCACCAGGTGCTATGTTGGACTCTACATTTGATCTACCCACTCATTTAATCTTCCAACAACGCCATTAGGCAGGTACCCTCTCTAACCCCTACCATCACCAAGCTTGTCCCCTTCCCCTTGACTCAGCTCTCCACTGGTCTTCTGGAGATTTATCTCCATTATTAAAGACACTGCCATGTCCCACAGGCTGAAGCAAAGAGTTCTAGATCTCTAACCCCCACAGCCTCTCCCTCCCTGACCTCTCGTCATTGCGACATTGTTATTTCATTGGAAGGTGTGTTATCTTCTTTTCCAGCAAGTTTCTCAGCCCCATTAGGGCATAGATCACATCACAGAATCATAAAACTCCCTAGGGCTAGAAGTCATGTTACACATCATTTCATCCGACTCCTCGTTTTATTGATAAGGAAACAAGTCTGTCCAGGTGGAGTTTGTTTTCTGTTATATGCCCCATGACTTCCTGCATCGGGTGAGCATATGGAAAATGCTCAGTAAATACCAAGGCCATCTCTTTGCATCCAGCATGGCTCCAGCATTTACTTTGAAATCTGCGGCACAGCCTTTGTCTAGCACTCGTTTTAATTAGCTGTGTTCACAATGTACACAACCTACAGGTTTCCCATTTTCACAAAATCTAAATGCCAACTTCCTGAACCAGATAAACTAAAATAAATTATTTATTCTAAAAAGCAGAGCACCTTTGAATAGCTAGTATCTTTATGATAATATTGGAGTATAACACTGAATTTAAACTGAACTTTTCAGCCACATGTCAAATTGCAGGAAAATAGGGTCCCTTTTACTGTACTTGCCTTACAAACCAGATGGCTCTCCAGAGGCGCCGATAGTCTAATAGATTTGCCCCTGCACCTGAACCTCAGTTGGTGAGTCATGATCAAACCCAGGCTGGCTGGATGAATGGGCACACAGATGTGGGTATTCAGATCCAACAGCTCTGGGGAGCTGGATTTCCAGGTAAAAAGTTGGGAGGTGGAAGGCAGCTGGGTCAGCAGGGTGCCCCTTTCAGTCCGGGTGCAGTCCTGCTACCCAGCTGCTGGCTTTCTCTGGCAGGAGCAGCAGTTGGTGCTCAGGCCAGAAATGCTGCCCACTCAATTCCTTGTCTTGCCATTGGTTGTCCTCGTCTCTCCTCCAGATATGTCCCCTTCCCTCCATTTCTCCTCTCTCTCTCTCTCTCTCTCTCCCCCCCCCCATCCCATCTCCCTCTGTGTGACTATGTATGTGAGAGGGGAAATAGCCAGGTAACTATTAAAAATAGATTTTCTGTTATTTGGGAAGTTCTTTAATATTTGTATGAGAAAGACCGTGGCCTCTTTAAGAAGTCAGGAGGTAGACATTGGATGTTCTTGCACGCAAGGACAGAGCAATTCTGAGAAAACTGATTAGAAGTAAACTGCTGACACGGAGACATTAAGTGCCTCTGTGAATTCCCTGCCCCTCTCCGTTATCCACTCTGGAAGAAATCCTATTCTATGGGGCCCAAGTTACCATAAATAGACCCCACTGTTGACCTGGCTGCTGAGACCGTGGGTATAAGCACGAGGCCTGAGGGCTAAATCTGCCTCCAGAGGCCGCCCTACCCTTGCCAGGGACTGCAAAAGACCCGGCATCCTGTAGGATCTGAACCAGAGAAGCTCTTATGTGAAATCGCCTCTTCCAAGCAGCCTTCATCGCTCAGCCCCACTTGCCATCTGCTCACCTCCTCCCTCTGGGAACCTTTCAACTCCTCAAATTTAGTCCGTACTTAAGTGTTCTGCACTCACTCTCACATTGTTCCATGATTATACCCTGCTGGTTCATGGACATATATTTTATTTACTCAACTAGATCGCAGGCTTAATCATAATAATAGTGGACATTTAGTAAGTGACTCTTATGGGCCAGACACTGTGCTTAGCATATATAATCTCATTTAATCCTCAAGCGGCCGTAAAAGTAGTATTATGTTCCCTTTTCACAGATGAGGAAACTGAGGCTCAGAGAAGGGAAATACTGTCTGAGCACTGCGCTAAGCTCTTATCCCTCTGCAGGATGTGGCCTCTGCAGGAACCAGGTGCAAGCTCTTCCCGCCCTCCTCCCTCCCCGTCCCCCAGAGCTCCACACATCATACTTACTTGGCAAATGCCATTAACCATGAGTGCCCTGTCTCTCCCCCATCCAAGAGGCTCAGAGCCCAGGTTCATGAATAGCAAGATGTGTCTTCTCAGGACGTGTTGTGGGACTCAGAGCTTGTGCATCCCTCTCTGCTCCTCATGCATTTGCCCACTAAAAGTGCCAGGGTAGTAAGGGTGACAGGGCTGTGGCCCCGGGGCTTAGGCAATCCTGGAAAGCAGTGTCTGCTTACACTGAAGAAGTACTTTCCAGATTGTGAGGCTGAAAAGTGGCTATTGTTAACGTTTCCTGTGGGGCAGCTGAGGCAGCCCCCTGTCTGGGAATGCTGGTTAGGGTGCTGGGGTCACTCTCAAAGTCAAGGGCAAAACCTCCTGAGCACCGGCTTTCCCTGCCAAATATGGACCCGCCCTCGGGTCCTTTCCCTGCATGTGGCAGCCTTAATTGGGCCCTGGTTTATTATTGTAACGAGGAGCCCTTTCTAATGTGTTTTTCCTCATGTGGCTGAACTGTATTTTTCTCACTTGATTTTTTTTTTTGCCTATGAAATGTTTTGGATAAATATGCAGCTGAAATGGCTTGTTACTGACTGTGTACATTTTTCATTGAATGAAAAATAAAGAAATACAGCATTTCCCATATAAAATATTCTGCTAATGTTATATAATTTGGCTGGGGAGTATCATTTTGCTTTTATGAAAGGGTTTGGAACCCTCGGGAATAGCAGATGGCTAACACGCAGTAATTATCGGTTACTAAATATCACTTATATCATACTGATCTATTCATACACGTATAACCGCATTAAATGTGTATGTATTTTTAAAAGACAATCTGTAAGGTGAGTGCTTGACTTACAATGTGAGGACGTAAGTAAGATGGAGGAACCATCTCAGATGTCAGCGATTCTGGGGGCCCTGTTTGGGCTGCGGCAGCCCCGCTTCCCAACACGCATTGCCCTCTGCTCCGGGTTTTCACGGGGAGCTGGGCTCTGCTGACAAACAGCTGGTCAGGGTGGGAATGCGAGCAGGGATGTCGTGTGGAGGTCAGCACTTGAGCAGATGTTTTGAATTCTCTGCTCAGAAGCTGATGTTTAGGACTGGCCATGACTGCCATTTTCAGTATCATTTCTATTTGGCTGTGAGTCAGTGAGGACCCAGAGACCCCAGGACAGAACCTGAGTTGGTCCAACAACGAAGCAGGGTATGACTCACACATGATTTCTCTGCGTGAGGCAAGGTCCACAGGTGATGTTCATTGCCCAAACAACTCCCCTTGAAGCTCACAGACCTTCCAGTGCCCCTGCCCTTCCTGGTCACTCTTCTCAGAAAATGAGGACCCAGTCCAGGTAGCTCAAGTAACTACCATGTTGGGAAAACCAAATTGCTGTACACAAGAAGTGCCTAAGCAATGGTGGCTGGTTCACTGGCGCAGAGAAGGTGGTTCAAAGCTACATCACAGTGATTTTAGGTTGCTTGCTGGTTTCGGATTAGCAAAGCCGAGGGGGGCAAGGAAGTTTCAACTCTGGGACCAGTTCTGCTCCATCTGGAGGGGCTTCTTGGAGAACCTTCTTGAGGACTCTGAGAAAAGGTGTGCTGTAATCAGTCAGTGATATCTACCATGAACATGGCATGAGGGAAAGGCAATATTTTATTGCATATTTTATAATCCAGTTTGCTATGGATGGAAAGTGTATGTCTCCCCAAAATTCATGTGTTGAAACCTACTCCCCAACGTATTTGGAAGAGGGGTCTTTGGGGGGTGATGAGGTCATGAGGGTGGTGTCCTCATGGGATGGGATTAGTGTTCTTATAAAAGAGCCCCCAGAGAGCTCCCTTGCCCCTTCCACCATGTGAGGACACAGGGAGAAAATAACCTCCTGTGAATCAAGAAGTGGAACCTCACCAGACACGCAATCTTCTGGCACCTTGATCTTGGACTTCCCAGCCTCCAAAATTGTGAGACAAAAATGTCTGTTGTTTATAAGTCACTCAGTCTAAGGTATTTCATTATGGCAGTCCAATCACAGCTCTACTTATCCTTATATCTCATCTCATTGTCACCTCCTCAAGAAAGCCTGCCCTGACTTAGCAACATAGCATAGCGCTTGACAGCACAGGCTGTGGTCTGGGGCCCACCGTCAGGGTTCAAATTCTGATCCTGCTACTTACTACCCTGTGTCCCCGAAAATAAGACCTAGCCGGACCATCAGCTCTAATATGTCTTATTTTATTAGCATATAAGACTGGTTCTTATATAATATAAAACACCCAGTCTTCTATTAAGTTTTGCTCCAAAAGACATGTTACAGCCGATGGTCCAGCTGGGTCTTATTTTCAGGGCAACAGGGTAGCTTTGTGACTTTGAGCAAATCCGTTAACTTCTTTATGCTACAGTTGCCTCATCTGTAAAATGGGACTAATAATTATATCTACTTCAGAGGATTATTGTGAATATTAAATAAGTTGAGACACTGAGATCACCTACAACAGTGACAGACAGTTAAGTCCTGCTTAAGATTTTGCTAGCTATTATTATTTCCAGGCTAGCTGAGGTGCCACTGTGCTTAATTGGCCCAATCCAGTTGTATTTTACATTTGCAGTGTGGCTATTCAGTTAATGTCTGCTTCTCCTCCCCATTGCATGCCCACTACACATGAATGGATGACCTCCTGGACTGGTTGGTTTAAGCTGTGTGGGAGAAAACTGATGGCTCTGGGGGCACCCAAGCTCTCCTCCAGGTGACTTTCTACTCCAACTTATGGTTGTGCCAACATTGCCGCAAGTGCGAGAGAGAGATGGTTGGGGAGAGACATAGGGGCAGACAAAAGGAGGAGCCGTTTGGAAAGATGAGAGGCAACACCAGGACAGAGAGGAGGGAAAGGGGGAACATAAAGGGAGAAAATTAAATAAGCAAGTAAGGAGAGCAGGGAAAAGGGGATGGAAGGAAAGTTATCAACTGCTGAAGGCAGGAGAACATGTTAAGGACCAGGGTATCAGTCCATGGAACAAGGCACCCAGAAGCATCAGGCTGTCTGAGAATCCCCTTGGCCTTGGGACAGGTTCTCTGTGGGGGAACATGTGGGAGGCCAAGAGCATGGTTTCTGGAGTTGGACGGCCTGAGTGGGAATCCTAACCCCCCACGTACTGCCTGAGCAACTGTGGGCCAGCCTTGGTTCCACACCTGGAAAACTGTGATAGAAAACGCCCATTTCCCAACGCCATTGTGTTACTGAGATAACTCACGGACAACTTTTTAAGTTGTTGGCACACAGTAAGCTCTCCATGAATAATAACAATTGTAATTATTATTATAAGAACAATTGTAATTGTTATTAGAGAATTCCAGGAAGGCTCCGGGTCTCTAATCCATCCTCCCAACTCTGTGGTTCTGTTACTTGCTGGACGCTCAAGAGGACTAAGCTTGCAGCACACGAGGCTAAGTGACTTAAGCACCCTTTTACTGAGGACTCCTCTGCTTCAAGCTCTATGGTAGGTCCTGGGGATACAGAAAAGATCCCAGAGGCCATGTTGGGCCCTTAATAGGTGCTAAAGCCCATTCTTTGTGAAACCTCCCTGGTGACTTGGGGCCTTCTTACTTCCACAGCAAGTCTCTGTCTTCCAAGTGGGAGATGAGGGTCAGAGGTGAGGGTCAGAGGCTGTGAACTGAGTCAGGCAGAGGGAAGCCAAGGAGAGGGTGGAAGGGGCTCACAAAGAGAAGGACCAGATTCCAGCCTCAGCTTATCCGCGTTACTGCTGTGGGACCTTGAGAAAATCTATTAACCTCTCTGAGCCCATTTTGCACTTTTTTAAAAAATTTTTTTATTGGGGAATATTGGGGAACTGTGTGTTTCTCCAGGGCCCATCGCTCCAAGTTGTCGTCCTTTAATACAGTTATGGAGGGCACAGCTCACTGGCCCATGTGGGAATCGAACCAGCAACCCTGTTGTTCAGAGCTCACGTTCCAACCAACTGAGCCATCTGGCCGCCCCATTTTTTGCACTTTTTTAAGTGGGGGAAATAACACCTGCTGTAACCTATTTTGTAGGATCACAAGAAAACTTTTGAAAATAGTAGGATCCACTCAAATGCCCAAGGTTTTTATTTCTTTACTTTTTTACATTTTCAGCTTTACTGCGGTATAATTGACAAAATGGTAAGATATTTATAGCGGACAGTGGGATGATTTGATGCGTGTATGCGCTACGAAACGATTCTCCCCACTGAGTTTATTAACGCATCCATCACCTACATGTTTACCTTTCTGTGTGCGTGTGAGGACATTTAAGTTCTACTCTCTTAGCAAATTCCAATTACACAATACAGTGTTATCAGCTATGATCATGAGGCCTTTATTATGGTGATAATTGTGCTCAAAAAGATGATAAATTTTAAGCCAGGCTAGAAAATACTTCTGGAAGGTGAGAGAGAGAGAGAGAGAGAGAGAGAGAGAGAGAGAGAGAGAGAGAGAGAGAGAACGCAGGCACTGATTAGTATTAGAAAGACAATGAAAAAGGGGTTTGGGCCAGTGGAGGGTATAAACTCTTGGGGGATACGTGCTCGGGGCAAAGGTGTGGCCGGATGGCCTGTAAATGGTGGGACTGGAATGAACCCTTGCCCCGCTCTGAACTTCCTCCTTTAGGAACTGGACAGGAAGACAAGATCCTGAAATACCATAAGAGTCGTGTTTCTCATTCCTCTCCAGTCCAAACAAGGAAGCCGGGAAGTCTTGCAAGGGCACGTTTTAGTTCAAAGGCCTCAAGTCCAAAGAGCAGAATAAGTTCAACTAGAGTCAAGAAACCAAGGCCTGGAATGTTGACATCATGTACCCGAAGCCTCCAGCCCCTTAGCTTCTGGGAAGGCTTTCATTGTGTCCCACCTGTTGAGTCTGAACCACGGATCTATTGGTGGACCCAGGGATCGATCAAATCAGACAGCCGTGGTCAGCTGGCAAACGACATGTTTTGATGTAAAGTCATAAATAGTTGAAACAAAACAAAACCAAAAAATAGTTGAAACAAAGTCATTCGTTCGTTTGTTCATTCAACAACGATCTATCAGTGAACGATACATACTAGGGAATTCTGGAGGCAGATGACGCAATGGGAATTAGTACACCTACTGAGTCTATGCTTACTTGGCTACAGTGAAATCGTCTTTGAAACGTGAAACCACAAATTTAGAGGGACGGTTTGGCTACTTTAAATGTATTCCTCTTCCAAATCACTTTTCAGAAAGGCGCTATTTATAATTCAGCACCACAAAAGGTTCCCGCATGTACATGTACTCTTCCAGCTAATACTACCCGCACCACCACCAAAACGTAACCTCTGTCACCAAAGATTCATTTTGCCTGTTCTTGACCTTCGTAGAAATGGAGTCATATATATCGTATGTACTCTTGTGTATCTGGCTTCTTTCCCTCAACAATATGTGGTTGGGTTTATCGGTAGTTTGTTCTTTTTCGTTGCTGTGTAATATTCTTCTGTGTGACTATACCACAATTTACCTCTTCTACTGTTGATAGACATCTGAGTTGTTTCCAGTTTGGGACTATGATGAATAGATTTGCTATGAGTTTTCTTTTAAATGTCTTTTTGATAACATAAGTACTCATTTCTGTCACTTAACCTTACCATTGAAGTTGAAATGTTTCTTTGTGGCCACTTGACTCAAGCAATGCCTGTATTCCTAATTGGGAGCAAATATCTTTGGATTCCAATAGTTTTGCAATAAGTAGTGGAGCAACCATTCCACTCCAAGACTCTCCATGTTGTCTTCTATTCTATCCTACTTTTCTGAAACCACAACCAACTTTTCTTAGAGGCAGTTGTGTCCCCATACATTCACGAAAAGTGTGCACTGCATCATACAATCATATGCAGAATCTGAGTTTGTGTGTTACATTAGCCTCAGGGCAATTTAAACACCAGGGTAAATGTCATTTTTTTACATCAAGACTCACCTGGCCTGGCAAAGCTAACTTTAAAATGTGACCCCAAATTCTCAGCAGATAAACAGGTCAAATCTGAACAAACCCCTTACTAAGTTGCTGCAGGTAGAGAGCCAGGGAGCAAAGGTCAACGCTATGGAGACTTTCAACCCCCCTGAAGCCACGCTCTCATTTCCACTAGCAATTCTGTCCTTATCTTTTTTCTAAATCATTCTTAGTAGTTGAGCTCATCGTGGCCTCTACCCTAAACAGTTTCCCAAGGGCACAGGGCTGATGGACTGCTTAGTGCACCTGTGTTATCTGGTCAGCGGTACCTAGCACAAGCTGGTGTGAAAAATCTTTCATTATGAATTATGGACATGGCCTGCTCTTCTCTTCTAGAGATAGGATTGAATTTGGAACACGGTTTGAGACACAAAAGCAGTAGTGGAAGCACTTACTGAGCACTAGTCACTGGGCTCAGAGCCTCACATTGCTTATCTCCGTTCTGTTAGTCCCGTTTTACAAATGTGGAAACTAAAGCTCAGAAAGGCTCAGTAACTTGCCCAGGATTAAACCGTTGGTAATTTTCAATGCCAGGATTCCGAACCGGAAGTGCCTACCTACAGACCCAAGCTCTCTCCTTTGCCTCATGCTGCAACCTTGCATTTATATGTCACTTTTCAGTTTACCAGCTGCATCTTTGTACAGTTATGTCAGTTAGTTTTCATTATAAGCAGAACTGGGTACTGCCATTTCCTCTTACCATTGCCATACAGCTAGAAAGTAGCAGAGCCAAGATTTAAAGCCAGCTTGCCTGACACCAAGTTCAGTCTCCACTATACCACAGCTACCTTCCAATGGAAGCCTCCTCCCACAGCCCCCAGAACAAGGCTTGTTTCAACATCCTGCATTTGATGGCAGTTCAAGTTACCTAGAAAGTGAGGAGAAAAATTGCTTGCTTTCAATGGATAGTGCTTTTAAGAAACTCTGGGCTCTTAGCTGTGTTAAGGGTTGGTTGGTGCTTGTCCCCACTTAGGCCAAGGAGCATGGAGTAGTAGTATAACCACAAGGACCAGGCCTGGGAGTAAGTGAGGTGATCAACAGAATAGATTTCCCTTCCTCAAGAGCCGTGCAAAACGGATAAGAAAAAAGCCCAGGATACGTGTACTGTTACCCACCTCCTACCCCACTTAAAACTTGTTCTGGCTCACTGTTCTGTTCTCATCCTTTGAAAGGTATCATGCGTTGTTCGTTGAAAGGTGCATGTGCTTTGAAAAGTACAATGTTCCGTGTAAGTGCAGGGCGGTGGTGTCGTTATTGTTATCGGGGTTATTTCTGCAGGGGAAGAAGGGGAGGGGCCGGGGGACTGAGGTTCCTCCCCAGCCCCATCCCTCCTGCTGCCTCGGCTAACTGATCAGCAGGATGCCTCTGCTAGGTGTCCATAGAAGAGTCAGACCAAGAGTATTGTCTGAGGGCATCACGAAGAATGCAGGCAGAATGATTCAAAAAGAAATCAATGGTCCTAAAAATAGCAGAGGCATTCCCAGAATAACGTCTTCATGGGAAAAAGGGGTTTGAATCATGACGTGTTGTATTGTAAAAAGTCAAGTGTGTTTTACATGTCTGTATAGAAAGATGAGAGATCAGTTTATAAAAGGGAAACAAAAGGCCTGGTGACATTCAGGCTGAGAGGTCCCTGAATGCCAGCCTCTAGCAGGGCCCACTGAGAGAGGACTCACCTAGCTATAACTTCTTCCTAGTACCTTGGAGGAAAGAGCTATTGATGAGAAAGGTGCTAATTCTGCTTGATTCTGCTAATAGAAATCACCCAGGAAATACGAAGCATGCAGCCATGAGAAGGTTCATGTACACACGTATGTGCATACACGTGTGTGCACACATACCTGCTCTAGTTTGGGTTGTTGTTCCTTGTGCTGTAGTACATTGTGCTGTATTGAATTGTGTAGGTTTCATTGGATTTGATTGAATTGTGCTGAATTCATGACTGTCCTCAGTGTAGGTGGACTGCAGGTAGATGTTCCCAATTTCATCCAGAGGGGAGGAGTGAGTCTTCAGATAAGGATCCTGAAATTCAAAGATGGTGATAGCTTACAAGGACTCTTCAGAACTCTCTCTGGCCTTGCGTTCTTGGATAATGACTTGGGACCGCAAAGAAAATACTGATGGTGGTACCCAAGAAGAGTGCTCTGGTGAAGCTCTTAGATTTTTTCGTGTGCCCTGACCCACCATCACCACCGCCATGGTGAATTTTGGTCCATTGCAGGATCTGAGCTCAGGTTTATTAAGAAAGGGACACTTTTATGACTGAGTGTGACTATAAAAGTTTTTTTTTTCCAACTCTTATTCCTGAAGATAATATTCTTGTTGCCTCATTTGCTAAAATAATTAACCTTAACTGGCATTAGTAACATAATGACCAAACATGCTTGGACTTTTTTGTTGGGAAGATGCAGGGTATAGGGCTGCCCATGTGGAAAGGTGTTTTAAGGTGCAACATGGAAAACCTCCGTCAATTAGTAAGGTTTTGGTTTCAAGTAACAGAAGATCTAATAGTAGTTTAGTGATAAGGATGTTTATTGTTTATTTAAAAGAAATCCAGAGGTTGGCGGTTCAAGGGTTGATGTAGCTATTAAGCATTATAGCTATAGCTATAGGGGACTGGGCTCTTTGCATTCTTTATTCCACTGGCTTGAGCTTCTTGGCTTTTGTCCTCCAGCACATTGCCTCATGGTTACAAGATGACTGCCACTGCTCCTTAACATAAGAACATGCAAGGAAAGGAGGGAGAGAAGCAAAAGGCTTTTCTCCTTGTGCTGTTCTTTTATCATGGAGGAAAAATTTTTCCAGAAGCCTCAGCAGATTTCATACCATATCTCACAGAGAGACAGACGAAGATCAAGGGTCTTGGGCTCTGGGATCACACACAGGCTCTTCCACTTACTACCGGCGTGAACCTGGGTAAGATCTGTGTGTCTACATCTCAACACCCATAAAATCATCATAATACCACCTGTCTCATAAGGTTATTATGAGGATGGAATGAGTCGTACATACGAAGGTTTTAGAACAGTGCCTAATGTACAGTAAATATTCAGTACATGTGAGCTATTATTTGTAGTCACCTCACATCATCCTCATCTCATTTCCTTGGCCAGATCGGGGTCACATACACATGAGTGTCTCTCAACTCAGAGGCAATGAAGTTAAGAGTCATCAGCAAGGATCTGAGTTTTTAAAAGTCTTTGATTAACAACCAAATATCACCGGCAAAGAATGCCTTCAGTGTTCTTTGACTTCTAATACCTTAGTCCGGGAGTTTGCTGCTAAATAATGTCCCTAGGTAGCAGCTCACTGGGAACGAGGCTGGAGGGAAAGAGATGACAGAGAGGCCTCTGGGAGGTGCAGGGATCTGAGGACAGGTGAGCTTAGAGCTCCATGCTCCAGCTGGGCCAACGTTACAGTTTTGTCCAGAGTGAAGGAAGCATTCATGGAACGTACTGGGACTATCCTTGGCAGTTACAGGACAGGACAGTTCTAACCTTGACATTGCTTTAGAAGAGCACCAAAAGCCAGGGAGGCCCAAAGACAGGATTCCTTGGATCCTCATTGGCATAAATCTTATTGTGCCAACCAACCTGAGTTCCTTAAAAGCAAAGAACATTGATTTCCCATTCTTCGGCCAACGCACAGCACCTTAAATAGTACGAGGCACAAACATAATAGGGCTTCAATACTGACCTGTTACTAATGTCCTTATTCATCTAAAGAACAGCTGATCCCTGGAGTTCTAAGAGGGGCTCCTGGTACATTAGAAGCAGCCAGGCAATGACATCTACCAGGTTGATGCCCATCTTGATCCCTTGGGAGTCAAGGGGGGAGATATGGTTAAGAAACACCACCATGACAGATACGCTTCCGGGTATCCCCTGACCGTATCTGTTCATTCTTCACAATAATCCTAGGTGTCATGATCCCCATTTGTAGATAAGAAAACTGAAGCTCAGGAAACGAGTTATTTGACCAAGGTTTCAGGGCTGCTAAGTGGCATAGCTAAGGTTTAACCTTCGTCTACCTTGCTCCAAACACAGACCTTCTCTATGCTGTTTCCTGGGTGAAGAGGGAAGAAATCTCAAGTTGGATGTTGGGGTGCTGCCCACACGTCGAAACCTGTTTTCCTGTGTCTTGATTTCACGTGTGTTTCAGCCTGGCAGACAATGGCTATGAGACGTGCTATCCAGGAACCCCGTGAGCTCAACTTTTGACTGCTTCCCAAAAGCAACCTCACCCATAGGTGTCAGATGAGCGTTCCGGCCCCCGAGGCCCACGCACATGTCTCCAGTTGTTCATACCTTAGGATCGATGTGTGGTTAGTTTGTAGCTTGGGTCCCAGGTCTGCAAGGTGAAAGTCATTCTCCCGGAATGTGGACATTGGGTTGTATTTCCAACCCCATTCCACCCCTCCCCAGTGGTTAGCACCCAAATCGATTGGGTGAAACGAACTCTATCCACAGCACAAGGAATTCAGAGAACAGCAGGCTTAGACCAGGCCCCAGGGACTGGTTTGAAGGTGATTCAGTCAGAGAGAAACTCAAGACCTTTGAGTGGTTATTTTGGGAAGCCACCTTCCCTTTTCCCTGGAGTGAATGCAGGGAGTCCTGCCCTCATTGCTTTTGCAGCCTTCTTGTGGTCATGAGGGAAGCCAGCCTATGAACCATGCCAACATACAGAGAAGGATAAAGCCAAGAGAAATGCAGAGAAATAGGGTCAATGCACTAATCAAACTGCCTCTAAAGCCCATCCTCTCTGGGCTTTATATGAAGTAATAAATCCAAGTCACTTTTAAAGTTAGTTTGATTGGCTTGGTTTTTCCGCTTGCAACCCAGAGCATCCTAGCTAACATATCCCTGCGATTTCATGCACTTACCTCTGGGTTTTACCACAGGATGAGTCACTTCTGGTTGCCAATACCAGTGGGAGAAACATAGCTATCATATGGGGAAATAAGGGCAAAGGACGAGCCCTAGTTGGAGGATTCCCTCTCTTTGTCACTATGAACTGGAAAGAATGCAGTGTGGGTGAAAGGAACTGGAGTGGAGCCTGTCACCTGGAACAGTCCAAAAGGCCACATGTAGGGGGCTGTGGCAAGTCGTTTGCAAAGAGGTGCTAATCTTTCGGACTAGAATGAAGTTTTCTTAAGACACTAGGATGAATGTGGACAAGACAGCTAGGTTGGTTGTTTTAATTCCTTATACTTTCTATGTTTCCCTTTTGTCCTCTTTTCCAATTTACTGAAGTTTTCAGTGTGCTCCTCCCTGTCTCTGCTGTGCTAACGGGTAGAGCATGAAACTCTGTGGTGAATGGCACTCAGCGTCCATTCCCGTTTCTTCCTTCACAAACTGGGGAGGCTGGGAAACCAAAAACTATAGATTTCTTTGCAGTTGGAGTTCTGGGTGTCAAGTGCATTCTGCCAATTATATGTGCTGCCATGAGGTTCGGAAGGTGAAGTGGGGGAGGGGGCATCTTCCTTCCTTTGGCTGTTGCTCCCGGCAAGCACAGTCAGAGAAATATTAGGCTTTTCTGCAGCAGATCCCAGCGTGTGGAGCTGAGAGGCAGATGTGGTAGAGGGTGCTCCCTGATTCCTGGCTCACTCCTCGATGATGAGTTGTTGGGCTGATGCCAGTACTGGCCTCCCGATGCTCTACCTTCCTGATGGTGGCAGAAGCAGCCGCTCCCTGGACGGTCAGTCCTGTTGTGGTGTTCTGGAAGTCATTCCTGGAGCCAGGCTAGAACTGGCTCTCGCAGCCCTTCTCATGGGTTTATAAGCACCCTCTGTTAAATACCTTCCTGCTTCAAGTCTACTAAGCGGCCTCCGCCTCCTGCAACTCAACTCTGGCTGATAGAAGAGACAAAGGAGAACGTATTGTCCGCCCCCTGAGGACAGAGCATAGAAGGGCAGAAGCATTCCTTGGGGCCTACATGGAATTCAGTGGGATGGAATTCATGTTTTGAGGTCAGCTGGCAGATTCTCCTTCCTGGTCTAAATTGTGGAAGGTCTGGGCTTTATTCACGAAGTGAAACGACATTCTCTTATATAGCAGTATGTCATGTACTTGACAGTTTGTGTGGCACTTCCTGCATGTGCTCAGTCACCACATCCTATAAGCTATAGGAGTGACACGAATAAGGAGTAACCCTGTTATTATAATCCCCATTTTCCCAATTACGACACGAATGTTCAGAGAATATGATCTAAGGGACCCTGACAACTACCGCACCAGGGTTCCAAAATGTCAGATCTTTCAGAGCTTGCAATTCTGCCGTTAGAGACTCATTCTTCTCGGATGAAGCACTGATCTCTGCAGTTCTCCTTTTAAAATCAAAGTTTGTCTAGGGTCAAGGGCCATATGCTGAGTCACTAACAGGCCATGATAAATAAGTTTAGGATCTTGTTCCTAAATAGAATGATGCGGTGCCATAGAAGTGCTTGCTGACTACAGGGCAGTGGGAAGTGGGAGATGAGTTAGGAAAGCCATGTGCCGGGGGAAGAACCAACCAGTGCCAATTTTATATTTCTTGGACATCATAACTTTTCTAATGGTCAAGCCTGCTGTCACACATCTTTTCTCTTCAGGATGGGAGAAGGTCACAGATCTGCTGTAGGCACAGCCATTGCAGCTGGAGGGGTGAGAGATGGATTTGAGAGTATGAAACCTGGCACAGGAGCCAGCCTCCTTCCTTTGCCAGGAAGCTTGGCAGGATCAGTCCCCTAGAAAACCCTGTGTGGTCCAGGTCCTGCCAGGGACCCTGGTGCTGGAGTGGCAAAATTACCCAACTAGTAAAGAGGTGACAGCTAGGAAGGATTTATTTTGTCAGCAGTTTACTGGATGATTGCCCCATGCTCAGACACAGATATCAGTAGGGTCAGCCTTGCCCATCTCCAGCAGGCCTCACCCTTCCTGCGAACTGCAAGGGGGTAGGAGCAGTGCTTGCCATTGGCACCGCTGTCCTGCCCCCTACCAGTGTGGCTGACAAAGAGAACTTGCAGGAGAGACAGGCCAGAGCCAACTAGGAGACACGAACCCAGGAAGGTGGCATTGCAGAACACATCATCAGGTTGAAGCGAGCTGAAGCTTCATTTCCCATCCTTTATGAATGTTTTCTAAAGGATGCACCGGACTCATGGGCGCTCACAAAAGAATTTGATAGGAAGATATGACACCTCATCTTACGTTCCTTCACTACATTTCTGGAGTTGACGGAGTGTCGGGAAGTGAGGCTGATAAAGTCCGCTGTCCCCTCCAAGCAGACTAATCAGACGTGAAGTCTTGGCAAACGATAACCACGTTAGAGGAGAACCAAAATGACATCGCATCAATTCCATTTCAGAGCCTGTCCGCAGCACTGCCTGTCACTGCTCCAGGTGGCTGGCATCCTCCACACGTAAGAGGGATTTTCAGACCAGGACATTTGTCCCCCTTTCACCCCGTAGCTGTCACTCTAGGGTATGCTGGGAACACATTTGTCACTATGTGTAAAGCCACACATGTTAAGGGGCAGCCACTCTAGAGGTGAAGCCAGCTTTGTCCTGCCCTCCCCCCCTCCCCTAGCGTTTGTAAGATGTTGCCCTTGGCATTCCAGACAGAGGCCAGTGGGTGTGCCTCCCTGAACCCATCCCCAGAGAATCGGATCGGGCTTTCCATCAGAAGAGTTATTCACAGCAATAATGAATTCCAAATAATTTATTCACTTCAGGAGTAAGTGGTTGGCAAACAATCTTTACCACTGGTTTGCGGGGATAATTGATTTCATGTAGCTTAAAAAGGGGGGAAAGAAACAAGTCAGCAGGTTGGGAGGCAATAGTGAACGCCATATCAGTTTAATTATAGCTCCATCTTTAGCTGACACGGTTTCTTTCTTCTTGGAATTAAAATATCCAAACAACTTGAAATATAACCACGATGAATTTTTCTCTGGTTTGCTCCCTACCTTGCATCCTGGCTCAGGGCACTGTTACAAGCACACTTCGAGCTTTTTTCAATAGATAGTTAACGCAACATGCACGAGTCGCCTGTGTGACACAGATAACTCGAGGGAACAGCACAAAGTAAATGAGATGCATTAGTGTCTGGATAGGAACTGAAGATAGAAGTTCTCAGAACTTCTTGTTTAATTTCTAGAAATGGATTTCCCTCCTGTGCTTAAGATTTAAAAATAGTAATCACATTCTGAAGAGGAACTATTCCCACTCTAGGTACTAATATCAATATGTAAAAGAAAATCATTAACTAGCTGTACCTCTCAGCAGCACCTATTATATGTCAACAAGCTAACTGAGGTGATAAAACAAACTGTTGGTAGAAATTTAATTAATAGCCATTGAGATTTGGGCAAAGACTAGGGATTCTAGATGCATTACTCTGGCACCAGAGGCTGCAGGAAGCAACCATCCGCCCGGAACGAACATTTTTAATAGGTGTTTTCCTTTCCTCTAAAAAATCAGAGCACCAAAGGCTAATCGCAAACTTCAGATTCGGTTCCTTAGGGATGGCAAGGCTGAGGTGGCGTGGAGGCCTGAAAAAAAAAGGAAGAAAGAAATTGTCTATTTCCATATTTCCAACCATTTGTTTGATCAACTTCAGGGTGGAGCCTACGAGGTCATTTTGTAAGTGATTTCTCAACATTTAATTATGTCAGACTCCTGGCCAATGGACACTTTTCAAGCTGGCATGGTTTGTTATTATAATATGATATAAAACAAGGTCCCGCCCTCTGTGAATCTAGCTAAGCTGGTTTCCTGTCTCCAGACACCCCATCTGTGCCAGTCCAGCTTCCCCCAGCTCAGCCCCACCTCAACCCCTTCACCTTCTCTGCAGTCACTTCAGGATCCCTTTCTGCCCGTACTCACCACCTTCATTCACCCTCAGTATAAGCCCAAGCACAGTGCCTGGCAAATAAAAGGTGTCCGATAAAAGGTTCGGTGTATGATGGATGCCAGTATGACTCAGCTGTCACCTGGGAGCCACCTTGCTCCAAGGTCTAAGGAGAAAGGGCATCAAACCACACCAACTCCACCAAGTTCCAAGCCCTCTCACGCAATGTGTGTAGATTCTTGGGGGGACTGGATCATCTCAAGGCCACTTCAGCCTCTGGGACTTTCTAGTATCCGATATTATTTCAACCCTAGAGTGAAACTTGGCCACCTTTTCAGTTTTCCAAAGAAAAAAATTATTCACATTAAACATTTTTGACTTACATGAATTCTTCCATTGGAAGGATCGCAGGCACCAGCCCTCTTCCAACTTGCCTCTTTTCTCCCTTTGAGGCTTCCTCCCAGCTCTCCTGAATGCCATGCCAGGAGGCTCTAAATCCCCCCTCTTCCATTGTACAAAAGAACTGAGCCAACCTGGGTCGGGGCAGGAGGTAGTCAGGTGATCAGCCTTCTGGTTTGACTGGAATTGAGGGGCTTCCTGGGGAGCAGGACTTTCAGCGTCAAACCTGGGAAAGCAAATTGGATAGTTGGTCACCTTGGAATACATGACTGTCTCAGCACAGAGAATACAAGCTATGGCAGAAACGATACTTTCTCCTCTTTGATATAAGTAGCGTCCTCCTCCTTTGCTCACGGGGAAGAGCCCCTTACAGATCATTGCTCTCAACCTTAGCTGCACCTTAGAATCACCTGCAGAGGTTGAAAATTTCTCAGTGTCCAGGCCACATCTTAGAACAATTGAATCAGGACCTAGGCAGCGATGCTTTTTAAAGTCTCCAGATCCTCTTAGCTAAGGCTGAGAACCGGAGCACAGGAGAGGGACTTCCAGGAGCTCTGAAGACTGGGCTTCCCTCAGGCTTCTGTGTCTATTCAGCAGCCTGAACTATCTTAAAAGACTCAAAAGGAGTCTGTGTTTTGGTAAAATGCATGATGTCCAAATGTGTTGTGTTTCTCTCTGAATGTACTGCCTGCATTTTATTCAGCCTCATGAAAACGGCTAACCTGGTTTCATTACTCCATTTCTCCCTCCCTAAAGAAAATCTTGGGCTTGCAACTTTCAGGGGAGGGGGCAACAACTGACTGACATCTAGGCAGTCCACGTGCAAATGACATGAAACCCCAATGTCTGGCCACCAGGGACCTTTTGTAAAGGAAGGTGATAGCTGCCCTACCTGGTGACTTTGACAAGCCCAGGTAACTCTCTGGCCCGGTTACCCAGCTGCACACCAAGCCTGAATAATGTCATTAGTGCCTTCCTGCACAGAACTTCTGAGTTCTGGGTCTGCAAGTTCTCGGTAGCCAATTCCACTTAGATCCCTAGATTCAAGTTCCCTGACTCAGACTTTTTGAGCAGAGAAGTGTCTACTTTTGTGTCTGCCTCTGAAAATTTGGATAAAGGTACCAAGAGAAGTTTCCCAACAAGTCAGGTGAGTCTGGGTAGAGACTGCAAGTCTCTCAAACTCTCTGTGCCTCAGTTTCCTCATCTGATATGTTAGGATGGTAGTAATGACCCTGCCCACATGGGAGCAGGGGATGGGGAGATGGATTGTGAGGGGGATAAAGTTGTGTATTTCACATATTAATTCCACTACATTTATTACACCCTTCATCTATAGATAAACATGAGCAAGAAGTGGTCCCTGCCTTCTGGGGGCTTAGAATCTAGTAGATATCTAATAAGAACTATCTAAGGGCTCTTTACAGTCGAGTGTACCATATACAGTTAAGAAATAGGCTTGTCATTGAAAGGAAGCCTTAGGAAGCTGATGGTGTTATGTGGCAAACAGTCTAATTGAATTGACTCCAACTGAGTGGGATACAGGGGCTTACCCTTTAGCTGTCTTGGTAACATCATTTAAAACAGGAAATATTTAATATTCACTAACCATTCCCTTGCTGGTGTGGTTGGATAACATCTATCTAACACTTCACAACCCCTCACTGTGGCCTCCAATTGAAGGTGTCAATAACAGTGACTGATGCTACTGCGTCCATTTCACAGATGGGCAATCTGAGACCAGGAGTAAAGAAACGTTGGTAGCCCGTGAAGAGGGCTCCAGAGGAAAGTTCTAACTTTCCAGGCTAGCATCCCTGTGTTGCACAAGAGAACTTCCTCTTCCTCAGCCTCCTCCTTCAGGCCTGAGAGACCACAGGCCCATCGCACTGTTCATTTGCTATTTATTTGTATTTGCTCTTTTCCCTTCCTTCATTATTCTGCCTCCTCTTGACGTTCAAGCAACTTTTTGATACTCAGGTCTCAGCTCAGAGGTCACCTGCTCAGAGAGCTCTTTCCAGGTTCAACTAGCCCCCCTGGTTCCTTTCTATCAAATCATTCTTCTATTTGTCTATAGTACATCCTGCTGTCTGAACTTATCTTGTTCAATTATTTGTGTATTGTCTCTTATTAAAAGGGAACCTCCCTGAGAATAGGACTGTTTTGTTCACTGCTGTATCCGTTATGCTTAGAACAGTGATTGATACATAGTCGGTGCTCAATAAACATGGGGGAATTCATCATATGTTTGTATTTTCTCTGAGATAGTGATAGAAAGGCTAGCACAAAGAGAGTGGAGATGCGTGTCCCAGCTCTTACAGCAAGGCTGCTTAGCTTCCATCTCTGTGCCTCGGCCTTCTTGCCCGTAAAATCGGACAGCTACACACACTGGAGGATCTGAGGGCAGAGGTGCTGCAGCCAAATGAGAAAATGGTGGAGAAAGTGTTTCGACCAGTGAAAATGCGAGTTAAGTGAGGGAGATGTTATTATCTTGCACCATCTGCTTTACTTTAATCTTTTTTTCCTCGGTAAGCAGACCTATTGATTGTAACTTGCTGGAGGAAGCTCTCACTGTCTAATTACTGCCCCAGCTCAACCTGTCACTGTGTCCTCTGCAGTCAGCACGTCCTGACACTGACCCCTGATACCACAGCCCTTTGCAGATCAGCTGGTTCTGGCACTCCACGTCCAGCACAGAGGAGGCAGGTCTCCTTGTTCTCCTCTCCTGGGAGGCAGCCCAGCTGGAGAGAGGAAAGGACACAGGTGCTGCAGCAAAGACGGCAGGAATGCGACTCTTGCCTGGAGCCAGGGGCCTGCAGCCAGACAGGAACGTGTCCCACCATTATACACAGTTTTGAGCATTCCCAGATCCTGGCTTCCAAGAGAATGTTCCCTGCAAAAATTTTTCTGGCCTGGGATATTGTTAGTCATGATGGTGGTGGTACGGGGAGGGGTGGTATGAGAATAAATCATTTCTAATGCTGGACAATAGTAATCCCTTTCCCTTACAGTGCAGAAAGTTTCGAAATGGTCAAGGTAATTACATATGCATTACCTTGCTGGAGCCCCACAATGCTATTGTCCTTAGCATCCTTTTTTATAAGGATGGGATGTGTGGTCCTTAGCACTGAGGGGTGTGCCTTCCCAAGTTCAAGCAGCCAAGCAGTGGGGAGGGGAACTAGAACCCAGGTTTTCCAATTCTCAGTTGAGACTGATAGCCTAGCTCCTCACAGGGCTGCCCTTGGATGCAGACAAGTAGCTTAAGATGAAAACAGTTCTTGAGAAAAGTTCCAGAAGGTATCAGGACTTTAGAAGTGCTCTTAAAGAAACAAGTATTTTTTTTAGCCAGCAAAGGAAATGGAGATGTACTAGAAAAGACATGTCAGTTTTATGTCAGTCATGAAGAAAGAAAAAGGATATATAAGCAAACAGCTTTTTTAAAAAAATTCTTAAATAAACCACAATTTTGTCTTGGGTTTAACCCCTCAGGAAATAATTGACTCAGGTCATCCCTATGCTAGAAAAGTGTCATATAGAAGATGGTTGGCATTTGTTGAATAACTAGGTGAATGTTGACCTGGATTATAAATAGCCTATGCTAGCTTTCTTTACTCTTCTTAATGAAAAAAAAAAAAATCATTCTTATACAGATTCGTGAAATGATCTAATATTGGTCTATTGCTTTACTTTTTAGTTTGAAAGATCTTTCTTGTACAGCATCTCAATTGATCCTTTAATAGCCTTAGGAAATAGGTGATTTTATAGATGAGGAGACTGAGATTTAGAGAGACCAGTTGTTTTTCTGAGATCAGAAAATGTCTATTTTTTACAATTCAGTGGACTAAACATGCTGATCAACCTTCCCAATGAAAACAACTATAGATTCTGGATAAAATAAAAAGAACATTTTAAATATGCTAATGAGCTGGAAAGAAACGCCTGATATTCAGTCCAAAAACCTGATGAAATGACAATTTAGAGAAATAAATGTAGCACTAAAATTGGCCTTGACCTTGAAGTCATTTGCCAAATCATGTAAACTTTGGTTTGTTTCATAGCTTCACAGGGCAAGGGACAGAGGAGAAAAAGCCTAGCGCTTACCTAAGGAGGGGACTACAGTAGAGATCACCTATGCATAAAACTGAGAGCCCAAATTACTGCAACCTCAGTATAAAGATAAATGAGAAATAACCTAGACTCTATTCCCACCAAGGAATTAAAGAAAATCACGTGTATCCAACTTTGACCCTAAATAGAGGAGAATTATTTTGACAATTTATAACCATAAGCCAGCTCTTCCATGGGTTTGCATGTCAAATTTATACTCCCTGAGTGATCTAAAAAGTCTCAAGTTAAAAATTTGAGGAAGTGAATCTCAATTAATAGTGTCCCCGGAACCTAGGGAATAAGATGCTACCTCTCTAAAGGAACTTTAATCCAAATCTGAAAGAATCACCATAGGTAAAATTTCAAAGATATAAACTCACAGTCAAAAATCACAAAATATTTGGAAATAACCTGTGTCCATCAGTGAATGACTGGATAAAGAAAATGTTGTGTGTGTGTGTTTGTGTGTGTGTGTGTGTGTGTGTGTGTGTGTATTCAGCTACAAAAAAAGGAAGAAATCCTACCATTTGTGAAAACATGGATGGACCTTGTGGGCATTATGATAAGTGAAATAAGTTAGACAGAGAAAGGCAAATACCAAATGATCTCACTTATATGTGGAATCTTAAATAAATAAATGAGAACTCATAGATACAGCGAACAGATTGGTAGTTGCCAGAGGTGGAATATGGGGGTGGGGAACTAGGTGAAGGCTATCAAAAGGTACAAACTTCCAGTTATGAGCACAGCATGGTGACTATAGGTAACAAATTGCATTGTATAATTGCAAGTTGCTAAGAGAGTGGATTGTGAAAGTTCTCATCACAAGAAAACAAAAATTGTAACTACGGGTGGTGATGGATGTTAACTAGACTTATGGTGGTGATCATTTCACAATATATACATATATTAAATCATTATGTTGTACACCTGAAAGTAACATAATGTTATATGTCAGTTATATCTCCATTTTTTCAATTCAACTTTTTAAAAATACCACAAAGCATTGAAGGAAGCAAAGTACCATGAGCAAGAGCCAGCAAACAGTGAAGTTGAACCCACAAAGACATCATATTGAATTGCCCAAGCAGATTAAATGTATGTAAAAGATGTTCACTCAACTGTACATGTCTCTTAATATTTCTTTGATATTACTGTTCTCTTTGTCTTTCTGAGTTGCATTCTGGATAATTTTTTTCAGATCTATATTCTAATTCATTCTCTTTTCAGTATGTCTAATCTTTTGTTGAAGCTATCTATTGAGTTTTTAATTTCAACAATTACAGAGGAGAGGGAGAATAGGGCAGAGGCAATATTTAAAAAGATAAGAATTTTCCACAGAGTCTGAACCCCAAAAATACCAAGAAGGGTAAATAAAAGATAAAATTATGTGGTATAGTAGGCTCAATACCTAGCATGACTTACAGAGATGTTTGAGTCCCTGACTTTTGTTCTAGTTCCATATCACAGGTTTAAGACCAAGCTGGGTGTGATTAATAAGGATTGTGTTCATGCACAAGCATATTGTATTTTACTGTACTGAACTTTTTGGTCATACCATATATTGTATAACACCAAGTTTGTACAGGAGATTGAGCTTGGAAGAGGAAGATCTTTTTCAGAAAGTCTGATGTGACCCTCATTCAGTTGGAAATTGCCATCTACAACAATATATTTCTTTGTGAAAATGGGGTCCAGAAGTTTATATCTCTGTCTCTCTCTGCTGTGTATTCTCCCTGTGCTGACTTCCATTTGTATTTGTTAGATAAGCAAAACTCATCTGAATTATCCAGGTCCATGTCCGATTTTTCTGTCAGTAAGAACCTACTTCTGATGTTTATCGATATAATCCAATGCAATGGCCATGCACGCGCCCACACACATAACACTGCAATTGCAGAACACAAAAGACAAAGAGAAAATCTTAAAAGCATTCAGAGAGAAAAAACATTGTTTTCAAAGGAATGATCATTGGAGTAGCAACTGGCTTCTCAATAGCAACGATGGAAGCCAGAAGACAATGTAAAACAATATCTTCCTTGTGTTGAAAGAAAGTACGTAGCAACCTAAAAGTCTATACTTAGAAAAAAATGCATTTCAAAGTATTTTCAGACAAAATGATTTTTCTACCAACAGATCGTTAGGCAGGCCTTTAGGAAGGAAAATTAGAAAATACTGAAAGATTAAATACTATATTTCAAAAATTATGGAAAGCAGCTAAAGCAGCTCTTAGAAGAAATGATATCAGAGTTGAGGAAATAAAGGCAAAGTACTAAGGAGCTAAACATCTGACTTAAGAAGGTAAGTAAAACCAGGGATCCAACCTCAGCTTGATTCCATGACACAATTAGAGACAAATATGTCAAAGACCAAAATTGCTTCTCAGAGCACTTATAGAAGCACAAATATAAGTATTGATGACATTATTGAAGCCACAGAGTCATCGATGACACTGTATTTTCGTGTTCTCTGAGATTTTGGTTCTGGGAATTGGGCTAGAAAGGATGAATATAAGGGGCGCCTGGAGTTGGAGAATGGGGTCAGAACCAACACTCTGTGCCCTTTTCCTCAGTATGAGGAGCTCTTAGATTCTCCCTGTGTCCGGCCTTTGGGGGCCCTGGTGTCCCACTCTGCTGGAGCGGGCAGAGCCCATTAGAACAGAGGCAGAAGGATTCAGAAGAGCACCCATTAGATCCAGGAAGCAAAAATAAACGAGGTGCAGAGTCCCTGAAGGGTTAAATTCCCTTTCTGAAGTAAGGGTTGCACAGTAATTCTCTCCATTCACTCAGGAAAACTTATTTCTCTTGTCCTCTGTAAATAAGTGTGTAATTTGGTGGTGGATGGGAACCACTCTGACATGATTCATAAAGTCTGGTGGTCAGAGTTGACAGGGACTCTCTATTTGTCTGACACCCATCCCCTGGGTATCTCAGTCTCGTGTTTCACACTGATTGGCTATGTGATCTTGAAACAAATGGTAGCACTTTTCTGGGACTCCCAGTCTCAATCTGGCGGATGTTGTGACTATAACTGAGCTGAAAATGTGCTTTGCCAAGAAGGTGTTATAAACTACAAGATGTTGATTGTCACCAAAGTCTAGCCTCCTTGAGGCGCCTGGTAGAAAACCCTGATTCTCTACGGGTATCCCGAAAATGTTCTTTCTTATCAGAGCCACTGGTCTGACCCAACAATTTGGGTAAGGAGTGAAACTAGGAAAATTTAATTCTATGTGACCTTAGATAATTTACCTCTCTCTGAGTCTCTGAGTTGTCATTGTTTTGCTTATTTGTCTGTTTCTTAAATTTTTGTTGCACTGTCTGCTTGTTTTTTGTTTTCTCCATAAAAATAAAGGGTTTGGGTTAGAGGAATGATTCTTAACCTTGGCTTCATTTAAAATCACCTGGGGAGGCATTAAAACACACTTAATCTGGGTCCCTCCCAGTCTGTTTGAATCAGAATCTCTGGGGGTGGTGTCCAGCATTTTTTATAAGCTCCCCCAGGAAATTGTGATGTACGCTGAGGGCTTGAACTCTTAGACTGGATGGGATCTGAGGTCTTTTCCAGTTCTCTGATTCTGTGACCCATGCATCTATAAGGCTACAGCCTGTAGCCCACTGGGATGTAGCAGAGATGAGTTGTCTGAGTCACATCACAATACCCTGAACTCAATCTTTGACCTTGGTCAATGCCCTGAGGGTCGTGAGCTCAGACTCATCCAATCTCTACAAAACTGCCCTTGGGTACCCCAAATCTGAATCAGAATCCTGGCCTATAGGGCCATGCTGATTCCGGTATGTTCAAGCACAGGAAACCCAGACCTAAACTAATTACAGACCGACTACTACGTACCAAGCACGTACGTATATAGTTGCTAATCCTGACAACCACTTTTCAACACAGGGCGCATTGTTTCCCTTTTTAAAAAGGAAATTAGAGGCTCCAGGAAATCAAGTGACTTGATTAAAGTGATAGCTGGTGAGTTGGTGGGGCTGAGATTCAAGCTCAAGTTCATCTGGATTCAAATGCAATTCTTCCATTGCACCTACTTGGCTAAAGAGGAGACCATGTCCAGGGCCAGCAGAGGATGCAGTTGCCTAAGGCAAAAGCACTAGGGCTCAGCTGGGTCGTTGGCTATCAGAAGTTGCAGGAGAAGACCTTCAGTCAACTGGGAACAATCAGCTGAGTCCCGTGGTCCCTCAGCTCCAGACTTCCCAGTGAGGGGAGACAGTGCTCTTGACTAACACACATCAAGCTGCCAGCCTCAGTTTGTATTTTTCCAGTCCACTAATTAGGCCATTTTAACTAATTTGTTTGCATTTTGTATGAGCAAGTTGGGCTTTTGGATTGACTAATGTAATTGCAGCTGGTTTCTGCCAAATACAAATGACTCAGTCTAGTGTGGGTTAGAGAGAAAAGCAAATATTTAATAGACATCAATACCCTTGCAGCTTTTTAGTGGAGAATTTTTTTCCCCTATGGAAAGTTGAAATAATTTCTCCAGCATCTGATTGAACTTCCATGTTAAGAAATGACTTTTTAATCATTGTTTTTAAAAAATAATGAGGCAAATGCTTTAGTGGCTCTGTTGAGGTTTATCTCTGATCCATTTACCCCTAAGCAGGGTGGGGGTAGATGGAAACTTATGGGATTTTTCCAGGTCCAGGTTCTTTCCACAATCCCTTTCTGCTTTGGCCACTCCAGTGACCACCAACCATCTACATCATGATTGTGACAGCTAAAAGGGGCCTGAGAGCTCACCTAGGCCAGTGATTCTCACAGTATGTCCCCAGCCTTGCAGCATTACCATTTCCTAGACACTTATGAGAAAGACAAATTCTCAGGCCTACTGCATCAGGAATTCTGGGGGTAAAGCCAACCAAACTCTTTTAACAATCTCTCCAGGTAATTAGAATGTATGCTAAATTTTGAGAACCGTTGATCTAGTCCAACCATTTCATTTTACAGACGAGGAAACTGAGGCTGGGAAGAACCTGTGCTTTAGGTCATGGCAGGGACTGTGCTGCTTCACTCAATGTGTATCCCCTGAGTTTAGCCTCTGAATAAGCACCCAGTGACTATTTGCTGAATGAATGAGTGATGCAATGAATGAGCTAGAACCAGAAACAAAGTCTCTTAATTCTGTTTTACTCTGCCAGTGCTTTCTCTTGTTCTGAGAAGGATGGAGAAGTAGGGAAGGACTACTTCTTGGTTCTTGCTTTGGGAGAGGACCAACAATTGGGGCTTGAAACATTTTCTCCTATGGCCTGACCCTCAGGAGTATGACAGCACTACTCCCACAGCCTTGCTCCCAAGCCATGAGCCAACCTGGCTTGTTTGTCCCTAGCCCAGTGGACTGACCAGACCCAAACCCCACGAGGAATTCTTTCCGTTGCTTTCATAAACACTAGCAATTGTCTGAGTCAGAACCAAGCCCCTGTCTGGGTGTTTGAGTCCCTGACCAATAGCCCTAACTCAGCTAGTGAATTGGAAAAATGAAGCTGAAATCTGATTCACTGGAAAGAGGGGGTTCTAAGGAGAGGATGCAGGAAGGTGGGTCCTTCAGGTTAAATGACTGGGTCCTGTGAAGCTCCCCCCAAAAAAGTCCTGGTCCTCAAAGCTTCTGATTGCAGACCTATGGATCCCTGTTGCCTAGATCTGAATTGTGTACCCTCCATTCCCTTGATCCCCCAGGCCTGGCCAGTTGATCTTGTAGGAATGAGAAGAGGAAGAAAACAGTGTCCATGAGCTTCCAAACAGATAGACAAGGGAATCTCCCAGGGCCATGAGGAAAAGGCCTCCAGAGAGGGTTCCTGGGTCCTCAATTCTGTTAAATTCATCTGTGAACTTACTAAGCGACTAAAAGTACCAGGCCATGTGGATTCAGTCGCCCACGGACCTTCTGTTCTCACCTCAAGTTCAAACGTCTCTCATGACATATAGCTGCCCAGATCTCTTGCCTGTCTTGTCTACATGCCTCGTGAAACCCACAGAAGGGTAGTGCAATCTTTTCAACTCACATGGCATCCTTCCTACCCTCCCTTAGACATTCAATGCCTTCGTAGTTATTTCCACTTCCCTCAGACCCATCCCCAGGAAAGAAATCTGATAAATTCATTCACTTACAGGTGGTAGCAACTAATAAGAGCTGGCATCTCCATCCCATGGAAGATATAAGCTAAAGACTCCACACCCCAGTGCTAGCTATTCATTCCTAATTTATTGTACACTATCTAATCCACAACTTTCTCTTCTGAGAATAGGTCCCCACCCACATAAGGGATCAGTCCTCTGGGTCAACTTCTGACCCAATGGGACAAAGAGACTGTCCCTCCAGGGAGTTTAGAGTTGGGTGATAGAGAAGTAGGGGTCTGCTAATCATCCCAAGTGAGGAAGTTGAAGTCCTAGGACTGAGGGCACCTTGGTCCACCAGGCGCACAGAGAAGCAGAGAACACCACTCAGCAGAGAGGCAAGCGTGAATGAGGGTGAAAGTGAGGGAGAGAATGGCCACCTCTCTTCTGGTGCCTCTTCCACAGCGGACCCCAGACTTTTCCGAGGCAACTACTCCTTCTGCTACTTGGCTTCCTGAGAGCATCTTGTGTGCTTAACCGGAAGTCCTCACCATTTTAATGATGCTGTTTAACTGAGTTTCTCTTACTTGTCACCAGGACGTTCTTTGAGTCCCACACTGAGCTGTGTACCACAGATGTGTCCAGTGATTCTTTGTGGCACGAATGATTGATGCTTAGTTCAGTGGCTCGCACCTGCCACTGATCACCCATACCTGCCAGCTGCGTGTGAATTGCCTGGGATGCTTGTTCAGCATGCAAAGCCCAGACTCACCCCTGAACATTCTGATTTAGTCTACTGTTGAGCCCTGTGTATTTTTATGGTGTCCCTAGGGCTTCCTGGTGGAGGGCTGAAGAAGTTCCTAGTTATCCCTGTAGACGGATTCTTACCTCGTGAGTTCTTGAGTTGAAGAGTTCTTCTGTAAAGGCTAATTTTATTAACAAATAATTATTGGGCACCCACTAACAGAGCAAGGCACTATTCTAGATGCTAAGGACATAGCAGTAAAGAAGACAGGTGACGTCCCTGCTTCTACGGGCTTGCATCCTAGATCAAGGGCATGGGAAATAAACACGTTAACAAATAAAAGGGGGTGATCATTTCCGAAGAGTCAACGTGCCGTGAAGACAATAAAACAGGCTGATGTGATGGAGTGGCCTCAGGAGCCAAGTTAGATGGGTTCCTCCGAAAAAGCCTCTCTAAGAAGGTGCCATTTGAACAATTCAACAGGAAGGTGCCAACTCTGGAAATGTAAGGAAAGAGCGCTCCAGGCAGAGAGAGGAGCCTCTGCAAAGGCATTAAGGTGGAAAGAAGGACGGGGGGGTGGTCATGTTCCAAAATAGAAGTTCTGTGTGACTGGCACGTCCTGGAGAACAGCACTCATTGAAGGGGTGGGAACAGGAGACAGACTGGACAACATCTTTAGCTCTTTGGGATTGTTTTATGTCAGAGAAGCAGGTCAATGGGACGGTTTCTGAAAGGAGTCATCAGATTCAAGGGAGGAATCCGCGATGGTGGTGATTTGGTTCATTGGATTGTGTTGAAGCAGGTGGCTATTGATGGGAACGATCAGCACAGGCTCCTGTGTGAGGCCCCCAGCCCCCATCAGACCCCACCACCCTCTGTGGAAGGGTCAGAAACCGGCAAAGACCCTCATGGTATTTGCTGCTCCTGTGGATATAGCCCCTCCCATGTCCCTCACTGCAGACAGGGGCTGTAAAATGCCTTCTTTGGACATCTGCACACCACCTGGCCTTTGCTTGTGCTGTTCTCTGCAGTAGACGGTGTATAGAGAGGTCCTGGGTTCAAAGAGCTGACGTCAGCCTTAGCCCAGGACGTAAAATTGGAGGGTCACCAGTGGCAACAAGCCTTGCTCTAGTTGTAGTGGATGATTTCACCATACAGAGAACGCACCCACCCAAAGGACTTCAGGGGAACTCCTCCTAACCTGTGTTCTGAAATAGTTAAGTAAAAGGAAGACTATCTAGAATTTATGAGAATGTCTACAAAGCAATTTTGTATTAATTATTATGTGCAGACTATAATTATAGATTAAAATGAAGGCTGTTTTATTTGTTGGGTGAGAAAACTGGATGCCAGGCATCCTTAGAGTTTCCTGGGTTCTGAAAGGTGCCCCCTCTCATCTCTACTCCTCATCCTTCCAGAATCCACGTCCCACATGTACATACACACACACACGCACACCTCATTCCAGGATACTCAGGTGTCATCTGAAGTCCAACACCCAACCCAGATATTGTTTTCATCATCAGATGAGACACAATGGAATCTCCACTGATTTTGGAAAGAACTCCTCAAGCGTTTTTTAAAATTAATGAAACATTAATTTTCATTATTGAATAGCTAATAATGAAAACAGGATGTAGCTATGTCTTATATTTTGTCCTCTATATCCAAAACAGCTTACAGAAATGCACAACACATCCATGCAAATAAATACATAACCATGGCCTTCAAAAATCACTTCCAATCCTATACTTGGCTTTTTAGTGGGTTCCAAAGGTATAATACATTTTAGTGGGTTCCAAAGGTATAATACCCCTCACCTATCTGGTTTGATGGTCTGCCCTGCTCAAATTACATGGACAACTGACACATTTCTCTTCTTCTGTCATAAGCCTTTGCCTGCTAAGAGTGATCAGTCTGGCCATACCAGGGCCTGAGTCAGTCCGGTATGCATGCCATCTCCAGGTAGTTTAGTTACCTGGGTCCTCTGCCCTTCACCCTCACTGGGCCCACATTTCGCAGTTGCCTACACTCTTTCGGCCCTACCATGCCTGGCCGCTGGAGGCACAACTGATTGCCCTTCCTTAGCCTAACTGAGGTGTGAGAAAAGGCAAAGTTGTTAGCCCAGATCTAGCATAAGAGGAAGATTTCAAAAAGAACTAAAAACTGAGACAAAATAAACACAATAACGTACAAGTAGCGATATTTAGAAATTGTGTATTTTTAGACAATTAAATTTTTGAGTCTCTATGGGGCCAAAACCTGTACTTGGGGGTTGTCCTGAGGGCTAAGAACCAAAAGACACAGTTACTCAACACAAGAGACAGGAAGCCAAACCCAAGGGAGAAAAGCTAAGGACAAAGTTTGGGGAAAAACAGAAGAGCCTGTTGGTACTCAGACAAAGGGGTCTAGAAGCAGATGTCAAGATTAGAGTATGGCTAGGGCTTTTTTCAACCAGAAGTAAAACGATGACATCTCAATCTTTAGCATCTGGCCAAAGATGAACTTGGCTGGCACAGTTTGGTGTAATACCAGTTGTTTTTGTTGGCATCAGGTAACCCCCTTTCCCAGCCCCTTTGACCTTCAAACATTGATTGTAAAAATCAGTGTAAATTGATGATGATGCTCTTTGGGAACACATTTCAGACACATGCAAATCAGCAGATTCTCCCCCGAGGACGGGCAAGAGCTGATTCCCCCTTGAGCACATACCAGGGAATAGAAACCACTTGGAAAAAGAGAACTGAGTGAGCAAGCCATGTTCAGGGGTGAGTGAGTGATTGTAGGCACCTCCCCTGAGAGCTTCATGATGGTGGTGGACAAGCACGCAGGCAGGGGAGGAAAACAGCAGGACGTTTAGGTGGTGGTGTGAAACTCTCAGCCCTCTGGAAGGAGGGCCATGCACTCTGAAAAGGGATGGCTAGAGAGACAGGAGAAAGGACTCTTCTAGCCAGACATCTCAAATGCCTCTGAGCTACCCCGTTATGGCCAACATTAGGGACCAGGATTTATGGCTCAGAATCAGGGTTTTTTGGTTTTTTTCGGGGAGCAGTGGGGAGGGCAATGAAGTCCTACTGATTTTGAGACTTGGAGAAGAGTAAAGCTATTATGGAGACAGCTGAGGGTACAAGTGGATTACAAACCTGCTTGGGGGGCTGGTGGGGGCTGTCACCCACTTCAGGAGAGTAACAGATTGCTCAGACCTGGCATATTTTCTGAGTAGGAAAGGAAGTAGCAAAAATGGAATGAGAATAATAATAAAAAAAGCAGTAGCTGATATCAGATGTTTTCTCCTTGGTGTCTGCTTGCCAGGTCTGACTGGTGTAGCTTAGAATTAGTCTCTGCTTGCAGATGTATGGTTCCAAAGACTTGTGGATTAAGGAGAAACTCTAGAATTTCTCAGTACCTGACAAGTTGTAACGTGAAGAGCTACACTTAGTCCATTAAAGATTTTTCACAGTGACATTTGAGTGCAGCTTGAGAAATATGCCACCTTGCCATTTATCATGTTCAGGGCATGGCTGTTGGAAAGGAGGTTACTATGAAGAACAAAACAAAATGGATTGCATGTGTAGAGGTGAGCTGGTGAATACTGATAAATGTACTTCACTGAATGTCAGCAAATGTCACTTGAGAAGCCATTTGCAGCTACCGTAACAGCGCCCCAAACCCAACAAAGAACAGCAAAAACAGGCAAAATGAACTGGGCGTCTTGCTTCTGCATGAATAAGCAATCAGTCCTCTCAGAAGTTACACCAGAAAGTTGTTAAACTTGATAGAAGGAGCTTTTCCACCCATATTGACGCATGCTATAGATTGCTACAGAGAGTTGGAGGCTTTCTGAGGACATCAGTGGTGTGGTGCAGGGAAGGACGTAATAACCCTTTCTGTCCCAGGTGGGTGCCTTCTTGTGTGTGTGGAGAGACTTGCTGTCTCCGAGGCATGTTTTCTGGGCTCTTCCTGCCCCCTTCTCCTGCTGCTTTTGCTGATTCTGCAGACCCGTTCCCAGCTCCTACTCCACCGTCCCTTGCAGTATGATCCAGGAGTAGCTGAAGATGTGACCTGGGTATCAAGATTCCAGGATATAGCCCTCACATGTCCTGTCAAGAGAAGACCCAACATATCACCTTTGAACCAGGTTTTCATTCTCTCACTCAAGAAACGGCTTTTCAAAGTGTCCTCTGGTTACTTTGAAAATTTGAGTAATGGATTCAGCTTCTGTTTTATTCTTGGAGACTGGGCCAAAACGTTGCCTACAGTTAGGATTTCTGGAAGCTAGGGCCAGGTTTTCTTCAGAATTCAGCTTGGGTCGAGATCGTCCTCTCTTCCTCCTCAGTGGTAATTCTCCAAGCTTTGCTGCAGAGATGTAAATGGGATAGATCCTATTATCAGAAAAGTTCTCCCAGGAAATGTGAGACCAATTAAAATAAAATTCCAGCCCCTCTTCATTGTCTAATCTCTCGGGGCTCCTCCTCCTCAACACATACACACAAGGTCATCCAATACTTTTTTCCTCCTTTCCACCAAGAGACTGTCAGAGTAGCTTGAATTCGTCTGGCCTCGTACACACGCACGAGCACATTGCCCACACAAACTGAGGTTAGTTCAGCTTTCACTGGAGATGCTGCGGTAGCAGGCTCCCACACAAGAAGCCCTTTATTGAACATACATCCCAGACTCTTCCCCTGAATGTGCTAATGGACAGGCTTCCCTCTTCACACTGTTCCAGCATATGTTTAGCCTGCATATGGTAGAACTGAAAACATTGTACAACCAGGAAAAGATGGGCTCTTGGGAAAGCCAGCTTCCCTCAGATGAACTCGGAAGGACAATACAGGGAGGAGGGGTGGTGGAAGTTTGGCTCCTCCGCAGCCACACTCATTGCAGAATCTTTCATAATCCTTGGTGTTTCCTCCTTTTGAATTAGGTGCTTCCCATGGAAGGGCCTTTATTTGGGTCTCAGGAACTCAAAAGACATCTGTTTATTATTGAAATCGAATTGCCCTCAGCTTGTTGACTTTCACGCTTAGTTTAGGAAGAAACAGTGGCTTGTTTAGATAAAAAGAAGCATAAGAAAGCCAGATTTCTGGAGCAGAGGTGGAGGTGAGGGCAAAAGGGAGGAGATTCTGGAGGGAGGATGGAGATGTGAGATGTTTGGGGCAGGATCCATAATACAATCTGGCACTGCTTTCCTCAGCTAAGGCCCTTTCTAAGAGCAAATCTCTGCTGAGTCCTAATGTGGATTGCATGTCCCAGATCCAAAGACCTAAGAAAGCATAAAAATGCATTCTGAAGAAAAGGCAATATGGGTGTAGATGTCCCATTTTGCCACTATTATTTATTTTTCTGGCAGTTATAAGTTTAAAATGTGCATCTTAAAGCTCAAACTAATAATCATCTGTTTCCAAGAGAAAAAAAAACGGTTCATAATTGGTTAATATCACCAGAATCCTGCATTAGCTGGCGACCATAGCTATGTAAAAACCTAGCTTTCTACTGTTTTGTCTTTAATGAACATAAACAAAAGTCTCTTCATATAGACAGGGTAGCCAATATTGTCCCTGCCTCACAGATGAGAGAGAGTAAAGCTGGGTTGGGTGAGCCACTTTATCCACACACTAATTAGTGACACTACCAAGTTGCCTTGTTTCTAAGGCAGAGGGCATTTTCAGTGGTCTCTGCTCTATGTATAAAAACCTAACAAGCCGCCTTTCACTGTTTTGTATTTCAGCATGTTTCAAACACAATGTTAAATTGGTACTATAACAAGACGATTTGTTAAAAATACAAAACTCCTTAGAATTGCAGTAATCCCTCATTCTTGCAAGAATGAAAACAGGATATCAATACAGGGAACATTTGCCCATGGAGAAGTCTCTGAGTAAGAACGTTCCCTCACTCTCTGGTGTAGTGGACATCATTTTGTCAGACCTAGACAAGTCAGTAACCTCAACCCAAGCTCCCTCTCCTGAATGAGGGAAAGATATAACATCAAAGGGGGAGAAAAATAAGACAGCTTCAGGTTAACATAGCAGGCAGGCCATCCTAAGGAGAACTGTTTAGAGGAATTTATTATCAGGCTTCTAAATAATTTCATTCATTTATATAAGCACTTTTAAATGCCTCCCTTATGGCAGACCTGTCACTATATCTTCACTAGCTACCAGTTTTGCTTGTATGTTCTTCTCTTCACCATCTCAAATCATACTCAACTTTCAAGGCTCAGCTCAAACCCCACTTCTTCCAGGAAGCCTTCTGAGATTTCTCCCATGCTTCCCTCTTGTAAGCTTCACTCCAGGATGTCCATAGAATGCCTTTGTCCTGTGCTGTCTTAACCTGTGTAAGTTCTTGAGCCCTCAACAAGTATCAGCTCCCTGAGGAAAGGGTCTCCATATCACTTATCTCTGCATTTGCATCACATAGATAGATGGTCTCCCCAATCCACTCTTTGAAATGGGATTTAAGGCAATTGAAATAGGGTGTTCTTCCACTCACATTGAGATTTAAGCCACTTTGGTTTAAATACATGGAGAACAGCCTTCTCCTCCTAGGCTATTGGTAGTATTCAGCATTCAATGAAGGAGAAAGATGCAGATGAGGGAGAGGCAAGTGGGTGGCCTACCTAGATAATTTGGGCACTCTCAGTAGTGGAGGGAAAATCAGACTGGTTAATTTGGGGTGAGAAAGAGGAGCCAAATTATCCAAATAATTGTGTAGATCTGGCCTTTACTGGTGTCACCCTGTTTGATACAGTTAAGTTTTAAAAGCAATTTTCCCCACCTGTGTATCAAATATGCTTTAGAAACGGGAGTTGACACCTCGTCCAGATAGAATGGAATAAGAATGGAGGGAGTTCACTTTTTTTTTCCCCTAGAACTGCCAGTATTGAGGCACCTGAGCTTTTTCATAATACACTGACTTTCCTTATTTCCTGTAGGAAAAGTTGGCAGTGTAGGAATCATTACACTTTCGCTCCTTTAGCTCTGCCGGAGTAATCACAGGGGAGAGACTACCTACCCCCACCAACACTACCACCACCATGACACAACGACTTTTACTATTGAAAACTAAGATTTTGCATGCGGTCTGCAAATGTTAATTATTTTTGATGGAGAGATTTTCTGTATTAAATCACGAATTCCCTTCTTTCCTTCTAATACCTCTTGTTTTTGTGTAGGCCTTTCAAAGAAGAACCTTTCTTGTAAATTTTCAATCTTTTTAACGCAAAAAGTCCCCCAAAGCAGGCAGCATTCTGCTTTTTGCATTTAAAAGATTTAAGATACATTCAAGTCTGAATGAAATGTCAGACCAGAAGAAGCTGTGCTTTATTTTCTTTTTCTTTTTTTTTCCTGTTGGGCACTTAAAAAAATTCTCACCTACCGTAATTCAAAATAACCCTTCTTTATCATTCCAAATGTTTCATTTCAGTTTCTGTAATATTTACTTGTTCTCCTACCCAATTGGGGGATGAGGGGAGTCTGCCTTGATTTTAATAAGAAAAAAGATCTTTAAAGTTTCTAAATGTAAAAATGGTTCAAAAGTTTTTTCCCTCTCAAATCGGCATTCAGAAAAATATATTTATATATTCATTTACTTCTGGTGTGAAAGCAGAATTGCCGCTTTTGCTCTAATGAAAGGGTTTTGAAATGACGCAAATCTATATGTGAGTGTTTCTAGAATTAGTACTGCTTGTATTTAAAGTCGTGGTAGGGTTTCCTACTAGGGGAATCCGCATTGGGAGAAGTACCCCAGTCCAGGGAGCATTTAAGGACATTTTAATATCCAAACAAAAGCAGTATTACCGTTGCTATCCACTCCCTCCCCCAGAGGAAAAACAATTGATAATTTGCATATGCACATGACACAAATTAAAGACAAAGGGCCCCTCATAGACTGTGGTTACTATGCAGCCCTCAGGACGCTGTGTATCCCAGCTTAGCACTGTTCTTGCTTCAAAATAAATAGCATTAAGCTTGATAACTAAAAATAGTGATTCTGGGCCCTCTGGACCATTCTCACTGTAGAACCTTGTTTCCCCAATGACAAATATCCCCCAGTCTCTCCAGAAGCTTCTAGGCAAAAAGAATGTATAATTCCAAGGGAAAAAATATGTATATACTTTGCCCTTTTATTTTAATGACCAAACATTGTAATGCTAGCTAAATAGAAATTCTTGTCTGTTAATAGGTCCCTTTAGTTTGTAATAAATAAGAATGCTAATGACTAAAATTTGGTATTTGGTATGCATTAGCTTTTGTGAGCTTTTCTTTACAGTCCTCATTGACATGCAATATGGCAAGCTTCCTTTGAAACATATTTATAAAATAACTACAGTATAATTAAACCAACAAAGCCATCTTTTAAGTAAGCTTAATAGCTCAGGTTTTTTTTTCACCTCAGTAAAAATTTATTTTAAAAAGAAAAATAGTTATGCTTCAATCGCACTGTACATTTTATTCTGTGCATCTAATATTTCTTTTGCATCTACAATCTATGCATATCTAATTCTTTTTGACAACTATGATTATTAATAAAGTGCTCATGAAAGATATGCTTCATAGCTTCTTCAACAAGAATAATGTTTTTTTGTTAATGGAAATTGTAACATATCTTGACAGATACAATGTATAAGATATGCTTTTTTCTTAATTGTTAATATTGCTGTGCGGGATACACAAGGAGCAGATCAACAGATATGGCAGGTAATAATCAGAGTGGATGCTATTTTATACAGTGTAACTAAAAATATTTTAATGATATAAAAGCAATAGATAAATAAAAGCAATTATGTTTAATTTTGCTTTTTCGGTGTAAGAACAGTTTTTGGTGGTGGTTGCTGCTGTTGCGGGTGTGTTTAATAGAGAAGCAAGCTCGGAGCAGTGATCAGTACACAGGCGGCTCTGCCTTCTTGCAGCCAAAGGGTCCTGTAAGCCTCCCTTTCTCTACTCTCTAAGGCTTCAGCGTCCCAGCGGCGCAGGGCCCGGCTGTATGCTAATTTGCAATACACAGTGGCTCAAGTTCACCAAGTTTTCCTCAATTTTGCTCTCTCTTCTTCCCTCGGGGTTTAAGACCACGCGATTTTCCCAAAGGAAAAACCCAAAAGACAGCAGGCGCCGGACGGGAGGAACTGGAACAGGTTCTGGCTGATTCTCCACCTGCGGGACTCCTGCCCGCTCCGCTCTGCCCCACGCGCCTTGCTCCCTTCTCTGCGAAACTCTGTCTTCTCCTCCTGGGGGTTGCCAGGCCCCCCATCCGCTCCCCGCGCGGAGAACAAACACAGTTGACATCACTGTTACAATCTTTATTTAAAACAGTTTCCAAGGTTACAAATTACCGTGCCTTGTATGCAACAGGTTCCTCCGAAGCGGTATCATTACAGATTAACTGTAATGTGTAGGATTAGAATAAAAACATAAGGGATTAGGTAAAAGGGGGGACGCTCGAGAACTAACGCCCGAGTGCATCTCGACTGCGAGTCCGCCGGTGGGAACCCATAGACTCTCGGTGCCTGGGCGCCGCGCTCACCGAGCTGGACCCCGCTCCTCCGCTGCCGGCCCCGGAGCGGTCAGGGGCAGCGGCGCCGGCAGGGCTAGCGCGGCCGGAGGCTGTGGGGAGAGGATTCCTGGGCGCCAGGGACTAGGGACAGGACCCCCGGCGCGGGAAGGTGAAGGGCTAGGAGGCCGCAGAGGCGGAGTGCGCGGGCAGGCCTACGGCTCGGCTGCGGGACACGTTCCCACCGCCGTGCGAAGAGCCCGGGATGCGGCAAAGGGGACAGCCCTCCTGCACGGGGTCACCGGGTTTATCGGAGTTGCTGACACCGCTAATGTTCAAGCCTGATGGCCCCCCCTCACGGCGACCTCATCCAGTTCCACACCGCCGCCACCCTCCTGCAGGGCTGGGGCTGGGGCCCGGGGCCCGGGGCCCGCGGCCCGCGAGCAGTGGGGTGGGCGGTGGCGCAGGCCGCCCGGGCCCTTCGGAGCCCAGGACTTGGGCCTTCGCCGGCCGTACGCCCCGTTAGGCCACCACCCCTGCCCCCGGAACCCCAGAAAGGCTCCAGAGCTCCGTCTCCCCTCACTTCACTTCCGGCCGGGCCAGCGCTCCTGGGCCGGCCTCGGGCCACAGCCTCGCGCCGCGGACGCCGCTCCGAGGGCTGCTGGCGTGTCCCGGGGGCGCGCGCGAGGCTGAGAAAACAAACAGGGCCGGCGCGGAGGCTTGGAACGGGGGCTGGCTGGGGGCTGGAAGGAAGTGCGCAGTGTGGCCAGAGCGGTGAACAAAGCCCTCTCGGGAGCCCCGTCACCGCGCGGTGACCCCGGGCCCGCCCCACTGAGCCGCCGAGCCCCGGGGCCTGGCCTCGGAGCAGGCCGCGCCGCATCGCGGGCGCATACCAGGGCTCCGAGCCTCCGCTGCCGCCCGAGCCTGGGCTCTCCTTGGGCCTCGCAGGCCGAGCCCGCGGCCCGCCCCGAAGGCGCGACGGACAGCTCGGCCGGCAGTTAAGCCTCACGCTGCCACCAAAACCACAAGCGCGAGGTTGAGGAGGCGACTGCCTGCTGATGTCCGTCAGGAAACAGGGTGACTCCGGGACGCGCTGGAGCCACAACTCTGCCAGCAGCCCTGGAGAGGCGGAGCGGGCTCCCAAGTGGACGAAAGTGGGCGACCAACTTCGCCGCGACTCCTGCTTGGAAGAGAAGGGCCGGGCTGAGGAGGCGGCGGGAGGGGACTGTTGCAAACAGCTGTTCCTCATACATATTTCATTACACAATCAGATAATGCGTCCCACCACCTTCTCAATTATTCACAGATAAACATTTTCAAGACGTTTTGACATCTGTCTTAGTGCCTGCTATTAATTTAGTAATCACTGTAGTTAAAAATGTATGGGATTTTTGCCGTCGGAGCACCTCCTCTCGGGCGCGCGCGGGCCCACTGTTGGGCTGTGGCTGGAAGCCTGAGCCCTCCAGGGGTGAAGACACCTTTGGAGGTGACACGGCCTCTCCAGCGCATTGACACTGTTAATGGAAGGGATTAAAGGGGTATAAGAGGTATCTGGTTATTTTATTGTTAGTGATGGTTTTCTCCTCCCCCACCCGCATACTCCCCCTTTCCCGCCCCAGACCTGGACCGGACAACTACATTGTTCAGCCCTTTGCTGGGTGCAGCGGAAATGGTTAGCTTCTATCTAGACCGCGGGTTTCTGCTCAGGAAGACTCTCGTTGGCTCATTTTGGGCCGGAGAAGGGAAGTGGGGGAGAGAGAGAAGAAAACTCACGTAATCACTAAGAATTCCTCATCACACACACACACACACACACACACACACACACACACACACACAAAAAAAACCCCTAACAAATACAATGCGCCTCACTCAAGAAGTCACAAACCTCCAAGGTTTTGCCCTGAGCCATGTGGCTCTGACAGAGGTGACAAGGGCATTTAAGAAACACAGAGAAAAAAATCGCTCCATTATTGGGGTGATCACTTCATAAGTTACATAAGTGTCTAATCACTATGTTGTACATCTGAAACTAATATAATATTGTATGTCAACTAATTGAAAAATTTAAAAAATTAAAATTCGCTCCGGTGACTGTACCCTGGGCTTTTGGGACTATGAGAAAACGAACTGCTTTCTGCTTGAGTGATAAATATTGCAAGGAGCTTAGCTGTGTACATGCAGTTTTATAAATCAGACAAGCCTTTTGAAGAATTGTGTAGAATTGATAAGTAGAGTAAAAGCAAACGTCTCCAACTCTGAAATGCTGATTGTTATTAACGAAAAGGCTCCAAATAAACTACCCAAAGAGGGGAGAAATGCCCCCGAGGTAAAGGAGATTTTTGTGTCCTGAATCTCAGCTCTAAGGAATGGAAGTTATACTTCCGGTTTGGAAGTGATGGTCTCCTTATTCACTTTTCCCTTTCTGTTGCAGTCTCTTTGTGAGGTGTGTCAGCAGGTGGACTCTTATTAGGGAATAAAGAAAAACAAACCTGAGGAAAGAGAGAAGTCTTGGAAGAACCTGCCCTTTCAAGGAAGATTAATTGATTCTAAAGTGATTTTCACTCTTTATTGTTCAAAACAGCTACAACAAACTCTTGCTAAAATTTCCAGGAATTAAGTGTATCTTGGGGAGAAAAAAAGGACACAGTGTTTGCCCCCAAAAGAAAAGAAATGCTTCCCTACTCAGATCTTACACCCCCTCCGTTTCTAGGGCAACTACTATGCTTAAACATATCCCTTCTGCCTTGATTTCCAGATGGTTTGTCTCTTCTTCACAAGACAGACCTTGGAGGGTGGTCATCCGACTTGCTGGCCCAGAAAGTCCTCTTTCTTTCTTTTCTTTCTTTCTTCCTTCCTTCCTTCCTTTTTTTTTTTTTTTTTTCCTAAAAGACTCTTCCCAAACTTACCCTCTATTTTCAGAGAGAGAGAGAGTTAGGAAGTAAGGGAGATGAAGTGCAAGGGAGGACACCATTGTGTCCAGTGTGCCTGCCTCTTCTGCAGGAAAACCATGGTGGCTAGTATATGGAATGTTCACTGGACTGGAGAGGCAAACAGAGCTAAAATCACAAACAAGCCTGAACACTTCTTCCGGCATTTGGGGGAGAGCCACTCTGGGACTCCTTCGCAGCTCCCCAGCTTGGAGGGGAGTCAGTGAGATCTGCCTGGGACCTGAGAATAGGGGCTGTGAGAACTTCTCAATATCTCACACACAAACAAAAATGAGTTTAATAAACCAAATAATTCAGTTTGCTTTGGAGTGTTCTTTTGTAGACTATTTGCTCTAAAGGGGACTGGAATGGAAGTGAGGGCAGGAGAGTGTGGAGCTGAGCTAAGATTCTTTTCGACGACTAAATTTGGGATAAGAGGAGTGAGAGGGACAAAATAAGGGCCCTCCCGCTCCTGGTTAGAGCTGAACGTTCCCATTAGGATTTAGGAATCTCACAGTATTGAGTGGGTGCATCTATGCTCTCCACCCCATGCTGCTTCAGAACGCTATCTCCTAATAATAACAAATAACCCCTGTCAAAATGAATTTTTTCCTGGATTGCCCTCTTCTGGGCGTCTCCAACCCAAATGAGAGGAAGTTAAAAGGGTCAGCTTTGGGGTGGATGAGGTGCTCTATCTAATCTCTAGGGCTTGACCTGAAGTCTCTCACCCAGTCGGCTCAACAAAGTTGCCCTCTCAGGAACCAAGTCCTTCTAGCAGGAAGCCCCGTCCTGGAGGCCTGCTTCGTCGCTCGGCCCACTCGCCCTGTGTGTGGCTTCCTGTACATCTGCCGCTGTGTCTGGGGTCACTCCCGCGCGCGTCATGCGGCTTTTGTCTGTATCTGGACCACTGGCTATGCACCCGTGCATTCGAATAATTCCGTCTGTGGATACTTCCTTTTTCCTCAAATTCTGCTGTTAATGTTCTTCGAATTCTCCCATGTGTATTCGAGTACAATTGCATGTACGCTTCGTGTACAGTTAGGTGGTAGCTTAAGCCTGAGCTCGGTCGTGTGCTAGATACGTACCTCCTGAGTCTGCATTCCGGGGAGATGTGCAACTGCAGACTCGGAGTTTTAGGTGGGGTGCAAGGTTAACAAGGCTTCCCTACCCCAAAGCCCTCTAGACCTCCCTTACACTTTCATCTGCCCAGCTTCTTAACCTTCCAGGAGGAGGGAGACCCTGCTACCATCCTGCATCTTGCTCCCTTCCAGAAGAGTGCAAACAGCCTCTGGGACCTCTCAGAGTGGATTTTTGGCCCGGTCAGACCAGGCCAAATGGTGGAAGAGGGCGTCGCGAGGTCGCCTGGAGGTTCGCGACCGCACTACTCCCTCCCAGGCAACCAAACGGCAGCGTGCGCCCCCGGGAGCCTGGGGAAGGTGTAGGACCGTACTGAGGAGGTCGCGGTGCCTCCAGGCCAGTGACGTGCGTGTTTGCGGGCGAAACTCTGCTCAGATTCCGGTGAGCAGCGGTATTTGTAACTGGGAACTGGCCTGGGCCCGCCCCCCGGCCCCTCCTCCCGCCCCCGCCTCAGCGAGCGGAGAGCGGCGGGCTGCGGGAGTGCGCCTCCAGGTCACCCCCAAGCACCGTGGGGCCACACCATCCCTTAGAGCCTTTGGAGTGGCCTAGGGACCTGGAGCGAGAAAGAAGAGTACCAAGAATGGTGGCCACGGTCATCCTAGGTTTTACGCTGTATCCCTCCACCGGGAGCCGCCTTGCCGCCTTCTAGTCTCCCCAGCCGGTACCAGGGAAGGCCTCCGGTGCTGGGGCCTCCGGCGTGCGGGGTTGGGGGTGGGGTGTGCACGTGCTCGCTAGCGGCTGGAAACGGTTCTCAGAGGGATGGTGCCGAGACTTGTTTGCTCCTGGAATCCTGTAGGAGTGTTTTCTCGAAGCGTGAGAGAGAAAGATGCGGACTTGCGGCTAACTTCAGGTCAGTTTGTTCGTAAAAGGCCATTGTCAGTACGTGGGTGGGTCAGTCTGTCTCTCTTGCGCATTCGCACAAAGTGAGGCCACTTCTTTCCCACCTTCCGTGCGGCCTCCCAGGCCAAGCCAAAGAGCCAAGGCCCAGGGGCCCTGAGGCGTGGGAGCTGATGCCCTTAATGTCAAGCTAGAAAACACACGTGGGAAAGGGGCGCTCCAATGGCTACCCCACACTCCATGCAGGGCGAAGCCCCAACCTCAGCGCGTTGTACCCACACACCTGGCATCTCAGTGTCGCTCTGGCCGGGTATCCGGATTGGCTGCGGCGGGGGAAGGGCGTGGAGAGGGATGGTGAAGTTGGGTTGGTACAGGGTAGAGGAGGAGATGGAAAGACGGTCGGGGAGAAATAAGACTTGGTGGGGATGTGGGGTGGGGATGAAGTTGGGGCAGCCTCCAACCGGCTTTTGGCCCGCTTTGCGGAGGTGCGTCGGGCTGCGCAGTTACCACCAGCACCACCACCTCCTCCCCCACCCCACCCCACCCCGCACAGGAAAATAAAGCTAATGATGTAGTAATTTAGAAGGGCGTGCGGGCTGGGCGACCGGAGGGAAGGCGGATGGGGAACGCGCACCCCAAGAGCGAGGGCAAACAGCTGTAGAGGCGCTGCCCCAGGCTCAGGCTTCCGAACAAGTTAGCTAGACTGGGATCCACCAGGTATTTCGCAGGAAAGGGGGTGGGGTGGAGGTGGAGGGGGAGACTGAGAGAGAGGGGAAAGGAGTCTCACAAGAGGACAGCTAGAGGGAGGGAAAGAGAGAGAAGAGCGAGAGCGCGCGCCGCGCGGTTTAAAAGGCGACACTTACACTTCCTAATGAATATTTATCCGCTGTTGCTTCCTGCTCCTGGCTTCCCTTACCTTTCTGCAGGTAAGATCCTCCCTGCGCCCCAGCCCGGGGGGCCCTCCCAGCTCCCCCAGTCATTCTCGGGGCACCGGTGGCCTGGAGGAAACTCTCTTAGAGCCGGGGAGGGAGACGAAGGAGGGTGGCTCCACTCTGGCTTGGCTTGGGCGCGGGGGCTTGCGACCCGCCCTGCCAAGAGCCGCGTGCATGGGCTACTTGTGTTGGGGTGGGTATGAGTGCGTGCCTGTGTGTGTGTGTGTGTGTGTGTGTGTGTGTGTGTGTGAGAGAGAGAGAGAGAGAGAGAGAGAGAGAGAGAGAGAGAGAGAGAGAGAGAGAGCCCGCGAGCGAGCGCGCCTATTTCCTGCGCGCTCTGAGGACATTTTCCGACTTTTCACTCGGACGCCCAGGATTTCTTGCCTTTGCCTTTCTCTGTTTACCCCTCCTCCCACTTCTCGCCCCCTCCGTCTCTACCACCCTATCCCCACCCCCGGCGGCTGCAACGCGCTTCTGCAGGCTGTTGTACAGCTAGTGCGGGCTCCCCCGGCGGGATCCGGGTCTCTCATAAAAGAGCGGGTGATACTGGGTTTCCGCGATAACCCCCATACAAAAGCCGCCCGGCCAAAAAGTTCCCCGCCCCTTTTCCTGCAACCGACGCTCCCCCTCCCACACACACACACCCTAGAGTACCAGAGCCCACAACGGAGTTAAGGGTGATCACGACCCGGGGGTACTGGGTAGAGCTTCGCAGGGGCCGCCGGCCGGCGGTCCTGGGCAGGGACCAGGAACCCGAGGACACCCTGGGAGAGGGCGCCGCTCACCCCCGACCTCACCCCCCGCACTTCCTCCTCCCGCCTTTGCAGGCGCGAGGAGCACAGGGAATGCAAGGCAGCCAGGGAGAAAACTGGGAGGGGAGGGGCTGACGATATAACCCGAATTTTTAAATGACTTACCCGGCCACCTGTTGAGACTCCCTTTGGGGTCGGCCGGCTCCGGAGCTGTGCGAGGTGGACACACAAAACCAAAAGCCGAAGTTGGAAACAGAAAATTCTTTCTCTGGCCATGCGGGGTGTGGCGGGTCAGGCTCGCAGCTCTGCGCTAGGGTCAGGCGGCTGTAGAGCCAAAAGCAACTTTGCCAGGTCTCCCGTCACCCCAGTGCGCCCCTTATCCCACACCTCCTGGGCTCGGAGGCCGGAGGCTGGGAACCCGCGGACTCGGCGATCAGGGCCCAGCACAGGCAGTCCGGCTTAAGCCGGGGCAGGCTTTCTAAGACGTGCTCAGAAGTCAAGAGCAGCAGCGCCGCCGCCTCCGTGCGGCCTTTCAAGACGCGGTCGCTCCTTATTCTTGTGCCTCGGCCTCTCTGGTCGCCCCCGACAAAGCCCCCAGAGCCTGCCTGCTCCCTTCTCTCTAAATCCCCTTCGGGTCATTGCTCTACCAGCACCGGGCCGCGCGCTTCTCCTGCCAACCGTGTGGCTCTTAAAGAGCCGCATCCCGCCCCCCCCCGCGCCCTGCGCGCTCCCCCGACCCCCGCCTCCCGCCCTTCTCCTGTGGATCTAGCCCCCCACGCCGATGCCCCGGCCGTTGCCCGCGGACTCCTAGCCCCCTCCCCTCACCTCCTCCCCTGAGCAGTTGGAAGGCCTGGCTCTGGGGCCACAGAGCTGAGTTTTTACCTTCCGCCTCAGGTCCCCCTTCTCTCCAGCAGCATCCACCCCTTGCTTCCCCGCTCCTACCTTTGCCCCTTAGATTGGTCAAGGCTGGGACACCACCTTGCTCAACACAGAGATGAGCTCTAAAGATCATCAGTTTGGGCTTAAATATGGGGACGGGGGTGGGATGGTAAATGGGGTGGGGCATGCCAGTTGAACTGGGGGAAAGAGAAGAAGAGAAGACCAGATGGATTTAAAAGGCTCTGCTAACCCAGGGGCCTACCAGGCCTTTTGGCAGAGGGTGAGGGCTGGTTGGGTGCCACTCATTTCTAAAGGCGGCTGCCCTGGAATGGTGTCCCAAGGTTACCAACCTGGACAGCCTGCTGTGTATCTGAGGGGTTGTGGGCATATGGGGGTGCACCCATCTCCAGGAGGCCCAGAGCGTGGCCCTGAGAGCAACATGCTTCCTAAGCCCTGTGCACTAATCCCCCCAAAAGTAACCCTTAAAAACCCGAGTTGGGTGAACAAGGAGGGACCTTGAGAGACAACTGTTCTGGGAAAAGGGCATCAGAAGAGAGGCGGCAGAGGCAAGAAAGTCTACTTTTTCAGAGGACTGAAGCACAATTTCTAATAGGGTTCCTTAATCCCATTGATTTAAGGGGAAGTAGTGATGGCTTTGCCCCCCATCCTTCCTCCCAGAGTGACTGATGTTTCTCTTCCTCTCCCTCAGGCCTGTTTTAATCCTGGTCTCATCCTAGCATTCAGTTAGTCCTGTACAGGGTGGCCCTGCCTAGAAGTTTTCTCCAGGCCTCCTGAAGACTGGAAGCATGATTAAAGAGAGACCAGAGAGGTCATGGCTCTCGTAGGGGGTGGGCAGGGTGGCCGTGGTACCTTGCCTGCCCTGATGCCAACTGTCATAACATTTGACTGTGTTTGGGTCTGCGGATAGTGGGGACAATGACGCTTGAGGAGTTGAATGTGCCCACCCCTTCTCAAATCCAAGCCCTAGCATGTTAGTTCTGGCTGTCAGAAGGGGATCCCTGCAAAGAAGTAGGTAGCCCGGGCGCAGTGGAGACCAAAGGAACTTGGGGAGGAGGGAAGATGGAAAGCTGACCCTCCCTTGGGCGTCTGCCCTCTGCCACCCTAATATTAGGTCAGATGTGTCTTTAAGGAACTGGGGTGACTAACTGATTTGAAATTGGCCTTCTTGGGATAGGTTTGACCGTGCCCTTCTTGGGCTACAACCTGAGGCCACAACCCAGTCCCCAATCCGTAAGGCTCCCATCCTCCATGTCTCCCACCTCTCTCGGCTGGGCGGGGTTTGTGCCCACAGCCCTTGGCCTGGCGGTGAGAAGTGCGGTGGCCCAAGACAGAGCCAAACTCCTCTTGTTTGAGGATGTGGGGGGCGGAGGAGCCTTCAGGAGGCGGTGGGACTCATTAGGCAGAGCGGGGTGCCGGGAGGTGCGCGCCGCCAGCCCCCGGAGGCCGCCTTTGAGTCGTTGGGGCGGCTTCATTAAGCGGCGCTAACAAGGCATACAAATGCCGGGCCCAGCAGCTTTCTTGCAGTGGCGATGCCTTAGCAGGGCGCCAGGCTAATGAGGGTCACTCAAAGGGGCTGATCAAATATTCAAATTTCCCCGCACGCCGGGAACTTTTATGTGCGGAGAAAGTTGAGGCAACTGAGCTGTGTTTACTGTCCCAGGCGACAATTGCTTGGAGCGCGGGTCCCCCGAGGCTAAGGCGCGTGGGAGGGGGAGCAGTTGTTGTTGTTGTTGTTGTTTTTCATTCAAAGGAAAGTAATCGGGGTCCTTGAAGAGCTTCGCGGCCTCCCCGCCTGCGTGCTGCGCTCCCCTGCGCCCTCCTCGGCTGCCCGCTCCTAGCGCCTCAGTTTGTAGCTTGCGGGGAAGCCCAGACCTCTGGTCACTGGGCCGGCCCCCGCCTCGCGCCGTCCTGGGGGCCGGAAGGGGCGTTGCCCCTCGGGACAAAGTAGCCTCACCGAGCTGAGCAAGGCCGAGCGGTGCAGCTGCCCTAGCCCTCGGGTCCTCCCCTCTGGGAGGTTTGCAGATTTCTTGGCTTTCCTGGTAACACCAAACAAGGAGAGAGTGGGAGTCTCTCAGGCTCCCCTCCTGATGGAGTCTTGAATGCTGGAGTTAATACTGACATTTGTAAATAAATGGCCAGTAGGTCCTAGTCGAGAAAGACACTCTCCAGCCCAAACGCCTTTTCTCCTCGCACCACCTGTACGCTGTCCTTCAGGTCATCTGGGCCAGGATATAGCAGGGATGATGGTGACAATTTTGTGACCTCGGCCTATACTTGCGCCAAGTCCCAGATCTCGGAGTGTGAGCAGTGAGAGGGTATGGGAGAGCTAAGGCCCGCGGGCTGACGTACCCATTCGATCTCCCCGCTTTGAGAGACCCAGGGTGCAGGCGCCCCCTACGCCACCCCCTTCAGCGGTGCCCCAGGTTCATCACCCCGCAGTCGTACTGCCCAACGCCGCGGGGGCCCAAAGCAAGGGGAAGGCGGCCTAGGGCCCGGACTCCGAGAGAACCTTATGCTTCTAACCGCCGCCCCCCCCCCCAGCGCCTGTGAATTTGGGAGGGGAAGCTCTGCTGCTTCACAGCGGTCCTCCCCACCCCAGCCCCCCGCTCTGCACAGGGATCTGCACACCTAGACCAAGACCCTGCCGAGCCTGCGGTCCCAGCTTCGCTAGGAGCCGGACCAACTATCCCCGCCGAGGACCCGCCGCCCCGCCTCCCTCCTTAGCTCTCGGGACTCTGAACTTACGGGCTCCGGGTGGCGGGTGTGGTGCGTCCGACCGGAGCAGAGAGGCGTTGGTGGCAACTGGACAGCGAGGTGGGCTCCGTGGGCGGCGCGGAGGGGGCTTTACGGGGAGGCTCTGACAGCCTGGGCTGCCCTGCCGCCCGGCTACGCCCGGCGCTGTCCCAGCGCACAAAGCTGCGTGCTCTGCCGCCGCCCTCCGCCCTGCTTTGCACTCCTGAAGCCGCTGCCGCCACCGGAGCAGGCTTGGTGCGGCGGGTCGGCAGGAATCCCAGCCGAGGCTGGGGAAAGGGTGTTGCCGAGCTGAGTCTCAGCCCCACTTGCCTCAATTCTCCCTGAGTGACGATGGTTTTCGATTTCGGCGCTTTCGGCAGAGCCCGCGGCACCTGCCCAGCCTCCCTCCGGGGCCAGCGGCGCAGCGGCGGGGAGAGACCGTGTCTCCCCCACCCGGAGGCGGGTGTTGCGGGGACGGGGAGGGGATTGGGTGGGTACACCCGCCCGCCCGGCGCCTGGGTCCTCGGCTCCAGGGGATGCAGTTTCGGGGTCACGAGCTGCTTTCAAAAAGTTGAACACAATATTCGGAAACCCACCCGTAGGAATTCTCCCCCCACACGCGGCACAATACCCACTCCCCTCCCCTTTTTCATTCCTTCCTCCCCCGCTTCCTCCTCCTGCCCCTTCCTCCTCCCACCCCTCAGCCTATAATCCTTCCCCTACGAGAGAAAGGGATCGGGAAGAAAAGATGAAGTGTCTGTTTTTGTGTCCCAACCTCAAGGCTCTTTCTGGGCGCAATGAACGACCGCCAGAGCTTCGAAGCTGAGCGGGAAAGGATGCACTGGCCGGGAGGAAGATATATGGAGGGGAGAAGTCACCCCAAGTAGGGCTTGGCCGGTCTTCCTTGTGAGCGAATATTTTCCGGCCTCCGTCAGCGGGTTTAGGACCGGTGATCCTCGGCTGCCTAGGGCTGAGTGGGCCGGTATCTGCCCCCTCGTCCAGCCCAGAGCCTCCAGCCCCCTGCGGAACCCCCAATACAGCTTTCGCTTTCCCAGCCTGGAGGCCTGGCGCTGCGGGGGTCAAGGCCTAAGGAGCGCCGAGCTCGGGGGTTAGGGTCTCAGCCACTCGCAGCCCCGGTCACGTTAGGTTTCACATTTAAAATTCCTTCTCCATCTCTCTTTCTCTCCTGCCTCACTGAGATCTCCAAAGCGGTGTGGACTCGGAGCCTCGCCCCCAGATCTGCATCGGAATGCAGAAAAGATCTTTAAAAAAAAAAGTTTTGAATTCCTCAATGATTTTTCTTCTGGAAAGGCAGCTTAGGATAATTATTTCAGCTTTATTGAGGGCAGATTAGTTGAAGTCTGGACGCTGAGTTTCAATACACGTTGTACACGGGCCGACAATGTGGGCATTGTTGGCTACTGTGTGTGAACTCATTCAAAATATATACTTTCTAACACCAAACCGAGTCCTGTCTAAATATACACTGCTCAGGAGAAAGACGTCTCTGACCTCGACAAATCTGCGTAAATCACACTCCCATAGTTACAGAAGCCTCACAAAGGGAGGCCCCGCTCAAGATGCTGATTACATCTTCTTAAAAGCGACATACCTTAGAATAAATACTCATTCACGGCCTGCGGCCTGCAGTGGCCAGAGAGGGGGACAGCTATCTCCATTCTGTGGGCCTCTTGGGGTCTGTTTTGGGCTTTCCTTAGAGAAATTAGACTTTTATTATTTTTTCTTTACAATGTGAACAAGCAAGCAATTTGCAGGCCTATATGCTTCTTTGGGGCAGCCTCCAAAGTTTGAGTGCCCTTCTGGGGCTGGTAGGCAGGCCCAGTGCTCCTGGGCGCGGGGGTACTGGGCTTGGCGTGGGGGCAGAGGGTTCCCAGGCTTCTCAGCTCCTAGGAGAAGCAGCTGAAGACTGGGGAGAAACAAAGAGGCAGGTTGCTTTTTAAGATGGAAAGAAGTGTTCTGTTATTTCTACTGCTGTTTTGAAATGCAGGGCAATATGGCAAATCAAGTTTCCTTGACTGGGGCCAGAGTAAAGAGAAGCTGGATCCAGTGCAGAGAAAGTTGGGGTAAATGTGGCCGATGATGGGGAAGGGGGAGGCCAGAGCGGCTTCCTATCCCCTGGGTCCTGGGCTCCGGCTCCCAGCACCCGATGCCCCCCGAAATCGGAGATCCCCGGGCACAGCAACCTGCCAGACCGGGGTCGGCTGGCGGTGGGCCCCATGATCTCATCTCTTCTTTCTTCCTCGCCACTATTAGTGCTCACATAGGCAGAAAGAGGCTGCCCGACGTGCACACCATGTGCAAACCGTGCCCTTTTGGCTGGCCCTCGGCCTGTCTTTGCGGGCTGGCCCTTGGCCTTCATGCAGAATGTGTAGTCTCTCACCTCCCAACAAAATCACCTCCCAACAAAATCCCCCTTTTAATTGCTCATCCCATTCAACAACTCTATGCCCATAGCTCTTTGAATTTCTGGATCAACTTCTTTGAGGAAGAGGAAAGAAGGGAACTCAAAGACAGCGAAAAAAGGAGAGAGAGAGAGAGAGAGAGAGAGAGAGAGAGAGAGAGAGAGAGAGAGAGAGGCAAGATTAAGAGTTGCAAAGATTTTTTAAAATTCTCTTTCTCCTTCTCCCTCTTTCCCTCCTCTCCTTCTCCCCCTCCCTCCCCCCCCCCTCTGGCTAAGTGGTAAAACCGTCCTTACGTTCTCGGTATTGATTGGCAGGGCTGACAGTGATTGGCAGCGGTTGCCGTGGCAACGCCACAACGACATGCCGCAGACCAATAGAAAAGCGAAACAAAATGTTTCAATGCTGCACTCACTGTGGATTTAGGGGAGATATTATGAGGCTGTTGTCATTAGGGCGATTGCTGTGGAATCGCTGAATCTTGACTCGGCGGTGGTTGGCTCTCGCTCTGCTCTCTCTCCCTCTCCCTCTCTCTGTCTCGGGTTCGCTCTCTGCGCGCGCGCACCGGGCCGCTCTCCTTCCTCCCTCTCTATGTGGCTGCGCGGGTGTGTGTGTGTGTGGATGTGTGTAGGGTGTGGGTGTCCCTTACGCCCTTCCTCCTACCCCTCCTCCTCCTCCTCCTGCTCCCCCCTCCTTTCCTTCTCCTCCTCCCCCCTCTCCTCTCCCTCCTCCTGGTCCTCATCGCCCCTCTCCTCCTCTTCCTCCCCTCTCTCTTCCTCTCCCTGAATTTTCTCTCCTCTCAGGTCAGTCCATGGTATTCCGCTCCCCCCTAGACCTCTATTCCTCCCACTTCTTGTTGCCAAACTTCGCCGATTCTCACCACCGCTCCCTACTTCTGGCAAGTAGCAGCGGCGGGACCGGTGCGGGAGGCGGCGGCGGCGCGGGCGGCAGCGGCGGCGGCAACTGTGCGGGAGGCGGCGGTGCTGGCGGAGCAGGCGGCGGCGGCAGCGGCGGCGGCTCCAGGGCCCCCCCGGAAGAGTTGTCCATGTTCCAGCTGCCCACCCTCAACTTCTCGCCGGAGCAGGTGGCCAGCGTCTGTGAGACGCTGGAGGAGACGGGCGACATCGAGCGGCTGGGCCGCTTCCTCTGGTCGCTGCCCGTGGCCCCCGGGGCGTGCGAGGCCATCAACAAGCACGAGTCGATCCTGCGCGCGCGCGCTGTGGTCGCCTTCCACACGGGCAACTTCCGTGACCTCTACCACATCCTGGAGAACCACAAGTTCACCAAGGAGTCTCACGGCAAGCTGCAGGCCATGTGGCTCGAGGCGCACTACCAGGAGGCCGAGAAGCTGCGCGGCCGCCCACTTGGCCCGGTGGACAAGTACCGCGTGCGCAAGAAGTTCCCGCTGCCGCGCACCATATGGGACGGCGAGCAGAAGACGCATTGCTTCAAGGAGCGGACTCGGAGTCTGCTGCGGGAGTGGTACCTGCAGGACCCCTACCCCAATCCCAGCAAGAAACGCGAACTGGCGCAGGCCACCGGCCTTACTCCCACACAAGTAGGCAACTGGTTTAAGAACCGGAGGCAGCGCGACCGTGCCGCGGCAGCCAAGAACAGGTCAGTGATAGGGCCCGCGGCCTGGCTACCGTCTCCGGAACCCGGGAGGGGGAGAGGGGTTGAAATGCGGGCGGGTGGGGCAGGGTGCCAACGGCTGCTGAGCGTGCGAGAAGCCTCGACCCCCTGGCCAGTTGGACAAAGTTTCCTCTTGCCCAGACGTGCGGAAGAGGGGCGCGTGCTGTGGTTTTACTGATTGCTTTGCTGGAGAGGGGCTGTTGTCAGGGTGGAGAGTGTGCATGTGTGGTCCTGAGTGCCCACGGTCCTTGGTTCCGGCCCCGGGAGCCTTAGCCCTGCACTGCAGCTACACCCAAGCACGGCTCCTCAGCCTGGCGGTCCTCAGGAGCCTACTGACAGGGAAGGAAGGAAAGAACGCTCCTTGCCATCTGGTTCTTATTTCCATGCATTGCACAAACCCGAGGAGGAATCTACAAATGTCAGGGAGAGGAAACCGAACCTGGGCCCCCGCCACAAAGGGAAAAGGCAGATGGCCTCATGCAGCCAGCCTCCTTCCCATAGCATGGCAAGTTGTATGACCTGGAGCAGGAGAGCCAGGCTGGGAGTGGAGAGGTCATGCGCGCGCTACCCCTCCTGCCCCAGCCAAGAAACATCTCCTTGGCCCACTAAATTGTGAAGTGAGCAGGAGCAGTTTCTATATCTCGCAAATTGGCCACAGAATCACAAAGTTGTACCGGGGTTGACCCGTCAGCTGAGCTGGGCCTGGGGCAAGTAGGGAGAAAATAACTGGAGGGAAAGATGGGGAAAGGGGAAAGGATCAGGGATGGAAGAGGGAAGTGAAGAAGTTGGGTGAAAGCCTTGATAAGGACCCTGTGTCCCTACGCAGTCTGGATAGGCGCTAGGCCTGGTGTAAGTACACTGGGAGCAGGGCCCCTGCTGCTGACAGCTTGGGGGACTGGGGGCTGGGTGTGAGTTGCTGGGGTGAGTGAGTGAGTGTGTTTGGGTTTAGGTGGCCCACGCCTGAGCCTTCAGCCCTCTCACCCGCCTATGGAGCCAACTTTTCGCCTGACAGGGGGAGATCCCAGGGCCAGGGGAAGGCCTCCTTGTGGGGAGGAATCAGGGACACAGGTTCAGGCAGCCGCTGCTTGACCCGGGAAAGGGGGAGCCGGAGACTGCTCTGCGCTCCCCTCCTGCCTTCTCCTTTCCCTCTTTCTCTCTCCCTCGTCTTTCCCCACTTTTCTGCTCCCAGCTTCTGCATTTTCTCTTACCCCGGTCCTGCGCTCTGCGCAGGGATCCTGAGAGCAAAGCCAGCCGGCCCTACCCCGGAGAGGCGGCGGGTGAGCAGCCCGCAGCTCCGGGAGTGTGTTTGGGGGACCTGGGGGAGGAGGCACTGAGGCGACGGAGCCGCTCCTAGCGCAGCTGGCTCAGTCTGAAGAGTCCCAGGGACCCGGGAGGAAGAAACACCCTGTCTTCCCCTCCCCGACTTCTGCTCCTTCGAGGCTCTGCATCTTTCCCTGCGTGTGCCCAGGGGCCGGCCCGGATCTGGGAAGCCTTTGGAAGCTCGAGGGAGTCCTGGGGAAGGGACACGAGAGCCAAGTTCCGTGCTGGGGAGGCTCTGCGGCGCTCAAGGAGCAGCCGGGTTCTTTTTAAGGGGAATGAACGCCGAGAGCGGAGTCGGGGGCGGTGGCAAAGGGCGCGCGGAGTGGGGGAAGCTGGGGAGCACCGAGGGCGGCAGGCCCCGCGCTCCTGGCGGCGCGGGCTCCGGTAGGCGGCTTGGCAGAGCCTGGTGGCGCAGCCGCTGTGTCAGGGCAGGCGCCGCTCTCTGTCTCCCGCAGGCTCCAGCACCAGGCCATCGGACCGAGCGGCATGCGCTCGCTGGCCGAGCCCGGCTGCCCCACGCACGGCTCGGCAGAGTCGCCGTCCACGGCGGCCAGCCCTACCACCAGTGTGTCCAGCCTGACGGAGCGCGCGGACACCGGCACCTCCATCCTCTCGGTAACCTCCAGCGACTCGGAATGTGATGTATGATGCCCAAGGCCGCCCTCCTCCCCCTCCTCATTCGCGTCCTCCTCCTTGCCCTCTCTTCCTCCTCTTCCTCCTCCATCCCCAAAACAAACCGAAATCAGGATGCACAATCACACACACACAAGTACACACACACTCCCACCCCAGCCAAAAATATATAAAATCCAAGAAAAATAAATTGAACGCAAACCATCAATAACCCCCGACTACCATCTACCATCATCACCACCCCAAAGGACCGCGACGCCAACAGACAGTCACAAATGCTGATGTTTCGGGCAGAAACATAAAAGAGGTGACAGTTGTATACTTTCTAGGACAAGCACGGCTTCTCCTTTCGGTTCCCACGGACCCGGCACCCCACCTGCATGACGATTTATTTGTATCTGGGAAAATATTCTCTCTAGTTTAAAACGATTTAAAAAAGAGTCGACTACACAAAAACCAAGCACCACTACGATGACAAGACAACAAAAGCAAAACAGACAAAAAGAAAAAAATAAAACCGCCATCTCTGTTCGGAATTTGTTTAAAAAAGAAAAAGAAAAAGAAAAGAACTTCTGGAGAGGGAAATAGCAAATGTTTCTCGCCTTTTGTTGCTCTCTCTCTTTCTTCCTCTCTCTCTCTCTCTCTTTCTTTCTCTGTTTTTAAGTCCAAGTATTGGTCAAACAAGATGCAATCTTCTGTTTTTTGTTCAGCAGACAATCATTTTCTTCGTAAGCACCTTTTTCTCTCCACTCTGTCACTGCCTGTGTGGGTACTGGTTATAAATGTGGAAAAAGAATAGTTATGACTGTAACAGATTTTTATTTTTATTTCAAAATTTTATATGAATTATGTATATCTTAATGATTGGTCATTTTCCCAGTTTGTAATATATGTGTAGAAATTGCCTGTATATGATATTGCTTTTTCTCCTCCCTTTCTTGCTTTCTCTCTCCTTCCTTCTTCCTCCTTTCCGCTCACCTGTCTCTTTCCTTTTTGGGGTTCCCCTCCCACTCGGTGTTCCTGGCGCTGACTTGGCAGTCAAGGTGTGCTTGGAGGGCAGGGTTAGGAAGAGGGACCCCGTCGATAGCGAAAGCGGAGGGTGAGACCGTAGTATTCTTATGCAAAAGCTATTTCAAGTATTTCTTAGCTGCTTTGGAGATATCTCTCACTCCCCGTAGGGCGCTTTTACTGTTATCTTAACTGCGTGTTTATCTATATGTAAAAACTTTCTAAAGCAAATACAGTATTCTCCATTTTCTTATCTGTCCCCGAGACTGGTGTTTTTGTCCGCCCCTGAGCCGAAGCCCTGGGGTGCAGTGATCCGGCCTTCCTTCCACTCCAGCTACGCAGCCAGAGCTGGGGCAGAATTTTAAGGCTGGGTCTGAGCTTTTTTCCTGGAGGAGGGTGGGGGGAAATGGGAACAGGCCCGTCAGAAAAGAACCAAAGCCAAAACCTGACAGAAAAGGCAAAGAGAGTGCAGAAGGAGGGGGCCAGTTTCTTCAGCGGGAGCTGCCAGGCCACCATCCCCAGGAATTGTAGCCTGCCGCGGCCCTTGTAGGTCACTGGGGAGTGTTTGGCGTCTTTCGTTGTTGTCGCCATTTTTTTTTAAGGGGAAACATACAAAGTCGCCAAATCCAAGCATCCAACCAGAGCGGAGCTGACAGGTTTTGTCTACTTTTTTGGGGGGTGGGAGTTAACTGTAGCCAGAGCATGGAGGAGGGTAGAGAGAGCAAGGTAGGAGTAGTTTAAGAAGTTTACGGCCTGGAATCAGAATGAACCCCCTTCTCACCAACCATGTGCGCTTCCGTGTGACTGGATGACTTGCCTTATGGGTCTCCACCTATATCTCTGACATTTCTTCCCGACTTTTGGGATCTACTGGAGTCCCTCGAGTTCTTAAGATATTTCAGAGTCGATTTACACTTCAAACTGAAAACCAAAAAAATCACCTCCTTTTGCTAACCAGGTTCCTGCTGGCCTCAGGCCTCCCGGCCCCGAGCAGGGCCCCCACAGTTTCCTGTGATGGCATAGCTGGTGGCACCTCTCCTGCTCTGGGCCAGGCTGGCCTGCACCCAAGGAAGAGCCAAAGAGGTAATTTCAGAAAACTTGCCTTCCCTTGAAAGTCCAACTTCCAAAGCGAGGAGGATTAGGGGAGAAACGTGCCTGGAATTTTGCACTGTTTCCAAACTAATTTTGACTTCCGATTTTCTTTTGTCCCCATCCCTGGCAGCATCTTGGGGTTTATGCAGGCGGGCTGGACAAAGGTGGCCATGCCCAAAGGGGACCTGGGCGCACAAGTGGGGCCTTTCGTGCCCAGGGCGTGTGCTTGCCTGGAGCAGAAGGTTCCCTCATGCGCCCGTGCTTAGAACCAGGGCATCCAGACAACCTTGAGAGCTTCCAAGTTCTGTGGACTGGCACACAGTGTCAGAATCTTTGCATGTGTTTACTGCTCTGGAAAACGTTTCTCATGATGACACATTTCAGGCCATGGTGACCCAAGTGGTAGGAATTTGGGGTTCTACACAGATTGAGCCTCTGTTCTGGTGTACAGAATGTTATCCCTAGATGAGGGGATTTGTCCCCTAACTTTGTTTTTTAAACGGCTTGTCACATACTTGACCCAGAGCTTGGGCCTGAAACCCAAAGAAGTGGCTGCCTACAACAGTGTGAAGAGTCTGGATTGACCCTACCCTATTGCCTAACAGAATTTATGGCTGGAGAGTGATTCCTGGAAGGGTCTTCACTAGTGACACTAGAAAGCAGATGCCTTCTTGTCTGGGGACATGGGACAAACCTGTGAGTTAAAATCCTTCTCTCAACATCCCCAAAGCTGCCTGCCTGAAGGAAGATAGAGAAAGCAAGTTGGGGCATCCAGCACCTATTCCTCTTTCTTCACTGCAAAAAGGAGGCTATCAGAATCCACAGCAGTCTTCCGCTTTGGAGGCCTAGGCCCTGCGGGTGTCACCCACCTGCTCTTTGTCTGTCTCGCTAGCTGTCGTCTATCACTCTCTGTCATCTCCTATGTGACAACCCAGGTCTGTACAAACACCAGTACTTTACTCTGCACTTTCTGACCTTACCTACAGATTCCCGGCGGGAGAGGCATGAGCACTTGTTGTGAGTGGTGTAGATCTGTGCACTTCCAAATGCTGGGCTTCCACCATGCAATCGAGGTCTGCATATAAAGTGATGTGTGTGTGTGATGTTTGCTATAAATGTGCGCACAGTGTATCAGTGTGTGCCCAGTATGTGTTTTCATGTATGTAGCCTATAGTGTAGGTATTTGTGTGCGGCTTGGGCTGCACTAAGTATATACATATATACTGTATATGTATATGTATATATATGTATATATATGTATAAGTGTATATATGTATATACTTAGTTCTGCGAGGAGTGGCTCCAGTATACCTATAGGATGCTGTGAGTGCAGTGCCTTTCTGTGCAGTGGATAGGTGTCTAGATTCTGGTGTGGACATGTGTGGGTTGCCTTGTTTTAGTCAACCCACAGATACGACTGCCAAGGCGCCCAGCCCTAAGTGACCTTCCTCTCCCTTTAAGGAATGGGGAGTCACCGTGGGTATTCTTTGACTGGAGTGCTCAGGGAAGTTGGGCTCTGTGGCTTTGCCAGTCACCCCTTTACCCTGACACACTGCAGATATCATGTTGGATTTGGTCCCTGCCCCTTTAACATCAGAGTGAGGGAAAAGAGGCCCCTTTCTGACTAGATCTCTCCTTTTATCCACTGCCTGCCCATTCTTCTTTCTGGGTCCCACAAAGCCATGGCCAAGGCAGTCAATGTCCCAGCGGCTGTGGGGCAGAGCTCGAGGTCAAGGCCTGGCTGAAGCCCTGCTGGCGGAAAAGCCATCTCAGCCACTGTGCACCGCCCCTGCTGCCTGGGAATGTTTCTGATTGTGCCTTGGGGCTGGGGGATGTATGCAATGATGTGTGCTCTCGAGTGGGCCTTGTTCGGCTGGATAAGAAGGCCTCAGCGTTAACCATCCATCGTCCCCTCTGTCTGGCCTGTGCCAGAGTGTTGGCACACACTACCCTGTGCCAGCGCGCGTCCACCTGGCGCCTCAGCCAGCACATTGGGCCTGGGAGTCTCCCCTGTGTGCACAGGCCTCTGTGTACCTGGGCTGCTTACTCTAGTGTATAAGGGGCTGGAAGAATAACAGCCAATTTGGGGATATTCTGTTCATTCGTACCTCCCTCAAAGAAAAACAATAACAATCCGGGATTTGCACCGGAAACCTGAACCGGCAGATGTGAAACTGGGAAAATCTGTATCAAAGTCATTGAGCCCTAGAAGCTGCCTGCCGGAAGGAAGATAGGCCAATCTACCCCTTCCCACTTGCTCACCTCTTTCTCCTCACCCCTCACCCCCACACCTAGGGTCCTTAGCCCCAACCTACCTCCTCTTCTTGCTCTCCTCCAATCATGCAGAATCGACTGCCAGCGCAGTTGATTATCCCCATGAGACGTATAGCTGATTAAAATGAAGTGACCTGGAAGCTGCCACAGCGCGGGGTGGGGGTGCTGATCAATAGTGGGATTGGAGGCCTAGGAGCCTGGCCAGTCCGGGCTGACTGGGGTTGGAGACAGTGGGACCAGCCAGTGATGCCTAGGACTTGGACGTGAAGAGGAGTCCAGTGAGGTACTGGGAGGGCCAGTTCCAGGCTTCTGGCTGGCCAAGTGGGGCTGGGACACGAACCCTGGTGTGGGATGTGGTGGCGGAGTGGCTCCCTCAGCTTCTTCTGAAAAACAGACTGGGTCAGCCAGGCACACTCTAGACTGAGCCCGTCGCTGGAGTCCCTGGAGGTTGCAGCCTAGTCCCAGGCCTGTGGCACACTAGGCTCACTTGGCCTCCTGGAACATTGGACATCCCAAGTCTCTTCTTGCTCTCGCCATCCTTCTCTGCCTCTGTGGCCTTCTCAGTCCCACCTAGAACACTGGCTGCCACCTCAGGGGACTTTCCTGGGCCTTCCCCAATTCCCTCCACTCCCAAGTGCTGGGGCTGAGACACACAGCTCGCCAGGATGCAGTCCCCCACGTCCTAGCACTCAAGCCTGCTCATCTGCACCCCCCCTTGTCCTTCCGGCCCCAGCTGAGTTGAGCCTCCTCTGCCCCAGTGCAAGGGCCCCCGTGGTTGTCTGGCCCGAGGGAGGGCAGGAGGGAGTGAGGGAGGAGGGGAGCTAGCCAGGCTCCGATTTCTCCGGTCAGCTGAACACAACTTTCCATTCGAGTGTATTCATGCAGCGGCTGATTGAGCTCTGCTGTGTCGGGCAGGCGGGGCTCTGCAGGAGCAGGCAGGCGGAGCCAGGCGGGCAGAGGCTACACCACACACACACACACACACACACACACACAATTATCTACACAAATACACCGCTTGACATGTTATGCACACATCTCACACCAAGCTATTTCATCATACACCTAGTATAGCCCTTTCCCTTATTGCCCACCTGTCCCCAGAGCAGTTTCCTAACACCCATAGACCCGCTTTCCCTACACAATGTAGGGTCTACCTTTCTGGTTACCTCTTTACAAATTCTACATCGGTCCTTAGACACAAACATAAGAATCCTCCAACCTCCTTCTCCCCTGCAGGCGTACTCTCCAGGGCACACACCCTCCAAACCGCACCGATGCATGTACACACACACATGCCCAATCTCACAGTCACACCCTCCTACAGAGCTATCCAGAGCTATCCACACCACAAAAGAAACACACGTCTGCATAAAACAGCTTTAGTACCAATAAGCATGAAGTGCACAGCCTGTTACATACAGGACAGTGGGCTGGATTTCGCCAAAAGTTCACATACAAGAAAGGGAGTGGATGAACAGTAAATACAGTCAGAGAACACAGCTACTATACAACCCACCAGAACAAGAACAGAGGACATGCAGAGGAAATCTTCAGACATGCAACATACATGAGTCAACCCAAAGCCATAGTAGAAATGTCACCCAGGGGTACTTTAACCCTTAAAACTCATAGCCTGAATCTAGGCACAGAGAGGCCATCCATTTGCCCAACCTCACCCACTCCCAGCACACACACACACACACACACCACACACAGCCTCCCCAGTAGCACTGGCTCACTACCCCTCTGGTACAGAGCAGAAACACATATCCACTCCTAGCAGTATCTCCCCACTTTACAAGTGAGTCTATGACTCTCACCGATTTACACACACACTCTTCTGAAAAGGAATGGGCCATAACCTACAGAAATCTAACCCTTCAGACACTGAGGACTTTACAGAATGTGCTGGCAAGATAGGAAATTACAGATAAAGTCATATATACAAGTATATAATCTCCTCAGGCTGCTCAAGTGGGTTGGGAGGAGAGCCTCTCTGTGGGAAGATGGAGATTGCTGTTGGACGGGACTGCCACGGTCCAGAAAGGCACAGGCTGTTCTCCTCCCCTTGGAAAACTTGGGACTTGAGGCCAGGGCTGAGTCCGAACCCTGGGGGTTAAGGCAGGATAGTGTGTGCGGTCCAGGAACCTAAACAAAAGGTCTGAGGGGCTCAGGCAAGGCCCAGAGGTGAGGGGGAGCCCCCTGTGTGTGGGAGGTAATCCCCTAGGGCAGGGGTCTGGGACTATGCCCACTAGGCTCTGTGGGTGTGCGCTCCCCTCGTCCCCGCTCCGCCTCGGGGCCCTCGCGGCGCTCCCTGGCGCTGGGCCTTTGTCCCTGCTTCCCTGGCTGGAACTCCGTCTTCCTTTCTTCAGGCCGCTGGGAGGCGCTGTGGCTGCACCCCCGCCGCTCCCCGCCTGATGTGCTCCTCCTCCAGCCGCGCCTCCTTTCCCCGGCGCCGGGTACCCGCGGTGCTGGGACGCCCCAGGCGACGGCCGGTGCTGTGTCTGGGGGCGACCTGGAGCGACCTGTCGACCTTTCCAGGCCGACAGTGACTTCAGTTTGTTGGATTTTGAGATGAGTATTTCCCATTATAACTAATTTGCGACCAGTATTAAACAAAAATTCTTAGCAGGGCCCCTTAATGACTAGCCGGGTGCACCTCTGGCTCTGCAGCTCCGGGCGGGGGCCACCGCTTCCTGCCTGCCTTCTACCATCTCGTCCCGAACACTTGGGCGCAGCCAGCCGGTCCGGACCGGGAGTAAGGACAGACTGACAGACACCTGGACACATGCGGGCGTGCGGAATTCAGGCCACCACTGCCTTTTCCTGACTTGAGATGAAAGCTGCTCTGATTACACCGGAAGGGGAAACTGAAGCTGAGAGGGCCATGGCTTGGCCACTGTCATACAGCCAGCCTCTATCTTTACCTCTCCCCCCAAACACACACCTGCGTATCTGGTGTTCTGGTGTTCCCTTCCAGTTTTCCTCACTCCTGTGCTCCAGGTAGCCGAGTACATACTTTCCTAAGACCCTTCTTTGTGCGCAAAAGATGAAGCAAATGTGAGAGAAGGGCAGGGCGCGGAGCGGCCGGTCCCAGGCTTTGCCGGTCTGGGCCACCTCCTCTCACGCTCCTTGGACCTTGCAGGGATGTAGCCCCAACCAAAACGTGCCTCCTACAGGGGCAGGACGTAAGAGAAGCGCTACATCCAACTTTAGTCCAGAAATCAGAACCGAGGGGGTGAGAGAAGCACAGTAAAGCCTGGCCCTTAAGGTCCTCAGAGTCCAGTGGACAGTCGAGGTCATCACTGAAAAACAAACAAACGAGGTGGAGTTGTATAGAGAGGGTTTTGGGGAGTGGCAACTCCGAGATGAATTACAGCTTTGGGGGTGGGAACAGGAAAGCCTTCTTAGAAGCGATGGCTTTGACGGGAAAGATGAAATGGACTGCTGGAGGAGATTCCAGGCAGCAACCGCAGGAGCAAAGGCATGGAGGAGGTTCCGGTTCCAGAGCAGGGCAGTGCAGTGTGGCTGGCGCCTGGGTGAGTGAGGAAGCTGATAACGGAGTCTGAGAGAAGGGGGTGTGGGGGCCAGCTACACGGTCAGACATGTTGTGTGGCCTTGATTCCATGGGCGCTAAGGAGCTAAATAAGGCTTTACGGAGAGTGTAGTCGTCATACCCAGAGCTCTGCTTCAGGACTTTAGGTGGAGGGAGTGAGGCTATAGACAGGGAGCCTATTCCAATGGGCGATGAGAAGGTCAGAGGGCCTGAGCTAAGGCAGCAGCACACGTCAAAGACATGACCAAAGACATGACCGAGCAGGAATGAGGAAGGACTTGAGGACCAGCTGGAGACCTATGGGCTCTCTGATGACCTGATTTCAGTGTTTGTCCCCTTTCCGTGGGTCTGTGACTTGGTCCCAGATCTCACCCTCTGACCCCAGTTTCTCCACAAGCATCATACCCATTAGCCTCTCATAAGGCTCACACGTTCTCCTCAGAGGATTCTGTCCGTGGGTGCCGCGAGTGGATCACTGTTGCACCTTATTTAGAAACCCATCCCCTACCCAGGACGGCAGTACCGCATGGCCAGGTCTCCTCCCATGCCCACCGCTTTCTGCTTTAGTTCCACCTCGCAGTAACACCCTCCCAGAGGGGCTAGGGTGAGGGAGGATGCTGAAAGCTTGAGCCGCAGGCCTGAAGCATGGCGGGTCCTCAAGGACTAGCTTGATTGAACTGAGGACACCAGAACACTAGGTGAATGGGAGTGTGGTCCTCATGAAAGGTCTCCGAGGGTCAGAGATGGAGCAGGGGACCCAGGACACGCATGCCTGGAGAGTCTTCGTCCGAGTGCGACAGGCTCTCCGCAACTTCGGTGCGCGCAGCCTCCTGCTAACGGGTTTTCGCGCGTCCTCGGGGTATCCAAACAGTCCAGAGCGGGAATCTGCCGTTTGAGCTTTTAGGACATTAGAGAAGACTTGCCGGGCTGAAACAGCGCCCCCACGCGGAGATATGTCAGCTTCAGAGCCGTCTGGCAACTTGGCGATCTTGTTATTGGACGAACGAGGGTTTAGAGACCCAGAGAAACCGAGTGAGTCCAAGTCACCTCAAATTTCCTGGAGATCCTTCCATTGCACCTCGCGGCCTCTCATGTCTGCTCCTCGCGAGCCTGGAGGGTACGCGTGACCTGGGCGAGTCTGTGCGAGTAGGCGTCTGCGTGCGTGGCCTTTGGGTGACTCTACGCCCTCACGTGTCTACTGTGTGTGTGTGTGTGGGGGGGGGTGACAGGTATCAGGGAGCAGGACCCAAAAGCCTCCGTTTCCAGACTTGCTCTCAGGTTCTGGCTTGTGCTGTGAGTAGGATCGTAAGGAGGTTTGACCGGAAGGATGAAGGCAGACCACAGCTCTGTTCCCACAGAAGAATCCAGGACGTGACCCCGCAAGTGGAGCGAGCCGGAAGGCAGGAGAATGAATCCATTTCCTTGGGATTGGGAGGGTGAGGGCATCTAGACTCCTTAAATTTTCGAGAAATTTCCAGACACAAGTTTAGGAGCTTTTATGAGCTGGACACCCAAGGAAGAGTCCTCTTCCGCCTCCGGGGACCCCGAGAGCTAGGCCAGAACTCTCAGACCTGGACCCCGCAGGGACGCGGCGGGATGCCCTCCTATTTTGGCTGTGTGCGCCCAGGCGAGAAGCAGGACCTAGTCCGCAGTGGCCGGCAGCTCCGGGCCATTGGCGGGTTTTTGCTGCCACCTCGCGGCGGCGGTGCGCAGCGCCCCGGCATTTTGCGGCGTGCTGCTGAGGGCCTTTACGGGAGGCTTTTCCTTTTCCGCTGGGTTTTTCCCAGCACCTCTTCCCCCAGGATAGCCTCCTCTTACTCTTAAAGGTGTCTGCGATGGACCAAGCCCTAACTTATGTCAAAGTCCACAGTTTTGTGTCTGTAGGACCCTCTACCCTGGCCTGTGGTATTTGGGTTCATCTTTCTAACTTCTTCCTCTCGCTTTTACTATTTGATCCTGTAGCTGCCCACCTGGAGTTACATAATGTGTCTCATGCTAAGGCTTCTATTTCGCTGCAAGATTAACCTCCTTTCCAGATGCCCCCGGGTCCCGTAAAGATGGAGCCTGGGGTTCTGCTTCCAAGATGATTGTCTGAATGGAGGGAAGCCACACGGATTGAGAACCCACTTAACCCCCCCCCCCCCCCCCCCCCCCCCCCCCCCCGTCCCCCGCCGCCGCCCCCGGTCCCCAACCACTTGCTGAGCGCCTGCCCTACGCCAGGAACTGTGTTACACCTCCGGGACTGTGCTCCGCGAATGGAAGCACAGACCCTGCCCTGCGATCCTAGTTTAGTGGAAGCCGATAATGCAGCACAGAAATTATAATTTACGCATAAATGGCCATGCAGAAAGAAGTATGAACAAAGAGAGAGCCATGGAGAGCATTTGAAGCAGATCTTGATCCATAAGTAAGCAGATCTTTTCCAGTCTGGCGATGAGGAAAAGTCAATCCAGGGACTGGTAAGAGCATGTCCAAAGACACTGATGCGCAAAGGGCATTGGTGTTGAGAAGGACGCTGTTTCTGGGGGGTGCTCTTTGGTCTGATGGTGCACACGTTGTCTCACTCTGAACAGTATGGCCAGATTTGGCTAATGTATTGAGTAGAACCTTTGGGATTTCTTCCTTCTCCATTTAAATAGATCAGGAAACAGACTCAGAAGGGCTCAGTCTCTGGCCTTAAGCACACAGCCAGCTAAGTGGCCCATAACTATGGAGTCCCAAACGGTGCCTGTGGGAGGCTGGGCTTCAATGCCAGGAGACCTTGGCTGGGAAGCTGGGGGTGGAGAGGAGGACAGAGGCGCCATCACAGGCTCTGTTCCTTTTCTCAACTATAGTTTTCCTACCCTGCTTCTCTGGTATGCAGCATAAATACTGATCCTCAGTCTCTTTTCTTCAAATCCACAATTCAAAAAGCTTTGTTTTTGCTTGTTTGTTTCGTATGTGTGCTGCCAAAACGATGTGGCAGCAAAACCTGACCTAAACTGATGTGAAGCTAGTTATAGTTTTTATTTCTCCTATTTGACATGGGTATCAGATGTTTCACTCTGAAAATGTTCATGGGTTTGATTACAGGTACTGCTCTGGACCCTCTAGGGTGGTATTGTGTGATATGTAACATATGCATCATTGTATGTACCTTCCTGAAATCTGCAAAATTCTGATTTCCCAAACACATCTTATCCCAAAGGTTTTGGGCAAGGGACTGTGTCTATCGCATTGAGTCTGTATTGTCTAAGGATAAAGAGGTTCGTGGTGGGACAGGAAGTTGGGACAGTAGGAATTTAAATAATGCAAGTAGATAAACCATGAAGGGTAAAGTCCACAGGAAATGTAGGTCAAAGTGGCTGTGGGACATGGTCAAAGAGCCATCTCAACAAGGCTGGTGGCATCATGGAGAGCCCCAGGGGCTGGGGTCTTGATTTCTACACAGGCTGGAGGAGGCAGATAAATCCTGGCTCTTGGCATTAGGGGCAAGAGAAGGAGCCACAGGGCCATCTGGGAAAATTCATCTGTTTGGATGTCTTTCTGCTATCCACTTGGAAGACTGGCCCAGGACCAGGTCCCCGTCTCCAAACACTCTTTCTCCTCCCTGACATCCAATTCCCGTGTAGCTTTCTACTGGATATGTCATGATGAGTTGGGCCGGCTGGCTTTCGGGCCAAGTTTAGTCCACAATAAACTGAGTGGCATCGCATGACATTCTAGATTATCTCCAAGGAGGGAGGAGATGTAGGTTTCCTGTGGTCACTTGTGCCTGTCTCCAGCAGCAGTACTGGTCAACAGCGAGAGAGCTGGGCTGTATTCAGACGTGGTGAGTCTTGTGGTCTTATAGGTGAATCTCCAAACAGGCCTCAGACCTCATGAGCATGGGCTCCATCTTGCCTGCTCCTCTGAGACCAGGGGACAGAGGGTCTGGAGGAACATGGGCTTCAGACACAGTGGATCAGCCTCCTCTTCCCGCTCTGGGAACCACGTGGGAAGCTCAGTGCTGGTGAAACAGAGAGTGGGATGGACAGGGAGATAGGTTAGGACGAAGGCCTGGAATATGCAAGATTGGGTCCTTCTTCTTCTCATTCTTAGTCCATGAACGTTAGGTCTGAGGGCGCCCGTACTGCTTACTCAAGGCCCAGTGGGGCTGTCCCTAGTGAGCTTTGGCCAATGGACACTCCCTCCCCAACAAAAGCAGAAATAGAAAATGTCCTTCTTCACTCAAGTGAGCTCTAGAACTCTTACAGTTAACATCTAGAGTTGCTAATGGGGGAGGGTTGACAGGGTGGACAGAGAGGAGGAAATACTCAAAGCCTGAAAAGTTTTTTGTTTTTTTTACATTGTGGCAAAACACACACAACCCAAAATCACCATTTAAATCACTGTAAAGTATACAACGCATTGATATTTAGCACATTTGCAACGTTGTGCAGCTATCACCACTATCTAGTTTCAGACCATTTTCATTGTCCCAAAAGGAATGCTTGTACCCATTAAGCAGTCCCTCCCCATGGTCCCCTCGCTCTCTGCCCCCAGCTGCTGGCACCCACTAATCTACTTCCTGTCTCTATGGATGTACCTATTCTGGACATTTCGTATAAATGGAATCATACTATCCATGGCCTTTCGTGACAGTCTTCTTTCACGTAACATAATGTTTTCGAGGTTCATCCATTTGTAGTATGTATCAGAACTTCATTTCTTTTTATAGCTGAGAAATACTACCCCATTATATGGATTTACCACATTGCGTTCATCTATTTATCAGTTGATGAAAGGGGGTTTTAGCACCTCCCCAGGAAAGGGTAGAGGTAAAGGGGGAGATTCTCTGGCCCCAATGCATGGGTCACCCCAACCTGCCAGTAACTGTATGTAAGCTTTAGAAGGAAAAGTCATCTGGACTGTGTATACTTGGCTGTTGTAGTTTTCAGGTGCCTACTCCCCAACACCATGGATACCCTATTATTTCCCAATACGTTTATTTAGAACAATTCTAACCTGGTGCTGGATGAAAAGAAGAAAAGGGGCTCGAAGCCACCTAGAACAGGAGACGAGGGCATCTGCAGGCATTTGGAGCCAGAGGTGGTGGTCAGGAAGATCAGGAAGGTGGTCCTGGAGATCAGGAAGGCTCACGGGCAGCCTGGGATGAGAGAGCAGGCAGCTGGGCGTGCTCCTCCCTCCCGGTGGTTTCCCCACCCCTGCTCCCTCTGCCTGCCCCCTCTTCTTTTTACTGCAGAGTCAAGGGGAACATAGAAACTTCACCTTCAGTGGAAAGGAAGAGCTTGGTTCACGAAGAAGCTGCAAAGTTGAAAAAACAGAAAGGACCCCTTTTAAGGAAGTCCAATTCTGCAGAGATTAGATCTCTGACTCATCTGCTGAGCCTACTCCGTGTCACGGCCAGTTCTCCTTTTTAATGGCCATTCGCTCAGAGTCGCTCTCTCCTTGGTGCCAGACTTCACTCTTCCCCCAGGCCTAGCTCGAGTCCACCCTCCAGGTCAGGCTGGAGACAGTCAGGTGCACACTAATCTCACCCCTGGATTGGGGGGAGTCCATCTCTACCATGAAGCCACAGGTAAGAGCCTCCAAGGGAGAAAGAAAAGGAAAACTGATTGACCGCTTCCTAGACATCAGACAGTATCCTAGGTTCTTTCACCATCTTATTTCTTTTAGTCCTCCCAGCACGCTGGGTGATTACTGTTATTATCCCCATTTTACAATTGGGAAAATTGAGGGCTCAGAGAATTTTGATATGCTTGCTAGTCTCTATCACATTGAAGTCACCTTGCAGGAAGGTAAGGAGTTCCATCACAAGCTTTCCTCTCTTCCTTCTTCCAGGCCTTAGAGTTGGGGGGTAGGGAGTAATGTCCCTTGCAAGGATGTGGCTGGTGGCCCTGAGCTCGGGGGGATGGTGCTCCAGGAAGGCCTGGCTTAAGGGTGACCCCGTGGAGCTCCTTTCTTCCAGGCTCCATCCGAGACGACGAAGAGTCAGAAAGATGACACATCCCCTTGTCTGTCCAGGTGAGGCTACTCCCTCCCCAACAAGGCTCCAGCTGTTCAGCTCTTCTTTCTGTGGCAGAACTGCCCCTTTATCTCTCCATGAGAACTGTGGCCGTGTTCTTTTCAATGTTTATGTAAAGTGTTATAACACTCAAAACGGAGTGATGGGAATCTGGAACTGCCCTCCCCAGGAACATCTGAGTCACAAGAGAACAGCTCAGAGCCTGGGGGTGATGGTAACCTGAGCTGGGAAGTGTGATTCAGGGAGCCCTGAGTCATCCTGGCCTGTCCAGAGGCAGAGGCCACAGGAACTCTGCAGGTGACCCAAAGGGCAGCTGTGGTTTTCAAACAGCAGGAGGAAGGGCTCACTCAGGCTGTGTGTGTGTGTGTGTGGGGGGGGGGGATTATAGTGGAGTGCAGCAAGTGCCAGACAAACACCATGTCCTCGGATTGCCCGTGACCACATTCCGCCTGGCCTTACAGGGTCTCAACGTGTGGCTTAGTTCTCCCACGAGACGGGGAAGGGTGGTAGTGACCACCCCTTTGTATTGCCCATAGCACCTAACACAAAGTCTGGCATGTATTTGTTGAATTGATGAGTGAGTGAGTGATAAACACCAACTCAGGGCCATAGACGAAGAGCCCAGGCATTGCCAATTCCCCATGGACTACACCTAAAGAAACCCACCAGGGACTTAGGTGGGACATATGGAACCCGGACCCACAGAGATACAGCAAAGGAGTGGAGGCAGGGATTGCCTGGGCATGTTGGGATGGCGTAGACAGGAGAATGCGCTGGGGTCGGATGTAAGGGAAGCAGTCAGGGAGCTAGCCAGGGGGAGGGGCTAACAGGCCAGGGCATGAGCAAGAGGGTGGGTGTGCCTGGGAGGGCAGCTAAACAAGACTGTGTGAGGGAGGGTGGCCCGGCGGGCAAGGAGAATGGTCTTGGAGGTGATGTCACACTCAAGTACTTGGAGTTGAGACTCAGTACATCCTTGCTTGGGGTCAGGGTGGACAGTAATAATCAAAGCTCTTCCCTGATTCTAAATGGAACCATCATATTTTGGCAAATTTTAGAACAACCCTCCTGTTTCTCCCAGCTTCTTTATTGAGTGTAAAAGTCATCTGTTTAAACACACTTAGATCTTTACACTTTAATAATTTATCTTATTACAAAAAAAGGGAAAACCTATGTGCTCAAAGGGACATTCCATTTTCTCCACATAGATGTGTGGGCTGAGCTGTCTTTGGATGGTGATTTCTGGCTGATGAGTGTGCACCGGACTACCAGGTGAGGTAATGGATTTCATGAGGAAACACAAGAAAGAAAGAAAAAAAACTCATTGTGTTTGGTGTGTGTTAGAGCAAAACCACGACACGCCCATCCACTTAGCAAACCCATTTCCATCAAATGAACCCAGAATTGGAACCAGTAGTTTTGTAGGTCAATATCTTTCTGTGCAAAGTCCCCATACACATGTCACAAGCCCAAATCACCACTGTAATACATGTGTATTTGATTTCAGGAGAAGGGTAAGTGTATTCCTCCCCAGATGATTTCTGTGCACAGGGGCACTTCTGGGTTTGCAATTCCTCAAGGAGGTGACTTTGTGCAGTGGAAAAGTCAGGCTCCTTTGGGTTTGGGGCCCTTGTTCCAACACCCTCTTCAGAGAGATGCCAGCCTACAGAGGTCAGTGATGTTAGAGTGGGGGCCTAGCTCGGAATCTCAGTGCTTCTTCATAATAACCGCCACCTTGAGTGTTCTAAGTCTGCTTTCCTCATCTGTAAAATGGGTACAGTAGCACATTTCGGGCCAGGGTTGATGGAATGTTAATGAGATAGCGTATGTTTCCAGTACCAGGTATACAGTGGGCGCTCAGTATCTGCCTAGAGAGAGGACCCATGTGTGGTGGTGGCAGCTCTGAAATGGGGTGATGGTGGCTGGGGATTGGGGCAGAGTAAGTGGGCAGCTGGGAGGGTGTGTGTCCTGTGCAGGGGCTCCTCCTGTCTAGACACATGATAGACACTGGGTCCAGCTGAGCCCAATTCTGGGCCAACTCTGCCCTCCTCTCCTCTATTCCATTTCAGAGCCCCACCCCACCCCAGCACTGCCTCTCCATTCCGCTGTAATAAAGGAGCACCAAAGTTATGGGCTTTGTACACTCATGGGGACACAGTCCAGGTCTCCACTTCAGAATCCCCTCTCATCCCTGCTCTTTTCTTCATCCATCTCCCTCTGCTTGCAGGATGCATAGGCCTCATCCCTGGCTACTTCTCCAGCAGCCCTCTTCTCTAGGTGCCTCCCTCTGTCATGTCTGCCGCATGCCCTGGGCTTTGGATATAGGTTCTTTCCCATTTCATAGAGAGATGGGAGGCAGAGAGATGGGGAAAAGCCTGCCCCAAACTGAGCGCCAAAGCAATGTCAGGGCCAGGGCAAGCTTCTCCTGCTGGAAGAAAGGGCACCTGGTAAACCTGGGAGACCAGGGAAGAAGGCTCAGCCTCTGGTAATGCTTTCCAGCCTGGCCCCATCTTTCCCATACTTCTAGGGCAGCAGTTCTCAAGCTCACCTGACTCTTAGAGGCACCTAAGGCTTTTGTTAAATAGTTGCAACCCTGAATCCTTATTGAATTGAAATCTCCTGGTACTCCAAAGGCTTTTTATGAACAAGCAAGATGGAAAAACGCTGCTCTAGGACGTGGCCATGCAAAGTGTGTGTGTGTGTGTGTGTGTGTGTGTGTGTGTGTGTTTGTGTGTGTGAAGGTCCCAGCAGCATAGCAGCGTGGGTATCACCTGGGGACACTTAAGAATGTGGAGTCTTAGGTTCCATCCTGACAGGCATTTAACAAGACCCCCAGGTGATTTCTATGCATAGGGGCATCACTAGGTTTGCAATTCCTCTAGGAGGTGACATTGTGCAAGAGGAAAATGTAGGCCTTGTGACCTTACTCATGTCATTGCCCCAAGCCGAGCTCTTGCCTTTCTCCTCTATAAATTGGAGGCAATAATATCTGCCAGGGGTTGTGTGGATCAGCTCGCATGCTGAGTTGGAATCATTTCACAAAGTTTAGAAACAGTGACTATTCCTGCTGTCTGGCCCTTGCTGCTGTTCCTTTCACTCTGGCCACCTGGGACTCCCCCTCCTGTTTGTCTTCTCACAGGTGCTGGCCTTTCCCCCTGCTGCAGTGCCCAGGCTGCCTGCCTGAAGGCGGGCTCTTGGCTCCTGCAGATAAACTCCTGGAGGAGGTGGTCAGCATTAGGTGGGTCATCACCTTGGCTTGCCCACACCTTCTCCCTCCTATTTCCACCTCTGGCCACGGTAACCATATACCTCCATCAATCAACAGACAGATGCTGCAGCAGGAGAACTGGGAAAAGAATCACAGACCCACTGCTAGGGCCTCAGCCCAGAGAGACTGTGCTGGTCCCAGAAACAGCCCAGATGGAAGTGGGTTTGGGGGACGGGCAGGCTTCTTGAGGGGGCTTGGGGCTGGAGAGTAGCTGCGCTGGGGCCAGCAGCTGGAACATCACAGGAGTGAAGAAACATCACCTGGAGCAGCAGTGTGTATGAATACAAGCACTGTTGTGATACCAGGCAAGTATTCCCCAATCAGCTCAGCTGAACTGACTTCTGGATGGAGAATAAGACGAGGCTGCCGCCAACCTCCTCAGAGCTCACAGCAATTGTCAGCCCAGGCAATTCTTCTTCTATTAAGACAGGTCTAACAGCTGCCTCAGGTGGGTCTCTGGAGCCCTTTAGTCTGCCCTAGTCCGTCTCATCTGATAGCTGTGCGTCTTAGATTTTCCTGTCCCATCCCCTTCAGTTTTCTACTTTATCCTGTTTGTTCCCATAAATGTCCTCCCATGGGTCAGATCATATGCACCCCCCTCTTTTTTTGTCTCAGAAAATAGGATTGTTATGCTCACATGACTTCACTGAGTTTTATTTTATGGAAGGCAGAGGTAGAGTATAATTATCAGACTCTGTTTCCCAACAACTCACTGTAGATTTCCTATTCTGTCTTCTCAATTGCAAATGTTAGTCTACAACAATCACGTCTATAAGTTTTCAGTTGGTGGTATTGAGTTTTGCTTTGTGAAGTCACATCTAACCACCAGACCACAATTCCTTCCCCCCAGCTACCCCACAGCTTTCTGGGACACAGCCCTGCTTTCTCCCATTTGGGTGCTTTAAGGTGGTCACTCCTGAAAAAGTAGACATCTTCTCCCTGTGATCTGATAGGCCTCTTGGAGAACATTCTTCTGAACAATCCCACAAAGACCTATAGAGAGTTTTTTAAAAATTATAAATCTGAAACACAGAAGTAGGGTTTCCAGGCGGGAATTCCAGCCCATTCTCAGGATTTTTTTCGCTTTCCCGTTCCCGAATCCCAAGATATAAACTGTTTTCTGTTCTTCATGATGAATTGATAGACCACACTACCAACCACCTAGATTCAAGGAGCCGATTTTCCCGATTTCCCGACCACCAACTTTTCTCGGAATTCGGGAATGGGAAAGCAAAAAAAAAAATTCCTGAGAACAGGTGGGAATTCCCACCTGGAAACCCTACACAGAAGCTTGAAGGATGTAAGAAATGTAACAGGGCAGGGACCTCCAATATTAGACCACCTGGTCTCCATGTGGGAATGCTGAGATCCAGAGAGACTCACCTGGGGACCCAAGTGGATCCAAATCTGGGAAGTGACATCCCAGGTGCACTTGTAAGTTTTCTTTTCACCCTAGTTGTGGGGGCCTTTGTCTGGCTGAAATTTGAAGAGGGGGATCTTAGAACAGGGGCACCTCTGGGTGAAGTCCAGGAGCCTTGACTTCCTCTGAGGGGCCTTTCCTCTTTTTTAGAGGCACATGATGAATTAATTTTTCTATCAGGGCCTGGCAAGCTTTCCCAGGGGATTTGCTGTTCCTGGCAAATCCTCCCTCTTCCTTCCTTTTTTTCCTTTCTTTCCTTTCCCAACTCCCCAGCCTCTTCCTTTCGCTTCCCCCTATTCTTACTCTTCCCTCAGAGCCGTTCCCAGTGTCCCCCTCAGAGGCCTGAGTTCCCAGTGACAGGTCCCTACAGGCGGAAGAGCCAGCACCCCGTATCCTCCGCACCCCCACCCCCTGCGTCGGCCCCCCCCACCCCGCCCCTCCGCCTGGCTCAGCGGCAGATGCAGGCACCTTCTGCTTTGTTTCCCATCCTGAAGACGAGCAGCTGCTGCACTAATTGCCACCAGCAGGGGGTCCGGGCGCCGAGCTCACACTCCTCCTGCCACTGAGGCGGCGGCCCAGAGCGGGAGGTTTGAAGGAGCCCAAGGAGCTAAGGCGCCGTGGAGCATTATTCCAGGAATTTTAAACTCTCGTTAAAGGCTTTGCCGCGTCTCACTTCAGTACACATCATGCTCCAGTTACTGCTCCGAACCGCAGGGGCGTCAGCCTGGGCAGCACTTATCAATATTTTAGCATGAGAAAGGCAAATGATGTTGACACATTGGACTATATTTCCATCTGTTCAAACTGAAAGGGGACAACCACAGCTCAGGAAATGGAATACCTCCTCCCCAGCTGCCTCGGAAGCTGCAATACTCACCGGCCTGGCCTCTGTCCTTGCCTCAGTGTCTCCTTCAGCTCTCTTCTCACTTGGCCCCCCCCCAACCTACCCCTGTGTTCACACCTTGTGGGCAAAGTCTAAGGAACTTGATATTGACTAGGTGCTGGGTTTGTTGGTAGAACAGGAGTGGTGTCACCTCAAAGAATTTGAGAATGATTGCCTCTTCCCCCCAACACACACACCTTGTTAGAATGTGCCTCACCCATGGATTGACAGGGAAAAGCAAGGTTAATATGATGTCCCTTCTGGTGTCAGAAAACATCGACTGCATCCCTTGCACCGGCCTGGCTCAGTGCCTGCAGATTGTCCCTCCTGCAGAAAGACCCCAGGACGGGTGGTTAGATATGAACAGGAACACACAGGCCATAAGCAGGTGCATAACCACTGCAGAATACTGTAAACAAACAAAGCATTTTTATTCTACTCCTGTTTTCCCTGGCCTAAAGCAGAGTTTATTGGCAGGAAAGAATCTTGACAAATGTTGGTATTCATTTGTCTCCAAGGATCTGAGCAGTTCCTAGGCTGTGGGAAGCAGAGGAGGCTGTCATGGGCCCTGAGACCAGTCATCTCAGGTAATGATGTGGTGGCTCCCGTGAGTCCATGGGGTATCTTCACAAGCTGGGCCCCAAGAGGGCTGAGATTCACAGGATTCAAGGAATATGGAACACTCACCCTTTTTGTCCCCAGCCCTAAAGCGGAATGAGGGACTGCTTCCTCCTATTTTCCCTCAGACTGTCTTTTTACAACTTCTCTGCTTGCAGACAAGGCCACCCACACCCCAAGCCATCTGGAGGAAGAGCGTCTCCTAAAGTCTTCAGAAATGCAGTCTTTTTCCTCAGTCAGGACAGGACAGAGGAGGGGAAATATCTAGTAGCATTTGAACCAAATATGCCAAGTGCTAGATGACATCACAGTCATCTCTGAAGTCTGGTTTCCAATGAGTCAGAGGTCAAGGCCATTGCTGTCGTTCTTGGAGAAGAAAGTTCTTTGCAGGTGTTTGTGTCTGAGTGAGGCCAGTGGGGAGGCAGCAATATGACCCTCCCCTCCCCAAGGATCTGGCAGGGAGAGGCTCCCCAAGTGGTGTAAAAATGTGGACCTATTTGTAAATAGAAAAATGGAATGTGTTTACTTCGATCAAGGAGGGTTCTTTATAACCTCACTGTCTCTGTAAGATGGAGGATTAATGTCAAAATGTTGGGTAGACACAGCCTCTTACCTCTCCCTCCCTTGACAATAGAAGGTGGGGCTAGTAAGGAGGAGAAAAACTGGGGGCACTTTGAAACCAGCTTTTAAACGAGAGTCTCATGCTTCCCAAGATTTCTCAAGTATGCCCAATGATTGAGACATCCAAGCCAACCATAAGTAAATCCAAAGATTCCAGAGGCAGGGCACTTTTTAAAATTTTATTTTATTTTTTATGAAATGTATTGGGGGTGACCTTGGTTAATAAAATTATGTAAGTTTCAAGTGTACAATTCTATAATACATCCTCTGTATATTGCATTGTGTGTTCACCACCCAGAGTCAGTTCTCCTTCTGTCACCATATGTTTGACCCCGTTTACCCTTTTCTACCCTCCCACTCCTTCCTTTTCCTCTGGTGACACTAAACTGTTGTCTGTATCTATGGGTTTTTGTTTGTTTGTTGCTTTAAGTTTTATGTCCCACATCTGAGTGAAATCATATGGTTCCTGACTTTTTTCTGTCTGACTTATTTCACTTAGCATAATCTCAAGATCCATCCGTGCTGCTGCAAATGGCAGTATTTCATCTTTTCTTTTAGCTGAGTAATATTTATAAGCAGGAAGTTTTAAGCAGGAAACTTAATGTGGACCTGGTGACATTATGGGTATATTAACATTATGTTTGATATACAGCTTATGAAGTTTTTCATATTGACCTGAAGAAGACCCAGATTATGTCAGTTAATTCAACAGTGTTTATTGAGCATCTACTATACACCAGGCATTGTTCTAGGAACTTGGGTTCTATCAGTGCACAAAAACAATCAAAGATCTATGTTCTCATGTCAAGGAAGATGGACAATAAAAAAAAAACCCACATAATATATAAGTAAAACATGTAGTGTATTTGAAGGTACCAAGGCTGTAGGAACAATGAAAAGTAGAACAAGGGAAGAGAACAGGAAGGGTGGGGTGGGGGCAAGTTGTGGCCAAAAAATAGGGCTGTCAGCTTAGGCCTCCGTGAGAAAGTGAGATGCGAGCTGATATGAAGGAGGTGAGCCAATGAAGTATCTGGAGGAAATGTGTTCCAAGAAGGGAGAAGAGCTACGCTGAGACCTAAAGATGCGCCTGCTGTTTTTGAGAGACAGCCAGGAGGTGAGTGTACGTTAAAGAGGGAGCATGGAGAGGTCACCACAGAAGTGATGCTGGGCGAGGGCACCAATGCACAGCCATTGTAAGGAGGGGCTTGTGCTTCGAGGAAATGGGAGCCCTAGGAGGGTTCTGAGAACCTGGGCGGTGGGAGGTGCCACTCACAGGGACTGGGAAGGCTGACGGGGGAGCAAGTTTGCGGCAGGGAGGAGGCAATCGGTGGTGCCTCTTGGACATGTTGAGTGTGAGCGTCTATGAACCTTGCAGTTAGAGAGATTGAGTGGGCAGTGGGATAGGCAAGCAGGAGGCTGGGAGGGGTCTGGGCGGGTTGGAGTGGTTTGCACATTATATATAGATGGTGGTTAAAGCCATGGGAAAGTATGACCTCACCAAGGCAGAGAGTTGATGGAGAAAAGGAAAGGAAAAGAGCCCTGAGCACTCCAACTGTTACGGGTCAGGGAGAAGAGGAAGAACCAGCAAGAGGCTAAAAAGGAGCGACCAGGGAGATCGGAGGAAAACCAAGAGAGGGTTGTCCTGGAAGCCAAAGAAGTGTATCCAGGGAGGGCGCGATTGTGACGAGCGTCAAGTAACGCACGTGCAGGGTTTAGTAGAGCTTGGCACACGTTAAGAACTCAGCAAATAGTATTTGAATTATTGTATGAGTACCATTATGTGAGCTTTGGGGGAGAGGGGGAAGATGGAAGTCAAAGTGGAAAAACATGCTCTTGGTGAATGAGATCATCATCAATAAGAATCTATACTCACTCAGAATCTGATGGAGAGGGATCCTTGATTAGCAACCACCCGATTAAAGAAATTCTGCCCTTCTAAGCAACCCTGGGAAAAGGGTCCAAGTTTAGGGACGGGGTGGGGTGAGTTGCCTTTGATCTTCTCCACCCCGCCTCCATTCTCCACTGTGGGGAATAGACAGCCAGGACACAATCCTGCTCACCTGTGGGCTCTCAAAATGACTTCTGGGACTCCCTTTCACCTTCACCTTTGACCTGGGGATCAGTTCCTCTGCCAAGCCTGCCGCGGATACCTAGACTAGTGAAACATGGCACAGACACGCAGACTAGTGCAGACATGGAGGGGCTGCTGAAAGAATTAAGGATGAAGGTTCTGGGGGAGGATGGAACAGGGTCCCTGGAGAGTCACTTCTTCCCAACTGAGGCCACCCCTGGAGCTTGGCTAGTGTGTGGTTGTATGTTGGTCCTGGGAACAGTGGTTCACGGGGCCATTTTTGAGACTGAGAGGTTTTTGGATAGATCGTTACACAGTTTGCTGGCTGCTCCATGAAGTTGTATATTGCATGCCTCCCATCGCGTGTCCCCAATAGCTAGAACAGTGCACAATAATTGATCAAGCGGGATGCTCATGACTCCAGGTATGTACAGGTCCTCTCACTGCCTCCCCGATCCTTAACAATGCAGAGCAAAAAACTCCAGCTGGGATGGTGATTTCCCTTCCAGCTTTTGTTCCTTGGTCTATCCGTTTGCTATGGAATCCTGCATTTTTACTAGAGATAATCCTCGGAGGCAAGGGATCTTGACAAGTAAGAGTCAATAGTTTTAATATGCCAGGAAGGTTATTCTGATACATGGCTCGATTGGGGACCCTCAAGTATACACATACCTCCCCTCCTGGGAAAGTGCTAACCTGCAGTTCGTGTTTGTGTTGTAGGCCAAATGGACTCCCAGGTGGGACAGGCAGAAGGAGGGATGGAAAGAGCCAAAAGATTCCCTCTGCCCCAAAAGATTCTCTCACCTAATCTGCAAACCCCCCTTAAATCCCACCATGGAGTCTCATCCAAGTCTTGGGGCTATGTGATATCCTCTCCAAAGAACCCTAAAAAGGCAGCTTCTCTGTAGAATCCATCCCTTTTTCTAAAGGTTGGAGGCTGCTGAAAGAAAAAACTGTCGTCTCATTTGGTCCAGGACCTGTCCTGCATGTGTCGTGGGCTGCACCCCTGTGCTTGCTGCATCCGCCCATGAGCCAGCCCAGGGCCACCAGCTGTGGGTTCTGACAACAGTCTTTTGAGAGGCATTGGGTGCCATTTCCTGTGTCTCTGAGCCATCCTGCTGCTGGTCTCCTCCCCAGCCCAACGTTCAGGGCAAAGGTACAGGGAGCCATACTGTCTGCCCGCACCTGGCACTTTTGCCTGGAAGTGTTTGGATGGCTCTGCCGCTCTGCCCCTCACTCCAGGCACCAGGATGAAATGAAACCCCAGAAGGGCAGTTTGGGATTATCCAGTGCCCTGGGCCAGATAGGCTCACTGCCAGGATTAGTGGTTTCCTCTGAAAAAGCCACAGCCACTCCATCAGACAATACCTTTTCTTCTGGGGCTCTCTTTTCCCCTTTTAACCAAGCAGCCCAACATACAGGGGGCTCCATTCTGCAAAGGACAGCTTATCTTGGAACACCTTTGGTGACAGGGAACTCACTACCTTCCTTAGTAGCCCAATCCATCTGTAGTTGTTCTAGACAGTTCTCAGTACTGACTCAGAAGCAGTCCTCTGCTGTTTCCTCCTTGGGTCATGATGCAAAGCCTGCTGTTCTGTCCAGGGGCAATGGGGCACCAAATAATTCTACTATCAAGGTACCAAAGCAGAGCTTGGTCTAAGCCCTGCCTCTGTAGGAATTCTGGTGCTCCCATCATCCACAGGACACCTCTTCAGACACTGCAGGTCCCTTCCTAAGAGGAGGATACTTTCAGGATATGAGGATTGTTGCTCCTACTGAGCTGCCCACCTCTCCTTCAACTGCCCCTGCTACCCCCTCCGGCACTTGTCTACTCCATGTTCCATTCAGCCATCACTGCAGCTGGATTTATATCCCCTGGGCACCTGTGCACAGCACTGAGTGGGGCCGCTAGGTGTTTCCTCATTGCCCCTGGCAATCTGGACTCTCACCTACCAACTGCTTGTCCTGGAACCCCTTGCCGGGTTCCCCTAGGCCCAATCCATACCTCTTTCCCCATCAACACAAGGCCTACATCCCAGCCACCTCGGTCCCTGGGGCCGGGGGGCATTGGACAGGTATCCATGGCAAAGGGTGAGCAGGCTCTGTCTTAGAAACAGAACCCACAGCCTTCCTCGCTGAGCCTCTCTCAACCCCAAATTCCAGAGTTTGTATTTTTTTACTGTGGTAAAATATACATAAGAGGTACCATTTTAATCATTTTTTTAAATGTGCAGGTCAGTGGTATTAAGTATATTTACAGTGTTGTGCGACCATCACCAGCGTCCATCTCCACAACTTCCTCGTCTTCCCCGCTGAATCTCGGTACCTATGAAACAATAACTCCTCATTCCTCCCTCTCCCCATCTTCTGGCAACCACAATTCTACTTTGTGTGTCCATGAAGTTGATTGCTGTAGGTATCTCCTATAAGAGGAATTGTACAATATTTGTGCATTTGTGATTGGCTTATTTCACTTAGCGTAATGTCCTCAAGGTTCATCCATGTTGTAACATGTGTCAGAATTTCATTTAAGGCTGAACGACACTCCATTGTATGCATAGATCACATTTTGTTCATCCAGTCATCCACCAGTGGACACTTGGGTTGTTTCCCATTTTTGGCTGTTGTGAATAATGCTCTATGAACATGGGTGTACAAATAACTGTTCAAGTCCAGAGTGTGTACTTTACATGTTGCTCAGAGAGCTTCTCCCTCTTCCCCCATAACACATGCTATGTCCCTATCAAATGGAGAATCTTCCCAGGGCAGGGCAGGAACCTGGTTCTTCAGTGGCGCTATAACTTGCACTGTTTTGCATCATGTCAATGCTTTTTAGGGAGTTAGAAAACCCTAGAGCTCAGAGAAAGACCAAGGTAAGGTCTATACACACACTAGAAGATTCCTCCCTGGCGATGGCATGGAGGTGAAGGTCTGCGTCTTGGACTTGGCCATTGAACCCATCGAGGTAAGAGAAGAAAGAGCAGAAAGAGGAGGGATGTTGAGACTCCTCTTTGATCCCCATCCCTCCACCTCCTTCTCACCCCCTCCAGAAAGGGTTGAGATTCTGGCAAGGACGTGTAATTCTTCAGTCAAGTAAGAGGAGGGTCTGCATAAGCTAAATCGGGGTCCCAGTTGCCAGGCCTTCTCCAGCTCTCTCTGGCTGCCTTCTTCCCACCCCACCCATTGCTGGCTCGTCCCACCTGGACCAGCCGAGGTGGGTGTGGGCCTGTAGCCTGGACCTGCTGGGCTGTACAACTTCTTTCCCAGGCTGGGACTTCCTTGCTGTTGCTCTTGATTCTTTCTTACCAGATGGTCTTTTTCTCTCCGATGGAGTTGCTGAAACTTGAAGCCAGTTTGAGAGGGGACAGCAGAAGTGCTCTTCAGCCCATGGTGGTTGTGGCTCTGAGGCCAGTTGCTGGAGTTAAAGGAATCTTCCAACGGGTCTTGCCTGGGTGCTAACCCAGGCCTCCCAATAAGGCTGGGGGGCACATAATGGTGGAGCCTCAATACTTCTGTAAAATGAGAACAATAATAATCACTTTGTGGGTTTTTTATGAGGATTAAATAACAAAGCGAAAACACTGAGCAAGTTCCTGGCACTTAGTAGGTACTCAATAAATACTAACTATTGTGTTTATTATAGTTACTATTTTGCCGTGCAAGGTCGATATTATCCTCATTTCAGAGATGAAGAGACTGAGGTTCAGGAAGGACAAGTAAATCACCCAAATTCACAGTGGCAGAATCAGCACGGAACTCAAATCTGTATGACTCTAGACCCCAGGTTCTTTCCTCAATGGTCACATAGAGAAATTGGGGTTTGGAACTGGGGGCCACAGTGACAGGACCTATTAACCTGGAGGAAGGATAAAGAAGGCTTTCATGATGGGGCATATCTGCCAACTCCTGTTTGCATAAATACATACCCACAGGCCCATTCCTTCAACTGGCTGGAAAGAACAGGATTTGGAGTCAAGAGATCAGCCTCACCTCCCCCAATAATTGAGTGGATTCCCTCCCTGTCTCTGCACCCCATAATATATAACCACCATCATATCTCCCCAAGAAAGTGTATCACACATGTAAGTCCTTGATAAACCTTATAGTTCCGGATAGAAGTCAATAATATTTTAAAGATTTACATTATTGTTGCTATTGCCACTGCTTGTTCCAAACGGACCTGGTGGTGTTTTAAGAGGCCTGATGTGACCATAGCGTGCACAGCACAGCAGGAGTTGACGGTCCCAGCTCTCCACTCGGCACCTGGTCGTCTTGTCCGTATCCCTGCCTCCAGGCCAGCTCTCTGCCCACCCTCTTCCTTGCCTGTCCAAGCACTAGCATCACTTCTTTCACACTTTCTCCTTGAAGGAAGCTCTGAATTCCTCTTGAGGATCAATTTCCCACCCTGAGAACAAGAGTTTTCCTCTTTTTTGTGCTATGGGCGCCTGCCTCTCTTCCCCCCCTCCTTCTTGGGCAGTCTGAATAACTTTTTCAGATGCATAAAAGAAACTACAGAAGACCTCAAAAAAAAACCCCAACCATTTTGAAATACAGTTATCAAAATATTTTTTAAGTAGTGATATGGTAATATACATGCTTCTCCATTAATGGATTAAATAATAACATCTACTGGCAGGACTAATAACCATTGGAGTTTTGAAGCAGTGATGAGCCTAGATGATATTTGCAGATAGCGCGACAACCGGAATGGGATTTGAAAATATCTGTGACCATTGCTAATACTACTGTGGTTGGTTGCCTCCCTTCATAATTTCAGAAAAAGCTAAATTTCAGTTAGATGTCAGTTTTTTTGTTTTTGTTTTCCCCACGGTCAAGGGCTCCTTTGAATCCTATCCATCAATCTCTTGGTGGGAAAGGCAGGAGGGTATTAGAAACACTTGTTTTAGAGCAGTGTTTTCCACCTGGGAACCTATTAGAAACCACTCCCCCACCCCCATTAAGTGAATCAAAAACTTCGGGGCGGGGCCCAGCCATCTGTGTGTGAACGAATCTCCAGGTGTTTCTGCTGTATGCCCAAGTTTGAGACCCGCCGTCTTAGAGCTCAGTGGGACATAATTTCTGGAGTAGAAGGCATGGCCAAGGTGACTCCTTTCCCTCGAAGTCCTAGAGAATGATCAATTACACTCTATTTTCTCTCTCTGCTTCCTTTGGACTAACCCTTAACCTGAGGTGGTCTGGTGGTGTGGAGTTCAAAAACCCAAGATTCTTGTTAATGCGTAATGACGTGCTACAAAGCAGCTTCTGCCACAAGTGCAGAATAAAACCTAGTGGCAGGGACAGCGGCTAAGGTTTCACTCCTTCATGTACATAAAAAATAATTGGCCTTCTAATTATCTCCATAAAAGTGAGAAACCTTCCTTGGCTTATTAGCACTAAGAAATAATTAGACGCCCTCAATAGCTTTCTAATGATTTCTAGAGGAGGCTGCCATTTGCAAGGCATGTGCCAGCCATTATGGGGTCGTTGTGGAGCCTTTTAGACCTGGTCCACACAGAACCGGGCACGTGCGTGCTCCTCAGGGTTGGTATGGGTGCTCCCTCCCTAACAGCCCATAGCTCTTCCTTCCGAGAGCCCGTAGCTTCTAAGGAGGGAGGGGGACTGTGGCAGGGTGGGCTCCCAACGGCAGACAGGGCAACCTCAGGAGACCCCATTTCTCCCCTGGTCCTATCTTTTACAGGGACTCGGAACATGTTAATCCTGTCCCACTCTCCTTTGGGAAAGACGGCTAGGCTTCTAACATTCCAATTCTCTAACTCAAAAAGCACAGGCTTTGAAAAGCTGAAGGCATATTTTGATAAGCTGGACAGTAGTATCTCACCTGACTTGTAGGAGGTTCCCCTGCCTGTCTTGGGTCTCTGAGGGGTTGAGTTTTAGGGCTGAGTGTTAGGAACAAAATCTGCAAGTGGAGACAATCAGGCCTACATTTCTCCAGCAGGTGGCACCATAACTTTATTTTCGGAGCCTCTATGGCCAGGGAAGGCCGCTGAGTTTGCAAACCAGGAAATGTGAGTAGCCAGCCACCTGGCACTCCCCTTCTCCGTACTTAGGACTTTCATATCCCTTAGGATAGCAAACGAACTCCAACTAACCTTCTCCTCCCAATCCCTCAATATTTCTGATTCTTTATCTGAGCATCATAAACAAACTTGCCAGAAACACTTACTGATTCCTTCTAGACCTGGAGCATTGAGGAAGAATTTGAGCAAGCCATAATTATGCTACCACCCTAAAATTCTGGGGCTTTCCCCAAGCACCCCCAGCCTCATCGTGCTGGGGGATTTACCATCCAGATCTAGCACTTCTAAAATCTATATTTTCAACCTATGTAATAATGAGATCGCTCGCCTGGCTGACATCCTGTCTCAGAGGCTAGGAGAAGCAGCAAGGAGAATGTGCTTCAGGACTTAACTCTACACAGTCTTTGGAAAGATGAAATCCTGACCAGTAAGTCACACATTTTTTTTTTTTTTACACATGGGTATGACTTTCTACGTGAATAGAACTGCCTCTCTTTGTATAGAATCTCAGAGTTCATTCACTTAATTCACCTGTTCACCCGTGCAAGAGCGCCTCCTGCATGCAATATGACAACCCGAGGGAAGCAGAGTTCGTTCCAGTTTGCAGATGGTGTCCGCAGCTCTTTGAATGCTCACTTGTAAAAGGCACGGGTGAAGTGGCTCGCCCCAGGATTCACAGCTACAAAGTGGAACGATCTACTAGTGTTGTCTTCTGTCAAGCCCAGCACACTCATGACAACACAAATGCCTCCCAAACACTCTTGGCACATGTTTGTCCAGATCTTACTGAAACCTGCCCACAAGGCAGTCTGTTCCACTGTTGGGTAGCTCCGACTTTGAGAAACACTTCCCTGTTGTCTGGTTATCTTCTTCTACATAACGACTATCCCCAAATTTAGTGATTTAAAACAGGAACTGTGTTCTCATCTCTTATGGTTTCGTGCATTAGAAATTGAGGAAACACTTGCCTGGCTGATTTGTCTGTTCTATGTGGCAATGACTGGGGTCATGCGGTGGCACTTGGTTGGACATGGAACTGGTCTGGAGGGTCCAGGGCAGCTTCTCTTGCATGTCTAGCTCCTTGGCAAGGATGCAGGGAGATGGAGCTGGGCTGGACCTGTGATGAGCTCCTCCATGAGGCCTCAGGGTTGCTGGGCTTCTTACATGAAGGCTCAGAATTCCAAAAGTGAGTATTCCAGTGATCAGAGTGGAAGCTGTATGGCCTTTTATGAACTAACCTTGGAAGTCACATATGTCCATTCCACTGTATCCTATTTGTCAAAGTAGTCAGAGGCCCACCCAGGTTCTAGGGGAAGGGTAGTAAATTCTACCTCTTGATGGAAGAGGTGGAAAACAACCTGCCACTGTGTTTCGAAACAACCACAATTATTGAATTGAAATGAGCTGTTCTATATCTGCCTCTAGCTCTACACTTAATAAATCGAGGATTTTTTCTCTATTCAAAACCTCTTTCCAAATTTCATGGCAGCCTCCCTAAATACCTGAGATTTATGACCCAATCCACAAAATGATACAAAAGAATTAACAACTTTCATTCTTGTTTTAATTTCACCTATAAAATTTAAAATGAAACTTTATTATTTCATACATAGATTGAGGCTGGCACCTTCAGGTTGTTTCAGCTACAAACATGTTACCTGCTGACATGTTTGTTAACATAGAAGATATTCCAAAGGAGAGTGAATGTTTCCCAAAAGGATTGTCAGTAGGGCTCTTAGTCATTTGTCTGCCTTGTGTTACAGAAGTGCTTGGGGGCCAGCCTGATCATCTCTAGTTTTAAGGAAATTACCTGTCTGCAAATGGTTAAGAAGCTCAAAAGGAGTTTACAAGTAATCTTTAGATTGAAAAACTAAACAATGAATGCAAAAAGAACAAGGAAAAACAATGGAAACAACAGTGAGATACCACTACACACCTATCAGAGTGGTCAAAATCCAAAACACTGACAACACCAAGTGCTGGTGAGGATGTGGAGCAACAGGAACCATCATACACAGCTGGTGGGAATGCAAAGTGGTGCGACCGCTTTGGAAGATAGCTTGGTAGTTTCTTACAAAACTAAACATACTCTTATCATTCAATTCAACAATCATGCTCCTTGACTTACCCAGAGGAGTAAGATCGTTCCTTAAAACTAGAGATCATCAGCCTGGCCCCTAAGCACTTCTGTAACACAAGGCAGACAAATGACTAAGGGCCCCATTGACAATCCCTGTGGGAAACATTCACTCTCCTTTGGAATATCTTCTATGCTAACAAACATGTCAGCAGGTAACATGTTTGTAGCTGAAACAACCTGAAGGTGAGTACCAGCCTCAATCTATGAATTACTAAGTGAGAGAAGTCAATCTGCAAAGACTACATACTATATGATTCCAATTACATGACTTTCTGGAAAAGGCAAAACTCTGACAACAGCAAAAAGATCCATAGTTGCCAGGGGTTGGGGGAGGAAGGAGGAATGAATACGTGGAGCATACAATTTTCAGGTCAGTGAAACTACTCTGTGCGATAGTATAATGGGGGACCCATCTCCTTATACATTAGTCCAAACTCATATAAAGAACAACACTGAGAGTGAACCCTAATGTAAACTATGGGCTCTGGGTGATAATGATATGTCAGCGCAGGTCCATCAACGGTAATAAATGTACCACTCTGGAGAGGAATGTTGATAATGGGGGAAGCTATGCATGTGGGGGCAGGGAGCATATGGAAAATTTCTGTCCTTTCTGGTCAATTTTATTGTAAACCTAAAACTGCTAGTAAAAATAGTCTATTAAATATATATTTTTTTAAATGGCAAAGCCGGTACTAGTTCAGCTCCTGATAAAACTTCGTCTACCCTGTTAGGAGGTAAATATGATATCCTAATCAGATTAGACAAGGTGAAACACTCACAAAAAAAACCAATCAAAATGATCAAGGCTATTTGAAATAAAGATTTGCATTTATTATTGTTATTGATGTCCTGTTAAAAAATAAGATATTAAAATATTATAGCTAATTTTATACCTCATTCAGTTTTAATTATCTTCATGTCTTAAAATGTACATAACATAGTATTCAATGTATTTAAAATACACAAATGGTGCGTGCTCAAAAATTTTTTTTGATGCAGCAGATGAACAAAAATGTTTAGAGACTAATGGAATATATTTCCATCTTTCCATTAATTTAGCAAGCATTTATTGAGCATGTACTATATGCTATACATGTACATACTATAATAAATACTAAAGATACAAAAATAAGAGTAGGTCCGTTCTACCTGGGGGGTACAATTAGGCAGGCTTCACAGAGGAGGTGACAGATGATCCTGTGGTCAGAGTGAAACCCTTACCTCTGTAACTAGTACATGGCGCAGACACTTGCCCTCTTGCTCCACCTTTTCTTTGGACCTTCTGCAGCTCTGGTGTGGCTTCTGAGCACAGTGATTAGTTTTGCACACAACATTCCAGAGAGCAGGGGAGAAGAATATTTCCAACTCTCTTCCTGGTGACACTTGGAACTAGACCGTGCACCTCGTAAAGGCAGGGCCCACATCTTGCACGTACGTATTTGCACACTGACGCTGGGTGTGCTGCCTGGTACATCGTAGACTCTTGATTAATGTTGTGCAACTGAATTGCACTGAAATTCTTGATTGTACCAGCGCATTAGTTAATGTCTTTAGAGAATAGTGAATAATTCCTGTGCCTCCACCTTCAGCTCCTCAACCCACAAATTTAGGTTTTTATCCACCTCCAGTCTGTTACTCACTTGCCTCAGTTTAACTGTCCCTCGTTTGCCCACTCATGTGCCTTTATAAGATCTTCCTGAATTTGGTCTCATCCTCTTGGTCCTTCACTCCCTAGAAGAGCATAATGTCACCTGCAAATGTAGATTTCACCATGATCCTCCACGTCATTAATAAAATGAGGCAAATGGTTCTGAACCTCTAGGCTGGGAAGGGGATAAAGTTAACTCTCTCTGACTCTCAATAGCTCATCATCTCCCATAGCTCTGAAGGAACAGCTGTGGATTTCTTTTTATCTCCCTTCTGCTTCTGGACTCTTCCTGAGAGTGCCAGCCTGAGGAAAGCCTGAACTAAAAGTGGGAACATCTCTGGTAGCTTCCTGAGTCCAGACAAAGTCATCCAGGGATCTGAGTGGCTGGGAACTTTCTTCATTCAGGTGCCTGGGTTATGTTCTAACTTACCATTTCATAACCCCCTGGTGGGGGCAGCAAGCACTGGGGAACTAGGAGATATATATATATATATATATATATATATATATATATATATATATATATATACACACATACATATATATATGTATATATATATATATTCATAACAAAATAAGGAGGAAATATTCATAATAATTATAGTCCTCATTTCTGTAACTGGTCACATAGTTGTAGCTGGTATTTATAACTACTTCCTTCCACCACCCATTCAAAGGTATTCCCTTTGCCTTTAGCAAGCACCTCAGCTGGTCACTGTTCTTTATCTGGTGGGGTGATTCCTGAATGATCCGGGCCATTAGTAGTCCTGCCTGGCTTGGGTTGTTGTAATTTTCCACTGACCTTAATCTCAGAACATGGTAATGTGAAGAGATGCCATTCGGGATCTCCTGTACTCCAGACATACCCTTCCTTACCTCTACTGTGAAGCAGACCAGCTTCCCCTTAATAGTCAGGACCAATCACCACAGCCAGCATAGTAACTGCCTTCTTTGCCTGTTGATTCAGAGGTGTGAGGAGTCCGAAGTGGGCAGACGGTGGCCTTAACTTCCAGTTCAGTGGAATCATTGTTGTGTCTCTTGGTGGAAGCATTTCCCTGTCTGGAACTAAGACCTTTAGGCCAGTAGTGCATAAGGTTGTGGGAATAGGAATCAAAATTTTTGCTAATAGGTCCCGAGGGGTAATAGTGAATGGTGTCACTTCCATTTCCACCCCTTGATTCCTGGACCCATGAATCCTGGCTGTGGAGAGACACAGCACCATATATTGGACACAGATTCAGAGCACCGACTCATACGTGCTTTCTAAAGAACCTTGCCCCAGCCATGCAAGGTATTCCACCTAGCTGGCACTGTAACTAAGTCTTCAAAAGGCCATTCCACCTTTCTATCATGACAGCTACTTCAGGATGGTGAGGAACAAGTAAGACCATTGAATTTCATGAGCATGGGCCCATTGCTGCACTTCTTTCACTATGGAGTGAGTTCCTTGACCAGAAGCAATGCTGTGTGGAATCCATGAGGGTGGATAAGGCCGTCTGTAAGTTCACAGATAATGGTTTTGGCAGAAGCATTGACTGCAGGGAAAGCAAATCCATATTCAGAGCGCCTATTTCAGTAAGAACAAACCCTGCCCCTTCCGTGGTGGAAGTGGTTTAGTGTAATCAACCTGCTACCAGGTAGCTGGGAGATCACCCTGGGGAATGGTATCATATGTTGGTCTCTGCTGCTGCCAGATTGGGCACTCAGCAGTGGCCACAGCCAGGCTGGCTTTGCTGAGTGTAAATCCAGGTTGCTGAGCCCATGCATAACCGCCATCCATGCCACCATGGTCACTTTGTTCATGAGCCCATTGGGCAGTGACAGGGGTGGCTGATACTCACAGAAGGTGTCACCCTAGCCATTTGATTATTAAAATCCTCCTCTACTGAGGTCACCCTTTGGTTAGCACTCACATGAGGCACAAATATCTTCCCATTTTTTTGCTCATTCAGAGAGGTGCATAACATACCCCTCCCCCAAATTCCCTTGTCACTGATTTTCCAATAATGTTCTTCCAAAACCCTGACCGTCAGCCTAACGATTGGCCACAGCTCATGAATTGGTATGTAACTGCATGTCTGGCCATTTCTTCTTCCAAGAAAAGTAGACAACCAGGTGCACTGCTTGAAGTTCTACCCACTGGGAAGATTTTCCTTCACCACTGTCCTTTATGGATGTCCCAGAAAAGGGCACTAGTGTTGCAGCTGACCACTTTCAGGTGGTGCCTGCACGTCATGCAGAACCTTCTGTAAATCAGGCGGAGTCTTCTCTCCTCCTGTCAACTGATCACAGGGAACTCCCCAAGAGTCCATAGGTGCAAGCTGGGAGAGAGAAGGTGGTATAGCACGAGTGGAGACTATGGGCATTTGAGCCACTTCTTCATGTAACTTACTTGTGTATTCAGGGCCTGATTCATCGGATCATGTATACACCACTTCCATTTGACAATGGAGTGCCGCTGTGTGCACCCACCTAATGGTTTGGTAAGTCAGATAACACCCAGTTTATGATGGGCAGCCCAGGTCACACGATGACTTTGTGGCCCATGGTTAAGTGTTTAGTCTCTTCTAATGCCCACTAGCAGAGCAAGAGCTGTTTCTTCAAAGGAGAGTAGTTACTTGCAGAGGATAGCAGGCTTTGTTCCCAAATCTAAAGGCCTGCACTGTGATTCACCTGTAGGGATCTGCCAAAGGTTCCCAACAGCATCCCTGTGTGCTGCTGACACTTCAAGCACTGTTGGATCTGCTGAGTCACATCGCCCATGGCAGAGCGGCATGCACAGCAGTCTGGACCTGTTGTGGAGCATCTTTTGTTCTCAGCCTCACTCAAAACTATGGGCTTTTTGGGTCATTTGTTGGGCTAGAGTAACACAATCAAATGAAGAATATGTTGCTTCCAAAATCCAAAGAGGTTCCCTTGGTGTTATGCCTCTCTTTTGGTTGTAAAAGGGGCTAGATGCAACAACTTATTCTTCACCTTTGAAGGGCTATTTCTCCTTCCTGGTCTTTTATTTGTTTCCCTCGCTGGCACCATGGTCTCCTCCATCTTTTTATCCCATACTCTTCCCTCAAAGTCCTAACTCGTTCTCATCTTAACCTCTAGCTTCAGCTGTCAGTGATCACACTGTTGTAGAAGAAGGAAGCCTGCCCTCTCACAACTCTCTGGATCATAACTTTGTCTCAACTGAAAAAAAAAGAAGAGGTAGATCACATGTTTTTTCATAGTGAGGAGTAGTGAAAGCTAATTCGTAGCTCAGGGTGATGACCAAACTAGGCTCATAGCCTCTTTACACACTGGTAGGGGAGTCAAGGCTTTGTAAAACAGCATTCACTGCCAAATGGAGGCTCTTCCTCCACCCTGCTGCCATCTTGGGCCATGAGGTTGAGGTCAAGCATAGAGCAGAAACAAAGTAGGAGGAGCTGGACTTTCTACCAATCTTGGCTTGCCTACCAAGACTTTAATGTATGAAAGAAATAATCTTTTATTATACTTAAGCCACTGTTATTTTTTTTTTAATCACTTCTAGCTGAACTTTACCCTAATGAAAACACTATGCAACAGAGGAAGAAACCAAAGCCTAAAGAAGTGAAGCGACTTGTAGTCTATAATGTAGGAGTGGTATGTCCACATGTATTCTTCATTACAGAAAAACTAGGAAAAACAAAAACAAAAAACAAAACTACAACCCATAATAGTAAAAACAACAATAATAAGAAATACAGATGCATAGAAAAAAAGAACATTTACAGAGCACAGATTTCTCTGTTCTAAAATCACTGAGGATTGACTAATCCCTTATACAGACTCAGTAAATCCTTTCCATGGGATTTCTTTCTGGTCACACAGGTAGCTCCATTTCCTAGTTTCCCTTGCCGTTGAGTAGGTCCTATGGCTAAGTTCCATCCAATGGAATATGAGTGGGAGTGATGTGCACTCCTTCCAAATCTGCTCCCTCCCCATGACTCCCAGTCCTGTCCTCCATGCTACTTACCTATCCAGCAACTGAACACAAAGGACTTTAAGGTAGTAGGTGAGGCTGGAGCCACCTGATGAGGGAGACTGGGTCCCTGAATCACCCCTGGGAAGCCACCTGCTGCCCAGAAACACCCCTATTGGATTGTTGTGTGTGTGAGAAATAGGCTCAGGTTTTGGAATTTATTTGTTACAGTCTTACCTAATGCTGTCTCTTTTCCTGCTCGTTGCCTCAGGTCCATCTGGGTTAAAAGCTGGCCTGTGTTGGGTAAGCTTTGAGCCTGAAGCAGACTTTTTCTGACACACAGCTACCAGATATGGTGGGATTTTCAATGTATCCTGGTCTCAAATTTAGTGCTCAACACATCCCAGCTGCTTCTGGGTGGTGTGGCACTACCTATTTGTGCCTCCTTGGCTCCTTTTGGTTCCTGGTTTCTAGGAAAGGAGGCACTGCCCACTGACCTGCCTAACCCCTGAGATTGTGCCATGGCTCCTGCCATTCTGGACTTTCTGAAGTCTTATCTTCACTCCTACCTTGTCCCTGACCCCCTCCCCATTTCTTCTTATTTAATATTATTCGACTTCAGGGTGAATGCTTAACCTACTCCTTTAAAAAATAATAAGAAAATGATAAAGTGAGTCTTGACTTTTTGAACAAGTGAGGACCCTGGGTAATTATGCCAATTGTTGAGGAGATAACCTCTCAACATCTCTGAACTGACACCAGGGTCTAGTCTTTCAGAGTAAACAGAAGTCTTGAGTTTCTTCCCATTTTTCTCCAGTTAAAAAACCTACAACTCTTTGGGAATTACCACAAAATTCTTATTCACTTTCTGAGGAAATCTCTGGCTCTCAGCTCATTTGCTGGGAGCCTTAACTGACAAATCTTGAGTCCAATGAGAATGCAAAGCTCTAGTTCTCAGCTCTGCCCATTTCCCCAAGCTTCCCTTGTATGGAAGTGGCCTGTCAAAAGAGGCCTGTTTCAGGCATTCCTTTTAGTGATTTCAGGGATAGGCTATTCTGACTTTGAGGTACATTTAGTTTAAATCTCTGTAGTAGTGTTTAGATCTCCATGATGGCTGCCATCTCTCTTCATCCTTCTCCTAACCCCAGGGAAACAATCTTTACCCTTTGGGCTGGTTTGGTATCTGCTATTTCTCCCAAACTCAGCAAATCACCTCAACAGTAGAGTGTAGAGAAAAGAGCCTCCACTGACTCTGAGACCTCAGGAAAGTCACATATAACAACATCCTGAACCTCATGTCCTCATCTGTAAAATGGGGATAAGAATTACTTTCCTGTCTATCCTATATAATTGTGAATATTAAATAATAGGTCTGTGAAACCATTGACAATTTGCAGAGTACTATATAAACGCTAGAATTATTTAGTTTATTTTGATTTTAGCTTCACCTTTTCTGTTTCTAATTCCCTCCAGGCCCCTGCTCCCTTTCTCACCAGGGCTGTAGCTCTTCCCTCCCGGGGGGAAAAAGGGAGGAGTGACTCACACTTCCTGGTTGGCTTCCTTAATTAAGCTTCATTTCAGCTTCTGCCCACTCTCTCACTTCCTTAGGCTTAGACCGGTGACCTCCCTGATCAGCTCAGGTGTCTCAGGGTGGTTTTCCAGGTTCCACAATGGCTCTGCCTTGGGACAATAGGGTATTTCATATACTCCATCTTGAAACTGACAGAATCAGCTAGCTCAGGTTGAATCCCAGTGCTTGCACCACCACCATCTCTGTGGGCGGGAAGGGAATGGGGCTTCCAGTGGGGCCAAAGTGTGGGCTGCAGGCCAGGATGGGCCCTCTCTGTTCTGGTCTTTGAATAGCAGGGTCTGGCTTCCCCTTCCCTTCCTAACCGTCTCATACCCCAGCGGTAAACCTGTGTTAATGGAATGACGCTTTAATATACTGCCCCTCAGCCTGAAAGCCCTGTTCCCAACAGGCCAGCACAGGATTAATGGGGAGCAGAGAGCAAAGATGAGGCATCCCACCAAGGATTCATGTCTCAGCCCTCAGGGTCCCCGAGTCAGCCTCATCTTCCCGAACAGAACGGCGTGATGGAGCCAGAGTAGCAGAAGGAGGGCGAAGATGGATGGGGCAGCCGGCAGACCCTAGGTTCCTAAGGTTCCATCTTTACTCTCCAGTAACCCGCCCTGGTCGAAACCCACTCCGTGGTAACTCGATGGTGCGGTCTACAAAGTAGAGGGCAAGTGAGGACACTGGGTAATTATCCGGATTGTTGAGGAGATAACCTCTCTCACCCGACTTAAGCGGGTCACCTAGGCTGCCGCAGCCCTGCCTTGAGCCAGTTCTCCTCCGGTTTCGAAGCGTACTTGTGCTGCTCAGCGCTACCTCCAACCCACTTGAGAGTCATTTGCGCCTGAGCCTGCCTGCCCCTGCCACCCAGGGCCCAGGAATGAGACATCTCTCTAATCCCCACCATGGTGCTCGCATGCAGCGGCGATGCTGGTAAGAACGTCTCTGACTCGTCTGCAGACTCGCAGAGACCAGGTTCGAATGCCTGTCCTGCCGCTGTAACGTGTGTGACTCTGGGCAAGTTCCAGAATCTGGTGTCTCAGTTTCATTTACCAGTAAGAATAGCTTCTTTGTGTGGCCGCTGTGAGAATTAAACAGATACCAGGTGTGTAAAATGCCTGACACGTAGTAAGCGTTCAAGAAATGCCAGTTATGACCTATTAGTCTGGGGAACAAGAAGTCACCATCGAGCTGCGTCTCTAGAGTCCAGGGAACTCAATTTAGCAGAATAATTCTAGCAGCAATGAGCTTTTGAACGAGTGAGAGAGCCTGGCTGGGCAGACCAGCACCGGCCGTTGAAAAAGCCCTGAAGTAGGGGAATCGAGAGCCTGCAGCTCTGCGAAGTCCACGCTCACGGCTTCTCTTGCTTTCCTGTCTGACCCATCTTTCTGTTTATTGGACCTCAGGTGACTCACGTATGATTCCCCGGCCGGGCAACCGAGGCAGAGCTCCATTCTGGTTCTGCAGAATCTGCAGAGGGGCGTGGGCCCTCGGGCCATACAGTTGAGTATGGCTTTGTCGCTTGCGGCCCTTCCCAAGCGTCCTGGCTCCCAGACCTCTGACTTAAAGGGCCCGAGGAATGGGGTTGCCCTGCCCCGCGGTCTCAGGCTCCCCAGCCCTCAGACCCAGGGCTTCATGTTAGTCGGAGCAGAGCGCGGATTATTCGCCCCAGAAGGCAGGCGGCGCCGGGGCTGGCACCGAGCGCGCGGGCGGGACTGCGGAAATCGCGGCTGCCAGGGGCAGGGGGAGCCACAGGATTCTTCCTCGCAGCCGGCCAGAATCAGGGCTGGTACCGCTACTCAGCAAGTGAGGACGCGCTTGGCACTCCAGGAGGGCTGGGCTGCTGGTAATTCTCGATTCAACCCTGGCAGGGGCTAGGACTGCTAGCGTCCTAAAAATAGCCTGCCCCTATATGCCCACCCTTGGTCAGCCTCAGGTTTGTGGGTTCCCCCAAGAAAGGGAGTCTTTGGGGCGCCTGTCAGGCCTCGCGAGACGGGCCTTTGGGCGCCTCCACATGGTGTTACTGAGACTCTCTGGACCGCAGAACGGCCCGGCTCTACCTGGAGGGGGAGCAGCCCTGCTGCTGAGATTATGAGAAAACAGAGTGGAAAATTCACCCTGTTGGAGGGCATGCAATCTCACCCTTTCCACTCTGATTCCACCCTGCAATCCAGGAGACCATTTCCGAGTTCCAGTCACACAGGATCCCGCGGAGTTCTGAGAAGAGACTCCCAAGAGGCCTTGACCCTGACACCAGGATTCGAGGTCTTTCGGGCCCACGCTCAGCTCCACTAATCTGCACCCCACTCCCACCCCGGCAGCGGCGACCCGGAGATCCTGCTCGCCTCTGCGTCCCGGCCTGCGTCCAGCAGAGGCTTCAGTAATCAGGCTCAATTCGCTCCGGGTTGGGTTCTGGCGGCACGAGAGGAAAGGCTGGTCCTCCTCCAGCCGCAGGCGCCTCCGCTTTCGAGCCGCAGCGCTCAGGTGTAGCCCGACTTTTCCAGCTTCCCCGAGTGCCTTGGACGCTCACTGGCTCACCCGCACACCTCGGTACTCCTGAGGCAGACGAGCTCCCCATCTATGCACGCCAGCACGGTTTCCCGGCGGATTGCCCAGCACACTCTCTCATGCCATATACCAGGACATCCTCACGCACTGGTTCAGCGTCCCTTTCCAGCATCCCTTGGCAGCTTTGAGCGCCCAGGGAACCAAAGCCCAAAGCCGTAGCACTGGGATGGGGACCACGAAGAAAGCGGCCGGGGGCGTGGGGGGGTGGGGGTGGGGGTAGGGGGGTGGGGGGTGGGGGGGTGGTGTCGGGGTGGGGGGGGGGGTTGAGTCACGAGCCCAAGTCCTTCTCAGTCTTTCTCCACCTGACATTCAACACAGAAACATTAACATTTCTCCTTTCCGGACCCCGGGCAGCATGCTGGCAAGAGGTGGGCGTTAGGGGATCGTGGAAGCCTCATTCCCTGCTTCCTGACTCCGGCGCCCCCACTCGGCTGGTCCATACTTTTCTCAGGGGCCCAAATGGTGTTTCCTACAAGGACAGGGGTAAAGTGAGGACTGAGTAGCCTGGTGTTCTCTCCCCACATTTCCCTCGCTCTGTTTAACCTTTGCTTGTGTGGTACGCCAGTCACTACCACCTGCTCCCCAGGTGGACCCGCCACCCCATCGTGATGCGCTTCGGGGTGGGGACACCAGGGTCCAAGCCTGACCCCAGTCCTGGCGAGGGCCACTTGGAGCCAGGCTTGGGGTATGGGGAGGAAACTGACCAGGAAGCTTAGCAAGCCCGCGTGCTCCCCTCTGCCCTTACTAAGCCTCGGCTTTTATGCCCTTGAGCAGATGAGTTGGCCAGCTGCCCTCGCAGTCTGGGTTCTACCTTCTTCATTCGGTCTCACCTTCGATGGTTGCGTGGGTATGGGACCTGGGAACAAATGAAATGCGTACGCGGCCACAGAAGCAGAGAAGGAAACTCGCGTTTCCAGTCGCTGAGTCCCTTGGAGTTGCTGGAGCGAAACTCCTGGTTTCTTTGCTGCCGCGGGTGGAGGAAGGCAGAGGGGAGGGATGACAAATCACTGGGAATCCTGTTTGTGGACGCCTAGGGAGGGTTGCATCCACCTGGCTACTTCTGTGCAAAAGTTATGTCCAGTTGATGCGTTCTGGACCCGGCCGCAGCTTTTCCCTGGGTCCACTGGAGTATGGAATGGAGGAGTGGCTTGTAGGGATTTATGCAGTGCGTGAGGAGCCGTTCGGAACTTCTTTATAGAACTTCTTTTCAGAACTTCTATATAGTTTCCCCCATTTAAATAAAGGTTTTCGGCTAGCTTTCTAAGAGGGAAGGCAAAAGGGACGTTGCAACAAGTAGTGCGGGGCTTTATTGGAGTTCACTTTCCGGAATAAAACTGGGGGACAAGCACCCCGCCCCCTACTGGCGAGTGAGAGCTCCCAGCAAACTCTAGAGATCCCACCTGGGCGGATTGGAGAGAAGGGGCCGCAGGTGTGATCCCTGGCCCTCTGCCGCCTCGTGCTAGAATCATTTCTGTCTCTGGAACTCCGTCGCCCTGTGCCGAGGACCTGGAAGACCGGCCTGGCCCCAGCAGGTGCCTGGGCTGGGACTGAATGCTGGCAGAGGCAACAGTATGAGTGTGGATTTTCATGCTTCTGGGGTGAAGCATGATGTATATTTGTATTTGTGTGTGTGAGCGCACGTATTTGGAAGGGGCTCATTTGTGTATGTATCTCTGGTATATTTGTGCAGGAAAGTGTTATGTTTCGCTTGAGGACATGTGTTAGTGTGTCTGTGAAAGTAGTTTGAGGGTCTGTGTGTGTTTGCCTCTCCGCGTGTACGTGTGCATGTGAATCTATGGGTGAAAGAGTCTGTATGTTTCCCTGTGTGGCCACTATGTGTGAGGCGGTTGCCATCCACAATGCCTAACACATAACCGGCTCTCAATCCCAGTGAATCCAATTAGAAATGGTATGTTCCTCTCCTTGTGGAAGTGGGTACACAGCCTGTTTGCTTGTGAGTGTGTATGGAAAATAGAGGGCAGGTAGGCATGAGGCGGGCTACTGCATTTCCCCCTTCCCAGAAGTACGCCCGGGCCTGTCGGCTGGGCTTGGTTGACTCAAGGTAGCTTCCTGCCTCGTTTGAGCTTCTCCAGACCCTCGGGCAGTAGCGGGCTCTTCCCCCGGACAGTTAGTGGAGATGGGGCGGCTGGGCCCTACTGGCACAGACCAAGTCCGGGAGGAGCAGGCGAAACAGTCTTAGCCGGCTGGCGATGCATTCCCTGGATTTCCAGGCAGGCACAGTGTGAAAGCCGAGGCACAGCCACCGCGGCAAGTTAGCCGTCCAAGCTGCCCGCGTCTGCAAGGGTCTCAACTGGGAAGAAATCCTTGATACTTAGAAAGTCCGAGCCAAAGGGTCTTCAGTGAGCGCTGATTTCACCAAAAGAGGAAAGTCCCCAGAGTCCCCGCACTTGAGATCATCTGGCTGCAAGGGCGCCTAATCCCTTCCAGTCCGGGACCGGCAAGTTTGGTCCTAAATATCCTAATCGCGGAGGTGGGACGTGTTCTGTACCTACAGCGACCGCGACCTGAAAAGCCTTGACTTCCTCCTCTAGGAGTCCCTCCTGCTTCGCCTAGACCGGCTAGATGTGTGGCTTAATAGGATGGGGGCTTGGTTCCCAAGAGGGGAGGGGTCGCTGCAGGTTATTTTACAGCCACAGAAGCACCGGCGTACGACGCACGGAGGTGCCTCCTGGGTTTGACCAACCAGCCCCCTGGCACCCGCTTGCTCCAATTTAGAACACGCGCGGGCGCAGCCAGTCTCCCTGAATCTCGTCTGACTTTCCTCCTCCCCACACCTTCATCTCCACTCCAAACCGACAGATTTCTGAGCTTGGAGACCTTTGCTCCACCGCCACACACACACAAGACCCGGGCTTCAAGGCTGGATCAGCGGCTGCCCTTGGGGCCGCTGAATCTGTCCGGTGGGTCGCGCCTGGTTCTGGGGACTGCTACCACCACAAAGGAGTCTACCCCTTCAGGAAACCTCCACAGCCCGATTTGTTCCCCAGCTTCGTTATCTCCCAACACAGGTAGTACCCATGCTCTGTTCAGGCCTCCCATTTCCTACTGGAATCCCCGAGGTGAAGAAAGAGGCGTGAGGGTACGGCTACACTGGTAGGGGGAGAGGAGTCCCCAAGAGGAGCAGGCCACCTCCTCTCTGCTTCTGTAGGGAGCTTCCCGGACAGGAAGAGGGACAGCGGGATTTGGGGGAAGAGGTCTCCGAGTTTTCAGTCCCTTCCCTCTGTGACTGATACAGTTGTGTATGTGGGAAGGCGTCTCCAGGTTTTGGGGCCCGCGGGGCATCGCAGCCCAGAACGGTCCAACCGGGTGTCGAGTCCCTGTAGGGAAATCAGACACTGTTGCACTCACGGCTTGCGGGCCTTGTGGTATATATCCATATATATATTTATGATTTCTAATTTTATTATAAAATAAAAGCAGAAATATTTCCCAAAGAACATTCACATGAGGGCATAACAGGGAGAGGGCAAGTCCAAGGCTCGGGAGGCACGCTCTGCCTGGAGCTCTGAGGCCGCAGTCCCGGGAGGAAGGGGCAGGGGCAGGGCCTCACAGAGAGAGAGGGGGAGAGAGAGAGAGAGAGAGAGAGAGAGAGAGAGAGGCCAGTGGCAGGGGGCATTCAGGGCCTTTGCACGGCAGCCCTTTCTCTTTCACTTAAGTTTCTTGGGGCAAAGCTGACACCAGCAGCCCCAATGACCCCTGGAGATGGGCCTCTGGAGAAGGCCTGGTTTCAAACGCCCTGTCTTTCCTTTGCTTTTCTTCCTCCCACTCCCCACGCCAGGAAAATGAGGGATGGGGGCGGGGGGAGGCAAACCGAAGGCCAGGCTGGAGTAATAAGACTGAGAGGCACAGACCGAGGGGCTAAGAGTGCAGGAGGGTGGCGAAGAGCAGAGACGGAAAAACAGAAACCTAGTGAGAGATGACAAGCCAGAAGTACAGAAGGACACAGAGAGACTAAAGGGGGAAAGGAAGAAGGGGAGGGAGTTGGAGAGAAGAGAAGGAAGAGGAAGAAAGAGCAAGGAAGGCAAGGGAAGGGAAGAGAGAATAGAAAAGAGAAACCAAGAGCAGACAGGGAGAGCGTGTATGAGAATGGTGTATAATTTATTCCCTTCCCTGGTTTATTACCCGGTCCCAGTCCTCCAAAGGATCTCAAAAGCAACTTGTTGAAAATAAATCCCGAACGAAGACCAAAGCAGACAGCCATCCGCCCTACCGGGGCCGGCGGTTCTGCCCCTCAGCGTGCGGGTGTTTCAGTACCTGGTGGGGCCGCCGGCGCAGGGCGCCCTCCGCACACCGTCTCTCTGAAGTTCCCAGCGCCAAGCCGGGAAGGCCAGTGCTTCGAGGCAGGCGGGGCTCTAGGAGCCCAGGTCCACGAGGTTGGCCGACATGGGGTTGAGGATGGAGTCCTGCAGGCCGTGGTGGTGCTGCAGCGGGTCCGCGCCTCCTCCGCCCGGCACCGGCACCGCCACCGGCACCGCGCTGGGGCCCGGAGGGTGACCCAGGCTGTGCAGGGACGGCAGCCCGGGTGGCGGCGGCGGGCTGAGCAGCAGCGCGGGGCTTGACGACGAATGGTCTGGCGTCCCCGACGGCGTCTTCTCGTCCTCCGAGCTGCCTAGCACCGACTTGCCGCTGCCGTTCAGCGACGCCGCCAGCGGGTTGTGGCTGTTGGAGTTGGAGTTCTCGCTGTTCTCTCTGCAAGTGCAGGAGCAAAGCAGCGGGTCAGTGGGGGTACAGAGGCCGCTCAGTGCCGCGACACCCGGAGCCGGAGCCTGCCGCCCGCCTTGGAGCGAGGGCCACCGCGCGCCGCCTGTGGGTGTTCGGTTTCTACCATTTTTTTCGGCCTGGTCTGGGGCTCTCGCTCTTTCTGCCAGTTCTCTCAGTCTCTCAACACCGATTTCCCTTCTCCTTTTCCCTGTATGATCTCTATCTCCCCACCTCTCATGCTCTCAATCTCATGAAAATCTTTCTTTCTCTCTGTAGGTTGTCCCTCTCCACCTCACTGAGTTGCTAACATTTCTTTCCCAGAGCTGCCCGGCAGTGGAACAAGGCTCCCTGGAGTTGGGTAGGTGGCAGGGACAGGGAGAAAGAGAAAATGAATGCCTCGCTCTTCAGATCACTCTTAGCTCCTCAAGCCAAGGTTTGCTGGATAGAAGTAGGGCCAGAAGAGTAAGGGTCCCTAGGTACTAGGCAGCGAGCCCCACTTGAAGTTGAAGATCTCAGAAGTCTGCATCTCCTTTTGCTTTTCTCTGCTTGAGGGAAATCCCTGACTGGGGAACAGGTTCCTGGAGCTAAGGGTCCTTTCTTTCTAGCTCCAAACTGGCAGGCTTGGTGAGGGCTCTCCTTGCTGGGTGTAGGGACAAGGCCCTAAGGATATAGGACTCCGTTTTCCCTGGTGGCATAGTGGAAACTTCAGCTGGGGGACTGGAAGCTAGGGGCTTGAAGAGCAGCTCCTAGGAGAATGGAAAGTGGAGAACAGAGGGGGCTGCTAATCATGGCCTAGACTTTCTTGTCATACCAGAAACGGAGGGACTCTGCAGCCCTCACCTGGGGCCTGACCTGAGAACCTAGTTCTTCTGCAGTCTGGATGCATGCCAGTCTGGGTGGAGGGGGACCCCAGCAGGGAGAACCCACCTCCTGCACTGCCTTTGAATGACAGCCCTGCCCAGATTTTGAGATTTGAAATTTTGGGTAGATTCTCTCTTCTCTGGCTTTCAAAGGCCTTTTCTTCCTGTTTTCCTGGAAGGAAACTTCCCATAGGGCTGGAAACTGAGACCTTACAACTGTGGATACCCCAACATCATAGTCTCAGAGACAAGGGTCACCTGAAGCTTCGGTGCTCCACCTCCAGGGATCTGGTTCCACTAGACAGTACCCCCACCCTACTAATCATGCAAACTCTGGGCTGCACACACTCTATTGCACTCCGGCTGGTCTCTGTTCTCACAATCAGTTTCTCTATTTCTCCCTCTAGATTTGGGGTTCTGAGAGACAGCAGAGCTGGCAGCCACAAGGGCCTAATGGGCAACCATTAGATTAATTCAGGAAGTCCTGAGAACTGGAGCACAAGCGACTCCCAGCTTTTCTGAGGTCCTCCGCTCACTCCAGACTTACCGGACCTACCTACTAAATAGGGTAGGGACTGAAGAGAGAGGCGTGAAGGGCCTGACAGGCCAGGGAAGAGTGACTGTATCCAACAAAGCAAAAAAAGGGGCATGTGTTTCTCTTCTCTCCCAGAGCTGACAATTCCTCCCCTAGCCTTTTGCCACCTGGTCCTTTGTATGCGGGATAAAAGACTCGCTATCAACTCCTACGTCCAGACAAGGAAAATTCTTGCCCAGGTCCCTCCACATCCAGGTCATACCAGGGAAATGCCAATCCCACTGCTGATTTCTAGTCACACTTTGGCAGAGGGCTCAGTAAGGCCTATATCGAAAGTGCGAGGAAGTGCTGGTGAATTCGCACAGGCAGCTTGAAATCTGCAACGCCAACAGTCCTGAGCAAAACCCCTCTGTCCTTCGGAGACTATTAGGCCCTGCCGGGTGTGCTCCCCTTGCAGGGGATCCAGGCTCTCTGTCTTGCCTTCGCTCGGAAGCTCGCTGCTTCTCCGCTTTTGTCCACAAGCGACCAGGGAGTGAGTTGACAACTTCCCCGATTGCTTTGCCCGCTTTAGACAAATCCTTGCCCTCCTGTCCTCCCGCAAGACATGAGCGCCGTCCGGGGCAGACCAAGATGCGATTGGGCGGTGGCTGGGACCAGAGACCCAGTTTAGGCCTCTGTTGGGGTTAGGCCGACGCCCTGAGACCCCCTCCCTCGAGCCCAGGAGTGAGGGAAACTGGCGCCGGAGCTCTACTTACTCGTACCTTTCCTTGGCCTCGGCTGCCCGGTCACGCTGCCGCCGGTTCTTGAACCAATTGCTGACCTGCGTTGTGGTGAGGCCCGTGGCCTCTGCCAGCTCGCGTTTCTCGCGGGGTGAGGGATAGGGGTTGTGTGCGTACCACTCGCGCAGCACACTGCGGCTCTTTTCCTTGAAGCAGTAGCTGGTCTCCTCGCCGTCCCAGATGGAGCGCGGCAGCGGAAACTTGCGGCGCACGCGGTACTTGCCCACCGCGCCCAGGGGTCGGCCGCGCAGCTTCTCCGCTTCGATGTAATGCGCCTTGAGCCACAGTTGCTGCAGCTTGGCGTGGTTGTGCGGCGAGAACTGGTGGCTCTCCAGGATCTTGTAGAGCTCGCGGAAGTTGCCGCGGTGGAAGGCCACCACCGCCTTGGCCTTGAGCACGCTTTCATTCTTGTGGAGATGCTCGCAGGCAGGCAGCGACCACAAGAAGCGGCCCAGCCGCTCGATGTTGCCGCCCTGTTGCAGCACCTCGCAGACGCAAGCCACTTGCTCCTGCGTGAAGCCGAAGGTGGGCAGCATGGACATGGTGCCGGCTGAGCCCCAGCCCGCCCGCCGGCGCGCGCGCGCGCCCTCACCGCTCTGGGCTGTCCGGCATGGGCGCCTCCCCGCCGGGCGGTCCCGGCCGAGAGGCGGGCGGGGCAGGCCCCCTGGTCCGGCGCCGGCTCACGGCGAACTCCGAGTCACTGCAGTACGTCCCCGCGGCGGTTGCGGCTCCCGCGCCCGTCCGCGCCACCGCCGCCCGCACGCCTCGCCTTCGCCCTCGTCCAAGCCCGGGGGCCGCCCCGGGCGCCGCTCGGCATGCTCCGCGCCCGCCCGCCCGCCCGCCGCTCCCTTGCTCGCTTCTTGCTCGCTCTCCCTCCGGTCTAGCTCGATCGCTGCTTTTTTAATAATATTATTCTAAGCGGGCATGAGGCGCAGCGGCCCGCGCCCTGATTGGTCTGGTTATCTGACCCGGGGCTTGCCCGCGCCAGACAATAGCCGGAGTCAAATTATTCGCCATGGAGACGCTGTCAGTCACTGGTAACCCGAGCCCCGGCGGGCCGGGCGGCTCCCCCCCGCCGGCTCCGCTGACAGATCGCCCCGCTCTGCGCTAAGCGGAGGGCGGCCTGAGACGGGAGCCGGAGGCGCTCCAAGAGCCTGGGAGGCGCTGAGGGCCGGGCAGGGGCCCGCGGCGGCGGTGATTGACGGGGCGGACGCCCAAAGAGCAAGGGAGGAGACGGACTTTGGAGTGGGGCGGAGTGGAGACGCGGGGAGAAGAAAAGGGGAGGACCGAGGTAGGGAGGGAAGAGGAGAGAAGGGAAGGCGGAGGACTGTTTAAGGGGGTGCCGGGAAGAAGGGGAGAGAAGGGTGGAGGGAACCTCGAGGGGGAAGAACTTTGGGAAGCTTTTCTCAAGGCCCTGCTGGGCGCCTCCGCCCCGAGGATCGCCACGCCCCTCCCGGGGCCCCTGTTTTCAGGGGGTAGATTCTACCCGGGAACCCGCCAGTGGGATGGTAGAGTTTGGACGTGCTCGGACGCCCCTCAAAAGATTTGGCTTTTCCTGCTGACCGCGCCCCACCCCCATCTTAAGAACTGCGGACCAGTGCGGTCCTCGAGGAAAAGGGGGAGGGAGTAGGGGAGAGACGTGGGGGAATATTTGGCAGTGGCTGCAGGCGGATGCCTGAGAATCTACTTCTTGGAGGATCCCGCCTTTCCTCCCTCTCCTAACCCGGCCGGCTGCCCTACTGCCGGTACCGCCCCGGCTCGGCGCTCTCTCTTCTCACCGGGCGGCGACTCAGACTTAACCCCACGGGTCCCACCGGTCCCGCGGCCAGAGAAGCGCCCAGCACTTCCGTGTGGCCTCTACGGAAGTTGACTCCGGTCGGCTGCGCCCGCAGTCTACCCTCGGGGAGGCGAGGGCTGGGAGACTAGGACGGCGTTGGCGTTTCTCCGGTGGGTGGTCGGGGAGGACCGAAAGGAGGCAAGACACCGCCCTCCACCCCCCGCCCCCTTCAGCCTCTCAGCTCTGAGTCGGCTCCGGTCACTTCCAGCATGGGAACCGGGTCGCTGAGCTCCGGAATGAAGGGCTTAAAAAGGGGGTCCTGGTTTTTCTTCTTTGTCAGGGCGATGTGAAAACACGTGTTGCTGGTTCTCTGGGACAGGGTCAGGCAAAGGAGGTGAGAGAGTTGGGGGGGTACTGCTAATGTTTCTACGGTTTTGAAAAGCAAGGGGCTGAGTTCCTTCCCCGACTGGTCCTTTCCACTTCGTTTCCCCTTTGGCTCTGAGCTGTTTCAGGCCAGAGCGGATCTGGCTTCCCGTGCCAGGACCCAAGCCAACACAGAGCCTGGGCTCTGCCCTCGGCTTAGTCTGTGGAACCTGTGTCTAGGCAACAGTTCTTTGTTCCCACCCCTTTAAGCTTTCTGAGGAGTTTGTGCTAGGAGAACCAGAATGGGAATCCAGAGCCCTGGGTTCAAGTTTTGGCTTTGCTTGGTGTCTATGAGCAAGGCTCCTATTCCTCTAAGTCTGTTTTTGTTTGTTTGTTTTTGCAAGAGTTCCCCGCCCCCCTCCCCTCCAGCTTTCTAGAAGTCTTCTAGGGGGAGGGATTTGCATGCGTGAAGAGTGGAACCCTGGGACTTTGCCTAAGACTTTTGTTTCCGGGGGCCTGTCCTAGTGTGTTGAGCCCACAGGGCTCAAAGTATGTTCCAAGCTAGTGCCAGGGACAGCTCCTTGCAGAAATCCAGGTGGCATCTTTAGGGTCTGCGTCTGTGGGCTGGGAGGAGCCCTGCTATGTCCAGGCTACTTTTTCCACAGTTCTGTGTGCTGCTGAACAGGGTTTTGCCCCAGAATTGGGCTTCCAGGACTTGGACACATGGGGAATAATTTATTTGCCCCTGACTACACTGAGGTTCAGAGCCCACCTTGCTGAACCCCCAAAAAGGGGCAACCTACTCTTTTCAAGACCTCTACTTTAGCCACATAGTTAACAGCTGGCAGGTTGGTATCAGCTCTGGTCATGGCGATTTTACATCCTGGCAAAATCAGACAACAAGGGCTGAGGGGGAGCACCCTTGTCTGGTGTAGGTGAGAGGGACTGGGCAGTTACTTCCTGGTGTGAAACTTTGGACCACTTTGTGGTCTGCTCCACTTCATTCTCTCCTACAATTAGATGAGGCCTGCATGATCTTTCAGGTCCTTGCTGGTTCTGGGCTGGGTGAGTCTAAGAATATTAACCTTGAAAAAGTAGGTAATCTTTGCAACTTCAACCACAGCTTCCACCATTAATATGCCTCCCTGGACCCTTGGAGTTTCAGGATTAAATTTCCACCAGGTCTGGGTCCTGCTCAAATTCAGCTAAGGCTGATTTTCTGTAACTTTTCTGGAGCTTCAGACTCACTGTCCTTTCTAGCGTTGCCCTTTTTGCGACCCCCCCAGGTGCTAAGCCCAAGAGTCAGCCCTGCCAGGAGAACAGATGTGGGACCTGCCTCCTTAGATAATATAGTGTATGCTATATGAAAAGTCATAACAGAGCAAGCACAGAAAACCTGTAACCCCGTTTGCCCAATGTATGGGTGTGTGTCCATATGTCACTAGTTTTCCCCTCCCCCCATATTTGTAGGAAACCAACCGGTTCTAGCAGGTCTGGGCTAGAACCTCTTGCCAGCTGTGGCAGCTGAGTGCCTGCTAACCTGTGAAGGTTACAAGCTCAGCTAGGGTCTTTTCACTCCTCAGCCCCCTCCCTAACTAACTCTTCCCTGACAGTCTTTGTCCCAGGACAGAGGACTTGGGAGATGACTGGGTGAGGATTTGATAGATACCAGCCTGACCATCCCTGAGGCAATCTCAGCCCCTCGTTGCGGTGTTCAGAGCAGCTGCTGGAGAGGCCTGCAGGCACTGAGAGCCTAGGACTTACCCCACCCCTATCCCCGGGAATCCCGTACTCCTTCCTCCCCTAAGGCATAATTGAGAGGCCTGCATGTACTGTTTCATCCAGCACAAATAGAAGCTCCATGGCTGGGGAGGAGAAAACTTTTGTAGACCTGTGGAAATCTGGGCTTCATTGAAATGTTTCCTTTCACCTCCAAGGTGTGTTGGAAGGTCCCTGGGATGGGACTTTTTAGAAGGCAGCAGTAGGGATGGATGGGTATGATCCAATGAGTTCACGCTGTCAGAATGCCTTTACCCCCTACTCTTGTCAGGGACTGTCTGGGGCCTTTGTGTCTGGAACTGGGCGGGAAGCTGTCCGGAGCAGGGCTGGAGGGCTCTCACAGATGGCACCCATTGCCCTCCCCAGAGCCGGCACATCGCCCCTCGCCCCTCGGGGGGACTTCTGGAGAACGAGGGAAAGCAGCCGCACCAGCCTCTCAAGGGCTTCCCTGATTTTGGGTAAGAAGAGGTGACCTAAGAGGTGACCTAAGGCTAACGAGTTCCTTACCGGCTATTGCCAACGACTTTAGAGAAGGGAGAGGGGGTTCAGTGCCAAACCAGAGGACCAGAAGCTTTTTCTTTCTTTCTTTCTTTTTTTTTACTTTAAATCTTTATTTTTTCCAGCCTATAAAGACTGCAGAAATCCCCTACGCAGACTCAGGCCCTGGCACTGCCCGTCTCAGGCCCTTCCTGCAGCTCCACACTCAGGACTCCAGAGCTCTGGGGCGTCTTGCGCGGGTGGACTGGACGTGGTCCCGGAGCCCTCTCTTCCCGCGTGGGCCTCAGCGGCGCGTTTCGTTGAAAGCGGGCAAGGAGCTCAGGGCGGGTGTGTGCTGAGGCTCCGGTCGCCTTCCTACTGCCCCCACCTCGCCTGCCCTCGCACCCGCGGGTTCTGTTGCTGCTGTGCGGACACATTGGGGGTATTTGCAAACCCCCGTACCCCACGGTTTTCTGTGTTGTCCAAAGTTTGAGGCCCGTCAAGGCGCGGGAATTCCGCTCACACCAATTCTCCGTTTCAGACAATGGTCCCGCGGCGCCCCGAGCCCGGGCGAGGTTGCAGGGCACTGGGCTCCGGGTGGCCGCCCTCCTGAAACGGCGAGAAACGAGGCGTCGCCCGCGCGGCACGTGGCTGGCATGGTCACAGGCCCCCAAGATCTGGGGCAGGGTGGTCCCCCTGGAGCCACCACTGTCCCTCCGTCCCTCGGGCCTTTTGCTTCGGACCCACGCAGCGGCCTGGAGGGCCCTCACAAGAAAACGGTTTGGAGGCCGCGGGCTCACGGGGGATCTTGTTCAAACGAAAAGAGAGCTCCAGGCCCATTTGGAGCCCGGCACATCGGCCAGAAGCGGCGCCAGGATCGAGCGGGACTTGGGGCGGGTGCCCAGGCCCCGGGCGATGCCCGCCTTCCTGCGACGCCCGGCCCGACTTGCGGCCGTTCGTCCCCGCCCGCGGTCAGGGCTCAGTCCTGGAGTCCCTTCCTCCCCGCGCCGCGCTCCCTCCCCGGCGGGCAGGGGACGCCGGGCTCCTTCATCTAGGGTGGAATGGGGAACGCGAGCGCGGCGGGCCAAGCATCTGAGTGGGGGCCAGGCTGTCGGCTTTGGGTTCTAAAAGACAAATTCTGTCTGTGTGAGTTCATTGGAGAACACCCATTCACGCCTGCTGCGGCCTTCCAGAAAATCCGCCGCCGGATTTTTTCCGCGGGGCGATACGGGGCCTGTGGGTCCCTTATCTGCCTGGAGCCGGGTCTGTGTGGGAGCGCCCCCACGCGGCAGGTTTCAGAGTCCGGGTCGGTGGGTCGCTTCAGTTTCCCCCAGGCTTCCAGCGGAGGAGGGAGAGGGCGACCCGCGGGCCCACTTGTTCCTCCCTTCTCACCCCCCAACCCCGCACTAACCGGCCTTATGTGCTGGAAGAGGAGGCACCAGAATTGGGGCGCATCGGTGAAGCGCGCTCCCTCGGAGACAGACACACAAGCCCGCAGGCGCGTTAGATGGCTAGGGTCTGATCACACCATCTTTGGGGGACAGACGCCGGCTTTTTACTCTCGCATGTTCCCTTGGGAGAGTCTGGATCTGCTTTGCCTACATTGGGTGCCCAGGAAATGTTTGAATGGATGCCTGAATGACCAGTGGGATTTGACTGACAGAAACAACTGGGAAGTACCAGGCCCAGAGGAGAGAGGTCCATTTCCTCCTCCTGCCTCCTGTTCTTCCCTCCCAGCCCCCATCTTGCCCTCCTCTTCTTTGTAGGGGAAGTCTCAGAGTTGTGATGGCTTCCTCCAACCAGAAGTGCTGGGTGCTGGAGTCTCCATAGAGCTATTAGCTACAGACTGAATGCTTTGCTCTTAGAAACTCCAGGTTTAACTGCCTGTAGCATTACCAGGTTCCCTTAGGTCAGGTCGAAGGAAAGAAAGTTTTCTAAGTAGAGTTATTCTAATTTTTCTGGGCTGCTGTTTTTAGTTGCATTTCCTTAGTTACTTTACAAAAATCCTCTGTAGGCAACGGGTAGATCAGATTTCCTGTAAGAAGTGACTTTTTTTTTCTTCTTTCCATTACCTGTGAGAAATTCTATCCGGGAGTAGGGATTCCTGGCTTGGCACTTCTCTCTCCTGCAGTATCTATTTTTATTACCATTAATTACAATGCATCAGTCCCACTCATCAGTGATACCCCCTCCCTCTGGCTGATGACTGTTCTTGGCTCTCTGGATTTAGGTAGCGCCTGGGCAAAAGGGCACTCCCACCCAGACACTGAAGGCAGCCACATAGGAGTTTCCACCAAGTTCTGCATTTGTAAAGGGAACCTGGAAAAAGCCCGAGTTGTTCTTAACTCAGAAATCCAATACTTTATTTTGTTGCTTCTATGAATTAAGGTTAAAATTCATGGGCTGTTTCTTATAGAAGAATGTGTGCTAATTAATTTATGCACAGCACTGTGAGAACGTTTTAATCAAGTAGGTAGAAACAAGATACAGCTCTGCTGGGGAGGGCACATAGCTCAGGGAAACCTGGACATGAGGCTGCTGCAGAGGGACCAGGTCAATGTCAGCCTCAAATAAATAGCCTCTGGCAGTACTGTGGCATCCTGCTTTGTGATGGCAGGTATGGTTGGCCCTCTGGCAAGTATCATCTTTGTTCCAACCACTGTAATATAGTTGCACTGTTAGTAAATGCTCGCATAAGGGGAAGGTAGAGTAAGCAGGGCAGAGGACGTAGGCTTTCGCGTCAGACGGCCTGGGTTCTTGGTCCAGACCCACCACTTTAGTAAGTCACTGAATCTTGGAGCTTGTTTTGCTCGTTTGTATACTGAGGATAATACGCATTGGCACAGTGCTTGGCACACAATAAGCATGCAACAATTGCTTGTTGCATTGAATACATTTGCATTGGGGATTAGAGATAGTTTATGAAACGTCTGATTCACGATAGATGTCCAATAACTGAGGCTATCATTGTCATCAGGATGTGATGGGGTAGTGTGTTTACATAATTGCATACAATTAGTGTTATTTCAGAAAGCACCTGACTTAAGTGTCAAAAGGCAGATTTAGTTTCCAGGTGACAAATATCAAGCTTCTGTTGTATGCTGAGACCTGGGGTAGGCACTGTGGGAAACGTTCAAATCTGTGATTGGAGGTTCTGGAGCAGTTGGAAAGACAGGAACGCCTACACATGAGACTACCTTGGTCTCTGCAGTTCACCATGCACAGCAGCCTTGTGGGCATTGGAGTCAGGCTATCTGGGTGAAATCCGGCCTCTGCCACTTAGTAACAGTGTGACCAAGGGCAAGCTACATAAACTTACGGAGTCAGTTTTCCAGTGTAAGGAGAATAAAAAGCTGGCGTAATAAACATCTTGCATCCACGGTTTTGGGAAGAGGAAATGAGCTAATGTATGTGAAAAAGCTAATGTATGTTCATCTCCCTGTTTGGAGATAAACAGGAGAACTTTAGCAGCCATAATATTTTGTCTTATCTTACGGTGTTTTAAGTGAAATGTTTTGTAACCTCAGCAAGACTTTAATTTCTTTTAGGGTCTTTGTTCAAAGGGTATATAGAGGAAAACACACACACCCACACAGAGAAACAAACAGGAATGTACATGCACCCACATGTAAATAATTTTGTATATATAGGCAAATATATGTCCCCACGTATACACATGTGGACATACACAAATACATATGTATGTATATCGTAGGAAATTATGGATACACCCATTCATATTCACATGAAGAAATCATTCCTGAAATCATGGGGACCATTTCACCCTCAATGTACCATATACCTCTGTGTCACTTCCAAACCAGTACTCTCTGTGAGAGTTTAGTCACAATTTAAGGGTTTTTGTGGAAGGAGATTTAGGTGGTAAGAGGGGTAGAAGTTGAAGCTATAAAATGTAAATAGCTTCATTTACTGAGTTTTCCCCCTTCTGAATAGCAAGCGTTCTTAATTGGAAAAATTTGTATGCTCAATGCGTTCCAAACTTTGTGGCTACTTGGCACGTGGCTGGGGATGGGACCGTTCTTAAAGAATCTGTAGTTTCTACTAGTTTTTTTTTTTCTTTCTTTCTAGGTCATATCTAATCTGAGAACTTTCTGGAAGGTCAAATGTTACCCACATCAATACTGACAATACTCACCAGCAATTCAATTCAATCTCATTCCATTCCAGTCAATGAAACAAATATACTTATTTTCCTGAAGGATTCGTCTAAGGAATATTTAAAGTGCTTCTCCTCTATGTCCAACTCTGCACTAGACTCTGTTAAGGGAAGAAAAGAAGAAGACACTATCCTGCCCTCTAGAAGTTTACAGACTGGTTGGGTAACAGAACCAACCTGTGTGAAGCAGAAGAAAATAAGACCACACACCACTACTTATCACCATGACTGGGGCACAGAGGTGGAGAACTATTGTGTGCCTGGGTGTGCAAGGAAGGATTCTTGGAAAAGGTGGTCTTGATCTGGGCTTTGAACAACAGGGAGAATTAGGATAGAGGGAAAGGCATGAGTGGGACTACCTGAAGTCCAGATGAGGGCAGGGCTGAGTGCTGCTTTCCTGACCTAACTTAGTTACACCTGGGACGGCCACCTAGCGTTTGTGTTCATCTCCTGTCCTCTTCCAGCTCTCCAAAGCGAATGAGATTTCTGGGAACAGTAAAAATATATACAAATATACAGAATCCACCAATGCACATTTATTCTGGCCCTCTCAGGTGATAGACAGCCTTGGATGGCAAATGCAATCTTGTTGCAGAGAAAGGGCTGGTGCTCACAGTGTAGTCTGAGAACCATGCTAGATGGGGTGAAGCTTGTCATGCGGGGTGTCATGCAGGGTGTCAGCTCCCGCTCCCCGCACAAGAACACAGGATATGGTGAGGCCATAAAGGAACACCAGCGGAGCCATAGATAGGGGAGTCACAGCGCTATATTCTTACTGGTGGCTGGGTTGGAGACACAGGAAGCAGGAGCCACAGGATCCGCAACCTGCCATCCGCTCTCTGCCAACCGACCCCACTTGCTAACTGCAATCCGTGCTTGCTAGCTTAGTCACGGCAGTTTTATCAGTGGCTAATGGCTAACTGGTAACAGCTGATGGCCAATTAGTCACAGCTGATGGCCATCTACTACCCCAGCCAGCACCTTTCCACGTGAGGCGGAGAGCCTGGAAACTGCTCTCTGGGACTCTGTCCCCACAAAGCTAATCTGAAAAGCAGTGGTTCTTAACTTTGAGGGTGAGAGACCCAACTGGAAATATGAGGGAAGTTCTCTCCCCTGGAAAAATGAGCTGATATTAGCACACACAAAAGGTGGCATTCCATTGCAGGGATTCACAGACCCCGCCCCTCAGCCTGAGCTCATCCCTGGATCTATGGTGTGCACAGGTGCAGCTGGAAGGGTTGCTGGGGCACTGCCAAACACTGGAGGCCTCCTGCTTCCTGAGAATCTCTAGCACCCCTTTGGGGTCAAGGACAGGGCTTTCATCTCCCTTCACAGCCACCAGTGTGACAAGCACAGGCGTGGTTAGAAGAATCTTTGTGCTCACCCATAGCACCAGGGGTCTCCTTTCTCATCAAGGGCAGGTACCATTTTTACCCGTTAGTCAACTCGGTCAGTTTTCTCAGACACCAAATGTTTTCCATTCCCTATAACTGTTCAAAATTAACTGGATTGAATAATTTCTCTCTTGCAGCTCTTGCCCATCCTTGAACATGGAAATGGCCCAGCACCCAGCATGGTGTCTTGTCCCAGCAGAAGCTCAAAAAAAGGCTTTTGTTAATTTATAAATAATAGCTTTTTAAAAAGTGAATGCTTACAATGTGCAGACACTGAGGAAGGGGCTTTAGAAGCAAGGATTTCATGGACTCCTCTGCCAAGTCTATGAGGTGGATACTATTATTTGGTCCATTTTACAGAAGGTAAAGTGGGTACTCCTAGTGCACAGAGGTTAAATTAGTGAAGTGGGAGAGGAGGGAATTAACCCAAAATCTCCCTGCAGAATCTGGCATGTATCCACTACCCTATATCGCTACTCTGAGCAATATAACCTGTCAACTAATGTTGAATACACTGACCATGATTTGGCAGGAGCAAAAGAAAGAAAGAGGACCGGAAGACCTGCCTAAATGCCAGGCAGGCTAATCGATGCCCGCACGACTGAGCTGCTGCAAGGCCAGGGACCTCTGCCCCTCCTCCAGGCAGGTCCTGGGGCAACCCGATCTGGGATGCAAGGACAAGCCAGTGCAACAACACCTTACTGGTGTTTTATTTCAGCGATGGCCCAGGCAGGAGGGAAACTGCCTCATTGAAAGAATTGGCTCTTTCTGGAATGGACATTCATTTCCGACTGCCCCCTCCCACGTCTCCAGAGCTGGCTGGTGTCAGAAGGAGGATATTTTCATAAGGATGAACTGTTCTTGAACGTTTCCTGCCACTGCACAGGTCTCCCTTCAGCAGTCACAGGGCCTGTTATCTAACACCTCCCTCCGCTTCCAAACATATTCAAATGAAAATAAAGCCCCTCTATGAAGAGCCCCGTGCTTTCGCTTTCATGAATGAGCCGGTCTGAGCTGGTCGCAGGCGCGTGCATAGTGTGCTATCCACTCTCCTCTCTAGTGAGAGGGCTGAGAAGTATTTGGTTCAATTCAGTGCACATTTTCTTGAGTGTCTGGAAGTGTGCTGGGCGCTAAGTTTGGGGTAGGAGGATGTCAGGCTTTGGCCTAAGATCCTACCATTAAGTAGCTAGTCGCTGTGTGAAAATGCTTCGTTAGCATTGCAGCGGACAGCATTCAAGGTGTCTGTGAACTTGGATGGGAAAAAAAATAGCATCTTTATTTTCACTATCCTCTATCTGAAGTTTAGCAGCTTCATCAAGAATGTAGGCCTCGACCATAGCAATACTGGGCAATACCTACGGCAGAAACCACAGATATTGTCACATCACACGAGAGTTGATGCGGACCTCTTGAAATACGGAGGCTCATCACTACATTTGAAATGATGGTACTTATTAGACTGACTGCTAGATCTCACAACTTACAATGTTAATAAAGAAGCACATATGTTACTATATCACTTTTAAAAACTATTTTTATAACTTGATTTCAACATAATTGTGTTGTTTTGCAATCATGGATATTTTATTTTATGCGTTAGAAAATATTAATCTGAGAAGGGGTGAGTAGGATTCACCAGATGCCAAAGGCACAAAAATTGGCTGAAGACCCCTGTGAAATCGGTGTGTATTTAGGGGTTTTTCCTTCAGTTCAGGGTTGCACCTGTTTTGAAGAAGGATTAATTCTTCATCTTTCACCTGCTCAGAGAGGCCCTGGCCAAACATCAGGGAGAAAGAGGAGCAACCTGGAGAACCCTAAGAGGTTTTGATCTGTTTAGGCCTCAGTTTTCCCATCTATAAAATGGGGTGGCCAAGCCCATCAACAGGAGGTGCTCTTTCCCCATTCCTGACTGGATAGATTGGCAGAGCGGTTTAGGCTTCAGGTGCCAGGATTTGACACGGCTGGGTGCTGAGCCTGGCTTGGTGGCTTCACAAAGTCAGCTGGACCCTCTCTGCTTCCTGCATTCCAGGATGAAACAACCCTTTTCATTTGGGATCCAAGATGCGGGGTCACTGGCCAGCTCAGAAGATAGTTTTTGTTATAAAACAGTCCAAGAGGCCCTTCCCCAATCCCCACCCATCATTCTAGGCCTCAGCTCAGTTCTGATTTTGAAGGGGTGCCTCCAGGGAGCACTGCAGGGGGTGGGGCTGTATGAATCAGGTTCTAGGAGGAAAGCCCAGGTTAGAGTTTCCCAGAATGAGCCCAAGCCAGGCACTTGGTCTTGGGGCCCCCTTCCATTTACTTTGTCCAGAGTCTATGCTATTCTTAAAGTCTCTGTTGATCATCTCATGTGCCCAGCCACATACTCCAGTCTATGGGGATCCTGAAGGGATAGACAGTTCCTGTCCTTGATGACCTGACAATTTAACTGGAGGTGGGGGAGACCCATCTGGCTCACCAGATACGGCACACCTCCCAGAAGAGCTCAGGCTGTGCCACAGGTAGGTCAGGAGGAGAGGCTGAATGGAGGAAGAGGGACTATGTGAAGAGGCAGAGGGCACAGGGGAGGGCATTATATGAAGGGGGGTCAGCCTGAGCACAGGAGCAGAAGGGGGTTTTGATTAGTGGTGTAGGACACTGTGATGAGATTAACCAGACTGAAGTAAAAGGCAAATAAATATTGGAGCAGTCTGGGCTATGGGAGGTAGGGTATAGACTATGGAGAACTGGATATCCATTGAAGTTGTTTTGACAGGAGAGTTGATTCTCGCTGTGTTACAGGCGTGTAGAACTCTAGGTTTCTAAGTCCAGGCCCTCACTTATTCCTGAGTTATTGCTTTCCAATCTTTCTCAATGTAGCAATCATCCATCCATCCTTCACTTGCCATCCACCTGTCTATCCATTAATAACCCATCCATTCATTTATCATCTGCCCTGCCTTCCTCCCACCCCAATCCGTGGAAGCTCCCTCACTAGACCAGAGACTGTTTTCTGCTGTATTCCTGGTTTCTAGCATAGTTCCTGGAACAGAGTCGGCCCTCAATAAATATGTTTGAACAAACTCTCTCACTGAGATTCACCTAGCCTGTTACACTTTGCACAGGATGCATGGCCTGGAATATTGAGTCCATTTGTCCCTGTTCCTCTCTGGGGCCGCATCTGGTGTTTTGGAGGATCCAGAATGTTCTCTTACTGTTCCAACAGAGCCCGGGAAAGTCCCTTTCCCCTCTAGTTTAGCCAAGTGCTTTGAACTGCAAGAAAGACCTGGGTACTGGTCCCAGATCTGCAAAGAAAAGGTGTGTAGCCTTGGTCACTGTATTTTCACTGTTTACTTGGCAGCGAGTTGACAAACTTGGGCTAGAACAGATTTGAGATTCTTTAGACTCTGATGGCCTTTGCATCTGTAATTAACTTGTCCCACTGTAGAGCAAGTGAAAGCATGTTAACGTCTGCTTGAATCCAAAGGGACATTTCCCCAGAATCAGTGATTTAAGGTACATTTCTCAGCAACACAGAGTTCCCCTAGCTGAGCAGCTAACCAACCCTCAGCTCTAGGAAACCATTCTCTTCTGATAGTCCCATTATGAACACATTATCCACTTCATAACTGGGAGGATCCAGGAGTGCCCAGAAAGGGACTTAATTGCTCTGAGATTGCGTTAGTTTCCTGATTAAGTGACTTAATAAATGACCACATCAAGTAGCCTGAAGCGAGGCATTTCCTAAGAGGACCTAAATCACTTTTAATTTTCAGGGCTGTGTGTTTTCCTTTTGCAGCCTGGAGCTGCTGTGCCCAACCTGCCATCTGAGAAACATTTCTTCAAGGTGTCAAAAGGACGTGTCATGCATTTGGAATGAAGGCTAAATTAAAATGCCATACAACACATAGTTATATAAATAGTGAGATATTCCGGGTTGTTTCCAGTATAAACTACCCTCTTGGCAGTCTTTTCTTGAGCAGAAACAAATTAATGTGGGATTCTTGCCTGATATTGACACCCTCACAAGCACATACATGCCAAGTATACATACATGTACACATATGCACAAGCACACACAACTATAAGCACACACACAGAAAAGAAAGTAGAAGGTTCCCTGAACTGGACATATCAATGAGCCACTTGGATTTTGTTGTTACAGAAAGGTGGGAAGATCGGTGACTGGTAACTTGGCACCTCTAGTTTTCATGCCTGTTTTGAGAATGGCCGTGGGACTCTTCTCGCCTTGCCTCTTGAGAGAGAGACTTGAGTTCTGTGATGAGCTCATATAACACGCTATATTTCTTAACTCAGAAGTGAGAGGAAACTTTGAGTGATTTTATCCTATTGCCTCAATTTTAACATGAGGAAACCAGTGCCCAGAGAGGTCTGGGAACTTGCCCAAAGATGCACAGCGAGAGAAAGCCAGAGCCAGTACAAGGACCCAGGTTTCTTGGTTATTTGTACCACACAGTCTACCTTCTGAGGTTTAGAGGGTGTCATTTACACCAGTGAGCAAAGTGGCTGTTCTTGTCTCTTCAGTTTCTGCTCTACCGGGAAGCTGGGCTGATGGGCAACTTCCCCCTCCCTGGCTGGTGTTGTCTGCCACAAGCCTTAGCCACACAGCAAGAACACTGTGGCTGCTAGTTCTTCCCAAATGAACTTCACCTCCCAGAATTCACACCCTTGTGTAGTCTCTCCGGCACTGAATCTTGGCTGGCCTATTTAATCATTAGAGGGCAGTGGAAGTAACACTGTGACTTCTGAGGCTAGGTCATAGAAAACTTTGCAGCTTCTGTCTTAGACTCTGGAAACACACGCTCTGAAGAAATTTGCTACTGAGTGAGAAGTCCACTATTTTGAGACTACCATGTTGTGATGGAGCCCAAACTAGCCGTATAGTAAGAATGCGTGGAGGCCACACCACAGCTGTCCCTACTCTCTGGGCCTGGGCGCCAGACATATGCATGAAGAAGTGCTTTTGGACTTCTAGAATTGGTCAAGGCTTCAGAAGACTGCAGCTCCTGCTGCCATCTGAATGCTACCACACAACAGACCCAAAAGGGAGCACTGCCCAGCTGAGCACCAACAAGTCACAGAAATTATGAGAAATGAAAATACATTGTTTGAAGCATTTGGGGGCTGTTTATTATGCAACAACAGATAATAGGAACAATCACAGACACATGTCATGGTTTCTTCCAGCTCTGCCCTGCTGCTAGTCAGGGCCCTTTTCACCCCTTCCCCTCTGTCCTCAGTCCCCCTCTCCCTCACCATGAAGTTATGCCACCTTGGATAAGCCACAGGCAGGTAATTGAGAGCAGACTGTCTAGGCTACTGATTTAACCCCAGGGAGCTGAGAAGTTTCAGCTGCTCACACCATTTTGTGAAGCTGTGTGTTCTGGAGAAGCTGTTGGCTTTACTTCTACTTCATGCCATTAAGAGACCATTTCCAGTACCTGCCGGGAGTTTTCGGATATTTTGCTATGCCCATTTCTGCTCTTTATCTAGCTTGGAGGGTTGTTTTTGCTTTTCATTAAAAAAAGTCACCTTTTCTTCCAATTAAACCCTGACTGGGTGGGATAGCCTAAGGCCAGCCCTTCCAAGGCAAATGAGGGTGAAAGAGCTTCTGAGCCAAACTTAGCTCAGCTCCCAACCCCAGGAGTGAGCAAACTTCTGAGAAGAAAACCCAAGCCCTCCTGGGCTCTTTCCCCAGACTCTGATAGGCTATGTCTCAGCCTCTTCCTGGCCTTAGGGGGCTGAGGGACCATCTGGGATAAATGGACCAGAAGTTGACCTTCAGAAAGCCTGAGGGTAAGAGGGCAAGGCGGTTTTTCGAAAACTGGATCCCAAAAAACCAAACAGTGTCTGGGCACACACCACAACCAGGTGGTGGGCTGGACATTTTCTCTTTGGGTATTTTACTGAACTACTCTGAGATCCCAGATTTACTTCAGGCCAAGCTATGGAATGCAGTGGTCACTCATTCTTCCCATGGGAGTCCATCAGTATCTCTCTGCAATACCTTCCAGCCCTAGCTGTTGGAAAAACTGAGGCTCAGAGAGGCCACTCCATGGTAGAGTTCCCGAGCTGTGAGATGTGCTTCCCTGCTCCCATTCCGATGTGATCTGCAGGGCTGCCAGATTTAGCAAAGAAAAAGACAGGATTAAAAAAAAAGAAGAAGAAGGAAGAAAAAGATAGCATACCCAGTTAAATTTGAATTTCATTCAGATGAACAACAAATGTTTTTAGTGTAAGTATGTCCCATGCAGTATTTGGGATGTACCTATGTTAAGAAATTATGCATTGTTTACTTGCAATTCAAATTTCATTGAGTATCCTATATTTTATCTGGAGATCCTTAACCTATAGGGCTTTGGTAATTTCTTCATTTGACTAAAGGGGTCTGCTACAGAGGAAAAAATGTTTGCAAGTTACTGATTTAGGTCAGCCCGTTTATTGGATTATTTTCCAGGAAAACTCAGGGAAGGAAAGTGACATTCAAAGCTACCCCAGAGAGCCAGGGGTGAGTCAGGACTAGAAGCTCACCTGTGTCAAGTCTTTGCTCCAACATTACCTTCTCAGTGAGACTGTCCCTGATCACCCATTTAAAATTGCATACCTCCCACCCCGGGAACCTTCCCTGTTTTATTTTTCTCCATATTCTATGCTTTATTTGTTTCTTTTATTGCCTCTCTCTGCCTACTAGAACATAAGCTCCATGAGGGCAAGGATCTTATTTGTTTTGTTCACATCTGTATCCCCAGTGCCTAGAAAAACGCCTGGCACTTGGTTGGCTCGCAGTAAACACTTGTTGCATGGAGAAACAAAAACACCCAGGACTCACAGTCAGAAGCTCCTCTCCCCACAGCCTTCTGCTCTCCCTGTCATCTCTTTCCTGCCCTCCAGCCTCCTTGGAGCCAGGGAATTTATGCAACAGCTGCCTTTGTGGTATGTGTGAGGGCTCATATTAGGGCTGGGCTCCAGGAGGGCCACCCTTGGAGCTTTGCCTTTAAATCCCAACCACTCCTGCTGTCCTGCTGGGTGTCAGCAGCTGCTGGTGTCAGGTAGGAGCATGGGTGGATGAACTTTCCGGAGGGAAGCACGCTGTGACTAGTGCATAGAGGGGGACTCTCTGCAATGATGAGAACTTAGCAGATCACAATTGCTCTTTCTTAACAGCGCTGCCTTCTGCTGGCAGTACAGAGGCCAAGGTGTCCTGGAAAGAGGTCCAGACTAGAGTGATCTCCCGTGGCAGACAGCCTGCATCCTCTCTGTCAGTCACCACCCACTGAGAGGTGGTGAGTGGATGGGCGACTGCCCTTTCCATTTGGTCATGCTTTCAAGTCCTTGCTGGCTTGGCAGCCTCACAAGTGGGAGACTGATCCCGTCCCCCAGCCTCCTCCTGGATCCCGAGCACCCTGCCACCTACCCAGTAGAACCACACTGAGCACTGAACCTCAATGAGATCGTCTCACAGAGACACCTCGTAGCCCTGTGGGATGGATGGGTCAGGAAAAGAAGCCTGCTCCCTACCGGAGACATGTCCTACTGAGACAAATGTTTCTTTTTCAGAGAAGGAATGTCAAACACCTCTGCTGTGTCTTTGCCTTTGTAAAAATAATAAAATAAAAGATTCTGGAGGAGATAACAAAGGAAAATAAAATCATACATAACTGGGAAGCACAAGGGACATTGGAGATCCTCTAATCAGCCCCCGTTTACCGATGAGGAAACAGGCGGAGAGGCTGGGATGGGTCCAGTTCATTTTGTGACTTGGAATCGCTACTCAGCCTTTTGGCTGAGATCAAGTGCATTTTGTCACTTGGAGGAGATGGGGGTGGCCTGAGCCAGGACCAGGTTCGCTTCCCCCCATCTTGCCACCTACAAACATTCGGAAGTTAATGTTGGGTGACTCTGAAAATGGGTCTCACGGGGTCAGGTCTATTGTTTGGGGAGTTCAACAGCACCTGAGGGGTTCGGGGTCTGCAAGACAGGACTCTCAAGGGTTTATGGTGAAGGTTTCTCTAAGTGAGGATGGAGGGAGAGCCTTGTCACAAAAGTGGCTGTGGGATTTACTTGTTCTTTTGTCACGACCTTGGGCAGACTTTGCTAAATAGATGAAATCTTTGGCTTTCAGGAGGCTCCAGCCCTTAATTTGGTGGTGTGAGGTCTTGGGTGAGCTCCCAGCACATGAGAGGGACTGAGGGGTAGGGAAGCTGACATCTTACCCCTCACAGTAAAGGAGAGGTCAGGGAGGGCCACTGGCAAGGAGAGGGCCCAGGTAGCTTCATCCACAGAAGGGGCTGGAGGGCCGGAGAGGGGAAGGGGCTTGTCCAAAGTTCCACAGCTAGAGAGTCCCCACCTCTCTCTCTTAGCCTCCCCTCCTGGACTCAATGAACACAACCAGTATCTCCCTTTATTGAGTCCTGACTAATCTCAGGTGTAGTGCTAAGCATGATATGTGTGTGTGTGTGTGTGTGTGTGTGTGTGTGTGTATATATATATATATATATATATATATATATATATATATGAAATCAGTTTATGTACAATTCCAACAACAATATAAGGTCGATTCAACATATCCCCATTTAATAAATGAGGAAACAGAGACTCAGAGAGATCAAGTCTCTTGCCCAGAGTCACCTAGCTAAGAAGCTGCAGAGGAAGAATGAGGAAGGCAAGCCCTCACACCTAACTCTGCTTTGTGTTTCACCTCAGGGGCGGGCCGGAGAACGCCACATATTATTTTCTCTGCTGCTTAAGGACCCAGCTGCGATTTTGTATGAGCTTTTCCAATTCTAGCCTCGTTGACTTAACATGAAAACAGATGCCACCTGAGCTTTGCAAGCCAGGGGTCCTGATTTATTTTGTTAACGATTCTATTTATCAGTAGCTTTATTAACATGTTCTCCGAGTGTCCAGATTACAAAGTTTATAAAGAATTGTATTCTTAATTGAAACATGTCAGATTACAGGTGAGAATCAGTTAATTACCTTTCCTCTCTGAATGGAAATTGACCTTAATTATGAAATATTAATCCACATATTTTATGTATTACACGAACCCCCCATTTTTGACATGGAGAGCAAGGAAGGCAGGTCTGCAGTTACATAATTGTTTTTAATGTAAGTGTGTCAGTTAATTAATACTTGCAAAGACCCAAGGTTTTTCAGGAAACTTACAATCAATTTAAATGCACAACTACATTAATATGGTGACAAGTCCAATAATAAAACTTAAGTGATTGCAAGCAAGTGCTGAACAGATATATGAATAAGCATGCAGGCTTTGGGTTATCGGATCATATTGGAAAGTGGGGCAGTGACAACCCCCACGCCTGGGCCCCAGCCCGCGGCCCCCAGTCTTCAACCCTAGCCCCAGTCTCCAGCCCCCAGTGTTTAGCCCCAGCCCCAGCCCCCAGCCCCCATCCAGCTCTTGTCTCCAGCCCAGCCCAGACTTCAGCCCCAGCCCCTTTTGATGATTGTATAGCTGGCCCCCTGAAATAGGCCACAGACAGATCTACTCTCTCTATTTTGATCCAAACACAACACACATATCTGTCACTGATGCCCTCATTTCCTAGCTATCAAAGAGAGTTATTTCTCAGCACAGAGAAACTGGGCATCTCTCAAACTGATTGGAGTCCAAAATGGTCAGGGGAGTCCAAAGAACAAAGAAGACACAGACCAGGAAGGGTTCAGAGAGACCACTGACCCTTCTCCTTCTCTCGCCACTCCTCATTCCTGCCACCTTCCCTCACAGCTAATCCATTAATGTATCACCCAGCAGGTGTACAGGGAGCTGGGGACGCCTTTGACTCTGCTGTTTTCCACTCAGCTGCATGACTTTGGGCAAATCCACTAACCCTTTCTAAGCCTCAATTTTTCTATCTGCCCAGTGGGGAGTTGTGGCAATTTTAAAACACGTTGGGCAAATTATTTGACGCTCCTGCCATTAAGAGGTAGGGGTTTATGTCCCTTACCCTTGAATCTGGGCCATTCTTAGTGACTCACTTGTAACTGGTAGAGTGCGGTATAAAGTGACACTGCATGACTTTGAAGACTAGATCTGAGACGGCCACACAGCTTCTGCCTGGTTCTTCTGGGACACTCACCTTTGGAGCCTTGACTCAGCAGGTAAGAATTTCAACTACCCTGAGGCTGCCATGCTGTGAGGAAGCCCAAGTCCCATGGAGAGGGCACGTGTAGATGTGTTTCCGCTGACTGACAGCTAGCACCAACCACCAGATGATTCCAGCCTCCAGCTGAGGCCCCGGGCATCAGTTAGCAGAGTCAGGAGTAAATTATTTTCATTTCCTACTTTGCAGAGCTATCGTGAGAAGCGAATGAAAAAACACACCAAAGAAACCTTTTGAAAAGCTTGTATAAAGATAGTTGTTATTTTTGTGGTTATTTTTATTATCATGTTCAGTCCTATACTAGGTTATATAAAGAGAATACAAGAAATCAAGAAAATAAGGTCTTTGCTCTCAAAGAGCCTATTCTAGTTGGTAAAGACCAAGAAACAGAGACGGATAGCAAAAAAGGACAGCAAATACAGGATGGGACAGCAAAATATAGCTAAAACAATGAAGTGTGAGGTATAGATTAAGTGCTACGGTTGTTTACAGGAGGCAGGATAATGGGGGAGGGGGCAAGGGGCTTAAGGGCCAAGAAAGCCTTCTTGGAGGATGTGGGACTTACCTTGAACTTCGGGGAATATTTGGGTTGCTAGAGAGGTGGTGGAGAGGATGAACTAGGCTTGGGGGAACCAACTAAGCAAAGGTACCAACAAGGTAGCCTTGTCAGGGTGAGGAAAGGACTGGAGGCTGAGGGAACCTACCTGGAAACACTGGATGGAGTCAGATAAGTCTAGCTCATGAGGAGCTGAATGAGTTGGGTAGGATTTTCGTGTTTTCTGAATCCCTACAAGGAGGAAGATTTCATGGCCCCTCTTCATCATGCCTTCTCATATCTTCATTAACCTCTTTGGAAGCAGAGAAGCAGCTTCTTGTCTACCTATGACTCTCCTCCAGGCACTTCTTACCCTGCCCCCTTCCCGGCATCCCTATTTCCAGCTCCGGCCACTGATCAGCTGACCGGTCCAGGATGAACACCTGACCACACTGGGATAGTCTGACTGCTTTTTTCTGGGAGTTTTGTAACTTTGAACCACTGAAGATGAGAGTTGGCACCAAGTGCCCTTGGAGAGGAGGCAAAGACCCTGCTGCTCAGGCCCCCCGCGGTCTGTCCTGCACCCCCTGCTTTTTTCCTGCCGACCGTGCAGCTGTCCACTGGATTCTGACAACTCTTCTAGAAATCTAGGAAACGCTAAGCCCTCTCTGTACCCCCTTATTTGTGTACTTATTTATTTAGCCAGCCACTGTGGGTGTCTGGTACCAGTGACCACAAGCGACTTAATGAATGCCAGCCACTATTAAAGTGTGGCTTTGTGGTGAAGAGGCCAAGCCGACATTTGCATCTTGCCTTCCCCACTCACCAGCTGTGTGACTTTGGGCAGATCATGTTCTCTGAATCTCAGTTTCCTTATAAAAATGAAGAAAAGAAGACCAAATATCGGTTTATTGTGAAGATTTTATGAGATAATCTACATCTGGCAGACATTATGTTCTGAAAACAAAACAAAACAGACCTGTTAGCTGCTATTATTAATAAAATTTGATTTTAAAGAGTTGGAAGCAGGCTGCCTGGAACTATGAGCTCCCATTCACCCTGCTTAGTGTAGCGCACAGATAACAAACACAGGTGGCAAAAGGGGTTACACTGATCTTTAAGTGGCCTTCTGACATTCAGTGGAAGGCACTTGACCCCTGACAGCAAGTTCATTTCAGAAAAGGGTCCCAGCCTTGGTGTCCATTCATGATTATCCGGCTTTATATCACCAAGGGGAGCCATGTGGGCTGGTTCGCTCTGATGATGGGGGCCAAGTCTGAGATGATGAATGAGAGCAACACGAAAGACTTTTCCAGGCCACAGGCTGCACTTTTTTTTTTTTTTTAATTTATTTATTTTATTTAAATTTATTGCACTTTTATGTTAGTGAGCCAGCATGGGCAGTGGGTCATTCAGTGGCCTGGGAGAGTGTGAATGGGTCCATGTATCCCTTCGCCACTGCTGGAAACAGTTTAGAGTGTTAGACCCCAGCTGAGTGTGCGGCAGGGGTTGTAAACCGACTGGGAACCAGGGGCTGGGCTAGCTGGTGTGTGAGACTTGGAAAGAGCATGAGAGAATTCTGCCTATTGAAATAAAACTCTGAATGGATTTAGCTCTGGAAAGGGGTTCTCGAGGTGGGAGGGACAGTTGGGACCAAGAGGCCCTGGTCTGTCAGCGTGGGTCTTCCTGGGCTCTTCCATCCGATCCCCACCGCTCCTGCCTTGTTGGCCCCCAGAGCAGGGGCATCAACCTTTCTCTTAACGGAGACAGCTGGAATGTCTCAAAAGCCTCTTGTAAATCTTAAGGGAGGGAAAAGGGGAAGTAAACCCAGAAAATAAGAGTGACAACCAGGCCGCCTTCAAGAAGACAGGGACTTTCTGCTCTGTCTCATTCCCAAGAGGGTCTCAAGACGAGATTTATTTCTTCATTCTCACCCCAAGGGTTGGGACACCTCTGCAGAGCCCTTGCTGGCTTTCCCTCTTGGCACCAGACCTCCATCCGCATCCAGGAGGGCCCTCCTACACATCTCAGCCTTCCTAGCTCTGACCAGAACTCCTCACGCTCTTTCTTCCTCTGCAAGACCTGATGGACCTACGAAGAACCTTGTCTCCTCAGAGAAGGCTCTATCTTGCACAAACAGGAAGCAGCTCTGGTCCTGTGCATTTCAGGAGCATCTTCGCAACTGTCACCCACCAACATTTCTGGAGAGGTGTTTTTTCATAAAGGTTTTTCGGTACATGCTTATTTCACAGGTGAGAACACTAAAATTTCAACGAGGTTAAATGACATGCCCAGGGTCTATGGTTGATGCTAAGTCAGGATTCAACTCATGTCTCCTGCTGCCAAGCTGCCTTTAGCTTGTACATATAGCTTGCTCTTTAAAAAATTTTTAAAAATTATTTTTCAATCACAGTTGACATTCACTATTATATTAGTTGCAGGTGTGCAGCATAGTGGTTAGATATTTATGTAGCTTATACAGTGATCCCCCTAATAAGTCTAGTACCCACCTGACACCATATGTAGTTATCATAATATTGACTCTATTCTCTATGCTGTACTATTACATCCCTGTGACTATTTTGTAACTGCGAGTCTGTACTTCCTAATCCCTTCACGTTTTTCACCCCTTCACGTTAACCCCCCTCCCATCTGGCAATCATCAGTTTGTTCTTTTTACCTATGAGTTTGTTTCTATTTTGTTTGTTCTTTTGTTTTGTAGAGTCCACATATAAGTGAAATCATCTGGTATTTGTCTTTCTCTGTCTGACTTGTTTTACTTAGCATAATACCCTCTAGGTCCATCCACGTTGTTGCAAATGGTAAGATTTCATTCTTTTTTATGGCTGAGTAATATTCTATTGTATACTCTCGTATATGTACCACATCTTATCAATCCATCTATTGATGGACAATTAGGTTGCGTCCATATCTTGGCTATTTTAAATAATGCTGCAATGAACATAGGGATGCATATATCTTTTGAATTAGTGTTTTGGATTTCTTTGGATAAATACCGAGAAGTGAGATTGCTGGGTCATATGGTAAATCTATTTTTATTTTCTGAGGAACCTCCATACTATTTTCCATAGAGGCTGCACCAATTTGCAGTCCCACCAACAGTGCATGAAGGTTCCCTTTTCTCCACATCCTCGCCAACACTTGCGTTTGTTGATCTACTAATGATAGCCATTCTAACAATTGTGAGGTGATATTTCATTGTGATTTTAATTTACGTTTCTCTGATTAGTGATGTAGTGCATCTTTTCATATGTCTATTGGCCACCTGTATGTCCTCTTTGGAGAAATGTCTATTCAGGTCCTATGCCCATTTTTTAATCGAATTGTTTAAGTTGTATGTGTTCTTTCTATATTTTGAATATTAACCCCTTACTGGGTCTATCATTAGTGAATATCTCTTCCCATTCAGTAGGTTGTCTTTTTGTTTTGTTGATGGTTTCCTTTGCTATGCAAAACCTTCTTAATTTGATGTAGTCCCAATTGTTTATTTCTTCGTTTGTTCCCCTTGCCTGAGGAAACATACCCCCAAAAATATAAGAGCAATGTCAAAGCATTTCCTGCTTTCTTCCAGGAATTTTATGGTTTCAGGTCTTACATTTAAGTCTTTAATCCGTTTTTAGTTCATTCTTGCATATAGTTTAAGAAAGTGGTCTAGTTTTATTCTTTTGCGTGTATCTGTCCAGCTTTCCCAACACCATTTATTGAAGAGACTGTTTTTATCCCATTGTGTACTCTCGCCCCCTTTGTCATAGATTAATTGACCACATACAGCCTGCTCTTTTATTGTTTCATGTCTTCCTTCCCACTCCTCTCTCCTCTTTGCACCCAGAATTCACTGTTGCATGACCAAAGTCGCTGAACTTGCTTTGATTTACAAATGGAGGAAATGTTTATAGAAAGTCAGTGGACACTCAATAAGTCTTGGTTGAATTACATTGACAGAAAGAGTTGTTGATAAGCATAGTGATAATAATGAAACTAAACGATCCATTTTGAAGGGGAGAAAAACTTGCTGAAAGGGGATAAACAGACCAGTGACTTAAAATCCGATGACTTGTAGGGCCAGGGTCATTTTTCCCTGGGATTGCATTTTGGTTCCTGTGCGGGCATTGGTAAAGGGATAAACCTGTTTCAGAAGCATGTGGGGATAACATAACAATTAACATTAAACATTTTTCTTCGAAGGTTCTGCAATTGAATAACTAGAAACAGCGAAGGTTTAGAGTGAGAAGCCAGGGAAAAGTGGCCATAGGAATAATGTTCATATTTAATTCATTTAAATGACAGCCTCAAATACAATGCGATTTAAAAAAGTACAACAAGCATGTGGTGGGGTTTAGAGCATCTGGGTCTGTTTAAATTGCTCTTGTTTTTCAAGATCAAGGGTATTATTGATAAAAACAAAAATCTTTGTAATCACTAAATTTAATCCAACTAACGATGATGAGAAGACCGTTGTAAACATGAAACATAACTTGGGAACCAAATCTTACATATTTTCCTCATTGGGAAAGGCATGTTTTCCGTCATTTGCATTGGAGAAAGCTGCAGAAGCGGCCAAGAAGGGCTTGTGGACTAATCAGTTGCCAGAGAGAGACCCCCAACCAGCTGGTGCTTCACGGGGATGGAACTGTTAGCCACAGCAAAACTGAGCAGTGGCAGGGAATACCTTTGGTTTCATACAACCCGTAGGAGGGAGAGAAGCAAGCCTACATTGGATGAGGAAGAAAAGGAAAATCGGGAGAAGGAAAAAAAAATGTCCCCTGGAGAGAAACGTTGTCTAAGAACAAAGTAAAAATGCACTTGTCTACGCTTGGCTTAGCAATTCAAGTTTTAGGTCTAGTTTTAAATTTTTATTCCTTCGTGATCGTTGGGGAACTTGCCCCATCGACATTTTGATTTAATTAGCAAGTATTGAGTGCGTGGTCCTGGGCACCAAGAGGCTGAGAACATGACCGCTCTTCTTGCTGGTATAAATGGTGGTGCACTCACAGGGGAATAGGTGCTGCTCTGGAAGCATCCGAGTTATCTTTTCTGTCCTCTTTAGCATCAGCATGGTGACAACCACAGTTGGTTGGTCATCTCTATACCTGCCTCACCCCGGCCTCTTAATTCACACACGTATTTTTGCCCTAGTCCAAGTATAACCCCTTAATAAAACATGTTAGGATTCTTGGGACTTTATAAGGACAGCAAAAGATTAATTGAGAAGACCCAAACTCACAGTTTATTAAATACACATTTTATTAAACTGCTAACCCAAACACATCAATAGGAAGAGTAAATTACATATCGTGGACATGCATGAGAGTAGCCCTGCTCTGATGGTTAACACTGCCTTCTCCAATGCAGTGTTGGTATAATCCTAAGGAGGGGGTGTCCGAGACAGCATTCTGTCCCGGTTGTATCATCATCCAATGTGTTTCTGTGTCACAAGCTGGTGTCCATGTTGAACGGCTTCTTCCTTGAATCTGAGGTAAAATACTATTGCAAAACATTTTTATTGTTGATGTCTCAACTGTTCAAGTTCAGTCTTTAAAACAGTATTGTGGGGGCCGGCCCGGTGGCTCAGGCGATTGGAGCTCCGTGCGCCTAATGCTGAAGGCTGCTGGTTCGATTCCCACATGGGCCAGTGGGCTCTCAACCGCAAGGTTGCCAGTCAGTTCCTCGACTCTCAGTTCCTTGACTCCTGCAAGGGATGGTGGGCTGAGCCCCCTGCAACTAACAACGGCAACTGGACCTGGAGTTGAGCTGCGCCCTCCACAACTAAGATTGAAAAGACAACAACTTGACTTGAAAAAAGTCTTGGAAGTACACACTGTTCCCCAATAAAGTCCTGTTCCCCTTCCCCAATAAAGTCTTAAAAAACAAAAAAGCAACAGTATTGTGTTTCTGTTGCATGAGCTATCCACCTTGCCACCATGAGGATTCATGGAGCACATAAGCCTTGGAAAATGGTATGACTCTCTGGGTACACTAAACACTTTAGAAATGTTTTGTAACACAGACTTCTGTACACTTCCTTTAAAACCTTATCCTCTTGTGAGTGGGAAAAGGTAATCCATCAACTCATTAGAAAAATTGGAAAAGCACATTCACAGATATTCACAGAAGTAATAGAAAGTAAATTACAAATGTTCAGATCATGTGTAAAGATGCTCAGTCTCTCCAATAATAAGGCAAATCAAAACAATGGCAGTTTTTAAAATTTCCTATTGGAGTAGAAAGATGACAACTACTGCTAATACCCAGTTTGGCAAAGCTGTGGCAAAAATTGACACTTCCATGCAGGGGATGAAAGAGTAAATTGACACAACATTTCTGGAGAACAATTGGCATTGTCAGTAAAAACTAGAATGTCTATATCCTGTGAACCAGAATTTCTAGGTATAGGAATTTATCCTATGGAAACACACATTGTGGAAGAAATAGATATACTCACTACATTATTTATAGTAGCATAAAGTTAAACCCCCCCCAACTGTCCATCAACAAGGAATTAGTTAAATAAGCCACTCATACAAGAATCTGGTAATCCACACTACAGAACACTGTATGACTATTGAAAAAAAGATGAAGTTGATCCATATGCACCCATCTGGGAAAGAGTCCACAATATACCTAATTAAAAAACAAGTTGTCCATCAGTGTGTATACTTTGATCTTTTTTTCTTGAAAAAGTTTTTGTGTGCAGAGACCATTCTGGAAAAAAAAATGTATAGCATTTATTTTTAGGGAAGGAGGGTTTATGGCACGTTTTTTCACTTTTTACTTCATAGACTTTTGACATCTTTGAATCCTTTAAAAAAAATGACCAGGGAACTGTTTTATTTATGAAATTAGAAAATCCACAAATAGTTTTAAAATGAAATCCTACTAGGGCTGTTTTGCAATGAGTTTAGAGAGCACATGAATCTTGATGGGAGACTTTTACCCATTATCTTCTCTCACTGCCCAAGAGTTTTGTCTCTGGGTCTCATCCTCTCCTCTTCATCACCCCATTGCTCCCACTCTGCTCCAAACCTTATGGTGGAAAATGAGGTTGATAGATACCTGCTTTCTAGCTCCTGTGGTTCAGTTGTTTGACCTTCACTACACACGGGCCTTCTTGTGTTTTCCCTCCTTCCAACTCCCTCTGCTCAAGTCTTCCTCAAACAACTGCCCTTTTCTCTTCTTTCGCTTCCCACCGTTCCAACAGCCAGCTCCTAACCAGCAGCTGGCACTCTGCTTCCCCCTTCTCATTGAGATGCTCTCGCTCCTGGTTCCTCTCCACTCCACTTGACTAAGTTCACGCGCACATTCTCCTGCCAGCTCCGTGGCTCTCCCTCCTCCCTCACGTTCCCCTCTTCCCTCCTCCCTGGTAGTTCTCTTCAGCGGCATAGCACTCCCATCTTCTTCCTCGGTGTCACTTCCCTGCAGATGTCTCCCTCCCCCAGGTTCTGAATCTACCCTATTTCCTAACTCCCAGACCCACATTTCCTATTGTGTACTGGATGTCTCCTCTGTGATGTCCTCTGCTAGCTAGCATCCCGAAGTCAACATACCTCCTTCCCATTTCTTCCCAACATCAACTTCTTCCCACTTCCCAATGTAGGGGAGGAAAAAGTTTTCCTCGACCCTCCTAGGGGCCCTGGCTGGGTCTGAAAATTAAACTGACAGACAGGTTAATAGGAGAAATGTTATTACATTTTAAAAAGTTATGATACATTTTATTAAATTTTTACATGTACATGGGAGCCTTCACGAAAGAATGAAGACCCTAAAAAGTGACCAGAGCAGGAAGCATTTATACCTGTTAGACAAAGAAACAATAAATTTGTGAAGAATTGACAAGACAGAGGGGTTTGGGCTGTGGGTAGTAAATGGTAAAGAAGTAACTAGGAAGATGAGGTTTAGTTTAACAAGGTTTGCTTTTACAGACTTCTTGGCCCCAAATTCCTGTCTCTGGTGATAAGAATGCCCTCTTTTCCCCTCGTACAGGGATGGAAGTTTTATGACCTGCTTCAGGGAAGAAGGAGAAGAGGATAGGTCAGAGTGACCTTTCTGCTTCTGCCATTTTTTTCCACTTCCTTCAGGTTAAGATCCTCCATATTGCAACATGCCATAATTTGGGGTAATGTGTCCTGAACTCCATCACCAACATCTTCCCTCTTCTATTGACAATGTCCCTGGCAATCTCAGTATCATCCTCTATCTTTCTCACCCCTCAGATCCAATCAGTTGCCAAGCTCTGGAACGAGTAACATGCATGCATTACTTATAACAGCCAAGATGTAGACAGAACCCAAATGTCCTTTGACAGATGACTGGATAAAGAAGATGTGGTACATATATACAATGGAATACTACTCAGTCATAAAAAAGATGAAACGTTGCCATTTGCGAACATGGATGGATCTTGAGAGTGTTATGATACTGAGTGAAATAAGTCAGATGGAAAAGGACAAGAATGATTTCACTCATATGTAGGATATAAAACAAAAAACAACAAATGAACAAATCAACCAACCAATTAACCAAACAAATGGGAAAACAAACTCATGGATACAGACAACAAAATGGTGGTTACCAGAGGGGAAAAGGGGTGGAGGGAGGATGAAACAGGTAAAGGGAGTCAAATACAAGGTGATGAAAGGACACTAGACTTTGGGTGGTGAGCACACAATAGGGTATATAGATGTTGTATTATAAAGTTGTACACCTGAAACTTATATAATATTATTAATCAATGTTACTTAGTTAAATTTAACTTGAAAAATCATCTGAAAAGAAGAGCAACCTGTATGATATTTCTTACATCTCTCCTTTGTATTCCCAGTAAAGTTGAGCAGATTTTCCTGAACCCCGCATCCTAATATGAGTACAACTTCCTCCAAACTCTAAAGCATTGTTTTTCCTTCTCTGACACATGTATCTGTTCTGCTGTGTATTGACTTATTTCTTTGCATTTCTCACACTCTCCTACCTTATTTAGATCACAACCTCCTTGAAGTCAAGGGCTTTCTCACTTCCCTCTACCTCTGCAAATCTTGCACAGGACTTCACAGTGGTAGGTGTTCCAATTATACTCTTCTTGGATTACTTTGGGTCCCAGACTCCAAGTGCAGTGCATTGACTTGATTGAACTGGTCCCTGATACTGCTTGTGGTCTGGAGGACCCCATTAGACTTGGCTCCCAATCTCAGGAGAGGCCTAAGGAACAGGAAGGTGCTGTTCAGGTTCTGGTGGTTGTAAGAAACAGAGACTTACTCAAGTTACTTCAGGAGAGAAGAAGATTTTTCTTAAGGATACTCATGTCCTGGACCAGAATGTGGTCAGAACTGAAGGAGCTAGCACAGGGTTCTCTACTATGAATGACCTGGTCACCCTGTCTCACTGTGTTTCTGCATCTTTTGGTATGTCTTCTCCATTCTCCTCCTGATAACTCTTTGAGTCTGGTTTCTGTTACTTATAGTTTCTGGTCCCATGTAACTGTGGTTTATATTACATTATCATGGTTTCCCTGGTTTTTCTTAAATCACAAACTTTGTTGTAGCCTTATTGCTAATTACATCCTTCACTTGGCATTCTTGGTTCAAGTACCTTAGAAAGAGAAACTGAAGGGCATAGCACATCTTTCGAACTGGCTGTCCTTGATCCAGGTGTCTGACACTTGTTCAGTCAGCTCTTCTACTGCTAGACAAGTGGAAATGGTGGGTCATTAAGGCCCAAACATGGCAACTTAAAGACTACCCATAACACAGCTGTCTCTGTTAGAACAACATTGAAGGTATGGCAAGTCTGAGGCTGGGTCTGTCCAGTTTAGGAATGTCTTTCAGTGCTGTCTCTAGCTATTGCATTTGGAACCAGGAACCAGAATAAATATAGTTATAGTTAAGATAAAGAACTTCCTAGTTGTCTGAAATCTCAGTCCTCTCACAATATTGCCTCCACCTTCCCTCAGCACAGCCTCTCACTGACAGTGAGAGCATTTCCTGACATGAGATGTATGAGGGTTGACAAGCTAGAAAGAAATCAGCAAACAAAGCCGTCCTAATACCAACATAAGCAAATGCTGTGAATTTTACAAGGGAGAACATTGATCTTCACCAGAAGATCACAAGAAGAGAAAAAGTAGACAGACTCAACAGAGAACTTGATACCCAGACAATTCAGAGGATGAAATAAGCCAGGTTGTCAGGATGCTGAAATGAGAATCTAATAAAATGGCAATTGATGTAATCAAGACTAACTGTAGGTTGAGATGTGAGAATGAATTTAAAAGAATTGAGTGTTGATTCTCCAATGCTAGTATAGGGTTAACCAACAAAGAGGACACATCCTATCCTCTCTATTTGCAACTTCAAGTGAATTTCATAAATTGCCAATGGGTTTGTTTTTTCTGCACTGCAAGAATTTCTCTTGGTGTATATATGAAAATATTTTAGAAGAAAACCTAGCTATAGATCAATCTTTGTTCTCTATTTAGAAGCTACTGTAAAATTCTTCCTTACCCCCTCCTTTCCTCCTTCCCTTCCTTCCTCCTTCCCTTCCTTCCTCCTCTTCCTTCCTCTCCTTCCTTCCTTCTTTCCTTCCTTCTTTCCTCCCTCCTTCCCTCCCTCCCTCCTCCCTTCCCTCCCTCCCTCCCTCCCTCCCTCCCTTCCTTCCTTCATTCTTTCCTCCAATATTTATGAACATTTCTTTTGTACAAGGCATAATATGTACAAATAGTTTCTTACTCAACAGCATGAGAAATACAAACACATGCAATACAAAAGTCTATCATTTATCAAATGCTTATCATGTGTCAGGTACTGTTCCAAGCTCTTTACACACGTCAGTCCTCTCAACAGCCTTAAAAGGTATGTACTAATATTATCCTCACTTGTAAAAAGCAAAATGAAGAAACTGAGGCACAAGTGGTTTAATAATTTTCTCAAGATCACCATCAGAAGTCGGAAAACAAAGCAATTGGCCTCAGTGCTAGTGAGACCACTAGCAATGTTGGTGGCCCACTCGGGCAATTGCAGGATGTGGAAAGAGAGAAGCTCAGTGGAATGAGTCTGCTTGTCAGCTCCCAGCAGACCCGCTTTCCCCCAGGATGGTTTTCTGGAGGGAGAAGTTTGAGGGGTGAAGAACTGGGGGATTCATCTACCACAAGTGCCGTCCAGGTCATTAACATGGGAGCCGCTCCTGGGCAAGCACTGGGTCCGAGGACCTGAATTTCAACCCTGGCATTACCACTTTTTACCTGCATGACCTTGGGCAAGTCTTTTACCCTTTCTCTCCATAGTTACGATCACCCAAGGAGGCAATTATTAAATACTATGAAGAGCCATTCAAATATTTGCTATGAAGTGGCCATGGCTAGGTGGGACAGATTTGAGCAAAGCCAGTCTCTGCGGCAGTGGCGAGCCCTTGCTCTGTATTAGAAGCACAGGCTGAATCCACAGCTCTCAACTGAAATGTGTTCAATTGCGTTGACCTGTCCCTTCAATGAAGCTGAGTCCCAACAAGGATGTGTGGTCTGGAGGAGCTCAAAACGAGGAAGTCCGATGGCTTTCCTCAGGAGAATTTGCTCTAGGACTTTTGTCCTTTTTCTCAGACTAGCAACTTCTAGACCTTCATAAGAAGTTACCGAGGTAAGTCTGCTGGTGGCAAGACAAGAAGGGAAAAAGCCAGAGATGAAAGGCCACATAAGTATAATTCCATTTACATAAAATGTCCAGAATAGGCAAATTTATAGAGACTGAAAACAGAGTAGTGGTTTTCAGGAACTGAAGGGATTGGGGTGTGACTGCCAATAGGTTTGGGTTTCTTTTCGGGGTGATGAAAATATTCCGGAATTTGATAGTGGTGATAGTTGCAAAATCTTGTGACTTTTCTACAAACTATTGACTAGTATACTTAAAAGGGTGCGTTTTATAATATGTAAATTAAATCTCAATTTAAAAGAGAAAGTTAAGAGAGGAGGCTTCCTGCAAGTTTCCCATTGCTATGGAAGATTTCCTCATTGTGGAAGTCTCTCTGAGTGGAGGCTAAGCCATAGGGACCCAGAGTGTCAAAGATTGTCACCCACTGTGGGGCCTGACTGGGCCCCTCTGAGGAGTAGTGTCACCAGCAGGCCCCCAGTACAAACAGCCGAGGGACAGAGAGGCAGACAGGCCCCCAGGCCCATTCCTCACTGACCAATAGTCCCCAGAAGACCAAAGCAATGTCAGCTACTGCCGAGGGGACCCAGCTGGAATTTTTGCCTTTGAAAGCATGCTCCAACCACTTCAAGATGGTCATCGGGAGAGGAAGCTATGACCCAGACTTGGCGCATATTTTGTGGTTTGGTGGGATTGGTGGGGCACGGTGCTCCATGTCAATGTCACTCTAAAGTTGAAGAGTTGAAAGACTCCCTGACTCTTCTCACTTTGCCTTGTGGCTTACCTCAAGCACATGCACACACTTTCCTCCCTTTGGAGGAGGCCTTGGGAGAAGAATTTTTTTTTTTTTAATAAAGAAAATATAGCAAGTATTCATCTTGGTTTACAAACTCAAGTACACACACATAAATATCCCTTTATATATTTTCTTGAAATGAACTCAATTCCAACTCTAAGCTCTCATCCAGTGGGCGGGTGGGAAATTCAGTCGTCGCTGGCTCCACCTGTCATCTGGCTCCAGGCAGCACTGGGATCTGGGTTTATGTGGTGCCTGGAGAAGGGTAAGTGCCTCCAACCCTTCATGAGTCAAAATCCAGGCCTGAGTGTTCCTTTGAAGTCTGGTGGCATGGGGGCGTGGGGGTCTTGCATGGGGCAGGGACTCTCTTGGTCTTCTCTGCTGAGGTCTTACCACCTCCCTCCCCAGGAACCTGCCCTGTTATATGGGTGTCCCTGCTCCTTCAAGACCCACCATGGCCTGATTTATCCATGACATACTAAAGTGCAAGAGCTTGTCAAGGGCTCAGGAAATGTCTGATCATTGGCATTAAGGCCATAGGTTCCAAAACACAAAAAAGAGAACTGCAAAACGGAAACGAATAAATGTGATTAGGACACCTAATAATGTCATCTTCATTCATTGTTAAAATTAATATGAACAAACACTTCATTCTATTTGAAAACAGTGTGTTATCTTCTCTCACTTAGCAAGAATTTCTGAGTAGGACAGTATTTGCTAAATCGTCTCTGGTCGGGGTGGCGGGGGGGTGAAACAAACACTAGCAGCACCAGAGAACTACTCTGGAACAACCAAGAAGTGACATTCACATCATGCTAGGTTTTCTAAAGAAGGGCTTCTCAAATGTTCATGTGCCTGTGAGTCACCTGGGGGTCTAGTTCAAATGCACTTCTGATTCAGTAGGTCTGGTTTTGGGACTGAGGTTGGGCTTTTCTTAAAAAGCTCCCAGGTGGGGTAAAGCTGATGCTGGTAGTCCCCAGACCACATTTTGTATAGTTAAACCCTAAATCATGCTTTCATTTATTGCTTCTTGTTCAAGAACATCCAGTACCCTCAGCTGACCTCAGGGTTAAGTCCAGAGTCTTCCAGCTCCATCAGTACTGATGCTTAGATACTGACCCCTTTTTCCCACTGGGGTCCCACTGAGTTCTGTGTCCAGGAAATGCTTATTCCAGCTCTCAGGCCATTGCTTGAGCTGTTTCTCTGCCTGTAATGCCCTCCCTCCTGAGCTCTGCCAAGCAAGATCCCTTCGACCCTTCAGCATCCAGCTCAACTGCTGCTTCCTCCGTGAAATCTGCCCCAAACTTTCCAGCTAGTATTGCTTCCTCCCTCCTGAATTCTGCTTATGTCCTCTGTCATGGTATTAGCTAACTCTTCGAAAGATGTCTGTCTTTTTTCTTCAACTAGGCTGTAAGGCCCTGGCGGACGTTGCTAAGGTTTCCCATTTTTTTCTGCAGTCTAGACTTGGCTCCGCCATTAATTAGCCACATGATCTTAGAAAAATCACTTTACTTCTCTGAGCCTTGGGTCCCTCATTTGTAAAATGAGGAGTTGAACTAACTCAGAGACTGCTGAAAGCCTGTCTGCCTCTTAAATTCCTTGGTTCCATATGGTTCTGACTGCCCTACATTGCCTAGGACATGGTTGACATCCAAGAACACACCTAGTGGATTTAATTAAATTGAAATTTTAAGCAAGGAAAGGCTATATGTCCCCAGAGAGATCGTGGATAAATGGCTGTGGGGTAATGCAACAAATCATGGCTGTATGAGAGATTCATTCTTCCTGTGCTCCCCCACTTTTCAGGGGCCTTTCCTCTGCATCTGGAATTTGCCATCTCTTCCCAGAACTAGGTGCTTCCCTCCTTTCATACTTTACCAAGACCACAGAGAAAATAAAACACAATGAAGGAAATGCACGTCTAGGGGTGTGAGAAACAAGAAAGGAAAGGGAGTGGGAGACAGGAGCAGGGGAGGGTAAGGTGGGGGAGGCAGATGAGAAGAGTGGAACATGAGGTCATAATCTGGAGGGACCAGACTTTTCAGAAATAATCTGTCACAGCAACCTAGCCACCAGAAGATGTAAATAAATTAAGATGGTAATTCCATCTCAGATTTGTGGTGTTGTGAACAGCCCTTCCAAGCTCTGCTCTCACGGTGTGTGATGTCACCCACATGCCTTGATGGAATTAGAGCCCTAATTTATTTATGGTTGGGGATATGGTATTCCTTATGGCACTGCAATTGTCTTTATTTTATAGGCTGCTTGAAGCAATTTAATATGGCTAGATCCCACAGAGGATGCATACCAGCAGAAACTCAACAAGTGAGAGCTGCCTGGCTAGCGGCACCACAATGCTCACTCCTCATGGACAGTCAGCTGCCCAGAGCCATGGAAGGCCTGCCAAAAATGGGGCCTCAGATTTTTCATCTTCCTCAGGGGCATCTCCTTCAGGAAGCAGAGATCTCTAAAGTATCATAATCAGGAGCTGTCACAGTAGGGGTAGTCTTCTCAGAGACCTGGCCAAGCAACTGTGGTAACAACCCCCCAGCAAGATCAAAGATGGTCAGAGTTTAAGAGGACAACTACTCCACGCTCAGAGTTGAAGCAAGACTTTGTTCAAACTACTCCACACCATGTATGGAGGGGCCTAGACCAGCAAACAGTCTGGAATAGTGTAAGAATTTGGAGTCAGAAGCCCTGTGTGTAAGCCTTGGCTCTGCCACCATCTTTGTTGTCCTGGGCAATTGAGTTAATGAAATCTCATTGTTTACAGGTAAAATGGAAATAATTATTTCCTACCTCAGAAGGTTGTTAAGGTGACCAAACGCCAGTGTAGGTAAAGTGCTTGGTAATCTCTGAGTATTGCATAGGACTGTGACCTCACTTGTAGCACACTCTCTTCTGGAGGATGTTGAACTCCCAACGGAACCAAATCTCAGGACACTAGAGCCACCTATTGATATCCTGCATCCCCACATTTTGACCAATGGTGATCATGGGTAACGACTAAGCTCTCTCATTGAAACACCCAGACATTAGACTTCTCCAGGCTACATGCTGGCACGCTTTCGATTCTTATGGATCAGGGATCCCTTCTCCCTTATAACCTCTCCTCTCATCCCTCTTCTGTAGGAGTAATACACGTGCTTTGCTCATTTTATGGTTTTCTATATTAACTTGTCTTTCTTGAGTGTACTGGAGGCACTCATTGAATCCTGGAGCAATGTATTTCTTCCTTTTAGGTTTCAGAATGTTCTAGGGTCTCACTTGAGAAAGAAACAGCTAGGTACAGCAATAAACTGTAGTTGAGAATACATAACTAATTATATCCTAATCCCTATGGTACACAGCTATACGTATTTAAAGAAATAGTCAAATGATAAAGAAAGGAAGAAAAAAATGTACACAACTGCACATCTTAGGATACACTATAAAATGAGGAGTTTTCACCAAATGTCTCTGGCAGTCACATCCAGTTAATGATATCCGGTCCAGCTATCGTTTATTCCATCGTTGGCAATACATCACACAGGGCTCACCATTCACAGCAGACACCATTAATTAATCACAACACCATTCTCCTGTGCTCCAAACAATCCCTTCCCAAATCATGTTACCACCCGAGATGAAGCATTCAATCATCAAACTACTGTTGAATGACTATTTTTTTCTACTTAAAAAATGTATTTTCCTATCTTCTCTATCCCCTTAGCTCCCTCAGTGACCATTACCATGAGGGCTGTTCCATAAGAAAAACACAAAATGCAATGGCTAAAATGATGTTTGGATGAAGCCATGAGGAGCAGCCCCATGGAGGAAGTAGCACTTGAAATATTATTAAAACTACAACACTAATAACCACTACCATGTAGCAGAGGCCGGCTATATGACACGCATAGCATCTGCCCTAGATCTTACCAATCCTCACAATAATACTTTGAGATATTTGTTATTTTTCTCATCTTACAGATAAGGAAACTGAGATGCAGAGGAGTTAAATCATTTGTCCACCATAAATCACACAGCATACAAGTGGCAGAGTTGGGATTTACCTTTGAAGCCCGCAGTGGGTAGAATTTCCATAGATGGAAATGGAGGGGAGGAGACTGACGAGGACCCAGAAAAAGCAAACTGGATGACTGTTTAAAACATATTGCGGTTAATGCCCAAGCATGGTCCATGCAGATGGTCCATGCATACTGAGATCCGTGAAAGACGAGCACACAAGGAAAGCTGGGCCATTTCAAAGCAGACCGGTGTATCCCAGAGCAGAAAGCTGCCTAAGGTCATTTAACACTCACCTAGACCAGGGGGAAGAAGAATGAATCCACTAGGAAACTTCTGCAGATTGGGGAGCCCTGGGCCTTGTTCCTGCACTCTTATTATGGAAAGGGGCAGACCTCAATGCTGGGCTTGTGTGCTATCTCCTCGGGAGAGCTTGGAGGATGGACAGTGATCGGATGGGCAGGTTCCCGGATGGACACTTGGAAAATAATGTGTTTATATTCTGCAAAATAATTTCCTGAGGCAGCTATGAACATCAGGTGGGGGTTGGGGGGGGTTGGGGACAAATGGCAGTCGGAGATTCTGAGTGGGAAGAACCCCTAAGGCTCTCTCCCAATAACCTGAGCAGGTCTGGGGTCACCAACAGGAGGGAGTAAAGAAATTGGTAACCTGATGTTAACAGAATTTCAGGGGGCCGAGTGAGGGGAAGGCTCACAAATGGCTTGCCGGTTTCGGAATGGTTGTTGGAAGTGATGGCTGGTGCCCTTTTCCGGGGAAGCTGAGGGTAAATGGGCTTACCTCTCAGTGAAAGAGACCTGACAGGACACTCAGTGAGTGAGGGTTCTCATAGTTAGGGTGTCCTCTCAATCACTTCCCATTCCTGGGCCATAGTTTCATTTTTAAATGAGATACTTGGATTAGGTGACGGCCCAGTGTGCCTGGCAACTACACATTGTGGCCTTTGTGAAAAGACACAGAAAGCTTTTGTCTTCAGGGCCTTAGCGTCGCAATAAGGAGGCTCAGACAGAACACACCAGTGTGAAAATGTGTTGCCTAGACCGTGAATGTGGAGAGGAGGGGGTGAGCTGGGAGGTATGCTAATGTTTGGGGAAGCTCAGAGCTGGGGGCTGGGGGCCAAGGCTGAGCAAACTGAAGCTTCTGGTTGGGATGAAGGTCAGAGGCTGGCTGTGGTGGTGGCAGGCTTTCTCAGAGCCACAGCTGACAAGGCCTCTCCCCATTCTCACAGTAGGGGCAGGAGCCCAGGTCAGGAGCTGTGGCCTCAGAGACCCTGCTCCTTGTGAGCTCGATGGCTCCCCTGCCTCTTTGGGCCACTGAGACACTAACCTGCAGGCCCAGAGAGGAGGCTCAGCCCGCATCTTGAACTCATTTTCCAGCACGAGGGGGTCTGGTTTTATGTCACAGTCCAAGGCACGTGTTTACTCAGCTTCTCTGCTCCGCAGCCCAAGGAAAGATAACTGAACTTGATGGATAACCACTAATTGGATCATTACCTTCATTTCGAAATGATTGCCCCCAGCCCCCAGGGGCATTAGTTCCGAGCTGGGGGCCCCCAACCTGGCCCAAGGCAAGCTGTGGAGCAGAGGACGGCTCCATCAGCTCAGACCCCAGCCGGACCATGACCCCACAAGGGCTCAGACCTGTGCTCCTGCCAAAACTCCAAACAGTCCTGTCCCCACGCCCTCCCGGACTCCCTGTGCCCAGCCAGTCGTGATGTACCTTGCTCTGGCCGACACACACGCCCTAGAGTCCTCTCTTCCCTGTTCCCTGTGCTCCCAGGGAACACCAGTTGGCGCCTCTGCTTTTCTGAGAACTCCGCCTCTCGCGTGCAGTTTACCTTCCCAGACAGAAAACAGGGTCCTGGAAGGCCGGCCCACTCCTCTTCTCCCGGGCGCCCCTTGTGCTGCTGGCACTAGGCTGGGCACACTGGTGGCTTGTGGGTTGATTAATGATATGGGGCAGGAGGAATGGGCCGGAAGGGAGGGCGATTGATTCCAGCTGAGGAAGGAGGGAGGCGGGACAGGCTAAGGGTAATGGATGCCGGGAGGGTGGGGGCAGGAGGGTCAGTAGCTCGGAAAGAGCCCCTACCCCTCGGCCCTGGTGGCTCCGAGCTGGGAGCCTGGGTTAACAAAAGAAGTTTACAGAAGAAATTGCTCTGAGAGTGATTAAATAAATGACAATCACTCCTGAGATGAAATATGACAGCCATTAAAAGTGGTCTGAAGAATATTTAATGATATAGGAAAATATACACTGCAGGAGTAGGAAAGAAAACCAACTTACAAAAGATAATTTATGATATGATTCCAATAAAAAACGTTGTCCAAACATACATATGGGATACCGGTAGCTGGCATGTATTGGGTCCTTACGACATGCCCTGTCTTGTGCTATGTATGGGCTTCCCGTGTGTCATCTCATGCAGTCTCCTTATCAATCCTACGGGCTAGGTTCTGGCTCATTTCACATATCCCTAATTTATATATGTGGAAACTGAGGCACAGAAATGAAGTAACTTTCCCAACTCTCTATCTTGAAGCCTTTAAAGCTCTGAGTTTCATATGCTGCCTGGAAGGCCCACACACAGGGGAATCAGGTCAAAACTGTCTAACGCCATTATATTGGGATTTTGGAGGTCTGTCATGTGGAAGATGGATCAGCTTTGTCCCCAGATTGGGGACAAGGAGCAGGCTGTGGCTGATAAGGAGGAACAATGAGTTCCTAATTGCTGCGGGGCTGGAGGCCTGCCTCCCTGGAGGTGATGAGAAATGATTTCACACAGGGATGATCTCTGAGGCCTTCTAATCCTCATAGCCTATGAGGAGTGCCCGCCTGGGAATGAAATCTAGGGCTTTCCCTGGCCAGGTGCTTGCGCAGAGAATCCAGGGTCTCAGGAGCCGCTGCTTCACTCCATTTATGGACTGAGTGTTTGGGTCCCCATGCTCCGTATGTTGAAATGCTAGCCCACAATGTGATGGTATTAGGAGATGTGGCTTTTGGAAGATGATTTGAAATAGATGAGGTCATGAGGGTGGGGAGCTCACGAAGGGGATTAGTGCCCTTGTAAGAGTCACAAGACAGCTTGCTTCCTCTCTCACCCTCTCTGCCTTGTGAGGATACGAGAAAACAACTCTCTGCTTCCAGAAGAGGGCCCTCACTGAGAACCCCACCATGCTGGCTGGCCACCTCATCTTGGACTTCTAGCCTCCAGAACTGTGAGAAATAAATTTCTGTGTTTAAGCCCCTTCTCTCTGGTACTTTGTTATAAGAGCCGGAGCTGACTAAGAGCTGGGAGATGGGTGCCCTACCTGGGCATGCCTCCAGATTTCCCTAAGAGCGTACAGACCATGGCCACTCCTTCTAGCCCTCTCTGTCTCTCAAACACACATGTGTTCCATGTGCTAAAGGCCCTGGAGCTCAAGATCAAGTTTTTCAACCTTTCCTACATTGGGGTACCAGGGCAAGCTTGGCAGTGAAACTGAACATTCAAGAGAAAGGTCACACTAGCTCGGTAACAGTTTATCCTACTGAGAAGGGCTTGGGATAGGGACACTGAGTCTCTTCTTGCCTTCTGTGCCTTCCTGAGATGTAGTGTCAATCTGGCTAACTTGGGTCTTGGAGGTCTGAGAGGTGTGTTTATACTGGGTTGGGGTGGGGACCTGACTGAGATGTTCAGAGTCCACTGACAGTTTTCTAGGCAGTGTCCTGGGCTTTGAAAAAGAACATCGGGATTATAAATTCAAGCTGCCATCATTCCGTTATCTCACAGGGCCCAATGTGTGGGCGATGGTGTTTGGTAATCAATCAATCAACCTTTCTTTATTGCCTGGTAATCGTGTATCCAGCCTTGCGTGTGCGTGTGCACACTTGTATGTGGATACACACATACATGTCCATGTGTGTGTTTGAGGGGGTAAGGCATGAAAAGAAGGCATAGCCTTGCTCTGGGTATAAGACGGACCCATGAGGAAACCGTTCACAGTAAACCTACAACTGGACAATGCTCTGTTCTGAGTCCGGGGAGACAAGAGTTGCTTGTCTGCCTGCAAGAGTTGAGCATGAAGCAGTATGTGCTCACTGTCTGAAAAAGCCCCAGGTCGTCCTCTGGCTTTTATACTTGGTGAAATGCCATTTTACTCTGTGTTACAAAAGAAGTCATTGAGTGTTCTCAGACGTGGAAGGATTTGATATGAAGACAGATGCAAGCTGGAACCCTGGGCCGATTGACCATCTCCTCCAGCTGAGTCCTTCCTCCATGCTCCCTCCGTTTCTCTCCTTTTTTCTCCCCACTCCCCTCACTTTAAACCTGTGTGGAAAACACTCGTCTCCTTCTTCCCTGTACACAGCATTGATTTTCATTCTGGGTGGGGTGTGGGGTGGCATGTACAGGTCTTGAATACCTCTTATGAGAGGGTCTTGGTGCTGGGACTGCTCCGGGGATGAAAGGTGAGTGAGTGAGGCTTGGTCTTTATCCTCAGGGAGCTCACGTGTGACACTGCAGAGCCTCGAGGAGAGGGAGAGTCGAGGACGGGCATGGGTGCTGAGAGCAGAGGTAAGGAGAGTGAGGACGGAGGAGACAACAAGGGATGATGTGGGATGAAGGGTCAGTGTTTGCCCAGCCTGACTTAGGAGAACTTCTGACAGAGGAAGGTGGTAATAGAAAGCACGGTTCTGGCCCCCGGAATACTTGGCTTTTCTCCCTGACCCTACACAACCTGGCGAGGTGGGCGTGCAGCCTGACATCCAACTCATTCTCTGCTCTTCCTTCCCCCACCCTTCCCAGAAATCTGACCTCCTCCTCTGGACTTCTCTGGGTATTTACTACTGGGCTCCATGGGAAGCATCCAGAATGCCAATGTACTCAGGATGTCTACCCAGGCTGTACTGAAAGCAGCGGGAGGCTCTGCAGCCTGACCTGGCAGTGGGCCTTGCACTTTCTCAGCTAGACATTGTCCCCAGGTGTGAGGAGCGCCCATCTGGAATGCCCCTGCCTGAGCAGAGCTGACTTTGAAGGCTCCTCTGACTCAGGATGTGACCCAGGGCTGAGCAGCGCCAATTTGCTCATCTCCCCTGACGTGGCCTGTCCTTCTTGGATCCAAAGTTTATTCCCTTGTCCTGACCTTGTCCCTTCCTTGGGAGCTTCAGGCCCAGGAGAGGTGTTAACTGCTTGGTGGGCCCGTGGGCTTTGCTAGTGCCTCCTTTGAATTCACCAGTCAGTTCTAGCTGTTCTACCAGTCAGTTCCAGATTCTACACTGTCTTTCAGGCAGCTCCGCCCCTCTCTTTTAAGTGGTCCCTCTCCTGTGAGGCTGATTCTAATTCTTGGCCCTGACTTCAGTCTTGCTGACTGAGGTAGCAGCTGCCATCTTATGTCTTCTCAATGTCATGAACTATCTTTAGCTCTTCTTTCCTTCCCTGCTCTTTCTTGTATCCATCTGGAGAAGAGCGGGGAAAACAATGAGCTGGGTGTTTTCCATTTATTTATTCTTTTTCTCATGTAAGCCTCTCACGATCTCTCCTACATGGTGCTTCTCTTTCTCACCAAAGAGTCTCAGAGAGTTGCCTCAGATGCCCACGGTCTCACCAGTGGCGAGGCTGAGCTGGGTTAGAAACTAGTCTCTCTGGTTCCAGCACCCTGGCTTGGGTTTTGTTTTGGATCGAATTGTGTCTCTCCCAAAGAAATATTGAAGTCCTAACCCTTTGGTACCTGTGAATGCAACCTATTTGGAAAAAAGCGTCTTTGCAGATGCAATCACGTTAAGCTGAGATCATACTGGATTAGGGTGAGCCCTTATCCAATCACTGGGGTCCTTAAAAGCAGAGAAAATTTAGGCAGAGACAGAGACAGGGAGAATGCCATGTGAAGATGGAGGCGGAGGTTGGAGTGATGCTGCCACAAGCCAAGGAAAGTCAAGGGCAGTGGGGGAGAGACAGGGAACACATTCGCCCTCACCTGGAAGGAAATAAATTCCTGTTGTTTTAAGCCACCCATTTTGTGGTCACTTGTTATGGCAGCCCTAGGAAAATAATAGTTTCTCACACATCACTTCAAGCCAGAATGCCTTTTTTTTTTCCCCCTGGCCTAAAACCAGCAGGCTTCTTCAGAACCCACTCTCAGCAGCCTTCTCTCTGGAGTTGGCTCAGGTCTGGTTAAGAGGCGATTGCATGCGTCTACCTGGGAGCTGCCTCAGGTGGTGATAGAGGCCAGTGGGTGAGTGAACAGCTCATTCTTGTGGCCCCCAGAGAAGGCTTTGTGCAGGCGGAGGCCTGATAGAGAACCGAAATTGGAGATGGAGGATAAAGAGCTAATTTGAGTGGGAACAGAAAGCATGAGAACATGTAAAAGCACCTGGCATGATAAGGCATGGTGTTTATTACATTGTAGGTGGTCAATTAATGTTAGCAAAGAAAACGAGAGAATGCAAGATGTCGTGAAAGCAGTTGAAACCAGGTACGAGCCGCTGTAAATCTGCCGGATACAAGTTTTCGGCAAGAGCTTTGTTAACTACATTGATCTGAGTGAACTGTCAAAGGCACGTACGTCTAGTACAATGGGGGGAGCGGGAGAAACCCAGCCTTTGGCCTCAAAAGTCATGGATTCTGGCTTTGACTCTGCTGCTTCCTAGTTTTTGTGAAGCTGTGAAAGTCATTTCTCTCTCAGCCTCAGTTCCCTCACCTGTAAAATGGAGATGACAAATGGGCTTTAGCTTACAAAGTTGTAAAGAAGGAATGGCAAAGAATTGGAAAGTGCTTTGTAAACTGTAAAGAAGGAATGGCAAAGAATTGGAAAGTGCTTTGTAAACTGTAAAGCACAGTGTGAATATAAAGTATTCTTCTTATTTTTTGACTGGCCGGTCTCTTTACTGTCCTGTGAATGCCCCATACCCATTTGTGCCTCTGAGTCTTTGCTCATGGTCTCTTTGTCCACTTGCAAGTCCCTCTGTGTTAGTGAAGATTAGATTGGAATACAAGTAACAAAAAACCCAAGGCAGCAGTTGTATGTGTCTCTCTCTCTCATGTAATAGTCTGCAGGCATTCCAGGGCTGTGTGGGTGACTTAGGATCTTTCCATTTTGTTGCTCTGCTGTGCCTGGTAGCCATTTCCAAGGTCACCTTATGACCCAAAATAGCTGCTGGAGCTCCAGCACACATCCACATTTCAGCAAGGAGGAAGAAAAGAGAGAGAGCAGGCTTCCTATCTTTAAAGACACTCTCCCAGAGTTGCATATGCCACCTTTTTATATATCCCATTGGCCAGAACTTAATTACACGGACACACCTATCATCTGGAGAAACTGGCAAATGTGTTTTGTATTCTGGGTGGTCCCGTGCCCAGCTAAAACTTAGGGTTCTATCATCATCGAAGAAGGAGAGAAGAATATTTAGGGAGAACTAGCATCTCTACTGTTTCCTTCATTTCTTCTCCATGGATCCATATTTCATTCTTCAAGATCGAGTCAAGTTCATCTGCAAAATAAGGAGTCTGTGTTACTGGGGAGATTCATAGCTGGTCCACAGGCAGCAGTGAGCTAAAAGCTTTACATGGGTCATCTCATTTACCCCGCACCACGGCCCTGGGGGCTAGGCACTGTCACTGCCTCAGGGTTCGAGATGGGCAAATGTGCCTCCGAGAGCTGCGCAATATCACAGTTTATGTTTCCTGGGAAACAAACCCCGAGATGGAGCATAGCACTTAGTGGGCAGAACATGCATCAGAGAGTGCTTTTGAAGCTTAAGCCTGTGGAAGGGAGGGCGGGCTTGGAAGTAGGATTGGGCAGAAGGAAAAGTTGGGCTGCGATGCGGTTCCAATAAAGGTCTCAGCTGGCTCCCCATGGAACTCTGGAGCTGGGATAGCCCTGCAGAGCTGTTCCAAGTCCTCACTGGGGGGACAGGCCTTTAGATCCCTATGCTGGTCACTCACTGAATGCAGGCTGCCCCAGGAACAGGGCCTGACTTTGAGCAAATCACTCTCTTTAGTTGAGGCAATCCCCGAGGAGGCTGACAGCTGAGGGCTCCCTACTGGCAGCACGCCCAGTGCCTGCAAATGTAAGTCTTTCCTTCTTGAAGCAGGATGCTGGAGGGATCAGTGCGCCACATAAATTCACTTGACTAAGCTTGCACTAAGTAGCAAGTGACAGAGATGGGACGAGTACCAGGACTTCTGACTCCAGCAGTGGGGCTTTGCAGTTAAACGGTTTGCTCAAAGTCATAGCTAGAAGCAAATGCCCACCATTCAGGCACCCTCACCTACACTCCAAATCAATTTGCTGTCTTGCCTCCTTCGGATCTCTGCTGGTGCCTTCTCCTGGAAACTCTGCCTCCATGTTTCCCATGTATCATGTTCTGTCTTCTCTCGGAACAAGCTCTGTCAGTTCATACTACTTTGGTTGAACTATATTGAGTCAATCAAAGCAGTGCTTTGTTGATAAAGTCGCCTAGGGGCTCAGTTCTCTGCCAGGTGGAATGGGATTCTGAAGACAGAATCGTGCCTCAGCAGAGTTACAGGCAGCTTGGGGAGCCAAGGCTCTCCTGTGGAGGCACTGGCGATTGTGGCAGAGCAGAGTGGCACAGAGTGGTGCCCTGGGAGTCCTGTCTGTCAGTGCTGTCACATTCAGAGGAAGGAAAGGCCAACACAGGCCAGATCAGAAGACCTGTACTCATTCTTCCTCTACTCATTCTTCCTCTACTCTACACAACGTCCCGGAGGCAGGGACTTTTTGGAACCCATCAGGTGCTCAGGAAGTGGGAAGGCATTTTACGACCATAGAACTGGAGGAAGACAGTTGCATTTCTTAGCTCAGAAATGAGAAAACAGAGCCCCAGAAGGCAGCATGCCCTGTCTGAGGTGACACAGCCAGGTAGTAGTAGCATGGCTGGACTGAGAAGCTGGGTTTCTCGACCATCCCAAGCTGCCCCTGCTACATGAGGGCCGAAGGACTGAATGAAGATTTCAGGCTGGTCCCTGCCTTCTGGCATTTTCAGCAAAGCACTCAGGACTGTCAGTGTCACAACGAACAGAAATAAAACATCAGATTAGGAAGAGCAGGCCCACGGAAACACCCTGTGGAACTCTATCGCTGATTTCTACCAGCCCAGCTGCCTCCTTGCTAGTCCACGGCGGTTGCTTCAAGAAAGTGGGTAGGGAGAAGAGAGTACAGAAGTTATTTCTGATTGGAGCTTAGCACCTAGGACTGCAGACAATGCCAAATCGGCTGAGATTTAGAAGTGATTCCGTAAGAAGCCACTGTGTAACAAGCTTTAGATCAATAGTTCAATCTGCAGAGAGCTTTTGCCCACCGCCCAAGAGAGGTTCCTAACACACTGTAACCTGCATCTTCCCCCTGAAACATCTTAGCTCCGTGAAGCAATAAAACGGTCTGGCCTAAGTTACTGAACTTCTTTGAAGTCCTGGAGAGGCCCATAAATAAGGCAGGTACTTTGGAAGGGGGCGTTCATTTTGAGGGATCCCCATACAACTCTTTCAGAGTCACATTGATTTGTAGCTGCCTCTAAGTCAATTTCCTGGGGCTCATAAATCTCGATTCGAGCAAAACTAAAATGTCATCAATATTTATTCGATGCATTTCTTACCACTCCATAGGAAAGGAAGAAACAAAATGTCAGCATTCTCACCCGCCACCCTGGAGTAGGCATGGGACTTGGCCATTCCCGCTTCCTTGCAGACCATTTCGTCGTGAACCATAAACCCCGGGTAACAAATGTTCCATTTCATGGTCAGCAAGAGTGGTAACTGTCACTGGAGAAATAAAATTGAGTTATTGTTTCCAGTTTCAAAAGAACAGCAACAAGTATAAAAAAAAAAAAAACACAAAAAAAAAAACAAGAAAAAAAAAACTGTATGTGATCCCTGTCCTCTTCCCCTCAGACACCTGCAGCCATCTAATGTTTCACTGAATCCTGCCACATAAATGCATAGCTTCACTCACTAATCCATATGGCTCCAGAGACCACTGTTACATGAGAACTTAAACTGATGGGGCCAGGCAGCCCAGGGCAGCTTAATCTTTTTTAATTCAAATCGACTGAGTCCCATGTGGCCCGGAGATGATACACTATATGCTGCAATCAGACTGACCTAGACTTCTCGTGCTCTAAATGATTAATGAAACTGCCTCGAGTTTGTTTCTATGGTGATTGGAAACCTGACCCGGACAGAGGAATCTGCCATTCACGGTGAACGGAACAGAAAGGGGGGCACTGGGGACCCTGGCTGGTGGTGGTGAAGAGATGCCCAAATGCTTCGAGTTCCTCTCCCAGACCTGCTGCTGGCCTCAGAAAGTGGAGGGAGGGGACAGGATGAAAATGACCCTCTTAGGGAAGTTTTAACTCAACCAAATTGCAAATAACAGAATTATTTGTTTCTCCTCAAAGAATCTAAAAACTCTTAAGTAGTCCTAAAGCCACTGACTGAAGAGTTGAGGGAAGATAGTATTTACCTCACCTTGGGTTTCCTAAAATAAATACATGAATAAATAAAATAAAACCATGAAATCTTGGATTCCTTCTTTGGAATGAATGGTTTTGCCCTTGTTGAATATTACGAAACCAGCTAAGGACCTCACATTACCGGTTTACTCTTTGCTCATGTGTGGTTTTATTTGTTTTTGTTCCTCATATGAAATAGGTCATATTTGGGCTCCACCTGGCAGCGTGGGACATAAGGGGAAGTAGATACCGCTGGTAGAGAAGCAATGGGTTCGAATGGTTAGTGCTAATGGTCGTCGGCTGGTGCCCACAAGACCGGTCTTGTTTCAGGATGAAGTCCATTGTAGCTTTCCTATCAGAGCCCCTAAACCCTGCCCAGGTGCCCCAGCTGTACGGAATCCTGAATCTTTAGAGAAGTCCATCACAGGGAACACCAAATAACACACCTTTTCATTTTAAAAACTAAGGCTTAATCCCACGTAGCTATTGACAGAGGGACAATGACTATGAACGTTGGTGGGGGCACCGTTCCCCTTCTTTCAGTCTTCACCTGTTACCCAGCTACCTTTCTTATCACGGTCACTGGCCGCCTCCGTAAACACACTGTCCCCCTGCCTCTGCACCTTTGATGCGCCGTGTTCCCTACAGACAAAAATCCCAAATTTTAATCAGATTTTAATTTGGGATTAAAATCCCAAATTTTAATCTTTCTTCTAATGTTCCTTTCCCTAATTTCTGAAATTAGGGAATTAGGGCCCTCTAAGGTTTCTCCCATTGCAGCTCTGCCTCCCGGGAATTCATCTCTGCCAACTGTTCTCTGAATGTCCTCCATGATTGTCCCATCCTCTGTGTTGGCTTTGCTGTCCTCTCTGTCTGGAATGACCTCCCCATGTCCATCTGTTAGAACAATCCTCTCTGTTCCCCCAGACCCAGCTCAAATGCCACCTCACCACATGGGCGTCCCAGTTGCTTAGCCACAGGCTTGCCTTCCCCATATTGTGCCTTGTATAACAGCGTGGTCCCGGCGCTGCTTTCTGTGATGGGACATCTTGCCCCCAGTCACAGAAGTGTGTGCTCATAGTGTGTGCTCAACCTGTGTTCGTTCAATTGAATTTCTTCTTCAACTCTGTTCCTGGGTCTTGGGCTCCACTGACTGTCAGCTGGGAAGTTCATCTGGCCTTCTGTTCTCCTCATAACGGTCACTGCTAGCTGTCCCCAGGTGGGCAAAGGGTTCAGGACCTTGTGGTTTAGCCAACACTCAGGAATACTGGGAAAACAACCAGTAATTGCTCTAGATCAGCTCTAAGACACTCTTCTGACCAGGGTGTCGCTCATCTGGCTTAACTTTCTCCAAACTGGAACCTTCCTGTTGAAGGCCTGAGCTGGTCCCAAGCAGGCTGAGTACTGTTTAGAGGGTGTGTCTGAGCCAAGCCTCTCACCCTGGCCCCTTATGGTGACGTGGCCATGCTGGTGTGCACCTGTCAGGCAGCGCCCTCCTCTGCCCTTGGCAGGGGATGGAGCACCTGACTAAGAAGGGACCTCAAACAGCTTCTTGCCCATCCAGTTAGACACTGTCACAAACTACCCACTGGTGAGCAATCCTTCGGCCTTATCTGACTCTCCCATGGAGGGAGATATCATGTGTGCCTGTTTTGTTCTCTGGGGACACAGGTGGCAAAACTTGGGTGTGGGGCCTTGGCAGGGAGGCACTGGTATCCAGATGCCTAGGAACAGATATTTGGGTGAGCAGAGACAGGGTGACTGCCTCTCCTGGCAAGTGATAAGCCTGAATGAGTTGTGTCCTGGCATTGTCTCCATTTCACCAAATGACCCCAACCTGTCTTTCGTCTGGAATCCCCCAGGCATGGAGCTCAGAGAGTCTGCCTCTCTCACTTGCCCCTGTTAAATGGACAAGGTCGAAAGCCCCGAGTCTGTAACATTCCGTAAGATAAAGAACTTCTCTCCCCTGTCCCCCTGACCTCCTCCTGCACCCCCACATCCAGCCACCATGTACTTGGCTGTACACTTTTTAAAATGACATTTCATTGTGAGGGTTTCAGAAAAAATCCTGTTGCCTCCATTCAGAAGGTTCTTCCTGGATGAAGTGAGCACTCTGCTGCCATCTCCCCAGGCCAGGCCAGGCAGGTGGGGGGGCGGGGGGGCTGGAGAACTTGGGGCTGAGGTGAGGAATGTGAGACACGCAGGCGACAGGGCGAGAGGGAAGTGAAGTCATGAATATTTAGACGAGAGGGAGAGTGGAATTCAATCTGACACTGATACACAGGAGGATTGGATTGATAGCAATAATCTAAAATTAGAAGCAGTCTGTCATGGGAGTTTAGAGCTCAGGCTCTAGAGACAGACTGGGTGAAAAACTGAATTTGCCACTTACCAGCTGAGTAACCTTGGGCAAGTAACTTAACCTCTCTGTGCCCCCAGCTTCCTCACTGTAAAGTGGAGATAATAAAGTGCTTCCTCTCTGGGATTGTTATGATGATTAAGTGAGTTCCTGGGACAGTACTTGGCACATAGTAGACACTAGCTGTGGTTATAATTGAATAAAGGTCAACGTGGTGTCCTTCCTAGAGGCTTTGGATCTTTCTTCTAATGTTCCTTTCCCTAATTTCTGAAATCCTCCACCCCCACCCCCCCGCTTAAGTTATTTTGGAGAAAAGAAGGGTCTAGGCCACCACTGTCCAATAGAAATATAATGCAAAATACATGAAGTTTAAAAATTTCTAGAAGCCACACTAACAATTAAAAATTAATTTTACTTATATATATCAATTTAACCCAATACATCTGAACGATTATCCTTTTAACATGTAATCAATACAAAAAATTGTGAAAGAGCTATTTTACTTCTTTTTCATCCTAATCTAGTATATATTTTACACTTACAGCACATCTCAATTCAGGCAATAGATTGTCATCTGAAATACTTGATCGTTTCTAGATCTCATCAAACTGACAGTTGAAAAGTAGCTCCACGTACCCAAGTGGTTCCAAACAACTTGGTTCGGCTTTCCAATAACCGAATCCAGTATCAGTTTTTAAATGAAGATGAAATAAATATTCAATTTTTCAGATGCACTGGTCACGTTTCACGTGCCCAGTAGCCACTTGCGGCTCCTGTATTGGATAACGAAGATCTAGAAGTTGCTGTGGGGAGCAAGTCAGTTGAAGAAACTGTATCTGGCTGTAGGCATCACAGGCATAAGGAATTTACCAGAACAGAAACTCTGTAACCTCCTGAGCTTGTTCCTAGTGGCGTTGGGAGGTGGGTAGGGTGATGTGGAGACAGGGGTGCACTGGGAATGCTCTTTATTCCTTTGAGAGACAATGCAGACCGTACCTGTCATCTACCTACCAGGCGCTGCCCTTGGCTCCAGAGCTGCAGTGTGCATTAGTGCTCTGGGCTGCAACGGGGTTAAAACCTACCTGCCATCTGCCAGTCTTCAGCCTCCTGTAACTTCCAGGGAGCCATGGACTCTGAAATGTGACCCCCTGCCCCCAGCCCTGCCCTGACACCAGCCTGGCACAGTAATCCGAGTGATGCCCATTTTGATAACACGGCTGGTAAGTGACCACTGCGGGCCAGGCCCCACGCTCTTAGCTGGGATGCAGCTTAATGGGTTAATGGGGTGACCAGCACCATTTGGGGGATTAGAACTTCTAACTTCCCATTGTCCCTGGCTGTGTGAGGAACCTGTGGCTTCCCCCTGCCCCACTGCACCTTGGCACCTTGGCTTTCCCCTGTCCCCCACTCAGCCCTACCCCCACCCCCCACCCCACTACACCTCTTCACTATCCTCAACATTATTAGCCTTGTGAGCTATTTTGGCTCTGGATCTTTGCAAATTTCATTGTCCCTTTCTTGAATGACCTTCCTATTCGTGTTCCTCCTTACCTGTTCAGATCCTACCTGCTGTCGAGGTTCTCCTCCTCCGAGTAGCCTTCCAGCCCATGGGATCTCCTTTTCCCTGCATTCATAGCTCTTGCTGTCTATACCCCGGTGCTGGTGGTTAGCTTGGAGCTGCATGCATAGCAGGCAGCATTATTTAACGTCTCATGTTCATGCTTTGTCTCACAGTGAAAGAACTGAACTGCCACTCATGCTTCTGTGAGTCCTACACTTGTTCCCGTTGCGGCCTCGGCTCCCTGCTTCTCTCCAGCACTTGGACACACAGCAGGCGCTCAGGAAATACCTGCTGATGCCTGATACCCTGGCCAGGAGATCAGCCCGTGTTAGCAAGCTCGGGAGCCCATCCATTCTGCCCGGGGCAACAAGGTATACACCAAGGACCTGCTACGTCCACTGCTACGTCTTATACAACCCAGGCCCCCGTTGAAACATTTGTGGGAAAATTAATTGCCCTGCATCCAGCCTTCATTGACTTCTCTGACACTGAGCTGCTCTTTCTACTGACATGACTGGAGAAAACAAAAGGCTCTACTCCCTTAATTCTTTATTCGCCTATGGAACCATTTTGCTGTTGAGCTAGTTAATGGTAATAGCAAGGATAGCAGGAAGCGTCACTAACATCTATGGATCACTTTATGGATAACATTTGCCAGACACTGCGCCAAGGGCTTTACGTGGATAATTTCATTTCACTCCTACGGTGACCCACTGGGGTAGATGCCACCAGGAAGCCTGACGTGAGTGGAAGACTCAAGAACCGACGCTCGTCAAGGGCAGCCTGGCTCATCACTGCCAGCTGTGTGATTTGGGGGCATGCAGGTTAACCTGGCTGTGAGGGAGGGATGACAACTTTCAATTCTTGTGAGGATTGGAGAGATGATGAATGCAATGTGCTTAGAAACACATAGTCTACATTTTCAAAATATTTGGGCTGTTATCGTCATTCGTCCCCATTTTATAGATAATGGGGAAACTGAATTACAGAGAGCAATTAAGTAGGTTGCTCTATGTCACAGAGTTCATAAGAGATGCATTAAGGTTGGAACCCACTTTGACCTCATCATCCTTGCTTGTAGTCACTACACTACAATAAACACTAATTTATTCATCTTCTTCGCCCAGGCCCGGTGCTGGACAGTCAGCAACCAATTATCTCATTCAATCTTCCAAGTAATTCTGTGGAATGAATTTATATCCTGGGCATGGAGGGGCCTAGGAGGAGCTGCCAGCTGGTCCAACATTTGGGGAGGATGGTCCATTCTAGGTCGGAGAGGGCTACCCCCATGGATCCATCCATGGAGTATTGTGCCAGAAGGGAAGGCTGCTGCCCTGGTGGTAAGGACCAGGTCTCAGCGGTTACATAAGAGGGGCATCACCACTGCTTGAGAGGTCAGGAAAGTTTTCTTGAAATAGAAGTTCCACCTAAAACAGCTGTAAACTTGGTGAGAACATGGTCTTTTTTTGGGGGGGGGGGTCTGTTTTGTTCACCACTGTGTACTAGAACCCATGCTCGTACCTGACATAGAGTAGGTGCTTCATAAATATTTACTGAATGCATGGAAAGTGAGCTCTAAATTATGCTCCAGGCAGAGAAAAGAGTGTGTGCCAAGGCCCAGAGGGGCGAGAGAGGGCAGCCACTGGGGGAGTCAATTGGTTGAGCCTCTTCTAAACCATGGGGAGCTGTGCTGTAATACAGGTGGGGCTCCTTCCCGGCAGGGGGGCATCTGAAGGCTCACAGGAGTCCAGTGTGGCTAAACAGGTAGCAGTTTGCCTAAGGGCCTGGGATGGAAACCCTGGGGAGTAATGAAGAGGACTGTCCTCGCACCCCTCAGGCACAGGTGCGATGACAACAGAAGGCAGACAGAGGAGAGCCATGGGGAGGTGGCAAAGGAGCCAATCACCAGCTCCTTTGATGCAGTGCCATTTAAAAGTTCAGGGAAACAGTGGAGATACTTATCGTAGAGTGTGATGGTGTCAAGCGAATGAGAAAGACACACATACATTCTTCTTTAGGAGAAGAAATTCATCTCAATAAATGTTTCTTGAGTGCTCACTGGAAAATGGTTATACTCAGAAAAAGTTAGAGGCCAGATTTTGCAAAGCGGCTACAGGAGAGGGGTTGGGCTTGGGGAAGCTGAGTTTGGGTGCCATGGGGCACCTACCTGACCCTGTGTCTCTGAAAAAGACAGCCTTTTCTCTCTGTACCTCTCCCCCACTTTTTTTGGTCTTATATCTCTTCTTTGAATTATCAGCTCTCAGCTTAGTTGCCAACTTCTCCAGGACACTACGTAACGCCCCAAGCCATTCCATCTCCCAGTGCCCCACCTGCAGACTATATATCCTAGGTAGCCTTTTGCGCTTTAGGCGGCCAGAGAAAGACAGGTACTTGTTAAAACGTCCAAGTTCACTAGCACACCGTCAAAGGTCGAGGCAAATTTTGTTAAGTTATAAAAGAGCAATCTACAGCTCAATTCTCCTCTGTAAAATGATCACATTAAGTTAATATACTGAGTAGGCAATTTAGCCAAATGTTCAAAAACCAAAAAAATATACAAAGACATAAGTGACGTCGGGCTCCCACCTGGTCCCTCTGCATATTTATGCTCCTCCCCCCCAAAACAAAAGCAAACCTGGTACCACTGTTATTAGTTTTTCTGGACACTTCCAGAGATTTCTAAATATATTTCCAAATAATATTTTTTAAATACCAATTTTATCATTCTATACACACTGCCCTTCACTTTGCTTTTTTCCCACTTAACAACAGATCCTTAGAGTCTTTCTCTATTAGTACATAAAGAGTTTACTCATTTTATTTTAAAGTTGTATAGTATTCATTTTGCAGATGCACCACAATTAATTTAACTACTACCCTAATTAATTTAACTACTAGGATATTTAAGTATTTAAGTTGTTCCCAGTCTTGTGCTATTACAAGCAGTACTATAATAAATAAAATGATATTTCGGCAACAAATGTGCTCCTAGAATTCTTACTCTAGAAATAATCTTACATGCACACACTCCTTACCATTTAGAAAGCACTTAAAAAAAATTAAACATTTCATTTTGAGATAATTACAGATTATACTCAGTTGTAGGAAATAATACAGAGAGATCCCGGGTGCCCTTCACCCAGTTTCCCCTACCTGGGTACAAAACTAGAGCACAATAGCACAAGGAGGAAACTAACATTGATGCAATCTGCTCATGTGGTTTGGATTTCACCAGTTTTACACGTGTGTGTATGTGTGCGTGTATGTGTGTTTAGTTCTATGAAATTTTATCATCTGTGTAGCCTTGTGTATCCACCACCAGAGTCAAGAGGCAGAACAGTTCCAGCACCACAAGGATCCCTCTTCTGACCTTTTATAACCACGCCCACCTTCCTCCGGGCCCACGGCCTCGGTCCCACCCTCACTCAGTCCCTAACCTCTGGCAACCTGGCAACTTTTGGCAGTCTGTTCTTATTCTCTATACTTTTGTCATTTCAAAATATTATATTCATGGAATCATATCATGCAGTGTATGATGCCTTTTGGAATTGACTTTTTAAAATCAGCATTTTCCTCTTGAGATGTATCCAAATTGCTGCATACGAGATCTGACAGTTAAGTTCACGAACTCATCCTAGAAAAAGTGCTACACACTTCACTGCTGAATATCACTACGGTCACCTTCGAAATACTCCCCTTGGGAAGCTGTGTGCTGATGCCAGTGCCTTGTTCACCCTTCAAAGCAATTTTGGAACTCTTTCTGGAATGGCCACCAGAGATGTCGTCGTATTACCCTTGATGTCCTGACTGTCATCAAAATGTCTCTTCCTTTCAATATTTCCTTTATCTTCAGGTAAAGAAAGAAGTCATTGGGGGCCAGATCAGGTGAGTAGGGAGGGTGTTCCAATACAGTGATTTGTTTACTGGCTAAAAACTCCCTCACAGACAGTGAGTGCCCTGTGAGCTGGTGCATTGTCGTGATGCAAGAATCATGAATTGTTGACGAAAAGTTCAGGTTGTTTAACTTTTTCATGCAGCCTTTTTAGCACTTCCAAATAGTAAACTTGGTTAACTGTCCAGCTGGTACAAATTCATAATGAATAATTCCTCTGATATCAAAAAAGGATTAGCAATATTGTGCAACAAGTTCGCGACCTTAATTGTTAGACCTCCTATATCAATAGTTTGTGAGCAGCAGACCATAGTGTGGATGTACCACCATTTGTTTAAAGATATCCACATTGTTTCCAGTGGTTGGCAACTAGGAATAAAGTTGCTATGAACACTCCTGTACAGGTTTTTGTGTAAAGTTAAGTTCCATTTCTCTGGAAAAAAATACACAACGGTAAAATTAATTATTGAACTGTATGGTAGTTACATGTTTAGTTTCATAGAAAATGCCAAACTTTTCCAGAATGACTGTACCATTTCATATTCCCATCAGCAATGTATGAATGGTTTTGGATCCTTGCCAACATTTGGTGGCGTCGCTCTTCTTTTATTTCAGCCTGATAGGTGTATGTATAGCTTTTTAAATTTCTTTCCACAATCTTCCAGCTTTAAGTCTCCTGACTATAAATCCACTTGCCAGTAATAATGACAATTGCCCTTTATTGAGCCCATACGATATGCCAGACACTGTACCAGGCATTTTACATACATTGTCTTATTTCATTTACTTTATCCCTCAGCACAAGACTGTGGGGTAGGATAATGGCTGTGCATCATGGGCTCAGCCATTTCTGAAATGGTCAGTGGACTTTAAATTATCTGCCTCTCTGTGTAGCTGTTTTTCTGTCTCCCTCTTCCTCTCGAAGTTTTCTCTTCCGTTCTCTCCCAGGGGAGAAAGAAACTGGGAATATTTAGAATTCACTGTTGAGACAGGTGCCAGGTAGAGAGGGAAGGGGCCTGGAGAGCCCAGGGGCCAGAGAGGGGAAGCTTTGATGGGTTGGGGTTCCTCTACTTCCTGGCTCATGGCTGCAGCCTGACCAGCCAAGTCCGTGGGCAGGAGAGGGACAACAGAATATTCTTTCCTGGCTGCCACCTACATTATCAAGCCCCGAGGCTCTCACCACGAACTGAAAATGCCTTTGGCATCCTTCTTGTAGGGACAGGGTCCTAGTCTCCTGCCCACAGCCTTCCTTTGGCAAATAAAAACCCTTGACCGAAACCCTGCTCACTTTGCAGGGTGGCAGCGAAGGAGAATTGTATAACAGTGACAGCTGGCAAGTCCCAAAGACATCTTAGGGGTCAAGCTGGAAGCAACCTGATGTCTCTGAGCTAACAAAATGCCTGGAAACCAATTTGGGTAAATAATGCTCATCAAGCAATCAGTCAATCAAAATCAATAAACATTTTCCAGCACCTTCTATGTACAAAGGCCTTTCACAGAATATTTGTGCTGGGAGGGACCTTAGGGACCATCTCCACTTTCTCCACTTTGCAAACAAAGACAGTCCATCTGTGAAAGGAACGAAGAGCAGGGATGGGAAACTCGTAGTATTTGCCGAACATTTACTTTCCAGGCATTTTTTAAGGTCGTTTCATCCGACTGCGAGCTTGAATTTTTTTCATTTTAATTTTTGGATGAGGAAGCTGAGACTAGAGTTTCAGGAACTTGTCCAAGGTCCCCCAGCTAATCAGTAGTGCCACCTGGGCGTGAAAGACGTCAGCCTGTTCCTCTGCCTCTTAAAGATGCAGTCCATACAATGACAGCAAAGACAAGTAATAAAGGCAGGTGCCGTTCCAAGAGCACAGGACTCTGCCACTAATTTGATGGGTGACCTTAGACAAACTACCTACAACACTCTAGGACTCTTGTTTCTTTATTTGCGAAATGGAAAAAAATGGGGAAGGCCTCTAAGGTCCCTTCCAGCTCAAACTTTCTATGGTGGGGACATCATTAAAGAAGATATTACCCACTGGTGATCAAACGAGGCAACATATAGTAATACACTGTATAACCCAACAATGGTGGGGACACTTAGAAGAATAGAAAGCCCACCAGGGCAGGTGGCATAAGAGAATTACAGGGAGGTGAGTTTTGAGGATGCTTAGCTATTACAGTCAGTTTGGGGAGTTCTTTTGTTTGGCTAGTCAACGAATGCCATCTTAAAAGTACCAAGTTCTTACAGGCCTTGGTTTCCCATCCACTGCCAACACTCTGAGCTTATTTCATACGGGCTCCGTGGCCGAACCCTTCACCGAAGTCCCTGCACCAGCCCCGACCCAGCCTCTGGTGTGCACGTGGGCTGCAGCTCACTCTCCCAGACTACAGACACTTTTGGTTCCTGTAAGTAGCTTTGACAGAGCTCAGCAGTATTCCCAGGATGAAAGCTGTTTTCTTTTAAAAAACAGATGTTGATGACAATAAAGTCTAAAGAGAAGACTGCAATATAAGTGGATTTTTAAATCACTTCTACTTAGAGGAATTCACAGGACACGTTTTAAAAAATATAGCCCCCTACATGATTCCTATTACTAGTTCTATTGATGAAAGGCTCAACCACATTTGCTTTAACATCCTTAATACAAAGGGGCACCTCAAAACACATTTCCAGATGAAAACCGCTGTAGATTTTTTTCCTTTTCAATTAGACCTTACTTTCTGTCAATGGGGGCTCCCCTGTTACCTCTTTTTCCTTTTAAAAAATTCTCTTTCTATACAGTCTATAAAGTCAGACACCTGAAATTTATGTTATTAACCAATGTTACCCCAATAAATTTAATTAAACAAAGCACTGTGAAAAAAGACAACCAAAAACCAAATCCTAGTGCAGATGAGCCCGCAATCTAAATATTAAAAATAGTAATCAGAAAAAGAAATAAAAAGTTTCCTTCATTTATGAGAAAATATAAAAAGCAACAGACAAAGATGATTTTATTGATATTATTTTTAAAAATAGGAAACACATAATGTGATTAAAAATTTTAAAAGAACAAAAAATTCATCAGCCAAAACCTTCTCTCTCACCCCACTGCAGCCACTCAGTTTCCCTTCCCAAAGGCAACCTGCGTTATCAATTTTTTGTGTACCTTTCCAGAGGTATATTGCTCAAACACAAACATCCACCTATAGTTTTTCCTTTTTACATAGTATACTCACATACTCTCCTATTTTTTTTTTTTTTCATTTAGCAATATATCCTGGAGACCATTCCTTTTCATTACATAAACATTTCTTATTCTTTTTTTCAGTTGTATAGTATTTTATCGCAATTTATTTAGTCCCCTATAGGCAGCTGATTATTTGCAATCTGTGTCTATTACAAAAAGGCTGGCAAGAAGTGCCTCGTGTATGTATAATTTCTCACATATGCTCGTATATCCGCAGGATAAACTCCTAGAAATGGAAGTGTAAGGTCAAAAGGCATGGGCATTTGTAAGTTTGATAAATTAAAGATTCAGTTTAAAATCGCCTATTATCCCTTCTCTAGTGTTAGTCATGCTATTTTTATCGATAATTTTCTAGAGTCGTTCATTTAACAAGCATTTACTGAGCCCCTAGGGGCTAAATCTTCTTTAAGGCACTGGTCATACAACACTAAACAAAACCGACTCAGGGACCAGAGTGGGAAGCACTCAGTGGCTCCACCGCCACTAGCGCAGCTGAATGGAATTGCTCGATGACACTTGGGCGTGAAAGAATGAATCCCCACAAATCCCGCCAAATCTGGCTCTCAGCTCCGCCCATGCCAAAGTCTGCACTGAGTTCAACAGTAGTTGTTGGGGTCACTTCCTTTCCCATGGATTGTACCAAAATCCTGGGGTTTATTGTGGCCAGAAAATTGGAGGCAGCTCTCACATGTTCGGCCTACATCCTAGTCCTGTTGTTATTCCGTCTTGCCTGCTTGCAGCCCTCTGTTCCCATCAAACCCATGTGAGTTCCCACCAGCCCCAGCTGCTTCTGAGTTGGAGGTACCAGGTTTGTAACGACTCCCGCTGCATTCTGCCCCTGGGAATTTACTCAGTTTCCCAGTACCACCCCCTCTGCCTTCTTTTCATAACACCAGCTTCCATTCCTTCTTTTCCCTTGTCCAATGCTAGCTGCCTCCTCAGAAGCCCACCAACACCTGGGAAATGTGACGCTCCCAAAAAAGCCTGGACATTAGACAACAAAGGTTAAGCTGCTTTGAGAACTGGGGGAGGGGAATCACATTTTCCTTCCTGGGGTTTCTGTTTCCATGGAATAAAGCAAAAATTCATATGTAAATGAATTATCCCACTACACAAATAAATGAATTAAAATGTAATTGCAAGGGGTGGCAAGCCCTGTTTTGTTTATTATTGCATTTCTTGTACCTAGAATACAGTCTGACACATAGTAGTCGCTCGGTAAATATTTGTTGACTGAAAGAATGAAGTAGTAGGAAGAAAAAGAATGAGGGAATGCCTGACACTGGAGCTAGCGACGACTGCTGTGGCCTGAGTAGGCAGAGAGGGTTTCTCAGAGGAGATGACATTTCCACTGATACTGGAGGATCAGAAGAAATCATCTCGGTGAACTGTTTGGGGAGAAGCCATCTGGACAGACAGCAGTGGGGGGCTCCAGAAGTGGAAGAGAGTTTGTGAAGTGAACACAGAAAGCAGCCTTGGGCAGAGGTGGTACAAGGAAGGGACAAAAGAGGGCAGAGGCTGGTTGGGGGACCTGGGAGGAGGTTAAGGAGTGTAGAATTTATGCAAACTGCAATATAAGAAGTTTAAATAATGTAAAGCAGGGGAATAGAATGATGTGTTAGAATCTCTTTACGTTTTCAAAGGATCTCCCTGGCAGCTGTGTGAACGTGGACTGGAGCCGAGAATTGGGTAAATGGGAAGATCCTTTGAGAGGTCCTGCAATCATCACAGCAAGAAGAGATGAGTCGTGTGGGGAGAATGGAAACGTGTGGGCAGATTTAAGATACATTTTAGAGGTAGATTTAGATAAGACTTGATTATAGATCCAACGTGGGAGTCAAGAGAAAGAAGCAAATTTTAAGAATGACTGCCAGGTTTTTACCGGGGAATTATTGTGGGCTGGGAATAATTGTGAGGTGATGGAGGAGGTCGAGGAAGAGATGGCTGAGGGAGACTGGATGAAGAGTTAGTATTTCTGGTGTAGTGTGAAGAGTTGAGGTAAGTCTCAAGCTGCCCAGGTTCTAGTCCTGTCTCCACCAGCGTCAGCCATGGGAGACACTCAGTGTCTCCACTTCCTCATCTGGAAGCGAACAATGATAGTGCCTTCTTAAATTTTTATGAGGATTCATTGATATAATCTATATAAAATGCTTATCATAGTGTTTCTTACATAGCAAAATACCTAATAAAATTTAGCTATTTTATTATCTACTTATACATTGGCATTTAAAATGGATAAACAAGATATTTCACTTTATGAATAAATTATTTATCCAAATAAATAATTTGGGTTGTTTCCAACATTACAGCTTAGTCATAAAGAGCACAGTGGTTCACAGCACAGACTTAGGAGCTAAACTGCCTGGGTTCAAATCCTGTCCCTAGCATTTATTACATGTATAACCTTGACAAGTTACTTGACTTCTCTGTGCCTCAGTTTCCTCATCTGTAAAGTGAGAATAACAATAACACCTATTTCAGAAGAGAGTCTAAAAGAATCAAGTGAGTTAATAGGTCTAGATCACTTAGAAAATATTAAATACCATGTTTGCCATTATGTGCCAACTACTCTTTTAAGCACATTAAGTGTATTTTCTCATTTAATATATATAACATCCTTATGAAGCAGGTACTGTTATTATCCCAGGGTTACAGACCAGAAAAGTAAGGTACACACACCATTTGAACCTAGCTGTCAGAGCCCCTGGTTCCAACAACTATTATCTATGGCACATCATTTTATATATGTCATTGTTCATCTGAACAACTATTGTTTTTAGGATAAATTGCAAGGAATGGAATTTCATCATTTAAAACTTCTTTTTAAGGCCTTTGATATATATTTAACAAATTATTTTCCAGTAAGTTTGTAACAATTTACAATCCCGTGAAAGTTATGATAGCTATGTTTTCTTGGTGGATAATTCCCTTTATTGTTAAGTAACTCTTATTAATATGGCTAAGCCAGTTTTCTTTTGGTTAGTATTGGTATAGTATATGTTTTTTTCCATCCCTTAATTTTCACTTTTTTATGTCTTTATTTTAGGTATGCCTCCTGTAAATAGTGCGTATCTAGATTTTGGCCTTTTATCCATTCTAATATTCTCTGTACCATAATAGGAAAGCTTAATTTATTTATATTCACTATGGTTACTGATATGGATTTTTTCCCTGATGTATTATTTTGCATATTTTAATTTATTATACTTTATTTTCTTCTTTCTTTCCCCATCTTTTTATTCCTCTAATATATTAATTGAGTTTTCCTTATTCTTTCCTTGGTTTCCTTGACTAGTTTGAAGTTACGTGTTCTATTTTTCAGCAGTTGCTCTTAATATGCTTAAAATTTTAATATGCTTATTTAATAACTTTTATCTTCTAAGCAAGATTAGGATCTTAAAATACATGAATTCCAAATTAACTCTCCTCCCTTCATCTATGATGATATTGCTAATATATTTATTTTTTAAAATATCTGCTTCACCAGTATTCTTTAAAAAGTATTTAGGCAGGACTTCTGGCTACGGCCTAATGGAGAGATTGGCACACTGTCCTCCCACAAAACAACTATGAAGCCAGACAAAATTGACAAAAATAATCATTTCAGTGCTCTGGAAACTGATCAAAGGCATAACAACAATCTGAGCTTTTATACTTGAAAACCTGCTGGGCTTAGGATAAGGACAGTGGAAGTCTTTGGCTCTGTAAACTGGGGCTTAGGGCAGGGCAGGCCAGGAATACTGGCAGCTTCCCTGCTCAGTAGAAGGTGGAGCAGTGGGTGAAGTCACACCCAGTGGCATTGTTGGTGGAAGTGACTCTCTCAGTGGCAGACAAGCAGTTAGAGCTGCTTGTTGTGGGGTTGACTTGAGGTTGTGGGGTTGGGACAAGCACATTCCTTGCGGAGGCTGTGCATGCATACAGCAGAGACTGGAAAAGGTGAAGGCTCACACTTTGCATTTAGTTGTCACGTCTTTTTAGTCTTCTCCAATCTGGGACAGTTACTCAACCTTTTGTTTTCATGATCTTCACTTTTGAAGAGTACTATCCAGCAATTTGTAGAATGCCTCTCAATTTGGGATCAGACAAGGAATAATTATTATAGATACGTTAAAGAATTTATAGAAAAAGATAGATATCATGAGTAAAGAATTACATGGAGGTATTTCAGAAAAGAAATGGAAGCTCTAATATAGAACCCAATGAAAATTCTAGAACTGAAAAATAACTTATCTGAAACAATTTTACTGGATGGGATGAAAAGATGAGACACTGGGTATTACAGAAAGAAGGATCCACAAACTTGGAGATGGGACAATATAAATTAATTAAACTGAAGCAGAGCGAGGAAAAATATTTTAAAAAATGAACAAACCATTAATGACATATGGAATAATACCAAAGAGTCTAACATACATGTAATTGGAGTCATAGAAAAGAGAGCGAATGTGATAAAAATTTTAAAGAAACAATGGCCATATATTTCTAAAATTTGGTGAAAAACATCAATATATAGACCCAAAAAATTAATAAACTTCATATGAAGTAAATTTACACACCTAGACACATCATGGCCCAATGGCTCAAAAAGATAAAGAGAAAATATTAAAAGAAGACAGAGCAAAAAAGAAAGACCACATATAAGGTAACATGGATATAAATTATGATTTTTTTAAAAATTAGAAACAATGCAAGCCAGAAGACAATGGAGCAACATCTTTAAAGTACTGAAAGAATCGTCAGTCTTGAATACTGGAGCCAGTGAAATGATGTGTACTTCAAAAATTAAGGCAAAATAAGGACATTTTCAGATAAGCAAAAGTTGAGAGAATTATAGCCAGCAGATCCTCACTACAAGAAGTGCTGGGGTGGGGGAGGGAAGGAGGTGGCCGGTTGGCTCAGCTGGTTAGAGCGTGGTTCTGGTAACACCAAGGTTGCTGGTTCAATCCCCACATGGGCCACTGTGAGCTGCATCCTCCTTACAAAAAAAAAAAAAGGAGTGCTAAAGGAAGTTCTTCAAACTGAAGGGAAGCAATACCAGATAAAAACATGAAGGAACAGAAAGAAATAAAAAGTTCTGGAAATGGGAAGCATGTGGGTAAATAAAAATAGACATTTTTCTCTTTCCGTAAGGTTTTAGAGTTCAGTTGACAGTTTAAAGCAAAGTGAATAATAATAATATATCATAGGGTTTATAACATATGTAAAAGTAAAACATATGATCATAATAGTGCAGAGTACAGAAGGAGCTAAATGAAAGTTTCTTGTACAGTTTTTTACTACATGTGAAGTAGCATAATATTGATAAATTATAGTCTGTAAAAAGTGAAAGTTGCATAGTGCAATCTCAGTGTAAGAACCAAAAATAAAACAAGGAGGTATAACTATAACTCCAATGATGGAGATAAAATGGAATACGAGAAAATAATCTAAAAAAAGTCAGGAAAAGAGGGAAAAATGAGCAAAAACAGGGGGACAAATGGTAAACAAATAGCAAGGTGGTAGATATAACCTAATACAAGAAATTATTTATCAATAATTATATAAATGCAAATAAGCTATGTGCCTCTATTGAAACCTAAGTGACTTGGCGTGTATCTGGTTCTCATAACGTTATAAGCTATTTGTTTTCTCTTTTTTTACTGCTCCGCTTTTAACGTTCTTTTTCCATTTTCTGGTACCTGTGAATTTCATTTTCTTACTTTTGAGGTAGGCTGAATATGAATTATATTTAAATCAGAAATTCCATGTGTTTGGAAATTGAGCAGGAAATCTGGGGGCTTCTTCACCAGTTTGGTCTACCATATTGGCAACTTTATTTTAAAAGTTTAAACAATCCATCCTGAATTTTGTTTTAAGCTAACAAGTAAGTTTTTAACTTTATTTCACAAATTATTAACCCATTGCCCTTATTTGTTAAATAATCTAGCCTTTCTCCACTGGTTTGAGAAGATACCTTGATCACAATCTAAATTATTTTATACATTTGTGTACATTAATAAATTTCTGTTCTGCTACCTAGGTTGTCTGTTTCTGTACAAGGAAATGCAAGATATATTCAGTAATATAGTCTTAAAATTATTTCAGCTTTACATTATTTCAGTTTTAGTGTCTTGTTGGTGAAGGCTCATATAATCACCATCATTTAAAAATATACAGTCTATTTACATGAACTATAGAATAGTTTCGTCAAGTTTAAACACTTTCTGTTTGGATTTTATTTGAGCTAATGTTAAAGATGTAATGTAATTTAGGGTAAGAATTGGTATTGAAGTGGTATTAGATTTTCCCACACAGAAATATGACGTTTTTCCATTTATTGAAGACATTAATATCTCTCAGTAAAGTTTTGCAATTTTCTTTATATGGATTCTATACATTTTTGTCATAAGGGTATTCCTTCACCCATATTTAGTAACTTGTTTTGTTATAGTGAATGAGATCTTTTTGTCATATATATTTACGTACATACATACATAGTTTCTCTTGATCTGACCTTGTGTTTAATGAAATAAAGTATTAAATTTTTTCTTTTACAAAGCTCACTAATGTGGTATTGTAGTCAAATTTTCTCCTTCCTTCTTTTCTTCCTTCCTGGTTAACTATTTTTATTGAGGGATAATATATGTAAAGTATGTAAGTGTAATAATCTCAAGTGCTCATCTTGATGAATCTTTACGTAATTATACATATACCCAGGTTAAGATATGGCATTGGGCATCTTTCCAGTACCCCAAAAGATTCCCTCATGTTCCCTCTCCATCTACACCAACCCCTGAGGTAACTATTGTTCATGTTTATCAACAGGAAGTAGGTTAACCAGCTTGTGAATTCAATATACCAGTCTTGAGGTTCATACACTTTGTTGTTCTTATCAGTAGTTTGTACATTTTTATGGCTTTGTAGTATTCCATTGTATGTGTGTGTGTATGTATATGTCTGTGTGCATACACATATACATAAATCTTTATGTATACACACCAACATACCACAATTTATCAATTTATTTGTCCATTCTCCTGTTGACAGGTCTTTGTGTTGTTTCTGGTTTTTTGCTATTATGAATAAAACTACTACAAATACTCTTGTACGTGTCTTTTTGTGAACATGTATACAACTTTCTATTGTGTGTGGATTTGCTGGGCTGTAGGATATGCACGTTTACTTTAATAGACACTGTCAAATAATATTCATAAGTGGTTATACTATTTTACATTCCCACCATCAATATTTGAGCGTTCAAGTTGCTTCATATTCTCACTAACATTTGGTATTGTAGGTCGTTTTAATTTTAGTCGTTCTGGGTATGGGGAGTGGTACCTCATTAAGGTTTTAATTTGCATTTACTTGATAAGTAATAGTGTTCAACACATTTTCATATGCTTATTGACCATTTGAATAGTCTCTTTTTTAAAGTGCCAGTTTAATATTTTTATACATTTTTAAATTGTATTTTTTTTGTATTCATGTGCAGGAATTTTTCATATATTCACATATGAGTCTTTGTCTGTCTGTTCAGAGATATTTGTCTGGGGCTTGACTTCTTATTCTCATAATAATTTCTGCTGATGAACAGAAGTCTTTAATGTTAGTGAAGTTCAATTAATCAGTTATTTTTCATTTAGGGTTACTGTCTTCTTAAGTTCTGTTTAAGAAATATTTTCTTATCCCAAGGTCATGAAGATATTCTATGTTTGCTTTTAGAAACTTTGCGCTTTACCTTTCATATATAAATCTACAATCCATCTCAAATTAATTTCTGTGCCGTGTGTGAGATAGGGGTTCACACATAATTTCTTTCCCCATTTTGAACATCCAAGTTTCAGCACCAATTATTCAAAAGATCATTCTTTCCTCCCCACTGAATTTCATTGGTGCTTTCCTTGTGAGTCAGGTGAGAATATCACCGAGGCTAGTTCTGCATTTTATTTTGGAACATTGGCTTATTTATCTATGCTGTTTATCCTATTGGTGAATACCTCTGTGTCTTAATTATTATGGCTTTCCATCTTTGTAAGACTTGAAATCTAGTAGTATAAATTCTTCAATTTTGTTCTTCACGATCGTCTTAGCAATTCTAGGTCCTTTGCATTTCCTTGTAAAATGTAGAATCAACTTGCCGATTTCAAGAACTATAAACTTTCTGGGATTTTTACTTCATTTGACCTTATACATAAGTTCAGGGAGAATTAATGCCTTAACACTATTGAATCATCCAATCCACGGTCATGGCTGTGTCATTTATTTAGCTCCTGTTTTAATTTCTCCCAGCAATTTGCTGTGCTGTCAGTGTACACGTCTTACACAAATTTTGTTAGGTATATCACTAAACATTTCATATATTTTTAATGCTATTGTAATGCTATAGGGCTTTAAATTTTTTATTTTCCATTTTGTGGGTCTTTTATAGGAATACAATTTTATCAATTGACTTTGTATTAATTCACTTATTAGTTCTAATAGTTTGTTACAGATGCTTTTGGAATTTCCACATGTACAATTATGGTAGCTGTAAATAAAAAGTTTTACTTCTTCTTTTCCACTTTTTATGGCCTTTTATTTATTTTTCCTTTTGAAGGGATTTCCAAATAATTTCTCTGTAGAGTGATGGTCCTAATTCAAGTCATATGTAAAATGAGCTGTAAAAAGTGTCAGGAGAAGGAGGACTTAGTTGGAAAGAATATTGGATAATGTAATTGAAGCAATGATGTGAAAATGATTTCTCATTGAATGCCCCAGTTGATATTAAGTGTTTACATGCACAAAAAAGTATACAACACCCATGCATAATAAATATGCACATGAGTAACCAAATAGTGAATCATCTTTGTAGAAAATACAAGAAAATCTTGCCTAAAGAAAAATTTTTGTTAAATCACCATAAAAAGCTCAAGAGCTTGAGTGCAGAGGTCTCAAAACAAACTTTGCTTATGTCATACTTTGCCTTTTTTGGGACCTTTTGGAGAGCAATTTTCCCTGTATTCATCCACCTGGCAGCCTTGTTTGATTAAACGTTTCCCTGGGATATTTATGTGGAAACCAGGGAAAATAATTTCAGCACATATGAGATAAGAACAGGGTTTCTGTCTTCTATGTCTACTCTGTACTTTGCCAATTCGGTGTTCCATTGATGTTCCTTGAATGAGTGAATGCATGAATAAATGAAAGGAGTGAATCAGTGGAATTATGGATGAGAGAAGTCTGTCCCAATCTTCAGCTATCTATGATAATCCACCTTGTCAAACTCTGAAATTATTTGCTATTTTTCTGTTTGATATTTAAATAATCTGGTTTCCCATTTACAACTTAGTTCCATCAAAAGAATATTCTCATCCATAGTCAACTGTTTTCAAAAATAGTCACAATCATTTCTCTCCCCACACCACTTCAATCCCACTCCTCAAGGTTGCCATTGGTAACAGTCAAACAGTAAAGTAGGAGAAGTAGATGTTGGGTGGACTGAATTGGGCTGATTTTAAAAGCTTAATTTGGTTGCATCAATCTGTGTGTGTACATTGTATAGACATTTCATGGAAGAAATGTCATAATTATTGTACAGCATCAGTGAGCTTCACTCCGTCATCAGCTTTGGCAGGGGAGTGAAAGTGTTCCCTCTCCTCACTGACCCGCCATCTAATTTGAGGCAAATGCTTCCACTCTTTGTTCATACTCAACACTCCTGCCAGTGCCAGCTAGGTCAACCTCTCACACGAATAGTTTAGCTGTGTACATATCCATCTCCATAAATAACTTCTTTGGACCCTAGGGCTCTCAGTACAGTTCTTTGTAAAAAGTAGGTCCTCCAAATAATATTTGCTAGATGCACAGAAGAAAAGAAGAAATGAGAAGGGGGTAGACATCAAAGGTGAGACGCACTGAATACATACTGAATGTTGCAATCTACAAGGCATAGTATGTATACATTAAATTGCACTGAATTGCTTTCTAGTAATTACAGTGCTAGGCTTAAAATGGTTTTTAGAGAGGCATTAGAAATTCCTACTTTAGCTTAATCACAATGTTTAGTTTTCTCTAGGAAGGCACCTTATTTATTTAATGTCACAATGCTAAAATCATTCCTTTCTGCAATGTTCAATAAACAGAAAAAGAAATCCCAACATCTATATTAAATTGTTACTAACAAAGTAAACATTTCTCCCCCTGTTTTTTCCGAGTTGATTAAGCACCAGTGTATTTAAAAATGTTTCCTGAGCCTGAGAAAGGCTCCCCTCTGAACATACAACTATTGAGTGTAGAATGTTTTTCCTACCACTTGATTACAATTTGGCAGTAGTTTCTGAATAATTTACAAATTTTAAATTTCTGTGCCCCAAACACACATGTGTTTGCAGCTAAACAGACTTGAAAGAATATGCAAATTGCACTTTTATGTCAAAAATGAGTGAACGCAGCTTCACGCAGAAAAAAGCAAACTGTCACCCTCATGTTTTTGTTTAGACTAATCTGTGTGCTGTCGCCCCCACATCAGACTGCATCAACATTTTCTTTGGGATATTAGACGTAAATGTTTATGGCTGCAGATAGCCTAGGAGGGATTGGCACTTATTAAAAACGACCCTGGAGTATTTTCTTTGGTTTCCACATAAATATCCCAGGGAAACGTTCAATCAAACAAGGCTGCCAGGTAGAGGGAATGAGCATTACAGCAGAACGCTGGGGTCTCCCAGGTCCTGTTGAGTGGGAGGCCCCATCCAAGACTGTAGTCAAAAGGCTGGGCCCAGAGGACTGGGTGGAGCTGGCTTTTTCTCAGTGTGGATGATAGTCTCAGCCGCTGCTGCCTGGAAATGCTTCTCCCTGAGGCCAGGAGTCCACCCCTTCCCACAAAAAAAGCTTCACATTTTAAAGAGTCATCAAAAATCTAGATACCATATCTGGATTTCAGTCCACCTTCAGCTGTGGGGCCCGAGCCTGGGTATGTTGTCAAGATGGTGTAACCTATCGCAGCCCCATTGGTTTTCTTCATGGGTTGTGGCAGGTGGGAGACCACCATGTCTCCCCAAAGGGTAGGAACTGGTTCCTAAAATTGAGGCCTGGAAACGTCCATTCTTAACTCCAGAAAAAGCTACAAATTTTATTCGAGAATCTCAGACACGGAGGACACATTTCTAGCCCTCCCTGCTTCAGCCAAATTGTATCCAAACTCCACTGTATGACAGTCCAGTACGTTCTCCTGTTGCTAACCACTTCAACGTAATCACTGTCCTCTAGCTTTTACCCTAGGCTCCCTGAAATCCAGGGCACGTCATCCCACTCTCAAAGGTCTTTTTTGCCTCCTCTCATCCCACTACAATAGCTATTACCAAGCTCATAAATGACCTCCACAAAACAAATCAAATTGAGCACTGTTCCAACAATAAAAAACAAAAACTCAATTAAAAAATTGGTAGAGTACTTGAATTTGTAGACATTTTTCCAAGGAAGACACAGATGGCCAATAGGAACATGAAAAGACGTTAACTTCACTCTCAGGGAAATGCAAATCAAAACCACAATGAGATAATACTTCACACCTATTAGAATGGCTATCATCAAAAAGACAAGAAACAAGTAGTGTTGGAGAGGTTGTAGGAAAAGGGAACCCTTGTATACTGCCAGTGGGAATGTAAATTGGCACAGCTGCTATAGAAAACAGTATGGGGGTTCCTTATAAATTAAGAATTAAAAAACATATTATCCAACTATTTGATTGCTGGATACTTATCTGAAAAATACAAAAACATTAATTCAAAAAGATATATGCATCCCTATGTTCATTGTAACATTATTTACAGTAGCCAAGATACAGAAACAATCTAAGTGTCCACGTCCACCGATGAACAAATGGATAAAGAAGATGTGGTACACACACACACACACACACACACACACACACACACACACACACACACACCACGTAGGAATATTACTCGGCTATAAAAAAGAATGAAATCTTGCGATTTTTGACAACAGGGATAGATTTTGAGGGTACTACGCGAAGTGAAATAAATCAAACAGAGAACGACAAATATCGTATGACTTCATTCACATGTGGAATCTAAAAAGCAAAACAAAATAAATAAACAAACAAACAAAACAAAAACAAAGTCATAGCTGCAGAGAACAGATCAGTGGTTACTAGAGTGGAAGGGGATTGGAAGGCTGGCAAAAGGGGTGAACAAGGGTCAACTGTATGGTGGACGGTAACTAGACTTTCGTGGTGACCCCTTTGTGGGGTACACAGATGTCAACTTACATTGTTGTACACCTGAAACTCATATAATGTTATTTACCAATTTTACCTCAATAAAAAACAGCGTTTTTTTAGTTCCCATCTTTTCTTACCTCTCAACAATGTTGATATTCTTGGCCACTCCCTCCTTTAACCCTTCTCTTCTATTGGCTTCAATATCGCCACGATCACTTGGTTTCCCTTATATGACTGGCTACTACTCTCTCCTTTGCAGGCTCCTTCCTCTCCACACAGTCTTTAAAAGGGGACAGACCCAAAACCACGTGATCATCTCAAGAGGCACAGAAAAGCACTTGACAAAATCCAATACCCTTTCATGTTAAAAATGCTCAACAAACCAGGACTAGAAGGGAACTTCCTCAAGCTGATAAAATACTAATGCTAGTAGAAAACTAATACAGATTTTGGTCCCTGGAAGTGGGGTGCTGTTGTAACAAATACCTAAAATGCAGAAATGGCTTTGGAATAGGGCCATGGGCAGAGGCTGGAAGAATTTGGAGGAACATGATAGAAAAAGCCTAGATTGCCTTGAACAGACCGTTAGCAGAAATACAGATGCTAATAAACGCTGCTAATGAGGACTCAGAAGGAAATGAGAAGCACAGTAGAGAAAACATAAATTGCCTTAGATTATACCTAAATCATCAGGAACAGACTGTTGGTAGAAATATGGGTGTTAAAGGTGCTGCTGTTGAAGGCTCCGAAGGAAATGAGGAACATGTTATTGGAAACTGGAGGAAAGGGGGTTCCTGTTACATAGTGGCAGAAAGCTTAGCAGAATTGTGTCCTGCAGTTATGTGGGAAGCAGAACTAGTAAATGATGAAATTCAACATTCAGCTGAAGTTTCCAAGTGAAGTGTAGAAGGTGTGCCCTAGTTTTTCTTGTTGCTTATGGTAAAATGCAAGAGAAAAATTGAAGCAAGAACTTAAAAAAAGAAAAAAGGATTCAGGACTTAATGAATTGGGAAATTCTCAGCTTATGCAGATTGCGAAAGACTCTAGGAGAGATTCACTCTCAGGAAAGTATAGGAGAAAAGTTGAGAGTGTAGCTGCACAACCTTTTGCCGATACCTCAGAAAAATAAAAAAGAAGAGTATTCAATCACACAAAAGGCTCTTAGAGATGACATGTAAGACACTTAGACACCCTCAGCTATCTCATCAGAAGCCAAAAATAGAGATGGGATGATTTAGGAAGACTCTGTGGAGGGACCTTTTGTCTAATGGGAGAACAACAGATTCTTGAAAATTTTATACCAGCAGAAACACTGCCAGTGTGTACCAAAAGGGACAAAGAGAACCAAATGAAAGCAAGCTGTTGGACCCTCAAAATTCTACAGGCAGGAAACATGCTGGTAAAACTACCCAGCTGCAAAGACATGTTACCTTTCATGAGAAAGAAAGGATGGCTCAGAAGATGGAGCCTCAAGCTCAGACGGTAGAACCAAGGACCCAGCAGTTGGAACTGAGGGCCCCAGAAGATTATCGCCAGGGCTTGAAGTCCCATGGAGTTTTTCCTGGTTGGATTTCTACATTTTGGGGGACCAATGACTCTTTTCCCTTTCTATTTCCTCCCCTTTTGAGCCAGAATACCTATGCCTGTCTTACCTATGTATTTTGGGAGCACATAACCTGTTTCTTCAGTTTCACTGGTCCACATGGAGAGGAACTGTGCTCTAGGACAGATATACTGAGTCTCACCCATACTTACACTGATGATTTAGGGGTGGTACTTACTTGGGACTTTTGAATTGATGAGATGTAGGTGAGGTTTTAGACTTGTTGATGCTGCAATGAGTTGAGAATTTGGGGGATTTTGGGATGGGGTAAATGTATTTTGCATGTGGGACAGATATGAATCTTTGGGGGTCAGAGAGTAGAATGTGGTAGGCAAAATAATGCCCCCCCAAACATTCCAATCCCTGAAATCTGTGACTATGATACCTTACGTGGGAAAAGGGACTTTGCAGATGTGACTATGGTTAAGAAAGTTAAGATGGGGACGGGGGAGGGGGGGTGGCCAGTTAGCTCAGTTGGTTAGAGAGTGTTGCTAATAACACCAAGGTTGCCAGTTCGATCTCCACATGGGTCACTGTGAGCTGTGCCCTCCTTAAAAAAAAAAAAAAAAAAAAAAAAAAAATGTTAAGATGGGACCTAATCACTTGAATCCTTGAAATTGAGACCCTTGTCTGCTGATAGTCAGTAAGAAAAAGATGTGATTACGGAAGAAATGCCATGAGAGAGATGCCATGTTACAGGCTTTGAAAATGGAGGAAAAGGGCCATGAGCCAGGAACTGTGGGTGGCCTTTAGAAGCTGGAAAAGGCAAGGAAGACAGTCTCCAGAAAGGAACATAGGGTGACACCTTGGTTTTAGTCCAGTGAAGCCCAAATTGGGCTCTAAACTACAGAACTGGGAGATAATACATATTAGTTATGGCAGTTATATAACTATTACAGCTATTCATGAAAAACCCACAGCTAATATTAACTTAATGGTGAAAGACTGAATGCTTTCCACTTAAGATAAAAAATAAAACAAGGATGTCTGCTCTTTCCACTTCTAGTCAAAATTATACTGGAGATTCTAGCCAGGGGAACTAGGCAGGAAAAAGAAATAAAAGGGATCAAGATTGAAATAGGAAAAGTAAAACTAGCTTTATTCATATATGACAAGATTTTGTATATGGAAAATCCTAAGGAATCTATAAAAAGATATTAGAACAAATAAACAAATTCAGCATGGTTACAGGATACAAGATCAATATGCAGAAATCAATTATGTCTCCATAACATTGACAATGAACAATCAGAAAATAAAATTATGAAAATAATTCCATTTATAATAGCATCAAAAAGAATAAAATGCTTAGTACTAAATTTAACCAAATAAGTGCAAGACATGTATCCTGAAAACTACAAACACTGCTGTAAGAAATAAAAGAAAAAAGATACCGCCTTCTCATGGATTGGAAGACTTAATATTGTTGAGATGGCAATACTCCCCAAAGTAATATACAGAGACAAAGCAACCCCTATTAAAATCCCAGCTGGCTTCTTTGTGGACATTAATAGGCTTATCTTAAAATTAATTTGGAAATTCCAGGGACCCAGAACAGCCAAAACAATCTTGAAAAAGAGCAAACTTGGAGGACTCACACTTTCTAATTTCAGAGCTTACTACAAATCAAGACCGTGTAGTATTGGCATAAAGATAGACATAGAAATCAATAGAATAGAATTGAGAATCCAGAACTGAACACTGACATTTTTGGTCAATTGATTTTTGACAATGGTGTCAAAACAATTAAATGGGGAGATAGTAGTCTTTTCAACAAATGGTGTTGCAACCACTGGATATATACATATACATAGAAATAAATGTAGACTCTGGCCTCCAAAACATACATAAAAGTTAATGAAAATGGATCAGAGATCTAAATGTGAAAGCTAAACCTATAAAACTTTTAGAAGAAAATATAGCTTAATCTTAATTCTTTGTGACCCCAGATTAGGCAATGGTTTCTTAGAGATGACACCAAAAACACAAATTACAAAAGAAGAAATAGGTAAACATCATCAAAATTAAAAATTTTCATACTTCAAAGAATGCCATCAATAAAGTGAAAAGACAACCCACACAGAATGGGAGAAACATTTTGTAAATCATATATCTGATGAGGGATTTGTGTCCAGAATTTAAAAACCTCTACAACTCAATAACAAAAAGACAACCCAACTTAAAAATGGGCAAAAGATTTGAATAGACATTTCGGCAAAGAAAATGTACAAATGGTCAATAAGCACATGAAAGAACACTCATCATCATTAGAGAGATGCAAACCAATCCCAGTGATGCCCCTTCACACCAACCAGGGTGGCTAAATCAGAAAGACAGACAATAACCAGTGCTGACGAGGATGTGGGGAAATGAACTCTCAGACATTGTGGGTGGGAACGTAAAATCATGCAGCTGCTTTGTAAAAACAGTTTGCCAGTTCCTCAAAAAATTAAACACAGAGTTACCACATGACCCAGTAATTCCACTCCTAGGTATATAAGATAATTGAAAACATGTTCACACCAAAACTTATTCATAGCAGCCTTACTCTTATTCATAAGAGCCAAAAAAATTGAAACAATCCACATGTTCATCAATTGATGAATGGATAAAACAAAATGTGGCATATCTATACAACGGAATATTATTCAGCCATAAAAAGGAATAACGTACAGATAAATGCTACAACATAGATAGATTTCAAAATCATTGTGCTAAATGAAAGAAGCCAGACACAAAAGGTCACATATCATATGTTCCCATTTATATGAAGTGTTCAGTATAGGCAAATCCGTAGAGACACAAAGCAGATTCGTGGTTGGCAGAGGCTGTGGGTGAAGGTCGGTTTCCTTTTGGGGTGACAAAAATATTCTAGAATTAATAGTGATGGTTGCACATCTCTCTGACTATATTAAAGTACTGAATTGTCCACTTTAAAAGGCTGAGTTTAGGTGTGTGAATTATATCTCAATAAAGGTTGGTTATGTGTTTAAATAGAAACAGTTGATAGGCTTCAAGCCTTCGTCCTAAATCTTATTCTTTTCTACACTCTTTCTAGGCAATCTCTGTTATCCCTCTGGCTCAACTGCAACTGAGGTACCCAGGTACCCCAGGATTATCTCTCTACCCCAAATCCTTCCTCTGAATTCCTGTCCACCAAAACTCTGCATTTTCGCCTGTTCCTCTTGGCCCTAAGTTCACGCAGCCACGTTCATGTCGTGCCCTCACTTCACTGTCACTTCTATAACAGTCTGTCCTATTTACCTCTCTAACTCTTTGTTCAAAAATATTGATGAATATATGAACAAATGAAGGAAATATTCTAACTCTTCCATGTTGTCAGGCCTAGGTTTCAGGCCCACTGATGTAGGCGTGTTACTTATGGGAAACGGTGGCTCTTAGGAGAAAATGCACTTGCTTGCAATGCATATGTCCTCCTACAGAACGGTAAGGAGTAAAATGTATTTAGATTTGGACCCTTCCAAGAGGCATCACAGAGACCATTCTGCCATGACTGCTGAACTTCCTGGGAGATTTTGAAAAACCCACGCCTGAAAATGGTAAGGCTCTGCACGCTTCATGAGTGTTTGGTGAATACTAGACAGTGGGAAGGTTTGTGCTCTTTTCCTATAAAGATTTTATGGTGGTGCCAGCGGATGAGGGCATTTTTCACATGTGGCATAGCAGAGGCTGCAGTTTTCCTATGCTTGCAGCAATAAACCTTTTATGACAGTCCTGCTATCTTGCACACCGCATATATCTTCTTGTGCTAATTTCAGTCTTATTAGCTGCTCTCCTTAAGGGCGGGACACAAATGGTGACTGATCTCACAAGTATGCATGTAGTCATAAGAGACATGAGCAAAGCCCTCTGAGCGGTTTGTACTTTTCTTTCACTTGAAGAGGCCAGACTTAAGTTGTATGATTTTAGTTACTCTCTGGGTGTGTGCTGGGCTCCAATACGGACCATATCTGGGGTAGCCTATATACACAAAGTCTGACAATTAAGTTTGTGAACTTATTGCAGTGATGTTGCTAACCTTTTTTGATATCAGAGGGATTATTCATTACGAATTTGTACCAACTGGACAAACAGCTAACCAAGTTTACAATTTGGAAGTGCTGAAAAGGCTGCGTGAAAAAGTTAGACGACCTGAACTTTTCGCCAACAATTCATGGCTCTTGCATCACGACAATGCACCAGCTCACAGGGCACTGTCTGTGAGGGAGTTTTTAGCCAGTAAACAAATAACTGTATTGGAACACCCTCCCTACTCACCTGATCTGGCCCCCAATGACTTCTTTCTTTACTCAAAGATAAAGGAAATGTTGAAAGAAAAACATTTTGATGACATTCAGGACATCAAGGGTAATATGACAACAGCTCTGATGGCCATTCCAGGGAAAGAGTTCCAAAATTGCTTTGAAGGGTGGACTAGGCACTGGGGTCGGTGCATAGCTTCCCAAGGGGAGTACTTCGAAGGTAACTGTAGAGATATTCAGCAATGAGGTATGTAGCACTTTTTCTAGGATGGGTTCGTGAACTTAATTGTCTGACCTTGCACTTAATATTGGGTAGTGGTGAACACTTGGACTTGGCCACCCTCCCCCATCTGTGCTATAACATGCTTCTGCTCATTATTAGGATTTAACTGAATAGCAGCATAAACTACTCTGTATATTTGCTGAAAAGCATAACCTACTGAACCCTGCAGAGACATTAAAAGGCATGCTGCCAGACTCTAGATTTTGTCCTTCTTCCCAAAGCTTCGCTGCAGAAGCCTTAGATTGGGGCTGAGAGGGAGAGGTATAGAGGAATGCATTTTGGAGAAGGATCGTCTTCTCCTCTCCTCCTCACCATTGACAAGAATTGCTGGGTTGAGCATGTTGCACCCTGTGCATCCTGACCCTTGACCCTTGCCTTTTCTCCTCTTTCAGAGCCTTGCTTGTCCTACAGTGGCTCACTACACACCACTTAAGTCCCATGCCTTTTATGTGGTCCAACTCGCACTGTTGGCAAACAATAAAAAAAGCCCAATACGTATAGATGATGTATTATAGAATTGTACACTTGAAACCTATATAATTTCATTAACCAATGTCACCCCAATAAATTTAATTTTATAAAAGGCAGAGCACAGGCTTAGGGGCCAGACACACTTGGGTTTGAATACTGTGTGACCTCAGGCAAGTTACTTAGCTTTTCTGAAACTGTTTCTTCATCTGGAAAACTGGGATAACACTACCAACTCCCTCATGAGGTAGTGGAAGAGTAAGTGTGCTAATAGGTAAAGCAGAGTGCCTCGAACATGCAAATGATCTAATAAATGTCAGCAACCATTACCACCACCACCACCACCACCACCATCGTCGTCGTCATCTTCATCATCACGATTGTATTCATCAGTTTTAGTTGCAAGAGACAGAAGCCCATCTCAAATGAATTTAAGCAAAGAAGAAAAACATTTTGGTTTAGTTAATTGGAAAGTAAAGTCTCGGCACAGGCTGGATCCAGAGTTTTAACAATGTCATTTCTGCTCAAACTTTCTCTCTCCAAATATCACTCTACTTTTCTCTCTTGGCTTCACCCTCCAGCGGGTGAACTAAAGGGCAGCTGGGGAACACCAGCCTGCAGAGGCCAACCCCCCTCATCCAAAGGGCCCCCCCCAACAAAGGGCCTCCAGCCCAGGTGTCCAAGCTCCATCCACAAAACTACCTCCCAGCAAACAGCCTCCACCTGGCCACTCCTTGTCCTCTGAAAGACAGACCTGGGGAAGGGGCTTCCACAGGCTCTGGAAATAGATTCAGGGCTGTGTGGGGACAGAAGTCTGGGGTCCTGGGTATCAGGAGCACAGTCTAAAGGTGGGAATAGAAAGGGTGCAAGCTCAAGGTGGGCATGTTCACTTGGTCCCACAGACTCATCACCCCATGGGGAAAGGCAGGGCTGAATGAGGGCCCGAGCAGGGGCCCTCGTTGCCAGGTTGAAGAGAGGTGGTTATTTATTATATAGTGTATTGATTCAGTAGTCATTGGTGTAGAACACTTCCATAACAATTCAAGACAGGATACAATGAAGTGCTGTGAAGTTTTAGAAGAGAGAGAGACCACTGCCACCAAGAAAGGATTCCTTGAGAATGGGGCGGGAGGATGGGAAGATCAGACTAGAACGGGACATAGGGAAGGGCATTTCAGGAGAGGAGAGCAACGTGAACAGAGGCCCTGAGGTCAAGTTGGGTCTCCTGTATTTTGGGCCAGTGGAGAGCTTGGTCTAGAAAGACAGAAGGTGTGTGCTGGGAGAAACAGGAGCTGGGCGGTGGGAGCTGGTGGAGACATTTAGAAGAGTTTAAGAGTTCTAACATGTCCTCAGCGGTTGTAGTAGAGTTGGGGAGTCTTTGAAGGCTTATGAATAGAAGATGATGACTGTGCCATGTCAGTGGACCAAAGGGCTCACCCAGATCTGAGATCGGGGCTACTGCCGGAGGAACCAAAAGCTTTAGAGAGGATGATGAACGGTGGGAGGTAAGTTGGGGGAGGTAAGGAGCACTTATGCACAGTCCAGGGAAGAGGCTAAGCTGCCAAAGTGACCAAATCCAGAGCTGATGTCACCAGAAGAACCAAGTACCTGGCCCTGGGTGAGCTGCATACACATATATTCCCAAATTGAGCTGTTGGGGCAAACGAGATGGACCTACACGTACATCCAGTCTTACTTGTGGTTAAGATAACCAACTGAACTGCACCAAGGTGTTTGCTTTTCGATTTTTGTCCCAGTCCCCGGATGGGCAAATCAAATTCAATGAGTCCATGCGACCTGTCCTGGATGAGGTTACTGCCTCTGGATGTCCTGTGGGCAGAACTGGCGCCTCAGACTCAGGCTGACGCATTGGTGAAGTTCCTGTGGCCAGAACTGAGGGCTTTTTCCTGGCTGGTTTTGCTGGGCGGTTTGTAGGGCCCTGTCTGTTGGTCAGGGGTGAATGCAAACTGGAATGTATTTGTACAGGGGGCTTCCAGTCCTGGTCTGGGCCTGCTGGCTTCTCCTGTGAGAAAGGGGAACCGCAGGCGCCTGGCCAGCCACATGACTGGGATATGCGCCAACAGGTCCAGGCGGGTACCCTCCCGTGCCTTGGCTCCTACAGCATGGGACACTCAGAGGGCCCCAAGGGTATTTCTGGGTGAGGAAAGAAAAATCATTCCAGGCCATTTGATTCTGCCCCAGCCTTTCAGCTGGGCAATTTATACTTGTGTGGTACCCATCAACCCACAATTATTTATTGATGGCCTGTTATGCATCTCCATTTGTGTTGAGTGTCATATGAGATACAGAAGAGATCCAAATGACTGCTAAAGAGTCCAGAAGTTTAAGTTTGAGGACTTGCATTCAAGTTCCAGCTCGGGTATTTACTAGTTATGTAACCTTTAGTAAGTTTTCTAACCTCTCTTTCCCTCAGTTTACTCATCTGTAAAATAGGTACAGAGACACTATAAAAATGTGGATATGAGAAAAAAATGATATCATCTATAATGATATATCATCAATAGAGAGATATTTATTCTAATCTAATAAATGGAGATTCATATAATTTCTAATTTTATAATATATTTTCATAATACAATATGTTCTGAAATTCAATGAGTTCTGTGAAACTTTTTCTTGCAATCCAACTGGGGAAATAACATTAACACACACACGTACAATAGCAATAAATCTAAGAGAGAAAGAAAATATACCATATGGGCTAAGAGCCACTTGGTATTTTCTCAACTATGGCCCAGATAAATGTGGTCATTTTCTTCCTTACTTCTTGCCACCTCTCTAAGAAGTGTTTGGTTTTACCATAGGCTCTTGAAGGTGGAAATTGTCTATAGTCAGAACGACTGTCCTCTCGGACCCTGTTTACAGAGGGAACACCCAGGCCCAAGGAGGTATAAAGCCTTGCACTGCAAAGATTGCACCTTTAGGAAAAGGGAGGGCTGACTTGACCTCAGGATGTCTGGCCTTTGCCAATCACTCTGCTACCCTCTGACTTGGCAGTCATCCACAGTATGTAAGGTCTGGGTCACTGAAGGGGACCCACTGGCTCCTCACTACTCCACTGCAGGCCATGCCTTACTTTCCTTCCCTGGGGACATCCCTCCCACATAACTATAGGGGCAGAAATCACTGTCTTTGAAAACATTAATTTTAGAGTGAAAACAACAATAACAAAGCAGAGCAATGGGAATTTTTCAAATGGGACTAGGTGGAGAGACAGGTAAAAACATGCCCCGGGCTCCTCCCCCCAGCAGGAGCCAATACTCTGATCTTAGACCTTCTCAGCTTTCCCAGTCCACAACCCTCAGCTCAAGGAGTGATCACCCCATAGCTGCAGTGTCCCCTCTACCCTTCCCCCACCCCCAGCACTGGTGGGAACAGCCAAGCGCAATCCTTGGTTTTGCCATTTTCCTATCTGGCAGGAGTTGCAAATCCTTCATTACTGAAAATAACGTCTTTACCCAGGGCCCAATCACCGTGAAACCTCATATCATCAGGATGCGATTTCTTCCAATCCTGTATGGTAACTGATTTTCCTAACGATGTCCCCGAGGCCCTGCAACACCCTGGAATGCTCTCTGAATCATTGAGGGAGTATGTGGTTGTGTTCAGTCTAGTTTTAATGTGAAGTGATTCTCACTGTGCTTTTCCAAAGCCTGGAATGAAAAGCAACTCTTATGGGACCTACTCAGCAGTTATGGAGAAACAAAAGACAACCTGTCTATGGAATGACAGCACGTCCTGGTCATTTCAGCCACTTCTGGGCATCTGCTCAGCTCTGGTTCTATCTATGCCCTTTGGTATTTGTCGAAGGGGTTTGAGACCTCGCATTTTTTGGTGTATCCTGCTTCTCTCATTTGGCTGCAAAGTCCTCCAGGGTGAGGAACATTTCTCACCTCTCTTTGTCTCCTAAAGATGTGCTGCTGACCACGTTGGTCCCACCAGGAGCCCAGTCCATGGGGCTGCTGAGCTCACTGCATGGCTTACTCTGGCCAGACAACTCACTGCCTGTTCCCTGCAGACACATGCCACCTGCAGAAATGTAAACCTGTCTCCCAAACTGATCAATCCTTGGGCCCAAGTTTCCCAATGACTTTGGCCTTTTCCCCTGGAATTCAGTCTGCCAGCAGTTCTCCCAAGGAGAGTTATCCACTCCATAGTTTCTGCTTGCTCTCCTCACATGCTGCCTTAATTACACTATCTGCCTCCAGGGACAGGAGCTGGTGAATGGAATGAAGGGAAATAGCTGGCAGGGCAGAGGCAATAAGGAAATGCTGGCAGTGAAGTGATAGGAGGCCCAGATGTGCGTTGCCCTCTTTCTGTGAAGTGGCCCCTATAACACAAGGCCCTTCAGGGCAAGAATCTTATGTGTCCAGTGCACCTTTCTAGTCCCAGTACTGAGGAAAGGGCTCTGCTTTCGTTCAATAAATATTTGCTGAAGGAATAAGACGTGGGCTCCCAAGACAATTCAGCCATTCATGAGCCCTGTGGAGATCCTTCGCCTTTTCTTATCTCCAAACTGCGGGGCTGGGGGCGGGGGGCGGGGGCTAAGGCTGTAGTTCCTTTGCTGTATTATATTCCATTATACAAAGCTCAGAAACATAATGTTGAGTGGAAAGGAAAAGTAAATAGTAGACGATGACGTGCAATACTAGTTATCATTTTTCAAAGCTCAAAAACAGACATGCTCTTCACAGATACACTGTATATTATCAGCAATTGCCACAAGAACGCTACACAACGAATTACTCCAAAGTGGCTTACCAAGCTTCATGTACTCTTTCTTACGCAGGTATCTGTGCATTGGCTGGGATTTGGCTGATCTAGTCTGGGCTCCATTGGCTCTGGTTCCAGTTTCAGACTGGGTCCAGGTCTGTGCCACATGTCTCTCAGCCTCCTTGGACCAGCAAGGGGGACCTGGAGCACGTTCTTCTCACGGCAGAGGCAGGAATGTCAGAGGAGAAACTGGAAACATGTGACACCTCTTAAGACCTACGCTCAGAATTGGCACCCGGCAATGCCTACAACATTCTATTGGGCAAAGCCAATCAACCTCATTGGGCAGGGAAATTGATTCCGCCTCTAGTGGGAGGAACTACAAGGTCAGACGGCCAAGGGTATCTAAAACTCAGAACAATAATGCAATCTACCATGCAGACATCATTGGCAAAACTATAAAAATGATCTAAGGATGATAAACACAAAACTGTTCGTGTGGGGGGGTGGGGGTGAGAGAAAAGAATGGGAGGAGCATCCACTGTGATGGTCTAGTTCTAAGGTGGAGTGGTGGACTCACAGGTCCTAGGATTACTAAGCTTTATAACTTATATAGATATTATTTTGTACATGTCTAATGTTACCTAAGCAAAACAGTAAGCACAAATCAATAAATAGATCAATCAATAAATAAATCAGCAAATAAAAGAAAGGGCATGATCCACCAATCTGAGAGGTTCTTCCCTGTGCTAACATTGTATACACTACAATTCTAAGTAAACAGAAGCTGAGAGCTCTCTTTTGGCGAAGGAAAACATCTGATCATGCAGCAGTATCCCCGGCTACCAGCACCCAGAAATTCACCCATGCTGGCTGGTTCTGTCCACGTCCAGCCCTGCACTAGGCCCACTGGGAAAATGAGAAGATGTGCTTCCTGCACTTAGGGTTATGGGAAGTCTCTAGAAAACAATCTGGATGGCAGCTGTGAGATAGCAATGAGAGAGCCCTGGTTTAGACTCCTGGCTTGATTTCATTGGCCTCAAAAACCAACTGAGAAACTCACCAGCTGTTTGACCTCGGGAAAGTTACTTGGCCTTTCTGAGTCTATTTCCTCACCCGTGAAGAAGACAATCCTACCTTGGAAGGTTGCTATGAATCCTTGAGTAGGTGAGTTTCCATCTGCTGTCTGATGAGGCCGTGTGGCATACTGGGTTGCAAAGTCTGATAAACCTGTGTTTGAATCTAACCTATGCTGCTTATAGGGGTAGGTCCCCAGGCAGGAATTTAGCTTTTCCAAATCTCCATTGCCTTCTGTAATGTGGTGGCACTAATATTTTTCTTCCAAAGGTGTGTGGGTGGTTTAAATTAGATAATGTATATAATGAATCTGATATATTTAGGGGTTCAATAAATGTTAATCCCTTTCCCCTCCTGCTTCCAACCTCTACACAGCTTCCTTTTGGCTATGGCTCAAAGGGCGTGGGGGAAAAAGGTCAAGTTCATGGTCAGGTGTGTTAAGGAGAAGATGGGTGTAGGTGTTGAAACCCAGTCTCCTTAGTAGCTCTGATGGTAGGGGTGTGTCAGGTGTGGGTACTGGGAGGGGGTTTAGGCCCAGGGAGGGATTATGTTTTCTATTACGCAAACATCTCCAATTTCAGCCTCCAATTTTGGGAAACAAAATAATTTTGGCCCCCCACACAGTATCTGTCTCTGGAACTGATTACCTGCTTTGTTAAGTTCAGAGGCATTCTGATAAGGGTAATTGAATTAGGCTTCTCAGAGCTCCTACAAGCAGGCTTGCTGCCACTGTAGGGGGTCCCTCTGTCCAGGCCCCTTGGCAGGGGCATGCAGGCTCTCCCTCCAGCACTCTTCTTTGGAGCCTGCCCTCCTGGGGTGCTCAGGGCCTTGGGGTTTGCCTTTGAAGATCTTTGCTGAGAAGCCTCTCCACACTCACAAGGCTCTTCATGCTTCCCTGGGGTCCTGCCGTGAATCTGTTCCCAGCCCACTTTGGAAACCTCTGGGGTGGGGGTGGGGAGGAGAGGAGGAGAAGTCTTCCCTTGAGGCAGAGGAATTTCTAGAGGTCAAAGAAATGTCTGCCTGGCGTTAAAAGAGCAGGAAGTCAAGGTTCAAATAATGTTGACCTATATTTTTCCCAATTCCAGAGGGTTTCTCCCTCAGGGGAACTTACCTCCCCTCTCCTCACAATCTTGGCAGGAATCTGCCCACCTGAAATGACAGAAGTCCAGTCATTTGGGGATAGTACTATGACAGCAGCCACTCAAGTTTTCAAAAATCAGCAGGCTCCAAAAATGTTATTTGACCCCCAATATGTGAGCAGACTCAGCCCCTATTTCTTGTACTTCGCTATGGTCTCCATACCCTATCCTCTCCCCTTCTTGTGACCATACTGAGAAAATCAGAGGGTTTGCTGCTATGTACCTCTTAGGGGTTGTTTCTTCTTCCTCCCACCAGACCGGGTCCCATAGAAATTCAGCACGTAAAGCGTGACAAAGCAGAGTGACTACGTAGTGCGCCATTCAAGGCTCTGCTCAAATCGACTAGGTTCCAGGATCTGTGGGTCCCACCTACTTCTCCAACTTCTGCCTCAGTATGCCTATCCATCTTCTGATGAGCCCCCTGAGCTCCCATAAGCAAAAGTAGTGTGGTTTTAGAGACCACAAGCAGAGATCTGGGTTCACAATTCTGACTCTGGAACTATGTGACCTTGGCAAATTAGTAACCTGGGAGGATTGGCAACAACACAGAAGTTCTCAAACTTTCTCAGTTTATGGTGTCCTTAGTACCTTAGTAATTTTTTCACAGTGTCTCTAGGCCTTAAGAAACACCTTAGAGTCCCATTTATTGGAACCAACTTCTTAATAACCACGTAAGTATTTCTGTCCTGACAAAATAAAACATACATACTGAAAGAAAGAAAGCAATAATTTTATTTCCTTCTTGTTCACGTAATAACCATTACTTATTAATGAGATGTATGCACCTCTTGGGCACTGTACAATTTCTCAAGCCTTGCAATCCGATTGGCCCCTGCTGCCCTCATCTCCTGTTCTGTGCTGATTTACATATGGTTCTAGTTTATTTATTGCAGCTGCTCCCAAAGACCCAGTTCTACAGATATGACATCATCAAAAGGAATGGGATGTGATCTCATGTTAAAAGTGTGAACTACCTTGAGCTAGTAGTTTGCAGTGTCTAACAGATGTGGAGTACCATCATGTTTCCCTCAAAATTTGAAATACCTCACAGTGACCCTGTGAGATTTCTGTAGCACCCCAGAGTGGAAACTGCAATAATGATGTTTGAAAAACACCTAACACACTATAGGCACTTACAAATGTTAGCTATTATTACTTCTTTTTAAACTTTTAAAGTCACCATTGGTTGTCTTCTGACTGCATTGCCATGCCACAAGACTAGACTACAATCTCATTGAAAGCTATCTTATCCATCTAAGTAATCTCTATAACTGGCACATAGTAAGTGTTCAATAAATGTTTCTTGAATGGATGGGTGGATAGATGCCTTTTGGACCATCTGTCTGTTGGTCCATCCACCCACCCATCCATCCATCCATCCATCCATCCATCCATCCATCCATCCATCCACCCACCCATCTCATCTATCTATGCATCTAATGAACATTAGGAAGTTGACTCTGCTGGCAGGTGGAATCGCCTCCCAACCACAGCCCCACTTTAGTGGATAGTGTTGGCTCCTCTTCTCCTTCTTGTTTACCTCGTGTTGCCTTGAAGTACGTCATATCTTGGGCCCCCGTTCTGGAATTGTTCTTTCACATGTATAGCTTTTTTTCTCAAAGGCACCTGAAAATTCCATAAGGATAGAACCAGGTCTAATTCACCCATGAATCCCAACTTTTCTGACATGGAATTGTTCTTCACAGGGCTGAACATAATGGAGGGGCTCAGTAAATACTTGCTAAATTACTTGATTTATGCTATGGCTCTATGCACAAACCAATGTAACATTTAATCAACTCGTCCAGTGACTCGTTAATTACAAAATGGGTAGCCCATAGACCGAAGGCAAGAGGAGTCAGGATGACGTCAGCAGTCCGTGAGAGCTTCACTGAGAAGGGGGCTAGAACTAGGTGTTGAACGGTGGGCAGGATTTAGAGAAGCTGAAGAAAGGAGGCAGGCATTTGGGACTGGGATGGCAGGTCACAGTATGAGAAACGGCCCAACGGAGGAAACGGGCTTATGTGTGAGGAGCCAGTGAAGCAAAAGGCTTACCTGGAGAGAGAAGGAATGAGATGGAGTCATGAAGAATAAAACTGGGTAAGAAACTTCTAAGATCTTGAAAGCCAGGGAGAAGCATATTAAAATGTGAACATTAGTAGTTAAAGTGGAAGGTATACTATACAGTTGGTTGTATAAAGGTGGTTGTACCATATTGAATCACTTTACCTAGGGAAGAGGGACAAAGGGTGGAGGGGAAATTAAAATAATATGTCCTGTTACAGGAAAGGTCCACAGGAGAACATTTTGCTGGGATCTAACTAGCCATAGGTTCGATGATTTTCTATCCACCACACAAGTAAATAGCTCAAGGGCAGGCTGCCCGCCAGCATAAACCTTTGTGTGGAAAATACTGCCAGTGTGGCTATGGAAAATGCCCTCTTGCTGACCATAATTATACAGAATGTGTGCAAATAAAAGCAGAAAGAAAACACTTTTGCAGAGGTGTATTTTTTCTGTTCTTATTTTGACAGAGTGGAAGAGAAATTCGCAGACCATTTTCTCATTCTCCCAGTTGGGGCAGAATGAGCTCATGCCACATGGTTGGGCTGGGGGTTGGGTTTCATGGAGAGACCCTAAACTAGCTTCTACACACAGACTTACAGTTGTGGGTCTTTCAGTTCTGAGATAGCTTCTGGCGGCAGGAGTGGTCGAGGGGGTGTCCAAAGGGGCCTTGCCTTATTTAGCTCTGACAACCAACAAGGTTTGGTCTTAGCCAAAGGGAGATGGAAAAAGTTTGGAGTACTCAAAGTATGATCCTCACCTTTTAAGGTTTAGGGTACCTTTTAAGGTTACCTTCAGTTACCTTAAGGTAACTCCTCTTGGTCTTCAACTCTTTCCTGGGTTTCCCATCAGAGACAACCTTTAACTCTAAAGAAGTCTACTGCATAATAAATACCTCCTAGAGAGCCCTCTCTAAGCGGCAGGATGGCAGATTTTGTTCCTTTTCAAGTTTTACATCCGCCCTTGCAGAAAGTTGCCCTTTCTCCTCTTCTCTTTGATATTCATAGAAATACTTGAGTGAAAAACCCTTAGGTGAAGAGCTGGTATTTGCTAGTCCCACTGTGACGCATTCATGGATTGCCTGGCTCCATCAGAACTAGGCACCAAAGTGCAAATAGGCAAACAACAGACAAGTCAACATACTCAAGGGCTGCAGTTGTAGAAGGTTCGCTGCAGGGGATGTGTGTCCTGGAACTGGAAATGGATCAGGAACTGCAAAGCTGGAAGGACCCACAGCAGCCCTGGAGACTGGCCCTCTCTCCCATCAATCCTTGTTCTGTCTGCCTGGCACTTCCATTCTCCTCTTTGCTTCCTCACAGTTTCTGTCACTTCACTTTGCATTAGGCTCATCATGACGGCCCGCTCCCTTCAGTTGTGACAACTCTCTATACAACTTTTGGCATCTGTCCCCAATGCTAACTGGCTGTTTCTCTTGTCGGAAGAGAAATCGAACTGGCCTAACTGGCCTCGATCACTTTTCGGGGGGCAAGTCCGAGTGCTGTGGTCAGCCTGTGTCTTGGCTGCCCTTGTGTTGGGCACCCAGAGTGCAGTCAGCGGAGAGGTGAGCAACGCGACACTTAGGAGCAGAGGTTATGAGTTGGGGCATGGACAAAGTAGGCAGTGAGTTCCACCTCTAATACAATAGTCATTCTGAACAGCACTGGTTGGTAGGGCTGTTGCAGGGACTACACATATAGTTCATTTCTCTCTCAAGCAAAAGTTCAGAACAACATAGTGGCTTTTCTCCACAAAATATGCAGGAACCCAGATGCATTCTGAGTTCTCCCCATTTTTGGAGACCTCTACTTCACAGGTTGGTTCTCCTCCTGTGGGCCAGGATGCAGGTCCCTCTGACACATTTTTATTACAAGCAGCAGGAAGGAGGAAGAGGAAAAGAGGTAGCAAAGGGCACACACTGGCTATCTCTTAAGAAAGTTCCTTAGAATCTGTGACATGAACTTCTGCTTACATCCCATTGGTCACGTGGCCACCCCTCACTACAAGAGAAGTTGGCAAATGTAATCTTTATTCCAGATGGCCATTTGCCAGCTAAAATTTCTATTACTATGTATATTAGTTATGGTTCTCTAAAGAAACAGAACCAATAGGATGTATTATCCATCTATCATTGATCATCTATCCATCCATCCATCCATCCATCCATCCATCCATCCATCCATCTGTCATCATCTAAAGAGATTTATTATAAGGAATTGGCTTACCCTAATATGTAGGCTGGCAAGTCCAAAATCTGCAAGATGGGCTGGTAGACTAGAGATCCAGGAAAGCCAACGCTGCAGTGTCAGTTTGGAGGCCAGCAGGCTAGAGAATTCCTTCTTGCTTCCTGTCTTTTTGTTCTATTCAGGCCTTCAACTGATTGGATGAGGCCCACCACATCATGGAAGGCAATCTGCTTTATTGATTTAAATGTTAATCTCATCCAGAAACTCCCAGAATAATGTTTGATCAAAATATCTGGGCACTCTGTGGCCCGGCGAAGTTCACACATAAATAAATCATCACAGTGTGGAAGAACTGTAGATGGTCACTGGGGACAACGGCAGTCTCTCTCACATTAGAGATCCGCAAACTCACTCTGAGCAAGATTCTTAAAGTCCTTAAGGGTAATGGCTGTGTTGATTATGTTGGTTACCATTGTAGTTCAGCAATTTTCATAACGCTTGCACAATAATGGTGACCTATGAATATGTGTTGAGTGAATAAAGAAGAAAATCAATGTGTAGAGAGTTATTAAAATGAGCTAGAACCACAGACAAGAACAGGGTCGGCAACTATTTTCCATAAAAGGCACCAGAGTAAATAGTTTCAGCTTTGTGGGCCATATGGTCTCTGGCCCAGCTCTTCGTTTCTGTGGCTGTAGGTGAAAGCAGCCACAGACAGTATGCAAACGAATGGGCATGGCCAGATTTGACCCATGGACAGTAGTTTGCCGAACCGTGGACCAGAACATCAGAGTTCAGAAGTACTAACGTCTCATTTTATAGGAAACCAGAGTTAATTGGCGTGGTCAAGGTTACATGGGTCAGTGGAAGCAGAACCGAGAACAGATTATAGGTCTCCTAACTCTGTGTGCAGTGCTTAAGCCCCACATTCAAAATTAACGTTCCAGGGTTAACAACGTAGAATGAACAGTTCCTACACCTCTCTCTTATCATAGACCTTGGAAGAGCAGATTGTGTGTGTGTGCTTCGATTATGTATGTGTGTGGTGTGTGGTGCAGTGTGTTTTGTATGCTGTGGTGTGTAGTGTGTTGTGCGGTGTATTATGCATGTGTATGAGGTGTGTGTTTTTTTTTTTTGTGTGTGTGTGTGTGTGTGTGGTGTGGGGATTGTGTGTGCGCTTCGAATGTGTATGTGTATGTGGTGTGTGTGAGTGTGGTGTGTGGTGCGTTTTGTATGCTGTGGTGTGTAGTGTGTTGTATGTTGTGTGGTGTGTGTAGTGTGGTGTATGATGCATGTGTCTGAGATGTGTGTGTGTGTACTGTGTGTGTGCTTCGATTATGTATGTGTGTGAGGTGTGTGTGAGTGTGGTGTGTGGTATGTGGTGTGGTGTGTTGTGTATGTTGTGGTGTGTAGTGTGTTGTGCGGTGTATTATGCATGTGTATGGGGGGGTGTGTGTGTGCGTGTGTGTGTGTGTGTGTGTGTGTGTACGTGTGGTGTGTATGTTGACAGCCACGGGGAAGGATCATTACCTCCTGTGGGCCTGAGAGGGCACTGGTGTGCTATGACAACATCGCACCAGCCTCCATGGATTCCGTGTTTGAGGAGACAGTGTAGAATGCCAAATCCATGCCTACCTCCTCCTGAAGTTATCCATGCCTTCCTGGGTGGGTCATAGACTGAGGTCCTGTCCTCTCTGTAAGCAGTCACACTGAAAGAGATAACAAGTGAAAAGAAGAGGCGAGGCAGGTGCATGATGGGAAAGAGAAAGCCTGGCCCCCTTCCCAGAGCCTGAGATTCTATAGAAAGGCAAACTTCTGAAACTGTAGCTGCCATGGTTACTCTATGGCTGAACTCTCCAATATGGTAGCCAGAAGCCATGTGTGACTACTGAGCACTTGAAAATGGCTAGCATAGCTGAAGAAATGAATTTTAAATATATTTAATTTTGGTTCATTTAAATGTAAAAACTGATGCTTAAGTTATTAGAAAACATTTTAAGTCTGTTGGGAACAACCTGCATATGTGAATCTAATTTTCAACTAGATATTTTATGAAATCTAAATATAGATCAAATATTTCTGCGGAAAACTTAGGATTTGAATAGAGATTTAAAATAGACATGGGTGGAGATGGTTTCATGAGCATATGTCCAAACTCATCAAATTGTATACATTAAATATGTGCAGTTTTTTGTGTATCCATTATTCTTCAATAAAGCTGTCAAAATAAAAATAAAATACATATGGGATCTCAACGCTTTAATGCAAAACAAAAGAATTTAAAATGTCTCAATAAATGTGTATGTTGATTACACGTTGAATACATGTTGATACATGTTGATTACATGTTGAATACATGTTAATATTTTGAACATTGTATGTTAAATATATTATTAAAATTAATTTCACCTGTTTCTTTTTGCTTTTTGTAGTGCAGCTACTAGAAAATGTAAAATGACACGTGTGGCTCATGTTGTATTACTGTGGGCAGCAGTGTTGTAAGGACACTGGCCCCACACCTGCAGGGATGCCTGATTTACCCTCTCAGCTCCTACAGAGACAGCATTTTTGCGTGGTCTCTGTTTCATGGAATCGTCTTTCTTTCCTCCCCCGTGGGGTGGAAGTGGAAGGATGAGACTTCGGCATTCTCAGTAGAGCCTGGCATACAGCAGGAACATGCTGAGGATCGAGTGGAATGATTCTGAGCTGGGAATCTGAAAACGGGGACTTTGGACAAGCCACCTCCCTGCCCTGGGCTTCAGATTCCTCATCTTTAAAGTGAAAATAAGTATTTCTTGCCCTCCTCTCAGGGCTATTTTAAAAATAAAAACGAGTATCTGAGGAAAGCTTAAAAAAAATGAAAGTGCTACTCTAACATTAAATAATTTATATGCACAAATGGAGGGATTTTTCTTTCCTCCTTTCCCTCCCTTTCTATCCAGTCAGCAAATGCTAAATGCCAAATACTTGCTTCAGGCCAGGGCCACACTAGGCTTACCTGCACCCCACAGGCAGTCTTCCTCACCTGGCTCCGCTCCAGCCCCCTGACCTGCCAGAAGCTCCTGCCTTCTCACCTCTAGTAATCATTGCAGTTCACAAACATGCCCTTGGGGCCAACAGTAGTTTATTCAATTTCATCTTCATCATGAACCCTGCATGAAGCCCTGAGGAAGACATCAGCTCACACAACAGCGGTTAAGGCCCACCGTTACCCCGGCATGATGAAATGTACACAGAGACCCTCGACATTGGTGTTAAAAGCACATAAACCTCTTGGGTTGTTGAGATTCTAACCCAAGCAGTGTGTGTGTGGAATATCACTAAAAGCAGGTATGATGGATAAAAATGAATGATGGCCCCTTTCCAACGTAAACCGAGATGCTCATCCCTCAGGGTTGTTTATAAATAGAGGGGAGTCCATTTGTTCGGGATCCCGGGGACAGGCCGGCACTCCATTTAGATAACGACCACATTTCGTGCCCAGCCATCACTCACCAGCTTGCAAGGTGGCGATTAATCAAACAGTGTTTTGGTTTCTCCCGATACACATCTAGTCCTTCCGGTTTAGAGCGAGCTGAAGATGGCTTCAACAGTTTACAGAACAGTCTGGGCCAGTACATTAGAGGCAGCGAGGATGAGGGTCCTCAGAAGGCCCATCGGGCTGGCCTTTCCAGTCGGAATTCTGAGCTGGGAGCAGCTGCATGGACAGGGATTCCAGAAGTTTAGTCAAGTGGGAGGCCTGGCCTTCTGGGGCATCATGGACTTGTTACATTCAGTCCAATAGGTGAATAACACCTGCCATTAAGATGGAGACACCTGGAGTTGTGGGAACACCAAAATTGGACTAATTAGAAGGCATTTATTTTTCTGATAAGGTAATCAGATGCAGACCCAGGGTAATATAGCCTCTCCCCTGGCCTTGTCACCTCGATCAGCAGGAGTAAAGAGAGGCCCGAGTTCTGGGTGCAAAACACTCCCATCCCAACTCCCACAGCCTCGTGACCACGGTCTACCTGACAGACCATGGGGGCTTAGTCCATCGTGCCTTTTATTCCTGTGTATGTCAATCACCCCAAGGTGTCCACACTGCCAGATCATCCTTTATCCCCTAACTCCCACCTCCAGACAGCTTCATGACGCCCCTAATTTTAATCTGCCTCTCACTCCCCCACTCCCCCAAGCCGTCTGGATCACATTCTCCATTGTCAGTAAAATGCCCCCATCGTCTGCTTCTCCCTGAACGCTCTCTTTGCCCTCTTGCACTAATCAAAGGCTCTTTCCACCCACGTCACAGCTTCTTCTGCAGCCCTCAAGTTTCCTCTCCTCCATCCCTCATGCCACTGCTGGGGTCTTCCCTGATACTCAGTGCTGCTTGGGGACCCTTCTTCTGCCCTCCTGTCAAAGACACCTGCTTTGGAGCACATGCCATCAGCCTACACAATAGTCTTGGAGCCCCAGCGTTCGGCACTGTTTCCCACACTCTCCAGTTACCATTTTTATGATTTCAATATTCGTGAAGATGGTCCTTCCAACCCTGGGACTGTCAGTTCCTTGATAATCTCCGCTTCCATACCTGTCCTCCACCCTATCACAGATATTCAAACCTTATAACCTTCTTGTCACCAATGACGAGAAGCCTTTCACACTCTCAATTTCATCCTCCTACTCTAGGGTCACCTGCTGTCTCAGAGCCCATCCTTCTGTACTCATCGCCAACAATCCTTTGACCCATGGACAGTTGTGCATTTTGTGTACGTGGATTGCACAACAGTCATTGGCCAAGGGGACAAAAGGGCCCCGAAATCCAGCCCAACCTCCAGAAATGACACTGTGTATTCCAGCTCATGGCTTTATCCACCCAGGGGAAGAGGTAGCTTTTCTCTGCAAAATTGTGAGACTGTATCACCTACAGGGGAAGTGTTTATCTAATTCACTGAGGACACTCTGCAGACTAGTGCCAGCTCTGATTTAGTCCCCTTGGGACCTGTAATTCATTGCTCTCACTATTTTCCCAATGCCCTGCCTCCCCTTCCCTCCTTTCCCATCTTAGATTGCACATTCTATGATTATGCAATCCCTCCTCTCAACTCCCTGGCTTCTTTTTCCCTTCACTGCATCCCTAGCAAAATCTCAATCCTTTTAAAATGGAACCTCCAGGCCTGCGCCATGCAGCTGAATATGGCTGAAGTAAAACATGCACAGTTCACATTGACATTCATGAGCATTAACTTCAAGTGGACGCTTAGTTCTGCCTGGTACTCCTAGTCTAGTCACTCCCCACTTTCTCAGATATCAGTCTGTTGTTTATACCCAGTGAGAGCCCCACTCCCCATTTCTCTGTGAGAACACAATCAGAAGAGAACTCCCATATACTCCTGCCTCCATATTCCCCCATATGTCTGCCTCTGTCCTCTATGCCCTGCCTTCTCTCCCCTTCTGTGGATGAATTGTCCCTGCTCTCATCCAAAACCAACAGCTCCACTTGGATAGCGAATACCATCTCTTTTGCCTGTACAAGGGCTTTCTGTAACACTCTTCTCTCCAGCATTATCACCACTTCTTTTCTCCCTCTACTGGACCACTTATATCAGCATATCAACGCATTGTAGTATCTCCTGTATTTTAGGAAACTCTCTTGACCCTGTAACTTCCTTCAGCGAGTACACCATTACTCTGTTCCCCATAACAAAACTTCTCTCAAAGGGAGGGCTATACCTATTCCGCACTCCCTTTTGAATTCGTGCCAGCCCCCAGATCTCTGTCTCCCTTTTCTGCCATGTGCGGACACAAAGAGAACACGATGTCTACGAACTATTAGAAGCCAATGTTCTAAGTGCTGTCACAGAATGAAGCACAGGGAACCATGGGAAGCGAGATGAGAGAGGTACATCAGCACGGAGGGTTTGAACTGAGAGTGAAGGCAGAGTCGGAATTAGAACACAGAGGAGGAGAAAGGGGCTCCTGTATAACAAGGACTGCACGCATGCGCGGCAGAGGGGTTAAAAAGGGAATTATGAGGCTACCAGCTACTAGACCTCTGGAGGAATCAGAGAGAGCTAATTCAAATCCTCCTTCCTGTACTTGGTAGGGAAATTACATAATTTCTCTGGACCTTTTTCCTCATTTACAGAATGGGAATTCCTCTTCAGACTTAAGAAAACTCCGATCACAATGTCTGACGCTTAATAGGCATGCAATAAGCAATTTTTTAAATTAGTTGTTCAAATTGCTCAATATAGGTTTTTTTTTTTTTGAAATGTTTCATTTCAACAGTTCTATTCCAACAGGTCCAAACAATCCCTGGAGTTTTAATCTGAAAAATAAAAGAAGAAATTTGAGGAGCAGGAGAGAAAACAGGTTCATTTCCCCTCCTCTCACTTGACTCACAGCTGCATAGCCTGGCTTCCAGTATGTTCTTATCTATGTTTGCAATACGGAAATTCCTTGCAGCAGCCATGTGTTTGATTCTGGGGCCTAACCTGGGAATGCTGTCCTGGGATACGGACTGGCAGGTGATGCAGATTTCCAGGTCATGTTCCCTTTTATATCTACTGGGTTGGACAGGGAGTGGAGAGAGAATAAAATGGAAATAAAAGTTTTACTTTTAATTCAAATGTTAAAGTTTGCACCATTGAGAACAGAGCATATAATAGCTGGTCCCTGCCTTCAAGGCAATTATAACCTATTTGAAAGGACCCGACTCAAGCATATGAATCTGTGAGCTGAAGTCACAGGATATGATCAAGTGTTTCAAATGTCAGGATGGAAGATACAGACACTCGGAGCTGGGGAGAGGGAGGCGGGAAGGCTCCTACTGTGGCTGGATTGATGTTCAGAGAAGCACTGTAATGCAGGGTCTCTGGTCCCGCTCCCCACACAAGAACGTAGGACATGGTGAGGCCAAAAAGGAACACCCACGGAGCCATAGATAGGGGAGTCATACCACTATATTCTCAATGGCGGCTGGTCGAGACGCAAAAGCAAATATCTGCCAGTACCCCAATGAGGGGTCTTCCTGCACCCCAATCTTGCTGGCGGCCGGGCGAGACACAGGAAGTAGGATCAACACGATCCACAATCCACAATCCACTTGCTAACCGCACTTGCTAGCCGCAATCCACACTTGCTAACCACACTTGCTAAGCGCGTCATCTGCCATCTGTGCTTGCTAGGGTAGCCGTGGCAGTTATGTCAGTGGCCAATAGCTAACTGGTTACAGCTGATGGCCAACTAGTTACAGCTGATGGCCATCTGCTACCCGAGCCAGCACCTTTCCACGTGAGGTCGAGAGCCTGGAAACTGCTCTCTGGGACTCTGTCCCTACAAGTTCCTAGCCTGCCATGCCATGTTGGACTCTGCTGGGGCAGATGGTGTCTCTATACATTCACCTACTTTTTACTTGAATTTTCAGCTGTTCATTCCAAGACTGTAACTTTCTAGAAAGGAAGTACCAGCTAGACCCGAAAGCCATTAGGCGAGACCCATCAAAGGGCCTGCCCCATATGCTTTGAGGATTAGTGTTGGTTTTATTTAACAATCTAATTAATGTTTTCATAATTTAACAATTTTGTATGCTTTCTGGAGGGCTTTCTAGGGGAGCGACCTTGGCAAATAAAGCTATGTTTTCTTTCGTTCTTAGAGAGATGCCTTTTCTGATCCTATTAATGAGAAACATCCTTCCTCTCTGGGCTGGGCCAACTGAGTAAGAGCAGGCTTTCCTGCTCTTGGGACAGGGTAGGGGTTCCCCAACAGTGTGGCCAGTGTGGGATGGGGAGGGTGGGGGCAGAGTAGCAGCTGTCTTCTCAGCGCCCAGTCACCCCAATTTCAGGGCCAGCCCCTGTTCAGGGTCTAGCTGTATCCACTGTGAAATGTACCCTGGCAACCTGCTGTGCTGCATGGACTAGGCCCTTTCTTTCTCTGGGACTTCATTTCTTCCTATTTCAAATGGACATGATTATCCTTATTTTCCATGCCTCTGTGGGTGACAGCCAAGCCACCTGTCAGCAGTGTGAGAATCACTGGGGAAGTTTACATGAGGCCCAGGCCAAAGACCCAGTGTAGACCAAACACGAGAAGTCCTTTGTGTGATGAGGTGCCTCCAGGGAAAGCACACTACCTTCCTCCTTCCAAATTAAGACCCTGGGGAGTGGTGGTGCGGCATGCAGAGGCCAAGTCCCTGCTCCATCACTGACTTGCCATGTGCCTGCTGGTGCAAGTTGATTGGCTTCCCTAAGTCTCTTCGTCTATAAATGGGTACAATAATGGCATCACTTTCATCCTTCATAAAGCTATCATGAGAACGAAATGAAATCATGTATAGGCAGTCTTCACTCTGCAGAGTTCAAATAAGCATGAATTTCAGTTATCACTGTTTAGTTCAATAACACAAGTCCCCAACAACCTGGTTTGAATTTTAGTTACCACATGTATTAATGGTGAGTAATTGTCGTGCGGGGTGTCAGGCGGGGTCTCTGGTCCCACTCCCCACATAAGAACGCAGGACATGGTGAGGCCAAAAAGGAACACCCACGGAGCCATAGATAGGGGAGTCACACCACTATACTCTCGCTGGCAGCTGGGTTGGAGACACAGGAAGCAGGAGCAACACAATTCTCAACCCTCATTGTGCCGCTTGCAGACTCAGCCACCATCTTCTTGCTAGCTCCCCCCTTTTTTTGCTAGCCTAGCCACGGCAGTTATATTCATGGCTAATGGCTCATTGGTTACAGCTGACGGCCAACTAGCCACAGCTGATGGCCATTTGATCACAGTCGATGGCCATTTACTACCTGAGCCAGCACCTTTCTATGTGAGGCCGATAGCCTGGAAACTGCTTTTTGGGGCTCTGTCCCCACAGTAATTGCACAAAGTACAAACTTCTCTGCTAGTTCCTCCATCCCCAAATCTCTATGTAAATGAGAGAGGCACGTCATGATCAGTGACCAACTGCACTACTTATTTCAAAGCATTTGGGTGACTGGTCACCATGCATCTGTTACTCACTTCACGCACAGACAGCAATGCATGTAGCTGTTTCCTTGTCTCCCACGTGAGAGACAAGTGAGACATCACGTGATAAACCCATGTGAGAATCAAAAAGAGGGAGTTGGCCAAGAAAGATGAAAGGGCAGCAAAGAAACAAAAATGATAATGCTGGAAGTGAAATTCAAACCCAACATAAATGGAGTTAAAAAAGGAATGGCTGACCATGGGAATAGTGACAGTGTCACTCTTCTAGAGATCTTGGGGAAGGCAAACTTAATGACATGCATGAGGAGAGTGGTGTGACAAAAAGAATGAAAATGTCTCAGAGGAAGTGACGCCAGCATAAAACTTCCCATGAAAGAAACTCTCAGAGATCCTTCATAACATTGAAAGCACACACGAAAAATAAAGCATTGGAAGCTGATCCAAACTTAGAAAGGAGCATGACAATTTGTCAAGGATAGAAAAGATGCTTTCTTTATATCATATGTTATATGATGAGAAGAAGGCAAGCACTATTCACACTTCTCTTGACAGGATTTTTACAAAGAAACAAAATATGTTAATTGCCAATGTTTCTAATGTTTTAAATTACAATCTACTCAGTAAATATTGGCTTCATTATCCTTTTCATTTCAATAAACATTTATAACTGACAGGAAGAGAGTTCTTCATGTATTGACAAAAAAATTTAAAGATCACAGAACAATTATAACTTTCCCCCATAATTAGTAAGATTGCTTTCCTTGTTTGCAGGTTTTCAGCTTTCTCGATCATTTTTACGGTCCTGCACTACCATGCAAAGTGAGGACTGCCCGCATATAAGGAGAAATGCTGATAAATGGTGGTTGCCATTATTATTATATTGGCCCAGGAAGTCCAGAGGAGCAAGTCACGCCTTTTCTACTCACTCATCAGGTAAGAACACTGGTTGAGGAATATAATAACCAACAGGAGAAAGGGTTCTGAGCTGGGAAGCCTTACCCGGGGAACTTTCTATGTGAAACAAGTAAAGGACTGATTTGCAACCACAGGTAACATGGTCCATGGAAATTTGCAAGTGCTCCTATTATCTTCTAAGATACTTCTAAGATGCTCAACATTTGGTAGAATCTTCAAACCCCACATTTTATTTAACTGACATTAGAAGAGATAGAAAGTTTCTACGTGGGTTTAAGATCCTGAAGACAACTCCACCTTCACCCAACTCTCAAGAGAAGAGGTCTGGAGGATGGGATGGAGGGGGTGGTCAAAGGCCCAGAGCATAGACTGGTTCTGAATTTCCAACTGTTTCTAATTTCTCTAGTGAACCAATCAATCTAAAGCACTTACGTTATTCTCAGCTCCAGGCAAAATGAAGGTATGTGAGGTGGGTAGGAAAGGGTTGCAGATAACTCAGAAGGCAAACTCTGTGCCAAACTGCCCTGGTTCAAATCTTGGATCTATAAACTAGTATCTGAGGGACTCTGGGCAAGTTACTTATCCTCTCCATGCCTCAGTTTCCTCATTTGTAAATTAAAGATAATAGCAGTGTCTTCCTCAGTTCAGGCTGTTATAACAAAAATAGCACAGATCGGTGACTTAAACAACAAATATTTACCTCTCACAGTTCTGGAAGCTGAGAAGTCCAAGATCAAGTGTGTGGTGAGACCGGCTTCCTAGTCCAGTAGACTGCCATCTTCTCACTGTGACCTCACATGGCAGAAACGGATGAGAGAGCTCTCTGGGGGCTTTTTTATAAGGACACAATCCCCATCATGAGGGCTTCACCTTCATGACCGAGTCACCCCAAAAGGCCCCACTTCCTAACACCATCACATTGGGGGTTAGGCTCCAGCATATGAATTTGGGAGGGAGACACAAACATTCAGCCCATAAGAAATGGTATCTATTTATACAGATGCAAGGTCTGAGTTAAGCCCTTTGCATAGATTCCGGCATACAGTGACTGCTCTAAAAATGTTTGTTTTATTAGAAAGCAATTAGTTTAAAGAAAAAATAAAGATAAGATTCACATTCATGCAGAAAGTTGCAGAGCATCAGGTTTTTACCATTATCCAAATAAATTAATTCTATTCTAAATTATTCGGTACAGAGAATTTGTGTTGCTGGTATAAAGATATGAGCAGAAAACTAATTATTGGTAAGTAGACCCCTGTGGTCCAGTGGAAACTTCAGACTTTCACCCATCTTATGGGCTCTCACCGTCTCCTCAACAAAAATTAACTGTTCTCTGCCTGAGACACTTTTGAGTTAATGATCTATAAGAAGGAGAAGCCCTTCATCTATTTTCACCAACATAGACTACGTCCGGTACAAGTTGTATCATTTTCTAGAGGTGGGGGTATTCAGATCCTCTCCTAACTCTCCTTTCCCCTCCTTCTTATCAGTGGCAGGTTTTAGTGAGGGGGCTGGCTAAGGCGAAGGGTTGGTCTGTGGGAAGATGAAGATAAGAGCAGGGCGAAGGGTTGGTCTGTGGGAAGAGATGGAGAGAAGCGCAGGGCATCATCCATGAAGTTCTGAGCACTCCAGCCCATGCTGAGCTCTGTGCACCTCCCATCTCTATATTACAGCTGGTCTTGGTTGGCACTCAGCATATACTAAGACTTTGTTTGCCAACTGATGTCCACCAAAGTAGCTATTACACTCCATAGGGTAAAGTGCCCTCCTTTCCTGTCTCACCTCTCACACAGGGAGCCCTCGATAGCTGTCAGCAGCAAGTGCACGCTGATTGATTGAGAGGAAGGACCTCTCAGGGAAGTGGGATGGCAGTTCCTGGGCTGGGAACAGCCTGGAGGGGAGGGTGAGACTGGTACATCCAGAGCCTGCATCTGTCTCATTTTTATCCCCACAACCGGCAGTCAGGACAGTTTTCCGCCTCCCACGGAGTCTGCCTGGGAGTATGTCTTGGGTGATGTAATGGTTCCATGAAAATGAAAGTTGGAAATGGCGGAGCTATACTTTCCGGAGAGAGTGGGAGGGAAGGGCCTAATGTCTTTAAAGACCATATGGCAAATAAGACTGGCTGCATAAATTGCAGGGCCCAGTGCAAAATGAAAATATGAGGCTCCTTGTTCAAACAGTATTGAGAATTTTAAGACGGTGACAGCAGAGCATGAAACCAAGTGCAGGCCCATCTAAGGGTGGGGCCCTGTACTGCACAGATCTCATGCCCATGAAGCTGGACCTTCAACAAATCCAGGAGCTCTGACCAGCTGGGGCATGGTACACTAACTCACCACCTATATCTCTAAACTCAGTGGGCTTGGGAGTTAGGGGCAAGGGAGGATGCGGTGTCTAGCTCCTTTCTCCCTGGCTGAGAGCAGGGATGGGAAAAAAGGAATGCTGGCAAGACCAGTGTGTTGTGCCCTCAGAAGAGGCCCCAGCGGCCCCACGGAAGGAAATGTTAAACACAAAGTCTCTGTGTTTATCTCACCCGGTCGTCATGTAGCATGACTAAGGCCGGCCTGCAATTCTACACTGGGTGTGCGCAGGAGGAACCACAGCCTCACGATGACAATATTTACTTCACTGTTGCCTTGGGGAGCTCTAAATGCAGAGAATGGCGGCGGTTTTTCTCTAGACCTCCACTCTCGTGAGCAACTTCTTTTTGCCCATTGATAGTGTGCCTGGTGCGGGTCGAGTGGGGTGTAAATCACCTCTAGGAGAAGAGCCAGGGAAACTCAAGACCTTCAAACTCTTACTGTGACCAAGGCTGGGGACGGGACGAGGCTACTCACACTCCGTTCAGTTTGCCCACCACCGTTTAGCTTGTGAGTGTTTTCTGTTTTGTCTTGTTTTCTCTGAGTACTTTCAGATGACAACAGTGCCCATATCTTCTCTTTCATCTCTTCCCCCTCCATAGCTGTGTTCCTATGTGTAGGTGCTCAGTTTACAGAATGGAAGGAGGAAGGATGGAGGGGCAGCCAGGAGGTCTGTCTTGTATGCTAAGTGTGTTGGACAGAGGTGGTGTGGCCGAAGGGTGAGGACGGTCTGCTGTTCCTGACAGCCGGCTCATCCTCAGCGACTCAAGGCAGACTCAGCTGACTGGAATTCAGGTGTTGACTTTTGCCAAATATTTTAAGAGCAATGAACACTTAACAGCTTTGTGAAGTTCCCCACAGAGGCACCGGAGTTTTCTTAAGGATTTAGCTTGTTGTGAGTGTGTAACACCTAAGAAAACTCTGCTTTTGAGAGTGATGTCCCAGAAAAGCCAGATAATACCAGGAAGATGAGTCTCTTGTCTGCAGGAGCCTAGCAAATCTAACGCCCTTTTGCTTCATGCAGCTACTTCTATTCTATTTACGCTGGTGGCAATACGTTTCCTCTGGCATGATTTCTACATGTCAAACCTATCAACCTACGTTATTAGAATGGTTGCACAGGTGTTATCTTTAATCTTTGTAACATAAGCTGACATATCTAACTAACATAAAGGAGAAATACAAGGAAAGTAATTTGCTATAATTGAAATATTACCATTTTATTCTATGAAATATATATACATGTGTTACAGATTATATTATATGTATGTTATATGCTAATGTTACATATTGTTTATTATATAATTAGAATTACAATAAATACAATTACATTATATAACATGCAATATGCATATTGTATATTCTGTTGATTGCAGTTACTTAGAGTTAATTTAAGACTCCTTTTTCTAGACTTCTAAATTCCCAGATCCTTCTGTCTTAATTGGTCCAGATACTTGATGTTATCATGTACATCCACTGAAGAGAGGCTAATTCTTTCAGCTGGTAGCTTTATCAGACAGCTAGCTATTCTGCTTTTTTATAATGTGACACAATTACATTACATCATATGTGAACAAATTATTATTTGCTCTGTATCTTTGCATATAGCCTACAATTACACATTTCATTTGCAAGCAAGATTGGCTGCAAACTATTTCATGCTCTTATGAAGTTGGACAGGTATTGGAACACATATGTAAGCAGTCAGTATCTCAAAGGAGAAAGTACTATGACGATCATGACTTTTTCCAATGGTTTTAGCCAATTTATAAAACTGAGTAGTAAACAGAACTTGCTGCAGGCCAACTTGATACTCTTTGGCTTTCCGTAGTGACTGTACTTATAAGTGTTCAGGCCGGGTGGGGTTGGGAACTTTCTTCAAACTAGGCACTTGGTATCAATGATTCCCAACCTATTTTCCCACCACACAACTTCTGGAACTTGTTTTTCCCTCACTGTTATCACTCACCTCACATTAGAGACATCCTTTATACACAGATAAAGTGACAGACTCTTGGTGGCCTCTCCAATATCAACCCTCTATTGCTTCCTGGTTAACAGTGGCAATCTCCCTCCATAGAGGATCCAGATGTCTGCTTAGGCCTGGTCATGTGACCCAGTCCTGACTAATGGGACTTGAGGGGAAGTTGTCCTGAGTCTTTTGGGAAAGATTTCCCTCCTCAAGAGAAGAAAAAAGAGATATGGCAATTCCTGCATTTGGATGTGGTGTGTGGAGAGTAAGAAAATCCACCTGTGGAAGATGATGGAGCAGAAAAATGTAAAGAACCTGGGTTCAACTGTCATGGCTGAGTCTCTGCATTGACCAATCTGCTTCTGCCCTGCCTTTCAACTTCTTGTTGGGTAAGCTAATAAGTTTCCAGGTTGTTTAAGCCATTTTTGGTTTTTGCATTTTGTTACGAGCTTCTGAGAGCATCTCTCCCAACTAATAGCATTCACTAATTAATAATACACATAATAATGAAGAACCCTGTATCAGATATTAGTGGGAAATGCAAAAGAAATAGAAAATGTGTTTAAATAAAAACTGCAAAAATTTCTGCAAGATTTGCTTAGATTATCAGTTTTCAACAAGATGTCATACTGTTAAGAGAGAATCAAAGAAAAATATAAAACATGGCTCCCTTTTCTTTCAGGAAGTTGACATTGCTATCTTTGAAAGCCACATACTCTGATGTTGTTTTGGAAAGCACTGGGACATAAAACATTTCTCAGAAATAGGAACTCACCTATACAGCCTACTGAACACATACCCTGCTGCTTCTGTCTGATTTGGAATATGCAAGCAATTTGCCTCTAAGAATTTATTACCATCAGGTTAATAATCGTCACCCGACATTTGGAGAGTAAATCGTAGGCGCCTTTCATGTTTTTTTAGACTCTATCTGCAGCTGAGCAGTTAGACAATGTTGTTAGACAAATGCCCATTTGATGGCTGAAAATAATTATTTTGTGCCTTTCAGTTTTCCTGGAAGCCACATCCATTAGGCACGTTCTGAGGGTACTTGTACGTTTGTGTTACACGGCAGTATGGTAGTTGTGGTGACAGCTTTGACTCAAGCTTTCAAAGTTTGGCGAAATAAGCCTCATTTGAAACATAAACTAGTTGGTTGGCCTTCACATCTTCCCAGAAATATAATGAAAATAAACCACAATCTAAATTCCCCTAGAGAAGTTGCAGGGGGTCTGGCAGCTGGGGGTCAGCTCTACTCCAAGGTGTATCAGAACTTGAGAGGACCCCTGTCCTGCTGAGGAGGAAGTGACAGCAATGAGAGGGGCTTTTATGGATGTTGGTACTTCTGCTGCACTGTGGTCAAGGGATACGACTGTACAAGACCTGCATAAACTCCAGAACCTTCCACAGATCCCTTCTGTGCTGCTTCAAATGCAAGCTCCTCATCTCAGCTTTCCAGCCCCTCTGCTACACCACTGATCCCACTTCTCTCTAACACCCATTAGTCTCCTCTCTGTCCTCTGAAGTGGACACGTTTATTCCTGTGTCCCTGCCTTTGCTCATGACATTCCCACCGGCTGGAATGCAACCCCCCCCTCCATTTTCTTTCTACATCTCCCCTCTCTGCCATCTTTACTGCCTAGTTCAAGTCCCACCTCTTACAGGACTATCCCGGCCATCAGTGAGCTCTCTCTTCTGATAATAATAGTCATTACCACGTATCGAGCATGCAGGATATGCCAGGTAATCACATTCATTATGTGAAAGTCTACCGTGATGGAATGGGGTTTTACTACTCTCCATACACTGTTTCTGTCCATCCCCACCTTGGGACCTGGCACACGCTGTGAAAAGGGCATTTGGTAACGCAACTCAAGGAATTTGATAATTAGAGCTCTTGACAAAATGATGCTTAGATTGTCTTGCAGGTGTTTCTTTTCTGGGAGCTTAAGACCCCAACCCAGTCACAATGGAATGAGATGGAAATAAAAAGAAGGCTGATAACATTTATCAGAGGCTAGGGGAGAGGCTGTAGGACCCAAGGATTAGGAGAAAAGGGCTTAAAGTAGAGAGAATTCACAGTAATGATTTTGGTTTTCTCATGACAGAGAGAGGGGCCAATCATGGGGCAACTCCAAGAGCCATGATCAAAGGACCTGCTGATCCTAAATAGACCCTCAGTTGTCTAACAAAGAGCTGGAGGACAGGCTGAATAGGCACAGAAGGGTCACCTGAATTCCCACCTTACTACAGACTCTGAGTGAAAGATTGTTGGTTTTTTATGGAGCGTGCTTTCAGTGGAGCACTGCATGTTATCTAATGGACCCTCTAGAAATTATCTGACTCAGAAGGGGATGCATCTTTGTCTATTAACTAGGCTAATTAACAACTCTGTAGGGGTAGAAGTTCAGTGATATAAAATGTATAAATGCAAATGATTCTAATCTATAAGGATCAAATACATTTTGTCCAGTACAGTGGCTTAAAGAAGATGGGAGTTTATTTTTCTCTCTCTAACAATCTGAGCATAAGTAGTCCCTGGCTATTATGACAGCTTTACAGTGTGTGAAACTGACTCTTGTCCTGTTGCTCTGCTATCCTCCACATGCAGCTCCCCTTTTGTGAACTAGGAGCCATTCCAGGTCTCCTGTCATCATGTCTACAGTCTAGCCAGTGGGAAGGGAGATCAAGGAAGAAGAGGAGACTATGTTCCTTTCATCTAGAAACATGACCCAGAAGTTGCACATATCATTTCTGCTCACATCCTATTGACCAAAAGCTATCACACGGCTACACAGACATACCAGGGAGGCAGGGGAATGGGTCTTTATTCTGGGCACCCAGGTGGCCAGTTAAAATTCAAGGATCTGTTACTAAAGCAAGAAGGAGAGATGGATATTGGGGGCCAACAAACAATCTCTGCCACCATCTTCTTAAAGTTTCTAAGTCAAGTGCCTCTATTCTTCCTTCAACAGCTCCCCCTCCCAAAAAAGGGAAGAGACTCTGCCCCTTAACACCTTTTTCCTTGCAAAACTTGGGCCAGATGCTCACAGAGACTTTCTTTTGCCCTGTCACACACACCTAAAAGGGTGGATTGTGCTTTGCTCTTATTAGGTGAATGTGGACCCTCCAGTTGCAGTTTGACCTCCCTACTAGGAAGACATGGCTATTTTTCTTTTGTGTATGTGTGTGTGTTTTAATTTTTTAAAGATTTTTATTAAAATATAGCTAACATACTAGAAAAAGTAAACACACCTACCAAGGCAACACTTTGAACTTTTAAAGGCAGTGCAGGTACTTTCACATGGTGGGAAGACTATTTCTCATATTGGTATGCTTTGGCTCTGTTTAGGAACAAGAGATCTTATTATCATCGTGCTAAGGAGCACTGGGCGCTCTCCTATCCCACCTGAGCCTGCTTGAATTACTCTCCCCTCTGCTATCCAGGAAGGATGGCACCAACTCCTCATTATCTATCTATCTATCTATCCATCCATCCATCCATCTATCTATCATCTATCTATCTATCATCTAATCTATCAATCTATCTAGATATAGATTACATAGATATAGATATATAGATATACAGATATGTAGATATAGGTATTAATTCTAAGAAATGACGGATGATCACGAACAACTAAAATTTACTGAGATTTACCAAGTGCCAGCTGCCCCTCTAAAAGCTTTACTAGGTTTACTTCATTTAACCCTCCTAACAACCCGTTGAGATTGGCAATGGTATTGTTGTTTTCAATTTACAGATGAGAAAACTGAAACTTAAAAAGGTTAAGGAACTTGCCCTAGATAATACAAAACCAAACTCCCAAGTGGTTTAGATTCAAAAAGAACATTTGTATTCTTGTTTTATTTTTAAATGAATAGTTATTGGGAATTTTTCTAGTGATCAATTGCTAATGATCAATTTTTACTGCAAAAAGCATGAAGTGAAAAATGGACATCACCTCTCATACCATTTTCACAAAGCTAGTCCCCGTAAATATGTTGCTATATTTCCTTATGGTCTTTTGCTTCTGCTGGTCTGTCTTCATATTGATCCCCGGTTTTGCTTTACTACCTAATAAGCTAGATCTCCACGGAAATAGCACTCCCAGTTTATAGGCACTCTCCTCCCTCACTGTTAATATGACTTCATCTAAAGCTCCAGCCTCAGTGTGACCTTCAGAAATCGCTCAGATTGGAGGGACCTCTGTAGGACGGGGCCCTTGTCGCATAACATTCACACAGGGACATGCCTGGAGAGGTTTTTCAGGCAACAAGAGAGATGCTTGGATATTTTTAAAATGTCATTGTGCTCTGTTAGTTGTAACTCAAATCCTCCCTGTCGGCTGCAGCTTGAACCCCAGGGCTGCAGAGGAGACGGGATGTGTGGCGTGGTCCCAGGCTGAAGGCCTCAGCTATCAACAAGGCATTCCCTCAGAGGAGAGCTAAGGCTTTTTCAGGTAGGAGCCAAGAAATTGAATTATATGATGACATTTGGTAATTTTTTCCCCAACGGAACATATCCAGAACAATAAAATTTTAGAGACTATGCATTCGCAGGCACTCAGCATGGTGTTGGGGCCTACAGACTTGGGACATGAAAGACAAAAATTTCTGGTGAAAAACACTAATGTTCTCTGAAGACAATTTAATTTAGAAATGTTTGCTCAGATTATTTAGGCCGAGTTAGATTATGGATCCTGTGACTGTTCAAATTTAGATACATTTGGCTAGACTGATTAGGGGCAAGAAATAGTCCCAGGATGCCAAAGCGAAAAGGATAAAGCATTCCAAGGGCTTCTTTTCTCTAAAAGAATCTACCATCCATTATTGAATGTTCATTCTTCTCTCCTCCGAGTTCTTTTCAACATTTACTGATTCTTAGCCAAAGGTGCCCTGTTCTGTTAGTCATCTTTTGAGGGCGTTGTCCTGAACACTCGATTGTGCTTCATGGTGGCCTTTCTTATTCTCCTCACGCCCATGGTCAACCAACGTAGCCAGCACACAGGAGCTGCTCACTGGATATTTTATTTGTTCCTGGGCTAAGCTGCAGAAGCAACCTTTCTGAACCCAGATATTCCAAAGAGCTCCCCTAGATGGGTTCATGGATGGCCTCTATTTTCCCGTTTACTTCATCCAATCTTCACAATTCTCTGGGAGAGTAAGATTAGCCTCATTGATAAAGGAGGAAGCTGAAACCCAGACAGGTCAAGAGATTTGTCAAAGGTCCCGCAGGAGCAAGTGGTAAAAGCAGGGCTGGAAATGAGGTTTTCTGATCCCAAGTCCAGCGTCCTTGCCCTGATATGATAGCTGTTCTCACTTCACCACAATGACCAGGCTGTGAGGGAACCTGTAGCAGTGTGTCCTTGGGGAGAAGGCAGGAGCATTTCCAGGACCTCGGTCTGCATTACTTTGTCCCTGGGCCCACTGTGCCAGGCCCAGAGGGGCCTCCATAGTGCCACTTGGCAGACTCGGGCTCCGCGTTTTCCTATTAGATTCTTTCATTCCTTTCTCCTTGCCCCCTCACCTCCCTACCATATACAGAAACAACCCCAGGAATAAAATGCAAGAGCTCCACCAACATAAAGCAAAGGTTAGAAATTGAACGCCACCCCTCCCGAAGCCAGGAAATTCCAGAGACGTGGTTCTCATGGCAAGGGGACTTCAAGTTACATATTTTGCAGTCTGGCTAACCCGTTGTACGTTTCAGTGTGAGGCTTAAGACAGGGTCTGCCTGTGCCACGAGGGTGCCTCCAGGCTCTCAGACCCATATTAGATTGCAGGCAGGCTGTACTGTGGATTAGCTGTGAGATTTGCAAATGTATAGTTTACAATGTGGTAAGAGCCCCGTGGCCCTGGAGCAGCAGCCAGTGTTACTGTGGAGGTGGTGCTGCTGCGTTTGGGGCATTTGCCCTTCAAACCGAGGCTGCATTAGCATAGCTGGGGCCTACGGAGCTCCCCGGAGCTCCCCTGCCGAATGAAGCAGTCTCGAGTTAATTTAAAGAGATTTTCCTGAGTCCTCCCTCCCGTGCAACCGGACGTGTTTCCCTAGATGAAACCTTGAGTGCCTCAGAAGTCCAGATAAGCTGGGATGCCCAAGGTTTCAGATTAGAAGACTGGTCTCTATTAGAAGTGGTTTCTTAACCAGTTGGGAGTTAAATATGGGGGTCCTGTGGCCCCCTCACCCTGGTCTGTATGTTCCTAGTGAGTGGGCCAAGCACCTACTCCAAGGGTCTCAGGCTGAGCACCTACTGCCCAACACGCCTCTGACCCCAAAGCAGGGTCCAGAGAGTTCTCCAGCCCATGGCAAGGCACAGGGCAGACCCTCACCCTAGCCTGGAGAACAGCAGTGAGGAAACCCCAGGCTTTTCTCCAAGAGTCACCCTACATAGAAGCCAGAGAGTCCCATGATTTCCTTGTCTCTTTCCTGAGCTGTCCCTGGCCCCACAGGGCAGTCCGTGGGCCTCTACACATCACGTCTCAAGGATCTTCCACAGTCTGTGTTTTAGCAGCGGAAGCTGATCCCAAGTCTCAGACAAATCGCCAATTGGCTGTTTGATTTGGGCAACTTTCTTGCTTTTTTTCTTACTCCTACCCCTTCCCCACCCCCCCGAGTGCCTACTCCGCTTCCAGGCCTGTCTGTCTTAGACCATTTTCTGCTGTGGAGCTCTCTCCCTCCCCTTCTCCATTTCTCCTCCTCAGCCCTCCTGACAAACTTCCTCCCAGCTCACACACAAGAAGATCCGTCACCGGGTAAGAATGACCTACACCATTGTGTTCCATATCCAAAAAAACACATTAACAAATTCTTTCTTAATACATATTGCTCTAACAGGTTAAGTGACTGTACCAGATCATGCAACTAAAAAGTGCAGGATTTGAATCCAAGTCTTTTGACCCCAAATACCTGGTACCCTTTACCAGCAGCTGCTTTTTCACCATTGCCCTGCTGGGGATTGACAACTGCTCAAGTCTTGATCTGTTACTTACCCCAGTAGGGTTTGTATTTTAGGACCCAGGGTGCTTATACCAGAAGAATAAGCCAGCATCAGAGAGAGGCTAGTGAGAGAGCCGGGGAGGGCTTTTCTGACTCTCTTCCACACACACCTCAGAGTAGATGGCTCCCACTTGACCTGCTCACGAGAGAAATGAGTCGTGCTCATGCGAAAAACTTCCACAGGCTCTTTTCTGCCAAATTCTACAAGGCAAAGCCGGGGAGGGGAGGACATGTTGCTGGAGGTACAATTCTAAGTGGAAAGCCGACAGTGTGGAGCCCACAGACTCTCCTCTTCCTTGCCATCTTCTCCATTGCCGGGGGTTCATTTTTGCCTTGAGCCCGAGAGGCTTCTCTCAGAGACTCTGGTTGTGGTTCCAAAGCTGATCCTGCCAGACAGAAGTCTCACGCCTGCGAAGCTGGTAACACTTCTCCCCCAGTCCCTGGAGAGCCCCATATCCCTTTCCTCACTGCCTTTCTTCCGTCCCCTCCATTATTTGTTGCATGAACGAATGAATGCTGCACCACTCTGCTCTATTTGTTGCCAAGTCACCCAGACAACTCATTGTCATGGGAGGGGCCCGAGGGACTTAAGAGGCTGCCTTTTGCTGGAGCCATGCTCAGTTTTCAAGGAATGGGTCACTAATGTAAACCTTAAGGCCCTAGAACTCTTGGTTGGAGAAGATAACTCACCACAAGTCATTTTAGTTTACAAGCATGCATTCAGATGGAAATTGATGCAGTCTGCCTTTTACATAACTGTACTAGATGGTTGCCCATTTGCTGTAACTGGAGAGAGGCTGGAGTAGCTCTTCTCCCCCAATATCACTCACACAAGTCTGTCTCAGTGCCTGGGAGTCCACCCCTAGAGATGTATTACTTTGTAGTTTTAAGAGCCTTTTAGACAAGCATTGTTAGCAACTCCATAAGTGGTGTTATGACACCGAATATTCAGGTACATTCATTTCTGTGATTGGGTCGCATAAAGATAGCATCATTATCCTAATTAAATTAAATAAAATCTATGCAAAACGGGACTCACATGCTTCTTATTTTCTTAAACTGAAGGCACTTTGTTGACTCATCCTCCCCCTTCCTCCGCATCCCTCTCTAAATTAGGGCTCAGCGGCACCTCCTGCTCTCTGGGGTCTCCAGCAAAACCACACCCATGGATTCGAGGCCCAAACTCTAGAAAAAGCAGGGAGGGTGCATGAAGAAGAAATGGTGCTGGAAGCAGAGTGGGAGACAAAGGAGCTAAGTAAAGAACAGGAGAAGAGATAAAGAAAGAGGTGCTCATGGGGTAACAGGACAGAGGACTACAGGAAGCAGTGATTCATCCTCGTGGGCTGAGGCTCTAATCCTCTTTCCCTGGACTCACTATATTCCAGTTTGTCCCAGATCCTGGAATCCCGCCTTTAGGGATGAGCTGCTTCGTCACTTGACAGCCTTTTAGCAAACCTCACTGGTCAGCCTGGGGCTGGTTCATGTGGCTACCAGTCTGCAGAAGGTTCTGCTCCTCTAATTGAAGGTCAGATGGTGAGGCTGGGCTGTGTAGCCCAGGCTGCTCATGTCGATGTTTTTGTTCACACCGTCCTTCGCATCTTCACAACCATAACAAAGAAGTTTTAGAAAGAACTGAGGTGTATGACTTGGGACTGACTACCACAAACACAGGATGCCGGAGATAAAAACAGGGAGTTCAGCAGTGATCAAGCAATGCACTTTGACCTTTACAGCATCCAGCTCACAAGCCTCTGTCCTCCCAGTTCTCATTCGGCGATCTGGGCAGACATGGGGATGGGATGGGGGTGAGGGCACAGTATTAGCTGCTGCTGGAGAACCAGGCTAACGAGCAGATGTTGCTTTGCCCATTTTGTTTTCTGAACAAATCTATGTGTCGATATTGAGTATCTGGAGATCAGCCCTGACCCGATGTCCTCAGATGTCAGGGCCGGGCACTCGTCCACCCGGGCAGTGTTGTTTAAAGCATTGGCTCTTGGGTACAAACGAGAGTTTTAGTCTCTGTAGCAAACGACTGCTTCCTGCAGTGGGCAAATCATGCCTCACCCTTTCAACTTCTCCTGGGGCTTCTGGATTGCAGGCTGGGAGAGAATTCAACATCCTGTTTCACTCTCACTTTCAGTGGGTTCTTCATGGTTCCCAGGGGCTCTCTCCTCTCAGAGCATCTCATTCTACCTCCTTTCGATCTTTGAAAATGCTTACCGAAACTCAGGCAAAGGACTTATACCTTTAGTTTCTCCTACTGAGTCAGAGGTTTCCAACTTTTACCCACCCCTAGTTGTAACACTTAACAGCAGTAGTTCTCAAACTCTTTGGTCTCAGGACTCCTTTTCATACTTAAAAATTATTGAGGACTCCAATAAGCTTTTGTTTATATGAATTCTATCAATAATTTCCATGTTAGCAATTAACATGAAAATTAATGTGAAAATTAAAAAAAAACTTGTTTATTAATCCATTTAAAAATAATAAACCCATTATACCGGGGGTGCCAAAAAAAATGTACAAATTTGAGAAGGTGTTATCTATGTGTTACTTTTCGAAGTTGAATTGAATTACGGTAGCAATGTGTAGTATGACGTTAGCTCAAAAGATGATGTTAATCAAATGAATGCCAGCGTCATTCATTGTATTAGAATTTTAATACAGTTTTTTCATTTCTTCAAAGGTATATACATTTTTTTGGCACCCTCTGCATATTAACAAAATACTTTCATGAAAAGTAACTACATATTCAGAAACAATAACAAAAAAACCTAGTGAGAAACCTGGCATTGTTTTCCAATTTTGAAAATGTTGAAATGTTTGATTTATTTGAAGTCAGTTTGATTCTCATATACGCTTCTGCATCAGTCGGTTGTGAGATCACACATACTATAGCCTGTGGAAAGCTCCAGGGTACACTTGTGAGAGAATGAAAATGAAAAAGGCAAAGAATGTCTCGGTATTGTAGTGAGAATAGTTTTGAGTCATGGACCACACTGAGAATTGCTGCTTCAGAGCTGTTAAGTTTCCCAGTATCAACTGCCTTCTCTTACACAGGTGCACACACACACGTGCCCACTGGCACATGCTTGTCTGGCATTTTTGTTTTGGCAATGTCATGATGTTCTTGGGGTACCTGAAAACTGTGCGTTGTTAAGAGGCGTTTGCGCAACCTCGCTAGTACCAGAATAGAGGTAATGGCCCCACTTCAGAGCTACATAGTCTCAGGGTTGGATGCTGGCTCTGTCACTGAGGCGCTCTGGCCTGAAGGAAAATGGCATAATCTCTTTAAAGCCTCAGTTCCTTCTTCTGTGAAAGGGGACAGTAACAACTTCTCTTCGTTGAGTTGCTGGGAGGAGTAAGGACAAAACACACGTAAAGCAGCAGCTACAATATCTGGCGGAGACACAATAGTTGCTCAATATCAGTGGGTATGATCACGGTCATCGTCATTATTATTCAACAATAATGCAAGCTCCATGAATGCGGGGACTTTGTTCACTGCTATAACTCTAGACCTCTGGTTACTGCTCATGAGATACGAATGCATGGACTTTTGTGCAAGTTCAACTTTCTTCAGAACCTATTAGCCTGACTGAAGGTACAGTCAAACAAATGAAAGAAGATCAGGTGGTCACCTCCCCTGGGAGCTGTCTAATTAGGGGGGAGAGTGTTCACCCTTGAGAAACAGAGCAGTAACCAAAGGTGTGTGATGAAGAGTCAAAATGAGCAGAGCCGCCAGCATTTATTGTAGTTGCTCACAGATGGGAACTTCTGACACCTGGCAGGGGGATTGCTGTTGGCTCCGAGGTCTATTTGTCGGTTGCTATAGTTGTTTTAATCCCTCCAGCAGCCTGCATGCACGACTGTGCAGTGGGGAGGAGACTGAGAAGATAGTTCTCAAGGATGGCTACCACCAAGCCCTCTTCTGCACAGACTGCTCCTCCCATCGGAGGATTATTTCATCTGGACTGGTCTTGTGACTGGCTTTGATCAATAGAATGCCATGGAGATGACATTCTAGAACTCTCAAATGCAGGCCTTTTTAAGACAGCTTCTGCTTCTTCCCACTTGGAAGAGCGCGGCCATATAAGAAGTTTGGCCATCCTCAAACCGCCATGTTGTGAGCAAGGCCACCAGGAGGAAGGGCCGCATGGAGAAGCACTGAGGCACCAGACACGTGCATGAAACCTTCCTTGACCTGCCAGGACACTACACCTAGCAGCTGGATGCAGCCAAGTGAGTGACCCCAGCTGATATTATGTGGAGCAGAACTGCCTGGCTAAACCCAGCTAAGCCACAGAATCATGAGAGATAATAAACTGCTGTCGTGAGCCATTATTTTTTGGAGCGGTTGGTTTCACAGCAATAGAAAACTGAAACAGGAGGGCAGGGGTTCGGTAAGAAGAGGGAAGGGTGGCAGAGCCACTGTACTCACACACCTCTGGGTGTGGTAGATGACACCCTTTTCCTCCAACGTCTGGGTACAGAACAGATAGAATAAACACAACTTTGCTAAGGTGTTATCTGGATTTGCACTTATATCCTCAAAGGAAATCCCATAAACAGTTGTCAAGTAGGAAAAATGTTTAGGAACAGATAACAGAGCTTCCAGGACAGACATGTCCAATGTTCACTATTAGTAAACATGCAAATCCCTCCTGGTACTAATTGCTACCACTGTGGTTTCTCTTGAATAGTTTTATTTTGCATTCCACTTCTATGGGGACCACCAAATTCCTCCTGCCAGGCTTTTGCTTATGTTTGCCCCTTCTCTAGATGCCCTTTCTCTTTCTCTCTTCCAATCGAATCCTACCATCCTTCACGATCCCACTTGACCCATCAACTCCATTGCAGGATTTCCCTAACTCCAGCTCACACTGGTCACACCTCCCATGAAGGCCCACAGCACTGGTTGTATGTCACATACATTTTGCCACTTAGAATCCAAGCATCACAGATGGTTAGGGCTGACTGAACTTCAGAGGTGAAGTCCGGGACCTGGAGCTCAAGGAAAGTGATGTGCCAATATCTTATAGTTAGTTTAGTGGAGTGTGGAACATCAATACTATAACTCTATAATTTTGGTTACCTAAATTTACCAAACATTTGAGTTAAAATGGAACTGAATGGCTGAAAACCAGCAGTTGCAAAACAGGCTCATATCTGCTATAAAATGAAGAGAAGGTACTTAGAGTAGGCAGCTGTAGAGTTAACTTCCGTAAGACTGTACCATGGACAAGGTAAGACACTCAGAACAAGCCTCATTTGGGGGAGAAGATTAAGATCAAAACAATAAAAATGTATCTGTTTGGTCAGAGCTTATAATTTGGGCAGTTCTGATGTAACAAACCAAAGTCTCCATGTAGTAAAGTACCTGACTGGCCAGACACAGCCCTTGGAAAGCACTTGCTTCACTTGTACCCTGGCCTGAATCAGGATCATCCCACTTGTATTTGCAACCTTAACTTGGCTTAGAAAGTTAAGTCTGACTCTTAAGGGTCGTTGAGTAAGAATCATACCCAAGGTGAAGAACAAAGAACTAAAAAGTTAATAATTAGACTAAAAACAGACAAACAAACAAAAGAGAAGAATCACATTTAAGTGTGTGGTGTTAGCCCTTTTGTAACAGACTTCAGTGTAAGTGAACTGATGAGTTTTGCATAATCAAATCATTGTTGATTTATTTTCTTAAATGTGTTTAAAGCAATTAGGAGAATCTGATATATTAGAATTGTGAAGATTTCAATTGCTTAAGTGTGCAAAAATGTTAGGGGGAATCTAATTACTTAAGTTGATGTTTTTGAGTTATTAGTTATTCAGTAGTGTGTGGGTATTTTCAAAATGTTAATTGCTTAAAAATTAGTAATTTGGACACTAAACTAAGTAGGAATCACTGTGAACATTTTTTAACCACTCCCCAAAACCCCTTGGACACAAACAAACCTTGACTTCTCCCGGGGGAGTTCCTACCTCCAAGGCTGGAGACCTCCCTCAATCACACTGATATTGCCTTGCTTTCTATTTCTTTCATATGTGTTTATTTTCCATCATGGGGGCAGAGATGTGGCATCCATTCTTTTTTTGTTTTCACTGCTCAGGGCAACCCCAAATCATCTTTACATTTTAAATTAATTAGATTTAATAGAATCGAATGGGACTTTTAATCTAATGACAGGAACATGCCTGGTTCTATAAAGAACTGAATTAGGCACAGCTCTTGTCAAGAAACACTCCTGAGGACATGACACAAGAGTGAAACGGTTTCCCTATCTAGAGAAAGGACAGTGTCAACACACTCACTTGAAACATACTGTGCTTTTAGATGGTGCTAGCGAGCAGGTAGGTGGGGTTAAGCAGATCTTCCAGAAGTAATTTTGAAGAAGGAGGTTATGACAGGCTCCAGAACTGTCTTCATGGGAAGTAGAAGGAGGAAGACATGATAAACCAAGGAAGGCTAGGAGTCATGACTCCAACATCTCCTTCCTCACCCTGTAGCCACTGCGCCTTCACTCAAAGAGAGACAAGTATCATGCATGAGGAAAGCCAGAGAAGGGAGACAGAGCCAAGGTCAAGGGTACAGTGAGTTTAATTTGGGGAGCAAAGCAAAGAGAAACTCGGGGAAGTTTCACTTTGAAAGAAGAGCTCTGAAGAGGACCAATGTTCACAACCCTAAAGGTGACAACCAGGGTTTTATTCCAAAGACAGTAGGAACTGAGACTAATCCTGCAGGAAACCTGGATGGCCAAGAGGGAAGGAAAGGGAGCCACTTGGAGAAGAAAGCTGCTGAGGCGAAGTGGCCAGAGGCAGTGGGAGAGACGCACAGTGTCTTGAAGAGCCAGAGGCAGACCGAGAAGATACAGGAATGGGGTCGTACAGCCACGAAGCAATTCAGAAGCAGAAATGAGTAAAAAAAAACCAAAAAAAAAAAAACTGCCGACATACGAGACTAGGCTGAGGTAAGAAAAAGCATTTGAATCACTTGCATAAAGCCATTTAAAATTATGCAAGGTGATCGGGTTTTCCAGAATGTTAACATTTGGGACCAGCATTCGCCTTGGTGCCAAGAAGGATTTCTACACCCATTGTAAGATCTTTAAAAGTTAATCTTTTTGTGGCAGAAAAAAAAAAACTGTTCCTTTATTTGTGCAGTGTGTAATTTTGCACTTAGGGGAAAATATGGTGATGTGAATCACCCTAAATTTCCATCACCATTGACTTGGGTTGCTTGGCAGAGCCAGTAGACTTTTCAGCAGTATTTTAAAAAGCAGTTTACTAAAAAAATAAATAAAATAAAAAAGCAGTGTGCTGAAGTAGTTCAAGACAATTCCTTTTTATCCAAACTGCATCAGTAGATATTAAACACAACATGGCTGGCTGATGTGGGAGGGTGGGGAATGGCAGGAATCTGAATACGAGTCCCAGCTGGCTGCGCTGAGCGTGCTGTACGCACTTGCTTAAGAATGTTTCATACACTGTCTCATTTACCAACCTGCCCCATGAGGCACTACCATTATTTACAGGGGAGGCCCCTAATGCACAGAGAGGTTCCGCAATTTGCCCCAGGTCCCAGAAGTGCCGGGATTATAATGTAGGTGTCTGACCCCAGCACAGCTGATGATGGGTGATGGGGAAGCAACAGCACTGAGAGCTGAGAGGGGACCACAAGCAGGCATCAGCCTTAAACCAGGAGCCAGTTTTGATGTGCTTAACATGGGGGAAAAGATGGATGACGTATGGAAGTGACTGTGCCACTTATGACTGCCCATGACTTCTCGCTTTTTTCTGTTATTTACATTTTCGTGTATTTTTGCCCTGTTCCCTCCACTGGACCAACAGCTCTTGAAGAAGAGGGCTACCTTCTGTGTCCCTTGCCTCTCACTTGACACCTATTGCACGCAGAAGCCCATCAGTGAAAAGGTAACGGATTCGTCTTTTCAGCCTCTTGCTTCACCATCTTTGTAAATGAAAGATAGTCACACTTGTAGATTTTTAAATTGTAGTAAATGAAATTGGTAAATACTTGACGGGGGTTTTCTAAATGCTCTACCAGTAGAATGAATTGAACGATACTTCGAATTTTAATGGAACTTTTTTCATGCTGTCTTCAGGTTGATGTTTAATTTAAAAGTTTACACTAGAATTTTGGTCAAATTTTCCCTAGCATTAAATTGCCCTCAGCCCCTGTCATTCTGTTGAGGTGAAAAAAAATATTCTGCCTATCAAAATACTATCAGACTGTCCTAAGTTATTTTTTTGCTTTAAAGAAAGAGAAACTCTAGAGTTGTCCTTTAGATTTTCTGATGGAACAATGTGCGGACGATGCAATGCTGAAAACTTGGTTAGAAAAAAGAGAGAGAGGAAAGAAAACACAGAGGCTAATGCTAACCCTCCACGGACGTGCACCTGGGAGCAGAGAACTGACCCTATCGGGGTCTAGAATGGTTGATACTGTCGACATGTTGCTGACTTTCTGATCAGATTCCATTTGTTACTCTTTCTCAGGACCTAAATAAAGAACCACAAATCGCCCTACCTTTCGCAGGAACTAGGACGATCTCTTCTAGTCGAAGAAGGGAAATCCTCCCCCAGTGTGCTGCCAGCTCGGAAGGCGTGGAACTGCAAACGGCCTGGGCTCATTACAGTGGAATTGAGTCTGGGCATCGTCTGAGAGGGGAAAAAAGGTTTCCTGAGGGAGGCTCGGGCAGCAGTGGTGAATCAACTGTTGTCGCAGCGGACTTCGGGGAAGTCCAGTATTAGGAAGGCCCCTGTTTTGTGCAAACTGATCAAATACAGATGTTTCCAAGGAGTTGACCTTACTCACCAAGACTTCACTGGAGATTGAACGGCGGACAGCCGGTCAGCAGCGGGGTGAAGGCATGTTTTGGCGAGAGGGTGTAAATGTATATACAGTTGACAGGATGTGAATGACACTGGACAAACATCTCTTCTATTGATAAATATGTGTTTGACTTCCACAAAAGTTTTATACCAGGGAGATGTGGTGAAAAATAATAAAGTTTCGGGCTTTGCTAGGTGTCTCCTGTGTACGTCAAACTCTGAAAGAGATGAAGGGGGGAAAATATTAAAAATGGGTTCAACCTTCCGTCTTCCTGAAATATCAGTTTTCATATAAAACTCATCAGCTGAGCCAAGTATTAGGCTTGATCAATGGCAGGAAACTAGGGGATCAAATGCTAATAAATCAGAAACAGATACCCCCTCTTGAACAGAAAATATATCTCAAAACTGAAAACAAGGAAATCATCTGATGATTTTCTAATGTATGTGCAAGGAGAAAATGAGCTTTTTTTTGGGGGGGTGGGAATGGCTGCACCTTAAAATAGCCACAAAAAAATAAGATTCTTAAACACCTTAATCAGACTTGGACTTTAAAACACACAAAAGAATGGAGAAAGATCCAGATATTTGGGTGAAGTCTGGATACTAAGGACTAATCGAAGTGTTTGTGGGTGTGCAGATATTAAGATAGCAAAGTGAACACATGAGACCTTGTTAATAATATTTTTGCTACCTATTTTAATGCATTTTCTCTCTTTTAGAATTCTATCCCCAGCCCTCAGCCCTCACCCTTGTCTTTTAAAAATGTCCCACAATCCCATTCCCTTACTTCTTAGTGTTTTTTTCTCTTATTCATTTTCATTTCGTAAAGTAAATGTGTTACTGAAATAAAATGTACACAGAAAAAGGCACAAATCGTAAGTTCACAACTACGTAAGATCAATGAGTTTTCATGAAATGGACACACGTGTGGAACCAGCACCCAGCTTGAGAAACAGAACATTATCAGTGTCCCCAGTCCTCCTGCTCCAGTTGCAGGCTTTGCCTCGGAGAGTGATCACTGTGCTGACTTGTAACCCTACAGATTTGTGTTGTTTGTGTTTGAGCTTTATATAAATGGAGTCATAAAGTGTGTATTCTTATGTCTGCTTCTTTTGCTCAACATTATTTAAATTGTGCAACTCCTCCGTGGTGGTTAGCTGTGTGCTCATTAATATTTTAAACTGTATTGTTTTTAATAACACATGCATTCATTTCATTAATGCAGTTTTGTAGGTACAGAAATGTCTATCTATTTCAACGCACTGATCAGTCTCGGCAGTCAGAAGAAAGTTCAAAAAAGTAGCCCACCCTCAATATAAATCACAAAGACTTCACTGAGCTGTGATAAAATTCTGAACTGACATGTCTGTAATGAAAAGCATATTATCACCAACACCTTTGAAAACTTCATAATGTTTTTTCTATTTATTTTTCTTAAAAATACACATGCAATTATTTTTCGTTGTTGTTGTTTTACGTACCTTAAACAAGAACCCAGACAGTGTGGTCCTGCTCTCTGAATGGAAACTGTTTGCTTCTGTGAAAATAGAGAGCTAAATTAAATTAGAAAATCCTGGTATTCAGTAGGACCAAATTTCTCTTCCTTCCTACTTTCCCATTCCACAATCTATCACCTAGAGTAATTAAGACCAGGGAGGTATCATCTTCACTGGATTAACCTTAACTAAATTGTGCTCATTCAACATGTGCCCTTTTGATTAGTCCGAGCAGGGCCTGCTGTCTCGGATACACCCACCTTGTAATTCTACACACTTAATTAATTTCAGATGAATAGCAGAGGGGATAAGCTAAATTCTCCGATTAATAAACTATAAGTCCTTGTGTGTGTCAGAGTAGCTCAAGATTTTCATTCTTCCTTTGTTTCTTTGCCCTGCAAAGGCGAATGGAGATTGAACTACACACACACACACACACACACACACACACACACACACACACGCAAATATATACACACAGCTGCAATTGTGTGAGGTTGGTAAAAGGATCCCTGAGCAATTTCATCACTGTAAAGGGCAGATCTTGAGAGAGAAAATACGGCACAAATTATTAGTAAAATAGATTATTTTTCTGCCAACCATAATTTTTAATGTCCTCCTTCACCTGGACCTCAGTCTTTAGTTTTTATTTGCACATATTTCCTGTTGTATGTACAGATTCTTAATTACGAAAATTCAATATCAATGCCATTAATTTTGCATTTTTAATGCACTTCTCAGAAGTAAAATATTATTAATAGTCTGAGAACTTTTCTGAGAAATGGTTTGAAATTATGTGTTTAATCATCAAATTTAACAGCTCTCACTATATAAAAAAAAATTTGTCCTTATGGGCATCCCTGACAGCAAAGAAAATTATTTCCTTATAATAAAACTGATCCCAAAGATGTTTATATGCTATAATTTATCTCATTTTAAAAGATGGCTAGGAAATTATAGGAGATAGATTTACAGTCTCTCCTTCAACCCAGAAAATTTATATGTCTAGTTATTAGTGACTTAAAAACTACTAGTGATCTGCATAATTGTATATAAAGAGTTTCCCCAGTAGCTTTTATGTCCTATGATTCAACTTAATGAGGTCAATTATATTCAGGGAATTTAAATTACTGATACTTAGGGAATATAGCCAACATAGCTGTTAGTTTCTTATGTTGGTATGCAAGGAATTCTAGTTACATAAGACAAAAAAAATATACATGCACATAGCCAATTTTTTTTGTTTAATTAAGCACAGTTTTTTTTCTTTAAGGCCATTAAGCTACTTTATAAGGAAAATCATTCAAGAAACCATATACTCCACTCAATTATGTCTTCAGATGTTAAGGCTGCTCTGATTTGTTTCCTAAATTTAGTCTTTGTTCCAAAATGATTTTTCAAAACAGCTCTTGAGTTACGCTGTTAGTATTTTCTACTAGTTTAGAAAATTAAACTGTGAAATTCTCGCACTCCATTTTTGAGTGCACCACTAATTTCCAGTCTATGAAATATTCCTACAAGTTAAAGTATTGCTCAATAATTTACCATTAAATGAGTGTGGAAGACTTTACTGATCATTTTACTAATTGCTTATTTGTGAAAATTCTCCAAATGGTGGAGTCATTTAGTTAATTGAATGCAAATATTAAATAATTTTTGATTGATGACATGCACGCTGATAGGCACATCATTTTTCAGGATGCGGCAGCTAAATGCCTTATCAGGTTTGTATTATCTCCTCCATCTGAGGCTGGGCACATGGGCATTTTAACTCATGTCAGGAAATCGTATTCTCTCTGCCTTCCCTAAAACCAAATCCTACATTTGACCTTTTAGAAAAACAACAAAAGCAAGTAATTTAAGTCAGCCCACACCTGCACCATCTTCCAAAATATCCTCATATGAATGCTTAGCACATATCATTCCTGAGCACCTCAGACAGCTGAAAAGGACAATTTATTCCCTCTAAAGAACAAAATACTGACATTGCAGTTTGTCTTCTTCAGGGTTGGATGAAAGTTGAGATATTATTTATGAAAGGGCGGCCAAGCCTGGCCTTATGATTTAGATTTACTCCACAAACCAACAACTATTTTTGAATGATGGAATCAGGTATTTATATAAGGGGACTTAACAGTTCTTTAGCCAGGTTATGTTCTGCTGTTTTATGTTACACAATCACAAACCTTGTGAATTCTGTTTTAGGTGATACATCATCAAGAATTTTTACATTTGGAAAGTAACCATATTATCTGGGATTGTTTGCTGTTGAGAAAGTTGCTTAGCTAAATTTTGCACTTTAAAAAATAATAGAAACACTCATTAGAACGTCTCTGAAAAATATAGTCTATTCGTTGCATCACCTAGCTTAATTGCCATGTATACCTTACTCCCGTTGGCCTCTTTTAACAGGACTTGCATCAATACATTCAAGTTTTTGTTTTTGCTTACAATCGGCATTTCAATTAGGCCAGGTCCACAAACAGGAATTTAGGCTTTGGGTGGTATTTCGATATAATTTGAAGCTGTATGTCACTCTGTCTTTTAAGTGTCTCTCCCCTTTCCGCACACCCCTTGCTGCCGCCTCTCCGGCTAGGTAGGTGAGTCTCTGCGCTAAGCAAGGTCGCTCTGGGCCAGTTCGCGTTTCTGAGCCTCGGCGCTCGGATTGTTGTATCCCTCTCGTTTCTTTCGTGCGTGTCTCTGGGGGAAAACATTTTTGTTTTTAAAACGTTCGTGGCATTTCTACGTGCGGATGGAAAGGCAAGCAAGAGAGGGTGCAGGTGCGGGCCGGAGGCTGCAGCGGGCGCGGCGTGCTGGCGGCGGCGCGGAGTCTCCTTCCGGCGTTGGGGGCAGCTGGGACCCCGGCGGGTGCGGCGCCTGGTCGGCGCACGTGGCTCTCGGCGCTACGGAGGGTTGGGTGTCCGCTGGTACCCCCGGTCCCCGCCTGGAGCCCCTGCCCTTCGCGCCGCGCCCCGCAGGAACGGAAGGACGGACGCCCGGGGCCGGCCGGCGACGCGGATAACGCTCGCAGCCCCGGGGCTCCGGCAGGCGGCCTCTGAGCGGGATCCTGCCGAGCATGCCGGCGGCCCAGGGGGTGTCCCGAGGCGCTGGGGCGCGGGGAGGAGAGTACACCGAGACGGGTGTCTCCGACGCGTTGGGGGCCGATGCGATGGCCCGGGCCAGCCGGACTGGGCGGCAGGGCCGTTCCGCACAGAAGGCCCTGCACCCGGCGCGGCGGCCGGCCCTTCGGCCTGCAGGTTTCCGAGAGCCTCTCCCGCCGCGGCGCGGCCCGGGGCTGGCGCGGTCGGGGCCCGGAAAGGCGGGAATGCCTGGGGCCGGGGGGTCTCTAGGGCGGGGCGGGGTGGGGGGCTGGCCTGGGCGCCGTGTCGGGCGGCGGAGGTGGGCCGCCGCCAAGTGGCCTGCATCTCCGACATCTGCAGCCCTTCTGGGCCACGCGAGTGGCACCGCGGAGATTGACGGGGTAGGCGAAAGGGGGTTTGCTCGGACCCAAAAGGCCCGGGTCGGAGGGCGAGAGAGTAGACGAGGGGGGCCGCGCGGGCTGGGAGCCCCGGACCTGACGAGGTTAGTGGAGCCGTCCCGACATGGTGGGGTTGAGGGGATGGTTGTGAATAAATTCGGAATCGGGCTCAGGACGGACGAAATACCAAAGAATGGGCAAGGCTCTGCTTTTCCCTGAGCCCGTTAGACTTGGAACTTGCAGTCGGGGCTACCGCGGGGCCTGCGGGTCGCCGGGGCCGCGGGCGGTTTGTGGAGATGCGGCTGCCCTCGCCGTAAGCTTCCATGCCGCACCTCGCCCCGGGGCAGCGCCGTTCAGCCTTCATTCTGGCTTGGGGACTGACCCACAGTTGACCTGTCCCTCCACTTCCGCCCGCACTCTCAGGACCGCACACTGCGGCCCGCAGGTCGGGACGTCTCGAACACAGCTCTTTGGTGTCGGTGCTGAGCCTCCAGGCTGGGGTTGGGGCGGGGAGGTGTATTGCCGCGTGGGGTGGGGGTAAGCAGCAGTGGGGGAGAAGCTCCAGACTCGTGGATGTCGCTGGCGGGTCAGGTGCTGCCCTGGAAGAGCGAAGCCTCCTTAGCGGTCGGGCCAGCCAGGTTCGGGATTTACCCCGGAGGCTGGGGCGGGCGGCGAGGGTGCGTTATTCTCCGGCCACTTAGGAAAGCAGCAGCGGGGCCAAGGAAGTTATGGGCGACTGGGCTCACACCATCCCTGTGCTGCCCTCAAACTTAGGGGCCTCCATTCCCTCTGCTGTTATTCGGTGCGCAACCCATTTCTCCAGGACATAGTTCCCACTGACGCCGAGGGTGCACTGCGCACACAGCCAGGGCCCGCGGCAGTGTGCATCGGCCTGCTCCCGGAGGGAGGTGCGTGGCAGAGAGGCGGCCCTCCCTGGGTCTCCTGCCTGTCACATCTGCACTTATTTAAAGCTCGGCTGGTGGTCCGTGCTCTCTGGAATGCCAATTGCGGGCCTGGCCTCCTACGACATTTGCATTGATTAGCGAGCAGGTCATGGGGGAGGCCAAAGGCGGGGGAGTTGGGGGGCTTTGGGGGGACCGGAGGTTCACAATATTCTGCCTGACCCCGTTCCAGGAGCTACCCTGCAGCCCAGCGATTCCTACCGCACCAGATTGCTGAGTGTGTCAGGGGACAGAGAACCGTCAAGAGCGTTCCATGTAGGTAGGAACCGCCAGGCCATTTAGCATGTACGTGGTGGTCAGCGTGCACACACAACTCTAAATCTCTGAAGGCTCTAGCGCTAAATCAGGCAAAGAAGGTGGACAACTGCTGTGACCCCAGGTCACCCCAGGCCCTACAAGTATCTTTGCAATGTCTGGGATATGCAGCTTCCTTAATGCACAACTCTTAAGAAGTGTTTGCTGGTGCAAGTCAGTAAAAAATGAGATTGACCTGCCTTGCTTAAAATACTGTACACAAAGCACAAAGAAGGCATGGGCAACCTGCACTGGAACCGCACCCCAAGAGGCTTGGTATACAAATTCATGGGTGAAGAACAAGCTGTGTTCCAACTTAATGGGACTCCCTCAAGTGCTGGAATGGGGGAGAGACAGGGAGGAACCTTTTCAATTCTATAAACTTGGAAAAGTTGGGTCCGATTTTACGTTTGCCTTTGGACTTGGTATAATTGAAGGTGAAAATAAGGCCCCTCTGTATTTCGGTTCCCCTTTTGCTTTCTGTGAAGCGTTTACCCTAAAGGAGAGTTGTTTTACTAATCTGGAAAAGAGAAACCATGTGCTGAGTCAGCAAAAACACTGCACCAGGCCAGTTCAGTTCAATAACACTGCTATGTGTAATGTACACACTCTATCTGTCTTTGTGGAAATAATGAAAAATACATTGGAATTTTCATGGCATAGAAATGCCCACAAAGCCTGTCGGCAGTTAAGAGCCGGATTAAATGCCATGTCTTCTAATATAAGAAATATGTTGTGAACATGCCTTCTCACAAGTGTTAGACCCAATTCCATTTAATATGAGAGAGAAATACAATTCTCAAAATAACACAATGAATTTTTTTTTCAAATGGTTGTGTTGTGCAATGTTTAAACATTCCTTTCTGCTCATGTTCTTGTGACAGATGCTCAAGGTGGCTCCAGTGGATGGAATCTTATTTTCCATTTTGAATCATTTAAAAGTATTTCTCAAAAATGCGTCTTTCAAAAAGATCTGAAAATTCTCCTTGCAAATCCTGTTAGAGCCTTGATAATCTATTGATCATGCGTTCTCGTTTGTGTGCAAGGAATAAATATATTCACAGAGAGTCGCTTGGATTGAAACTCATTTCTCAAGCAGTTAAGCAACTATTTTTTGAGAATGATTTCTTTTAACTTTCCAAGTCTTACCTGAATTCGTAGAACCTGGACATTTCAACTGTTGAACATCAGTCTAAATCATTGTATTTTCATTGACAGTATTTCTGGGTGTATTTCTTTTAATTCTTTTAATTCTCATAGTTGAGTAACAAAATGTATGTGTTTTTTTTTTTAAAGAACCAACCAAAAGTTTGCTTCTATTTCATTCATCTTTTCTATCTCAGAACTTAAATTGGTATAACTTTTTGCTTTTACTTTTTAAATTCTTAAAAATATAGCTGACTTCTAAGTTGTTTCAGCACAATGCAAAAACATCTGGATGTGAATTGAAAAATTCAGTCTGTCACCCAGGTTCCAGATGTTTGGTACTACGTAGACAAAACATCAGGATGAATGACTGAAACTTTTCTCTCCAGTCCAGATGGTTTAGTGCCTATAAGGAAGCATATTTTCCTTCCTCTAAACATCACATCCTACCGTATCCCACGTAAGGCATGATTTACACTCTTTCATCGGCAAAATGCTGGGACATTTGGAGTGCAGCAAAGCAATCAGTAAATGAAACACTTAAGTATATGTTTTGGTAAATGCAGTCCAAATACAAGTGTTAGTGTGTACTTAGGAGGGAGGGTAGTTGTGGAGCCAGAAATGGGAAGGTAAGAGAGAAGAGCCTTATTCAATGGAAGAATGACTTGACCTAAAGAATATAGCCTTCCAAGAATCTGTCTGTGGCATCCCATAGTCTTACACAGGCAAAATGTAGCATTCAGCAGCAGCTTGAATTGGGCTGCCTTTTGCCTGAGAGGCAATCGGACTGTGAAAGGTTATTGTGCTCTCTAAAGCCCTCTTTCCCTACTATTCCTTTTTGGAGCATTATAACATCAAACAAATGTAGTAAAATATTAAAATACAATTGGGACTGATGAGCATTATACAGGTGCGGAAAGTCTCAATTTGAAAAGAAATCAACATGATGAATATTTTAATCACTCAGAAAAAATGTGACCAATGAATAGATTTCTCTTCACATGAAATGTCACCATAACTTTACAGTTGTTAAGTTTGGGGATGAAGACACAGAGAAACATTTTTTCCTTCCCCAAAGGCACAGAGATTTAATGTCATGAGTAGAGTCTGAATTTTTCCAAGTTCCTTTTCTTTAACCATGTTGAGAAAGAAAGCACAGATAAAAAGAGAGGCCCTCCATTAGATTCAGCAGATGAAATCAAATCCAGAATGAATTCCATTCTACTTATTAATCTCACATACTCACTGCATTATAGAAGAGTGTTTAGATAATGAATGGCAATGAATGTTAAAACATCATAAAATCTGAGCACTTAACAACTGCTGCAGGAGAAACATACCATTTTAAATAGACCTTCTTACAACTCAGAATCTGAGACTCAGATAACAAGACACAAGATTTCATACTGGCTCAAAATCAATTAAAAAAAATAGTTTACAGGGATCTTTTAGAGTTTCAGGGGTATACGTATTGAGTTAAGAGACTCAAAAGTCAAAAGGGAATCTTTAACACCATATAAAACAGAATCACAGTTCTTTTTCTTGATTGTTATAATTGGGATGTTTTCGTGACCTTTTTTGTGGTTTATTTATTAGAATAATAAAATGACAGAGCTGGAAGACACCTAGAGCTCATCCAGGCCTCCTCTCTCCTTTTATAGATGAGTAAACTGGGGATGAAAAACAATAAAGGACCTACCCAAGGTCACACATTAGAAAGAGTCAGAACTAAAATCTCCGAGTGCCCAGCGTGACTCAGAGTCCAATGTTTGTTCCAGGACAGCTTGCCTGGGAATCATTACAACGCTGGTCAGTCACAGATTTCCAAGATGTATCCAAGGAACTGACACCCATCACTACAGGTTGGAAACGGCTCAAAACCATTCATTTGTGTTACACATCTAAGAACTATAAAAAAAAGCCAGCGTGAAGACAGTTTCCCCATTTGTCTCCATAGTAAGACAAGCTATGGCAAAAACAGAACTAATAAAACTCTGTCAACTTCACCAATTTGGCTAGTGGTCCGGATAACAACAAATGACAGCTTAACTTTTTGTAGAGAACTTGAAGCACCTTGGAAGAATGTCTGCACACAATCTGCTACAGTCTCTTTTCTTTGAAAATAACACATTCGAACATTCAAAATAAGTGACTTTCATGGGGAGAAAGGAGGAGAAGGTGGTCGTAGCCACACTGACACCATTCTTTACAGAAGACAAAGGTGTCAGTGGAAGTGTGTCACCTAGTTAATAACCATCTCAACTCACTGTCCCAGTGGCTTGTATGATGAAATGGAAAGTTAGGATGCACGGGTAGTTGGAGGGTGAAAGATGGGGGTGGAGGTGGGGTCAAAGAGAAATACACAGTTTAAGGATATTTAGACAGGAATATGAAGCATATGTCCCCAAATTTTAGGATCTGGGAACCTCACAAGTTCCTCATGGCACAAGTCAAGGTATTGGACTCATATGTGCCGTTACCAAACCTCTTCCATTTTATCCTGTATTCAACATCAAATAACACTGAAGCATTGCTTCTAGAAAGGGAAGCATTCTGGTTTAAGCAATGCAAGGAAAGCTAGTGATTAGGAGAAATGGGGGTGGGAGGAGTGAGTGAAATCAGACTCAGTATTTGGAGTTGTAAGAAAAGAAAAACAGTCATGTTTTGATTGGCTGGGAGAGAGAAGAGATCCTGGTAAGGCCAAGGATCAAGCTAATCCAAGATCAGTGTCCTCTGAGAAGCAGGATCTAGCCAGAATTTGAATTGGGGTGGGGGGTGATAGTAACGCTGGAAAAAGAGGTCTGACAACCTGTATTCTTCTTTGGAAATGCTTAGGGGAGCAACTAAACCAGCAAAAGTTAAACCAAATAAAACCAGCATGCCTGCTTACCTCTTTAATTTACTCTCCCAAACAGATCATCATTTGGGCGATTCCCCTGAAGTCAAGCATGAAATCTATTTAGCTGGATAGCTACCCATTTCCTCTGACCTGAAGCGGAGATGTCTTGTTCTTTCAGAATCCCTGGAATGCCAGAATCCAGAGAAAACTGGAGCCACATGCCTGGGCTCCTTGAGACCCTCCCACACCCATCCCCACCCTCACACCAAAGCAACCCCTTAAGAAAGATGGAGCAGATTTCCCTCACCACCCAACCCGAAGCATACTTGCTGATTCATCTGCATAGGTCACCCCGTGACTTAAAGTTGCTATGAATTTAAGAGAGTCTCTTGTCAACATGAGTCGTTTAATTTTTTTCATGCCCAGGACACTTTTGGCAGTTTTGTAAACCCTATGGACTGCTTCTCACAATAATGATTTTAAATGCATAAATTATATTGAAATAAGTTATCAGAATATTTTTAAGAAACAAATTTATAAGTACTATTTATATTTCTTTCTCTATTAACCTATTAAATGTAAGATCCAGTGGTGGGTCTAATAACTTCTGTAATATTGAAACAGTGATAAGTGTGAATAATAATTCAAACTATAATGTATGAAGGCATCTGTGATTTCTGTTGGTAACAAACTACAATCTGTAGTTTGTTACCTACATTCATAATGAAAGGAAAAGCTAATTTTCAAATAGAAGTTTGTAGAAATGAGGATGTGCATTTTCCACATCCAAGTTCATGGACTTTAGTTCTTACATGATTGCATTTCCAAATCATTTCACTTCCCAGTAAAGAATCCCTTAGAAGGTGGAAGAGGGGCAGTTCTTATGGTACTTTAGAGATATATAATGAGATGGTTATAGCCATTTGAATTGATTCTGATTGGGTTATGCTGGGCCTACATTTGGAGTTTAAACACTGAACCTCCGATATTAGGTTTTGGTCCTAAGGTGAAAAGTAACTTTATATTGTAATCCAATAGAGTGGAGATCTTCTGAAGTGTCCCCTTGCTGAGAGGGCACTGAAGGAAGTGTCAAAGATCACCTGTCAAGGTAGCAGTGGGCAGAACCAGAGCCAGGAAGGACTTGATAAGGATGAATGAATCACCTCTGCTTGGTGAATGAGCCTGGGGTGGGGCTCAGACTGGAATGTGAAATGCAGAGGGACCTAGGGAAGGACTACTGGGTGCTGATGGCAGGCAGGGAGACCCTGGGGAGGAAGACATAGTTCCAGCCTTCCAGACCTGTGGTCACAGAGGAAACAAGGCCAGGCATGAGTCAGTAAAAGAGAAGGGTTCTGCTTATCCAAAGAGGAGTAACAGCTTCAGCCCCTACCCAGGAATCTGCAGCTAGCTAACGGAGCAGAGGGCTCTGCAGGAAGGGGAGGAGAGGGGGCTGCAGAACAGTAGAGAAGAGCCTGCAGCCTGGGAACTCAGAGCAGACAGAACCTAAAGCAGAACGTCCTTCTGAAGGCGAAGAATCGATCATTTGAACTCCATTCAAATTAAGAACTTCTGTTCATCAAAAGACATCATTAAGGGGATGAAAAGGCAAACCACAGACTGTGAGAGAAATATTCACAGCACACATATCTGACAAAGGATTCATTTCTAGAACATGTAAAGAATTCTTGCAAATCAATAAGAAAAATACAAACAAATCAAAATTTATGAATGTGCAAAAGACTCAATAGGCACATCATCAAAGAGAGTATCCAAACAGGCAGCAAGAAAAACAAACAAAACGAACAAAAAAAAACAAAACAAAATAGCCAGCAAGCATATGAAAAGGTGCTCAATGACATTAGTCACCAGAAAAATGAAATTAAAACTTCACTGAGATACACACATTGCAGAAGGGCCAAAATTAAAAAAAAAAAAAAAAAAAGACATTGACAATATCAACTATTGGAGAGTACAAGAAGCAACTGAAATTCTCATACATTGTGGGTGGGAATGAGCACTGGTACAACCACTTAGGAAAACTTGCAGTATCTACTAAAACAAAGCCTAAGATCCATTGAAAGACCCATTCAAACCCAAAGATCCACCGACTCCATTCCTAGGTATAGGCCCAAAATTGCATTTGGCCATCAAAAGATGTACAAGAATAAGCTTTATGTATTTTGCATGCTTATAAATATTATCAAATTTATATAAATATATATCAACTTTATTTATTATAGCACCAACCTGGAAACAACCCAAATTGCAGTTTGTTTATACAGTGGAATATCATATAGCAATGAAAAAGAACAAACTATTGCTACACACAAAGTGGATGAATCTCACAGGCATAATGAAAAACAAAGGAAGTGAAACACAAAAGAGTACACTCTGTATGATTCCACTTATGTGAAGGACAAGCACAGGCAAAACAAATCTATGGTGACAGAGGTCAAGATAGAATTTACTTTTGTGGGCGGGATATTGATTGAGAGTGGGCACGAGGGCACCTTCTGTGGTGCTGAATTATAAATATTATTGACTTTCTGAAAAGTGATTTGGAAATGCAATCAAGTAAAAGCAGACAGCTATCCAATCCTGCTAACTCTGTGGTTTTATATTACAAAAAGATTTCATTGGGCCATATGAGGATGAAGAGAGTTCCAAGGTAAGCTATAGACTGGCAGAAGATTTTGGCAATAGATATATATCTGACAAAGAGCTTGTATCCAGTGAAAAATGTGCAAACGATTTGAAATGCACTTTACAAAAGAGGATAACCAAATGGTTAAGGAATACAAGGAAAGGTGCTCAACATCATTATTCTTCAGGGAAAACAAAATCAAAACTTGATACTCATACACACTCACCAAAATGACAGTAATACAGAACACTTGCAGTCACAAAGGTGGGCTAGCATCTTGAGCAATGGAACACTTATTCACTACTGATGGGAGTGCAAAAAGGGGATAGCCATTTTGGAGACCGGCTGTGTCTACTAAAGCTAACCACGTGCCTATCAGGTTAGGGATCTGTGTGGCTGGTCTAGGAACTGAGTTAGATAAGAACATGAGAAGGACCAGGGGTCTGATGAAGCCCGCCAGCTTAGGAATCCCTATTACAAGTGTATGGGGTTTTCCTTAGGTTTCCAGTCAAGTTTCGTAGGCAAAATCCCACCGTTATCTTGATTTAATTAAAGGGGGAGGAGAATTGTCCATGGTTAGTTGAAAATAGTAAGGGAAACGAGAGATCCATTTCGCTGGTAGAAATGGCTGAGCCAGAAAAAAAACCTGGGGAGAGTCCAGGAAGCTTTGGAGTGAGTGGGCAAAATCAGGATGGCTAAAGGGTTCTCTCCTGAGTCCCCAAGGGAAAAGACCAAGGAAGCCACTCACCTCTTCCCACTGCAGTCCAGGAGATGGTCCTCTCCCTTCTTAGAACTCCTGCTACTCGTAGGTGGCAGGGACAACACAGACAGACATCCTGAGCAGAGGTGTTTCTGCAGCCTTCATTTCTGCATCTGAGGAGCCAGTGCTGCCAGAACTGAAATAAGAGGCCACATTTATTGTGAAAATCCAGCTCGGGAGAGGAGGATGAAGGTGATGGAGAAGGAATGTAGGGGAAGGGGAACAAAGTGACCAAAGGAGCAAAGAAGACTGGAGCCAACGGAAACCTGAGGCCCAGTCTTCCAGTTAACCAAAGGTGAGTCCATCCATCAGCACGAACTTCTGGCCACATGCTGATGCTTCTCACGAAAATTGGTGCCGGGATGGAGGCTCCTGGGTGACTCATAACAAACAGCAAACAGCAGAAGGATGGCTGGGGATTTGTTCTTCAGCCCGTAATTAAAACTTCTTCCCCCAAACACCGAAGATGGTAGTTATAAGTACCAGCCTTTGTGTGTCACTGTCAGAGTATTTTTCCCTAGTTTGAGGATTTTCTCAGGAGATGCAACCAACGAATTAGCCACCCCAAACTTACCAGATCACATGTTAATGTTCCAAGTTAGCATTGTCTCATGGCAGCTAAATCCTTGAACAAAATATGAAGTACACGATACTAACCCTCTTACAAAAGGAAGGGTTTTTGTTGTGTTTTGTGTTGTTTTTGATATTAAACTTAGACCCTATTCACATGTCTCGAGCTACTCATTTGGCTTTGAGATTTGGGAGGCTGGCTTTGCAACCTCATGTTCCTTGTTGTCACCATCCACTGACATATATTAGACACCACTGTGTGTAGAATGCTGGGTTTCTCAGAGACGGGATATGTATAAACTCATAAAAATTATCAGTAAAATGACCCAAGGTCTTGTCACTAAATCCTAAGATACCATTCGTTCGTTCATTCATTCATTCATTCATTCATTCATTCATTCATTGAATGTTTACTGAGTGCTCACCATGCACCAGGCTCCATGCTTGTACTGTTGACACAATGGAGAGCAGCAGGACAGAAGTAGTATCTGCCCCTAAGATGCTTATAGTCCAGCGAAGGAGGAAGATTTTAATTTTTAAAAATCATTCCTCTGTACATTTCACTCTTTCTCCAATGACCTGAAAAAGACAGTTGTCAAAATTAGGATAAATCAGGGGTACATAGCAGGAAATAAACTCGCTGCATTTGAGAGGGCTCCAGGAGGGGGAGAGAAATAGGCAAATAGGTCCAGGGGCTGCAGCTGGTAGTTCCATCATACATAGTATGGGGTTTGGGGGAGTTTGATGGAGAGCAGCTGTGGCGTCCTTCAAACCAAGAGACACGATCCTAAGGGAAGAACCACAGGAGTATCGCTATGGTTCTTATTTGGTTGTGTGAGGCCTATGCCCCTTTACGCGGTTGAGAATCCCCAAAACTGATGTCAGAGAATAGGTGGAATCTGGGGTGAAGGGGTGGGAGGTGGGGCCTCAGGACAGGTAGAGATTCTGACTGAGGTTAAGGAGAACACCATTCTAGGTCTCTCTCACCTTGACAACCTGACTGGGTCTCCACAGACAAAGAAGAAGGAAGAGAATTCCGCTAATATTGCTCCCCACCTATGAAAGAAAAGATGATGTGTTTGCGTGCAGCTGTCTACTTTACAAAGCACCTTCATCTGTATGATCATATTTGTTTCTCTTAATAGCCTTTCGAATTAGGCAAGGCTGGCCATTTCACAGATGAGAGAACTGAGGCTTCCTTCTACAGGTTAAATAATTTACCCGATACCACACAACTAATTTAAGTGGCAGAGTGGGGATTTGAACCCGTTTCCTCTGTTAGCCCTGTGTGCTTTCCACAGGCATGTATTATTATTTAATAATAATAGTTGAGAGCATGAATGTCTCTCTCCCCGACCCCCCCACCCCCATCCCCACCAAGGAGCCCAGAACCTCCCACAGTGAAAATTTGCTCCTGAACTCGGCAAAGAACACTGAAGATTCTGCCAGGAAAGAATCTTGCATTTGTCGGACACTCTCCAGAAGTGCTTGTCTCCGTGTGTGCTGAAGAGAAAACAGATGTCAGGGACAGGTTCTCAGCCTCCAACTAAGTCCCCTTTATGATTCTCTTCTACAGGCAGATTGAGAAAGCGATTCCTGTGTGCCTGATTGAGCCAGCTTTACACACACGGGAAATAAATAGCTGTCCCCACCGCATGATTCTAGAGCAGCAGTCAGTGAACTTTCCGTTAAGGGCCAGAGAGTAAATGTTTTCGACTTTGGGGGCCACGTGGAATCTCCTTCACAACAACTTAACTCTGCCGTTGTGGCATGAAGGCAGCCATAGGTAATGTGTAAGTGGATGGGCGTGGCTGTATGCCAGTAAAACTTTTGAACCCTGAAATGTGAATGTCATATAACCTCTATATGTCACAAAATATTATTCTTCTTTTGATTTTTTTTTAACTGTTTAAAGATGTAAACACCATTCTTAGCTCATGGGCCATATAAAACAGGCAGTGGGCTGCCCGTGGGCCATAACCTGTCCAGCCCTGTCCAGAGGACCAGAGAAGTCTCTCATCCCAAATATTGGCCCCACCCATACCCAAAGTTCCTCCCTTGGTATTTCATTCCTTTTGGGGTTCTATTATACTTCTCCAGACTTTTCTTTTAAGAAGCAGTCATGCAGAAAGGAGGAGCATATTAAGTTCCTAACAGCTTCATTTAAAAAGTTTATTAGATGAGTTAGAGTGTAAGCACCACGAAGGCTGGGCTTTTTGTCTGTTTTGTTCAGTGCTCTGTTCATGTTAAGTGCCTAGGACAACGAACAGAGCTGTATCGATAGTCTGCACGAATTCTGGTTGAGAGGATGAGTGGACTTCCCCCACTCTGACCTGAAAGATTGAAGCCACTAGCAGAGGCAGCTGGGAGAGGACAGTGAAGGCAAGGGGTGCTGGGTGAGTTGGGCAGAGGCAAGGAAGATAAAGCTTAAATCTTGATGTTCCTGCAGGCCGTGAGCCTGGAAGATACTGAATGCTCCAACAGATGCTTCAGGGAGCCAGAGGGCTTAGACCAGGCAGGACACAGGGTGAGCCAGAGCCCACGGAGCCTGGGAGGGGCATCAGGAAGCTCCAGTGGCTGCGCTCGGCGCCTGGAAAAGCGGCACCAAGGCCCAATGGATCACCCGACCCATTTCAGTGGAGAGGTGCGGTCCTTGCCAAGGAAAACGTTCGGACTTGACAGATTTGGCAAGTCCCCGGGACATGAATTTGTGCAATGTAAAGTTAGAAGGGCCTTTTGGGAGACGGGGCAAATCTGAACAAATGGTGGAAAAGTATTCATGGGATGTCAAAATCCACTCCCTCTTCAGGGAAGTGCCAAGGAAACGGAAGCCTGAAAGGGGAGAAAATGAAGACCCCCACCCCAGGAGCCACACATATTCCTGGGTCAGACACTTCATAACATGCTATAGGATCGAATGAATGCAATGGCTGTCGTGTGTGTTATTAAAAATAACTGGGTCCCTCACTGTGACCACAATGAAAACGATCAAGCAGGACACTTACTGGATGGAAAAGTTCTTGGAGACAAGCTGTCTGGGCAATGGGGCTCCAGCCTTGATTTTTCTCCCTGAGTTCTCCATGTGCAGAGTGGACTAACAACCAGCCCCCTGGCTGTCCTGTAAACTGTTCCTTATCTTAGCTTATGGCTACTGAGATCTGGCTGGGGGGTTCCCCAACTTGTGGAGGGATGGGCCAAATCAGCCACTTTATCTCTGGTTAGTTACATCAAGCTGGGGCCCTGTGACACCTTTCAGATATTAGTTCAGGGGCTACGGTCCCCACACGCCTGGCCCAGGAGCCCCAGGATGGGGAGACACCAAAAGAGTAAAACGAGCGTCCCACTGGAGCCGGAGTCTGTACCTGCAACAGCGTAGGTCAACATGTGGGGCCAACACAAGAATCACGAAACGTTCGGGAGGGCCTCTGATGATTGTGGAGACATGTGCCACACGTGTCTTCCTCAGCGCACCCAAGTGGTATGGCGTAGTAGGAAGAGTCCCGTAGACTCAGATCACATCCTGGAACTGGAGCTTACGAGCTATTTGACTTGGGGTAAGTTAATTGATCTCCAGTGGCTTGGTCTCATCAGCTGTAAAGTGAAAGTAATATTGACCTCATTGGCTGCTGTGAGGGTTGATTGAAATGATATGTGTGCTGCCACTAGTACAGTGCCTGACATTGAGAAGTGTGTGATAAATGGCATTGGCTGTTTTTTTTGTGTTGTTGTTTTTTAACCACACTGTGATGGAACCATTTCTATTTGCCTTTAGTCAGTAAGGCTTCACCTCATCATCGTCCAGCTTCTATGAAGAGAAGGGGGCCTTCCAATGTCTCCTGACATCAAACCAGCTACTTCTCCAACTCTTCCGCCAAAGTTCCCCAGTAGAGAGGAGAGCAAGCAGGGATCCAGGTGGGTATGGCTCACAGTGGCCCTCCACCTTCACGACATTTCTTTGAAGTCTCAGCTTTAATTTAAACCTTGCCAATGTTGTATGTTACTCCAAATAATGTTTTAATATGGTAAATCTTATAAATGCGTTCTCCCAGAGTCTTTGTGTAACACTGAGGCTCTGAGGAGACAAGCATTCACCCTGAACCCATATCTCTGGTGGAGAATCTCAAACCAATATCATTTGCGCCTATGGCAGGTCATGGGAGGGAGGCTGCAGGTTAGACCCTCAGGGACAGCTTCCTGAAGGCCTGAGCAGACCTGGGAGGATTTGGACATGCGGACTGAAAGAAGAAAGGTCTGCAGGTGGAGAACACAAATGAAACTCAAAGAACCACAAAACTTTGTTCTAGAAACCAGGAACTAGGGTTCCTTCTTACCTGAAAGTCTCTCATCTTTGTGTCTCCTTCCAGTAAAACCTGATTACCCAGGAGCCCGTTTGACCATCCCAAAGCCATCAGTCACCTTCAGCAGCCACATGGTCCCTTCGCACACTCCTCCCTCACTCCCTACACAGTTTCCATCTAGACAGGAGGCCCTGTGCAAGCATGGCTGGCGCCAGGCATTGCTCACACGCCTCCCTCAGGACTGACAGTCATTAAGAAATTTCTCATAATGAGCACGTTGGCCCCAAAGCATCCAGCCTTCCCTGCCCCTCTCAGCAGCCCACCTTTAGGTTCCACCCTCCCCCACCCCAGGCCAGGCGTCTTCTCGTGATGGGAATTGTCCTTGCTTCCATCCCTTTTGGCTTCCTTCCTCTGTGTAGTTTCCTTCCTGGAAGTGTTAACAGGGCTGAGGGCCAAGGGAAGGGGGAATCACAATGCTCGGATTGGTTCCGCGACAGAAAGCATCAGTTGCTACAGCATGCTGAGCTAACCTGCTTCTTGTCACCAGAACACTGCCATCTTGCTCTTCCAGTGTCCGTTACTTCTTCCAGGTTCAAGTGGAGACATGAAGGAAGCAACGCAAGGTACAAAGCATGCCTGGTCCCCCCGGCACGTTCACCACCACTGAAGAAGGCTGCTCTGGGACTCACTGGTGCAGCATGATGCCATACTAAGGGGCTTCTTGGGGCTCCCCGGTCCTCAGAGTTATTTCATGATGTTTGTCCTGCATCTTGAAATGACAATTCATGCTACTGGCCTGACTGCAGGGAACAGGAGGCAAGTGGACGTGGTTTTCTGAGATCGAGAGCAGGTAGCTGGGTCCTTGCAGATGGGAAATCTCTCTTCGCTTGCTGAGCATATTGTAGGTCTCAATGAATACTTGATGAAAGATATGTTGGTTCCCAGCCAACATGTTCAGATGTCTAATCCTCTCTCACACAGACACCAACATGGAGCTTCAGGATACGAGGACTCTGTAATGTGGAGAGACAGAGGCAGCTATAAGGCAGCACACAATGGCGTCAAGGACTTGGCAGTAAGATGAAACTTGGAGCACAGGCTTAGGCTTTCATCCAGATGTGATTCCAACCCAGCTCCTCACCTGTAAAATGGAGATAATGCCGCCTAAATAAGAGCTATGCTGTGAAACAATTCAGCAGCCACGAACACCTAGCCAAGGGTCTGCTACATTGTTAGTCCCAGCTGTAATCAGTTCCTTCTTCCTTTCTTTGCTAGGTTATCAAATTCAAGCTGGTAAATTGGCTCCTTTGGGAGAGAAAGACGTGTACATTTTAGACAGTGGGAAGTCAACTGATGAACTTCCCTCTGCCTCAGTGTGGCCCGGATGGAAAATCCAGAGAGCTCACAGGAGAATTGGGACACATCACGAAGGCTGCGCCCTGGATGCTGAGTCCATGCTCTGCAGGGCTGTGGAGAAGGCTCCTCGTAATCCCCACCCCAATCTGGGTCTGGGTGTCCCAGCAGTCACGGGATTCTAGGCTGGACAGAACCCAGTGCTGACACTGGGGAGGGCTTTCTTGGACCCTGACTTTCTTGGTCCCCCTCTGGCCTGCTAACAACACAGTGACTGAGCTTAACATTAACAGGAGAGAATGAGTGGCTTCAAAAGTCTCCTTAGGGCTTTGGGGAAGGACATGGAGATGCTTGAAGGGGTTGCAGGAAGAAGACACCCCATGGAATCGCTACCCCTTGCCAGTCAGGGCAGTCACAGCACGCGAGGTGCATCAGGCTCTCTCCTCTGGCCTTGTCCCCCCAGCTTAAGGTTTCTTGACTCTGAACCGTGAGCCTCAGCTCTTCTGACCCTTGCTTCACTCCAGCCAAAGCTAAGCTGGTGCCTTGGTCAGAAGAGTCAGCACGTTAGGTGATTGTAACCAACTGACTCCAGGATTCTCCATCCTGGAGGGTGAAGACCTGACCAAACTCTGACAGGGTTAACTTCCTAAAACCGAACTAGGTAGGATTTGTTCAGTATCTGTGTGGTTTTGAGAACCCCACTGAACATCAAGAGCCAGTCAAAAGACCAATGAGCTTTCAGCTAAACTGGTTTTGCTTGTTCATTTGTTTTTGTTTTGTTTTACTGCTGCAACCAGAGGGCAAGAACTACAGAATTTTGTAGCACAAACCTCTTTCTGAGCAAGGATACCCATATTTACATAGCACCTTTTTTCCCAGGAAGCTAGTAAATCAACAGAATGTGTCCCAGAGGCAGGCGAATTGGAGTAAAGATGTAAAACATTGAAGTTATCTGCCTTGATGACACAGCACAGGCAGCCTGAGCAGGAGAAGAAGCTGCAATGGGAGTTAGTTTTCTAAACCTCTAGCTTACAATTCTCTCTGGCAGTGGTGGTTATTTTTAAATTTAAAACAGAAACAGACTCATAGATACAGAGAACAAACTGATGGTTGCCAGAGGGGAGGGCAGTGAGGGCATAAATGGCAGAGGGGCATAAGAAGTACAAACTTCCAGTTATAAAATAAATACATCACAGGGATGCAAGGTACAGCACAGGGAATATAGTCAATAATATCGTAATAACTTTCTACAAGGACAGATGGTTACTAGACTTAGCATGGTGATCACACTGTAAAGTATATAAATGTCAAATTATTTGTTGTATACCCGAAACTAACATAATATTGTACGCCAATACAAAGAATAAAAACAAATACATATAAAAAAATAAAAACAAATATACAAGTAATGCAAAAAACAAACAAAAAAACCCCAAACAACAAAAAACCCTTCCTTTTCAAATCTGATCTTGGAATTTCAGCCCAAGACAGGGCTGTGCTGGTCCTGGACAGGAAGCTCTCGCATGTCAACTAAAAGGCGTCCTGTTGTGAAATTCTCCCTGGTTGGCCCCCAGGGTCCTTGCTCCTGCTTCCCACTGCGGCTGCCATGCCACCCCTAGCCCGAGTATTCCCACCGCATGTTCTGTGCTTCTGTGCCTGCTTGCAGACGGCCAAGAGCAGCTGGAGGACACGTCACAGCCACGTGCACCAGGCTGCTGCACAGCCAGCTTCCAGCTTTCCATCTTCAGTTCTCAGTGCTGCTCAACGCCCTAGCGTCCATTCCTGCTGGACTTTCCCTCCCATTTCCTGGCTGCCTCAAATTTCCCAGACCCCTCTCTTACTATCACCTCCATCCCCGGCCCCTACTCTCAGCACATGATCTTATGGGTTCCTTCTCCAAGAGGCTGCCAATGCTCTCATTCCCCCCTTGCCTTTATCTCAGCATTCTCGGGCCCATGGGCTCTTCTTCCTGCTGCATTCCCAGGTGAATCCCTCCACCCCTTTCTGCATCTCCCATGGTCGTGCTTCCCCAGAGACTCCCCTGTCTGGTGCCTTTTCAATCTCTCCCTCCTCACCAGTTCCTTGTTGAATATTGTTCAAGGGCCCACCACCCAAGAAGAATTTCCTTTCACTCATCACTGCGAACCTTCTTTAAATCCACTCTTGCTGCCTCTACTTTTCCCTTCCCACTCAACCTCCCCGTTACGTAGGACTGTCCTCCCAGAGACAACCAGTGTCTGTTGCTGAACCCAACCACCATCTCCCTTTCTGGGGCCTCCTTGAAGCATCAGAAATGTGTTTCAGCTCTTCTTCTCGAAACTCACCTCCTTCTTCTTCTTGACTCATCTGCTACTTCTCCTGCTGGTCCCTCTTGTCTGCTGCATTGACACTTCTCGATGTGAATGTTCCTCAGAGTTCTGCCTTTCTTCTATTCTGGTCCATTTCTTCCTCCTGGATATTGTCTCATGAAAGTCACCACCCAGAACTCCAACTCCACATATCCCATCGGAACTGGTGTTTTCCTCCCCACCCCCCAAAACTACTTGTCTCTCAGAGCTCCCTGTCCCTAGCACGGCCATGCGCATCTTCCCAGGCCCCCTGGAAACAGCAAACTAGTTGCTGGTGCTTCCCTTCTTCCCACCACATCCAACTGGTTGCGCTGGGCCCCTGCAGCGTCCGCAGCATCCATCCTTTCTCTCCAGGAACACTACCTGTGCCTTGCCGGCCCTCCTCCTCTATGACCTGGGCTATGAAATAGCCTCTGGTCTGCTTGTATCCGCTATCGTCCCTCCTCGGCCACTCCCCCTTTTTTTTAATGGCTCACACATAGGGTTACATCACCACTTCCTCACTTACCCCCATCCAACACCTTTAAGGGGTGGCTGTGGTTTGCAAAATAAAGCGTAGCTTCTATACATGGATCTCAATATGGCCTCATCTTAACTTCAGTTCCATTTCCCACCACCTTTCCCACCCCCACCAACACACACACACACACACACACACACACACACACACACACACACACCGTACTCAGGTACTTACCTTATCCTCCTTTCATTTGGGATCACTTACCATTCTCCAAATACAACTCTTACTTTCATACGTCCCTATTATGCTGGTTCCTTACCTTGGAACATCATGCTCCTCTTTTGAAATCCTACTCATCTTTGAAGGCTTGTCTCTTCCATGAAGCTTTCTGTTATTCCTCCTGGCACAGCTCACCATTTCCCCCTCTGAAGTCATGTGGCATTTTGTCTGTATCTCCATCATAGCACTTACTTCATCCTTGAGAGGGAAGCCCGCGTCTCTGTTATGCCTGTGCCCTTAAAAACCCAGCAACCTGACTTGGTCATAATGAGAACTCATTCTTTGCTGAACGCATGAGCGAGTGAATCACTAACGTGTCCCCCGCTGCATGGGCGCAAGAGGATCATCACTGTAGTGGTGGCTGAGGGGCAGATGACTGTGCTTTCACAATGGTTTTCTCTTAGTTGCATCAGGATCCCAGCTCAGACTCGGCCGATGCTCACTCCTGCTTCATTTTCTCACGATCTTTCTGTTCTTCCTGCTGGGACATGGGCCTCTCCTCTGTCCTTTACCTTGGATCAGATTAAGTCTCTACTTCTTCTGTAAGTCTACGCGCAGTCGTTTAATCAAGGAACTTTCTACTTCTTTACAGGGCCACTGTGAAGGTGTCTGTTACCTGTGATACTAGTCCCCCCACTTCCTGCCCTCTCTGCTTCCAAGAGTTCTCCTCTCCCTTCTGTTCAGATACTAGTTAACTAATGCTTTTGCTTTCACCTTCTCACGGTGGGCTTTGCCCATAGAGACTCCATAGTGGAGACAGAAGTCCCTATGTTTCCCTTCCAAGGAATTCCTCAGTCAAGCCTCTTATGAAATGACAGGCTTCGTCCACTATTAAACGCTCTTCAGACCTTAGGAAACAAGCAGGGGAGTTCTGAGATGTTCAGATCTTTGGTCAGGCTCCTGAAAACCTGCAAGTGGCCATCTCCTCTGTCTTCTACCGCAGCAAATGCATGGAGGCCGGCACCACACAGAAGCTCTTCCCCTAAACACTGTCTGAGCACACAGGAAGAGAAAGCTGCGCTGGGGTAGGACAGCTTGTGATTCTGGCTGCCCTGCCGGTGAGTCAGCACTCATGTGGGCAGCCCCTGGCTCCTCTCCCACCGCCTGGAGGGAAAATGCTGAGTCGCATACCTTGTGGGCAGCCACTGAGCCAGAGACCCCATCGCTCTCTATTTCCCCATGCGCCTGACAGCTTGTGGGCCTTGTACATCCTTGGCCTTTGATGAGGGGTCTAGGAGGCTCCAGAGCACTCACTGCCTTGGGAAGCCATCCCTCTAGTGGTCGGAGGAAACACAGACCTTTGGGGAAGGGACAGGTCAGAGGTCGAGGGCCCACTGTCTGTACCTGTTGCAGGCCTGACAGAGAGCTGCAGGCTCCCCTCCCCAGGCAGCGGGCAGAAGTGGAGCCAGCCAAGGCCACAACTGGCCGTCCAGGTTTCCATTCATGAACGTTCGACAAGCGCAAGGCTGGAAGGCAGCCGCCTTTGCCATGGCTTGAAGTGGTTTGCGCAGACCGAGTCCAGATATGTAATAGCCGTTCTCTATTTTCTATGAGAAGATTTATTCAAAAATAAATTTGGCTAAGGGGGAAAAGTTAAAAAAAAAAAAAAAAAAAGGAAAACAGAGGGACAGATTTTCTTGTTGACTGGCTGCCAGGGATTGAAACGTTGAGGCAGCCAGTCCCTTCGGAGGAGCAGCTGCAACATTTCACGGTGTAAAGTCAGCGAATTTCCACGGGCCCGCCTGCCAGAGACCACAAAATGGTTTCAAACAACGGCTCGCTTCATGATAGTTGTGTGTGTGTGTGTGTGCGTGCGTGCGTGTGTGTGTGTGTGTGTGTGTGTGAGCAAAAAGCAAGGGTGGGGGGTGGGCAAAGAGGGAGCTAGAAGTGTCCTCCTGGCTGGCCGAGTGGGCAGGGGTGCAGCGAGCAGATTAATGAAAATGTTTCGCTGGCATGAGGGGTTTGATTGCCCCACTGCAAAATTGCTTGCAGATTCAAAAACAGCATGTTTCATTTCAAACTCATTCTCTTGCCATACATTAGCACTTGTCAATGTAACCATTAAGCACAGGCAGTGCAGAAATTTAATTACAAAACCATTTATTTTATTGAAAGAAAAATAAACCCAAGCTACCTCAAATGCATTAGGTAGGTTCAAAACATGTTCAGCTGATAACACCCAAGGGTAGGGAGGCGGCTGCTGGAATAAATGCGTCTTTCATGTGTGGTGGGGACTCGATATTAGAAACAGCTGCCTATAGGTCGCTCCTTATTTAAGTTCAATTATGAATTTAAAAACAACTGATTTAATGAAGGGACTTTTTATATCTGAAGTTACTCAGCTGTGGTATTCATTCTTCTCGTCCCAGTTTTTTTTTTTTTTCACCTCCCCTTTGCAGCGTTTGTGTTAAAAATGCTAATTAGGCAAACAGAACTTTTTTATTGAATGGAGCTCCCTGCCCTCCACCCCCATTTCAGTCTTGTCTTTTGTTCGAATGGGTGGGGGGGAGGAAATACAAGATCTGTGGTATTAAAGGAAGTCACAAAAATGTGCTAAACACATCAAAAAGTCTCCAATCTGTGTCTTATTTATGCCTTCTCCCCGTCTCCCCCATGAGTGTCTTCTGTATGGTTGGAAAGCCAGCCGTGTAAGGCTCTCTGGTGAAATACTAATAGATTTGGGTCTAGTGGTGGGCTGATGTCATGCTGGAGACAGCCTCTCCTTAGCACTAATGAGCTGCCAATAACACGTCTGTTTTACTATTCTGCTGGAAAAGGAAAAAAAGAGTTATAACCTTAGTGGTTTGGACTGATTTGTCAATTTAAAGTGCTTTTAAAAAAAATTGCTGTCTGAGATATCTACCCACAATTTCTTACAGACATCTCCTCATGCAGTCCACTCAGAGGAGGAGTCTGGAAAAGGAAGGCCTTTTTTTTTTTTTTTTAATTTCCTTAGTGAGAATATGAATCTCTAAAATTTCAAGGAGGTATCATTTGTCTGGTGGAGCAAGAGAGCATGAGGCAGATAGACACGGAGGGAGCTCTTCTCCTGAAAGTTCAGTTTTAGCTCTTGTAACGAAGCTTATGCACAGTAGCAGACCCTTGTGACACTGACACAGTGATGATTTTGCCTGTGTCATTATTTCCCAGGGTGAGGCCTAAGGAGGATGTCCTAGCTTGTTTCACAAGGACATCCGAACGCCTGTTGCCTCCTGCAGGACACTGCCTGGGGGGGCATGCACCTCATTGTCCAAACTGCTCTGAGACCTGCCAGGAGGAAAGCCTGAGCAGCCACACTGCCCAGGAGACCTGGAAATTGCACCTGCTCCCTGGGCTGGAGGGTACCTCTGTCTCTGACTCAGATGCTCTGCTTTGTTCTTGACATGCTCTCCAGGCCAAACACCCAGTTTGCCTGAGGCAGGAAACAGATTCTGAAACAGAAAAACTTAGACTCTTGGTAGCAAACTCTTTACCAACAGATTTTAGATAACCACTTGTTTGGGGAGAAGGAAGGAGGGCAGACAGAAACAGGATAAGGAAGTTGGAGGTGAGGGGTGGATGTTTGTGTCCTATTTTAATTTTCTAAGAGAATTGGGGTCTAAACTGAGTCCTGTAAACCAAGGAAGCCTCAGGGCAGATTGGGCCTCCATCCTGTTATCACAAGGGCACCCAGCAGAGAAAATAGCAAAAACACTACAAATATTCACTGAGGGGGTCAAGAAGGTGACACCGTCTGACCCAGCCAAGGCGAGATGCTCTTATTCCATGACTGTGTATAAGAAAGAACGAGGGACAAGGGGGGATGGAGGGAAGAGAGGGTTGAATTGACTAATGCACTGTTCCTGAAAGAATTTCCACTTGGAATTTGTGCTGCAGACTTTCTGAACATCACATCTCACTCAATAAAAGCTCAGGCCAACAGCACGTGCTTCTGCTATGTCTCTCCCTGGCCAGTGCTTGGGATGGATGAAGGCGCTCCTGTAGGCTTCCAACTCTTGTTCAGTGTGCATTTCTAATTACGTGATGCTCGGGTCTCAGGCAGGGCAGTTCCAAAAATATATCCCAGTTGTAGAAACAGCAATGGTATTTTAAAAGAAAGCAACTCAAGTTATTCAACATTGATTTCTTTTCTCTTATTCTTGCTGTCTCCAGGAATAAGAAGTAAACTTCTAAGAAACAGGATAGGTTTCCTCTCCTAGAAGTTGGCTTGGCAAAGCAGATGGAGCAGTCAATCTCATCAAGATCATCCTGCGGCTTAGAAGCAAGAATTAGAGAAAATGAAATGATCTCACCTCCACAATAGCCTTCTGGGGAGTGTGGAAATCCCAGCCCTGAAGTGTGCATAGTGGAGTGGACTCAGAGAACAGGAGAGCTGGATCTTACCCAAAGCCTCATTTTCACAGGCAAAGCTTCTCCTTCTAGAGTCCTAAGGAGTAGAACCCATAGCAAGATCATGGGGGGCTCTCCTTTCAGATAGGCTAGTGGCAACTGGGTCTCCCCCATTCAAATAGGGCTTTCTCTCCCCTCCTCTGATCTTTCACCCCCCACTCGTCTTCCCATTGTGACACAGAGTGGATAACACAACACTTAGCATTTACTCACAGCCCTTTATCCACACATATTTTTGAGTATCTTCCATATGCTGGGCACCATACTAGGTGCTGGGGATTTCATGAACAACAAGACAGCTAAGATCCTTAGCTTCATGTCCCAGTGGGGCAGGTGGTTATAAGTCAGGGAAACAAGTCAAAAGGCCACAAATTGTTATTATTGCTTTAAATGGGATAAACTGGACCTTGTGAGAGGTTTTAATAGGGGAGATGTTTGAGGTTGGCAGGGTCTTTCTAAGGAGTTGAGAGTTATGCTAGAACTAAAAGCTAAGGAGGAGATAGCTAACATGAGAGCTGGGAGGAAAGTGGCGACGATTACTGAGGCTACAGGCAGCAGAAAGCCCTGATGCCCACAAGGGCTTGGCTTGACAAGGACCAGCCAGAAGACCACTGTGACAGCCTGAGGAGTGAAGAGAGCGCGGTTGGGCCATGGGAATTGGTATGAACACTCTAAGTGCTGTGGGAAGGTATTAAATGGTGTTAAGCAATGGATTAATATGTTCTAATCTATGTTTTTAAAAGATGATTGTAAGGGTAGAAAATGGATTGAAAGTGTGCAAATGAAAGAAACTCGTTGGGAGGGTACAGTAGTCTCGATCAGAGAAGATGGTGGCTGGATTAGAATGATGGCCACGGGTGTTCTCTTTCTTGTGGTGTCACATGGGTTGATTTAGCTTCTCAATCAGTCTGAGAGCTCCTTGAGGGCAGAGCGCTTGCTTTAGTCTTTGTGGGATAAAGGATGAGCCCCTCCCTCCTTCCCAGTAGCAGCTTTACATGATGCAACAAGAACATGCTACTCCTCAGTTTGAACTTCAAGGCAGCCTGACACAGACTACTCTTACGATCCTCCTTGGGGACATTATACTCCATTTCCTCTTCCCCTCTCCTCCCAAACCCAGAATCTTCTGACTCGAATGTTCTTCTAGCTTTTTGACAAAGCTTGACTCTTCCTCTAACTAATATGCCTGATACCAACTCTCTGAAGGTCTTTCCCAACTCCCTGGGACAGTGACAGCCAGGTACAACTCTGTGCTCTCATGGCACTTTGTTCACATCAGGGTTTTAGCACCTGGTCACACTATGTTGTAAACTCTCTGCTTCGTTTCTATCTCCTAACCAGACCACTAGCTCCTCGTCAAGTTATCAACTCAGCACAAAATCTCAAACCTTTTCTTTAGAAAGTTGTCAAACCTGAGAACAGGATTTGAACCACGTTGCATATGCAATCATGGTGTTACATGGTTAATATTAGTAAATCTTAGCATAGTAGACTTTTATTGTACTTTAAAACCTGAGCTGAGGTCTCAAGTTTAAATATTAAGCAGGCCTGGTTAGGAAGCCACTCTACTAATAAAAGAGAGAGTGAGTGACCAGGAACATAAATCAGAAGAAATGATGCAATCAGAAGGAAACAAAGAAAAAAGATTGAAAAAAACTGAGTTGAAAAAAACGGAAAATTCAGGGACATGTGGGACAATATCCAATGGGTTAGTATGCAGTTAATTGGAGTCCCAGAAGGAGAGAAAAAACACAGTGGGGCAGAAAATATATTTGAGAAAAAACTGGCTAAAAAAAACCCCTAAGTTTGTTGAGAGACATAAATTGCAGATCCAAAGTATAGGGAAACCCAAACAAGATAATTATAAATAAAATCACATTTGGGTATATCATAATTAAGCTGCTGAAAACTAAAGATAAAGAGGAAATCTTGTAAGTAGGCAAAGAAAAACGACATATTACATACAAGAGAACAATGTTTGAATGACTATGGACTTATGATGGTGGGGGCGGTAAATGGACTTAGACTGTTTCAAGGTTTCTTATATTTTTATGTAAAGAAGTACAATATTTACTCCAGGTATACTGTGAAAGTCTAAGGATGCTTTTTATAATCCCTAAATCAATGATTAAAGAAATAATGCAAAGTGGTATAGCTAAAAATCTAATAAATTAAAACAATTATAAAATATATTCAAACAATCCAACAGAAGGCAGGAAGGGGGAAACAATAGAATTAAGGACAGAGTGAAGTGGACAAAAGAAATATGAAATGGTAGACCTAGATACACTCATTTCAAAAAATCACATTAAATGTTAATAAACTAAATACCCCAATTTAAAGGCATAGTTTACCAGAATAGATTATTTTTTTAAAAAAACCAAGACTCAACTATATGCTGACTAGAAGAGGTAAACTTTCACACCTATGTGCATTGTAGCATTATTCACAATAACCAAGATATAGAAACAACCTAAATATCCTTCAACAGAAAAATGGATAAAGAAAATGTGGCCTAGAAAGACAATGGAATACTATTCAGCCATAAAAAAAGGAAATCCTGCCATTTGCTACAACATGGATGAATGTGGAGGGCATTAAGCCTGACAGAAAGACAAATAGTGTATGTTATCATTCACATGTGGAATCTAAAAATAAGAAAAGAAAAAAGTTGATTTCATACAAACAGAGAATAGACTAGATGGAGGGAGCTGCGGCTGGGGAGAGGGGGAAATGGGGTCAAAAGGTACAAATTTTCAGTTATAAAAAGAGTAAGTTCAGAGGATCTAATGGACAGCATGGTGACTATAGTTAATAATACAGTATTACATACTGGAAAGTTGCTAAGAGTAGATCTTAAATATTCTCAACACACAAACAAACAAAGTTAATTTTGCTAACTATGTGAAGTAATGGATGTGTTAAACAATCATTCCACAGTATATATGTACGAGTATATCAAATAATCACATTGTATTGTACACTTTAAATGATATTCAATTATATTTTTCAATTATTCCTCAATACAATTAAAAATAAATTTTAAAAAAGAGATAAATTTAAGTATAAAGGGTCAATTAATAAGGAAGACATAATAATAAACATAAATGTGCATGTGCCGAAGACTATAGCCTCAAGATACATGAAGCAAAAATTGACAGAGTAAAAGAAGAAATAGAAAAATTTTACAGCTGTGGTAGGATATTTTAACATACTCTCTGCAATTGTTAGAGCCACCAGAGGAAAAATGCAGTAAAGGCATAGGAGTTCTGAACAACTTTATCAACCCCTTAACCTAATTGGTATTTATAGAACACTACACCCAATAACTGAAGGACACACATCCTTTTCAACTACACACATTCACCAAGAGAGACCATATCCTCGGCTATAAAACAAGTCCTAACAAAATAAAAAGGATTGAAAAATAGTATGTATCCTCTATTCACAATGTAATTAAATTGGGAATCAATGACAGTAAGATACCTACAAAACCCCCAAATATTAGGAAATTAAACACACATTTCTAAATAACCCATGATTGAAAGAAAAATCATAGGTATACTTGAAAATATGTAAAACTTAATGATAGTGAAAATACAACAAAATCTGTGAGATGCAGCTAAAGTAGCACTTAGAGGAAATTCTATGCCTTAAAATTATTGTATTAGAAAAGAAGATCTAAAATCAGTGACTTAAGATTTCACCTTGATCCCAAAGTAAACCCAAATAGAACAAATAACACAATAAATATAAGAGCAGAAATGAATGCAATTAAAAAAACCGGTAAGCAATAAAGAAAATTGGCAAACCCTAAAGCTGTTTCTTTATAAAGAAGAACAACAACAACAATTGATAAATTTTGTTAGTTAGACTGCTCAAGAAATATAGAGAACATGAATTACCAATATCAGGAATGAGAGAGAGTTTATCACCACAGATCTTACAGACATTAAAATAATAAAAGGAGAATATGAGAATATTGTGAAAAACTTTACACCAATAATTTCTATAAAATAGGTGAAATGGAAAAATTCTTTAAAAATGTAAATCACAAATATTTACACAAGATAAAACAGAAAAGCTGAATTCTAGGCACAGGTAATTTCACTGATAAATTCTATCAAACATTCAAAGCAGAAATACCAAACTTGCACAAACTCTTTCAAAAAATAGAGGAGGATGTGGCATACCTCCCAACTTGACCTATGGTACCAGCAAAACACGAATACCAAAACCCGACAAACACATATACACAAAAAGAGGCCAATATCCCTCATGAACATAGACGTAAAAATTCTTTAAAAATATTAGCAGATTAAGCCCAACAATATATAAAAACGAATAATACATCATGACTGAAGGTTTATCCCAGGAATGCAAGGTTGACTTAATATTTAAAAATCAATGTAATTCACCACATGAACAAGACGGGAGAAAACCATACGATCATTTGGATAGATGCAGAGAAAGCAGTTGATAAAATTTAACATGCATTTATGATAAAAACTCTCAGCAATCTAGGAACAGAAAGGAACTTCGTCAATCTGATAAAGGGTGTTCTTGATGATGAAATATCGAACACTTTACCAGTAAGTTTGGAAACATGGCAAGGATGTCCTCTTCTACTACTTCTATTCAAAATTGTACTGGTGGTCCTAGACTGGTGGTCTTGCAATGAGCCTAAATAAATAAATAAATAAATAAATAAATAAATAAATATAGGTTTTGAAGATCAGAAAGCACGAATTAAAACTGTCTCTATTTGCAGATGACATGATTTCTTATGTAGAAAGTTCTACAAAACTAAAGAATCTACAAAACTATTATTGGAATTAATAAGTTAATTTATCAAGGTTACATGTTACAAAGTTAATATACAAAACTTAATTTTTATAGACTTGCAGCCAACAATTAGAAATAGAAATTGAAAAAATAACAAAAAATACTCAGGAATAAATTTAAAAGAAGATGTACAAGACCTATATACTAAAAACTATAGAATATTGCCTAGAGAAATTAAAGAAATAAATATATGGAAAAATCTACTGTGTTCATGGATTAGAAGAATCCATGTTTTAAGATGTTAGTTCTCTCCAAATTTATCTGGAGATTCAATGCAAAATTCCAACAGGATTTTTGTAGCAATTAACAAGGCAACCATAAAATTTATGTGGAAATACAGCCTACCTAGGATTGCCAAGATATTTTTTTGAAGAAGAACAAAGTTGGTAGTCTTCAGCTTCCTGGGTTCAAGGCTTGCCATAAAGCTAGTGAAATCAAGACAGTGAAGTATTGGCCAACGGAGACATATAGGTCAATGAAACAGAATAGAGGGTTCAAAGATAGACCCACAAATGTATTGTTGGCGATTTTTTACAAAAGTGCTAGGGCAATTCAAGGTCGAAAGAATGGTCTTTTCAATAAATGGTACTGGAACAATTACCTATCCATATGTCAAGAAGAGAAAAAAAAGGAAGAGAAGAAACAAAGAAAGAAAGAAAAAGAGAAGAAAGAACCTCTCTTTACCTTCCCTATCTTGTAGCATATTCAAAACTAACAATGGATCTTAGACCTAAATATAAAAACTTAGATTATAAAACATCTAGAAGGAAACATAGGAGAAAATTTTTATGACCTTGACAAATTTCTTAGATACAATATCCAAAACACAATCCATAAAAGAAAAAAAGGATACATTGGATTTCATCCAAATTAAGCAGGAAATAAAGTATCACTTTATTAAGAGCTAGAAAATTGATGCTTGCACTAGGTCACACAGTCAGCAAATGGCAGAACCTGGAAATGAACTCAGGGCAGTCTGACTCCGGAATCTACAATTTTATGCACACAGTATTCTAAAACAACTCCATTTGCAAGACACAATGCAGGGAGTATAGGCTTCTCAGTGCAACTGTGCCTCCGGGCCAGTAGGCCAGGCCGCACCCCCACAACTCTCAATCCCCCAAACCTCTTGAAGGCCTGAATGCTTGAGATTTAGCTCCACTGAATGAGCTTTCAACAAACCCGGCAATGCTTCATCGCAAAAGAAAAATGTTATGACGGAGGTTAGGACTGGGCTGTCTTCTCTGAAGATTTGCTAGCTCAATCTTAATGACTTGTTACTGCTGAAAACAAGGGCCGATCACGTGACTGGTGTCACCCCAGGGGCTGTGCTGCAGAGAATTCGGTGCAGCAGGAGCCCGCCCCTGAGTAGGGGCTTGTACAGGAAGGGGTGGGCAGGGTTTGGGGTTGAAATCCTACAGTGCAAGCCCTTACATTCTGGACTTGCCCCTGCCTCTTTCTTTCCTGCAGTGCCTATGTACCAGCAGGACTAGGCACATAGTAGATTTCCATGAAGGCTCGTTGCTTGAGAGATGCTTTGTAGAGGCCATTATTGACATTAGGGATTTACTTGTAGTTTCAAACTCGAGACTGAGACCATTAGATCGTTTTCTCTATGTTCTATAAAGCACCACGTACAAATCTCTTTACAATTCAAACTTGAATTCAGTAGGTCTGAGGTTCTGAGTTTCTAACAAGTTTCCAGGTGATACCGACACATCCATGGCCCCCACTGTGGCTAGCCACGCTAGAGAACAGGAACTCCAGAAACAGTCTCTCCTCCCTTTCAACGAAGAGAGAAAGAGTTCAATATGAACAATGCCTTCATATCATTGTCCTGCAGGGAGGAAAAGCTTGACTTGTTCACTTCAATTCCCTTTATGCAATTAATTTATTTTTTTAAAGGATGGATTAAAGATATACTGTTTGTGGACTGTGAGTTAGGCTAGGGCAGGCTGGCGGAATGGTGCCCTTCAAACACATTTGGGCACATGTATTTGGAGGCCATGCTAGCTTTGCTGATGAGGGGGGAGAAGCAGCCCAGTCTCCCTTCTGTCTTCGTGACCAGTTTGGCGCTATGCAAACTTGCAATTACCTATTGAATGTCCCCAAGGATTTCTCCCAGCCACACTTTGCTTGGCTTTTCCCGTTGAGACACAAAATAAGTGTTGCGTGCCTTTCACTCCCTCTCTGAGAAGAATGCAGTGAGTGTCAGTTGTCCATCTGGTTATTTACAATAGAGCACATCTTTGGGAAAGGTCCTGGCCGATCCATCTTTTAATCGGAGCAATTGTGTTTCATCCATTTACACTTTTATACTCAGCCCAGAGCTGAGAAAACATAGTCTTTATCTTCAGCGGGCTTTCCATCTTAAGGAAAAGCTCACAGCTAAGCAGTAAGAGCATATAGCTGAATCCTGGGTCGTGCCGGACCCAATCTGATGGCTGTGCAAGCAGGGACAGGTCACATTGGCCAGGTGGGGCTTTTGGATGGCTTTGGGAAAGGGCTGGGCAGAGCTTAAGGGACAGGAAGATAATGTGAATTCAGCGAGTGTAAATCAAGGCCGCGGAAGAAGAAAACTTGCAGCCTGGCCACAGGCACACACAACTGTGCCTGCAGGTGGTGGGCACCCAGCTCCTCTGGGTTTTCAGAGCGGCTCTAACTACATGCTCCTCTTACCAGCGCCAGGTCAAAAGTTCCACAAATATTTCCATCCCGAATTCAACCGGGTTGGGATATTTCATTCTGCCAAAGAGAGGAGCCAGAGGCTTTGACCTGAATGCATAAAATGAGGGTGGAAAAACAATGTTTGAATTTTTCTTCAGAAAAAGGAAACAACCACCAATAATCTGGAAATTCTTAATAGGACAGCAATTCAGGGCAGCTGCTGAAACTACTTAACAGAGTGCAAAACCGAGTGAGGCATCTTCCCCGAACTGCAATTATGATCCCACTGTTACTGGAAGAAGGAAAGCGGGTGACAGGGCATTGCTGTCTTGGGTCTTTAAAAACCAGAGGCTGCCTCCATTATCTGATGCTACAGCCAAGCCCTGGGCCCTTTCTCCAAAAGTACCACAGTAACACCATCCCCGTGCATTCTTGCCATTCTTCTGCCCTGCGGCAGGCTTCAGGCCAGAGCAGTTGCAAGATTGGATTTGTTTGTAGAATAAAGTGTTTTAACAGTTTGGCAGAAGGAGGGAAAGATGAAACCAAGATGGCTGGAGCATTTATACCTGATGGGCCGCTTTTTGCAAGAGCAGAGAACTATTGAGTAGTGGGCAGAGGGAGGCCCAGGGCCCCCTACCTACTCTCAGCCCCCACTCCAAGCAGCCACCCAGGAGCTTGAGCTGGTCAGGTCCCTTTGGAAGGACAGCTGGGCAATAAGGAAAGCCCTGGGTGTTCAAAGCAACTTCCGAGTCAGAGCCACAGCCTAGGAGAGCTGTCCCTGCGGTGACCAGGGATCCTGCCCTCCCGCTGTTTGGGGCTTCTGCTCAAAAGGGCTTTGAGTACCTCGGCATTCACACTTAGGGGAGGAGGGTCAATGACAGCAACAATATCGCTTCTACTTCCCATAGAGTCCCGTTGCTTGTGGGATATATTACAAACCCCTTGACCAGGAATTCAAGGTCTTTAAAACACCAAGGCACCAATCTATCTGCTCCAGCAAGGCCAGTGTTCTCGGTTCTTCACTGTGCCTCCATCCAAGCACATCCTTTCTCCTTCTCGCCCTTTCCTTATTCCTATCTATCCTTCGAGATCCATGAAGTGGGCTGACTCTACAGGTCCACCATCAGCCCTTCCTCCTCGAAAATTGATTACCCAAACTGCAGACCACACCAAATTTAGCACCAGCAAAACATGGGCCACGAAAAGCATTGTTCGGAATGAATTTGTTACCAGAAGATTTCTTTTAAAAGCATTGAAATAAAATCATAATGGAAAAATATGAATTTTCTTATAGTATTTCTTTACTCTTCTTTTGTTCTTTACGGTATTGCTTATTTTTAAAATTACCTGGGGTTGGGGGGGCACACTGTCATTTTTCCAGGGTTTAAATCCCTTAGATCTGAACTCAGCCTGTCCCTCTCTGGTCCTTTCACCCAGTGACGGTCTGTCCTGCACATCAGCGCCACTAATTATTCATGTCTTGCATGTGATTATGTAACTATTTCCTGTCTTGCTTCCCGATTAATCAGAATCTCCTTCTGAGGAGGCACTAAGTCTCCTCCGTAGTTAAAGGACGTGATGCACAGAAGGCTGCTAGGATAGTGCCAGGCCCATTGTGAAAGCTCACTCCATGTTAGATATTGCTGCTCTTGTTGTTATTATTATTTTACTTCTTTGCATCACCCCAGAGATTTTTATTTTCTTCAAAAATTAGACATGGGCAACCAATAGGAGCTCAATAAATACCTGTTAAATTTCTTTGCAGTGACATAGTATCTACTCAATTAAATGGTGGGTTTGAGAGCCAGCATAGCATAATGTTTCACAATGCACAGCCTCTGGAGACATGATCCTTGGGTCTAAATTCGGGCACCACCACTTGAGTCCGATTACTTCACCTCAGGGTCTCTGTTTCCTTTTTGGTGGTGCCTACTTTAAAGGTTTGTTATGAGAATTAAATGGATTAATATTTCAATAGAGCATCACACGGTGCCTGGAACACAGGAAGCCCTATGCAAGTATCTTAAATACAAACATTACCAAATAGAGTTGGGCAGAAATTTACCTTAGAGAAAAAGTTTTCTAAGCAATACCAAGAAGATTGGTGCTAGTTTATTAATCTTAGAGAGTAAGTTCCCCTTTCTAGAAATGTCACTTGCAGATAAGTAATTGGTATGCTAATTACATTGAGTCTCAACTCTTCTTCATTGCAAATGTAACAGGATCTTTCCTTGGCAGGACCTGACCAATGATTGAACTTAAAGCCTATATCTTGTTATAATATCTTTATTCAAACACTCCTCTCCCTGTGGGCAGTGGATACTGTGATATGCTGCCCTGACCCCTCTTCAGGTCTGCTGGGAGCACTGTCAGCTGTCAGCCTCTCTAGAAATCTGCGCTCCGCTGGAGAGAGCCCTCTGGGACAGCCACATCCAAGGGCTGATTGGTGTGGAGAATGAATAGAGGTTCGTCCCTGTCACCACAACTTGCAACAACTCTGAAAGTCATTCCAGCCCCAGGGCTCCCCGTGGGGTCAACTGAGGTCTTTGATGAGACTGCTTTGCAGTCCCAGTTTCCCCTCTTTCCAATCCTACTTCCTTCCTTCCCTTCCACAGGTGTGGATCGGGGAGCATTCCCTAATAAATGTCCTACACACACATCTCCATCTCAGAGTCCACTTCCAGGGAACCTAGCCTGCAACACCCAGTTAGGGCACATTCATTTATTTTCATTAATTCTGATATGACCTCTAATTTACAATTACCTGGATTTCATTTGTAAGTAAGATCAATGTACGGCGTGGTTTGCCTGAGACAATTTGTGCCTTTAATAAGTAAAAGGTTTAGCTATTAATAGCAATCCCTTTTACTTTAAAAATATTCCCGGTTTACACGATAAATTATGTGGCCACTCTATTTGGAAACAACCCTAATGCCCCCAGGCTTCACTGCCAGTGTGGAAAAACAAGGTCGCGGTCACACAGCCTGAATTCCTCTAGCTTAGAGCTCCCCTTCCGGGTAACTTGGGAACCTTGCACGGCTCCTCCCACTCATTCTCCCCGGCTTCCTCCCAGGACACCTGAGACACTCCTGTAGCCCACACGCTCTCATCAGATCAAACTGTTGCTCCATGACTGTTCTCAACCCTCTCCTGAGGCTGCTGCTTTGCACCCCAAAGCTGACAGCCCACTTCACTCTCCCCGGGGAGTGGTGGTTCCCTTTGGCACTTCTGCTCGTGGGCATCAGACGACGTCTGGGTGTTCCACCATTGCCAGGAGGCCCAGAGGGACCGAGGAGGCCCTTCGGATGCTGAGCCCTGACCAGGGTTTGAGTCTCTGTTTCGGTGGTAGCTTGCGACCTCAACCCTCCCATGAAGTGAGTGAAGAAACACATTCCCTTTGCCTTGTACACATTTGTTTTTAGCTGGATCCCACAGCGGAATGGCATGGACCCTGAATGGGTGCAGTTCATCTCATACGAGCTCTTTCCCACTCGGTCACACACAGGCCGTCAAGGTGGCTGGATCAGGTTGGAGTTGAATAATGGCCTCCGAACTATACCTGGAACCCCTATACCTACGTACTCGTAGTGGTGCAAGTTCTTTATCCAGAAGTTTGCTCACAGTCCACATAATTGAGTTGGCACAAACAGATGTGCAGGAATTGTAATCTAACTCCACACAACCACACATGTATACAGGCAGTCCTCGCTTTGCATGATAGCACAGGACCATAAAAATGATTGTGTAAATTGAAACCCTGCAAAGTGATCTTGATAATCAATGGGAAAAATTACAATTGTTCTTTGACCTTTAAAAATGTTTGTCAAAACATTTAAAACTCTCTCTCTCTGGGTTATAAAAGCATTGGGAAGTGAAAAATTAGTAAAACTAATATTTACTTATTATTACACTGTAATTTAAAGCATTAGAAACATTGAGAATAAAAGTGTTTTATTTTCCTATAAAAAATCTTACCAAAAGGAATTTGAACAGTTCTTGCCTCCTTCCTCTCCTTGTGTCACGAAACGGAGCGAGCATCTTTTCTACGCCTCGGATCACTGTCATACTGCTTTCTAAGTATGGATCCGCTTGCAGTATTTTATCCTTTGCTCTTGCAGTGCCATGAAATATCTATGAGCATTCCTTTATGGTGAAGTTTTTCTCTGGTGTCACTTCCTCTGGGACCTCTTAATTTTCTAGGAATCTGGGTGTAAATTTCATAGCAGCATCCGTATCTGTGCTAGCAGCTTCAATAGTAGCTTAACATCAATTAACTCATGCTGAATTCTGAAATGATGAAACCAGCCTTCATTGGCAGAAAAAGGTATCTTCTTCAGTCTCCTTGTAATTACCTGCCCCCCCTCCCCCCGTTGCGGCAGCTAACGTCAATGCTTTGGCCTGAATGCTAGCCAGACTAATTGGGATTTGAAAATATTACAGTCTTCAATCGAAAGTGGAAAATACTCCATTTCAACCATAAGTGGCTTTCTGTTTTTTTAGTGCCATTTAAACTAAAAGGTGATGAGTGACTTTACTTTGCTTTTTATACTCATTGGACTTTCCCAATATGGTGAGCACCATAGCTTCCAGAGGCTCCATGTGTCATCCCGTCTTTGCTATTGCCATTTTCAAATCTTCTAATCATATCCAATTTCTCTTCCAGCATTATAACATTTTTTTCTTTGTTGTACCTTTATTTTTGTTAGATAATCCTCTATAGATTATCCATTTTTGTAGCATGTCACATGGGTTTATCACTGGGAGACAAGGAGGCAACACAACTACACACTTTGCTGTCTGTCCGCAAACTGAGTAGCAGATGCACGGTGACCAATCACGGACAGACTTTGAAAGAAGTGATGTGATTGGTCATATCAAGATGTGCCTCTGTTGTTTATATGTAGTGATCTGAGGTCTGAAGAGCAGACAGTGAAATTTGTACTTTATGCAATTACAATCATATGCTGTGGTGACTGAAATTTGAATCATTTTGTTGGGGACTGGTACTATGTAACTAAATCATGGCAACTGAAACTTGTGCATATTGGAACCACCCAAAGCAAGGACTGTTTATCAATGTTACTTATCAAATATTTCTGAGCACATTTAGAGCACTGCACTTCACCCACCTTGTGGCTGCGTGGTTGCATCTGATTAATTCCGGCCAATGAATGGTGAGCAGAAATTACATGTATCACTTCCATGCCAAAGCATTTGACGGCAAGTCAGCACTGGCACAGCCCCTGAGGATATCTGAGAAGGTGGCTGCCCTGTTAGCCTGGGTCCCTGAGCAACTAAGATAAGCAAAGGCCCCTGCTAAGATGTCACAGACATGTAGCAGAAGCAAGAAGTCAACCTTTGCTTTAAAGCCAGATCTTAGCGTTGTTTGTTTCCGCAGCACAACAGTCCATTCTGACTGGGATGATAGACAAGGAGGAGAGAATCGAGGAAAAGGAGGGTAGGGAACTGGGCAGAATTCAGAACCTAGAAATTGGCAGCTCCGAGTCAACAGGGCTCCGAGCTGGTTGGGGAAGGGGTAGAGAAAGAATCAGGGGCAGGTACTGAAAACAAAGAAAAAATCTTTATATGGTAAAAAAAAAAAAAAAAAGCACACATACAGAAAATAGGTGTCTAGTTTAATACATTATTAAAAGGCAAACACTTTTATAACCTTCACCCAAATCAAAAGCTAAAACTCAGTCAAGCAGCCCAGAAGCTGCCTGTGTCCCGTTCCACCACGGACCCCACTCTGCTCTCATCAGAGTGACCCCCTTCCTTTCTTTAGAGCATCATCACCTCTGCGCACATCCCTCCACATTGTGGCTTGGTTTTACTTTTAAAATATGTGTAAGTCTCTTTTAATGGACAGATTTCCTATCCACTTCTTTCTCCTTGCGACTTTATTTGCTGAAGAATTTATCCACAGTATCTGTGATTCTCACGATGTGTCAGTCATCTTCACCCACGAGGAGGAATTTAATCCTGACCGGTGCACGGTGACGCATCCTTATCCAGAGGCTGCATCCAGGTTCACCTTCATTTCCTCTGGGGGAGGCCTTAGGATCTGTGTTGGGAAATTCTTCTGAAAACATTTAGAGCTGGCTAGGCATGGGGACTGATGACTTCTACGTGGACCTCCCATAATGAAAACCAGTTCCGTCACGTACACCGTGGACAATCTCCCAGCAAGATTCACCCATTTCCAGGGGGAAATCGGATGGGTACACATGCCTAGACCTCGGACTTACGTGGGGTGTGTACATATGAGCTTTTTAGATAGTGTCGTGATGATTTTATTATATTTGATTTCTAAATGTATATTGTAATATTTGTATGTCTGCTACAGTACCACAGTCTTTAAATTTGTGTTGTTTTGAAATAAAATACAACTTGAAGGTGAAAAACAAGGGGGTCACTTGTAGTTTTTCATAGTATGGATTTCGTGGCTTGCATCCCCGTGGTGTTGTGTGTATGTGTTCCTCTGACCCTCCAATTCCTCTAAATTGCTAGTCAGAACTATAGGTTGCTCAAATTTGGGTTTGATTAGTTTTGGCAAGATGACTGTAGGTGGTGGTGCACTTGTTTACCAAAAGATACTCATCTATAAAATCTGTTTCTTTTTTATGTATTCTGAACAGCCACTGGTGTTCCATTGCAAGATTCAGCCTAGATCCATTAATTTATGGGGGGCTTCAGAATGGTGAAATCCAAGTTCAGAACTTCCCTTCTTCTATCATTTGGTTACTCGTGTTTTAGTTCAAATAGGAGAATCAGGGCAAATGCTTGATTTTTTTTGTTTCCAGGAGCTCAAAGCTCTGTCAAATCCAGGTAAGTTGCTCAAGGCTGAAATGGGCAAAACTGTCAAAAAGGCTAAAATGGCCTCAAATGGCCCAGCCTTCTCCCACTATGCCTCTGACCCCCTAAGAGCTCACCCCAGGCCTATGTATTCTCCATTTTTCTCTCCATCTTCCTACCCATCAGAGCCGACCTTCCAGAAGGGAAGGTCCTCATTTCCTCCCCGCTTAGGAGATAAATTGTGAACATCACCCATCCTCGAGCTATATGGATTTTAAGCCACCTCTCTCAAATATTCTGTCACAATCCTTGTGGGGTTGAAAACAGGTAGCCCCAAGCCCAAACCCAGCTTGCGACTACATTTTGTTTTAGCCGGCAAGAATGTTTTCACTTGTTTTGTTTGTTTTAAGCTGAATAAGACTACATTTGCGCAGGGGCATTTTCTCTCTGGTTTGATCAAAGCCCACCCCCCCCCCTCTTGTATTGTCCCTGCCCTGTTTTCTCACTCCCAAAGGTACTTGTGCTTGCCACACCTGTCCTATAGCAACCTTGTTGCTTGTAGACAGGGGTTAATAGTGGTTTTTAACAGGTCAATTAACAAAAATGGGAGAATCGATGAGGGGAGCCTGGGTGAGACCTCCCTGGAAATGGGGTGGACAGTGAGTGCTCGGGGAAGCAGACCATGCTGGCAGAATGGGTGATCGGACCCTCTCCAGCCCTGCACAAACGAAAAGCCACATTCTTTTCTTCTTCCCTTTTACAGAGACAACACAAGGAAGCATGATAATATGAGGCCTAAGATAATATTTGGGGGGAAAGTTTATTTTTTTATGGTCTGTTTGCATTAGACCGTTGGGCAAAGAGAGGCAGTTAAAGACTTGTCCCAAATGGCTGGGCTGGAGAAGCACAAATCCAATGTCAATAGTTTGAAATACAAGTATTTGGTTTCATTAAACTTCTTTTTAAAAAACATTTCTTTCCTTTTCCTGAGGCAATCTGAAGGAAGGAGATACAGAGCCGGAAAGAGACGGAGAGGAAGAAGGAGCAAGCCGGTGCCAGCAGGGGGTTTGGTTCAGAGGGTCTTGCTCCCCTCTGAGTGTCTTCAGCCAGCCCAGGAGGTTGTCCGACCTGACCAGGAGAGGCACTGAGAGTTATCTGCCGGGTGCAAGGACTGTTGCTAACGGAGGGCAGGGGAGCCAGAGTCAGTATTTGTTCAATAGCCAACTTAAAAAAAAAAAAGAGTGAAAATGAACACATGGTCAAATCAGGGCCAGCTTTGGGAAAATAACTTGAATTCCGTGTTCTGCTGTGGCCCCTTTCATCAGCTGCTGCCTCTTTTTCCTCCCCCAGCACTGTGCTGGCCCTCGGCTGCCACCAGACGGAGGCCACATATGCAGGAACAGGAGAAGGCGGGTTAAGAAAGCAAGCTCGAGTCAGACAGCGGTGGTTTGCGGGTTGAAATCCTAGCTCTGGCACTTATTAACTGGGTCACTGTGGGCAGATTCTTTGTGCCTCAGTGTCCTCATCTGTAAAATGGAGAAACGGTAATGCCTTATGCCTACGGAAAGGATTAAGTGGGAAACATGCACAGCATGTAGTAAGTGTTCAGTAAACATTTGCTGCATTTTTCTCTTAGTTTTAGAGCTCCCTGTCTCTCTCCCTTTGTCCTTCCATTTACATTTCGCTTCCCAGCAATCCCACTGAGATTTGTCCAAATGACATGAAAACACGTGTTCTCGTGCAGGGTGCTTTGCTTGCACGCTTTCCATCAAGACCCTCTCTCCGAGTCAGGTTCCACACAGCCTTACCCTGTCAGGACACCCTCGTTCATACAGCACTGTCTGCCTGGATTGCCCTCTTCATTCACCTCCATCCACTCAGATCTAGTTCCAGGCTCCCATTGTAACAAAATGTTTTCTGTTTTGAGAAAACTAACCCATATAGCAAGAAAGAAAATATACTGACTACGTAGTTGAAAAGTCTAAGGGATAGGCCTTCAGGCATGGCTTGCGTCAGAGCCTTGCTTGAAGTCTTTGGGACCTGGTATCATCTCTTGGCCTTGCTTCTTCCATGTCGGTGCCACTCTCAGACAGACACTATACTTCCTGTGGCAAGAGGTTTGATTGCAAAATGAAGCCCAGGTTCAAGCCCTGTGAGACAGAGAATTTGCCTCTCTCCTACTAGCCCCAGCAGACGTTGCATCTGTTCCTTGGCTGTGACTGGATCACAGGTCTATCCCTGGACCGATGTTATCATTAACTGGGGGATGGAGGGAGAAATCGTGCTGCCACCTGTCACCCAACCTACAAGTCCTGGGCTGATGAGGGAGAAAGGGATTCTGCCCAGAAAGAAATCAGGGTAGTTTCCAAAATAAGGAAGAACGGACACAGGGGCACCAAAGCCCAGCAAATATTCACTACAATATACATTTCTTCCAAGACCCATCCCCAACAATCCTGGCCGACTGTCTTCTCTGCACTCCTGACCTAATTCTTCATAATGGCACACTTACGTTGGCAATGTGTTTTGCTGGTATCCTTTTATTGAGAATAAGTCTGTCAACTACTCTGTGAAACACTATCATGTGAGGACTGTGCCCGTATCTTTCATTTGGCAATGAATCGTGTACTGCCTTCTTTACTGCACTGTTTCTCTTACTGATATTCCTATATACGTAGGTCTTAACTTGCAGACTGTAAACACCAGGGCAGGAAACAGGATATTCCTCTTTATATAATAAATGCATGACAGACGTTGTTGATTGATCAAAAATTGAATGATATTTTTTCTCTTATAACTTCCATTGGTTGAATGTCCACTGAGTGATAAATAATAGTCTTAGAATTATAGATTTAAAAGAAACATCGAATTTGGACAGGACCTTATGATCTAATGCAGGTCCCTCGTTTTATATGGAGTTAGGACAGGGCCCAGAGTAATGCAGTGATTATATAAGCAAGCTAGATAAAATTAAAATCAAAATCCTTTGAACCATAGTTAGCACTTTGTATTTGTTGATTGACTGATGATTGCAAATTCAATGGATTTCCGTTGAATCTTTACGCAAGACCAGGAACAAACCAAGGATGCCTACTTTCACCACATCTATTCAACATAGCAGAATTCCTAGCCAGACAAATTAGACAAGATAAAGAAATAAAAAGCATCCAAGTTGGAAAGGAAGAAGTAAAATTATCTCTGTTCATAGGGGACATAATCTTACATGTAGAAACTCCTGAAGATTACACAAAGAAACTATTAGAACTAATAAATTCAGCAAAGTTGTGGGATACAAAATCAACACACAAAAAATCAGTTGCATTTTAAAAAAAAATTATTTTATTGTGTTAAGAACACTTAACTTGAGATCTGCCCTCTTAACAAATTGTTAAGTGTACAATATAGTATTGTTGATCATAGGTACAATTTTGTACAACAAATCTCTAGAACTTACTCGTCTGGCTTAACTGAAACTTCACGTTGATTGATTAGAAACTCCCCTTTCACCCTTTCCTAAGCCCCTGAAAATCACCACTCCATTCCTTAATTATACGAATTTGACATATCTCAAGTAAGAGAAATCATGCATTTGTCTTTCTGCGACTGACTTATTTCACTTAGCATAATGTCCTCAAGGTTCATCCATGCTGTTGCATATTGCAGAATTTCCTCATATTTTTAAGGTTACATAATATTCTGCTGTATGTGTATACCACATTCTCTCTATCCATTCATTGGCTGAAGCACATTTAAGTTGTTTCCATATCTTGACTATTATGAATAGTGCTGCAATGAACACGGGAGGGCTAATGTCACTTCAATCAACTGACTTCAATTCTTTTGGGTAAATATCCAGACGTAGGATTGCTGGATCGTATGGCAGTTCTATTTTTTGGTTCTTTGAGAAAGCTTCATACTATTTTCCATAGCACCCATGCCATTTTGCATTTCGCCAATAGAGTGTAGGACTTGAAATTTCTCCACATCCTCACTAACACTTTTTTGTTTTTATTTTTTATTAGTAGCTATTCTGACAGGTGGGAGGTGGAATCTCATTAGGGTTTTCATTTTCTTTCCCCTGATGATTAGTGATGTTCAGCACCTTTTCATGTACCTGTTGGCCATTTGTACGTCTTCTTTGGAGAAATGTCTATTCAAGTCCTTTGCCCACTTTTTAAAAAATTGGGTTATGAGGTTTTTGGCTTTTAAGTTGTAAGAGTTCCTTGTATATCTTAGATATTAACCCCTTATCAGATATATGGTTTGCAAATATTTTCATTCCATAGGTTGCCGTTTTACTCTGTTGATTGTTTCATTTGCTGTGCAGAAGCTTTTTTGTTTGATGAATTTCCGTTTGTCTATTTTTGTTTTTAATGCCTGTGCTTTTGATCCATTTTAAGTTGATTTTTGTGCGTGGTGCAAGATAAGAGTCCAATTTAATTCTTTTGCATGTGGCTATCCAGTTTTTCCAACACCAGTGTTGAAAAGACTGTTCTTTCCCCCATTATATATTCTTGATGCCTTTTCTGAAGGTCAGTTGATCGAATGTGCATGGGTTTATTTCTGGGTTCTCTGTTCTGTTCCATTGGTCGACGTATCTATCTTTAGGCCAGTACCATACTGTTTTGATTACTGTAGCTCTGTAACATATTTTGAAATCAGGAAGTGATTGTATCTTGATCCAAGCATCACTAGAGTTCCAGTCTGCCTGGGCCTGTGGGCTGGGTGCCCAGAGGCAAGACCAGTGAGTACATCCCTTAAACAAACAAAACAAACAAACAAGAAACTTATCATTCCTCAGGGAACAGAGATTAAGGCAGGGCAGGTCCTTAACAGGTGAATAAAAGAAATCCACAAAATAAGAGAAATACCAAAAGGGTGTTAAACAAGTTTGGACACTTCATCCAAAGCCTTTGCCATTACCTGCAATGATTACCTGGCAAAGCTCCCGTACATCCAGAGGTAACTGTCCCAGGCCCAGAGGCTTGATCCCAATGCAACCAAACCTGAGCTCTGGGCAAGACCCATGGTGAGCCCCACCGAACCTGGTTCTCAGGTCAAAGGGCCTCCAGGGGTCACCAACCAGCCCTCAGTCAAGAGGGAGGAGAGATGGGGAGGCATGGGACTGAAAAGTCTCTCTAGTTCTTCTCAATCTTCTTTACCAGATGGAAGGGGCTCTCTAGGTGCCAGACCCAGGGCAGCAACAGGTGATCAGCTCAACATGGCCCTCAGCTCCACAGGAAATCTCTAGCAGATAAGTGACACCCAACACCCAACACCCCTGCCTTCTGCCGTGCGGGTTGAGTGAACAGGGCAGGCAGGGGTGCCAGGGGGAGGGACACAGTCTTATTTTCCTAGAGAAATGTGGAAAATTAAAAGGATGCTGCCAGGAGACCTTGGATCTGATCCTTGTTTCATCATTTTCTACTGTGTTTCCCCGAAAATAAGACCTAGCCAGATAATCAGCTCTAATGCGTCTTCTAAAGCAAAAATTAATATGAGACACAGTCTTATATTATGTTAGATAAGACCTGGTCTTATATTATAGTACAATAAGACGAGGTCTTATATTAATTTTTGCTCCAAAAGGCGCATTAGAGCTGATTGTCCAGCTAGGTCTTATTTTCGGGGAAACACGGTAATTGCCTGACCCCAGGCAACCTCTCCAGGTCTGCTTGCACTAACCTTAAGAGGAGGTGGGGTTGGATGAGCCTTCTCCCTGCTCTAAGTGACGTGACGGTTAATTCTGATGGCATGCTATCACCTGCACCAACTATACACCCGCAGGCCACAGGTTTAGGACATTTGGGTTCTCCGTGGACAACTGAAGCCAAATCTCTGCTCCAGCTCATGCAGTGGAGCAACAAGGCAGTGCCACCCCACAGTGAAGGGCACTGCTCTGGAGCCGAAGCGCATCTGAATCCCAGCTCTGCCCCCTTTCCATGCCTCAGTCTCCCTGTCTGTAAAATGGAGATAAGGGAGATAATTCCTACTTTGTAGAACTGTTGTGAGGAGTCAATGGTTTAGATAAAACCTCTGAGAACAGTACCTGGCTCTGGGTAAGTGCAGTATAAGAGTTGCTTGTCATTACCATAAGCATTCAGGAGCCCACAAAGCTCTCAAAACCACTATGTGAGCTAACAAAATGTCCAAGTGCAGCTCCCAACGACTTTGTCTCAGGGAAAGCTGAGCCTCTCCGCAGACCTGGGGCCAGAAGCAGATGGCCTTGGATGTTCTCTCACTCACTCTGGAAGGTGAGAATTGGCCCGCCCTCTGGCCTGGAGATTAGAGCCCCTCCCAGGCTCCAGCTCCAGGGGGCCGTTGGGAACGTGCTGCACCCCACATTTGCTCAGAAGGGCCTGGTAGGCCGGATATGGCCTCCTTTCCCAGTGGGCTCGTGCCAGACGGCTAGATTACTGTGGGGTGCATTTCAGGCCTTCTCGCTATTATCAGCTTCTCACTTTCAGCTGCTGGATCAGGGGCAGGATCCTTCCCTTCCTCCCTCTGCCCCTTCACTGGGTGTTTGTTTTCATAGCAGCCTGGACTGCCAAGGTGAGCCATCTCCCATCCTGGTGAAGGCTTCTCCTGCTATGCCCGCTCAGACCCACCCAGACATCATGCCACATGCCCTCAGTTAGAATCCACCTCTTGCCTCCAGTCCCAACCCTTCATGCATCTGTCTTGAGTAGGGGTTGGGAGGTGAGGACGGGGCTAGGTCACAACTGTTCTGTCCGTGCCACCAGCATTTCAAGGTCTCTGCAGGAAAAAACTTTCCTGTAGTGATGAATAACACACTTGGAAAGAAAAAAGGAGAGAAGAAAATGAAGGAGAAGGAAAAAGCAAAGATTTACTCTGGAGCCATAAACACTCGGTTTATAAAACGTGCCATTCCTCCCTCTACACCATGCAGTGTCCCTTCCAGCTGTGCCCTCTCCTGCCTAAAGCTGCCCTATGATGTTAGTTCTCACAGATCCTTCCCTCCTGGTCACTGCTTCCCAAATAGACATGGCAGGAGTTGTGAGCACCCCCCCACCCCTCCCCACCACACTGAAGTCTGGAAAACTTTTCTATGTTAGATTAATTCCTTGGGGGAGGGTTCATCTTTGAATAAACAAACAAACAAAAACTTCTTTCATCAAAGAGCTCCAGAGAGAAGCCTTTCCAGGGGGAAGGGACACTTTGGCAGCTGGTCCCTTTCCCTCCGCCAGGATTTTGTCCTCACTGGCACTGCTCTTTTGTTCTCATTGCCACAAGTCACCTTGTCCACCTGGTTCTCCTGCCCAGGTGTGGACCACGCCCCCTTTGTCCCCCTTCGCAGAGCTCAGACAGGCTGGAATTCTCTAAAAATAACCTCACAAAAAAAACCAATGAAATGAACAAAGAGAACACAAGCAGCTGAACAACAGATGTGCTTACCAAGCACAGGTACCTAATCCTAAAACAACCAAAGTCTCGCCATCCCTATGCTGGCCAGCTCTGGGTTCCTCCCTGCCCACTCCCTGCCCTGCCAGAAAAGACCCTCTCAAGAAAAGCTTTTGACACTCTCCTTCCCCGCTCCGCCCCCACCAGTGAGGCAGAAGGAAGAGAAAGGGCAGGTGGTGTTCAGAGTGCAGCCAACAGCTGGCCTTGTGTCTGAGCTCAAGTGAAAGGGCAGTTGGGCCCCTGTGTCCCCTAAATTGGAGCAGAATCCTGCTGGGTGAAACAGCCCCCTACTTGGCGAGGGGCAGGGTCCACAGAGGGGGACCTGGTGAGGAGAAGGGAGCTGGTGAGGCCGGGCTTGGAGGCAAGGCCAAGGTCTAGACATTGGGAGCAGGTGCCTGGCTCCAGCTCTGCCTTTGTCACTCTGGCCATGTTCTCATCTTCTCTGGGTCTCAGTTTCCCTATTGGTAAAAGGGGGAAGTTTAACTAAGTGATCTCCAAAGACTCTTTCATCTCTAGCACTTGGCAGTATTGCAATGCTCCATCTTCAAGCACCACTTCCCAGAGGTGAGAACGCTCCAGTTTACCCAGACAGGTCTCGTATCTGGTACCCCAGGAAAGGCATCAACTCCCAACACAGTGATAACAGCTAATCAGCCTGAATGTTGACCAGGTGCCAGAAACTACTGTAGCCCTTTACGTATGTGGACTCATTTCCTCTTCACAACAGCCCTGAGCAGGACGGCCTCGTATCCCCATTTCACTGGTGAGAAAACTGAAGCACAACGTGGTTAAAAGCATCTCAGGTGGAGGTAAGCGCAAGGATGGGCTTCCAGCAGTGTGGTTGCAGGGTCTGTGGTCTGATCCTCCAGCCTGAACTACTTTTTCATGGTGAGTGACTGCGATATCCACAATAGGCACATTAGTCAAAAGGTAGAAACAACCCACAGGTCCATCAACGGATAAGTGGATAAGCAAAATGTGGTATATCCATTCAACGGAATATTATTCAGCCTTAAAGAGGAATGGAATTCTGATATATGCTCCAACCATGGATAAACTTTGAAAACACTCTGCTAAGTAAAATGAGCCAAACACAAAAGGACAAAAACTGTATGATTCCACTTATATGAAATATCAAGAACAGACAAATTCATAGAGACAGAGAATAGATTAGAAGTGCCAGTGGCTAGGGAAGGGGGGAATGGAAAGTTAGTGTTTAATAGGTACACAGTTTTTGTTTGGGATGATGAAAAAGTTCTAGAAATGGATAGTGGAGATGGTTGCACAACATTATAAATGTACTTAATGCCACTGACTTGTACACTGAAAAGCCAGTAAATTGTTATGTTAAAAATAGATTTTTTAAATATCTATAATAGAATAGATATCACGTACTGAGCACCTACTATGCCCCCATAGCACTAGGTGTTTTATGCATCAACTCATTTCATGTTAACAACAACCCTATGAAGTAGGCTACGGTGTCATTCCATCTACTTTACAGGCAGGGACACCAAGATGTGGAGAATAAATGCCCCAAGTACCGGCAAGCAGAAAGTGGCAGAGCCAACATGTAAAGCCAGGCAATGCTGAGAGCACACTCAGAGAAGAGTGCAGAGAGAAATCTGAGAAGGCGAGGAACAAGCTGAGACGAACCAGGGTGTGGGGCCACTCACACCTCCACCTGTGCCTGCCAGGTTCCACAAATTCCACCTTTGTCTTTTCTCACATCTCTCCCTGCATTTGTTGTGTTTTATAGCCACCCGACACCTTCCTGCCTCACCCCGCCAGTGACAGCACCACCTCTGCCCAGGCCACTTCGCCATCCACCCCCAGCACAGTAGGACAGCCTGTGGGGACGTAGGGGGGACAGCCTGTGGGGACGTAGGGGGAGGGCTCACAGCCCGTCAGGGTTCATTCTGTGCCAAGGGACAGAGAGGCCCGGATCTCTACAAAAGCGGCCCCCAAGCAAGCAGCTGTCACACACCCCACTGGCGGTCCTGCCAGGGCCAGGGGCAGCTGGCTGATGACTGTCCCCGGCAGAACCTCAGGGAGGCCACCGGGCAGGTGACTCCCTGAGGTGCCAGGCCTGTGGGTTCCTAGTTTATCCCAGTCTCAGTCGCCCGCCTGTGTGAGTGTAGCCAGGGCAGTGAGTTTCCTTTGCCTTTGAAATAATGGACTGTCCATTGCCCCGAAGCACATGGCATTTTGCATTCAGGTCCCCCGGCGAAGCCATGCACACCTGCATCCAGGCTGCCGTCCTCTTGTCTGGCTGTAGCCTCCCAAGGCATGAGCCTCGCCCAGAAAATCACAGGGGGCACCAGGCATCCTCAGAAACTCCTCACACGCGAGGACTCAGGCAAAGTTGCCGGATGCCAAAGTCGTGACTGTCAGGATTGCAGGGGGGGGGTTTTGTGTACGTGACCCATAACTTGCTTTCTCGGCCCCACATCCCCAGACATTTCCCTGGCACTCTGTGCCCCAGGCCCTGCACCCAGCCTGTGACTGCGAGTCCCCGGAAATGGTCCACTGATGAGCTGTGACACCGCCCCAAGAAGTCAAATCCATGGGGATTCTGGACCTCCAGCAGTAGTGGGGAAAAGGTGTTAAAGCCTCTGAGTCTTTCCAAACATCTCTTTAATTATACCCAGGAAGGGTGACCTCTATCCGCCGGCAGATTTAAAGCATGGGCTGCCGTGTTCTTGGGGGAGGCACAGGGACGTGACAGAGTGGACTCTGGTGTCCCGCTTCTAGGCTCTGACTCCTGACTGCCACTAACCAGCTGTGTGATCTGGAGCGTGCTGTGGCCGAATTTTCCTCCTTTAGAAACTGGGGACAATGGTAATGCCTACCTTAGGGTGCTGACGAGAATTAAGTGGGATGAAGCACGTAAGATACTGCGGACGGTGCTTAGCACAAAGGTCCTAGTCAATAAATATTAGCTACCATGATTATGCGGACTATGCAGATTGACACTGGTAGTCAATCAGGGCATCTTTCCCCGAAACTAGACTCCGTCTCAGGCTCCTCAGGGCAGCATAGCAAGTAGCCACTACCAACTGGCCAGGGAGAGCATCTAAGACAAAATCTGTGTGCAACCATTGTCCTATTTCTTTTAACTTGGCATCTAGTGCTCTTCCCCTCTCTGAGCTGGGACCCCTCTACTTCTCCACCCTGGTCTCCTATCACGCAATGCTAGGACAACCTCCTCCCAACACACACATGCATTTTGGATCCAAAATTGGTCCCCAGTTTCCCCGTGCACAATGTGAAACAGCTTCATTGAGATATGATGCACATACTGTACAATTCACCCATTTAAAGAGTACAGTGTAATTAAGGGCTTTTAGTACATTCAAAATGTGTGCATCACCAGAATCAATTTTAGCATGTTTTCATTCCCTCTCCAAAAAAATCCCTATGCTTCGTATCCATCGCCTCCCAATCTCTCCTCTCCCTACCCTCCGGCTCTAGGCAATCACTGTCTACTTTCTGTTTCAATAGATTTGCATATTCTGGACATTTGGCATGAATGGAATCATACAGTAAGTAGTGCTTTGTGATTGGCTTCTTTCACTTAGCCTGTTTTCAAGGCCCATCCATTTTGTGGCAGGTAATCAGCACTTCATTTTTCTTATTGCTGAATAATATTCCACGGTGTGAATATAGCACATTTTATTTATGGATGGACATTGGGGTTGTTTCCACTTTTTGACTATTATGAATACACATAATGTTGCTATGAACATTTAGGTACAAGTTTTTGTGTGGACATGTTTTGTTTCTCAGGTAGAAACGTAGGAGTGAAATTGTTGGGTCATATAGTAACTCTATGTTTAACCATTTGAGAAACTGCCAGAATGTTTTCCCAACCAGCTATACCATTTTAAATTTCCACCAGCAGTGCGTGAGGATTTAATTTCTCCACATCCTTGTCAACACGTGTTATTATCTGTGTTTTTGATTAAAGCCATTCTAGAGGGCGTGAAATGGCATCTCATTGTGCCTTGGATTTGCATTTCCTGATGGCTAATGATGTTGAGCATCTTTTCCTGTGCTTCTTGGCCAGTTGTGTATCTTCATTGGGGAAATGTCTATTCAGATCCTTTGCCCATTTTTAAATTGGGTTATTTGTAGTTTTGTTATTGAGTTGTGAGGGTTCTTTATATATCCTAGATACAAGTCCCTTTTCAGATATATGATTGGCAAAAATTTTCTCCCATTCTGTAAGTTGTCTTGTCACTTTCTTGATGGTATTCTTTGAGACACAAAAGTTTTCAATTTTGATGCCATTTTGAGTATATTTTGTATGTGATAAGAGGTAAGGGGTTCAACATCATTCTTATTTATACATGTGAATATCCAGTTGTTCCAGCATCATTTAAAAGACTATACTTTCCTCAATTTAATTGTCTTCTCCTTGGTCAAAAATCAATTGACCATAAAGTTTAAAGTTTATTTCTGGACTCTCAATTCTCTTCCTTTGATCTATATGTCCATCCATATGCAAATAACATATTGTTTTGATTACTATAGCTTTGTAGCAAGTTTTGAAATCTAGCAGTGTTACTCTGTCAACTTTGTTCATCTTTTCAAGATTATCTTGGCTAATCTGGGTCCCTTGCATTTTCACATGAACTTTAGGATTAATTTGTCAATTTCTGCAATGAAATCATCTGGGATTTTGATAGGGATTATGTTGAATCTGCAGATCAATTTGGAGAGTATTGACATCTTTTAACAATATTATGTCTTCCAAACCATGAGCGTGGGACGTCTCTCCATTTATTGAGATCTTCTTTATTTTATATAGTTTTCAGAGTATAAATTTTTCACTTCTTTTGTCAAATTTATTTCTGAGTATGTTATTTTTTGATACTATTGCAAGTGGAACTGTTAATTTCATTTTCTGTTCACTAAGTGTTGCTTATTGAAATACAATTGATTTTTGTATATTGATCATGCATCCTGCAACTTTGCTGAACTCATTTATTAGAGTTAATAATTTTTTTGTGATTTAGGGTGTTCTATATATAAGTCATATCATCTATGAATAGAGATAATTTTACTTCTTCCATTCCAATTTTGATGCCTTTTATTTATTTTCTTGCCTAATTTCCCTGATTAGAACCTCCAGTACAATGTATAAAATCAATGAGAGTAGAAATCCTTGTTTTGTTCCAAATCTTAGGGGGTTGCATTACCATTAAGTATGATGCTAGCTGCTGGTGGGCTGACATAAAATGGGATGAAACTCTTCCTAGAGATTCCCCACCTGCATGGGAGCTTTGAAGGTAACGATGTGGGGACTGGGATGATGCCCTATGATATTATGGGATAGTATCAGGAGAGCGCAGAGTCTGACCACTTCTGAGCATTCTTCATCTACCCCCAGAAATGTAAATCTTGTTGTATTATTGCCAGTGGTCAGGTGATGTCTTGAATTCAGGTAAATTCAAGTAATTGCTAAATTCTTACCATGAGTCTAGTCTCATGCTAAGGATGGTGGTGAACAGAAAGGAAGGCCGGGTACGGTCCTTGCTGTTAAGGAGTTCATAGCTGGAAAAACAAGAATTCCATACTGGAAAATAGTATGACTCACACAATTCACCCAACTGTGGAATTAAATATAAAAATGGGTGGGACAATGAGTGGGGTAGGAGTTGAGAGGGGACAGAGAGAGGACAGAGGGCTGGTGGCCAGGGAGAACTTTATGGAGAAAGTGGAACTTGACACCAATATGCACCTATGAGAAGAAGGTCCCTTGTCCTTCCTCCCTCCCCCCAGGCTATGAGAGGAACAAGCCCAAGGCTTGGGAGTGGAAGAAGCAGCTTCTCTTCTGGAAACTTAGACGTAGGGCTCTACGTGAGAACTTTCTCCTGTCCTATGTTTTTCAGTGCTGTTTGTTCTAAAAAGGGAACAGATTTTCCTGTTACAACAGCCAAAAAAACCAAAATAAATCAAGGAAGGAATGAATGGCAAGATGGACCTGGAAATGATGTTAAAATCTCTAGGCTTGGTGAAGACACCACAAAATGGTTTTCTCCTCAAAGTGGCTGCTCAGTTTAGAGGGACGGCGGACCAGACTGCTCTAATGGGTCTGGGGACATATTCTTCTCCCTGACAACTCCACCCACCCCTCTTCCCACCCCATTTCCTCCAAAAGCCTTTTGCAGATGGTTCTTTTCAGTTCCCAGAACCAGTCTGGAGCAATGATTAAAAGATCAAAATTCCAGGAACCATTTTTTTCTTCTTGTACACCTTGGCAAGTGCTTCAGCTACACTAAGACACAGTGAATCGTTTAAGAGTGACAATCAAGATGCTGCAGAAAAATTAAGAATTCCACTAGGCGTGGGGCCAGTCTTCAAAAAAGTTGTTTGTGAAAGGAAGAATTCTGTGAACACTCTTTGAGAGAACGCTTTATCCCCATAGGTGCTCAGACCTTCCTCTTGCCTCACTGCTTCCCTCTTTCCTTCCCCCATTTGTATGGACAAAAATTATTTGCATTACTAACAGTTTTCTGCATATTACCAATTAAGTTAAATGCGGGACAAAATCCCTAAGTTGAATGAGCTAAATCTGCAGTTTGAAGAGTGTATGTATATGTGTGTGTGATATATATATATATATATATATATATTTCTTATTTTAAAAACTCTGTATTAGTGAGATATATTAAAATAACAACACTTTTATTATTCTAACCTTCTTAGAGTATATCAGGTTAAACGAGGCACTTTTATGTGAAAAAGTGCAGCATATAGCTAATAGTCATTCCATAAGTCATAGTAGAGTCTTTTTGATATACTTTCTAGAAATTGAGAAACTGGATGTGTGCGATGACCAAGAATACAAATTTCCAGTTGGTTGATTCTCCATTCTTTGTATTCAACTAAACCGGTGGAGGATTTAACTGAATTATTAGCTGACAGATCATTAAAAATAATTTTTGATGATAGGTCACCATGTGATTTTGGTATGTAACTAGGAAGGAGTTCAAAGAATTGAGCATCATTGCTATCATAAAACTCTTTCTATTCCCTTCATATTTTTGTGAACACGTTTTCTCAGCATGTGTATCTACAAGAAAGGAAAAATAGGAATAGAATTGAAGCCAAACACTGTCTCATGTAACAAGTAACTAATACCCCTCCATGGATAGAGAGAACAAAAAAGAAAGGCTTCCCATGTCATGGAGCGATGTATTTCCAATAACACTGTAGTTTTGTTAAATATTTACTAAAATTTGTATTATATTTACGATATTTTGGTCAATTATATAACAAAAGTTATTTTAATGAATAATCTAGAAACAATCACAGAAGATTTTAAAAGTTAATTTTAATACATACACACTTTTTAGTGCCAAGGTATAAAAAATATATTAGGATAAAATTCTATGGGAGAAGAGGAATGAAAATGCAGATTCAAGGAGAAATAGGAACAATGTAAGGTTTCTGATGGTAACGAAGAGCTTGTTCATATCCTTTATAGACAGATGGTAATGAGTATAAAAATTGCTATGGTATTTATAGACCACCGGATACATTTAAAAGTAATGTTAGTTTTATAACTATAAAATTTTCAATATGCAGAAATTACACCCTTTTGCAATTGCTATTTAGATTTGTGATGAAAATATTTAGCTGTCAGTGCACCTATGCTGCCTCTCTGCCTTGGCTTAGCCCTTCCCCTCATCTGGAACATTCTTCCCCTCCTAGCCCAGATAGTATGGCACAGAGGGCCCGGGACAGGTCCACATGGTGGGGGTTGGGGAGCCCAGGGTACACTGTCGCATCACTGCTTTCCAGTGCTGTCCTGACCCTACCATTCTCCAAGAGCCAAGCAGAGGCAGGTCCCGTGCCTTCCCTTAGGGACTGTGCTCTCTGAGCTGAGGACAGGAACAAGCAGTGCCCACACAGATAAAGGGTTCCCTGGACTTTCAGGCCACATACCCCTATCCTCTGTCCTAATCAGGGAGGCGTGGCTTCCTGTGGGCAAGTGGGCTGAGGGTGCCTAGGCTACACACCAACCATCCACCATCCACTGCACAGCTCACCCTTCCTCCCAGCATGCCCTGGGTAAGTACTCTGAGAGAAAGAGAGTACTTTTTGAGTACTCCATGAAACCCCAGGTTGATGGAGGAGACAGTCTCCACATGGAGGCAGAAAGGGGACATCAGAATATCTGCCCCTTCTGCCCTCAGTATAAAAGAGAGGCTTCATGCTCTTAATTTTTTCTTTTTGCTCATAATTCAAGAGAATTGATGCTCTAAAGGGTCGAGGGCCTGATATAGTCACAATGTTCCTTCCTGTAGGACCAGCTACAAGAGAAGAGAACCATCTGTATAACAGCAAGGCTTTGATCATAAAGGAATCAAAGTCTTTGGGAAAGGCAATGCAGGAAGGCTGCCTGGAGGAGATGGTTGAACTAGTTGTTAAAGGAGATTTGGGTCTCGTGGAGGCTACTAAGCAACAATTCAATGTTTACTGCCTCCCAGTATATTTTCTCTGTGGTGAGAAGTTATAACATAATGCCAAAGATCAGCTGGAGACAGATTAGCTGAAATTTGAAGGATAGAAATGAGAGGGGTGGAGTAGGAGGAGAGAAAAAAAAAATCCTATCTCAAATCCAATAACATCGCCCCGCTTCATTTCATTACCAGAGATGAACGGGGCTTACAAATGACAACATTATAAGCTAAGACGCGATTCCCCTGGGGAAGAGTATCAGCTGCCTCAGTAATTATAGATCTGCTCCCCGCCGCCTTCGATAGTGATCTATGTGAGCTCTGAGAACCAACAGGCAGGCACCTAACAACACGGACAATGTTTTCGCTGTAAATTGCATAACCCGGCGCAGCTCTGAGCCTTGCTGGGTTGCCCTGGCCTGGGGCCTTGCCAGTAAACCCACAGGAGCTGTGCCCAGCTGCAGCTTGATGGACTGGTCAAGGGGGACAGCCAGGACCGTCACTTGGTCAGTGAGTGAAGAGGGCCCAGAGCTGCGGGCACCCGCCAAGTTTCCAACCCATTGTGGCCGCTCCCAACCAGGCAGTCTTGGTGCCAGCATTACCAAGCTGCTTGCTCTTGCCCCATACCTGCCTGCCTGTGCTCTCCTGCCCACGCCACTTCCTTCCCTTAAATGTCTTTTGTCCGCAGATCCCCATGTCTGCCACCTTCTACTATTCCTTCAAGCCCCGCCTCTAAGGCCCTTCCTCCGGAAAGGCTTCTCTGATTGCCCATCAACCCCCCCAGCCCTTGAGCTGAAGCTCACCTGTCAGCCTCTGTGCTGCAGCCTCTAAGGCCTTGACCTGTAATTCTCTCATGTTATAGATCCCTTTCTACCTTACGTCATGGTTATCTGCATGGTCTGATTTCCCCTCCCAGTACAGGGCTAGGATTATCAACCCCTCTTCTCCTCACCTCCACAAGGGAGCTGAGCACGTGTTGGGTTCAGGCACGGAGCAGGGTGCACTAAGGAGGGAGGGAGATGGCCCTGCAGCCAGGCGTTCTTGTCCCACTAGGAGAACAGAGGCCAAACACAGCCCAGCGCACCGCCCTCTATGGCCAAGCTCCACACTTGTTCTATAACTTTAGCCCGGTGTGGCTTAGTTCCAGGAGGTTGGAAAGTGATTTATCTTTAGCCGAATGCAGACCAGCCTGTGACTGGGTGAGGGTCCGGGGATCAGTGGTTGGGAAGGCGGTCCAGCAAATACTGCTCAGGGCTCAGTCGCTGGGCACGGGCTTCTGGGGAATGCTGAACACTCCCTCGGTCACGATGTTTTATCTGTCTGGAGGCCCAGAAGGGACTCTGGAGCCAAGCTTCCTAGGGGCCCCAGCTGAGTACAGGGAGAGCATCCAGTTCACATCCAGCAGGCGGTTCCTAACTTCCTGGGGAGCTAATGAAAGTTCTGGATGTTCTTCCCAGGAGTGCACAGACACATGCATGTCCTGTTTGGCACGCAGTTTCAGGAGATTCATTTACTCTCAAAACCCATCTCTGAGTCCCTGGATCAATACCTTGATGTAAACAAAGTGTCCTTTAGTGTGGTTGCCATGGAACAATGGGCAAAATGTATATACCCTGGGGGAAAAAGTGCTCAGAAAAAGTTTGTTGCATTAATGAATGACCTTGAATTTGACCAGGCCAAGTTCCCTACTTGTATTCGCTAATTACTATTTCTTGTACTGTCTGGTAGAGCCAGCATGAGGTCTTAGCCAGAGCCAACCCTGTGTTCAGGTGGAACAGGTAGCCTTCTGCATGGTGGCACTTGTGGGATTCAGGGACTGCCTCGCCTCTCAAAAGCATCTTCCTCCAACAATCTTCCTTTGGCCCACCATGCCTGAAACTCCACCATTAACACTACAGCCCTTTGAAGCAAGAAGTTCGAGTCACTGGGGTCAGGGAACTCCTCTCCTCCTTCCAGGAGGAGCCCACGGGTTAAGGACAGATGTATAGAGCTCTTCCTCTGAGGAACGGGCTCGGCAAAGGAAAGTACAGAACATCATACTCTGGAGACTTCCCAGCCTGGGCTCTGCCTCCCTCAAGGGGACACTCAGACTGTGAAGAACTGCAGAGACTGGAAGAGCTATTTCAAAATCAAACACTACCTGTATGATCTGACAACCCAGAAACACAAAAAATATCCTGGAAAACCTTTTGTAAGTAAGTGAATAAGGACTTCCAAGAGGTCTGAGCCTCCAGAAGTAAATCCTCCAGAAAGTCTGGATGTGTCCAAGCAGGAAAGGCCTTCCCCAAAAGGAAGTGGATGGACAGCTATTGGGTATCTATTGTGCGCCGGGTCATTTCCACACATGACCTCATTTAATGTCCACATCATTAGGAAAAGAAAGTACATCATCTCCCACATGGACACGTGAGGAAACGGATGCAAACGTGCCCAAAGTGACGGAGAATCACACTCAAGCCTGTCAGGTTCCAAAGCCTATGAGCTCCCACCATACAATAAATCGAAGGTGTTTTGTTTTGTTTCAGGACAGAACACAAATCAGGCCTGTAATCACTTTGGCTCAGAAATAAGAAACAATTTGGGGAGACCAAGGTTGCCTTGAAGGACATTAACTTCAAAACTTGGGGGAATGAGCCCAAATCCCACTATTTCCCATGGAACCAGGGCTGGGTTTGCTTCATGATAACGAAAACGAATCACTTTTCTTTCTCAACATACGTACCCTGCAGACCTTAGGATCCTTGGGAAATCTGAAAATAGGCCGATTTTCCCTGATGGTCCAAGTCTAAATCTCCCAGAGGCTGGGAAAATGCTCCGGCCCATGATCCACACTTCTACGAGACACCGGGGTCTCGGGCCTGTCTGAGAAGGAGGACCTCCGTGACTCCTGTTAACCTGACCTGAGACTCATCTGTCATACACTTCCTGGTGCAAGAAAATGACCAACCTGGGAAAAGATGCGCTTCTAACCACATTCGTTATTTCAGTAATTTTTTTTTCTCTGTTGAAAGGATCTTTGTTTGCTTTGCCTCTTTGGCTTTTCCTGTTGTTTCTTCGAACAGGCGTACTCCCATACATGGGATCACCATCATCACCAGCCTACTAGTCAACAATCAGGAATTCCTTCGCAGTCTAAAAGCGCTTTTCTACAAAAGACAAATCATGATCAGGGGCCATAACCAAGGCTTCCCAAGACAGTCAGTGTTGACATAAAAATAACTTCCTTCTTTGATAATAAGCAACTTTTGGTGTGTTTATTAACTTTCATTCCTACATTTTTCTTTCTCTGTTTCTCGTAGATAAATTTATTTTAACTAGATGTTTTATTTTTTAATAAATCATTCTCCTACTGACCCCATTAGACAAGAAAACAGGGACCAGTCGGGGTAGCTACATGCAAATAAATATTTTTTGCACACCAATATTTGCAAACTGATGACTTTTGAGGCCTAGTTATAGAAGTTTCTCAGACAAAAACCATTTGGATAACATTAAAGAAAAAAACCCAAAACTTTTTTTCCACTTAATAGAGGGCTCTGCAGAAAATATTTTTGGCACCTCGAGTTGTCTTGTTATTAATCAGCTATTATTATAGGGGTTTGTACCAGAACAATGTTCTAAAAGTTTTTTATCTCGTTACATAAACAGAATGGCATTTCAGAATCTCATTTTTAAAAGGCATTAGTCACCAGTATAACAAAACACGTGCTCTGTACCAATAAAATTTAATGTTCAAATAAAAAATGCTTGTTTACATGCGTTTTTATATGCCTCTTTACATAAAAGAAACCATGTTTTCATGAGATATTTTCCTTAGGTCAGTGGACATTCCCTCCTATTTCTCTGTCTACTGAGAAGCCAGCCCATCTCACTGTCATCACCCTGGAGAGAAGGCAGAGATCCAAGAGGGGAGGAGCAGATTCGGTAGTTATGACTTTGTGATTTGAAGCGAAACAGTAGCTCTACCCCTGACTCGGTCTGGTATAAGAACTATTTCCACAGGCAGGTCTCTGTTGAAATGAGCTTTATCACTTCTCTGGCCTAAACCCACCAGATGTGGACCCTGCAATAAGGTCCTTCTTCAACACACCAACAGTAAACAGAGAACCAGAAGCATGTGCTATAACAAGAACAATGACAAAAGGCAGAGTTTCTCTGTTTTCTAAAATTGTTTTTTTAAATTCCCAGTCCAGAGGACCCGTCCATGAACACAACTGCTTGTTAAATTTATTAACTTTTACTTTATCCAAAATAACTAAATCCTATGAGGTAGGGCAATAGTCCACTTTAAGCCACTGTAACGCTATTTGATATCTTTAGGCTAGAATTTCCCCTTTGATCTAATTGAAATTTCCTAACTGAAGTTGATGGACTGGCAGTATCCAATTTTTACCTGTGCTACTAGATTTGATGTATTTCTTGCATGCATTTGGAATTCACGTAACAGTACATTTTAAACAAAACATTAGGTCATTCATAGACTTGTCTTCTAGCAATCATGAGAAAGGGTATCAGAGTTAAGGATGGAGTTTCTTGTAGGTTGTATTTTCCCTTTTGGTTCTATCACCAAAAATAAGTGTTGTATTAAGGAATATTTTATTCTAAGAGGTTAACTTTTTATTCAATAGCAAGTTAATGGTTTATTAGTCCTATTACTTAGACACCAAAGCCCTAATAAATAAATAAAATTTTAAATTAAGGTTAACAGTAACAGAGAGGGACCAGGAGAACAGAGAAACGTGTCCTGGAAACGATTTTTGTATGTGTAAAATAAGTACTGCTGCTACTAATTCTTCCTTTTCCTCACCTGAAAGCCTTGCAAATTCTAGACAAACTACTTCTCTGTCAGAGTTCAGAAAGAGAAGGAAAAAACAAAATGAAGCTGACACCATTTTTTGCCCATGATGTCATCTGCTGTCCTCCAAAGCCCGTGGGTCCGATTTTGATGTCAGGGTGCGTGACTCCACAGTGACAGCCCCAAATGTATTTGAAGAGGGAAATAACCTTTCAGCTCTGCAGCAGTCATTTTCCCCACAAAGACAAATATAGCCCAGGCTGAAATCACTTAGTGTCAATCAAGGTAACCAGATCAGCTCAGCGTTAATAATGAATTTGGTCACGTGCTCCCACCAAGTGAAAAGTGTGAGATAGTTGAGCACTTGTTCCACGCGACACCCACCGGCTTCTGTGTCAGGCCACAGTTTTCCTAGCCCAGCTGGGAAGCAACAGGGTAACTTAATCTGCCACCCACTCTAATTGCTAAACTGAGAGAATTATCAGAGTTGCCAGAAAGGGCTTTCAGAACACTGGGTCCAGGCTTTGTGGCTGGTATGCAAAGCCATGCCTGGGGTTGTAATTAGGGATGAAGTCAGGTTTTGTGGGATCGAAGGCTTATAGACCTTGGGGTCTCTCTTTGAGGAAACAACGCAGCTACAATACAAAATTAGGAGCAAGGCCTTCCTTGGAAGGGGCCCTTTTAAGTCACAGTCCCTGAAGCATTAAGTGTCATTAACAGCATGATACATCCACCTCCGGTTGTCATGGAAACCCAAAGAACATTAGCCTTCTGTTTGTGTCCTGGATTTTGGATTGACTGACTCCAAGGAGGTATATCCTCTCTACTCTTATGTAATCATTTGTACTTTTCCATTTTTCCTTCCACGAAGATGAACTATACACAACGCTATCGTGGGTCACAAGTGATCCCTTTACCCACCCCTCAGCCCACCTCAAATGTAGGATCGTGTTTGACAGACACCAATCATCAGTTGGTATGCCCTGGTTGTCCTCTATGATGCCAACTTTTAAAGCTTAAGGATTTGTCCCAAACATCCTTAGTTTCTCCTAAATCATCTGCAATAAAACCTTTGAAGAAGATGACCATGAACTCACTCACTAGAGACAAAATACAGACAAAAATGACGAAACAGTGGAGTCATGGGAGACCTTTGAGACAGTCAGTTTTCAGTCAAACCAAAGACTGCCTGTCCTATTTAAGTATGTATAAGCAAACTAAAAGCATTATTACCACAATTAGGAAAAATCATACAGAGTTTAATCCATCAAATGCAATGTTGGTTCAACATTTCAAAATACTGTTAAATTAATAGACTAGGAGAGAACAATTCTGTAATTATCTCAATAGAAGCAGAAAAAATTATTGCATGAAATTTAACATTCATTTCCCAGAAACTCTTAGCAAGTTGGAAATAGACAAAAAAATTTCTTTTCTTGACAAAAAAATGCCAACCAGAAACCTAGAACAAATATCCTTGCTAATGATGAAATAAGAGAATTATTCCTGCTGATATCAGGAATAAGAGAAGGATGCCCTCAACTATTTCACATTGACCCAGATGTCCCACCCAGTTAAATGACAAGGACAACAAATGACATAAAAATTTGAAAGGAAGAAACAAAACTGTCAGTATTTGCAGACAACATAATTGTGTATTGAGAAAATCTAAGAGAATCTGAAGTAAATTACTAGACTTCACAGAGTTCGGTCAGGAGGCCAAGCATAATATTAACATATGAAAACAATAGCTTGCCTCTATTCTACAATAACTACTACAAAATGTTATGAAAAAGGATCCTATTCACAAAAGACACAAAACTGCAAAATATCTAAAAATAAACTGAAAATCTGCAAGATATACATGAAGAAAAATGATAAAAATTTTACGAAAGGACATAAAAGAAAACCCAAATAAATGGAGAAAATGTTCATGTATCTGGTCGGACAGACTTGGCATAGTAAAGATGCTCAATCCTCCACAAATTATTCTATAAATTCAGGGAAATCACAATCAAATTCCCAGTGGGATTTTTCACAGAACATACATACTGATTCTAAAATTCTTCTAGAAGAGAAAATATGAAAAAATATCCAAGGCAATTTTGAGAAAGAAGTTCTGAAAGAGAGTGCATGCTGTTTGAAATTTCTGAAGTAGTCCAATAGAGGCTGGGCTTAAAGACAAGTAAGAAGAAACACTCAGGCACATAGAGAGAATACAGAGTACATGTCATTGCAATGACTTTGAAGGATAAAAGATTGCCTCAAGCAGGAGAGCTTATGAAGCACAGCTTCTTGGGGTTACCTTAATTCCACCATGAGAGACAGGCCTGAGGGCTGGCGATGGTCAGCCTGCCAGGGGAAACAGACAGGTGATGGTAAGTACTGAACAGTGTCTTCTGGAGCCCACAGGTCCCCGGCCACAACAACTCAACACCCCAGATTGGCTTTTACAAAACTGCTTTTGGTAAGCCACATTATCCAGACCTGTTATCAGGCTCAGTTTCTTGCTATATTGCTATAATGCCATACTAAATGCTATAATGCTACATTCAACACAGAGTAAATGACAATAGCTAGGCATCAAATATGTCTGGTTGCCCTAAGACAATACGTCAGGCCATGTGTGATGCCTGGTTATTATCACTACTCATCCTAAGGCCCATTCTCTGCTGAACTACTTCAGAAATGTGGAAAAGCATGTTCTCTCTTCTAGACTGCTTTTTTCAAGATTTCAGGCATGCACGTCAGCTAGGAGCTGAGCAGGACAAGCTTGGCCATTGCCTATCACAATATCAAAACATAATACGAAGCTATGGAAAATAAAATATTGTGAAATTAGTACAAAATAGCTCAATAGGACAAAAGGGAATCTAGTAATTGAGCCATGACTATATGGGAATGTATTATCTGATAAATGTGGCATTTCAAATCAATAGAGAAAGGATAGAATGAATGACTATTCAAAGCATAATACTGGGGTAATTTACTGACCATTTGGAAAAAAGTAATTTACTTCACTACTTTTAACTATATCAAAATATAAGCTCCAAAAGGATTAAAGACCTAAACATATACAAAACTATAAACCTTAGAAGAAAATCTTAGGGGATGTGATGGGAAAGCCCACGCAAAAACTATAGAGGGAAAAGTGAATACATTTAATTTTGTCAAATTATAAAATTCTATCAACAGAAGTCACCATAAACATACTAAAAGTAACAGATAATGAAAATATATTTGCTACATATAAAGTAAGTCATCACTTACTGCCGTCAATTGGTTCTGCGACTTGAAGTCAAACAACATATAACAAAACCAATTTTACCATGGGCTAATTAATATAAACAAGAGTTAAGTTCCTAAGGTATCTCATCAATGGTATAATGGAACAAGATTGAATGAAATGACATTATTAGAGAACCTGCTGTATAGCAAAGGATTGGTATTCAAAATATTTAAAACCTTGAAAAGAAAAAGCCCAGTAAATAAGTTAGTGAAAGATAGGAATGAGCAATTTAAATAAGACAAACTACAAGTCAGTACTAAACAAAAATAAACAATTAGCTTCACTGCTCATTAGTAATAGATTAAACCATAGTGGGATACCATTCCCATTTTTTACTTGTGGTCAACAATACTTTTGTTTGTCTGAGGAAGTCTTATTTTTTCCTCCTTTTGAAAGATATTTTTACTGGGTATAAAATTCTGGTTGATGCAGTCCCCCCTATCCACCCCATCGCACTTTAAAGATGTCACTCCATCATCTTCTGGATTACATAGTTTCTAATAAGAATTCTGCTGTAATTTCAAAAATCTTTCTTCATCTGTATATAATATCTTTTTTCCTCCTTCTTTGCTGTCTTCGAGCTTTTCTCTTTATTCTTGGCTTTCAAGAGTTTGGATATGATATGCCTAAGTTATTTTGTTTTGCTTTGCTTTTGTATTTATTCTGCTTCGTGTTCTCTAAGCTTTTTAGATCCATGGGTAGTGTTTATGATTAACTCTGGAAAATTCTGTCACTACTTCTTTAAATATTTTTTCTGCCTTTCCCTATTTCTGGAATTGTAATTTACATGTATATTAGACTATTTTATATCGGCCCACAGATTTTGTATGCTCTGTTCTGTTTTTTTTCTTTTGTGTATGTATATGTGTGTGTGTATGCACGCATGAATGAATGCAGCATACATGTGCACACTGTAGTTTGGGTAATTTCCTGAAGATATATCTTCATGTTCAATGATTCTTTACTTGGCTGTATCAGGTTTACTAAGGAGCCCACTAAAAGCATTCCTCATCTATGTTACTGTGTCTTTCATTTCTAGCATTTTTCATTTGATTTTTTTCTTATCATTTCCATCTCTCTACTGAAATTACCCATCTGCTACTGTGCACTGTACATTCTTTTCCATTAGAACCTTTAACATGTAAACCACAGTTATTTAAAATTCTCTGATCATTCCAACATCTGTTATATCTGAGTCTGATTATGTTGATTGCTTTGTCTCTTGAAAGTATGTTCTTTGTTTAACTCGCCTTTTTGTATATTTCATAATTTTTTGTTGAAAGCCACACATCTTGAATGTAATAGTGCAAATGGATGCAAATAGTTTTCATGCCTGGATATGAGCATGCCTTTCCATCTGCTAGGCCTTTAGTATGTATAGGGGTTTGAGTTATTGTATTTAGGAGATGCTTTGTGGCAGACACTGTTGGTTGTTGCCCCAACAGTAATCTTTTCTTTCTTCCTTGCTAAAAAACTCCAATGTTATTCAAGTATTGGGTGACAATGCCTTTAGGGAAGATAGGGCCTGTCTCCAGTTTCAGAAGATGAGTCATATTTGGTTTAAGCTAATCATGGAAATCTGATTCCCCTTCGCCAGTGATTGGTTTAAAAGTAGGTATGTGATCCAGTCCACACCTATGATATTAGACTGAAGACTGCAGGGAGGATTCTGAGAAATATTTTCCCACATGATAAAAAGGAGGTACGTGGAAGAGGCCACAACCCTTCTACCTGCTCGACCTTTCTGCCCTGTGAGGATATGTATGCTCTTTGAAGCTGTGGAAGCCATCTTTGACCATAAAGTGAAAACGGAGGGAACCCTGGAGACATGACCTGAAGCTCTGACATGATTAAACTATTAAATGAATCAAGCCTGGAATCACCTACCTCTGGATTGCATGTTACATGAGAAAATGAAAGTTCCCTATTGTTGGTCTTACAGGGGAAGATCAAAATCTGACAGTGACCTCAGTGTGGTCTTCTTATGTTCTCCCATGGCATCCAGTACTGTTCCCCAAATTACACTTGTCACACTGAATGGTGATTGTTCCTCACTGGATTGTAAGCTCTGTAGGGCAGGGACCTCATCTGACTTATTCACTGCAGCACTCCTGCAGGGAGCTCAGGTGCTCACACATGGTTGATGCACAATAAATATCTGATTAAAATCTTACCATCTAGAAAGGAAAATAAGATACACATGTAAGTGTGTGTGTGTGTGTGTGTGTGCATGCGCTAAATATGAAACAATTTCCACCAAAGCTCAAGGGAGTTTGATAGAGTAACTGGGGAAAGTTTCCCAGAGGAGGTAAAAGTGAGCCGGACCTTGCAGGAATTGTATCAGAGGGAAGAGGGCATTTCTGGAAGGATGGAAGTTAAGGTGCTTGAAATGGGAACAGGAGCAAGTAAAGCAGCCAGGTTGGAGCCAAGGTTTCAAGTCAGGTGAGTGTCAGAGATAAAACTGGATTAATTATATAGGATCTTGAAGACCAGGCTAAGGGGTTTGAGCTTGATTCTGTAAGCAAAAGGAAATCCCTTTAAATTTCTGAGTGGAGCAGTGGCCAACGCAGTCAAGCTTCTGACTATTCAACCTGAGACAGCACGGGATGACTTGGAGCAGGGGGCATGGAGCCAGGATGACCAAGGAGGCAGCCACTGAGGCACTCTGAGTGAGCAGGTGGGGGTATTCCCTTGAGTAATGATGCGGCTCCCATTTTTAGCCTATGATTATGGAATAAAAACTGTGATTGGCATATAAAGCAAATATAAAAAGTGATTTTAATAAGACCTGTAGAAAGAACAAGTCAGGCAAAGATTATTCCCTACTGTGACCCTACAGATGGGAGATTAAGAAGCAGGCCCAGGAAAGGAAGGAAAGAACTCCAGGCAACCCCTTGACTGACAAAAATGAGCTCTTGAGAAGTTATTCCTTTTGGCTGAGGCTGTGAGGAGAAACTTGGTTCCTCTTTGCAAATTCCGGTATCATTCATGTAGTGTTTTCAAGTGCAAGACAATTTTCCTGCTGTCCCTCAAAGCTGTAACTTTTCTTCAAACTACAAAGTTAAAGTGGGTGAATGTACCTTTCTCCAGAAATCATATTTTAAGAATGAGTGGAAGGAGAGACATTCAAGTAAGATTTTTTTTTTTCCATTTCCTCAGCACTTTAATTATGGTAACGGCTTGAAAATTCCTAACACCTTTCATGTGAAGTGATCAAAAGCAATTTTATCTCACTCATGGTTTGATTTACACGCAGAACATCTCTTCAGACTTCAGTAAAGAGGTGAGATTGTTTTATATGCTTGCATCAAAGCTACCAACTCATATACCTGACAGGATGTCATAATTTACCAAAAAAACGAAGCCTTCAAATGTAACTGTCATAGGCTTCCAATCCCCTTGTTGTGTTTTAGCATTCCTGCCAAAATTGCCAAGAGAGAAAGAAGGCACCTTGAACTTTCCTGACCCTCTTGTGTCAAACACATCTCTCGTGTGCTTCGTACTTCGTCTCAGTTCTTTTTGACAGGCAGGTCTGAGGTTTACGAAATTCTCCACAGGAAAAACCTCAAAGCATGGACTGTACCTTCCACTCACATCTGGAGCCATATATCAAAAGCTGCCTTCACAGATTAGCTTTTCCTGACAGAAAGGAAGGGACGTCTATCTTCCGACTTAGGAGCTGGCTGAGTGCCTGAGTACCTGCCCTACCCTCCTTTTCCCTCACATGAACCCTTTTGAGTTCCCTTGAGGAACCTCTGAGCCCACTTTCTGGGGCTCAGAATCCTTGGACTATCGGCCCCTGATATCCCAACAACCTTCAACAGGGCTCAGCCAGCTGTGATCCATCCCTTCAGGCCCCAAGTTGTGAAGTCAAATTTCTTCATGACTAAGGAATACGCATATTTTAAAATACTGAGGCCCGATTGAATCTGAACCTCTGGGGGTGAGGCTCAGACATCAATTTTTAAAACCGTCCAGGTAATTTTAATCTGCAGCCAGGGTTCAGAACCACTATGTTAGATGATCTCGAAAGTTCTCTCATTTTTAACATTCCATGAATCTGGGAGGTGCTGATGAATTATGAGGGTACACCAGTCCCCTTTTCTCTTATTGATAGAAACATGATGACTAATCCTAGAATGGCAAATAGTTTCAGTTCAAAGACCTACATCCATGGCTTAGTAGTTGCTGTCCAGAGCCCTGTGGGAAGGTTTAAAGGAGCACCTTGACTGAATGGGAAAGAAAGTTATATCAGCCAACAGTGTCTGCCATGAGCAATGGGGAGAGAGAGGCACTCGAGTTTTTTTCCCAGCCTGTCCTAATCCGAAGAAGAGATCGCACAGGATCTCAGACACTGATGTAGACTGGTGCTATCCTTTGTTTCAGGTATACATTGCTGTGTCACAAAACCTTCCAAAGAGAAGTGGCTCGAAACAACAGCTATAATATATGCTCATGATGGTGTTATTTGGACAGGGTTTTTAGGGGATAGCTTATCTCTTTTCCAAGCAGTGTGGAGGGGTGGATCTTTACTGGGACTGGAGGAACCAAGATAGCTGCACACCTCCATGCCAGGTATCTAGGATGGAGAGGCAGAATGGTGGGGGTTGACTACCCCCGTCCTTCCCTGCTCTCCCCCAACCACCCTGCCCCAAGAGCTTTCAGATAGTGAAAATGGAAGCTATCAGGCCTCTTACAAGGCTCAGAACTGGCACAGCATTGTTTCTGTAGAATTCTCTTGGCCAAAGCAAATCCCAAGGCCAGCCCAGGTTCAAGGGGAGGAGAAATAGCCTCCACCTCTTGATGGGAGGCACGTGCATCCGGGGCAGGGAGGAATTGTTGGGGTCGTCCTCCCAAACAATTTATCATATCCCTTACTTGGCTCACCCAATGGATCCTGTTCTGTGTCTATTGGCCTGAAAAATCATATTACAAAATAGGTGAAGAAAGTATGTTAATACTCCTGATTTTTCATCCCTCATTTAAATTGTTTAAATATGAATGTAACCGCTAGTGCGTGCATATTATATTCAGAAACACATATTTACATTGCTGCCTCAGCTACTATCTAAATATTGTCAATATTGTCAACCGTATGGTCATTTGTTAGATTATGGTCTTCACTCTCAGAAAGAGACCATGTGCTTGAACTTGAACCCCCCACTCACTTGGAGGGACTGTATTTTGTTGTATCTAAGACTACAATTGGACAGAGAAAATTAAGACTACAATAGGAAGATAGCTGTTAACCCCACGGTACTCTCACTCTAAACCCAATTTGGCAGAGAGTCTGTTGGGCGTCAGTTTCAGGATAGTGAGCATAGCAACAAAATTAAGAGCAGGAATTAGAACCAGTGGCTTAAAATCCATTTCTTCGAGGAAATGACAACCCCAACCCTACTCTGACTTCCCCATCATGCTGCAGATCCTTAACTTGTCTGGTTGCTTCTGGAGGCTTTTCTACCCCTCACACCATCCATATGATCCCGAAGACTTGGGAGGGGGATCTTCTTTTATTTCAATTGCTCTTCAAATAACCCAACCCTGGACTCTGTTCTTGAAACCATGTCGAGAACAGTGCGACTAGGACCGTAATTCTAAGTGGAAAGATTTATCACCAAATGAGTTTCACTTGATTTCATACTGTAGTTCTACGGATTATAATTCCAAGACAACTTTCTTTTGTTATTTAAACAAAAATGAGAATTGGGGTATTTTTAAAACCATACGATAATTCATACGAAGGCCACAGATATATAGTTGAAAGACTGCTTGTCCTTTGAAATGTACTGGAAAAAATATATGATGTCATAGACGGAGCCACACAAACTGTGCCTAATCATTTATCCAACCAATCATTTAAGTGGTTTATTGAACACTTAATATGTTCCTGACATGGTGTTATACACTGAGAAAACAAAAACAGGGCACTGCTCTGGTTCTAATAGCCTAAGTAAGAGAGGCAGATACGTAATCCATTGTATTACACATGATATATTAAGTACTCCAATGATATTAATAATAATAGAAAATATTTATGTAACATTTACCATGAACCAGGCATTGTTCTAAATGCTTTAACTTACATGAATTTACTTCTCAGAATAACCCTATGATCCAGATTCTTTTATTATCCCCATTTTATAAATGAGGAAGCTGTGACACCGAAAGGCTAACTGCTGTGTGCAAGGCAAGCCCCTAGCAGGTGACAGAGCTGGGATTTAAACGCACAAGGTTTGGCTCTAGAGTTCGTTCTCTTCCCTATGACACCGAGAAGATAGCAACTAATCTGCCTGGGGACTTGGGAACGGTCCTATTGAAGTAGTGATGCATTCATTTGAAAGGATCGGACGAATTCCCCAGGTGAAGGAGAGACAACTGCAAAGCTGAGGACGAACTTAAGTACTGAAGAGAAGGCTAGTATGGCTGGGGTGTGGGAGGGAGGTGGGGGTTGGAGAGTGGACACTGGTGGTGAGGAGCCCTGCGTACGGTGACCATGAAGGCTAGGGGTCCATTTGGGGATATCCAGCTTCCCCTCATGCCCTGTTCAGAGACTCACCGCTAATTCAGAACCATGTCCTCCAGATGACATGTTGGAATCTGGAAAAGAGAGATGAAAATAATGGTCATAAAAATCTACATGCACAGTTTCAGTTTTCTGAGTCCTTCAACTCACATTCTCTAAGCTATGCTTCATGTTCTGCATTTGAGAAAACAGAGAGGTAAATATCACCCTGTATATAAGTCCAGAGCCTTATCCAGAGCTCTTTCTAAGGTGACCAACATCCCCATCACTGGGCCCCCAAATCTCCAAGTATCCACTCAGCTAGTCCTACGTCCAGAAGGCCACTGTCACACAAAAAGGAAAGCTAAGGACATTTAGACTGTTGAGCTTCCAGAGAAGGCAAAAGCACCCACAGTGAAAATGGCATTAGAGTCCTGTCATTATTGCAGTCACAATGTGACTTGCACGTCTTGGCGTCCTCACCTGCAAAATAAAGGAAGAGTGAACATGATTTCCAAAGGGCCTGTCCAGTTATATCTTTCACTGCCTCCATCACCATCTTTATGGAGCTTCATTCTTTTACTCAACTGCTGTTTTTGGCCATCACCAAGTGTCCAGTTCCACTCAAAACAGAGGGCAGTTGACAGACTGTGCCACGAGAGCTGGAAGCGCAGCATCTGGGACACAGCCTGAGGCGTGTCTGTATTCCAGCTGAGTTCCTCTCTCCAGTTTAAGCTAACCTTCAAGCACCCAGCATTTCCATGTCCCACTGTGGGATCTGCTTTGTAGGCTGAAATGAGATATGTGTCTCCCTATTAATATCCTCACACTGTCTGAATGCATTTTAAAAGCTCACCGTGCTTGGCAACCTGTGGGCCTGTTTTTGTTATTGTTGGTTGGAGTAGCGCATACTTGACTTAAAAGTTAGCACCAAATGCGGCTTTATCTGATCAGGGAAGCATGAAATAGAGAAGGAATGGGTAAATTTCCTTTGCAAAGCAGACACCCTTGGATGTATTTTACATGCTGGAGGTTTGCATTAACTTGAATGAATGGCAGTGGTGGTTCTCACCAAGCGAATTGAGTGCCAATGAGGTCACGGAGAGAACCGTGGGCATTGCAAATACTATAACACAGCCTGAGTCTACTGGGCCCAAGGACCAGGACGTAGGGCCGTGGCCATATTAACTAGACTGCTTAATCCCTTCCTGTTTATACAGGGCTCTCGAGGTTTCAGAGTCTTTATATTCCTTAATTCATTTGATCACTTTAGCACGAAGGAGGTGACCAGGGCATGGATAATTATCTTCAGTGACAGGAAGCTGAAGTTTAGCAAAGGGTCAGATTTAAATAGAAAGGCAGAACTAGAACCCAGGTCTCCTAACCCCTAGTCCAGTGCTCTTTCCTCATGCGGCCACACAACCCTTGGGACTTGAACTTCTTGAAGGTAGAGACTGCCTTACTCATCAATATATGCCTCAAGATTTGGCACACAACTTCAAGAAATATTTGTGAAATTTCTTACACTCTATCCTGCCTAATGAGAGAGACTGCCTTTATGAATTTACTTGAGTAGGGACAGAAAAAAATTTACGTCCTTACGGTGTCTGCAAGGCCCTACATGGTCTGGTCCCTGTTAACTTTCTGATCTCACATCCTTCCACTTCTCCCATTGCTCACTTCACCAGGGTCACTCTGGACTTCTCGCTGTTCCTTCAACATGCCAGACACAGTTGTGCCTCAGGGCCTTTGCACTAGCTGCTCCCTCTGCCTGGAACACCCTTCCCCAGATACCCTCATGGCTAACTTCCTCGTGTTCCTCAAGTCTATCTTCAAACATCACCTTCTCCATGAGGTCTGCCCCTAACCCCTGATTTGAACATGTGACTCATCCTCCAGTATCTCCAGTCACTCTTACCTTGATCTGTTTTATTCATTGACATTTTTTTTTTGCTTTCTATCACACTGTATACTTTTCTTATTGTTTATGACCACTATGTATCATCTGCCTATATCTAGGAGAATATACACTCCAGGAGGGCAGGGACTGGATTTTTAATTCATGATGCATCCCAAGGGCCTAAAACAGTGCCTGGCACACAGCACATTCTCCATAAATATTAATGAATAAATGAATGAATAGGCTTGCAAAGCCCCAAACACACTTTTACTTCATAAAGAGGTTTTCTTTCTGGTCTACCCAAGTGTACATAAGCTTAACTGTGATATAATCAACTGTTCCTGGTGCTGCAGGGTGGCTGGAGAGCAGGGAGTCTGTCCTGTTACTTTTGTTGAAGGGAGGAGGAGTAGCTGTGGCCTGAATCACAGATCTAGTATCTTCTCCCACTGAGCATGGGCCTTTTGACCCTAGATAGGGTTTTTGCAAAGAGAAATAGAGGAGCAGATGGAAAAAAAAACAAAAACAGGAAAAACAGCCCTCGTGGTCGATTTCCAGAGGGGCTCTCAGAATCAGTAAGAAACAGCTACACATGGCCATTCCAGATATTGAGGTCTAGCCCCAGGCCCAGGCAAGTGCTAAGCAGTGGGGCAGGGATCGTGGAAGGATCGCGGGAGGATCGTGGGAGGAAGGGGTTTCCCCAGAGTTGTGTAATCTCAGCAAGTCTGCCAAGCCCAGGTACAGGTGAACGGGAGAGATAGCTTCAAGCGCCTGGATATCTGTATGGAGTAAGCTGGAGTCTTTGCTGTTGGGGGCTGCTGGGGTACTAGGCTGGTCAACCGGGCCAGGCCCAGGAGGGAAAGGAGCTGGAGCTCAGAGGGACCTCAGATGTGCAGGACAGACAGCTGCTAGTCTGGGACCCTCAGCCTCTCCTCCCTCCCTCACCCAGGCCTAGTCTGGAGAAGAAGCCCAATGGGGGCAGGAGCACAGACTAGCCCCAGCTGGGAGAGAGGGAGGGATGCAGGCAGGGCACCTATCGGCAAGGCTGAACCAGGGACCCAACGGCATCTGCCTAGAGACAACAGCGAAACTGGGTTCCTCTTTATTTAGCAAGGCAGAGTGAAGAGAGACTGAACAGGGATTTCAGAGTCAGGGTCAAAACCTCACAACACTGTTTTAGAGCCGGGCGAGTTATGACTACCTCCGAGCCTCAATTTCTTTACTCCCTTTCCCCATGGGAGTGCTAAAAGACCTGAAGACAGAGCCCACGGAAAGCCTGCACACCTCACGCACACACGGAGGGCCTCCTAACGCAGCCCCTTTGCAAGGATCCACATTCTCTGATTTTCTACTCCCTGCCCTGACTGTAGCCTGAACCCCGGCAGGTCGGCAGGTCGGAGGAGAGGAGACCTTACAGCTGGGCTCCTCCTTCCGACCCCCATCGCCCATCCCCCACCCCACGCTGTGCCCCTCCAGAGCTGGTTTATTTGAACTAAGAATTTAAATGTAAATATGCAACATCCCTTCCCCTCTCCCTCCACTCAGCAGGAGGGAGCGTGTGTCCACCCCTGTCAGCTGCAGCAAGAGTACCCCGTGTGCAGAGATCCTATCTATACCGAGGAGAGCAGAAATATTAGACGTGGCTAAATAAGAAAACACAGATTATTGCTGGAGACCCCTAAGGCCTACTTTGTCTGTGCAATAGTTTGTTTTACTTTTCACAGAATTTATTTTGGCTGCAGCCAGATTGATGGTGATTATATCTGAAATCCCTCCCACATATCTGTCACATAAACACTTCGTTTAATTCAGGTCTGTAAAAAGCTACGGGCCAACAGGGAGCCGGTTTTCCGATTAATTAACAGACGCTAATGCTGGGCATCTTGTCACATGGGCCGGCGGCTGGGAGGCTGAGGGTCCACGAGGGGATGGCAAGCGGCCCTGGCCCCTGTCTCAGGCCTTTGACCCTTGGCTGGTAAAGGAAAACCAAGGGAAGGTTGGAGGAGGAGGAAGAAGGACACTGACTGTCTAGCTGGCTGAGGAGAAGGATTCCAGGCTGTGGAATGGACCAGAGTTGCCATCCGGGCACAGCCCGAGGAGGAGGGGGATTCATAGGCGGTTTGAAGTCGGTACAAAACAAACGCCAGGCTTCCTCGGAGATTCTGTCGATAGTATCGCTGGATCCGACACCTCCTGGGAAGGGGAAGGGCCTTAGGGGCCAACAGCTGGGGGGGGCGGGGAGGCCCCTGCTCCAGCAGCTGTGGGGGAGACACAGGGCTCGGAGCCTTGGCAGCAACGCCTCTGATTCCCCGAGACCCCCAGACCGCCTGCTCCCCAGTGGCTGCTGCAGCCCTGCCAGCACCGGGCAGGATTTCCTTCTGTCTGATGGGAGCGTGCCCCTAACAGGCTGCATATGCCCGCCAGCTGTTGCTCTGTTCTGCCACCGCAGCCCAGACAAGAAAAGCATTATTTCCTCCTGGTCTTCTAATCTCCAGGCCTCTCTAACTTCACAGGCCTGCTTTGGGCATCGTTAACTCGGCACTTCTCGGGGGTGAGTTCCCCCTGGCTCAGCAAAGGCTCTTTTATTCTTCCCATCCCGTTTGCCTTTCCCTTTGACATAGGGTTCTTCCATTAAGGGGCTGAGAGTGCGTAGGACTTCAACGGGAATACCTGGTGTTCAGAGACTTTATTTACATCCTTACTGATCGGGAAGAGGCGGTTCCATTGGCTTGAACGGTCCCAAGCCTGGGAGAATTCCTGTTAGCCCAAGAACGAACATTTTTTGAGTGTGTTAGTCTCTGGTTTATATGTACCATCTCATTGAATACATAAAGAACCCAGCTGAAGAGCTATTTTTGAACCCCATTTCATAGAAGAGGGATCTAGTTGGAGAGGAAAACAGATGAATAGGAGATAACCCAACTGAGCAGAGGCTGAAGCCCTGAATCTGAGTCTACCTAAAGCCACATTCTAGAACAATCCAGGGCTTTGCAGAAAGGACACTGGGACCGGAAGCAGGACTTTCCCACTCTTTGCTATGCCACTAACTAAGATGACTGGATGCTAGTCCCCAGCCCACCCCGGGCCTTAGTTTCCTTCTGCATGAGGGAGGGGTGGGTAGCACCCCCAGGCCCTGCCTTCCAGGGTCTCCTGCCCCGATTCTTCTTCCAAATAACTGCGAGAACTGGGCCATCCCCAACTCTCAACCTGCAGCGGGAAGGGAGGCCAAAACCCAGCTCTAGCCAGCCATATCCAGTTACTAACCAAACACTTGTCTTTCTTCCTGACTGAAACTGTCGCTTGAGGCTCTTGACCGAGGGAGCTGATTTTTAACCCTTACACAGCCACTGTTTGTTTCCCCCTCGGCGCAAAAAACACAAGGCATGTGCGACCGGTCAGATGTTAGTCCGCTCAGACCTCGCCCGGGGATGCCCTTTGAAAGGAGAAAGACCTGCAGGAGCCCAAGCAGGACACACCACTTTAGACTTGGCCTGTCTTAATAGTTCACTCCTGTTCCTTTCTACAAATGTTACTTTGGAAGTGTGATTCCTCTTTCGCCATACTTTTTAAAACAAAGGGTGCCATTGTTTGGAAGGCAGGAAAAAAGAGGCTGGTTTGGAGGGGAGAAAGGGAGGGAACAGGCGTCAGCAGAGTCGGGGTCACGTCTCGGAACAGGCCTGAGTGCTCCCCGAGGTGGAGCTGGGAGGGCTGAGCTCCTGGGAAATGCCCATCCAATCTCGAGGCCCCAAGTCTGCGAGGAACCCCCCCATCTAACTACGTCAGAGGGCCTTTGAACATTAACTCCTTATTCCTCACGACGCTCCTCTTGGGACAAGACTGGAGTAAGAGCTCTGTTCTCCTGTACTACATTTTATTGGCTTTCGAGATTTTGCAAGCTCCACCCCCAGCGCTGAAACCAAACAAACAAACAAACAAACACAGAACAGAACAAAGAGCAGCTTCAGGGAACAGCGCTGTGGAAACAATCAGCATCCAAATTCCAAAACTCCTGGGTTCACCCCAGCTTTAAGGAAGTGAGAGCCGCAGCCAGAAAACCTACGGGGAGCCTGCATGCTGGCCTCCGGGCTCAGAGGCCTAATTGTCAGACTGTGTTTGCAGATGCAAGGTTCCTGAGTTTGGCACGGACTTTTTCTATAACAAATCCACTTTGGGGTCATTCATCAGTGCATAAATACACACCTGGGAGGTGGGGGACAAGCCCCCATTTTTCTGGCTCTATAAATACGGAACTCACATTTCTCCATTGACATGTGCAGAGCCATGATCGATTAGAGGGCCTTGCACCATGGAGCAATTTCAAATAAACGAGAGTTGTCTGGTGCGTGCTCCAGCTTTTCACGCACGCCCTGCAGAGGAAACAAGCCCTTCCCTTCCAGCCTCTTTCTTTTTAGGTGAGCAGAAGCAAAGACCCAAGCCTGAAAGGGGTTACAACTTCAAGCTTTTGACTCGACCCGGTGTGGGGGCTGGGGGAGAAAAGGGTGTGAACTCTCAGTTCTCTGTGTTGCTCAGCAAACGGGGAATGAGAAGCCGAAAACACAGAGTGCTGAGGCCTCTGCGACCACCTGGGGACCAGAGAAGTGGGAAGGGGTGAGACCCCCTGCTGGGTGACTTCCCAGGGTCACTAGCCACAGGGACCTGGGGCCACCTCTGCATGTGGGCCACGTCAGTGGTTGTCCAGATGGAAAGACTGAAGAGAACCGTTAGCATGGTTGCCTGATCCAGAATATTGTCTGCATCTGATGTGTGGAATGATACAATTAGACACCCATGACTTTGGGTTAACCCTGTTACCAGTTTGTAACGTGGTAGGGGTGTACTCGGAAGTGGTGGGGGTGGGGGTGAGGGGGTGGGCTGGGAGGAGGTGGGGTTCACTGGGAGGAGGTACAGGGAACTGGAAGCTGGTTAACGGGGGGGAAAATGCAACAGAGCCAGTGAGGACTCAGAAAGAGCCCTAGGATTAAACCTGGACATTAGTGGTCAGCCTAAAGAAGGCGGCTCCAGGTCAAGGTGGGAGGAGGATTGAAAGTCATGAAGCGGAGGCAGTGTGTATGGGGCCTTCTTTTTTCCACAAGTTTGGGATTGAAGGAAAGAGGAGCGAGCTTAAACTACTGTTTGGTAAGACAGCTGAAGGAAGGATTTGGGGGCGCCTTCTAGACTTTTTGGGGCCATTCACATAATACACTAGATGTGAAAATACCTTTGAAAGAGTAGGGGGTGCCATGTGGCTGAGACTTTGGATTCTGATTATTAACTGGTACGAGTGTCAAGTCAGCGGACAGCAGACACCTGAAGTTGCCCTGCCAGCCGGGCAGTGCCCTCCACCACTCGGATCCTCCACGACATCTTGAGTTCTCTCCACGACTCTGCTGACTGTGGCTCCTCCACCTCTGCCACGTACCCACCCCAGGAGATGCAGACTTAACCCTGGAGTGCCTAAAAGAGAAAGCTGTGAGGGAGGATGACTGAAGGAGCTGCCGGCCTCGTTAGACCCTCTTTCAACACTAAGCAGGCGTCTGGCACTTGCCGAACTTTCTCTCGAGCTTTCAGAGGGAAAGACCAGCACGCCAGTGAGGGGAGGGCTAAGTGGAGCCAGTGAATGGTTTGGGGGGAGAATTACATTTCCCTGAAGAGGGCTCTCTTCTTAGAGTCCCTCAAAGCTTGTGTGACAATATAATTAAGCGAGAGGCCACGACGGCCTGTCAAACTGCAAGAGTGCCTGTGGCTCGCCTGAGGTGGTGGGTGGATGAGCAGGGCTGGGGGCATCAGACCTGCCATCAGCACAGTAATTCTAGGTATGTGCTGCTCTCTGTCAGTTCCTGAGACTCAGAAACGAAGTACACAGGAGCCCTCCACATGTGGGGAAGCTGGTCCTGGCAGCTTCAGCAGGACAGAGCCACCCACTGGAACTTCTGACGCCCCCACCCCACTCGACTGCTTCTCTCTCCAACCTCTGAGCCTCACAGCCTCATAGTCACCAACACTGGTCACACATTGTTTTGTTTTGGTCCCGTTGCAGGAGCATTTCTAACATGTGACTCCTTAGATTTGCTCCTTGGATATGGAGACGGGCACAGCCAGGAGGGGCTTTGCATCCATGGATGAGATGGAGAGCGGAGAGAAACCCAGGTCAGCTGCATAAGACGAGACCTTCCTGCTAACTCAATGGCTCAGTTTCCCTGCCCGTAACCCCTCCCGGTGCACTCCGCCTCACCTTCCTGTCCACACCACACAGCTGTTTCAAGGGCCTCAATCTGAACCAAACTTTGATTTGGAAAAAAATGCTGAATAAACATGGTGGCTCCTTAAACAAATGTCCTCATCCACAGACAACAGATACTAACACACGTATGTCGAGATAAACATATGTGTGCTCTGTCTCCCAATCATTTTAAATAAATGTTACCACAACACAGCTCAGCTATCTAGACTTTTTTTAAAAAATCAATATTGCCTGGAGCTAGCAAATAAGGAAGGAAATCACTGGGAAATGCATTATTCATGAGCTCGCCAGAGTGCTGATGACTGGCGGTGATAAAAGTCCCAGTGTGAGGCGAGCGGCAGTCTGATAGCTCCCTATCAAGTCAATCTATCCAGGCTGCTTCCTGTTTTCGGGAGCAGGGATATCAGCTCTCATCACTCTTCTCTTCTCCCTCATTTAGGAGAGAGGGTTCTCTGCACCTGTGGGAACTGAACTTGCCTTTTGCGCGGGTCATGACACTTGAGCAGGGATGGAGTGTGTGTGTGTGTGTGTGTGTGTGTGTGTGTGTAGAACCAAATTCCCACAGGGGGAACCCCTGTTGAGAACTAATTAGAGTTCTGCCTTCTGTAGTTCTTCAACTCACACCTTCTTGTTAGCAAGAAAAAATCCTTCTCACTTTTGAGAATTCTAATTGACAAAGGGAAATAATCACTGGACATGAATCAATATTGTGCCCTTGCCTAATGGAATTCTGGGAAAGTCCCTCAGAAGCCTGAGCGCAGAGCTGGGGAGGGATGACAACCTGGCTTATCAATTAGCTTTTCCTTAGTAGACGGGCCACCAAGCCTGGGGAAAGGATGGGGAGAGAGGAAGAGCCTGTGGGGTAGGGAATCCTGGGCTTCATCACAGATGCTCTACTCGTTAAGTTCCCTCGGCCGAGATGCCCCACCCCAACCTAGGCTCCTAAGCATCTCCCCAATTAAAGTAAAAGTCAGGAACCCCACACTGACAGGAAAGGAGATGCAGATTGCTTCTGAAGTGTTTCATAAGCTCGAGTGGGACAGAGAGGGAATATCGAAGAGTAAGAAAAAAAACACGTCGTGTTCAAATTAAATTTCAAATGATTAACAACACAGACTTGTGCATAACTTTTATACACCTGAGAAATGTGTTCTGTAAATGAACATAAGTTCCAAAGAGCACTAGTTCACACACTATCACATACGTAGCGGGTGTGAATCCTAGAACAGTAAACGCGGCGCCATCTAAGACATGGGGATCACTGGAAGAGCAGACGAGAGGTCACATCAAACCCTGCCAGGTCAGCTACAATCATTTTTGTTAATAAGCCTCTGCAGGGAAGTAAGAGGTGGTTGCCTGGTGCAGAGTTTGTTACAGGCTCCCATCCCCACTCCATGCTGAAACTTCCAGCAGACTGGTACTCACTCCCAGGGAGCTGGGTCCAAGTCAGAGATTAATGGATGTAGTTCCAAAGGGGGAAGGGCAGGAACGAGGTGCAAGGGTCCATTCCTCCAGCTGCTCAGATGGCAAGCAGAGGAGAAACAAAATGGTGTCATGGCCTCTTAGTCCTGGCGGAACTGGGCTCCCTGGGGAGCCGGACATAGCAAGAGGCAGAGCCCAGGACAGCAATGCTTGGTGGTGAGCTGAGGGTGAGACAGGACAGCGATGAAACAGACCCGTTAGAAAAACTAAACCACTTTTCACTGAGTTACAGATTTCTTTCTTTTTAACGTCATTTTGATATTTTCAGCTACATATGGGGCCTTCAAGAGTAACAAGCAGAAATCTTGTGGCCCCACTCACCAAAGGAAGATTCATTACTTATAATCTATATGGTTGATTGTATTCAAACAGGCATTCCCAGTGTGTGATAACGGCTCTTTAAATTGTGTTCCCTTTCCTCTTGCAATTTTATTTACGTGATAGCAGTTACCTGAAGGAAAGACTTGCAGGGCTCTCGAGCACCCAGAACTATTGTGAGACCCATTGGGAAAAGGAAAGAATATCTGAGGAGCAGAGAAGTTTCACAAAGCTCATGCACTGCACACCCCGAGATGCGTGTCCCTTAGCCCCTTGCCCAGACGTGGCATCTGAGAGGCAGAGCCTGGCAGCAAGAAACAGTAACAGCAGTAACATATTACCTGCTGATAGCCAAGGAAGTGCTGTGGAAAGTTATTCTGTCTTTCTTTCTGAGTCATGAGTCTGGGTCCATTTAGTGTAGGGATGGAAAAAAACAAAACAAAACAGAACAACAGAAAAACTCTCTCCTTCCCTTCATAGTCCCAGAGTGTATCCCCATGTTACAAAATAGTGTAGAATAACAGAACGTGGCATGAAATGTCATCTGCTAAAAATCATCTAGTCCAGTGTTTCCAAAACAGGTTTCCCAGAATATTTTTTTTCTAAGAGATGTTAATGGGAAGGTTGTATAAAAAGTATCCCAGGATCCAATTAGTCTGGGAAATATTTAATATTCCACCCATATCTTCACAATGTACATTGAAATATCAAAGGCAGTGAGAAGTACCGCAGTAGATAAAATGTAAGTCTGATTTATTCTGCATCCCCCCAATTTATTTAAGGACAGGACAATTTTCCCCTCCATATAGCCAATAACATACTATGGAATGTTGTTATTTTGGTTAAACATATGTCTGTCTCCTTCCTCTCCCTAGCTCCCCCCTAGCAACTTTCCTGTCCCCACCCCACCGCACACATACTTTACCAAAACCTCAAAAAGATGAGATGAATGCCTAAATGAAGATATCAGAATACCTGTTTGAAACAGGCAACTTGTATGTGGCTGAAAGCTTTTTCACCCTTCTTGTATCTACCCTTTGCGACATAACTTTGCAGTTCCTTCCATAAAAGAGGAGTATATGCTCCGCCCCTTGATGCTGTGTTTGATCATGTGACTTGGTTTAACCAGTAGAAATGGCCATGTGCCTGTTCCCTGCCTGGCCTCAAGGGGCCTGTGTGATTCCTCGTGTTCTCTTCCACCTTGTCATTACCATGAGAACATGCTCAGGGTAGCCTGCTGAGGGGTGAAAGACATGTGGAGCAGAACTGAGTCACCTCAGTCGCCCCAGAGAAGACCAGCCTACATCAGCCGATGGCCAGTCAAGCACCAGACGTGTGAGTGAGACCAGCCCAGAACAGAAGTGCCTGGCTAACTCCCCGCTGAGCCCAGAAGGGTAAGCAATGTGCACTTACTGTTGCACACCACTGAGGTTTTGCGGTTGTTTGTCATGCATCACGCAGCATTACTGAGGCAACAGCTAATTGGTTTTATCTATATTCAAATCCTAGCTCCACTGTCTTTCACCTGTGTGAAAACTGGAGTAAGCTATACAACTCCTCTTAGCTTTAGCATCTTCTTCTATTGAACAAGGATAACCTCAGTGTCATCACCAGGATGATAACAGAGATCACAATGGAAGTTCCTAAAACAGCATCTAGCACGGGGTAGGTGGTCAGCAGGTATTGCTTCCTTTGCCTGGAATCCTTTAATTGAATGCACAGAACTTTCTAAGTTCTAAGTTTCATCTAAGGGTGAGTATTCTGGCGTCTGCATTTGCAGATCTGAACAGTCTGGAATCAGAGCTCACCAGGATCCCCAGGCATAGGGACCATTCCAGTGTACAGACTATTTAGCAGCCCTATTGCATCACGTAGCGATAGAGCATAAACTTCTTTGCACTCTTCTCATTTCTGTATCAATAGCCTTCTACAGCCTTTTCAAAGGTCACAGAGGAACCCACTGAGTGAACACATCATCATTTATTTTACCATTTGGGATGTTCTCATCGTTTTTTCCCACTAAATAAGGAGTAGATGTATATTAACTACCACGATAGATGGGGTGATGTAATTGCAAAATAGCATATAATGAACAAAAGAATAGCAAAGAGAAGACAAAGCCTTTAAAAGTGACATTCAAAATAATGGCCCTGTTTCATCAATGAACACTTAATGTCTCTGCAAGAATCCTGCTGGAGAAGAGGTGCAGCTAATATATTCCTGCAAACTGTCTATCTTGAATGGTTAAACTAAAAGCTTTGCTGTCGACAGAAAAAAGCCTCAGTTGTCTGAGAAATGTCACGTCTGAGGGGCACAAAAGCCAGATAACTCAAATTTGCCCGCAGATTCTTAAAGAGAGGGCAAAGATGACGCCCAGCCTTTTCAGATTTCAAGGGTTCTGATTGGTGAGATTTGGCTGTTTAAGACAAACAAGAGCAACTGCGTGGTTCCAGAGAAAGATATCTGCTTTTCTCTAAAGCGCTCTGTGAGCTCACAGTCTCCGCAAAGTGCCATTTACCCCGTCTCTGGGCTTTCCAGTGGAAACAGTGGGTAAGTCTGAAAACAGCCACGGCCAACTGGTCAGGTCCCCATTAACTGATCTCTAGCTCCTGGAGGAAGTCTTACTGGCCTACAGTGGAAGTCCATTTCCAGTTATTACCACCAGACAAATGGCTTTTAAATTACATCCTAAAAAACTAACAGGCCATTTGTCTTTTTAAGTAATGGCACAGAAATACTGTATTGCTGCCATCCTAGCCCTGCAGAGGGGTTCTGTCTTGTAAGGGGGAATGTGGGAGGGAGCAAAGGAAAGAGGTCTAGGAGGCAGAAGCACCCAAGGTAGGAAGGGATTTGATCCAGAAAAGCTGTGGCTTTTCTAGATCCAAAGCCAAATGGGAGCGTGCACACTGGCTAGTCTTCAGAGAAGGTAAAGCTGAGGCAGCTTTTCCTGGAACCTGTCTAGGTCCCCCAGGAGAATTAGAACTGAACTTCTGGGATGTGAAAGGTGAGCGAGTGTAAAGAGCACTGGAGTAGAGAGAGGCAAAGCTGGACGATGGCCATTACCAGGCCTCAACCACCAGGCTAGACTCTGGACTCTACCCTCAAACATGTAACCTCGGGAGCCATGGACTTCCCAGGGAAGTGGCCAGATGCCTTGCCCAACAACAAGAGCTGCTCTGACTCTGAGCTCAGTCTCTGGACTTCCAATCTCTCTACTCACCACCCTTGGGAGATCTTAAAAGCCAGGAACTGCTACCTCCACTGGGCCAGGCATTAACTCTGTGACATGTTATGAATAGGGAAACATTAAAGAAAGAATTCCGGCATTCCTCCTCCATGCTCTAAAGCCTTTGTTTACCTTATTAGTCGAGGCCTGTCAGTTCCCCCATGAGCTGACAGGTCTGGAGGGTGAAGGAAGCTGTCACCGCATGGTTTCCACGCTGACAGTCTGTCTCGCCTCCGTTTCAGCACACAGCCTGCCTCGAGGCACCAAGTCACGCTACATCTTTCATATTGTGGCCCCCCTGGGGCTTGGCGGGAACAGAGCCCCCAGTCTGGAGCCCAGAGAGTCACAAGGAGGGGCCTCTGGGTCTGCCAAGAACAAAAAGCTGCCAGCTTTCAGGGATGAAGTTATCATCATCTCACATAGCTGGCCTCGCCTCCTTCCCGGGGGGGGTTGCTGCTTACGTGTAACTTTCTCCCTCCTGCTTTCTGCAAGAGAGCCAAAGTCCCATCCGACGTGGAAACAGTCCCTGGCTGTTTAAGATGTGCCATGTACTAGCTTCACGTCCCTCAAACTGGAGTTACACTCTCTTAGATGTGCTCACTATATAATGAATAAGCATCACTTAGCTTTAGGAAAGCTGATTTTATAAGGATAAAGACTTTGAGAGGGAAACCCCTATTTCTACCCTGGAACACACACGGGTCCATCAAGAAATAAAACGAAAAATCTGCATGCATTTTTTTAAAGATCACACAAAACTCCAAGACATTTAACTCTTGTGGAATCGATCTAAGCCCCTAGATTCCTTAGGTTTGTGTTTCTAGTCTTCTTTGATATGTAGGACGCTTTGGTGAAAAGTTTAAGAACCACTTAAGTAACATGACAAGTTACAAAATAGTTCCCAGTATCCAGTTTCCAGAAAGTCTACAGAACATGTCTGTCTCAAGTTCTTCATTTAGAGCAATGATAATACAATAATATTTATATGCCAGCCTGTATTTTAAGCATGTTATGTGGATTATCTTCCTTAAGTATGGTCGCCACCCAATGAAATGAGAACTATTATCCTCAGGGGTGTTCCAAAGCACACATAGTGTCGCAGCACAATTGACTTCTGCAGAATGGGAGTGGCTTTTTAGTAGCTGCACCCACCTAGAAAGCAAATGGAGGCGATAAGGATCAAGTGACAAATGTGTGATGGGAAAGGAGGCAGCATAGCTGAAGAGTGGACCCAAGAAGAATGCCTGTCTTCCTGTGGGCTCCTAAGGGGCTCTGAGCAAAATGTCTCTGAAGGAAGGGACATCTGATACCGAAACCCCACCTTTCTTCTGCTTCCCAAAGCTACTACTTGGCCCAGGATGCTGGCCCCTGCCCTCTGGGCCTGTTCTTACACAAAACACAGTAAAGGCAGGATTGATCCACTGACTCAAGAGAGGAAACAGACAACCACACGAGAGGTGAAGGAGAAGAGAAGACAGGGGTAAAGGAGCCTCCGTGAGAAGATGCACACGTGAGCAAGGAAAGAGAGGCCCCGCCAATCTCCTGGCCCTGACAATGGGGCAGTGGGCCGAGTGCTTCAGAACATGGTGCTTTCGGTAGCATTGACTGGAAGCCTCTCTTCTGTCACTTAGCTCTGCCTGCCCACCACCCCATCCCCATGAGGAGTGCCTGAGCTCTAGCTGCCCCCTCGTGTAACAGCACACCTCCCTCGAGTTCACGGCTCAAGATAATGTTCCCAAAGGTCCTGGCCCCATGTGGCCAGGGATGTGCTACAGGGAAGGTCTTCAAACTATTTAACTATTGGTCTGACTTGGGCACCAACCAATCAGAACAGGATTCTCACCAGACCCCTTCATGTTGCATGCCATTCGCCTGTCGTTTCAACCTGCGGTGATGTCCCCTCCCCCCCCATGTGGGCAGTCACCCTTTAACTGATGCGCTGTGGCCCAGCCTCCCTGCCCTAACCGTTACGCCCCACATGCTCCCTCAAGTCCTACGCTCCCTCCAGCAAAGGTAGCAAAGCACATGACACACACACCACTCATTCCAACCTCCACGTTGTCACCTAAGCTCTGCTCCCTGGAGAGTGCCCTCTTCTCCCTTCACTAGCGACGTCTCCCTGCCCTGAGCTCTGCCTGGGGCTTCCTGACCCCACGAAGGCTTACTTACTACTCTAAGCAGCGTTGCTGGCATCCCTTCCAGGACACGTGAGTCTGGTCTTGGCCTTGGGTGTTATGAAGCTCCACTCTTAACTGAACATTGCCCGACCGTGTTCATTAGACGGCTTCCCCCATTAGTTCTGCCACCCCACCGAGGCCGCACACTCCTCGAGGGCAGGGCGCGGGCTTCAGGTTCCTCGTGTAACCCCTCTGCGCCCAGGGCAGGCCTAAGCATTCTACAGGTGTTCAACCACCACCTAGCAAACCAGGCTGACATTTGCCGAGACACGAGTCCTGGCCCTGACACTGGCAGTCGCCTCCATCTTGAGGCTTCAGTTTCCTTATGTGTAAAAGGAGAGGTGGACTCCCAACCATGCCATCACATTAGGGTCACACGGAGGCTTAGAAAAGGTCTCAATAGCCAGAACCTACTCCAGGGCTTCTGAATAGTGGTGGGTGACACCAAGCCTCAGTCTTGGTCCTTTTTTAAAGCGTTCCAGGTGATTCCAATGTGTAGCCAAGACTGAGGACCACTGGATTAGATCATCAAAATAGTCCCGTGCAACTCTGTGGTTCGGTGAATTGAACTGACTTGGACGGTATTCCATGCGAGATCATCCTTGAGAGAGGGTTAGGTTAGGTTTAAAGCTTTCCTGACTCACATGCAAGGGAGTGGCCACAGGTGGGGGCTGTAGCCACAGCCACCGGTGGAGCTCAAGGCTGGTCAGCACCGAGCTGCTCTTAGGTGATGCTCACTCCAAAGGACTCTAAGATGATGAATGAAAGGGTTAAGGCCTCCCCCAAATCTGAACCCTCCCCCCCCCCCAAACATATTACGTGCTCTTTAAAGTGTCAAGAAAAGTTCAGGTTTTGTTGGCAGGTCGTGCCAAAATTCTTGCCTGAACATATTGGATTATAAAATATGTGGATATGACAAGCATATCTGACAGATCAGTTTGCCTCATACTAAGATGATGTTTAAAAGAAAGACATGTTTTTTCACTGTTGTGGTTTAGTTTTTTGGTTGTTTTGTGTGTGTTTCCTGAGTGTTTTCATTCTTTCCTCCTTCTTGAAATATGGCCCTGACTTTGAGTTGTGACATCAATTAAAAACCAAGCTAATGAAAAAGCGAAACCCATGGGGAGTACATTAAATGCCACTTAGGAAAGTTGGTTCCGGCTCCTTTTCAAAGCCAACTCTTGGACACCAAATCATGCTCAATTACAGACCTTCGTTTTTCTTGGGATATAAAAGTCTTTTTGTCGCTCGCCCTCATGTGGGGCTGTATAAATGGGGCATATTCATATTCTTTCTCTCTCCCGCCCTCCTCCCTCCCTCTCTCACTTGTTGAAACAAGCATAGTAATTGCATTACCAGATTTCCAGGATTAACTTTAGGTTCAAGGAAAAGAGCTCGGTTTGAGCGTGTATCTGTAATTAGAGGTGGTAAAGTAATTAGCTACACACAGCTAGATTGTGTCTACAAGGGGCCTAGAAGACAGGTCTATGTGTTCTGTTTCATCAAACAACTTAATCAAACAGTGAGTGCCTCGCTCACAGGCCTCACAGAACAAATATTTGCTGATTGATTGATTCATCAAACAACTGGTCAATTCAGTTAAACCAGCTTTTTGCTGTCCAGTAAGCCAAGGAAAGAAAAATAACTGACCTAAGTCTTTCACTTTTCAAATGGCTGCTTTGCTGCCTGCCTTTCAGAAATCACTGCAGAACAACACATGGCAAAGGTGCTGAAATCCACTTCTTTCTTTCCTTTTAACGTCTTTCCAAAATAAATAGCATTGAAAAATTAACGGGCTCCAGAATGAAGCTCAGTACGAAAACCTGCGGAAGACCTGCATCGCTTTGTCTACCGAAGGCACGCTTCCCTGAGTGCCCATCTCCTCGGGGTCAGTCAGGCGGCTCCCATCACCGAGAAGCAGTGCAATCAGCGCATCCTCCAAGCAGAGCAGGCTTAACCCATGGAGGCGGCCTCTCAACTGCCAGGAGGAGAAGATGCAGTCACATCCCTGGGTATTTGGCTGTGGACACGATGCCAAGTCTAGATGCCAAAGGGAATGCCCAGATCAGATGCTGGTGTCATGCCCACCCTACGGAGACACCTCTGCTTTCTTTGTTGCTCATTAGCAGACCGTAAATGACTGGCTAGAAGCTCTGCTCCACTCGGCCCGGCCCTGCTCGGCCCGGCCCTGCTCGGCCCGGCCCTGCTCGGCCCGGCCCTGCTCGGCCCGGCCCTGCTCGGCCCGGCCCTGCTCGGCCCGGCCCTGCTCGGCCCGGCCCTGCTCGGCCCGGCCCTGCTCGGCCCGGCTAGATTGGTAGAAATTCCTGGTGGGGAGTGAAGTGTTTCAACACACTTTATTTTCCATTCTGGAGCCACTGAGCAGAGGAGATTTGTCTCTGTTGGGCCCAGAAGAAAGAAGTTTCCCCCACAGCAAGGCAACACTCCAGCTGTGCACAGAAATGCCTGCCCGGAGGCTCTCAGTGGAGGCAAAGGAATGGCAGGGAGGTGGTTTTCCATGAAAAGCAATTTAAAGTGACATGAAGTTAAAGGCCAGGCGTCCCAAAACGGCAAAGAGCCCATCACCTGTGAGTAATCCCTGAGCCTGGTCACATTTGAAAAAAAAAAAAAAAACCATCTCACAAATGGCCGGGTGTTTAACTTGAAGTCCATTTGTTAATTTGGTAAACACTGACATGATACTGACAATATGACTTTAATCCAGGCAGGAAGGAAGTATCAGGTGTCGGGCAACTTCAGGCCCCTCTGCAGCCCCTCCTCACCTGAAGGTCAGGGTCGGGGGAGATGCGGTAGTGACAGTTCCAAAAACAGGTGGAAGAGCAGTGGAGGCAGTTAACCCTCCGTGTGCCAGGACCCTTTGGCTTGGGGGTCGGGGGAGGGACCTGCAGAGCTCCCCCTTCTCATAGCGGTACAGAGCAGTTTGCCATTTATAAAACACTTCTCACGTTTCCTGACTGACTAACTCTTCAGGCCTGTCCTAGGAGACACACTGTGATAGTTAATTTTGTGTGTGTTAACTTGGCTGGGCCATGCATGGTGCCTAGACATTTGGTCCAACATTATTCTGGATATTTCTGTGAAGGGTTTTTTGTTTGTTTGTTTGTTTGATGAGATTAATATTTAAATCAGCAGACTTCGAGTAAAGCAGATTACCCTCCATAATGTGGGTGGGCCTCGTTCAACCAGGTGAAGGCCTGAATAGAGCAAAGACTGACCTCCCCTGAGCAAGAAGGAATTCTGCCAGCAGACTGCCTTTGGGCTCAGTCTGCAACTCTGCCCTGAGTCTCCAGCCTGCGGGCCTATCCTGCAGATTTTAGACTTGGGCCTCCACAATCGTGTGAGCCAATTCCTAAAAAACAAATCAACCTCTCTAGATATAGTTAGATGATAGATAGATAGATAGATAGATAGATAGATAGATAGATAGATAGATAGATAGATAGATCCTGTTGGTTCTGTTTTTCTGGAGAACCTGACTAATACACCAGTAGTGTTACCAACCTCATTTTATGAGTGAGGAAAGAGCTTCAGTGATGACAGGAACCAAAACTAGGCCACTGCAGTGTAAACTGATCATTTAAAGAGAGTGCACTGGGGTCATGTTTTCACATGACAACTTCACCATTTAGAAACATAAAAGCCCAGGGCTGAGGAAAACATAATGAAGAGTCGAGGCCTCAGCCACTGCCATCGGACAAGCATATGTCTTGATCATATCACCTCTGTTCTGGAAGATTTCTGGGCACGTAATCCCACCCCCTACCCCATCACCCATTGCTTCTCCCTCCATTGCCAATTGGAGCTACATTCTCTTTTAATTTAAACCCATTTTCTTTGGCGCTATTATCCACACAGTGAACAAGTGCTGGTTGTAAAGTTTCTCGTGGGAGCCCTCTGTGAACTAAAAGACAATTTTAAATAGCATATATTACGATGCTCAGAACACAGCAGATGCAGAGAATAAACAAATTAAACGATTGTATTTCTGGTCTCCTACAAATGTGAGTTGGACTTTGTAAACTATAAGGCATATACAAGGTGTGATTAAAAAATACAGTTAAATTTTAAAAAATTAAAATTTTAATTTTAAATTAACAGTTAAATTTTAAAAAATTATTACAGTAAAAGACACATTGGCATTAATCCCTCTCAAAATACTCCTCCTCATCACTCCAATACTCCTTTATATGTGGGATATAAAGCTGAAAGCAACAAAGGAACAAAACAAACAAATAAAGAAACAAAAAGTCATAGACACAGATGTAAATATAGTAGTTACCAGAGGGTAAGGGGGGATGGGGGTGGTAGATAAGGGGAAAGGGGGTCAAATATATGGTGATGGAAGAAGAAATGACTCTCGGTGGTGAGCACACAATGTGATAATATAGATGATGTATTACAGAGTTGCACACTTGAAAGCTATGTAATTTTACTAACCATTGTCACCCCAACAAATTTAATTAAAGAAAAAATACTCCCTCTTGCTTCGAACACACTTATCCCATTGCTCTTGCCGCTTTCCGAAGCAGTTCTGGAAGTCCTCTTTCATGAGTGTCTTTAGTTGTGCTGTCGTGGCTGCCTCGATGTCTTGAATCAATTCAAAACGTTTACCTTTCATGGTCATTTTGACTTTGGGGAAGAGCCAGAAGTTGCAAGAATAAGGTGGATGAGGACACACCATAATGTTTTTATTTGACAGAAATTGCTGTTACAGGAGCAGTGTGTGACACAGAGCGTTGTCATGATGGAGGATAAAACAAAAACACTCACGAAAGAGGACTTCCAGAACTGTTCAGAAAGTGGCAGGAACAATGGGATAAATGTGTTTGAAGTGTTTGAAGCAAGGGGGTGTATTTTGAGGGGGCTTAATGGCAATGTGTCTTTTACTATAATAAGTTTTTCTTAATTTAAACATTCACCATATATTTTGACCACACCTCGTATCATCATCATTATTGTTCCAAGTTGCCATCTGGGTAACGTTGAGTGAACACTCAATTTCTCAGGTATATGAAGCAGATCGTAAAAGCTTCAGGTTCAATGCTGAGACTACTCTGGGCTAAAAATTAGTTTAAGTGAGATGATAGGAGATTTAACACTTTTAACTAAATAAATTCCAGACTCCTGGTTTAATCACCTAATCCTCCACTCCCTTGTAGTAAAATAAATAGGTTCCCCTTCTTTTATTAAGGAGAACTGTTTTGGTTGCAAGAAACAGAAACCACCTCATGCTAGCTTAAATGAGCAAGGGCAGGTCTCACAGAACCTGAGGGCAAGAGCAGTTGGGCCTAAGGAAGGGCCTGAAATCAGAAAGTGGAAGTCCATTGGGAACCCAGGAGACACTCTTTCTTCCTCTCCTACTGACTTCATCCCTGTATCTCTGCCAACTCAGTCAACATAGTGGGAAAAAGCCTCCTGGCTGGTGCTGAATTTGTATTTCTCCTTTTGGGGAAAACACGTAAAATACCAGCAGGTGATGCAGAGTAAGAGATGGGGCATATAATAATCTAATAATAACCCCTTTTGTTCAAAGGAGAAATACAAATTCTATTCTTGGTTAGAAGAGAATTCCAGATTTTCGGGTAAGAAATTCTGATAGCCCCGGTTTCAGTCAGGACCCATCCCTTATCCAATCAGCTGTGGCAGAGGGCTAGGGTCACTTAGTAGCTCCCACATGGCTGGCAGAGGACCTATGGTTATAGACTCTTGTGACCTGTGGCTGTAGGATGGAGACAGGAAGTCACCCCCAAAATTGTCAACCACACCAGTGTTTCTCAAACCTGCTCTGCCTCCAAATCACCTGGAAAACTTGACAAAAAACACAGACTCCCCAAGCCTACACTAGCTCAGAGGCTTTGGACCAGTAGCCTCCGGCTGCCGGCAGCCTTGTCTACTTTCCCTAGAAAGTTTTAGGACTAGGAAAGGACAATCAATATGTGTAGCAATCGCCTCCTCCTCTCCCATCCCTACTTCCTCCCAGGTGATTCTATGTAATCCTTTAAAAGATCCCTTTCAGGGGAACCACTGTAAAATATCCTCAGATGATACAGAGTAGAGATGGGGAATAATAACCTAGTAGCTCTGCACCAGCCTTTTACCACGTATCAAATGCTTCCCCACTCACTAAGTGCTGCCTACCCGCGCTGGTCATTGAGCAAGGCTGTTTAGTAAGTATTCTCTTTAATAAACCTCCTCCGACCACACAACAGTCCCATAAGGTACATGCTTTTTATTCTCATTTGACCGAAAAAGTGTTCACTCAGAGAGGTTAAGTGACTTGCCCAAGGTCACTCAGCTAGTCAGTGACAGAACCACTTAGTTATATGTCTGTCTTTCTCAGTTCCATGAGGCAGGGACCATATGTCCCTGCTTTTGCCCCTCCGGTCTCCATCCCCAGCATTGAGCATGGTGCTTGGCACAGGACAGTTGCTCAATAATGTTTGTGAGGCGAATATAAAATAAATGAATGGCAGCCTGACAGTGTAGGCCAGTCCACATATTCCTACCAGAGCTTCCCACCCAGCCAGTTGTTGCACCTCGGCAGGCCCTGATGGGTTACAGGTGGGCTGAGCTACATATCCTCTCAGCCACTGGGGCAGCCAGAGCCCTTAGACCAGCAGCTCCCTCCGGCTATAAGTAGCAGTGCTAACTTCGCTTATGATGTCCAACAATAATGCTGTTCGATGTGTGGTGTGATTTGGGAAAGTGTGGGAAGTACAGAAGTCTCATTTAAAGAATCAAGATTTGTCGTCATCAAAAGCTTGGGAGGTGAGCTGTGACCCCACCGCAACCCTTTCTAGTTAGCCTGAGACATTCAGAAAAATTGCTCTGCAGCCTCTGTCTTGGGAGAGTCACTGAATGACAGTCCTCATGAGCCAGGAGCCTCCTCCCTTCCCGCGAGAGCACCCCAAGGCTTTCAAGTTTGAACACAGACCCTAATAGTGGGGGGGTGGGGGGTGGTGATTCTTCCAGTGCAGAGATGCTGACCCAGGACAGGGCTGAGGCTGAAAGCATCTGGCAATATTTGCATGAAACCCAGAGGCCCCAAGCCTGCTGCCAGGACTCCAAAACGTCATTCCTGCCAGGGGATAACGTTCATGTGTGCAGGATCTGAGACAGAAACTCCAAAGAGATGATACTGGAAACCAAAGGCCTATATCATGTTAATAATAGAGACAGGTAGACTCCCTCCGCAGCGGGTAGCAAACATATATTAAAGAAAGAAGGGGTCCTGGCCCAGGCCCCACAATCCAGCCAGGTCATTTCAGATTACAAATAGAAACAATTAAACCTTATTAGGTTTATTAGAGCCCTTGTCTCTGGTTAGCTATTAGGTTTCTGCACTGACATGTGAATTTCTGAGTCAAGGAATCAGGGATCTCCCCAGATTAGGTATCCACCACAGCTAGGCAGGCTGCAAAAATCCAGCTGTACTTACTCTTCACTGTATCCTCCGTGCCCATCCCAGGGTGCAGGGGAGAATGGAGGGCTGGGTCACATGGCACAGTACCAAGAGCATCAGCTCTGCATTCAGAGGCTCCGGTTGGAAGCCTGACTCGGCCACTCACTGGCTGAGCGACTGTGGGAGAGGCAGAATCTACATTTGACAATTTTTAACTTCAGTCTGTGCAAGCACCCCCAGCCCTCTCTCTCCCCCACCCCCAATTCCAGTTCTCAGATTCCTATACCCACCACTTCTTCAGTTAGTGAGCAAGCTGGCTAAGAGGATGTCATAAGCAGACAATCACATGTTTAAGTCGTGTAGGTTCAGATGGAGATGGACAGGGGGGGCCGGTTAGCTCAGTTGGTTAGAGCGCGAGCTCTCCAAAACAAGGTTGCCGGTTCAATTCCCACATGGGATGGTGGGCTGCGCCCCCTGCACCTAAAGATTGAAAATGGCGACTGGACTTGGAGCTGAGCTGCGCCTTCCCCAATAGATTGAAGGACAATGACTTGGAGCTGATGGGCCCTGGAGAAAGACACTGTTCCCCAATATTCCCCAACAAAATTAAAAATATATATACGTAAATAAAGTTTCAATCTAAAAAAAATGGAGATGGACAGAACTTCAGCCTTTTCATTTATAAAATGAGAATGATAATAACCCCTCCTGGGGTTCTAAATTCATCTGGGTTCATTCTTGCTCAGGATCAGCAATTGTGTAACTGGTTACTTAACTTCTCCTGGCCACAATTTCCTCAGCCATTAAGTGGAATTGGCCCGCAGAGAGAAGAAATGAGATTGATGCATTTCTTCTTTTGCAAACTGCTAATTCTTGTCTTTTGTTCGCTTTTCTTTTGGGAGACTTATCTCTTATTGATTTGGAAGAGCTCTTTATATATTATAAACTTTAACCCTTCCTTGTGACTATGACATTGGCAGCAATTTTATTATTGGGAAATCGTTTCTAAGTAGAAAGGTCTAGAACAAGAGGAGTCACCACTATTTTATTATTACCAAAGAAGAGGAACTTCACCTTCCTGGAAAGTTGAAACTGATTCAAGTTGGCTGGCAGCAGAGGGTGGTGTGGAGACAAATGTGGCTGTCTGGGCTGCACTAGAGACCTGAGGTCTAAATGTTGAGAGGAACCAATATCTTGAAAATGAAGGGCTCTCCCTGAATCAAACTAGATCCTATCTTTACCCACACCTCTCTCTCTCTCTCTCTCTCTCTCTCTCTCTCTCTCTCTCTCTCTCATATATATATATATATATATATATATATACAAGGTATGACTAAAACATACAGTGGATGTTTAAATTTAAAAATAATTATTATAGTAAAAGACACATTGTCATTAATTCCCCTCAAAATATTCCCCCTCACTTCAAAGACACTTATCCTATCGTTCTTGTCACTTTCTGAATAGTTCTGAAGTCCTCTTTCATGAGTGTCTAGTTGTGCTATTGTGGCTGCCTCAGTGTCCTGATTCAAAATCTTTACCTTTCATGGTCTTTTTGACTTTGGGAAAGAACCAGAAGTCACATGGTGCCAGATCCGGTGAATAAGGTGGATGAGGACACACTGTAATGTTTTTATTCGACAGAAATTGCCACATACCAGAAGCGATGTGTGGCACGGAGCCTTTCCATTGTGATCACAAAATACGGTGAATGCGGCTGCCGAATGCCATCCAACAGAAAGGCAGGGATCTTCAATATGCGAAATGGTGTGTCAAACCTTAGTAACAGTGTGTGACAAGTTTCAACTTGTTTGGTGCAGTCAGTCGGGTATGAGCGACGGTTGAGAGAAGGTGTGTTTCAAAGTGTGCCGTAAATCATCCTCCATCATGACAGCACTCCGTGTCACACATCATTTCTGGTATATGGCAATTTGGGTCAAATAAAAACGTCCACCTTATTCACTGGATTTGGTACCATGTGACTTCTGGCTCTTCCCCAAAGTCAAAATAATTCAGGACATCAAGGCAGCCACAACAGCGCAACTAAAGACACTCATGAAAGAGGACTTCCAGAACTGTGGCAAGAACGATGGGATAAGTGTGTTCAAAGCGAGGGGGAGTACTTTGAGGGGGATTAATGGCAATGTGTCTTTTCTTTTACTGTAATAATTTTTTAAAATTTAAACATTCACTGTATTGTTTGATCACACCTCACACGAAGCATGACTTGAACAGAAACCAGTCTGAGAAGGGCTGGGTGCCTTTGAGTGAACACGGGTCATGGTGGGTTATCAAGAGGAACCTCTGAGAACAAAAGGGACAGGGCAGTATGGACGCCTATTTGCAGACCCTGCAGGACATAACACACTTTCAGATTCACTCTCTCATTTGATCCTCAGAGCAGCCCTCAGAGGTGTCCAGGACACGTATTTGCAGGCCATTTCACACAAGGGGAAACTGATACGCAGAAGTTCCACATTTTATTTCAACACAGGACAGAACCAGGACCAAGATCTGGGTCTCTTGATTCCTAGTCGAAGTGATTCATTCAACAGATATTTCTTGAGACCCGACCTTGGGCCTGGTTTGTTCTAACACCTGGGTCTAGAAACTTTCAGAGTTCTTTAAGCCTTTCCATATTGGCCTCATGCATCCTGGGATTCCCAGAATCATAGTCTCAGGCTACCAGGACCCTTGGAAAGGACTCTGGCCAGATTGGCACATGTCAGGGTTTTGCAAATATTCCTATAGCAAATGCTAAGAAATCAGAACATTGTTCTGTGGGTGACTCTTTGCCAAACAGCTGGCCTATGACAGCTCTAATAAAGACAGAGCTCAGGGCCAAGCAGAATCCTCCAGTTTATTTGATAGCTTAAGAGGTTTGTGAGTCTAGGAAATACCTCTGGTTTCACTGCCCCCGTTGAGAACCCTTTTACGTTTAGTTCCTGTGAACTCGGCGAGATGAACGTGGCCTGGGTTAGAGCTGGTGGGAGGAAGGTACTTCTTCCTCTTATCCCTAAACCTAGTTCACTGGCACATCAAAGTGGCCCCCCTTGGGCTCCATCTCACTTCATTCCTCCAACAAGCCCCACCACTACGACCCCCACTGGAACTGTTCAGGGATCTGAACAGCAGTGCGGCCACGGAGACCCAAAGTGTGCCACATGGCCCTCGCAGCCCTCTCGGCCCCTCCCTTGTCCTCAGTGTCCTCTCCCTCAAGACCCGCACCCCCTTGAGGAAAGTGTAATCGGCCCGTTGCACAGAGCTGCGGTAACTGAGCTCAGACACTGGATCGGATGTCCGGAGGGCCCCTACCGTAAACTGCCAGTCACATAATTCAACTTGATCCCTCACTCCATCCTACACTTTATGTGCTTCAGGGGACGCAAGGCTGATGGTGAGAGCGATAAATCCCTGCGATGGTGACTGTGAGATGAGGGATTGCTCTAAAATGGAAAAGTTACTTCAGATCCAAAGAGGAACGACCTCAAGGAAGGGAGGGGAGGGGGGCCGTCCTGGGGGAGCCCATCACGAGTCCCCATTTTCCTCTCTGAACCCCATCTGGGAGACTCGGCCCTTCCCTTTGTGCTCCACGCACCCTCAGAACTGTGTCCGGAGGTGTCAGATCCCCCCTTTTCTCTGCATCTGCAACATGGGAATAGCTTTCTGCTGAAAAAAATAAGATAAAATATGAGTGCGTACTAGTCCTTGGGAGGAAGAATCCTTGAAATGGGCAATAGGGTTATTTTCCACCCTCATGACCATGTAACCGCAGAGAAAATGCTTTATTTCACTCACTAGCAGTGACACCGTTCAGTGGGAATGACGGTGGGACTGAGATTTTCACTAAGGGGATATGAGATGGATATCTAAGAAGACAACTTCAGAAAGAGGCCCAAAGCTCCTGTTTTCACAGGGAGGAGATGGAGGGGCCTTCCTGCTCTGACCCAGCACCCCAGGGTCCCCAGGAAACCAGAAACAAAGGGTCAAGTTGGCTGGGCCCTCCTGTCTCCATCTGCTCACACCGTCCCAGCTCGGGGATCAGCTCGGAGTCCATCCTCCCAGCAGAGGCCTTGTACTCTATACCCTGGGGTGCCGTTCGCCCATCACACTTGAGTCTGGGCTTTTCATTTAAGCAAAGCTTTCCCTCCCAACAGTCGTGGCTGGACAGGCCCAATGGTGGGGCTGCTGTGCAACAACATTTAGACACATTGCTAAATATTTCCAGCTGCCCGGAGGGCCCCTCTACTATATGAGGTGAGACTCTGTGAGGTTTCACCGTACAGCCGAGGACAGCCAAAGGGCATTCCCTAAACTTTTTTCTACTGTCCTCCATTTGATGAAAGACTTGTGGTTAAACCTTTATCTTCCATAAACATTTAAAATGTGGTTACCTTGATTTCCATGTCTCATTTTCATTTTATTAAAAAAATGGGTTCTTTGCAGTAAAACATCTGATACGGTGGATGTTCTGCAGAAAACAGATGTTTCTCCATGTAATAGACGTCGGCGGGCCTCTGTGTGTCCACCAGGCCTCACCCTCACACTCAGACACACGCACGCACACGTGTGTCTCATGAAGGGCCGGGGCAGGGTCGGGTGCCCCCGGGGACACTGAGGCCACAAGGCCACAAGGCTCTACTCTCTACAGTCATGGGACCTTTGAGCCAAGAAGCCAGAGAGGTAATGAGACCTGGAACTGTAATTAGGGGGTTTCTCCGCTTCTGAGCTCTTGCTCTGAACATTTCTCTCCACAGTGCATTTGCGTTCTGGGCCTCCTCGTACAGCCTTACACTACGGAGGTGAGAAGCTCCTCTGAGCTCTCTGGCTCTCTCTGCCTCCACAGGGGATGTGGGGCAGAGTTTACAACCGAGCAGGCGGCACCATCTTTCTCAAAGGCACACAGAAGTACTAGGGGACTCTGCCAGGGCAGGCTTTGGCAGAGCTGCCAAGCAGGCCTTTTTCCATCGCTCTTCTTTTCCTCTTCCCGTATTACAGTCCTGGGCTGAAGGAGGCCCTTGTAGGGCTCAGGGCCTTTGGGGAAAGCCACAATTTTTGCTTCCTCCCACCCGGGCACACACGTACTCTTGCCAGCTCGACCCCTCAAGCATGGGGACAGCCCGGCTCACGCACTTTCCCAGGACTTTGCTCCCCATGTCCTCTGGGGAGTCCCTGGAACTAGCTGAGACACCGGAAGCTTGCTCCCTTCCCAGGGATATTTGCACTTTCATTGAGATCCTGAAAAACTAACAATTATCAAGACCCAAAGGAATTAACTCCCAGCTGTGGAATGTCTTGGGTGCTAACACAGCTGTCTGGGGGCAAGAGGGAACTCTGCATGCTGGAGGCGGCACCCCACCCACCACACAGCCCTCCCCACAGAACGATGTTCCAGAAATTGCCCTGCATCGGGATGCCTGGTTTCAGTCTCAACCTGCTTCCCTCTGTCCCGAGACCCCAGGAGATTCACGTCCCCGATATGTACCCCAGGATGTCTTGAGGAAGCTCTACTCCCTCTCTCTGAGCTTCTGTTTTTCCTAGAAGATAAAACTCTGAGCCAGCGATTCTGTGAAATTATTCCCCTAAAATTACCTTTACTAATATCCATCCCAACCCATTCCAAGTAGGATTTGTGTAAGCTTATAAAGGTGTGCATAAGATGAGAAAAAGATGATATTAGAACAAATGACTGAGAAATGAGGGTAGAAAAATAAGATGAGTCCTGGTTGCTACATAAAATCTTTGCTAAGGGGAACTACGATACACGTGGCTGTGGGCTTCCCAGGTGCCAGAGCAAAGAGGATAATACTGTCAGTTCCAAGAGTCACAGTGTCACTAAGGTAAAAAACACACCATTACTCAGAAGAATCACAGATATTCCCGGGAGGGAGACTTCAAGGTATTTCTAACATAGCTTGAATTTTTTCTCACATAGGGTTCTCAAAGGGAATACCGTGTTTCCCCAAAAGTAAGACCTAGCCAGACAATCAGCTCTAATGCATCTTTTGGAGCAAAAAATTATAAGACCCCGTATTATATTATATTATATAAGACCTGGTCTTATATTATAGTAAAATAAGACTAGGTCTTATATTAATTTTTGCTCCAAAAGATGCATTAGAGGTGATTGTCTGGCTAGGTCTTATTTTCAGGGAAACACGGTATTGAGGTATATCATAAACCAGGGGTTTTCATTTTGAAAAACAAAAACAAAAAGCTGGACACTTCTTTTTTTCAAACTAAAGATTATTTTTTTTTTAGATGTACAACATTAAATAGATAAAAGATTTACCCTGTGCTATGTGCAGGACACCAAAGCAACCCCATAACCTCACTCCACAACCAGCTCAGTCAGACTGGGCACTGCATGCGTCACTGTTTCCAATCCTTGCCAGAGGTAGGGGTCCCCTGGAGGCCTTGTTAAGTGCACGGAGCCCAAGGCCCCACAGCGAAACGACTGCATCAGAATCTTGGGGGGCTGGGCGTCATGATGGACTGTGGCCCCAGGTGACCCTTTGTTCAGGCGAGCTTTGGAAACACGCCTATAAATCAGCACCACAACTGTCTGGCTAAACTGGACAGTAAAGCCCCATCAGAATGGCAAACCCCATCCCTGGGTGTATGGCCTTCGTTGTAGGGTAGGGCTCCAGAGGAGGTCTCCGCCAGGAGACAGTCAGGGTAAGTGGCGTTGAGTAAGCCGTCAGGGCCATGGGCTGTGGTGATTGACGTGGGAGTGGGATGGAGAGATTCTCGGACCCCTGTCTCTCTGGCAGCATCTCCCCCCACCTCCACACCACCGGCCCCTTCCGATCCTGCCTCTGCCAGCTCCCAAGGTGAAGCAGCTCTTGCTGCCCTCTCCTCAGAGACATACAAATATCAGTGGTGACAATGCCAGGGACGGCGGGTGACAAGGCCGCCCCTGCAGAGGCAGACGCTGCACAAGCACAAACTGCAGTAACTGACTGGTCGTGGGTGTGTGCTCCACCCCCCTGCTCCAGCCCACCCTCCACGTCTCAGCCACAGCAGGCTCCCACGGACCTTGCTGTCCACAGGCCACCTCCAGGGTGAAAAGCCCTTTCAGGATTCATCGTTGGTCATGTCTTTCGTGTGCGGAATCATATCATGGTATGTAAGAGCTCAGCTCTGGAGCCACATCTGGGTTCAAATGCTGGTGTGCCCTCTGACGACCTGTGTGCCCTGGGCAAGTTCCTGAGCTTCTCAGAGCCCCGGTTTCCTCATCTATAAAATGAGTGTCCACTAGGCAGAATATGCTAGGTTGTGCTGCAGTAACAAACAACTCCTAAATTTCAGTGGATTAAAACTACGAAGGTTTATTTCTTAACAAAGCCATTCCTTAGCTCCAGGTCTAGGGACCTCCCAAAGCAGTTGTCCCCCATGCAATCCAGGCTCAACGATCCAGGCTATTTCAACCAAGTGCCATCCCCGTCTACCACGTACTTCCGAGATTAGAATAGGATTCTGGAGGGCCTCCGGAGACTAGGAAGTGCTTTGGCCCAGAAGTGATGTACGTCACTGTCATTCACCAATCATTGGTCAAAACTAGTCACATGGCCCTGCCTCCAGCAAGGGTGTGGGGAAGCGTAAGTTTAACCTGGTGCCTAGAAGAAGAGAACCGGATAAGAAGGAGCACAAAACAAGGTGGTAATGCTTAATGGGGGTGCTCCTGGTGATAAGGAAAGGAAACAATCCATATAAACCTTTAGCATAGTTCCTGGCATGCAAAAAAGGTTTAATAAATGTTAACTATTATATCATTATTATGTTGGCCTTCCAAATGCTGGCCTCCGACTTATCTCTTGCTTTTTCTTCCATTTTGGTTCTGCTCAGTGTTCTAAGAAGCAATGGCCTGTTTCCTAGCTTGCAACTTCTTTGGCCCTCCACCCTTGGGTTTTTGTAGCTTCTCCTTTCCATCAATCCCGCTATTCATTATGAGATTTGCATCAGCCATTGTAAGCACTCTGGATGCTACAATGGCAAGGAGCCCAGGATAATTTATCATGTAATATATAATCACACACACAATACACAGTCATGCTTGTTGAAGAGTGCATGTTCCAGAGGTCATTAATTAATGTTTCATCAGCACTAACAGCATTGCATACAGCTGGTTCAAGATCAAGGAGCAGGAGGGGCCACCAAACGCAGAGGAAAGAGCATTCCTAGTAAATGAATGACAACACTGGGCTTCAAACCTCAGTGTCCACATCTATAAAATGGGGCTCAGGTTCCTGCCAAGCTCACTGGGCTGAGAGGACCGAGTAAGAGCAAGAAGCCTGGTCCCTTGTGAAGTGCCATCTAAACGCAAGGCATAGTATTCCGTGACAGGGGTTGCCAAGCACTGTGGTGGCTGCCTCAGAAAAACTCATCAGCAGAGTCCTTTGAAGATCTCAAATGCTGATCTTCTGTCCCGTGGGGTCTCCCTCTTCAGAGATCTCTGTCCCCCACAAATTCTTATTCTCTTGATAACTGATTCACCCTCAGCTTGCACAGCACAGTATCTTTCTCCTTCCAGACTTACGGGGATTGGGGAGAGGGTGTCTCACTGGGGAGTATGTGTAGCTTCCCTGGGCTTTCCCCCACTAGAACCCCAAGCTCTGGGGAACAGCTTACCATTGCCTTACTCATAACAAGGCTCCCAGCACCATTACACAATTTTAATACCAGCTTTTATGCGGGCATCTGGGGATGTGTGTGCTTATGAGCAATTTGTAATGAAAACAAGACTGACCTGCAGCAGGCTGGGCGGAGCAGGGCCCAGAGCACCAGGCCGGGCAGGCCCCATCACAGGGGCCGCCCCAGGCTCTGGGGACAGGGCAGCTGCCCTGGGACGTCGAAGGCATATTTGATCTCTTGTTAAGTCCCACATGGCTTCAATTTCCAAGTGCTCTGAAAGAGAATAGAATTAGAGTCAACAGATCCGTCGTGTCTTTCATAAAGATGTGTTCTTAATCAAGAAGGAGATAAAGGGGGAAGAAAACTCGCATTCATGGAGGCCAACTATGTGCCAGGATCATGCCAAGTGCTTTTTTTCTATGTGGTATCTCATATAAGCCTCATGATAACCCACTGAGGTAGGTTTTGTTATTATCCTTTGTGGCAGATTGCAAAAATAGATTTTTTTTTGCGCGCACACACACACACAAACACACACAAAACAAAACAAAAAAAACCCTCATCCCATCAAGAGGTGGAGTCTGTTTCTCCTTCCTTTGAATCTGATATTGACTGTCTTCTTGCACTGGCCAACGGAGCATTAGCGAACACAGTGCAAGCAGGGCTTTAAAATTGCTTGTGCATCATGACTTGCCCCCTCTCGCTGCTTGGAACCATGCTGTGTGAACAAGCACAGGCTAGCTTCCTGGAGGATGAGAGACCAGGTGGAGCAAGATCCCCGCTGTTCCAGCCATCCCCCATGAGGCCACAGGCATAGGAGTGAGACCATCCTAGACCGTCCAGCCCCATCCGAGGCAGCCCAAACCTGAAGAGCTGCCCGCCTAACCTATAGAATCACGAGAAATAGTAAGTGCTGTTGCTGTAAGCCACCAAGTTTTCAGGTAAGGTCATGTGCGGCATAACGACATTTTAGTCAATGACACAGAGTGTCAGGTGGTGGTCCCACAAGATTATGGTGGAGCTGAAAATTTCCTATCACCTGGTGACATCGTAGCTGTCTTCACATCATACACAATGCTTACTCGTGTGTTTGTGGTGAGGCTGGTGTAAATAAACCTCCTGCACTGCCAGTCCTATAAAAGGATATCACATACAATTAAATACAGTACATGATACTTGATAATGATTATAAAAATCCCTGTTGCTAGTTTATGTATTTACTGCACTATGCTGTTTATCGTGTTTTAGTGCTCCTTCTACTTACAGTCCAAAAGGTTTGCTGTAAAACAGAGTGCTGTCTTACCCCGGCAGCAGCCTCAGACATTTCCTGTGCACCGCATCTCGATTGCATCCTTTTCTCTTGTGTTTGCTTTGATCTCATGTTGCTTTATAAACTGAGTACAACCTAAGTGCACGGGGTTTATAAAGTCTACAGTGATGACAGCAATGTCCTCTGCCTTCACAGTCACTCACCACTCACTTATTGACTCACCCAGAGTAACTTTCCAGCCTGCAAGCTCCATTCATGATAAGTGCCCTCTACAGGCGTACTATTATCTTTTATGCCCTATTTTTACTGTGCCTTTTTTATGTCTCGGTATGTTTAGATGCACAAATACTTACCATTGTGTTACAATTGCCTACAGTATACAGTAGTTACATGCCATAGCGGCTGGTAGCCTAGGAGCAGCAGGCTGTACCATACAGCCTAGGTGTGCAGTAGGCTGTACCAGCCAGGTGTGTGAGCGCACTCTGTGATGTTCACACAGTGACGAAATCGCCTAACAACCCATTTCTGAGAACATATTCCCGTTGCTAAGTGGTACATGACTGTAGTTGGTTATTTGGTAAAAGCTACCCTCGTTACAGATGAGGTGTCTGAGGCTTAGAAAGCTTAAGTCATTTCTCCAAGATTCCTCAATTGGTAAGTGGCAGAGAGGGATTTGAACCTCGGACTCACATTTAGTGCTCTGAATTACCCCTACATCATGCTAGCATGTGGAGTGGGAACCCTCACAGCAAAATCTCCTGAGAAATGCGGACTCCCCCACAGTCACGGCCACCACTCCATTTTGAGGAAAGTGAGAGAATTTCTGCTTAGGTGGGCTTCACTTCTTAAAAAAAAGGCACAGCACAGTCCTGAAAACTTTTTTCTACATGGCATTTTCATAAATAGAATCTAATTTTCCCACTGCCTTTTATTTAAGAATTGCTTCATCTTTATATCTGAAGAATCTTCAAGGGACCGAGGTAGCCATTTGCAAGGTTCTCCATTCCTCTGGCTCAGGGATCCTTGCCTCTGATCAGGTGTGAGTGGTTTGAAGATCATCTATTTTGTGTGTATTTTTTATTGTGATAAAATACATATAAAATTTGCCACCTTAGTCATTTTAAGTGTATAATTCAGTGGTGTTAAGTAAGTTCATGTTTTGCAACGATCTCCATAACTCTTCTTATCTTGCAAAACAAACTCTGCGCACATAAAACACTGTCTCCCTATTCCCTCTCCCCCCAGCCCCTGGCAACCATTGTTCTATTTTCTGTCTCTGATTTTGGCTGTTCTAAGTACCTCAGATAACTGGAATCACGCAGTATTTATGGTTTTGTCACTGACTTATTTCACGTATCCTAATGACCTCAAGGGTCATTCCTGTAGCATATACATCAGAACGGCCTTCCTTTTTAAGGTTGAATAATATTCTGTTAGGTGAAAACACCCCATTTTGTTTATCCATCCATCCACTGTTGGATACTTAGGTTGCTTCCATGTTTTAGCTACTATGTATAATGTTGCTATGACTATGGATGTACAAATATCTTGAAGATAAATCTTTGAGCGTATCTGGGAACCTCCTGTTCAGTAGTTGTACTAAGGAGAATAATTTTGGATGTTTGAATGTAACTCCTGAGGAAATTACCTTCCTATCCCAACATCATGTTCCAAGAAGGGTCTGCCCGAATATGGACATACCAGGCTCTGGGAGCCTTAGTTATGAGACCTCTATGCCCTAGAAATTAGTTAACTGAGAACAAATCTTCCTAGCAAAGTCCTCTTATGCTTGCTGGTCTATTCTCCCACTAACTTAATGTACCCCATAATATAGGGAAGGAAAATACATGAGTTCTGGGTCCTAGGGGTAGGGCAGCCCTTTCTTTCTGATGCAGGATTGGTTTAAGTAGAATTTTGAAATAACCAGTTATATTTTAGCACTTCTGGGGCTCCTTTTCAGGTCCCTGGACGCCCGACTTTAGAATGAGCCCTGTGCCCCCTCCCACCTCCCCCACCATCAAGGAGTTCCATACTCTAGAATTATTTCTCTTCTCCACCTCTCCATGCCTCTTCTCCCCATTACTCTCCCTTCCATTCTCCTCTCCTCCCCACCCAGATGGGCCAGACTTACAGGGTGGGCCTCCTGTAGCTATTACTATTTTGTTTCATTTTAACTACTTCTCAGACTCCATTCAAAACCTCACAGGTTATCTAGAAGCACCAACACTTTTTTACTTGTCTCTCACCTAGAAATGGCAGAAGTGAGTTTGCTGCTAGCAGCACCCCCTAGTCTATCAACAACATAAAGTGGATTCTAATCACATCTGGAATTTCACATATAAACTCACATCTACGGTAAGGAGGAACTTTGTACTTTGGGAACCTTCTCTATTTAAAGGCTAAAATCTGAATCTGTTTAAAAATAAAATGCACAAGGAAAAAGATGTCTTTTGATATGATTTATGAGATATTATAAGGAACCTGGAATTTATTCTTAAAAGCAATTGTGCGCAAACAAATTAGCAGATGTAATTGCTTTTGAGAGAAAATTGTATCTCATTACTAACTATTGGATTTTTTTAAATGAGCTCCTTCCCAGCAGGGAGAACATCTGGAGTCCCAGGGGCCGTGGGCAATGCCAGAGCCTCTTCCGGCCCAAAACAGAAGACAAGTTTTGCAGGTTGCTGAGAGGCTTTGAGTGAGAAAGGGCATAGAACAAGGGAGTGTAGAATACTGGTTTTTTTGCATTACAAGGGTATTAGGTTGGTGCAAAAGTATTTGTGGTTTTTGCGATTATTTTTAACCTTTTAAACCACAATTACTTTTGCACCAATCTAATAAATCTAGTAGAGGCCATCGGTAGCAAGCAATTGTTTAAAATCTCAGCTTTAAGTGCACTCAGCATGCATTCGACGCTCGAAATTCTGGGCCTGGCCAGCCTCTTTTCCCGCCACCTTCCCTCCAAAACCTATTCCTGGTCCACCCTGGAACAACTTTCTCCGCTTTCGTCACTGAGCCAGACCCTCAGGCTTCAAGGCCCACTGCAGAGTGACTTCGTCCCTACGCCCTCCAGCAGGCTTACCAGCACTACCATGGAAGAACGCCACTGTCCAGCTGGATCTTCTCTGCTTGCCTCCCTCCAGCTGCACTTCTAACGGAAACCAGGCTCACCCACCACCATGCAGGTGAGGGTGGAATCTCCTACTCAAAAGAGCCTGTCAGAGCTAATCCTAAGGTCTTTGGAGGTCAGACATCTTTCTCAGAGGTAGTGCCATGTTTTGGGGAGGCCAGCCAGGCAACTCAGTGGCCCAATCCTTTAGGGCTGATAAACTGAGTAATAATGTATCAAGATGGAGAAAACTGCATTTGCTTTACTTCAACTTTCCTCAGGGCTCTGTCTGGAAGAAATACTCTGATAGCGGGGGTGGAGGGGGGATGGGGGCATGGAACGGTGGGTGGTCTCTAAACTGTCTTTCGGGGCACAATGAATGAACTGTAGGACTTGTATTCTACTGAGAAGGGGACCTAAGTTGGAGCCAGGACAGAATTAAATGCTGAAGGCCAGAGGAGAAACTGTGGCTAGCCAGGAAGGTTCTCCCTCCGTGTACTTTCCCCTACAGCTCACCACTTCTCCTCCAAATAAAAAAAAAGGAACACTTATTGAAAGAGAATCCATTGGCAATGGTACCAGTTTTGTCAGCCCGCCCAGTGTACCCACTGCCTCTGACTGTGGACCTGCTGACAGAGGACTCCTAACCAGTGGCTGGGCCACAAGATTCTCTTCTGAGAGACAGGGCCTGTTGTCCACAGCGGGGGGCAGAGTTTCACTCTGAAGTATACCCCTCAGGAGGAGCGCCGTTCCCGAGGCCAGGCCAGCGCAGTCCCTGGGCATCTCTGCCCAGATTCCCTCTACTTGCTAGCAGCTTACAATGACCAGGTCACGCCCTGGCCTGTGGAAGCCCAAGCCAGGGTACTGGCACTGGGTCTTCCCGGCGTTCCTCTTCCCTGCAGAGTGCCAGACAGAGGACCTACCACGCGCCCATCCAAGAACTTCAGGGAGTCAATCCAGCACATAGAACAAAGATTTGTATTTTTTCCTCCCTAACACTGCCCTTTCCGCCTCCAACCCAGTGGGAAAAATGGGTTGCCGTAAGGAATCGGCTACTGAAATTGGTATAACTGCCAGCTGCTGACCCTCGAACCATGGCTGGCCCTTCTGTGCCCAGTGCCCAATGTGCAGGCATGAGCTCCGAGGAGAAGCACTAACGCTCAGAAGGCAGCGGCTTCCCCAACACATGCTCCAAACACTAAAGCTCTCCAGAATGCCGGGGTTTCCAGAAACCTAAAGGCCTGGTTGGTGCCTCCAGTCTGGGCCTCCTGCCTCCTGCCCAGACACTGACCCCTGTTGCCAAGGCCGGCCTCCGAATGACTTCCTCACCAATTCATGGTCACGTAGAAAAGCACAATCTTTTGTACTACATCACAATGAAAAACTTCTGTGCATCAAAGGACATACTCAACAGAGTGAAAACAACCCACAGAATGGGAGAAAATATTTGCAAATCACATATCTGATAAAGGGGTTAATATCCAGAGAGAGAGAGAACTCCTACAACTCAAAAACAAAAAATAAACAGCCCAACTGAAAAATGGACAAAGGACCTGAACAGACATGTCTCCAAAGAAGACGTGCGAATGGCTAATAAGCACTTGAAAAGATGGTCAACATCATTAATCATTAGGAAACGCAAATAAAAACCACAAGGAGATACTACCCCGTAGCCATTAGGATGGCTGCTATCAAAAAACCAGAAAATAACAAGTGTTGGTGATTGTATGTACAGAAAGGGGGTGACGAGGATGCTTCCTCATTCCCTGACTCTCCTCTTCTTCCCTCACTTCCCTCTAACCCTTTCCCTCTTGGAGGGAAGGAACCCTAACCATCTTCATCCTTTCCCCTGCTGGCCCTCCCTTCCCTATTCAAATATCAATTCCTAACCCCTGAGGTCCCTTCCCCTATCCTGCAAATTTCACACACTCCAGCAGCATCCTGTGACTGTCCTGACACCTCTTCCCAGCCCAGTATCTGCCCCCGTGTGAAGTGGAGGAGGGGGCACTCTGGTCGGAAGGGCTTCGGGCAGCTGGGGCCAGCACAGGGGGCGGGGGGAGGCATCCTTTCCTGGATGCTGTTGTCTTCTCCACCATAACTTGCCATCCTGAGGATCAATTCCTCACAAAAAACAAAACCACAACAAAACACCTTGGCTGGTCTTCAGGAGAGATTTCTACTCCTCCTTTAACACGACTGACCTTTTTGGGGAGAGTTAATAACCTCGGCCATGAATGGCACCATGCCCAAATCTCTTCCCAGGCGTCCTCCTTGATCATAGACCACAGAAGAGGAGAGGTTCATTTTGTTCGTTTTAACTCTCACCCATCGGTAAAAGCAGAGCTGGCCATATTAGCACGGTGGGTGGATGGTGGAAAACCCTGCTCCCTGAGACCCCATTCCTCTCTTGGCAGAGCCCTTAAACAGGGTTGCCAAAGTTAGCAAGTGAAAATACAGAACACCCAGTGAAATGTGAATTTCAGATAAACAATGAATAATTTTGAGTGTAATTCTGTCCCAAATATTGCATGGGACAACCCTACCCCTGAGACACCCCAAGGGCCACTGGACTCCCCAGAGCACCTGTTGTGGACCATGTTGGCTTCAGTGAGGGGGTCAGAACAGTTGACCTGTAAGATTCCTTCTTCCCAAGGACTGTGTCATTCCTGACGTATCAGTGCACCAAGGGGGGGTCACGCAGAACATGGGTGGTGGTCCCTGCCTGCAGAGGGACCCCTCCTTCCCCAGCCTCAGCTCCTGCCTGGGGCCCTGACTGGGGTGGCATCGACTTCAGCTCAGGGGTCTCAGACTGTCCCTTGCTCCCTCCTCAATCAGGCATTTCCAAGTGAGCACCAAACTTTATCATGGGTTCTGGCTCTGCCTCCAGCATCTCCTTTACCTGCCTGCAAGAGTGGGGCCCTCTCAATTTTCTAGAACCATCACCAACGACTCAGATGAGTAGTGTGTAGCCCAGGGCTTTTCTAGGACATCAGGCTCCCCTCAGAGCAGCACAGACCAACCTTTCCTTGCAGCAGGAAGGCCTCAGGCTTCCAGAATGAGAATCCTTGTCAGGAAAGTAAATGAGGGTGTCCCTTCTTAAAAACAATGAGCTGAGATCACCACATGAGAGAGAGAACTGTGTTTAGTTTGGCTAAAGTCAGGTCTAATAGAGAGTGTGTGTGATAACCATCTCCGGGCTTGGCTAGGGGATGCAGACCAAGGAGGAAAGAGGAGCTGGGTAGGGGACACACAGAACTGGGAGATAACGGACGAGGGGAAACCGCCTGAAACACAGGAATGTACCAGTCCTGGTTCAAAGACGTGTTGAGGCAGGCTTGCAGATAAAAAGATAAAGGTGCTGACAATAATGCTAGAGTCATCCTCCAACCTTACTTTCAAACCTAAAAGAAAGAAAAAGGGAAGGAGGGAGGGATAGAGGGAGGGAGGGGATAGAAGGAAGGAAGGAAGGAAGGAAGGAAGGAAGGAAGGAAGGAAGGAAGGAAGGAAGGAAGGAAGGAGGGAAGGAAGGAAACACGAACCATCTCCATTCTATCTCCTCTTACAGTGGAGGAGGATAATGCCCGGTTAACGTCACGAGACTCACCGAATGCCCACTCAGATTAATTAACAAGTGAGTTGACAAGTAGATGGACAAGTAAATCAAAGTAGCTGCCCTGTTACAACTGCTTCTACATTTAGAACCAGAATCTCTGGGTTCAAATCCCAGTTCTATTATTACACGTGCTATGGACCAGAGCAGGCACTTCACCCCTCCAAGGCCTCAGCTTCCTCAGCTATAAAAGGGCACTAATGATGGGATCACCCTCACCAGACAACAGTAAGGAGCGAAGGTGACATATCAGAAAGGACCTCTAAACAGTACCGTTATTTCCAAGTACTAAATACCACAAAATGCAATCCCTACCTTTAAGCCGCTTACGGTCTAGACCTGCCCTGTCCGATAGGGGCGGCCACTAGCTATGTGGCCACTGTTGAAAAGTGACTGTTGAAAACCGACACGGGCTGTACATATAAAACACCTGCCAGGGAGAGCTGGTCTAGATGGACCACAAGACATGTGCACACACGAGGTCCATACAAGGATACAAGAACCAGACAATAACATGTCGAGAAGCACCAGGTTAAGAGGAGCACTTTTTGAGGGTTAAGTTATTGGCTGACAATGGCCGTCATTGATTAGCACACAAATGGTGGCCAACCAGTGTGTCTTGAAATGTAAGTCGATCATGTGTGTGTGTACGTCTCTTCTGGGCCTCTGCTGACCAAAAGGGCAGACATAAACATTTTGGACTCTAGGCGACCTGTAGGACAATGCGATCCAACACCTTATTTTCTTCAAATGAAGAATCTGAGGGCCACAGAAGAGACCACAGAGTCCATGAGTGACCCAGTATATTCTTCGTGAGACCACAGTAGGTTTTTAAAAGCGTTCTTTTTTTTTAAATAAAGATTGCCTCAATTCAGTTGCATGATAATTTTAAGAAATAGCGACATATTCACATTTGACAGATGAGAAAACTGAGGCCCTAACTGGCCAACTGCGTACAATTAGTGGCGTCTTCGAGGCCAGTGCCCTGACCGCTCACCCTTTGCTCTCCCTCCCACTACAGGATCCCTCTCTGGATGCGGAGGATGGTCCAGTAACATACAGCATCCCCCTTGCCCTGTGCGACCTCCCCGCCACCCCAGCTTTTGTTCAGGACACACTTGTGAGCATTCTTTAGCCTAATTAAATAATGGAACCACACTGATCCTTTCTTCCAAGGTCTGGGGGCACTGTTTCCTCTCCACCCCAGTTCTGCTTGGGAATGTTGACTTTGGAAAACAGCACCAAAAACACTCTGGCTGCAATTTCCAAATCAGAAACAGCCTCCAAATCCTTATTCAGCAGAGAGCAAGAGATCCCAGAAAAGCTGAGCTTGTTTAGGCCACGAGAGCCTAGAACCTCTTCTCTACACATAGCCCCCAGGGCCATCACAAGTCAGCTCAGATCCACAAATGGATACCTGCTGCGTATCCCAGGACTCAGAGAATAAAATTAAAGAGTCTTATCTCCTAGTCCTTCCCGATCCAACAAAGGGGATTCATAGGTAGGTCTGCGCTCCAGGTCGTGTTCATGGCCCCAGCAGGAAGGGGACAGACACATGGCGTCAGGGTCTCTGCATAGCGTTTCAACAGTAGAGGCCAACGAACCATCCTCACTAACTCCCGAAGAGAGGCCAGCAAGTAAACACCACCTCTGATGTGCCTTGGGGGGTAATCCCGGGAAAGCCCCGGCCCTGCCAGCTGTCACAAGAACTGCCTTACTTCCCGATGTGTGTGCAACCTCTACCTGCCCACAGCCTGAGGTCTCCCTCCAGCCCCTGGTTTCTCCTAGGCCCTGACCACCTCACTCCGTGCTCTTGGCGGCTGTGTGCACACACCTTCCTCAGGCATTAGAAGAGTGTTTATGTTCTTCGTTATCCTCACAGGCATTTCCACTGAAGTTACATTTTTCTAACCCTTTATTGCAGGCGAAAGAAACGCCTCAGTGCGCAGTGTGGAATTACTGACACGTTCAGGATATATGAGGGACATTAAAGGCACTGTAGGATTTGATGACAGCTGCCAAGAATCTTTTCTATAGTCATAAATGAGATAAGCATAAAGCAATGAAGATGACATAAAAATCCTGGCACGCGCCAAGGGCAGGTGTTTCCCCTGCCGCAGTTAATGACCTTGTGGGGGCCGGCTGCACACTGGGACATGTGCAGGCACCCCCGGCCCAGGGCCCAGGGGGCCAGAGAGCCTCAGGGTGGCTCCCTCCCTCCTGATGGCCCTTCTTACCTCCACACGCATTTTCCCGTGATGCCCCTGCCGGGACAGCATACCCTCCTGGGTGTTTCATCTGTTGGAAGCCCTGCCAGCCTCTGAATCTCCCAGACTTCATCAGATCTTTTCCCTCCCAGGATGGAGACTGCCTCACCTGTGCTCAGTGCGTCCGAATGGCCCGGAGTGCCTGGAGGGTGGGCATTCCCGGCTTGGCTGCAAGGCACACACTGCTCGCCCGGGCAAATACTTCACGGGGCTCTTGTCAGCTACAGCCTGGAGACACCTCAGTGAACACCCAGGCACCTACTGTCTACACTGTTGTTTACTCTCAAATGACTCCCCCTTCCTTCCAAAAATACTCTTTTCTGAAACTTGCAAGCAAATTCATATTAAGGACACACCCCACTCTGTTATTTTCCCAATGGAGACTTTCAAGGGAGCAAAGTCAGCATCAAAATAGCCACGAGAGCCTCAGAGTTTAACTTACGGCTCTCAGCTATTGGTCCTCTGCTCCTGGAGGCGGTGGAGGGCGCGGGGAGCACGTGTGGGAGCTGCCGTCCCATGCTCAACCTCTCCTGACGGTGTGATTCCAAACAGCGTGAGGAGGGGCCTTCTTGTTGGTCCCTCCAGAGCTAAGGCAGGACAGGGAACAAACTGAGGGCTGTCCGACAATTCAGCCAACTCCTAGTGCAGACCCACCGAAGGTGTCTTCACCTCTACCCACTACTCCTCAGGGAGAACTCTAGGTTCAAAGCTCTCCTGGCCATTTGGACCACGCCAAGAGTATGGGCATATGGCACCCCATGTTTTATGGCCCCTCCTTTAACTAGAGATTCATGGTTTGCCCTGGAACTTTCCCCTATGCTCCCAGACAAACATAGGTGGAGAGTCCACAGACACCAGCCTTCCAGAGGAAGAGGCTAAATGGTAGACGCCTTTGGGCAATGGCTTCTGGGGAATCAAGGGGTGGCAAGAATCAAGGGGAAGCAAGGCCCCCCATGGCTGGAAGCTTTTCTATCTCGAATGTTACCTGCACTCACGCAGAACGACCCTCCTGCTGCCACGATGCCCAGCCCGACCCTTCCCACCCACTCAGGAAATTCTTATTTCACCTCAATTCAAAACAATCTCGTCTATACTGCTCATTGACTGTATACTCTTTAAGATCTGTAAATTTTCTAAGCCTGTTGCCTCATCAGTAAAATGAAGACGACAATAGTCGTGCCTGCTTTAGGACTGCAGGGACTAAGTTCCACGTGGGGCTGGAGCAGTGGTGGCACATAGCAAGTGCTCACTTAACGTCGGCTGTTGCAATTGGTATCATTAGTTTCATCATCACGGTTCTGCCTGGGAGAGCTCTGGGTTTTCACTTGCCAGTTCCCTTTTATGTGCCATCTTGGGCCTTATGGACCTGGAGCCAGTGAGGAGGGAGAGGGAGCTGGGACCACAGAGTCCTACTTATTGCTTCTGGTACCACTGTTGCCAACTCCTGTACACCGAGTACCCACTCTATGCAGGGGATGGCATCTAGACAGGACTTCCCAAATATCGGCACACCTAAGAACCTCCGAGAGATCTTGCTAAAGCTCAAAACACTGGGCCACACCCTGAACGTTTCTGATTAAACTCGCATTTTTCACGGGTTCCCGGGTGATGCTGAGGCTGCTGGTCCAGGAAACACACTGTGAGGATCACTGCTCTGGGCACTTAGGCAGGAGCTCTTCTACTTTGTCACCGCTGCATCGCCAGCACCCAGCACAGTTCCTGGCACAAGGTATCACTTGACGCGTCGTCTGTGCCTCGCTCATTCTGTGATTGGCCAGCACCCTGTCCCCTGTCTCAGGGTCACCGCCAGCTAGTTTGAGAAGCATGTGATCTGACCTCCTCAAGCAGACCCTGAACCGCTTTCAAGTGCTTCCAACAGAGCTGGAGGGAGGCCCACCCTGCCACGCCCAGCACGGGCTCTGCACAGCTGCCTGTCACAATTGATATCTCCCATTATTAACTGTCCCCAAGACAGGAAGGAGCCCGAGGTGAAAGGCAGGTGGAGGAGGGCGGAGGGAGACAGGGCAAGCTGATCCCAGAGATAGCAGTCTCCAACCTTCCAATAACCCGCCAAGCTCTTTCAGCCTTTTTAATTTCCTTTCACTCCTTTCTTTTTTCCTTCCTCTTCCTCCCTCTCCTCCGATGCTGCTGCTTTTTATATCCATTTTCCTAGTTGCCAGTTTTTTTTTCATTTTTATCTCCTAAAATATCTTTGACCATGACAAAGCTCCCCACCCCCACGACCAGTGAGGAGCTTTAGGGGCCCCTCTCTGTTTCAGATACTGGTTCTGCAGACCCTTCGAGAACGTAACTTCTCCCAACGTGCTGCCTCCACCACACCTGCCCAAGGTGGAAAGAAGACCAAGTCTTCATTTGAAACACAGCCGGCCTGCGGCCCAAACATCAGACCCCCATGGACTCATCCCATTTTTGTGATGACTACAGACCCTTGCTCTGTCTCCAGGGAGGTTGACATCACTCTTCTCGTTGGAGCAAGTCCTCGGGAGGAAATGCCAGTGCAGTGCAAGAGAATTATGTCACCTATTCTCTTGGGAAATGAAGTGAGGAGAGAAAGGGAGGGCCGGGATTAGACAACCAGGGCTGAGGAAGTTCTACCAAATAATGTTTTAAAATCAGCTTCTTATTTTAGACTAATTTTAGATTTTTAGAAGTTATAAAGATAGTAAGGCAAGTGCCTGTATACCCTTCACTCAGTTTCCCCCGGATGGTAACATCTTACATGAAACAGAGTGGCTCAACTCTCTTTTTTAGATCAAGAAAACGCATTCTGGTTTTTTGCTGTTTTGTTTTCGTGTTATTCTGATCCTCCTTTAAGAAAACATGGAAACGAGAAGGGAAAACAAACAAACAAAAAAACAAAACAATGTTCTCTTAAGCTTTAAACTGTCCAAAGCTTTTGATTCTCCAACTGCAGAGATACAAAATGTGTCCATTTGGGTGGTTTCCCTGAGCAGTCGATAACAGGCAGCTGCTCTCCATATATGGTGCCAGTGACAATTAATAGCATTTTTCGGATGGTTCACAATCACAGAACCCTTGATATTAATGAGCTCCCAGCTCGGGCTCCCAACTGGAAGGGCCTCCATTCAAAACCACTTCAGATTTCAGACAACACGCCCCAGGGGGCTGCCACCGGCATTGCCTCAACCTTTGCATCAAAAGGTTGCGAGATGGGAGAGAGACTCTTCGCACAAGAGAGCATGACAGGCAGAAAGAAACCAAAGGCTGAAGCCGATCAGAGCCCCAGGAGCCTTTGGCCAGGGCTGGGCCGCAGCTTCACTGCGGACGGTTGTCAAAAGGTACAAGCCCAGACCCCACCCTCAGAGGTTCCTGTTATAGGTCTGAAGCTCAGGCATCTATATTTTGCAAAAGTGGCTCAGTGATTCTGGTGTGTCCCAGGGTCACCACGTATAGCTGAAGGGTACACAGCAGCCCCGTGGGCCCCCCATTGTCAGAACCACTGGATTGGACCCAGCAAAGTGGCCGGCTTCTACACAGAAACATTATTGGTCCAGGATGAAGACTGGCAGGGTGACCCTTCGCTAGCAGTGGGAAATCCTTGTCATTTCAACCCTGGGAAGGCTGGAGGGAAGGGTGTCAGGACACACCACCCAGGAGCAGCTCAAAATATGGACCTGTGACTTAACATGTCAGCAGGGTGCTACCCAGGAATGACGGGCCCAGAGGGCATGGGCTCTTGAACTCTTAACAGGAAAACGAGAAAAGATTTTCTTGGTAGAAAAAATAAACAAATAAATAAAGACAAGCCTCAAAATACAATCTGCCAAAACTTAGGTGGAAAGGTAAAGAACAAACAAACGAAAACACTGCTACTTGCTCCCAGTAACCAGGCCAAACCCCCCAATCAGGAAGACCAGCTTGGTGGTTAAAAGCATGACGTTGATGCCAGATTGCTGGGTTCCAATTCCAGCACAGCCACTTACTGTGAGACCCCCCCACAAGCTTCTCTCTCTCTCTCATCTCAATTTCCCCACCTATAAAATGGGAATAAAAGTAGAACTGCCTCAGAATTACAGTAAAGATTAAGTGAGAGAATATGTGTAAAGTGCTTAGAACGGGGCCTGGTCCGCCGTGTCACATAACTGTTAGTTACTGTTAGTACCGGGTGCCATGTTCTCATAACTGCTGCCAGTCATTCTTGGGCACCACGGCCTGAAAAGTCAGTGTCTCAGGAGCCATCCCAGTGCTCCTGACCCAGCAGCAAGATGACGACTCTCCCCAATTCCAGCGACTCTCCCCAGTTCCAGCGTGTTGGAGATTTGGGTCTTGGAGAGAAATTGGGTTACAAAGTATCTGGACGGGTTTGTTGAGAAAACTGTGATACATTCATGTGATGGAATGTGATGTGACCATTAAAAATAATGGTGAGTGCACATGAATACACATGGAGGGATGCATGTGACATCATGCTGAGTAAAATAACCAAGTGACCAAATAGGATGGTCCCATTTATGCTAAAAGTCTATACATACAGTGTGTATAAATCGTACTCCACAAGCTTGGAGATGCAATCACATGCGATTTTATTTAAATCAACTCAGATCCAACTCTAAATTTCACCCTGCTGGGCTGGCAGGAAATTCACTCTCAGCCATCGCTGGGGTTTCTTCCCCTACCCAGTGTCCCAGGGGAATCCAGCATGCGAAGGGGATGCCCAGAAAACAGAAGCCAGCCCCCAGCCTCCTGCCCCTCGTGGCTGCACTGACATTTCCATGGTCAAGCCCACAGGCCCCTATGGACAAAAGGATGTTCATGAGATTGGGGGGAGGGATTGCTCTTCAGCCAGGCTGGGAGCTCAGGGCCTTCAGCCTGTCCCCTGGGGGCAGTCATTCCCCTGAAGTGTCCTGCCCCCTCTTCAGGTGCTGCCAGGACAAGTCGGGTTCCTTGCAACTTGGGGTCCACCAGGTTGACTAGGGCTGGGCACTGTCTTGTCCTCTCTTCCATACCCCTATGTACACCTGCCATAATATGGGGCTCCAGGGAGCTTGGGCCTTCCCGAGAGACAAAGGGACAGCTTTGGCTTCCTCTACCAGAAGCCGTCCAGGCTGGAAATGCATGGCCTTAGAATCGGGGAGGAAGGAGCCAGGGAGAACCCACACCATTAATCAGTTATTTGACTAGATGTGTCTGTGTGTGCACAGGGACATGTGACCGGCATGTGCCCAAATGCAGTTATGGGGTGCAGGGGGGGAAGGGATTATGGTGATTGGCATTTTCTCCTTTTAATTACTCCGTACTTGCTACAATAAACATGAATCATTTGTATCTAAAACGTATAGTTTGGAGGAAGCACTTGGTAAGGAAGGTAGGATTCACTTACAGGCCTGGAGGACGAGAGTTTCTGAAACAGGAGGAAGCTGAAAGCAGAGGCAATGAGCAAAGTGAGTATTATCTCAGTGATTTAAACTCGAGTGCGTGCTCTGAGGATTGAGTTGTTCTTGTCCACATGTGAACCGCCACGCGGTGTAAGACGCCATTCAGAGCTCTGTGTGGAGAAGTCAAGAGCTGGGCGAGTTACTCCCTGGTCCGTCACCCCCTCCGCCAGGACTGCATGGCCCGCTAATGCTAAGCAGTGAATGGGGGTGGGGGGTATATCGTCCAAGCTGCCTCGTTCCCACAGTCCCCATTCAGTACAGCCTTCCCTGAGCTGCAGCAGCACCTCCAGATATGTCTATGTGTTTCACCACCTCCCCTCCCCACAAGCCTTTGTGAGCCACAGAACCGAGAAGAAGAGCAAGAAGGGATGGGTGTCGCCCTTTCTGGTTCTGCAGATCTCAGGGGTCCTGGTGCATTTGTTTTGGTGAGCTAGCCAGCTGTGAGCTGTTTGGTTTGGGGCTATAGGATCAGGACTGCTTTTCTTTTTGAGTTTGGTGCAGAGGTGAGAAGAAGCAGCCCGGGTTGAGGACGCCCAGGGCCTGGCCTCTCAGCCCTCATGTCTCACTGCTGCTGCTGGGAAGTCTAGCTCCCTAGCAAATGTTGATGACATTGCCTTTCGGGGGAAAGGGGACAGCTCCCTGGACACAGGCAGCTGGATGTCACCCCCACCTCTGGGGCTAAAACTCTCCCCTCTGCCCTGGGGAGAAAGCCCCGGGGTCCAGGTAAAACACAAAAGAAACAGGCCAGGCAGCAGCTACTCTCCAGCTTCAGCCTCCGGTGCTCGCAATTTAGGCTGCCCTCGCCCAGGACTGTCAAAGGCCACCCCCTTGCCCCTCCCACCAGATTCCCAACATTCCCTGGACATGCCATACTGGGGTCCTCAAAGGCTCTTTGAGCTTCAGACCTTAAAACCATTAGAATGCCAGGCCGTAAATATCATGCTACCCTGGTCACCAGCCCTCCAGAGTGACAATGTTTGTGCTTTAATTCTGGCTTAGAGTAACAAGTTCTATTTCCTGAGTCCTGTGTCTGGGCTATTCCCCCTAATTTTAGGGTAGACACCATTTTCCTATAGGCTAAAGCATAAGGTAAAAAAATGACCAGGTGCTCAAAACACACTTGTGGAATGATTAGGCTGGATGGGTAGATAGACAGACGGATGGATGGATGACAGACATCTTTCATGGAGGTCTTCCCACAGCAGGAACAGTTTTTTTCTGTGCTTTCATCCAACAAATATTTACTGTGCACTTAATACATGCCAGCCGTTGTTCAGCAGTGAACAAACAAAAAAAAACCTTGCCTTCGTGGGACTTACATTCTATCAGGAGGAGGCCTGTAAACAATAAACATTAAAAATTAAGTAATTTCACAGTATGTCAGAAAGTGATGACAATATGGAAACAAAAAAAGTAGAATGGGGTAGGGAGTAGAGGCAAGTTGTGCAGAGTGTATGGGAATCAGAATGGGTCTCAGTGAGATGGTGACATCTGAGCAAAGACTTTAGGGTCATGTGGCCATTTAGGGAAGGAGCATTCCAGGAGAGTGAACAGACAGGGCAGTTTGTAAAGTGAGGCACGCCTGGAGTGTTTGAGGAACTGCCACGAGGTCAACAGGCTGGAGTAGAGGAAATAAAAGGAAGACGAGTAGGAGGTGAGTTCAGAGAGGCAGAGGTGAGATGCACTGGCAAATCCTGTAGGGCCTTACAGAAATGGGGAGCCATTAAAAGAATTTTGAGAAGAGGAATGACATGATGTAATTTAAGTTTTCCAAGACTCCCTCTAGCTGCTGTTTTGAGAATAGGCTGCAGAAGGACAAAGGTTACGACAATAATGTAGGTGAGAAATGATAGAGGCACCAACCAAGAGTAGCCATGGAGATGTCAAGCCTAAGCAACTGGAAGGATGGAGTTGCCATCATGTGACACGGAGATGGCTGTGGGCGGAGCAGGTTTACAAGGAAGAGGTAGGCCTGGGGTAGATCAGGGAAGCATGCTGAGCTTGAGCTATCATCCAAGTAGAGATCTGAAGACTGAAGGTATAAATTTAAATTTGGGCATCATCAGGGATATTTGATATAAAAGCCACCAGATCAAGTGAGATCACCAAAACAATTAATGTACATAAAGAAGAGGACCAAAGACTGAGCTCTGGGATATATCAACCCTAAAAGAGCAAGGAGATGAGGAGGAACCAGCAAAGAAGACCAAGAAGGAGCAACCTGGGAGGCAAGAGGAAAACAAAGAGAGTGTGTTGTTGTGAAAGTCCAGTGAAGAAGACATACCAAGCAGGAAAAAGTGATCAACTTGTGTCGAATGCAGCTGATCAACTAAGTAGTCAAGACTGATACTTGACCATTAGACCCAGCGATATGAAAGCTGATAAGAGCAGTCCGTTGAGTATGAGGAGCAAAAAGCTGATTGGAGTGGCTTTAAGAGAAAATGGAAGGAATCCCCATATTTATGCCAAGAACACAAAATGGAAAAAGGATAATCTCTTCAATAAATGGTGCTGTGAAAACTGGACATCCATATGCAGAACAATGAAATTGGATCTTTCTTGGTCAAAAGTCAAGGCATGGAAGTAACCTAAATGTCCGTTGAAAAACGAATGGATAAAAAATGTAATAGATTTATACACACATACATACATACACATACATAATGGGATATTATTCAGCCTTAAATAAAGAAGAAAATCCTCTAATTTGTGACAACATGGATGGACCTAGAGGACATTATGTTAAGTGAAATAAGCCAGACACAGAACGAAAAGTACTGCATGATTTCATTTATGTGTGGAATCTAAAATAGTCAAACTCATAGAAACAGAGAATATAAAACAGTGGTTGCCAGGGTGGTAGGGGTAGGGTAGGAGGAGCCTGAGATTTTTGTCAAAGGGTGGGAAATTTCAGTTATGCAAGATGAATGAGTTGTGGAAATCTGATGTACAGCATAGTGACAATAGTTAACAATAATGGCTAAGACGATAGATCTTAAATCTTCTCAACACACAATGGCAACTAGGTAGCGGCGATGGACAAGTTACTGAGCTTCATTGTAGTGACCTTTACCAATGTATATACAGAGGGTGCCCAAAAAAAGTACACACATTTTAAGAAAGGAAAAACCTATTAAAATTGTAATACTCGATATATACCGATGACAAAAGATGAATACAGTCACGTTTGACTTCTGCAGTTACGAGAGGTGTTCAAAGTGGTTACCATCAGTGTCCAGACACTTCTGATGATGGCAAACTACTGCTTGAGCAACGTTGACCAAACTGTCCACTTGTATATATTTTTGGGGGCACCCCTGGTATTTATCAAAACATAAGGTTGTACACCTTAAATATATACAATTTTTATATGTCAAAGATATCTCAATAACGTTCTTTACAAGAGAGAAAGGAGGAAACAAATTGGAGATAGTGAGTAGAGACCACTTTCTGAAGCAGTTTTGCTGCAAATGGGGAACAAACGAAAAATTGTAGAAGTGAGTTCAAGAGCAGGTTTTTGTAAAATGGGAGAAATGACCACACGCTTGTTTGCTGACGGAAATGATTCAGCTTGTTTGCTGAAGGTGGAGAAGTGGACAATACGGCTGGAGCAATGGCCTTGGGCAGGTGGAAAGGATGGGATCGGTGTGCAGGTGGAGAAGGTTGGCTCTAGAGAGGTGTGTGAAAAGTCCATCAAGTTCCAGCCAAGGACGTGAGGGTGTGAGGGTAGGCGCAGGCGGCAGGCAGATGTGGTGCTGCCTCAGTGGAAGTTCTCTTAGGATTAGTGCAGCTTTGTTGGTGAAGACAGAAACGAAGTCACCAGCAGAGAGGGAGAGGGCTATGGCAGGAAGGCGCTAGGGGTCTGGTCACCATCTAGGAGAGTAGGAGAGTGAGTGGACTAAGGGGGTGGAGGGTGATGAGCTGGCAGCAACTGAAGGCCTCCTGGAAAATTCTGGGCACGAGATTAAAGTGAGACCAGGCAGCATGTTGTATTTTCCCCCAAAACAGGCACGTAGTAAATGGAGAATTGGATTAACTTCAGTCGTGGCTTTGCCAAGACAGTAACAATGAAATGAGAGGTGCAAGAAAGTGATTACAATGATTGACGATGGAATTCTAGAAGTGGCATTCTAGAAAGAAGAGTTTCCATTTTAGTAGGTGGGAACATGTGAGGTCTTTTATTTTGCCAAGAGTGAGCTATGGGTGGGAAACATCTGAGACTCACCCCCTGCAACCATCGCTAACTCAGCAGCTCCCTGAGGACTCACTGCAGGTGACCTGCCTCCCGAACGTGCCTCCATGATCTGCTTGCCAGGAGGTGCGATACAGTACAGAAGTTGGCAGTGGAGCGGGGAGGCAGAGTCCATCCTATTTGTACTAAATTCGCTCGTAGGCTGCCCATGGGGCACCCCACTCACCCCAAAGACATCAGTGCACCGTGTCTCATGGGCAATGCTGGCCTCACTGAAAGTGGCCCCAGCAGTCACCTCAGATCTCAGCCGTGTCTCTGAGCTCCTCCAATTGGGCCAAAGTGATTCCACCTGCAGCTATCTGTCCCTGTCCTCCTTATAGCTGATCTTTCCCTGCCCCGTTCGTTATTTCCAGGACAGCAGCCCTACCTTAATTCATGTCCTCTGAATTCCCTGGGATTTCTGAACCTCTGCTGCTGACTCATATGACCAAGTCCTTGGCTGTTCTGCCTTAGTCGACCTTCCACGCTTCCTCATTCAACGGGTCCCATCAAACATGCAGGCTGGACCTCTGCACCCCCACCCCCACCAGCCAGCCTCATTCCTACGTACCCAGACACAGAGTTTGTTGGCTCAACCTCACCCACTCGCTGGCAGACAGTCAATCTCTAGGTCTGTTTCCAGAATCATGACAATAATAGCAGTAGTAACCAACACAATATAACTACTGAGAAGGTAAGAACCTCATCTACTTTGCTCATTGCTGTGTTCATGTACCCAGAATACAGAACAGAGCCTTACATATAGTAGATACAGTCGTGCCCCCTTATCCTTGGGGGATACATTCCGAGACCCCCAATGGATGCCTGAAACCGTGGATAGTACCAAACTCTATATATTTTATGTTTGTTTGTTTTTTCCTGTACATACGCACCTATGATAAAGTTTAATTTATAAATTAGGCCATTTCATGGACAGAAGATTTGTTCTTATCGTAAATCTTAGCAATCTAAGCATACGTTGCTGTTTTTTTCTTTCCTTAGTAAGTCAAGAACCTTTTCACTTAAAGGAAGCACTTTACAGCTTCCCTTTGGCTTATCTGAATTGCCAGCATCACTGCTCTCGCACTTTGGAGCCGTTATTAAGTAACATAAGGGTCACTTGAACACAAGCGCTGTGATATTGCAACAGCCGATCTGAGAACTGAGATGGCTACTAAGTGACTAAGAGGTGGGTTGCATATGCAGCGTGGCTATGCTACCGTGTCTCCCCGAAAATAAGACCTAACCGGAAAATAAGCCCTCACATGATGTTTCAGGAGGACATCCCCTGAACATAAGCCCTAATGCGTCTTTTGGAGCAAAACTTAATATAAGACCCGGTCTTATTTTCGGGGAAACACGGTAGACAAAAGGGGGATTCACTTCCCAGGTGGACAGAGAAGGATGGCCTGAGATTTCACCACTCTACTCAGCACGGCGCACAATTTAAAATTTATAAATTATATATTTCTGGAATTTTCCATTTAATATTTTCAGACCACAGGTGACCATGGGTAACGGAAACCGTGGAAAGCGAAACCTCAGATGGGGGAGAGGCTCTTCACTAAGTATCTGAGGAATAAAGGAATAAATGACAACCGTCTATGAAGTGCCTATTAAGTCCCAGGGATGGCACTGAGTCTTTTTCACATACGATCTAATTTTAACCTGCCCAACAAGCTCCTTCAGTGCAGATGTTACCGTCCTAATTTTACAGGTGAGGAAAACTAAGGTGCTAAGGAGTCATGTAGCTAATAAATGGCAGACATAGAACTAGAACCCAGTCCTGTCTCTTTTATACTCACTGCCTTATATGGATCCAGCCCAGTGAGTCCCCAGCGTCCCCCGATCCCTCTGCAGACAGCACAAGAGGTTGAGAGCAACTCAGACCAGAGGCCTCACGAGGCAAAGCACATGTCATGATGCATAGTAGAAGAACTGCAAGCTCCGGGCTCCCAGAAATGTCTTTGGTTCCCCACCCCAAGCTCTGGGAAGCAAGGCTCCAATGATGGCCCAGGGGTGGCAGATGACCATCCAGAGCTCCTGCCCAGGACCCCAGAATATTCCTCCTACTGGTGACTACCCTTAATCCCTTCCCTCCCATTGTGTATTCCGGGCCAATACCTAAGATACGAGGTGGGACTTCAGTAATTTGAGAGTCCAGATGCCTGAAATGGAGGCAAAGAACAGTAGGTGTCCCCAAATATTCATTCTCTCTTTATAATAAAACTCCCAAGTCTAAGATGGGTATATTGCGGCCCAGCTTGTTATGACCACATAACTAAGTTCCAGGTAATAGGATAACACCAGAAGTAACATGTGCTTTTTCTAGCTCAGTGATTCTTAACAGGGAGCGATTCCCCCCCCCCACAGAAATTTCTGGCTGTCACAACTGGGGGTGCTACTGGTATCCAGGGATGCCGCCAATCAACCTACAATGCACAAAACAGCCCCTCACAAACAAGAATCACCTGGCCCCAAATGCCAACAGCATCAAGGTTGAGAAACTCGATTCTAGATCGTGCCCTTAAAAGGAATATACGTGTCTTCCTCTGGGGAATATACGTGTCTTCCTCTGGTCCTTTCCTCCAGGCTACGAGCTGAGGAAAATTGCAGCAATGTCCTTGGACCTAGACACAGACACCAGTTGCTTGGGGATGGTAGAGCCATCACAACAGCTCTAGATTGCCTCCTCCCGCTGTAACCATGACAAAGAAACAGCCTTCTTTCGTTACACTAGCAGATTAGCCCATACCCAAACGCACACAACGGATTTTAAGAGGGCAGTGGCCTGGAGCCCCTGACATGGCCAACGCAGTCGTCAAGCGCCAGCCCCCTGCACTTTGGCCCACATTCCCAGACCACCGTCTAGTGCTTGTCTGAGATGGTCCCTAATCTTAGGATACGCAGGATTTCAATTTAGGATAATGCCTTCTGTTCTCTCTCTCTTTCATTTTCTTGCTATAACTCCCTGTGTTCGGCAGAATAATGTCTCGCCAGTCATGTCTACGTCCTAGTCTCTGGAACATGGCGAGGGGGCATTAAAGTTGCTTATCAGCAGGCTTTAAAGTAAGGAGGTTATCTTGGACTACCCAGGTGAGGCAATGGGATCACAGAGGTCGTTATAGGCATATCTCCTTTTATTGTGCTTTGCTTTACTGCAGTTCACAGATATCGCAGTTTTTACAAACTGAAGGCAAGACCCTCCACCAGCAAAAAGATTACGACTCGCTTTACTGCAGTGGCCTGGAACCAAACTTGCAATACCTCTGAGGTGTGCCTGCAAAAGTAAAAGAGGGAGGAGAGAGAGGGGCAGAGTCAGTGACGCAGCGTGGAAAAGACTCCACCACCCACTGCTGGCTCTGAAGGAGAGAGGGGCCCACCAGCCAAGGAACATAGGCTGCCTCTAGAAGCTGGAAAACGCAGGGAAATGAATTCGTCTCTAAACCTCCAGAGGAAACACAGCCCTGCTGACACTTGATTTTAGCCTAAAGAGACCCATTTTAGCCTTCTAACCTCCGGAACTGTAAGATAATAAATTTATGTTGTCTTAGGCACCAGGTGTGGAGTAGTTCGTGACAGCAGCCCCAGGAAACAAACGTTCACCCTTTCTTCCTTTCTCCTTCTTCTTCCCTCTATCTACCTTTCCAGTTTAGCTTCCAGGGTTCTCTTCACTCTCTGTGAAAGTCTGAGCCAGTGTGGAGCAGAGACCAAGGCCCCCGCTGGCCTATGTCTGGGGACTTCCTCAAACGCCCCCGCCAGCGGGACAGAAGGAATACCAGAGAGACGAAACGGGCCGTGCTTAACCAGAGCACGGGCTGTGTCCAGCAAGTCATGCATTTAGGACTAATTCCTTTTATGATTTGCTCTTAGAAACACATGTTTCATCTGTACCCAAGACCCTGCAGTAAGTAGCCTAACCTTGCTCTTTATGAAATCCAGGTTATTACTGGGATTGTCTGCATTTCCAAAGGGGCCTCTGCTCCAAGCCAAGGGGGCCACTGGGTGGTAGTCATCCTAACTGGAGGTGGAATTAGCCAAGCCCCTAATGCCAAAGTGTTTAGCTTTGGAACGCAAAAAGTTAAACACCTTCTTGCAACACATTGTAAACATGTCAGTGTGTTTAACATGGTAACCGTCCTCTGTTCTCCTACCCACGTGTTTAGAAAAGAAACAGGTTCTGATGTTTAACTAGTGAATGGATGTATGTGCTCATAGCAGCTAACACTTTTTAAACACTTGTGGATGCTTAAAATTATGATGTGTTTAAGATTTGAACACGTTTGCTTTTCTACACTCTTAATCCAATGAGTGCTGGCTGCATTTTTTTCCCCCCAAACAGCAAGGGTTTGTCCACCTTGCAAAGGCCAGTCTGCAATGACAAATTCCTACCGCTGCCAATTACTTTATTTTAAATTAATTTAATTTAATTTTTTTTAGCATTTTCTTTTATACATGAACCCCCACCTCGGGGGAAAACAACAAGTAGGAGGGAGTAAGTGACAGTCATTCTTTACAGGATGTCTAGAGTCCTATTCTGTTAGGGAATTGAAAGGGTTTTACTGTCACCAACTGAGAGGCTTAACCAATTTCACTCTATGGTTTAGAAAACGAGAACCAAAGAGGCTCTGGGTTCTGCCCAGGCCACACAGAAGTGTGTGGAGGACATTAAATGCTGCTGTACCCTTCCAGCGTGGGCTCACCATGCAGAATCATAAAGAGGGTTGTTTGGGTGTGGCTGCCCATCTGCTTCCTCTCTACCTCACTGTGACCTCTCTACCCTAGGCCCCCATTCTCTTGTCTGATGACTCCAGTGATCTCCCCAATAATCTTCCTTCACTTATGTCTGCCCTCTTCTCCATACCCCACTTCCAACCAGCCTCTTTTGTAACTGGCCTTTGGATTGCCTACAAATTTCTCTGACATCAGACACCCTTTCCTAACCAGCCTTATTTCTTGCCAACATCTCCCTCCCTCTCTATAGTTTAGCCACCTGGCCTTTTGGTCCTCTGTACTTCCTACTCCAGAGTCTTTGAATATTCTGCTGTTTCTGCGTAAAAGCGATTCTCTACTTGGTCCTTTTCAGCTGGCTGATGTAAGCTACAGTACCTCAGGAAAGCTTTTCCTCACTACCCACAGCCCCCTTAAGTCTAGGCGGATCCCCCTTTTCTATGCTATCCTAGCACTTTGCCTTAATTACCATGTATTTAGGTCTGGCTTCCTTAGCTGGGCTAAGCCTCCAATGAGGGCAGGGTCTACTGCTGTCATGTTCACCAGTGTCTCCCCAGCACCCAGTGCAGGACACGGTTAGGCCAGTGGGACTTCCAACTCTCCTGTCAATATTGGAGTCATGGAAAGACAGGCTGCATTATGAGCTGGTGCTGTGAGCCTAGTGTCCCACCTGGTGTAAGGTGTGATTTCTCTGACTCTCAGCCTGTCTGCATTACAAATGGGCAACCAGCTCAGATCAGCAAATGCTTATGGAGCAGGCAGAGCATACAAGGACTCTGCTCGGCTCTCCTGGTGATGGCTGAGATGAAACCACCAGGGGCTTACGTTCCTTGTCCTCCAGGCACTTGCAGTTCAGTGTGCAAGATACGACTTCTCCGTACATAACCACAACACAAGGCGAATTTGATAAAGGTCAAGACCATTTGGGAGGACTAGGAACTGCATAGACCAACCCATTTCCAAGTGACAGGCTAAGAGGGCCTGGTGGAGAAAAGGCCATTTGGGCCAAAATTACAACAGGACAAAAGGTGGGGGGAATGAGAGGGGATCTTCTCGTCAACGCAGTGACATGAAATGCCCACAGATGGAGGAGCCTGGGACCTGCCGGGAGAGTGTGGAGGACCTAAGCTACAGAGGAGATGAAGCTGGAGGGGTAGATTGGAGTCACAGCGAGGGATCTTGAAAAGCCACTCAGGAGTTTGGAGTGAACAGTAGGCAGCTGCTGGAGGGCTGTGAGCAGGGGAATGCCAACGAGAACTAGACTTGGGGTGTTCGTCCTACTGCTGGGTTGGGGTGCAAGGATCAGTTGGGAGGCGGCTGCAATTGTTCAGGAGAGAAGGGAGAAGGCAGAGGGCAGTGAAAAAGGCAGGGAGAGGAAAAGGGCTGAGATGAGAGGCCCATCAAAGGTAGAAGCAGCAGGATTTAGGAGCTGACTGGATGCGAAGTCAAGGGAAAGAGTGAAACCCAACAACAGAATGTCAAGGTTTCAAGGCTGGACCATCGGGAACGTGACGCTGCAATGAGGAAAAGCAGAGAACCCAAGAGTAAGAGAAGTGGGTGGGATCCGACGATATATTTCAGAAATGTTCATTTTGAGGCACTGATGAAGCTGCCATGTGAAAATGGTGGCAGGTGGTGGAAATGCAGGTCTTGAAACTGGAAAGTGGATTCACATGTTCCTGGCCTGACAACAGGGCTTCTGGGAAAAATCAAAGGAGATGGGGAAGCAAAAGGTGCTTTGGGATGTACAAGCCACTCTGTACATGTAAGGCATGGTGATTTGTATTTCTATGACTGTTAAAAAAATACATAAATATCTCAGAAGATGGGGAAACTTCATCTGGTCTCCCTGTCTCTTCCCTTGGCAATTAGAAACCTAAAAATTGTTCCTTGAGTGTTGAAACCAATCCATAAAGAAGCAGACTGAAGTTCTCTGAAAGAGACAGAATGGCTTCAGGGCTGGCAGACAGTAGGAAGGAAAGGGAGAGGCATGAGGCACCTGCCTTATCCACCCAAGCACTGCTAGGGAGGCAGAGGCAGGAGCATTTCATTTCCTTGGAAGACCTACCCCTGTCATCACACAGGTTCCCGGGCTTAAGTCATCAATCAATCAATCAATCAATCAATCAATCAATCTTACTGCTGCCTGGATTCTCCCCTCAGAGATTCAGATTTCATTGGCGTGGGTTATGGCCCGGACGTTGAGATTTTGTTTTAAGTTTTCTAAATGATTCCACTGTGTAGCCAAGTTTGAAATATACTGCTGTCGTGCCTTATATGATCTCAAATTGTACAAATAACCTCATTCTAGCTTGGCATTCCTATAACTTGCCAACAGGGAAAGAATGTGTGAACCAGAAGCCCTGGGCAGCTTAAGCCCGAGTGTTCACTGCAAACTAACCTGGCTTTCTGGTTTATACACCAGCCTGTGTGAGGCTGGTTAGTGTGAATTCTGCCTATGAGGGGAGTCCATTCACAGCAAGCAAGGCTGAGGGTAGACCCAACTCCAGTGAATTCGCCAAGTGAAAGCCACCTTGCAGAGTCTTAGGTCAAAGAGGAACCAAGCATGTTTCTTCAGGGAAACAGATGATTCAGGGCTTTCAAAAATAATGTTTTTAAAGCATTTAACACTTATTTAGAAAAATTAAGAATAAACTTGTTTTCTAACAAGTATTTAACATGTTTGCATTAATAAAAGTTATTCAAATTAGTACCAAATCTTATTTCAGACGTTGAATGTGCTGTAACACTGGTGTATTTGGAGCAGTCTTTCATTCTCCCGTTTTCTCATCTCTCATAAATGGACAGCAAAAGTCCCTCACACTCACTGAAGTCTGAGGTGACTTCCAGGGCTAGAATTACAAAGTCATGTTCAAAATATGATTGAAATGCCTTTTTTCCCTGGCTTTCCCCTTTTCCTGCAATTCCTATGGAATGCGGTAGGTGGGAGGTTGGTTCCCTGTAGGCACCCTCCTGAAGAGGAAGCTGTTTCTGCAGAGTACCATGGTCCCTTGAAGTGTTCTAAACCAGGCAACGTCTTGGGAGGTATCTTCAAACATTTAAATTTTAGACAATAAAATAAAATACTCATTTCCTGAGAACAGCACTCCTCCATGCATGATTCAGTTTCCGAATTTCTGCAGACTATGGCCGTGAGCTTGAGGTAACTAACTGTCTGCTGGACTAATATGGAGGACCACAATTTGCACCAGGCAGCCTGCAAATGTGAGTCACCACAGCACTTGACAGATATGGGGTCAGAGCAGTAGAGACTGTTTTTTCATGCCTTTTGCATGCATTATGTGGTAGGCTTTCTTGGTATCTCCTAATTATCAGTTCTCACCCCCTTTCTGGAAGCAGGAAGTCTACATTTTCCAAGCCCCTTAGAGCAGGGCAGAGCCATATGCTGGCCTCTAGCCATAGGTTGTGAGAGGAACTGACATCCAGCCTGAGGCAGGGAAAAGCCCACGGATAGTTTTCTCTCTCGCTTCCTCTGCCTCATTGAGTAAGGAGGCCTTAGGTTTCGGACATACGACCCTCATGGATCCCTGAGTTGTTACATGGATGACATTTGCTTTGCAGAGTCACTAGGACTATTCTGAATGAGAAGTACACCTTGTTAGAAACACTGATATTCGAAGACTGTGCATGGAAATGTGATCCATTCTACATTTTTCATCTATTACCACAAACTCGGCAGCTTAAAATGATACCAATTTCTTCTGGAGGTCAGATGCCCCAAATCAGTCTCATTGGGTTAAAATTAAAGTGTTGGCAACGCTGTTTCTTTCTGGAGGCTCCATGGGAGATCCTTTCCTTGTCTTTACAAGCTTCTAGAGGCCACCTGCATTGTTTGGCTCGTGGCCCCTTCCTCTGTCCTCAAAGCCAACCGTGTGGCATCTTCAGATCTCTCTCCTTCTCCCTTTCTGACCTCTGCTTCTATCATCACACCAAAATGTCAAAAGTGTTTTGGGGGGGGTTATTACTATTTTGGGGAGGTCATATATGACTTTTACTTTCTTCTTTACACTTTCATTTAAGAAAAATGTCCACAAAGAACAAGGACACTTTTGTAGTCAGAAATCTCCATTGGTGATAACAGCAGGGCACCATACTGGACAAGAGCATTCTGGCAGGCACGGAGAATCACTATTTATGAGGATCAGTGCCACATCTTCTCTCTGGAAGCAGCTGAGGATGTGCGGCTGGGGGATTCCTGTTTCCGTGTGTGCTCAGACCCACAGGCATTCCTGCTTTCTGGGTATTTGCCCAGAGGGAGCAGCTAGGATTTCTCCAGAAGGTACAGAAACCCACAGGGGCCACTCTGAGACCAGGTACAAGGTCAGAGATATCACATTGCTGGTTACCCACAGGCTTCTATACAGCTCAGCTAGGAGATGGTCAACGGAAGTTGTTTAGTGTGAACATAAAAAAGGGCACCATCTTCTAGGGTGGCTGCAGCCAAGGTTAAAATAAAAAATATTCAAGAAAGAAGTAATGCCGGCCTGAGACCTCATCATCCCCAAGATGAAGGTGAGTGGCAGCCAGTGAGGCAGAGGGAGTGGGAAAACAGGCGCATTCAAACAATGTTACAGGAAGTACAAAGTGGCAAAAACCATGCTAGAAGGCAGTAGGTAGTCTGTATCAAGTTGTAAAAACGTCTGTATCCTGTGGCCCAGTATTTCCATGTGAAGGTATGTATCGTGAGGTAGGAAAAATAATAATCTGAATGTCCAACTTTATGAGATTCACACAGTGGAATATTATGCAGCCATTAAAAATCATGTTTGACAAGAAAAACCAAATAAATAACTTCATGTTACACCTTAAAGAACTAGAAAAAGAAGAACAAGTGAAACCCAAGGTCAGCAGAAGAAAGGAAATAACAAAAATCAGAGCAGAACTAAATAAAATAGAGAACAAAAAGGCAATAGAAAAAATTAATGTGACAAAGAGCTGGTTCTTTGAAAAGATTAACAAAATTGACAAACCCTTGGCTAGACTCACTAAGATAAAAAGAGAGAAGACACTAATTAACAAAATCAGGAATGAAAAAGGGGACGTTATCACGGACACCACAGAAATACAAAGGATCATCCAAGAATACTATGAAGGACTATATGCCACCAAATTCAATAACCTAGAAGAAATGGACAAGTTCTTAGAAATATAGCCTTCCAAGGCCGAACCATGAAGAACTGGAAAATCTAAACAGACCAATCACCAGTAACGAAATTGAATCAGTCGTCCAAAACCTTCCCAAAAGCAAAAGTCCTGGACCAGATGGCTTCACTAGTGAATTCTACCAAACCTTCAAAGAGGATCTAATACCAATCCTGCTCAAACTCTTCCGAAAAATTGAAGAAGAGACAGTACTCCCTAACTCATTTTATGAGGCCAACATTACCCTGATACCAAAACCTGGTAAGGACAACACAAAAAAAGAAAACTACAGACCAATATCTCTGATGAATACAGATGCAAAAATCCTAAACAAAATTCTAGCAAATCGAATACAACAATGCATTAAAAAGATCATTCATCACGACCAAGTGGGGTTCATCCGAGGGGCACAAGGATGGTTCACCATACGCAAATCCATCAATGTGATACATCACATAAACAAAATAAAGGACAAAAATCATATGATTATATAAAAATCATGTTTGAGAAGAATATTTAAGAAAAGAAGATGATATTCATAACAGCGCTAAGTTTAAAAAGCAGAATATAAAACAATAAATACAACATGATCCAATTTCATAGCAAATAAATATGTAATCCAGTAAATATATAAATAGATGTCCCTAGAAAAACACTTGACACACACCAAAATCTTATAATGTGATAGAATAACAGGATATTTGCAGGGTTGGAGGGAGGTTGGCAGGGGGAGATGGTTATCTTAGTTCTTCACATTTTCTGCACGAAGTGTGTGTTACTTTCAACGTGGGGCTTTTGTTTCCAAAATTGTCGCTCCAAAGTAGATTCTGCTGATGGAACCCTGTTCTCCCCGGAAGGGACTTTCTCGTCCACAGTCCCTCGTGGCCACACCCACATGGCCACTGGAGAGGACGAACTTTCAGAGGGCTACAAAGTTTTCGCAGGTTCCTTCCTGCTTGGGCAGGTCGGGGTGGCCAGGGATGGTTTTAAGGATTGAATCATAAGTTTTTTTAAATCAAGATTACGGCTCCTTTGGTAAAATCATTTCTTCAAGTGCTTTTGAAATACTTTTGCTTCTGGTCATCCCATGTGCAACAAACTACCACTGAAGCTCTTTCCTATTCGTCATTTTTAAGCCTACATGCTGTTCGTTCACTTACGAATTGCTGGGCTCCGCCAGAGCGCTCAGCGTAACGGCAACTATCTAGAGTCCGTCGGAAACAACAGGCTTGGGTGGAGGGAGGCCACATCCCTGCCGCCCCCCCAATCCCCCCGAGGTCAGCAGGCTCACCACTGCGGTATGGCCGAACACGAAATTCATCTTCTGCCAAGTCTATGGCATCTCAAAGGCCACTTACCCTCTGCTTCAGTTTAAGGCACCGAAGCAATGGACTTTTGAATGATTCTGATCACAATTCCAATGTGTTTGGGGAGCTTTTTCCCACACATCCAAGGAATTCTCCAACACCAGCGAGGTGTCCTACAATTAAACTCTATTCCTAGTATAAACTCTATTCTATCCGGAAACATCAGATCCCACAGATTGAGGGCTCAGTCCCACAAGACTACCCCCCACTTCAGATGCCAATCACAAGTACAGATAACCACCGGAGCTTCTGACCAACTGGCTATAAATCAGAGGTTCCCAAGACTCCCTCCGTGGGTTTGATTAATTTGCTAGAGCAGCTCACATAACTCAGGAAACCAGTTTACTCACTACATTACCAGTTTATTACAAAGACTATTAAAGGAGATGAATCAACAGCCAAGTGAGGAGACACATAGGGCAAGGTATGCCCTCTCCAAGTACGCCACTGTCCCCGAGTGTCCTCCACCTGTTCTCCCACCCGGAAGCTCTCCTCTGGAGGGTTTGTGGAAGCTTCATAGTACAGAGACATGCTTGATTAAATCGTTGGCCATGGGCAGACATTCATCCTCCAGCCCTTCTTTCCTCCCCAGAGGTGGGGCGTGGGGGCGAGACTGAAAGGTCAACCTTCTAATCATTCGGTTGGTTCCCCTTTGGGTAACCCAAGGGCATTCCAACAGTAACTCATTAGCATAACAAATGTCACCCTCATAGCTCTCGCCACTTAGGAAATTCCGAGGGTCTTATGAGCTCTGTGCCAAGAAATATGTATTTCTTATTATAAATCACACTATCACACTTTTTCAACCCAGCAGGGCTCCACATTACAGAACTCAGCCAGTTGAGATTTCAGGGTGCAGTTGGCAGAGCAGCACCTTGACAAAGCCACATTCCCTTCCGTGTGTTCTTGCAGACCAGCTCATGCTAGCCTGAGTTCACCCCACTCTTCCAAGGTTTATTAAAAGCAACAAGACACAACCCCACACGCTCTAATGCTCTGAACATGTCTTACCGTTTCTCCTATTGCTACAATCTCAGGCTGTATCTGTTCCCTCTTCTGAAATCGGGCAGAGTTTGATCAAATGTTTCGCCATATACAACAAGGGTCACTTGGCAATATCTTGAGTGCTCACTGACTGTTACCTCAACTTCCTTTTGGAACCAGGCAGGGTATGCAGCTAAACAAGCACATTCCAGTGAATGCTGGCCTTTCTAGGTGACTACTTTGCAGGGGACAGGCCTCACCTGGCTGTGTACCTTCTATAAACTTAGTGTTTCAAAGACCAGCTTCATTATATTAGTCACACTTAATTTCCTGTTCCAAGTTCCTAGAAAGAGATTTTTCTCCACATGTAAATGCCTGTCGCAATAATTAGCAAAAAAAAAAAAAAAAAAAACGTGGACATAGGCGTATGTGGATCAATCACATCATGAATTCAAGTGTCTGCGGACAGCAGGGAGGTCTGTCAATTCCTCATCAGGTTCCAGTGAAGTGGCTGAGGCAGATGTGATGGTGGGTATAGAAGCTCAGCGCTCAGGATAAAACAGAAAAATGTCCCCTGACTCCCCATTTCCCTAGCAGCTGAAAAGAATGATGTTTTCCCCACAGCCCCAGACAGGAGGTGGCAAGTCAGGCGCGACAACCCTGGTGGGTCACGCACCAGCGGTGTCTGTGTGTCTGACCTGGGTCCACCAGGCCTTCTGCACGCAGCCCTCCCCGTGTGGGTGCTGGCCCTCGTGCATCACAGAGCTGCAGAGAACAGTCTGCATTTCTGGGAGAAGTGATGACAGTGGCGACACAGCCTTGCAAGGTTGGAGCCTCCAACTCCTAATACCCTTCACATTGTCCTCTCCCTGGTCAGGACACGTCCTTCCTATAAGACCAAGGGCGTGGGGTAGGTGAGGCAGAGGGCAGGTAGAATGGGGGTGGGATCTGAGTGACTCTTCAAGTCTCTCTTGTCCCTGTAGACTGTAGTCTCCCACTAAGGTTTCTGTTCCTTTGGATTCATCGGTTTCCTTTTTTAAGCACCGATGCCCTGGCAGAACAGCTGCTGTGGTATGGGAGTGCCCACAGTGAGGAAAGGGCATCTTCTCGTTCCTCCACCAGCCTCCTCTGCTCAGCCCTTTGCCCATTCCCTAGGTATGTGTGGTCTCTGTTTTCGCTTCTCTTCCTGGCGACAACTTCCAGATAACGGCTCTCCCTACTCAGCCCAATCCCTGGGACCCCTCCCATGCACCATCCCTGAGGGGAGCTAATCCACTCAGCACCAAACCCCTCAGAAGGGCTGAATCAATAGCTGCTTCCCAAGAGGAAGTGGTCAGGGCAGCAGAAAACTCTGGGCAGAGGTGAGGATGATGCCCCCCCCCATGATGCTCCTGGCTACAAGGGCTGCCATGGTGCTTGGCCAGGTTAACCCTGTCCTTGACCTTCTTCCTCCAGGTCCTGATCCAAAGCCTATTCTCAAGGACGCTGCCTGTCTCAGACTAGGAGCTCCTCAAGAGGAGAGACAGAGCCACTCCCAGCGCAGGGCCAGACATAAACAGCAGTTGAATGACAACCAAGGAAAGGGGCTTTAAACTGGAGGACAAGGGAAGAGGGAGGAAGATAAGAGGGAAGAGGAAGAAGAGCACCCCTTTATTCTAGCCTCCATACCTTTGTTCATGCTGAAACCTAAGGTGGTTGCCTTGTGACCACTCCAACCCTCAGCCCTGTCCCTGTCTGTGGCCCTGACGTCTGGCCACCACCACTTAGCAGAGAATTGCCTGTGCGTGCACAACCAGCCTGGACTCAGCTGCTTGCACTGTAGCTGTTTGCTGCCTGCGTCTCAGTCATGGATCCACACCTCCACTACAAACTGCTCCTTCTCTCACTTCCCTGTGGTGGCTAATGGGCTCTCGCTGCAGCCTTGATTGATTGGGTGACAGGGTGGCCAGGAGCTGAGGCACCCTGGTGGCTCTTGCCGAGGAAAGGGGAGTCCAGGGCACATTCCAAGCCTGTCAGCGCTGGCTCAGCCCCTTAGTGGTGTAAAATCTCACGCCTGGAGCCCTGTAAGCTCCTGGTGCCAGCTGCAATTTTATTGGTGGTCTGTGACTTCAAAGGCCTTTCCTCCTGCATGGTGAGCCAGGCAGGCTGCAGAGCAGAAGGCCTCGTGCCCAGGGCACCAGGGAATCCCCCTGGACCTGGACCCAGCCTCTCCTCAGCCTGCCCTCTTTCTTTTGTATTCACAAATATCACTTTCCCAGCGCACTCTGTGACCACAGCAGGTAGAGAAGAACTGCTTGTTTAGGAGACTGCTTTCATGGACCTGTATGTCCCAGTTTGCAGACAAGACACTTGTAACCAAACATCTGTTCAAGGTCCCAACCATTTTACCCTATAAAAAACCCCTGACGCGGCAAGACAGGAGGCTGGGCTGAGGCCTGGGTAACCCTGGGTACCCGCTTGACGTCACTGCGCCTCGTCTATCAAGGGGGTGGGAGGTGACAGGAAGGCCTGGACACCTACCTCACTGTCCTTTGGAGGCTTAGAAGAGATCACTTATGGGGAGCAGGCAGAAATTCTCTCCAACGGGAGGTACTGCTCAGGCCACACTGCTGGCATCCCTCTCCGACCGTCCTGAAACTCCATGAAGTATATAAGACACATTCTGGGTTTGCAGCTCAGCTCTGACATTTCTAAGCTGTGTTACCTTGGCAGAGTAACCAAACCTCTCTATGCCTCAGTTTCCTCATAGGGATTAGTTCATATTGGTTAATAGTAATACTTGACCAGTCCTTACACTCAGGAGATGCTATAGAAGTGTTTGCTGTTATCATTACCACACATAAACCTCATCTTGCCTGTTTGTTCCATGTGAATAGGTTTGTCTGCCAATGAGACAAAGAGCTTCCAGGGTTTTTCCTTCTCCCCACAACACACACAGACACAGGCACACACCCAGCCCAGCCTGGAGTGGTAGCAAGAGCAGCCCAGGGGTCAGATCCTGCTCTCCCTTTTGCTTGCAAAGTGAACTTGGGCAAGTTGTGAAAACCTGCATAACATCGTTCGCATTTATAAAGGGGAGCGAAGCGCAACCTGCTTCTTATACAGAGTAGTATAGAATTCACATGAAATGTAAGGAAAGCTACGAGCAAATATCAGTGAAGCTCAGTGCCTGGTCTCTAGTAGGCATTTAACGAATGTTCTAGCCCCAGATCTGGCCACACAATAGCTCAATAAACTACTGAACTGGCTCAAGGTCAGTTATGAAGAATATGTGTTACAGGAGGAGACCACATCAAGTCACAGGTCCCACCTCCCACCATCAGCCACGCCCTCCATTGTGGCCACACTTAGAATACACTTCAACTCTAGGTGTATTAGATGGACTGATAGGATTGACCTCCTTAAGGGTAAGGACTGCATCTTCTCTCTCACACTTGCCAGCAGCTGGTCCAGCTCGGCACAAACAATGCGAGACACACCCCAGCAGAAGTGGTCCTGGCTGTCTGAAATCCTGTCCAGAAGTGAATTATTAAGAGAAAGCTGAAGAAGGAAAAGCTGCCCTCAAACATATCCGGAATCTTGCTGGAGATGGAAACTAACAGGGATGGAAACATGACAGCAGAAAAATACAGACCGTTTTGAAGTCTGCCCACCTGGGAGTCAAGCCACATTGAAAATCAATAAGGCATCAAGGCTGGGAGCTCAGAGAACTAACTGGATACCTGCTTGTGCCTCCTTTAAAGCAGGGAAACCTTTGAAGTTGCAGACGACCAATAAAAATACAGCTGGCATTTACAGCTTCAACTCCTCCTGCCTCTGCTTTTCACCAAGTCGCTAAAGCTGCAGCCAGAGTCACCCAGGCTGGAATGCTGACAAGGACAGTGGCTCCTGGCATGCAAGGACCAGGGACTGGCACTGTAGGCACACTGGCACCTTCCCAAGGACAACCTTGTCTTGAGTTCTGGCCATCAGAGGCCGTGGCTGAAGTCCCCAAAAACACTGTACCATGTTTCCCTGAAAATAAGACTGGATCTTACATTAAGTTTTGCTCCAAAAGACGCATTAGGGCTTATGTTCAGGGGATGTCATCCTGAAAAATCATGCGAGGGCTTATTTTCTGGTTAGGTCTTATTTTCGGGGAAACGCGAAGGTAAGCTCTGTTGGAAGCAGTCAAAGTCATGGCCAAGATGAGTCTCAGGGAAGCTGTTGTCGTATGGGATTCCTCCACTCTACTTAGTGTGCTTCCATCCACTGCCTCAGTGGGTGCTCTTTTTAAGACCTGTAACACCGGGAGGAAGATAAGCCTGCTGGGATGACTCCCTCCCTCAAGGACAGAGCAGGATGAAGCAACGAGTTTAAAAGACAACAAAAGTTACAGTGAAAGGGCTCTAGAACCCAGTTCCCAACTCAATGCCAAGGGATTAAGATGCTGAAATTGGAGGCTCGTCTCACTTCTCTCATTTTTCTACTTATCCCTCATAGGAAGTTCCATGACCTTGCTCTTCATTCAATAAGCACATGGGTTCTCAGAACTAGGGGCACATGGTCCAGTCAGGGAGACAAGATTTAAGAGACATAAAACATACAACAACCAAAAAAAAGCTACAAAGCAGTCTTAGAATGAATGGAAGATATTATACCAGACAACATATATATGGGCAATGTCAGGCTTAATGACCAAGCTGAGCTAATGTCAATAAACAGAGAACTATTAGCAAATTCATTAATCAAGGTCTTGTTTATACTCCTATTTGTCAACCAAATTATTTGTTTGACTTGTGGCCTCCCTGGTTTATTACGGTCATTTCTGTCATCAGCAGAGCTGGGCTGCTGGAATTTCACACGTAGGTAGGGCCTGTACGCATCTTAGGTATGCTGTCTCAGTCAGCCTCCTCAAAGAATCAAAGCTCTCATCAGGGGCCAAGGTCTGTCTTCAGTTAACAAATAACTGCTCTTTGTAATCCAATGGCTCACTGGGCCTTAATTAATTGATTTGCTAATCACTGTTTCCTGTTTCCAGAAGTTGACCTCTGAAGGACCCTCCTGCTCTTGAGGGAATGTCATCTTGAGGGAAGAAACACAACAGAAGAACAAATAGGGGGACTCCTAGCTCTCTGAGGACACCTGGGGTCCTGCCCCAGCTGGATTTGGTCTTGACCACGCCATCTGTCATTGTCCCCCCCACCCTCCCCACCCCCGACAGCTGCTCACTTGGCTCCTACTTGCCCTTCCCTCTGCCTTTTCTTCCCACCAGCCTAAATATCAAGCTCCCAAAGCCTCTCCCTGACCATGTTAATACCACCTAAAGCCAAAAAGGATTTGTCCCATCGCTGCCTTTCTAACTTCTCAGTCCCAATGAGTATTTCTGCTCTGTTCTGTTGGCACCTTTCACACACAGCTTTGTGAACTGTCTACTTCAGCTAGTATCTGTGTAACTTCTTTGAGGACCAGCCAATCGTAAGTGTCCCACAGCTCTGCATCCTCTCTTCTTGGCCCCACTCCCCCACTAACACACGCGCACTCACACATGTACACATGCAATGCTGGACCAAGAAAGGGTATTCTGCTCAGTGCAGCTGTAACTTTCATTAGGGGTTTTGCCTCCCCCAGACCCTAAGGTCTCCTTGTTTAAGGCCCTGCCCACAAGCAAATAGAGAATGGTATAATCACCTCGGTAAGGAGCAAACTGCCTTCCCTACTTTCATCTCCTAAGTTGAACTAATTTCTGGGGTTTCCACCTTCTCTGAGCCACTGCTTCCTGTTTGGGAAATAAATGTCAAATGATTTCTCCATTCAAAGTGATGGATCACAGTAGGTTCGGGTAGCAGGCAGGGGAGCCCGCCTTATAAAAAGTAGACATCCTTTATTACTTTGAAGGGAAAAGGGTGAAGGGCCTTGTGGGGAGTGGGCTGAAGGGTCAGATTTCCCCAGAATTACTCAGAGTAATATCTATCCTCAGCAGCCACCCTATGAATTTTGACACATCTCAAAAAGCAGGAGGAGTCTGGAAAAAGTGCTCAGAATTTCTTACCTTCTGCAAAAAGCTACTGTGCAATCTGTTCCTTTGTAGTTTGCTTTTTTTTTTTTTTAAGTCAAACCATCTTGGAAAAATCAGAAAGCAGATGCACCCATAATTGAACTTGGCAAGTCAACAGAAACCTTGTTATAGGTGTTACAGGCCCTTGCACCCCAATTAACCTGGGGGGAATAGGGGCTGTGGGCTTCTGAGCACAGATGTCTGGGAGAGACCCTCGTGGGCAAGAGATTTAGGTGCCCTGAGACCCTTCTGGAAACAAGAAGCCCAAGACCCTTCCCAGCCCTGGCGTAGAATCCCTCTCCGGGCTCGGGAGACTCGTCCTGGGGAGCCCATGGACTCAGCGGACTGTGGTGGACCCCGGGCTGCAGGGCCACCCGCCCACCTGAGCGCAGCCTGGGCTCACTCTGCACCGACAGCCACGACCCGGTGCCGAATTTTACTATCTGCCATTTACCATTCAGACGGGAAAACAAATTTAAAACACCTGGAAATTTATGTCTCTGATGGGTCGAGTTGCACTGTTCCATTATATTAAATAATCCAGGCTGTGTGCTTCAAAGGCCGCCGGCCTCCCGGAGGCCGCCAGGGTGCGGGGCCTTGTTAACGGCGCGGCCGGGAGTGGGGACCCGACGGCCGAACCCCGCACCTGCGCCCGCCTGCATCGCCCGCCCTCCGGCCTGAACAGCGCCCGCCCTCGGACGCCGGCCCTCCCTTCGGGCCGGCTCCGCACTCACGGCGCGAGCAGGTACTACTGTCGCCACTTGCACCGACCTGAGATCAGAAGGCTTGAGGTTTCCTTTCCCCTGGAGTCGCTCACTACCTCGGTGACCGGGAGCCCGCGGTTCCTCACCTGGGTAACAGTTAGTGGTGGGCAGCTGTTCGCGGGCGACGCCCCGCCCCCAACGCACCCTTCCCCCACTTACCGGCAAAATGGGATTTACTCCCTTCAGTCTCGGTAACTCTAAAATGTCAAGGTGGGCACGGAGCCGAGAGAAGGTTGGAGTTGGGAGGAACACCCAAATAGTTCAGACTGGGTGTCTAGAGGGGGTCAGAAGAAGCTGGGAAAACAGGGCCAAACAGACCTCTTCAGGCTGGGGCAGCTGTGGGAGGGCAGGTGGGAGTGGGGGAGGATGCTTCCGTGTTCTGGGACCATCCAGAGAGGTGCCCTCATCGCTGACACGGCAGGAGGTGGGGCTCCCGGCTGAGGACACCTGCCCGGAAGCTGGGCAGGAAGGACAGTGAGTTGTGCTTGGAGTCTGAAACCCACACACTGGTGTATGGGCTCACAGAAGGAACCCCTTGGAAACTTCCAGAAAATACCAGAGGAGGGATGGAGGTGGGCTTTGAGATGGTCTCTCCCTGTGGTGAGGGCTGTGAAGTTACTCCGCATTGGTGCTCCATCGGCAAAAATGGAAATAATGCCTTCTGTCCCCTCTACATCGTACTACTGTGGGGACCAGAGGGAAAGTTTTCTGAAAGCGCTGGTAAAACTAAGATTATAAATTGAGGTCATACTATTATTGCAGTTGGGAAAGGGAGGCTGGGAGCGTCCCACCCTCACAGCAGAAGGAGTTGGGAGAAGGTGCTCTCACTCCCAGCTTCTTGGCTGTCCAGCCCCCCCAAACTGCAGGTCAGCAGGGCCTGCTCCCCTCCTCCTCACCTCTCCTCTAAGGGTCTCTGGAAGTTGTGGCTCCTTCACGGGGTCACTGGTGCCACCCTGCTCAGCCGCAGCACCAGGCCACAGAGACAACACAATGGTCTCTTCTTTGTACACTTACACCGTTTACTAGAACAGGCTTGCTCATTGGTTTCATAGCTGCCACTATGTGGATACAAGTAAATAATCTAGAAAACCTCCGAGGTGTGCGCCCCGGACCTGGATCTGCCTCCGTCTAACGGTGGCCATACATGAACACGTTCCTTCACCGCCTCAGTCTTGTCACTTTGGAAATGGGGGCATTGGGCTGCATTCTCTCAGGCCATCCCCTTCCCGCAGCGGTCCTTAACCTGGGTGGCACATTTGACTGGGCTGAGGAGCTTTGAGCCCAGGTGGGCCTGGCCTCCACCCCCAGAATTCCAGTCTGAGTGGGCTGAGATGGAACCTCAGGTGATTCCAATGTGCGGGCAAGGCTGGGAATCCCTGAGCTAGTGGTTGTCAGAATTTTATTAAGCAAACAACAAGTCTGCATGGAGTGGCCCAGGGGCCGGAATCCAGAAACTCAAGAGGCAGCTGCTGGGAGTTTCATTTCCTCTCCTAGAATAAGAACTTGAAGAACTCAAAAAGCCCTAAAAGTGATGACACTGAAGTGTAGGCCACCAGCCGTCCTATATAGGTCTCCCACAAAGAAGAGGGTCTGGGTGTTGGATGACTTCATGGGCCACAGAAATACTCAACTGAACTATCCTCGGGGGCCTCCTGGACAGGTGGGGCCAGTAGCCAGAGAGGCTGCTCCACTGCCTTACCCAGACCCCCAAGTTGAAGGGGCCCTCGGAACCACCCCCCTGCCATGCCACCCAGGCAGCATTCCTGACAGAGGCTCCACTTATATGTGTGGTCACCTCTAGGCCTCCAGGGAACCTGAGAGCTTGGGACTGGTTTGCCGCACCCACAGACATGTGAGAGAACGCCACCAGAAAGTCATCCTTCTATGGACCAGAGGGGGAAGGACTTGGGGAGTAGTGTAAAGTTTCCCAACAGAGGGTTTAAAAGAAATACTTTACCAACCCTTTTAAGGATACCAAATGGCAGACGTTGGAGCTCAAAGAGGCCTCCAAGGAGCAGCTGGTACAAGTGCTACCTGCAGGCAAGAAAAGTGCTCTTATCCCCACGTTACCTCTATAGTAAAAGCCCACAGGAGGGGCTGTGGTGCCCTTTGGTCCGTTCTAATGAAATAGGGCCGTTTCTAATTAACCAGACTATACAAATGGGTGCATCTGACATGCTCGGAGAGTTTTTTCCTTTCTTAAGTAATAATGATAATGCTTTCCCTTGATTGAATGCTTGAGTCCCATGTGCTTGCACAGTAGGGCACTTCACAACCCCTTGAGATAAGTGAGGCCGCTATTAACGTCACTGTTTTATACATTAGGCACCTAGCATAAGTAACGCCAGGGCAAACAAGTTCTGAGTATCTGTCATGGTCTCATCCGCACCCCACGTTGCTGTGAAACAGGTTTCTCTCCAGCTCCATCAAGCGTATATCATTTGCCTGTTCATTAATTTTATTTTTAATTAAAAAGGCATATATATTGTCTTCCCAATTGTAACATAAAGATGAAAAGCATGATATAAAATTTTGTTTAAAGTACACTTCCAACTTCTTTTTTTAAAGTGTGGGTGTACGTCACACACAGAATAAAATAAGCAAACTAAAAGACATCACAATATTAACCATGGTTCTCTATGGACAGTGAGAATGTGGTTGACTTTCTTAACTTTACCTCCCTATATATATTTTAAAACCTTTAATATAAGCATGTGTCCATTTTGAATTTTAAAACAAGATATTTTTAAAATAGAGTTTTGGTTTGGCAAACTCTGTGTCCTCATGAGTTTCAAAATGGCATCTATATCTAGTTGGGAATGGCAATTACCAAAGGAGAGCGTGTGGTTTAGCACCTCAAGCAAAGCCCCAAATTAATGGCTGTTAGCCATCACAATGGCCGATTTCTCAGGGATCACTCCAATTAGGATCTTCTCCGTGGCTTATAACACCAGCCCTCTGACTTCAGACAAGGAGCATCTGTGGCACAGCTGGAGCAGCTGGGTTGGAAAATCAATCACTACCCAACAACTGTGCAACTGATGGCCCATCAATCAGAAACATAAGGCATTCGCTCCGTTTATAAAACACATACATTCCCTTACGAACCTGCAAATGCAATAAGCTGCCCCAGCACCTCCAGCCCTAGAGAAATGGCGTCCCCAGTCACTTCTGCCTGTGGAGACTCACAGATTGGTACCACCAAATGGAGCACTACTACTGCAAGAGCCCTGGAAGACCCCTGGTGCCATACTTCCTGGCCCTCAAAGCCCCTGCCATCCTCAGGGACCCAGAGTCCGCTGATAGCCTCATTCAGGGATGGCCTTGAGATTTTCATTGGCCCCGACAGTCAGTCACGCTGTAACTCTGGAAGAATACATCCGTACTGCAAGAATTTCTTTGAGACTTTCTAAAATGGCCATTTCCCCCTTCCTTTATTTTTTCCTTCTTGCCCTCCTCCCTTCCTTCCTTTCCTCCTTTTTTCCTTCCTTTTAACCTTCAAACGTTAAAGGAGGAATATCTTTTCTCTAGAGCAGAATCAGGCGATGACCAGATCCGTGGGACGTCCACAGTCACCCACATCGAGCTGACTCCTGGGGTGAATTTACTTCCTCAGGATCCATAAGACTTTGCCCTTAGGCCTACGCAAGGCGTGCCTCACACGCTATTTCACAGACACTCAGTAACTGTTCTGAATAAATGTACGAATGAAAGAACTCCTATCGGAGTCTGTCTCCCGGGAGAAGCACCAAGGCCACCTCTTTTCCTTACAGGGCACCCTGATACTACTGTGTGCTGAAATCTCCCTCACTAGCCCCTGGAGTAAGGTGACGGCCATTGCACTTTAGCCCCAAATCAGGGCAGAAAGATAGCGCAACCAGTATCTCTGGTCTCCACCCGGATCACGTTATATGTTCCTCTCCAGACAATAATAATTGACGATGACCATCATACACTGCTTACTCTAAGACCCGGTCTTATACAGTATTATATAATATAATACCGGGTCTTATATTAATGTTTGCTCCAAAAGACGCATTAGAGCTGATTGTCCGGCTAGGTCTTATTTTCGAAGAAACATGGTAGAATAAACTGGGTTCAAACCCAGGACTTCCGACTCCATGTCCTCAAAACATTCCCACTGTAGTTTCATGAATCAAAGTGCGGTGGGGTATAGTTCAGGGCTTCCCTGCAGGAACAGAGGACTGGACCAGGGAAACCCCAGGATGGCCCAGTCTGAAGTCCAAGATCCCTCTGGGAAGAGTTCCCCAGGACCCACCCTTGTCCAACTCAGCACTGAGTCTGGAACTCGGGGTTCAGGGGACAGTATTACATATATATGCAACATCAAGCCACCCCCTCTCAGTCCCGGCCCTGGCCCCCCAACTGCAGACTCTATTTGCTCCTACGAGGATCCTTCCTGGCTCCCCAGGATCCCTTACCTGCAGTTGCCTCTGTCCATGGCTTTAGGACCCTTGCTTTCCCTCTGAGAGCCAGGAGTACACACCATGCGTGAGCAGGAGGGAGTGCGGCAGTGGGCCCCATTCCCCTTCTGAGAAACATAACAGTGGTCTTACTACAGCATCAGAAAACTCCAGGCTGCCATACCTCATCGTGCCAAGGGGTGAACTGTGAAACAATGGGACAAGCAGTGCACAGGGAGCCTGGCTGAGTTACTGGTGTTCAGAAATAATCATTGTGGTGAGCAGTTATTGAGCATTTATAGGTGCCAGGTGGGAGAGTGATTGAACTTTTCCATATGTGTCCCAGGGGAGGCATGAGGACCACTGGGAAAAGCTGAAGGGAGACAGATTTCAGGTTGTAAAGGGAAGAACACAGCTCTACAAAGATGCAAAAGGCTGCCTCGCCGGGCAGCGCCTCATCGCTGGGGGTGTTCAAACGTAGAGTGGACAATCCCTTGCTGTGATGCAAGAGAGAGAATCATGAAAGAGGGGAGCAGAGTGATGGCATGGGCGGGGCAGAGAATAAGATTTGAAGATTTTTAATGTCCCTTTCCATGATGATGTTTCTATGATCCTGCTTCCATGTTTCAGTCACATGCCTGCTCTCTTCCATCCTTCAAACCAAACACTTGCTGACATTTTCCAGCTTTTCTTGGCAAATGCCATGTCCTAGAAGCTCCTGGAGGGGCAGGAAGATGAGGCCTCCTTTCCTGTACATCTCCCTACAAAGGTTCAAGACCATGTCCTAGAACTTCCCATCAACATAGGATTGTTATTAGTTCCTGCTGGGAGGCCTTCCTGCACTCCGAATCATAGAAACCTGAGATAAAACATAAGATGAGAAAGTTACAAAGACATAGTCCCAATAGCTCACTGCTAGATAAGCATCTCTGAGGACCTGAAACCAAATAGAAAGACAAGCTAGCAAACAGGAGGCAGCTCAGCTTTTGCAGGATAGCGGGACCTAAAAGTGCCCCACAGAGGCAAAGAGTTGGATCCAGCTTCCTGCTGAAACTAGGGGTTGGGATGGGGCTTCCCCGTCCATGAAGTGGAGTGGGAAATGACTGAGTGCTGCTCAAGGCCCTGATCTATCTGGAGGGGCAGGGTGAGACAGCACAGCCCCCCAGCCAGGGACTGGGCGCAGCTGCCCACTGGCTCAGGAGACCTGAGCCACACACACCAGGCCTGGGTCTACACACGATTCCTGGGACCCTGTCAGCATCCCTGAAAAACTGTTAGACAGAGGGGTCAATGCAAAGAGGGAGAGAGAGAGAAAGCAAAACTCCATTCCAGATGAGATTGCAAACAAAAATTCCAAACACAGGAAGAAAATTAACCCTCTGAGAAAAAGCCTGAAAGATCAACAATAAATGAATTCACTCCGAATAAAATGAAAATAGTAGTGAAATCGAAAACAAATTTACAATAAATATGTTTAGGTAAAAGAGGTAAAAGAAGTAAAGGAAGAAATAGCCATTAGAGTTGTACAATTATAAAATAGAGAAGAAATTAATTAAAGAGAGAGATATAAAAATAAGCAAAACTGAAATCTTGGAAATAAAAATATAGTTGGAGAAATAAAAAAATGTGATAGAATACATTCTACAGGAGATACAGTAGAAATAATAAATTGGAAGATAGTACCAAGGTGTTAGTTCATAATGCAGTATAGAGAGAAAAAGAAATTAGATATAGATAGATAGATAGATACATGGAGTATAGAATGAGAGGCACAAACATAAATTTAATAGGCGCTCCATAAATAACAGGAGCAATATGCAAAGAGATGATGCTGAGAATTTTCCAACATTGATGAGCTATAACAACTCAGATTAGAAGTCACCATGGAGAACAGGATAAAGAAAAACTCCTTGACACATCATAGTGAAACTGCAGACCGTGAAGCGGAAGAGGAAAGTCTTTTCCTGCCCAAGTAGAACTCAGAGAAGGAATGCTAAGGAAGACTCAGGTCTAGAACATGGAGTAAGACTGTCCCCAACACCGGAGGGAGCTGCTGCCCTTATCCTCTGCGGTCAGCCTCGTGCACAGGGGCACCCCACACAGCAGCAACACTGAGGACACCAAGTCCATCAGCTTCCTCTTGCATATCCCAGTGCAACAGCTTCTTTATAAAAACGCTCAGAGCCACAGTAGCTCTTTCTGGCATTTGCAGTGAGCATGGAATCCAGAACTTCTTTCTGTCGCTGAAATAGTGTTTCTTTCCTTGTTCCCAAAGAAACGGGTCTTTTGGAAGGCATTGGATTCTTTTCCTCGCTATTGCCAATTGCTGTTTTTCTTTACTTTGTAACTCAGTTTTTCCCACAGTATGTCACTCTGGAAAAAATGTGGAAATGGGGCTTTCACATGTTTGAGACAGAGAGCAAACCCATGTTGGAAAAAATGAAATTTCTAACCTGGAGCCCCAAGCCTGAGTCAAACTTTCCACTGAATCAAGATCTCTACTTGCAACTTGAGAAGCAAAATTAAGTTGTATTATTCTAGCAAATAGCTATAGCCATTCAGAATGCTACTCCTGGCTCCTTGGCTGGATAACAAACCAATGCAGAGGCAAATTTAATTACCTGTCAGGAACTAAATAAAAGGTTTGCTTCATCTAATACTCCCAGTGTGCAGGACAGCTATGAAAACAAGCCTGACACTCAATCGATTTGCTGTTTACAGAGACCCAAAGAGGCGCCGAGAAATACAAGTGAGCTGCTTGAAGCATTTGGAAGTTTAAATATTCTTTAATGCATTTGTCAACCACTCCCTCTTCCTCAGCGAGACTCAAAGCAACTGCCCACCCTCAAGAGCTCGTGCATCTAGTCCTAAAAAAATATCCTGTAATCTTTCCAAATGGCTGGTAAGGCAAGCCCCACCCCATTAGCTCATTCTCATCAGAAGGCTCATCTCTCCCAGAGAAAAAAGCTTATTTCCTGGGGCCCATTGCCTGTTCATCAAGACTTCCGGTCTGCCTTTTACCCCCAGCAGCATCAGGCATAGCAAGTCATGGTAGGAAGAATATTTTGGCACCAGGAAACTTTGGTGAGTTAGGCTAAGTTCACCTCTGTTGCTCTAATCCTCAATTTCCCCAACTGCAGCTTGAGGAAACCTGCCCGTCTTCTCCCATGGCTGTAGCCGGCCTAAATGTGATGATGGATATGAAATACCTGGGCCAACATAAGGAGGTGTTAGGCTTGCTGATGAGTATGTATGATGTTATTTCGTTGCCTGCAGCTGGAGGGCCAGAGGACAGGAAAGGAGCAATTTCTGTCTTGAGGGAACTTGGAAATGGAGAGTGTGAGTAGCACACTGAGAACAGAGAGAAGGGGTAGGGCAGGACTGAGCACAGAGCCAGCTCACAACCAGTACTCTCCTCCAAGGCTTTGCAGAAAGCAGGGAGGGCCAGCTCACCCTGCTTGTTTTAGGGGAGACCCTGAAGAGGCTACAAAGGCAGCAGTGGTTGGAAACGAAGGGGAAAATCAGGACTGGGGAGCAGTTTCAATTTTTAAAAAGTTTTTATCCCTTGAGCCAAGAGTAAGCAGTCTTCCTTTGTAGAGGCACGAGTCTTCGTTGCTGTGTCAATAGGACATGTTGCTTCTCTGAGCCTCAGCTTCCTTATCTATAAAATAGGTTCCGAATGAGAACAAAACTTTCTAAAGTGAAAATTCTTATGTGAGCTATTATTGTTCCACTATAGTTTCTGCTGCTTTTCACCTATGAGCTTAGAGGACTTTAATGAATGAAATGGGTTCATGTGTCCTCGCTATAGCTTTAGGAAGGATGTGAAAGAAAGGGCAGCCTAGGGCCACCCAGAGACAGTACAGACCTGTTGCTCTCCTCTAACCTGGGTCACTGGGCCAGGTGGGCACATTTCAGTTTAAAGGCTCCAGGCTCTTGGTCGGAATATCCTGGATGTGTAAGGGGTAAATTAAAGCAGAATCTCCCCATCTGTCCCAAATTCGGACTACCACTACCTCCCGCATGGCTCCTAGGACCAGAGGCTCATGTCCCTTTCTCCAGACCCCTTACTGCTCCTTCCCTCCCAGTCCTGTTGAGTTCCCCAGCAGGTGCTTGACACAGCCAGGTGAAGACCATCTGTGGCTCAGTCACCTGTGCTGGACCTTCTGTCTCTGCAGGGGTCACATAGGGCTCTATCCACGGTGCCACCATCAGCTTAAATTGCATCTCCTCTGGGAACACCTTCTCGACCTCCCTGATCTCCAGAGAGCTTTCCTCCACCTGTGCTCCTGAAGCTCTCATGTTCTTGCTACCGTGTTTCCCCCAAAATAAGACTTAGCCAGACAATCAACTCTAATGCGTCTTTTGGAGCAAACATTAATATAAGACCTGGTCTTATATTATATTATATATTATATTATAATAAAGACCCGGTCTTATAGTAAAATAAGACCGGGTCTTATATTAATGTTTGCTTCAAAAGATGCATGAGAGCTGATTATCCGGCTAGGTCTTATTTTCGGGCAAACACAGTACCAGCATGGAGCAAGCAGGACAAGTCTCCTGGCATCTCTTTAGCTGTCATACTCTGTTGGAATTAACTTCAGAGAGGAAGGGGCTGAGGCCAGCTCCACAGGTCTGCGGCAGCCAGGCCTCCCTCCCCATTCCCACCGCAGAGGCACGACAGCACCTGACAAGGGAATGGGATGGATGGATGGCACTGGAGATCCCACCGGCCACCAAAGAAGCATCCGACTCCCAAAGCCCTGGGAGAGGTTATGAATAGTGTCACTCCTCCCTGGCCAAACTCAGGGAGGCCCAGGCTTCCCCAGCACAGCGGGCCTTTAGCTCACGACGGAATAGACAACAGCTTTTAGGGAACCTCCGGTTCCTTTTTCTAAGAGTGGGAAAAAGAAAGATGCTCCCTTTCACATCTTAAACAATCTGATTATCAGGACGGCACCTCATTTTAAATTTCTCTCCATGGTGTCAGTGTTTTATTTATTTTTTTCCTGAGCAGTGCTAATAAAATCTCTAACCCACGTGGCAGCCCCACGGCTCATCAACTGTTAGCTGCCCTCAGGCTGCACCAGTCTGTTTATATTATAAATAAAGGCTGAAATAAGCTGCTTGCTCAATGTAGGCTCCCGGGGGTTGTGGGGGTGTGGAGCCAGCCCCTCCTGCTCCCTCCCACCCCTGCTGGGGGAGGGATGGCCCAACAGGGGCTTTGCCTGAAGCCAGCTCCTTTGGACTTGAACAAACCACTACAAGGATCTGTGATCCATCCCCGGAATCCCGGTTTAATTATTTAGGAAGAACACTTTTGCTTTCCCTAAACTCCACAGCTCCCCCGAGCCCACAGAATCATTGTTCAATGCTTATTATCGCCGCGGGCCCCGGGTACCGTGTGGCAGAGACCTCATTTCAATATTTACCACTTAGATCACTTAAGGGCTGTCAGCTTTAATAACATTTTATCAATTGGATACTTATATTATTCACGGCTTCATAAAAATAACAAGACCTGCCTTGGCATTTCAATCAGACTCGGGCTAATTTCAGTGACTGCTCAGGGATTTCGTTTTTATTAACATTTCGACGCAACGTGACTGCTTCTCTTCCTGGATACATATGCACGAGGTGGCCACACAGGCAGGCAGTGGGAGTGGGCCGCACAGCGCTGTCACGGGCAGTAGGGAGCCAAAATCAACAGGCCAGGCTGAGACACCCTCCCCACTCAGGTGACTCGTTCATGGTGGGTCGGGTAGCTCAGGGCTCTGTCGGTAGAAAAACTCTCTGCTCCAGCTCTGGACAGGCCCCAGCCTCACCTCCTTCACCCCCTCCTAGGAGGCAGCCAAGGGGAACTGCCTCCTGTGCACTGTCTCCTGGGTTCCAGAGGCAGTATTCTCTTCTGCAGGGACTGGTCTGGAAAGACAATCTACTCTGTCCTCCACCTGAAGGGCCCCTGCACACCCTTTAGGGCTCACGTCCAAGGTCGCTTCCGCCATGCAGCCTTCCCTGCTTCCCAAAAGCCTGCTGCCTGCCCCTGGCACTCTGAGAGTGTCTTTGAGTAAAGAGCACCCTTCTGGCCCTCCGCTCCTAGAGTCCCATGCCCTCTTCTCCCGCAGGTGCCAGAGTTCTGGCCTTTCCTGAAGCCACCCCCACTCTCCCTTCTGGTATCCTGGGGGAGCATGGCACATGCCTCCTGACTGCCTGCATTTTGCTCTGTGAGAAGAAAGCTTGCAAACCCCTTCTTGTTGCCACGGTGTTGGCTCTTGCGGGTCGCTGCAGGAAACTCCAAAACTTTTGTTAGTTGTTCAACTTGGCAACCATTGCCAAGATGTTGCCTTTTAGAGGAAACACCACTTCATCCAGTGGCCACCCCGTCTTCAGGAGCTCTTTGCTCTGGTGCTGTAGCCCCCTTTTGCTGTTCCCGGGCCTCCTGTCCTACTTTGGCCCCCTGTGCCCCAAGGTTATACTGCCGGGGTGGCCTCCGGAGTTGTCTCACCTGCTCCCTGTTACCCCCTCCAATCCATTCTCCTCAGAGGCCACAGTCCTTTTATGTCGCTTTCCTGATGAAAATCTGTTAGTGGATGTTTACTGCTCTCAGAAAAAAGCCCAAGGCCTCACCTTCCCGTGGTCCAGTCCCACCTGGTCTCCTGGGCCTCACCACACAGCCCTTCGCCCACTTACAGGTCTCTGGTATGCAGGTCTTTCAGATACTCCATCCACCAGTCTTTTCTCCCTCAGTGTCTGCAATGCCAGCACCCCAGAATGCCCTCCCACTGCTCCTCACAGGGCTAATGCTAGTCTCTGTTTTATCGTCATCCTGACACCCTCTCCAACACTGGTTTCTCCTTCCAGCCCCATGATCTTAGGAGTCCCCTTTGCTACCTCCATGGGACTGATCACAATGTGCAAGTTTTTAAAACTTCTTTGTTGATTTGTTTTGCTCCATGAACTCAGAGACTATAACTGGCACGTAGTAGTTGCTCAATAAAAATGTGTTGCATGAATGAATTATCCATTCCTTTCCTCCCTTTATGAGAATTCCCCCACATTCATCCCTCTCACACTATCCTGAGTATACAGATAAGTAGACAAAGCGAATCAGATTCATATGAGGCCATTCACTTTGCTGGAAACTGCCCAGACTGCTGCCCACAATCCACAGATAGCATAGCTCAGTGGTTAGGGATGCAGGTTCTGGAGGCAGCCTGTGCCCACTTGCCTGTCAGCTGTGTGCCTTCAGGCAAGTTCCTTAATCTTTCTGTGCCTCAGTCCGTTTAGTTGTAATTTGAGGTTAGTGATACCTACTTCATAGGGTCATTATGAAGATAAAATGAGATAACAAATATAAAGTGCTTAGAACAGAGCCTGTCACACAGTAAGTACTCCATAGGTGTCAATCCTATTGCTAAGTTTGGAGTGGCCTTCTCCAGTGCCCACAGAGAAAGTTGCTTCCCTACCCCGGCAAACACACACCACTCTGCTCCCTATTGTCATTCTCTGTTGAGCCCAGGGAGGCCCATTCAGGGAAGCTGTCATTCCGTCCCTTTCTTGCAGTTACTGGGTGTTGTGAATGGCCTTGGGGTGGGGACAGGGTGAAGGTCCTTGAATCCTTGCTGCTGGCTGACCAGGCAGATCACACCGGGGGAGACAGGATTTCTTGCAAGAAGGTATTTCTCATTCCTGCTTATTACATGACGGTCCACTCCCAGGATTTTCATGGAAAATCCTGTTCTTTGTGATGAAGACTTAAGGGAAGTCGCTTTCTCGCAACTACTCCCATGAAAGTGTTCCACATCTGCATGACCCCTGGAGATAACCAGTACCCCTGGAGAGAGGAGAAGGGGAAGCCTGGGGCTGGCCTCTCTGGTCATCCCATCAGGAAGGTCAGAGCCGGGCCTGCCACTCAGCTCCTCAGCTGGCCTCAGTCTGCAAAACGTCCAGATATTTTAGAGCCGCCATGCTCCATTTCTGTCCCATAAGCTGTACTGATTCTGCCCATAAACTTGTCGATTGCTTGAAACTTCTATTTCTATTAGAGACATTAAATGCCTCCCAGGTGGCAGGCTACAGGGTTTCCAGGAGCAGTGCATGTGTGTGTGTGTGTGTGTGTGTGTGTGTGTGTGTGTGTGTGTGTGGTGGGGGAGTTATATAAAGTAAGACCTGTCCCTTTTGACACTCTGGGTTGCCTGGGTTCTATCCTCCCCAAAGTTCTAAATTGCAGGAGAAATGGCCCCCCGACAGAACCTCCTGCTGACAGACAGTGTCTTTTGTTACAGACGGAGGTGTTGATCCTTCTCTAATCAACAGCTTAATTAGGTCTGCTGAGATGAAAGAGTCATTTTTACTTTGGGAGCTAATATTTATAGACAACCTCTCCCCAGCTCCTGCACTGGAGGTGTTAACAACTTGAGAGCTAAATCAAATAAAAATTATAAAACTCATTTCTCTGCTCTACAGAAATCACTGGCAAATTCAGACGGAACTCTCTAGACCGTGAGGTGCCCCGCAGAGCAGCTTTGCTTGTGGCCACACTGTCCAGCGCAGAGGTTGGCACACAGTGGGCACTCAGGAAGCATTTGTTGAATCAGGGATGTCTGTTTGATGGTTTTCTTTTCTAGCAGGAATCACTGTGGCACTGAAGATAAGAGCATGGCTAAGGAATCAGACAAACCTGGAATTAAAGCCTCGCCGTCTCACCACTCAGCTGTACAACCTTAGGCAAGTTGTTTAAACGTCTCTAAGTCTCAGTTTCTATAGCTGTGAAACAGGACAATAATAATACCTAATTTATAGAGCTGTTATCCTGAAAGCCTACAGCACAGTCTTTGGCACCTAAAAGTACCTTAAGCGTTGGTTCCTGGCAGCAGAGACGGTGGTAGTCAAGGTGGAGGTGATGAGTCATCCTCAGAGCCTTTACTGCGATAGGACGGCGTCCGGGGAAGCCTGTAAGCGGTTTGCTTCATAGGCTGTTCAGTTCTGTCAAGAGTACATGAGGCTCTCACATTAGGGAAATGAAAATCCCAATCACAATGAGGCACCACTTTATACCCCCAGGACAGTTTCAATACAAACAAACAAATAAACAAACAAACAAACACAACCCATTAAGTAACAAGTGCTGGTGAAGATGTAGAGAGATTGGAACCTTCCGACATCGCTGGTAGGTATGGCCAATGCCACCGCCACAGTGGAAAACCATACGGCGGTTCTTTAAAAAGTTAAACACAGAGTTACCATATGGTCCAGCAATTCCACTCCTAGGTATATACCCCAAAGAACTGAAAACAGGGATTCAAACAGAGAGCTGCCGGTGATCTATACCTGGCGCTCACTCCCACTGCGTCCATAGGCACATGCCCTCAGGAGGCCTGCTTGTCACACCCTGCTGTCTGAGACCAGGGCTGTTTTCAACGGGAAGCCTCTAGAGTACAAAAGTTTTCCTAACACTTTACAATTTGCAAATCACCATTTAATGTGAACCTTGCACCGTACAAACAAAAACATGAGCATTATCACCGCAATTATACAGATGTGGAAACTGAAAGTCAGACACATGAGGCAACTTGGCAAAGACCACCCAGCTAATACGTAGACGAGTTGAAAATGGGATGTAAGCCCTCGAACGCCAACACCCTCTGTGTTCCCTCCTGATGATACACGATTCCACCAACATTGCTTTCAGATCTTCACAACAGAGAATCACTTCCAGACAGAGTCCTGACTGACCTGTGACTTCAGCTTCTGCCTCAGCTAATGTGGGGAGCAGTCCTGACCCTCTCCGTTCCTGGCCTGTACATCCATCCGGTCAGAGAGCCGGAGCCTCACACACAGGACCTGAGAAACAGGTCAGCCACCCACTTCCCATTCCACCCAGGCAAGGAGTTGCCCTGCAGCACCTGTCCCTTATCCACCCGCCACCTGGATAAGAAGATGTGTCTCATTCTTGCCTGCTACACAAAGGTACGTTGCCAGGATCTGGGCGCTTTGACAGTGATGAAACTCTGCAAACCAATCATGGGGGGACAGAAGTCCCCGTGTTCAGCTGTTGCTGTTTGCTTTCTGCCTCATTGAAGCCCCATTCCATTTGGAAAAAGGTTTCTCACACAGTTCAGAGGCTTCTACAAACAGATGAATCGGGTGTTGGAAGCATCCGATCAGAAAAGGCTGGTTGTGAAGAGGCTGAGAAGAGAAAGGAGGGCTTTCCGTTCCAGATTGTTGGGGTGGGGAGTAAGCGAAAGGGAGGAAGGGGAAACCAAGGACTAGAGTGGAGAGTATGCAGCGTACGTGGAGGGACTCCTGAAGTGCCCCACTGGCCTAGAACAAAAGGAGCAGAGATGTGGCTGAACAAGCAGATGGGAGCCCAATGTAAAAGGCCGTGGCCACCAGGTCAAGGAGGAGGCCACTCCAGCAGTCAGTGGGGAGCTATTGGAATTTCTGGAGTAGTGGCCTGATTAAGAGAGTTCATAGACGTCTCCACAGTATAAATTGTCCATATGGAAAAGCCGTTAAAAAGAAAAACACCTGCTCCTGGGTCTCAGATGTAGTTTCTGTGGGTGGCCGAGAACGGCTTTAATAACTAAGTTGGAGGTTGCTTTGTGAAGAATGGGAAGGAGTATAAAACTTTTGAACCAAAACTAACGCTGAGATGTTGAGACAAGGTCATGAAATCCCAATGCTCTTGTCTTTATTCGGAACCTTCCGCTCTCCAGCCCCACACCTCACGGGAATAAAAGCTGATCCCTTTTAGCACTGGTTGGATTCAATAGGTGCAAATCATTTCTTAAGGCTAAAAACTACTTTGACGTCATTGACACTTTCATGTGAAGCTGCCAAACTGTGCAGAAGCTCCTGTCTGACAAGCCTCCAAAGATTGGGTAACCCTCTCTATCTTAAGAAATGTCTGGCTGTTAGAAACTATTTCCGTGGCTAAAGTCAAAACCTGACTTCCTGAGGCCTCCACTCGTGGACCTCATTCCAACTCGTAGAACCGTTTCAGGAGCACATTTGCTCATTCTTCCACATGACGGTCCTTCAATATTTTCAGCCAGCTAGTGTATCCACACCCACGTCACGAATCTTCTCTTCTTTGCATTTCTTATATGACACTGTGCTGAAGCTCTGGATCATCCTTGTCATGTTGCTCTTGCCCCCTTTTTTTATAATTCACTTTTTAGAGAGGGAAGATTAATATTTTGCTCTTCATCTGAGAGACTTCTGAACTTCCCTTCCATTGGGTAGCACTGCATAGAAAACGTCAGTACAGGCATGGCGTTCTCTTCTTTCCACTCCACCCCCAAAGTGTTGCATCTCATGGTACAGCTCTGCATGGATGCCAGCAGCAGCGGGGACCTGGAACTAGACCAGGCAGCTGCGTGTAGCAGGTTCTGGGAGGAAATCAAGTATAAGAGCAGAATGTGGCATCTAAAGGGCATGGAAACAAACAACAGCAGCCACCCAGGAGTCAGGCCCAGGAAGGGTGTCAAGGAGGATCTCCCCGTAGTTCCAGAGATGGGCACCCAGGAACAAGCGACACCCCAAGAAGCCAGCAGACCATCAGCACTGGGGAAGTTTTGCAGCAAGTGGCCAAGTCTCAGGCCCAGGCCCCAGTCTTCAGGAGACTGGTGTTCTGTGAAGTCCGTCGGTACAAGGACACACATCCAGACCTGTGAGTCCCAGATCCAGGCCTGGCTGAGGGGCTTGGTCTCAGCCACGTTACGTGCCAGCCCTGAGTGCTTGGGAGTAAATCCAAGGGCACACAAGATTCTGTTTCCCACCTGCTTATCCAGCCACATCGCAGACCTTTTTCCAGGCAGGCCGGGCTCCTCGGGATTCCCTCCACACATCCTGCACATTCTTCATGCTATTCCTTGGTTTCCCCTTCCTTCCTTTCATTCACGCCCATCCCAACAATCTGGACCGGAAAGCCCTCCTCACTTTTGTCAGCTTCTTCACATTTGGCCTTTTCTTCTTGACCCAGGCGGTTGGAGGCCGTGATACCCGATTCTTCTAGATTCTAGGACAAGACTCTCCAACAGCTTCCAGGAAAGAGTTTCATGACTCATTCCCGATGGGACTCCAGGCATAGGAGGGAAGAGTACCGTCACAAATGTTGAGTATTTCCAAACTAGCCACAGGGTCAGTTATTAGAACCGGGGCCAGGGTCAGAACGGCAAGAGCATTAAACGGAATTGAAGCCGCTGGAACAGAGCTGCTTCAGTCCCTCCCATTGGCGGCCAAGACCAACAGAGCAGACGGCAGCTTAGCTGAGTGGGGGGCGGGGGGGGTGGCGACACTGCCCAGGCTCGGAGACAAGGCCTGGACTGTCACGCTCTTCAGGCCCCCAACAGGAGGCTCTGGCCTCTGAATGCTGCGGATACTCGACTTTCCTCAGCTTAGGCGGTCAAGTTATGTATTCAGGAAGCATTCTGCAGGAGCAATTTTTAGAGCGAACCAAAAGAGAATTCCATCTGTTTCAGGTCAAAAAAAATGGGGGTGGGGAAGGGAGATGAAATAAGGGTGGAAATAGTCCTAGAAAGATAGACTGCTCCAATAGCAACTGGCAAAATATTTGAAACTTCTTTATGTCGATTTAAAAGTCTCCTACCCCTACTTGGAAGGTAATCTTGCATGTGAAACCTGTAATAGAAACTGGCAGGTTTCCTTTGAATGACTTTGTTGTAAAAAACTCCACATCCTTAATGAGGCACAGGAAAGTTGGAAGAAGACACCAGGATGGGCCACAGCAAAAGGAGGAGGGCAGAGTGTCGGGAGCTGTTTGGAGCATGTCAAGACATTGGAGTCGGATTTTATGCAAATCTAATCAGTTTCCAAATCAAATCACAATTATTTAACCCATCATCCCTGGTCCAGAGTAATGCCAGGCACATTATTCTTACCAGCCCTCACCTTGTCAAGACAAGGAAAAAAAAATGCGAGTGTTTATTTTTATTATTATGCATCCTGTTATGAACCCCTCTGTCGCTAAGTGCACGCAGCACCTTTAACTAAAGAAACTAATTGCAAGCCACTTTCAATATCTCTTGTTTTTTAATTTAATGCCCTCGGAGAGATATAATTGGGCTGGAGGGAAGAATTTTCACTGAAGTCATGAATTTGCTATATAAATACAAACAAGAAAGAAAGCTAATACAGTAAGGGAATATGGGATTAATTTTGAAATTGTCTGATTAGTGGATTGCTGCCCATCAATAATTGCCTTATATTTTCCCAAGGCCCTCTCTTTATTAGAGTCTGGCACCGCATCTGCCCACAGTCTGTCAATCAGCCCGTGCAGCTGGGAGGGTCTGCAGAGAGACCACAATTGGAAGCCTGCTGGGGCGCCTTGTTAGACAAAGCAATATATCCCAGACGTGAAAACGTTGCCATCTCAACTCGGCTGCTAACATCTTTACACTCAATCCTCTCGTGTTGGAGCAGGGCTTCACTGTGACTAGGTCTGATTTTTAAAAAGGAAAAGAAAAAGTGACAATTGCCTCTTGATGTGTATTTGACAAGCCTGGGCTCTGCCGGAATTTGAGGTCACGAGCGCCTTTCCCTTCACAGTGGCTGAGTGGCCCAGTAATGTCGTTAAGAAGAGCTTTGCAACAGCTGGAATTTCTAAAGCAACATCAGCGTCATAGGGGACAACGAAACATGCTTCATACATTTAAAAATTAAGAAAGATAATCAGAAGGGTTATAAGCAAGTGTGCAGATGGTGGGTTTCTAACTTAATTAATGCTTAAAATCTGGAATGTTCCTCCAGCGCCCAGAAAACTTCCTGTCTATGGTCTGCAAGCCTGATGCTCCCAAGTCCTTAAAGACTCCTGATCAGAGAGAGGAGGAGGGTCTGTTGACTGAACTCGCCATAAACATCTCTGCAAACCACAGACACACAGACACACAGACACAGAGCTGCAGCCCTGCTAATGATATGTTTATGCCATGTCCATTTCCAACAATATTTATGTCTCTCTATCTTGCCAGCAATCAGTCAAAATATACAAAAATGGATTTGCATGTAAAGATGCTTCCTTTGGAAGACAAAATACGATGATAATAGAACAAAGATGGCTCAGAGTATACTCTTTTTTTGTTTTGTTTTCTTATCATCTACTGTTTTCCTTTCCTGTTTGGTAAACTGAGCATTTGTTTGAAATTGGGATTTTGTCTTGTGAGGCAGGAAATAAGATGATCTGGAGTCCAGGCCCCTACTGCAAGCACCAGGATGGGTGTAGAAACTACTGGAGTGCAGTTTTCTCTCCATGTCAAGGTGCCCGCTCTGCCCTGAGGCCAGGACTAGACATGGCGCTGTCCTCCATTCTGCACCGTGGACAGCTGTGTCTGTTGTGTGGTGGCAGCAGCAGCAGCCTGCTAGGCACAGGGACCAAGGTCTACAGGACAGCGCTTGATGCCATCCAGTCTCGCGGAACAGGAATACCGGCCCCAGTCCACCAAGCAGCTCATGTGCCTGCTACCATGGAAAACTTAGAAACCCAAAGATGGATTCCCCTTCCTTCAGTTTCCCAGTTTGGGTCCCAGTCCTGGACATTGTCACACCTCCCTCCCTCATTGTTGTGTCTTCCACCCTGAAAATCTAACGAATGCAGGGATCACTGGTGTGGCTGCTTGGCTGCCCCAATCACCCAGGTGGGCGCTTCGGCGCCCTGGGACACAGACTGCAGTGGCCCCGTGAACTAGTGGTCCTGGGGGCCACTCTGAAAGCGTCCGTCTCCTTCTGCTAGGCGGGAAGGCAAACATGGCAGAGTTGTGAGAATTAAGAGCTAGAATGTGACTAGAAGCACTTTTTAAGCGGTAGTCTGGAAGCTTCTGGAAGCCAAAGTAAGGGGATATTTTGTTATTAATAATACTAGCGAACCTTTTAATGACTGTTCGTAACAGTGGTATGGAGGCAGCTACCTTGGCTGCTTGTTTTGCTCTGGAGAAGCTGCGACCTTAAGGCCACAGGGACACGGGCTTGGCTCACATCAGCGAGCTTCCAGCGACTGGATGCAGCCCCAGGAGGGCAGAGTGTCTTCCCACCTCTGTGTCTCTCTTCCAGTCTGCTGCCCCTTCCAGGCCCCTAGGACATTGAACCCCTTCTTACTCCAACTTGAAGGAAATCACAATTTCTTTTCCTTATGAATTGTAATCCTCGGTAGAGCAAAGCAGTGGCAGGTCAAGTCCTCCCTTCCAGGCCCTGAATTGGCTTTAAGGACCACTGTAGTGTGTAGCCACTACTCCCCAAATGTACTTACCCTTCCTCGCAGGCTGATCCATCACCTCCAGAGTAGGGCTCAATCTCCCACTCGTTCACCATCTTCCCTCACCTGCAGTACTTTCCTTCTGTCCTCCGCTGGCCCAAACCTGCCCTTCTTGTAAGCCCCACCCTCAACTCATGGCTTCCACGTTCATCTCCTTCCATTCTCTCCAAACACACCCGCCCTTGTTCATCTCCTCCTGGGGGCATTTGCAGCTGGTAGGTGGCACTGGACAGTGATGACCCCCTGTGGGCCTGTTTCTTCACATTTGTTGAGAATCTGCCATGTGCCGAGCACTGTGTCAGAGCAGGGCCACAGAAGAATATACATTCTGGTGTCATTCCTCATGTTCTGCTTGCGGGTTTCAACTGCCTGTCTTGATCTGAAGCTGCTGGAGGGCAGAAGCCGTATCTTGTTTTGTATTTTGCAAATATTCATAGTTATCTGTCAATAAATACAAGGTGAGTGAGTGAGTGAGTCAGGGACAACCAGCCACTGGAGAGATTCAAGGGGTGAGACGGAACCATAGAGGAAACAAGTTCTTGAAATTCAAAATGTTGGTGCGTCGGTTAGCAGGGCAGTGTCTCTTGCCTCCTAGATGGCCTGCCCCGTATTCCCCAAAATGCACAGCATGACACATAAAATTAAAAAGTCACAACATAGTCATATCTTGTCTCTAAAGCAAGGTAATCAACTCTGGTTTAGAAGCACAATGGAAAGACAGCACTACACGTGGGGTTGAAGCCATCGGCTTGTTGGTTCTCGGTGCAGGAGCAGGCTCGCTGCTTGAGAAGGAGGTTGAGACAGCAATCTTGGACTTGCCTAGGGGAGGTGGAGGCCATCAGAACCTGGACCAGGACTGGATCCATGAAATCCCTAAGGTCACTGCAGGATAGACACCTTAGCTACCAACATATAAGACTTGGTTCTGGATTGAGAGGCCCAGAACAGGCGGTGGAGACTTCCACAAAACTGCCAGACCAGGAGAGGTGAGCTCAGGGGTAGCTCTTCCTCCTCTGCCACATTTATCAGTGTCGAGTGCCCCGCAGCTCAGCCCTTGGACCTCTTCTCTTCTGCATCTCCACTCACTCCCTGAGTAACTCCGTGCAGTCCCAAGGCCCTAATATTTTTGGTGTGCTGAGGATGCCTATATGTCCATCTGCAGATGTGACCTCTTCCTGAGCTCCAGTTACTTGGATATCTGATAAGTGTCCCAAAGCTCCTATGTCCGAAATACACCGCTTGATTCCTACCCAAACCAGCTCTGCCTCCGTCTCTCCGCTTCTCAGTAAATAGCATGACCATTCACCCAACTGCTCAGGCCCAAATCCTAGGAGTCATTTTTCAGTTCTTACTTTTCCTTACACCCCACATGCCATCCCTCAGCAAGTGCTGTTGGCTCTGGTCAAAAAATATCCTAAAGTCGATGACTTCTCACCACCTCGACTGCTATAACAGTGCACAAAGCCAGGCAGCATCTCTTGCCTGAATTGCTGCAGCCATCTAGCTGGTCTTCTTGCTTCCATCTTGCTGCCTACTTTCTATTCTTCACACAGCAGTCGCAGTGAGATTTTAAAATCATAAATCAAACCATGTCAGTCCACTCCTGACAACCCTCTCCTGGCTTTCCCTTATGCCTAAAATAAGACCCCAAGCCCCTACCATGGTCTACAGTACCCTACCTGAAGTGGCCCCATTTCCTATCACGCCCTCCTTGGGCTCTAGCCACATGGGGCTTCTTGATCTTCCTGGAATCCATCACGCTGTTTCCGTTTCACCTCCTTGGTGTTCTTCTCCTGGATCTTTGTATAGTTCCCTGTCTTGCTTCACTCCAGCCTCCACCTAAATGTCACCTTCCAAAGAACCTCTCTCCTGTCTACAAGCCGTTGCCCTCACACCTTTCTCTGTCACTCTTTATCCCCTTCCCTGCTTCATGAGTCTTCACATGAACGGCCTGAAATGATACATTTTGTTGTTGTTGACATCATGGATCTAAAATCCCCATGGGGAGGGATTGTTCTGTCATTCACGGTTATATCCCCAGTTTCTGAATTGTGTTGGGCACATTAAAGGCACTCGATGACTATTTACCGGGTGAGTAACTTAGTGAATGGATAAATAAATAAGCTATAAACCGAGGCAATCAGTATTATCCTCATTATCATGTACACAGTAACTCTCATGGAATAATTTTTTAAAAACTGTGTTTCTTTGTGGGGAAAAATATGGTCCCCAAAAGAAAAATACTGGGGTTTATGACAGGACAGCATAGATCATAAAGAGAGCCTCCAGGCTCCCTTAACAAAGCAAAACCCAGATTGTGAAAGGTTGGAAAAGGATGTCATGGGGAGGTGTGGTGGACCCCCTCCCTTCTTCAGGGCTCTGAACCATTACTACTTTCATCCCAGCTCAAATTTCTCGAAGCAGAGCTGAGACCAGACTGGATCATTTAAACAAGATTGCACCAAAGTTCTGGGGAAACTGAAGGAAATGCTTGGTATATAGTGAGAGGGCCACAGAAAAGAAGGAAGAAAGCAATCCAGATACGACATGTGACCGCGGGCCAGTCTCACTTATGTGACAGGATGGGCCACTTTGGAAAAGACAATGTAACATTTGAGGTCAGAGAAAGGGAGATGGGAATATGCGTGTACTTTTACTCCCTCATTTCAGTCTCCCTCATCACTCACCCACACTTCCCGTTTTTACAAGCAACACTGCACTCAGAGAGAGGCAGGAGTGGAAACCAAGTCTGCACAACCGGAAAGCTGGTGCTTTTGAAACACCTTGACCTCCTTCCACTATTACCCGCCGAACCAAGGTGCCCTTCTCCAGCTGGGCCTAAGAACAGCCCATGTGTGCGTAGGCTTGCTTTAAAACCAATGGTATCACCTTGATTCCCAGAGGACGCTCGCACTAAAATGGGGGTGGGGACACACAGGGGAAGAAAAGCTCTGAAGCGAAGCTATTCCCTAACAATAAGGCCCAAACCTTGCTGGGAACATGACTGATGATGTGATAAGAGGGTGCCCACACAATACTGAATGCAAAACAGGAATTCCAAGGTAACTGACTGCATAGAAAGGACTAGGGAACTGCCTGCATATTAAGAACAGTTTCCATTTCCTCACTTGGAACAGAACAATCTGTAGCATAAAAGGAGAGTCCAATTTGGCAGGGCTCATGAGCCGGTGAGGAGGCCTGAGTGGAGAGAATTCCTAAAAGAGATCCTAACTTAATCAATCACTGGATGTAGGAGGTAAAAAGCCTCCTTCAGAAATAGATCAAAAGAGTCATATCAGCCCAGGCGTGCACACACCGTATCAATCTCTGGCCCATGCATACGATGCTCCGGCATCACCTCAGAAGTGTGCCCAGAGCAGCCTGGTTTTATTTGTAAATGCACAGGAATGGCCTGAAACACAATCCCAAAGCAAGGCTGCTGGGGCAGGGGCCATGTGGAGTAGGAGTCAGGACCAAATGGAAATTCCCTTAGATTTATTTTCCTACTGATTCCATTCCTGTGGAACATACACTAAATCCATCCTCAAACTGACAGATTAGAGGGGCCCCATCTAAAGAGATGGAAAAGGGCCTGAGGCAAGAAAGAAGGCCAGAGCTGCCTTGTGCTAAGGACAGGGGACCGGCCTCTTTGACCTACATCTGCACCAGCTGGACACCCTGGAACTGAGGCCATTCCTGGTGTCCATCTTAGCACTCCAAGCTGGGCCCGAGCCCGGCCTTTGCTCACTTAACTCTCTGCACATATAAGCAACCAGATAGCTATCGTTTATATTTACACAAAAGGGATTCACCACACACTTTGTTGTCCATCTTGCTTTTCTCACTTCATATCTTTTTCCACTTAAGCCTACATCTTGCAGATATTTCCATGTGAATTTTGTTCCCATGAAAGAATTAAGCCCTGATGCCCTAAAGCCACAATGTGTGTCATGAATTAAGTCTCTCCTATGCATCCAGGATGGGACTAGTTGTGTGCAATCCTTAGGAGAATTGAGGAAATAGTCACTTAAATCACTTGCTGTTTTCTGAGCTTCGGATGGGGACTGTGGTTAGGAAAGGCTGACAGAGTGTTACACAGTACGGTGAACTATAATTTAACCAGTCCTGTATTGAGGGATATTTAGGTCCCCTCATACTCACCCCTTCTTTTCCTCTATTACAAGCAATGCTGCAATGAATGTCCTTGTGACATAACTTGGTGAACCTTTGTGACTAGATCTGTAGGGTAAATTCCTAGCACTGGACATGCTCTGTAACTAGATTTTAAGCTTCTTCAGAATAGGAAAATGGGTTGATTTCTTGCTCCTTAGTCTAGCTTAGTCACAAATATAGTACGAAGTCAATAAATATTTGTTGACATGAATTAATGCAAAAGATACAATCCATACCCTGAAATTAGAGCCATAAGCACGAAAGACAACACAAGACGGTTTATAATAAAGAGGTAAATGAAACAGTACAGACCTAACAAAACTGCTGCAGGAATTCCAAATGGAAGGTATAGAATCTTTGCTTTTTTTTACCCCTTTTCATACACTTGAATTATATATGTCATCGCTAATAAACATCTTGTTCTAAGAAGCCAGCTGTGGATAGAATGGCTCTACCTTCTTACTCCTAGAGATAACAAAGAGGAGGAAGAAAGAAATAATGCTCAGAACTTGTTCCTTCCACTGTGATTTCTGGGAGATATCTGAAACATCATTTCCTAGATGGGCCTGATTTTGGAACACAATTTTCTAGTACTCTGAATGGCTCAATATGTTTGTCAAAGATGAAAAAAAATTGTTGTAATTTGGAATTTTATATTTTCCTCTCTAAAATAATTTGGATCCAAACTACTAAGGACATACATCATCAATAACCAGAGGTTTCCAAATTCATACTGCACCACAGATATGAGGATCTTAGGGTCTCTATGGGATTTGGGACAACTGCTGGCGTCGCTGCATAGTTTCCCAAGGGGAGTACTTTGAAGGTGACCATAGTGATATTCAGCAATGAGATACGTGGCACTTTTTCTAGGATGAGTTTGCGAACTTAATTGTACGACCTTGCATATTCAACAAAAAGACAAGTACAAGTATGTCCGTAGCAAAATTATTCATAATAGCCTCCTACTAAAACCTATCCAAATGACCATCGGCAGTAGAGTGGATAAATTGTGCTACACTTGTGTAACTGAATACTTTATGTGTATAATAATGAACTATTGTTACTGCAACAGCATGAATGAATCTCAACAACATAATATTGAGCAAAGAAACCAGACACATTATAGTATATGAATCCAATTACATAACATATACTAACAGACCAAACTAATCTATTCAGTTAGAAATTAATATAGTGGGTGCTCTATAGTAAAGAGACAGGAGGAAGCTTCTGAGTGCTGGTAACGTCCTATTTCTTGGTTTGATTCCTTTTAATACGGGTTTATTAATATGTTTACTTTGTAAAACGCAACAGTATGTTTGCTTACAATTTTTGTGTTTTTCTACGTGTATGTTTTACTTCCATTAAAAAGTTTACTTTAAAAATATCATGAGAGAACAGATATTTATACGTCTATTATTAAATGATATATTTTGATCTCCTGGCTTTTAAAGATTTTGTTCTACTTACACTGATATCTGTCTCTTTATCCCTTCTCCTCCTAACTTTTTTTACTTATTTTTTTTTCACAATATCTTGGTTTAGAATATTTACATTCTCTTCTGCAATCAAAAAAACCCACAAAAACCATGGTTGTTTTAGTTTTAGTTCTATTGTTAAATAGATTCAATGATTGCCACCAGATTATTTCACTGTAGTTTTTCCTGTCTTCTCATAGGTAACGAAAGGGCATGTTCTTATTCACCAAAAAGGACACTGAACCAACACCTCCTCCACCATGTTCTTGCATGTTTAAAACAGTTTGTTGGTTACTGGACTATAGCATTAGGATGATAGTTTGGCTGGGAAAAAATTCTCAAGTCATACTTTCTTTTCCTGAGAAAAGAAAAGTACGTTCTATTGTCTTTTAGTCATTCTGAGGCTTGTTTGATTTCACTCCCATTAGATATTCATTTTTTTTCTTGTTTTACCTGCTTTCCCAATGAATTCTTCGAGGTTCAGTACTTTTACAACAATATATCTCTAGGTTGATCATTTTGGATCAGTTTTACCTGGCTGTGCCATTTCCATATAAAGAGTCATACTTTTCTTCTAGTTCAGGAAAGTTTTTAAAATATTTGTTCTGTCCATTATGTCTGTTGCCTTCTTTGCAGACCCTACATTGATCTCCTTGGCTTGTCTACCATAAGTATTATTTTCCCCTCTAAGCCGCTACTCAATCATTTGTTTTCATTTCATTTTGCTATCTTTTCTCATTTCTAGTCTCTGTGTTAGTCTTAAATAACAATGCATACTCCTGGGCAAAGACTTTCTAAGGGATATTCAAGCATATATAGTTTTAAGACTATCAATCTCCATATGTACTCTTTCTAAAAATTGATCTGCCAGAAAATACACCTAAGGTTGAGGTGTTTCATTCCCCATCATCCCTTTTACAATCAGTCAACATCACTGATGTAAGTGAAACCTCCTTGAATCAAGGCACCGTAACCCATCAAGAGGACTTCATGTCTTTTCTTCTCTTAAACACATTTATGTTAAGCTTGAGGTAAGGCATTAGAAACGGAGTATTTTGCTTGTGTTGGCATGTTCTGAATTCATTGTAGAGTGAGGCAGCAAAAGAGATGACAAATTTTGTTTATTAATTGTACCCCTTCCCATCCGTAACTATTGTCAAGAATGCATTGCCCCTAAGGGGGTGTCTTGCGAGAGCATGCAAAAGACAAATACATGACAAGCTCTGACTCTTATCTATCTTATCTAGATATCCATTAATCTATGAATTCTGGTATTGATACCTGTTTTAAAATGATGTATCAATCTGCCGCAAATTCCTCTTTCTGAATTCCCACTATTCTTAGTGACGGAGTTTAGAGAACACTCTCATCGAAGGCGTGGGCCGTGCCTTGGCCCATCTCAGAGGCATATTTACATGATTTTGAGGAGAAGAAAGTGAAAAGTTCCACATTAACTTCCAATAGTTCCAGCAGTTTAGTGTCACATCTATAAATAGAACATACATCGAAGTCAGGGTTTTATATTTTCTTGAACATTCATTCAGGCTGGTAGGGGAAAGATTTTCATTAAGTTTTGCCAAAAGACTATGGGATGCCATAAACTAATATTTATTTTTTATTTGTGTAAATGTCTCCTTCTCACTGTCACAGGTCAATTACTTACTGATCAATTATTTTTTTTCACCATGTAGTTACTAGATTTACATTATATTTATTTTTATTTATATATTTATATTCCTGTTATGTCTTAATAAGAATATGTTATAGAGTCTACTGTAAATAATTCAGAAGAAACAACCATTAATGAACTTTTTTTTTTGTAAATCCCCCACTTACTGATGGGCTAATACTTTCTCTCTTTTTTTTTTATTGTGACTCTAGACCATTTATTTATAGTTAAATCTCTTTAGCTATTGTGTTGTTTTTGTTTGTTTGTTTGTTTGTTTTATTAGTTTCAGGTGCACAAGACAAAGTAATACTTAGACGTTTATCATTTATATCCCTCACACTGTGTGAACCGCCCTCCCCCCATCCACCATCCCTCTGACATCGCACAGAGCCATTACATTTCCACTGTCTCTATTCCTAATGCTGTACTCTGCTTCTTTTTAGTATATACATACATATATAATTATAGTTGGCATTCATTATTGTTCAGCTTCAGCTTCAGGTGTACAGTGCAGTGATCAGGTATCTACATCATCGCTGAGGTGGTCTCCCAAATGTGACAAGTGTCCATCGGATACCCTACAAAATCTTTACAACATTATTGATTACATTCCCCAAATTAATTTTCAAACCCCGTGGCCATCTTGTGGTTACCACCTGTTTTCTAATCCCCCCACCTTTCCCTTTATCCCCACCCCCACCCATCTAGCAACCCCATTTTTCCTCTATGTCTCCAAAACTGTTTCTGATTAGTTCATTCACTTATTCTTTTCTTTAGATTCCACATATAAGTGAGATCACATGGTATTTTTCTTTCTCTGTCTGACTTATTTCAGTTAACATAATGTTCTCTAGGTCCATCCATGTTGTTGCAAATGGTAGGATTTCTTTCTTCTTTATGGTTGCATAATAATCCATTGTATAAATGTATCACAGTTTCTTAATCCAGTCATCTACCGATGGGCATTTCGGTTGTTTCCATGTCTTGGCTATTGTGTATATAGTGCTGCAATAAACATAGGAGTGCATAGAGATTTTTGAATTAGAGTTTTGGATTTCTCTGGATAGATACCTAGGAGTGGAATTGCTGGATCATAAGGTAGTTCCATTTTCAGATTTTTGAGATACCTCCATACAGTTTTCCATAGTGGCTGCACCAATCTGCAATCCCACCAACAGTGCACAAGCGTTCCCTTTTCTCCACATCCACGCCAGCACTTGTTGTTTGTTGATTTATTGATGATAGCCATTTTGACTGGGGTGAGGTGGTATCTCATTGTGGTTTTTATTTGCATTTCTCTGATGGTTAGTGAGGTTGAGCATTTCTTCATATGTCTGTTTGCCATCTGTATGTCCTTTTCAGAAAAATGTCTCTTCATGTCCTCAGCCCATTTTTTAATTGGGTTGTTTGTTTTTTTGGAGTTGAGTGAGTTTTTTATAAATTTGTGATATTAACCCCTTATCAGATATATCACTGGCAAATATCTTTTCCCATTCAGTAGGATCCCTCTTTGTTTTATTGATGGTTTCCTTTGCTGTGAAAAAACTTTTTAGTTTGATGTAGTCCCACATGTTTACTTTTTCTCTTACTTCCCTCGCGTGAGGGGATATATCAGTAAAAATCTTACTCCGGGTAATGTCTGTGAAGTTTCTTCCTATATTTTCTTCTAGGAATTTTATGGTTTCAGATCTTACATTTAAGTCTTTAAGCCATTTTTAATTTATTTTTGTATATGGTGTATATGGTGTAAGGAGGTGGTCCAGCTTCATTTTTTTGCATGTGTCTGTCCAGGTCTCCCAGCACTATTTATTGAATAGACTGTCTTTACCCCACCGTACATTCTTGCTTCCATTGTCGTAGATTAATTGGCGATATAGGCATGGATTTATTTCTGGACTCTCTATTCTGTTCCATTGATCTAGGTGTCTGTTTTTATGCCAGTACCATGCTGTTTTGATTACTGTAGCCTTGTAGTATAATTTGATGTCAGGTATTGTTATACCTCCCACTTTGTTCTTATTTCTCAAGATTGCTGAGGCTATCCGGGTCTTTTATGGTCGCATATAAATTTTAGGATTATATGTTCTATTTCTGTGAAAAACATCATTGGTAGTTTGATAGGAATTGCATTGAATATGTATATTGCCTTAGGCAGTATGGACATGTTAACTATATTAATTCTTCCTATCCATGAACATGATATGTGTTTCCATCTATTTATATCTTCTTTCATTCCTTTCTTCAGTGTCTTATAATTTTCTGAGTACAGATCTTTTACTTCTTTGGTTAAATTTATTCCCAGGTATTTTATAGTCTTTGGAGCAATTGTAAATGGGATTGTTTTTTTAATTTCTCCTTCTGATGTTTTATTATTGGTATATACAAATGCAACTGATTTCTGAATATTAATTTTGTATCCTGCTACTTTACTAAATTCATCTATCAGCTCTAATAGCTTCTTGGTGGAGTCTTTAGGGTTCTCTATATATAGTATCATGTCATCTGCATGTAATGACAATTTTATTTCCTCCTTACCGATTTGGATGCCTTTTATTTCTTTTTCTTGTCTGATTGCTGTGGCTAGAACTTCCAGCACTATGTTGAATAGAAGCGGAGATAGTGGGCAACCTTGCCTTGTTCCTGATCTTAAGGGGAATGGTTTTAGCTTTTCCCCATTGAGTATGATGTTAGCTGTGGGTTTATCATATATGGCCTTTATTATGTTGAGATATGATCCCTCTATTCTCACTTTCTTACGGGTTTTTATCATAAATGGCTGTTGGATTTTATCAATGCTTTTTCTGCATCTATTGATATGATCATGTGATTTTTATTTTTCATTTTGTTAATGTGGTGCATCACATTAATTGATCTGCGGATGTTGAACCACCCTTGCATACCAGGAATGAATCCCACTTGATCATGGTGTATGATCTTTTTAATGTATTGCTGAATTCTGTTCGCTAATATTTTGTTGAGGATTTTTGCATCTATGTTCATTAGAGATATCGGCCTGTAGTTTTCTATTTTTGTGGTGTCTTTGTCTGATTTTGGGATCAGGGTGATAGTGGCCTCATAAAAAGTGTTTGGGAGCCTTCCCTCCTGGATTTTTTGGAAGAGCTTGAGGAGAATAGATGATAATTCTTTTTTGAACGTTTTGTAAAATTCACCTGTAAAGCCATCTGGTCCAGGGCTTTTGTTTGTTGGGAGACTGTTGATTACTGATTCAATTTCCTGGTGGTAATCAGTCTATTCAGGGTTTCTGTTTCTTCTTGTGTTAGCCTTGGATGGTTGTACACCTCTAGAAAATAGTCCATTTCTTCCAGATTGTCAAATTTGTTGGCATATAGTTGCTCATAGTAATTTCTTAAAATTTTTTGTATTTCTAAGGTGTCTGTTGTCACTTCTCCTTTTTCATTTCTGATTTTATTAATTTGGGTCCTCTCTCTTTTTTTAATGAGTCTGGCTAAAGGTTTGTCAATTTTGTTTATCTTCTCTAAGAACTAACTCTTGGATTCATTGATCTTTTGCATTGTTTTTCTGGTTTCTATTTCATTTATTTCTGCTCTGATCTTTATTATCTCCTTCCTTGTACTCCTTTTGGGCTTATTTTGCTGTTCTTTTTCCAGATCCCTTAAGTGTGAAGATAAACTGTTGATTAGTGATGTTTCTTGTTTTTTTTAGGTAGGCCTGCAATGCTATGAATTTCCCTCTTAGGACTGCTTTTGCGGCATCCCATAGATTTTGGGTCATAGTGTTTTCATTTTCGTTTGTCTCGAGATATCTTTTGATTTCTTCCTTGATCTCCTGCTTGACCCATTCATTATTTAGTAATAAGTTATTCAGCCTCCATGAATTGGTGTGTCTTCCAGTTTTTTTCCTGTAGTTCATTTCTAATTTCATAGCACTGTGGTTAGAGAAGACAATTGGTATGATTTCAATTTTCTAAAATTTATCAAGACTTGTTTTGTGTCCTAATATATGGTCTATCTTGGAAAATGTTCCATGTGCGCTTGTGAAGAACGTGTATTCTGCAGCTTTGGGGTGAAATGCTCTGAAAATATCGATTAAATCCAAGTGGTCCAATGTGTCATTTAAGGCTGTTGCTTCCATATTGATTTTCTGTCTGGAAGACCTGTCCCTTGTCAGAGGTGTGTTGAAGTCCCCTACTATGATAGTATTACTGTTGATCTCTGTCTTTATGTCAGTCAATATCTGTTTTATATATTTAGGTGCTCCTATGTTGGGTGCATAGATGTTTACTAGGGTTATGTCCTCTTGTCGGATCGATCCCTTTATTATTATATAGTGCCCATCTTTGTCTTTTAATATGTTCTTCATTTTAAAGTCTATTTTGTCAGATATAAGTATTGCAACTCCAGCTTTTTTCTCATTTCCATTTGCATGAAATATCTTATTCCAACCCTTCACTTTCAGCCTGTGTGTATCTTTTGATCTGAGGTGAGTCTCTTGTATACAGTATATACAAGGGTCTTGCTTTCTTATCCACTCAGCCACCCTATGTCTCTTGATTGGAGCATTTAATCCGTTTACATTTAAAGTGATTATTGATAGGTACATAGTTATTGCCAGTTTTAAATTTGTAGTTAGATTGTTTTCATCTTTCTTCTATTTACAGAAGTCCTTTTAGTATTTCTTGCAATGCTGCCTTGGTGGTAATAAATTCCTTTAGCTTATTCTTTTCTGGGAAGCTCTTTATCTCTCCATCAACTTTAAATGTAGCCTTGCTGAATAAAGCAATCTCCATCAACTTTAAATGTAGCCTTGCTGAATAAAGCAATCTAGGTTGTAGGCCTTTGTTTTCCATCACTTTGAGTATCTCCTGCCACTCCCTCCTGGCCTTCAATGTTTCTGTAGAAAAGTCATTTGATAGTCTTAGGGGAGTTCCCTTGTATGTAACCCTCTGTCTTTTTCTTGCTGCTTTTAGGATTCTCTCTTTGTCTTTAACCTTTGCCATTTTAACTATAATGTGACTTGGTGTGGGCCTGTTTGGGTTTATCCTGGTTGGAACTCTCTGCACTTCCTGGGCTTGTATGTTGGTTTCCTTCATCAGGTTAGGGACGTTTTCGGACATTATTACTTCAAATATATTCTCAATCCCTTGCTTCCTCTCTTCACCTTCTGGTATTCCTATGATGCACATGTTGTTGTGTTTGATGTTATCCCAGAGGTCTCTTAAACCATCTTCATTGTTTTTTATTCTTTTTTCTTTCTGTTGTTCTGTTTGGGTGATCTCTGCTAACTTGTCTTCTAAGTCGCTGATTCGATCCTCTGCTTCCTCTAACCTGCTGTTAATTCCTTCAAGTGAGTTCTTTATTTCAGTAATTGTGTTCTTTAATTCTAACTGGTTGTTCGTTATGATTTCTACATCCTTCTTTATGTCGTCTCTAAGCTCCTTAAACATTCTATCATCAGTGTTCTGAACTCTGTGTCTGATAAGTTGGTTACCTCTGTTTCATTTGGTTCCATTTCTGGAGGTTTCTTCTGTTCTTTTATTTGGGACATGTTTCTTTGTTTCCCCATTCTGGCTGACTCTCTGTGTTTGCTTCGATGTATTAGGTAGATCCCCTAGAATTCTTAGTTCTTGCTGGGTTATCTTATGTAGTGTGTGACCTTCATATTTGACTTGCACTACTTCGTTCTTCTCCTCTGTGTGTGCTCCAAAGGTGACTCTTGTATTGTGTATATTGTCCTGTTAAAAAAGATCTTTAATTGCTTTTTGCTTGTGAGTAGGTGGGGTTAACTCTTAGGCTGACTAGTTGTGAGACTTGGCTCTGCCCACCGCAGGGTGTTCTGCTGCGTGAGGGTTGACAACTTAAATGTGGTTTGGCCTCTATGGGCTCTTGTGCCTGTAGAGAATTCCCTCTGGGTGTGTCACTTGTAGGTCAAACCCAGTAGTACTCTGGTTTGGTCTGGAGTTGGCCTCTGGTTGTGTTGAATCTTGTGCCTCTTAAGCTGGACTCTGGTAGGGCAATTTCAGAACAAAGCAAATCATCAAGCACAACAACAACAACAAAGAAAAAATCAAGTACTTTCACATGTAAAAACAACCGACAAACCCCACTCAACACAGGCAAAGATATCAAAGATATAAAGACAAAACAAAACAAAAAGCAGCGCCAGTCTTGGCTTAAGCCCACCAAGTAATCTCCAGGTTGTCCTCTGCTGTACCAGAGTCCTCTGCATATTGTGCAGGCAGAGCCGGTCACCTGGTGCCCAAAGTGATGTTGGAACTGCAGATTTAGATGCGTCGGGCTGAGGGGTCTGGATGGTAGTTTCTACAAAGTCAGTGCAGTTTCTGCCCTTGCCTGCACATATGCGCACCGAGAGTAGCACCACCAGCCCTGTGTCCAGTTCTCCTGAGTCTTAGGGCACTTCTTCAGTGTGTGTGTGTGTGAGTGTGTGTGTGTGTGTGTGTGTGTGTGTGTGTGTGGCGGGCAGGAGATTTCAGAGCTGCTGAAAGCCCAGAGCTGCGTCTGCCGCCTACTGCTGATCCCTGGGAGTGCCTCCGCAGTTGTAATTGCCCCACCCTTGGCAGGCCAGAAAGGGTGGGGGCTGGGGATGGAGGGGTCTTCTCTCTCCCAGCCCAGCAAAAATCACATTCTTCCCAGCCTCTTCCCTGGGTCAGAGCTGCCCGCCAGTCTTCCCAGAGCCTAAGCATTGTGGCTCCTCTGTAATTTGACACTACTCTTCAGTTCAGGGGCCAGTTTAAGTCTCTGGTAGGGCGGAAGTAGGATGGGGAGGGAGGGGCCCAGGTATGGAGTTTGTGTCCTTTGTCCGGCCTAGGGCCCAACTGGAGGTATCAGCTGAGGTTATTGCCTCAAATGCTGGATATGCTGCCCCCTCGGCGGGAGAGATCAGCTGTGGGACGCAGGGAAAGAGCCCACCTCCTGGCTTTTGTGTTCTCTGTTCCGTCTTGGGATCCCCTGCTTCTTTGCAGCTGCAGATGCGGGCCGCGTCTGCGGGCCGCGTCTCCACTCCGCTCCCTTCCCTCTTCCCCTGCTCGCCCAATTTGCCCACCTGCACGTAATCCTTGCGCGAGTCTCTTAGCTGTTCTCTGTGATGAGCAGAGAGTCCTTTGATGGGTTATAAATATCCTGTTTGTGATAAGATCCGGAGGAGAACTCAAAAAGTGCGCCCCGCTGCCGCCATTCCTATGACGTCACTCTAATACTTTCCTTTTGCTATTACTTTCCACAAACTAGTTTAAATTGCATTCTTAAAAATAGGACACCTCTCATATAAAACAGGTACTGACTGACATAAAGACAGAGATCAACAGTAACACTATCATAGTAGGGGACTTCAACACACCTCTGACAACAAAGGACAGGTCTTCCAGACAGAAAATCACCTATTCTCCTCAAGCTCTTCCAAAAGATCCAGAAGGAGGGAAGGCTCCCAAACACTTTTTATGAGGCCACTATCACCCTGATCCCAAAATCAGACAAAGACACCACAAAGAAAGAAAACTACAGGCCGATATCTCTAATGAACATAGATGCAAAAATCCTCAACAAAATATTAGCGAACAGAATTCAGCAATACATTAAAAATATCATACACCATGATCAAGTGGGATTCATCCCTGGTATGCAAGGGTGGTTCAACATCCGCAAATCAATTAATGTGATACAGCACATTAACAAAATGAAAAGTAAAAATCACATGATCGTATCAATAGATGCAGAAAAGCATTGATAAAATCCAACAGCCATTTATGATAAAAACCCTTAAGAAAGTGGGAATAGAGGGATCATATCTCAACATAATAAAGGCCATATATGACAAACCCACAGCTAACATCATACTCAATGGGGAAAAGCTAAAACCATTCCCCCTAAGTCCAGGAACAAGGAAAGTTTGCCCACTATCTCCGCTTCTATTCAACATAGTGCTGGAAGTTCTAGCCACAGCACTCAGACAAGAAAAAGAAATAAAAGGCATCCAAATTGGTAAGGAGGAAGTAAAATTATCATTATATGCAGATGATATGATACTATATATAGAGAACCCTAAAGACTCCACCAAGAAGCTATTAGAGCTGATAGATGAATTTAGTAAAGTAGCAGGATACAAAATTAATATTCAGAAATCAGTTGCATTTGTATATACCAATAATAAAACATCAGAAGGAGAAATTAAAAAAACAATCCCATTTACAATTGCTCCAAAGACTATAAAATACCTGGGAATAAATTTAACCAAAGAAGTAAAAGATCTGTACTCAGAAAATTATAAGACACTGAAGAAAGGAATGAAAGAAGATATAAATAGATGGAAACACATATCATGTTCATGGATAGGAAGAATTAATATAGTTAACATGTCCATACTGCCTAAGGCAATATACATATTCAACGCAATTCCTATCAAACTACCAACGACGTTTTTCACAGAAATAGAACATATAATCCTAAAATTTATATGGGACCATAAAAGATCCCGTATAGCCTCAGCAATCTTGAGAAATAAAAACAAAGTGGGAGGTATAACAATACCTGACTTCAAATTATACTACAAGACTACAGTAATCAAAACAGCATGGTACTGGCATAAAAACAGACACCTAGATCAATGGAACAGAATAGAGAGTCCAGAAATAAATCCATGCCTATATGGCCATTTAATATACAATGGAGTATTACACAGCCATAAAGAAGAAAGAAATCTTACCATTTGCAACAACATGGATGGACCTAGAGAACATTATGTTAACTGAAATAAGTCAGACAGAGAAAGACAAATACCATGTGATCTCACTTATATGTGGAATCTAAAGAAAAGAATAAGTGAATGAACTAATCAGAAACAGTTTTGGAGACAAAGAGGAAAAACTGAGGGTTGCTAGATGGGCGGGAGGGGTGGGGGGTGGGGGGGAGGGGGAGGGGATTGCAGGGCAGTTGGTGACCACAGGATGGCCACGGGGTTTTGAAAATTAATCTGGGGAACGTAATTTAGTGGTTACCAGAGGGTAAGGGGGTTGGGGGGTGGGAGATGAGGGTGAGGGGGATCAAATATATGGTGATGGAAGGAGAACTGACTCTGGGTGGTGAACACATAATGTAATTTATAGATGATGTGATACAGAATTGCACACCTGAAATCTATGTAATTTTACTAACAATTGTCACCCCAATAAATTTTTAAAAAATTTAAAAAATAAATAAATAAACAAATAAAGTGAAAAAAAAAACAGGACACCTCTCAAGAGAATGAAAAGACAAGTCACAGACAGGGAGAAAATACTTGCAAAAGACGTATTTGATAAAAACTATTATCCAAAATAAACAAAGACCACTTAAAATTCAACAATAAGAAAGCAAACAACCCAATTAAAAAATGGGCCAAAGACCTTAACAGACACTTCATCAAAGAAGACATACAGATGGCAAATAAGCATATGAAAAGATGCTCCACATTATATACCATCAGGAAATGCAAATTAAAACAAGGTACCACTGCACGCCTATTAGAATGGCCAAAATCCAGAACACTGAGAACATAAAATGCTGGCCAGGATGTGGAACAAGAGGAACTGTCATTCATTGCTGGTGGGAATGCAAAATGGTACAGAACTTTGCAAGGCAGTATGGCAGTTTCTTACAAAACTAAACATACTCTTACCATGGGATATAGCAATCCTGCTCCTTAGTATTTACCCAAAGAAATTGAAAACTTATGTCCACACAAAAACCTGCACATGGATATTTATAGCAGATTTATTCATAATTGCCAGAACTTGGAAGCAAGTAAGATGTCTTTCAGTAAGTGAATGGATAAACGGATACATCCAGACAATAGAATATTATTCGGCACTAAAAAGAAATGAACTATCAAGCTGTGAAAATACATGGGGCAAACTTAAATGCATATTACTAAGTGAAAGAAGCCAATCTGAAAAGGTTGCATACTGTATGATCCTGACTGTCACATGCTAGAAAAGGTAAAACTATGGAGACAGTAAAAAGATCAGTGGTTGCCAGGAATTAGAGGGAAGGGAGGGATGAACTCCGTAACACAGAGGATTTTTAGGGCAGTGAAACTACTCTGTATAATATGGTAATGGTGGATACATGTCATTGTGCATTTGTCCAAACTCAAAGTATGCACAATACCAAGAGTCAGCCCTGATTTTAGATTTTGGGTGAGTATGATGTGTCAATGTAGGTTCCTCGATTGAGACAAATGTACCACTCTGGTGGGGGGTGTTAATGGAAGAGGCTATGCAAGTGTGGGGGCAGAAGGGATATGGGGAATCTCTGTACCTTCTGCTCAGTTGTGCTGGGAACTTAAAACTGCTCTAACAAATAGCCCATTAAAAAAATAAAACATTTACCTCTGTACAGGTGTAGGATAAAATGTTCCCAAAACATACACTGGAACATAATATCCTGAACTTTACAAAACCAACTTTATTTAATTAGGGAAAATTCCTCCCTCTCAGATTTTGATGTGCTTTTCTAACAATATCAAACATATAATTATAAACATGCTCCTTTTCAATCATTAAATAAATTACTAACTTATCTCTCTACGAGTATAACAGCTGCCAACTATCCAACTCTGTCCACCTGTCTTGCTTTTTAGACATTTCAAAATGTCCTAGAAAATTGAAATTCAACACGATCAAGTTTTGTTCTCAAAAGATGAAAAATTTACGATTTTATGTTGTTCTTTTTTGTCAAATCTCAGTTTAACGAGCTACAAAATGAGATTTCTCTAAAAGTAACAAGAATAATTAATAGTAATTTGTAAGTCTTGGAAAGGCTTTTTGGGCAAAATTGTCAGAAATTTAAAAAGTGAATGGCTTTAAAGATAAGGAAACAAAAGTTTTTGCAACTTGGACGGTTTCTAATTCCTGGGTTTCAACAAAATTAAATCGAATCAAGTTATCAGTGATAGATCATTAAAATAATTTTTGATGATTACTACATGATTTTGGCATATAGCTTGCAAGGCTTTCCACATGTTGAGTGACATTTTAAAAAATAAGACTCCTTTAACCTCCACCTGGTCATTTATATGAAGAAGGGTGTCAACTCTTACATCTATAAAAACTAAAAAGAGGAATTAAATTGATGCTAAGCCTGTCTCATTCTGAAAATAAATCATAAATATTTACCTGTGGTTACACAAACTAATTGAAAACTGCCTCATCCAATATCATTAAGTGAGAATTTTCTAATAAATTTTTATTTTTAAATTTAATCACTATTTGTCACAATTTATAACATTTATTTTGTTTAATTCTATACTGCTAATAATTGCAATAACTCCATCAGAGGAAAAATTAATATTCATAAGACTTATGGACATAGGAAATGAAAACTAATTAAATTTTAATTTGTATGTGAATTTTTGTTGCAGAGAAATATGATAGGACAATCAATAAAAATGTTTAAGCATAATGATATCGCACTGGGACATGGAAGAAGAAGAAAGGAAATCAAAGTTCAAGGAAAAAAGACATGATGTACAATATTTGACTATTAAAAAGAGTTTATTCAGGCCTTTGGTACACACCAAAGCATTGCGATATTTAGATCTGAATGGATCATTCCAAAGTATATGTGAACTAAGTTTAATGTGGCTTTTGGGTTGTAGTTTGCTGAACCCTGGTCTAGATCTAAAAAAGTGATAGAGAAAATGTTAATAATGCAGATGAATCTTAAAAATCTGTCATGTCTGTAGCCATTGCATTGTGAAAAGCTAAAAAAAAAAAAAAAAAAAAAATTTCTTTCAGTATTCAGAACTTATCCACTTCAGCAAAGAAGTCACATATGCCATTGACAATTGGTGAATGAGTGATGTTCCAACACGTCTTCATTGTTTCAGTTTCATCTGACTTGTTAATGTAAACAAAAATAATATCAATCAGCATTCATGATGGAACTGCACTTGGAGAACCAGCTATTAAACATGTATCAGCAGCACACACTACTGGATTTAAATTTGTTATTCCTTGTTTAGTCCATCTCCTTATTTCTCAAATCCAAATTTGATCTTGGGGAAACTTCTGCCACCAGCCTATGCATTTTCCTCTTGCTATTGAGCACAGAGGATTGTGTCTTACACTGCAGGACGAGTCCCCAAATTCAGAAACACACTTGGCAGGCTAGCCTGAAATCTGCCAGCAGCGAATCCTTCCTGCTGCTTTCAGCATGCTTTCCTGCTTGAGCTGCACGGCTTTTGTTTTTCTTTGTTTCATCCAGACGGAATACTCTGCTTTCAATCAAAGTACTCATATTTAGAGTAATTATTGATGTATTAGGGTTTACATCTACCAACCCACTCTTTGTTTTCTATTTGTCCCATCTGTTCTATGCTTCTTTCACTCTTCTTTCTTGCATTTTAGAAAATTAATCAAATACTTTGATTCCATTTCCCTTTTGATTAGTTTGTTAATTACACATTATTCTATTATTGTTTTCACGGTTTCCCTAGAGATGACAATGTGCATCTTGCTTTGCTAGAACTATCATAAACTTGTATTTTCACCAATGCAAAGACTACAACACACTTTAACTTCCTTTATTGTCATGAATTTTATTTCTAAATATTTTAAACACCTCAAAATAATGGGTTTTATATTGTCAATATTTACTATATTTATCCACGTATTTTTATGGGTTCAGTGTCCTGGTAATGCTGGGCTCACAGAAGGAGTTGTGAAGGGCTCCCTCTTCAGTATTCTGGAAATGTTTATGTAGAATTGGGATTATTTCTTTATTAAATGTTTGCTTAAATTTCCCAGGGATGCCATCTAGGCCTCAAATTTTCTTTGTAGAAAGGTTCTAAACTATAAATTCAATCTCTTCAATAGATTAGCATAACACAAGTTATCTATTCTTTCTTGAGTACCATTGGTGGTTTGTGCTTTTCAAGGAATTTGTCTATTTAATCTAAGTTGTTGAATTTATTGGCATAAAGCTGTCCATTTATTCTTTGTAATCTGAATAGACTCTGTAGTTAAGTTACGTCTCCCATTCTTGATTATGGTAATTTGTATCTGTGTGTTTCCTGATCATTTTGGGTAAAGGTTTACCTTTTTTTTCCCCTCAAAGAATCGGTTTTTGGTTTCACTGACATTCTCTATTGTTTTTCTGTTTTCCATTTCATTGATTTTTTTTCCTCTTGTGTATTCTTTTCTTTCTTCTGCTTACTTTGGGTTTCATTTGCTCTTTCTTTTTTTTTCTTTTTATTTTTTTTTTTTTTTGTTTCTTAAGGTGGAAGCTGCTATCATTGATAGGATTGAGGGGCAAGAATCCCAAAGAGAAGGATTGAGGGGCAAAAGCCTTCAAACTTTTCTCTTCAATAAATTTGCTGATCCTATGTGACCCCAGTACAAGAGGTGAAGCACCACAGCAAAGAGTAGCAGCTAAGAACCTGGGAAGCCAATCCGATCTTTTGGCAATCTCTCAGGCAGGGTGACAGAAATCAGAGATCAGTTGGTGCCAAGTAGGAGGAGCCCTGGTATGCATCTCCGACTTCCAGTTAAGACTCTGGGTACTTGGAAATAGAACAGTATGCAAAAAAGACTGAAACCAAACTTCAAATGAGTTCATCCAAGATTGTATTAAAGTCATCTCTCTCTATTCTAACTGCCTCCAAACGGCAGGTGCGTCTCTGGAAGAAGAAAACAGTAGCCAGAGCATCAACTTATATTTACATTTTTCATACATAATGCCTAGCATTCAATCAAAGAATTACCGGATATGGCAAGAGATAGGATCAACTGACCAAACCCAAGGAATAAAACAGACTTTAGAGCAGACTCACAATTAATATAGATATTGGTGTTATTAGGCATGACTTGAAAATAACTGTGATTAATATATTCAAGACAATATAGGGCAAAATGGAGACACACTAGAGAACTAGGATCAATAATAATGAAAAGAGAAGATGAAATCTAAATTCTCAAACTAAAAAGCAAATTACTGAAATTAAAAATTCAATAGAAAAACTGAATAGACACAGAAGAGAAAAGGATTACTTAACTAAATGATGGGTCAGTAGAAGATATTCAGAGTGAAGCAGAGAGGAAAACGGATGGTCTTATGGGTATATACAAATGTTAAAACTTACCAAATTGTCCACAAATACATATAATTTATTTCATGTCAATTATTCCTCAATAAAAGTATATCACCTATAATGGAACAAGAATCAAACTGGCATCCAATTCTTTTTAAGTAAAATCATTTTCTAGAATACAATAGAGTAATACTTTAAAAGTTCTCAGGAAAAAATTACTTTTATTCTGGAATTCTACGCTCAGCTAAACTAGCAACCAAGTAAGAGGATAGATTAATGACATTTTCAGACATGTATGTCTCAAAGTATTTATATCCCATGAACATTTTCTAAAAAATAAAAATAAAATTAATAATCTTAAGAATGTATTCTAGCTTAACAAAAAGAAGTGTAAGAAAGAAGACTGAAGCTTCAAGAAAGAGACACCTACCTATGAGTGTTTTAAAAAGAAATCCCAGGATGACAGATAAGCAGTAGGCTAAGAAAACAACTAGTCTAATGTGGATCCCAGAAAGTCTACCTCCAAGAAGACAGCAGATTTTACCCAAAGGTAGTATGGTGAAGAAGATGGACTTTTTAATGTTATGGTAAAGCTAATATCGTACATAACATAAATAATGTATATAATACATAGATTAAAAAAGAAAGGTAATTGAAAGCCTGAACAGGGCACTATAGAAGAACTGTAAAACAACTAAAATACAGTATACTTCTCCTAGAGTATAAGAAAGATAATTCATTTGACATGACACTTGGAACATTCTCCTTTAAAAGCTAATGACATAGGATTATGTTTCCTTCTCTGAGGTTTCAATAATACTATTTTACTCCACAGTTAATAATACTTACATAACCAATGGTTTCCCCTCCCCGCCCCCCAGTTTTTAGAGGCAGCTTACAGACCAAAAAAGCACAGACACTTAATTACAGAGAACATAATGCCTTAAATCTGAACGTTGTAAAAATAAAGGAATATTAGATGTTGCAGAGCAAAAATAGAAGGAAAAAAAGGGAGAAAAACTGTCGATATGTTTCTTTTCTTACTGCTCAAAGTGGTGAATCAAACTATATATAGTCCAAAGTTGATGGGCAAACAAAAGAAGTTATATTAAATATATTAAAGTTTGAAAAGTAACCAATAGAACTAAGTTCATAATAAAATTACCAGTTTTTCATTTTAAGATGGAGGAATAAAGAAATCTCTGCCCCTGTTATAGACTGAATATTTGTGTCCCCCCAAAATTCATATGTTGAAACTCTACCCCTCAATACGATGGTATTAGAAAGTGGGGACTTTGGGTGTGATTAGGGTTAGCGGAGGTCATGAGGGTGGTGACCTCATTAATGCAATTAGTGCCCTTGTAAGAGTCACGAGACAGCCTTTTTCCTCTCTCTGCTCTCCACCGTGTGAGGATACAATGAGAAGCTGGCCATCTGCAACCCAGAAAAAGGCTCTTGCCAGAACCCAACCGTACTGGCACCCTGATCTCAGACTTCCTGTCTCCAGAACTGTGAGAATAAGTTTCTGTTGTTTATAAGCCACCTAGTTTATGGTATTGTGGTATAGCAGCTGGAGCTAAGAAAGACCCCATCTGCTTCCTAACATAAATCAGAAACAAGAAGAATAAAAATGGAATAAAAACTCCATCTAGGAGGAAATCAGGCAACACTTAAGACCCCATACATTAATATTTATAAAGAAGGGCTGCCAAGTGCCAAGTGAAAATTAGACCAGAGGAAGGATGCCAAAAGAAGATGCCCATGGCTGCAGATCTCAAGTGGAGTCAACAAGGCACAGTTTTCCAAGTTAGTAGTATACCCTGAGGAGCAAAAGCAATAGTTCCTTGTTTGAAAAGGCTGACGTTTGCAAACTGGCTCAAGAATTCTTCACGACTCCCGTCTGAAACCACACAGACATGATATTCCTGTAAGAAAAAGTTTTGCGAGAAACTTAATGCTGGCGTTGAAGCAACACCAGTCAACTGAAAATTTGTAAAGTCTGAATCCACACTTATAATATATTCCACTAGACCTTCTATATGTAGCATTTTATTGTGAGTTAGAAGGACTTACTAGCCCAGAGGTTGTTCAAAGCCTCTGACATCTCTCTCACATTTTCTGTCTCAATGTAATTGGTCCAGAAAGGACTTTGTATTCAAAATTGAGAATAACCAAAATAGGAACCAGGAATGGTTTCAAAACCCTACAAATATACTAAAAATGCTGAATTGTATACTTTAAGTGGGTGAATTACATGTGAATTATAGTTTAATAAAGCTTTAAAAAAATACAAGGAGACAAAATCATTGCATGACAAAAGACACAAGGGGTAAGAAAACAAATTCAGCATATGTAAGAAAAAATTTATTATGGAATTGTTGAACCTTGTGACCAAATAACTTGTTATGTATTTAAAGAACTTAGTGAAAAAGTGGCCTCCAAGAATCAAGAGTTCAAATCACAGATAAAAGGATTGAAGGCAGAAATGATAACATAACATAACATAAGATAAAATTGATCTCAGCAAGCCCAGGAAAGATGAAAAAGAAAAAAGCAATGACATACAGAAATGGAAATCACAGAAAGCATAGATATTGTTGAAAACAAGCCGAAGAAATGGAAGATGAGCTTAAGAAAATTGAGCAAAATAATATAAAAAGAAAGTCAAATAGAAAAAAATTTTAAAGAATCACAGAAAAAAAAATATATGGAAGACAGATAAGGAAGAGTTAATGTTCAATTATGCATTCAGAAGACACAGAACAATCAAGCCTGCAAAAACTATCTAAAATATAATTCAGAAAATTCTTCTGAAATAAAATATTTGAATCTACAGATTTGAAAAGGTACACCATACCATCTTCAAGCAGGAAGAACTCACAAAGATCAATCAGCACTAGAACATACCATAATAAAGTTACTGGACTTCCAAGATATGATCATTCAGAGGGAAAATCAAATCACCTCAAGGGGAAGAGATAGAGATCAGGCTGCTTCATACTTCTTAAAAGCAACATTGAACATTGTCCATATTCAATGTTTTCAAAATTATCTGGGATACTATGACCCAAGAATTTTACTTCCAGCCAAAGTATAGTTCAAGCATAAAAGCAATATGCAGATGATTTCAAACATACAAATACTCAAAAAAACAAAGTTCCTCGGAGTCTTTCTTGGAAAAAAAAAAAAACTACTGAAAATAGCTCCTATCAATCGAAAAACAAATGGAGGATGAAAATAATTTATGTGCCCAATTCAGTAAGTTAGAAAAAGAACAATAAATCTTAAGAACAAAAGAAAGGAGATACTAAAGATAAAAACAAAAATTAAAGAATTAGAAAAGGGAAGAATTATAGAACAAATAAGCATATCCTAGAGAATCATCCTAAGGGGGAAAAAAGGCAAAAATTTACCAAAGCCAGTCAGGCAATATAAATTAAAAAGGTATAAGATCACATATATACATGTATTAAAAATTAGTATGGAGAAATAAGTTTAGATACTGAGGAAATTAGACAAATTATAAGAGAAAGCATTGCTCAGCTTTATGCAATAGATAATTAGCTAGGGAAATGTAAATGATCAAAACTAACTCAGAAAAGGAAGAAAATACAAATAAATCAATTTCCAAAAAATTTTACAAGTGAATTCTATCAAATCTGTAAGGAACATATAAAATTATTTAAATAGTTCCAGAGTATTAAGAGGAAAGTTTCCAAAATCTCTTTATCAATTCAGGATAACACAGACATAGTCCAATTCCTAAACATGGTAAATAAAATATTAGCCAATAAGCTGTAGTAGCACATTAATCAAATATATATCACGATCAAGAAAGACTCGTCCTAAGAATGCAAAGATGGCTCAATATTAAGAAATCTATTATTATAGTATAACTTGAACATATATCAAAAGAGAAATACTACATGAACATTCCTGTAGGTTCTAAAAAGTCACCTAATAACACTTGATATCCCTTTTGATTAAAAAAAATTCCCTATAAGATAGCAATAGATGAAAAGTTTCTTAACAGAAAAAGTATACATACGTATATAATTTCAAAGGTCAGACACTATACAGTGAAACATTGAGTCCTATTAAAATCAGAAACAAAACAAGAATGCATATTATAACCAGTATTACGTAACTTTGTTTAGCCAATGTCATTAGAGAAGAAAAAGGAAAACTACGTAAGATCAGAAAGGAAAGGAAGAAACCATTACTATTTGCAGAGGAGATATTATGGTAGAAAATCCAGAAACTTTTAAAATCCTTATTACCAAGAAGAAGATAATTTAGTAAAGTGGCTGGGAACAAAACTAAAACACAACCAATACTTCTGATATATGAACAATCTGTAGAAAATACAAGAGAAAATATCTAATTTACAAAAACAAGAAATCTGACAGAATACTTAGGAATACGTTTCAGAAATGTGTACGAGTCACAGGAAGGAAACTTGGAAACACTATGAAAGGTCATTAAAAAGAGTTGACTAAATAGTAAGACATATTCTTAGATAAAGAGATGATGAAATATGAAGAAAATCCTCTCTAAATAAATATATAAATCTAACTTCCTCAAGAAAAATACCAACACCATTAATTTGGGAATAAAGCAAGAAAAGAGTCAGGTGAGGGGACTGAAGAGTGTTGTAAACATTACAGTAATTAAAACTGTTTAGTATCAGCACATGAACAGAAAGATCTATGGAACAGAATAGATACCCCCAAAACAGCCACAAATATATATTGGGATTAGTTTCTGATAAAGCTGGCATTTCAAATCAGGGTGGTAAACTGATATATTTAATAAATAGTATTAGGATAAAAGGGTAGCCATCTGGAAAAGATGAAATTGGACTCTTTCACTTACACTAAATTAAATTCTACACAGATTACATATTTAAAAGAAAAAAATAAACATAAAGGTAACAGGAATGATGTATTTGACCTGACAAAAAAAATTTCATTTTCTTTATGGCAAAAAATTCCAATTATATTTTCTATTTTCGAACACTCAGTTTCTTTTATCAGACCTACTTGATTTAAAAAATATTTGTTCTCCTTATTTAAAATGATTCGTGTGCCGAATCCCTTCTTTCTTTTAAATATATTAACTATACTTATTTTATAAACTGTGCCTAGTAATTCTAATATGGAAAGGCTTTTTGGGTCTCATTCAGCTCTGTTTTTCGCCTACTGTCTCTTACTCATAGTGGCTTGTTCTTGTTTTGGTTTCGTTTTGCTTGTTTGACTATGATATCATATTCCTTGAACTTTTCTGAGAGAATTCTCCTTCAGAGACGACTTGCATTTCCTTGCAGCTGCCAAGGGGGCACAGTGATTTTAAACAAAATAGTCTTGGCGTGAGGATTTGGGGATCATGCAGGTAGTATGAAATTAGCAGTGCTAAACAGAATTTTTGTTATTTTTGATAGGTGGTATTTTTCTTTTCTTAGGTCTACGTATTTTCTAAGTTCCACTGATTTCTTCTTTGAGTGATGGATTATTTAGAAGTATTTTTAAACGTCTATGCATTTGTTATAACTGTTTTTTTGCTACCCCTGATTACATTGACAAGCATTCTGCAAGTGAACCTTATGACTACCGTTGTTTCCCTGAAAATGAGACCGGGTCTTATAGTAATTTTTGCTCCAAAAGATGCATTAGGGCTTATGTTCAGGGGATGTCATCCTGAAAAATCATGCTAGGGCTTATTTTCCGGTTATGTCTTATTTTCAGGAAAACACGGTATCTTAGTCAGGTCAGTCATGTAATGGAATAACCACTACACGTTATCAATAGCACCAGTGTGGTTTCTACACGCAGGGGGGCATGCTCTTTGTCCTTTGTTTCTTGTTTTGTTTTGTTTTTTAAACTGTATGTAGAGGCATGTCTAATCCACATCTTACAAAATTATTCCAGAGGAAAATTCACAGACAAAACCTCTTAGTGATGAACTGAATCACCTGGCTTCACCTGAAACAACAGAGCCCATTGAATCAGGGCAGTCAGACATAACTTCCTCCGAGGACACAGAATTGATTTGTTTAATTTCTGAAAGGTCATCTGCCCTGGGAAAGGGAAGAGGAATTCTGCATTCTCTTCCATGGTCTGTAACCTCATCCCTGACAGCTGCAGGGACACGTGCGTAGGGAAGAATCTCTCCTTCTCCTCCTTCCCCCTCCCCCCCTTGCATTCACATGTAACAGCACAATAGCCTGGGACAGGCCTTACTTGCCAGGCATCATGCTCTCCATGGGGCCTTGCCATGGGAAAGTCCTCCCTCCAAGCCCCCCAAATCATCAAACCTGGCATTTTTCCCATTTAGGCTTCATTCCTGGATTGACCGCAGTACATCAACAAGTCCTGATGAGTGTACCTATCTACGGCTGACCCTGAGTCAGTGTCTGTTCACACTGACTTACACATTCCCAGCTCCAGAAGGCAAAATACAAGGCAACGGTGCCAAAATCAAGCCAAATCCAGACTCCCACGAACTTGTACCTTGACTGCTGTAACTGTCTCTTATCTCCTTGATTTCTATCTCTCACACTACCCCAATGCATTTCCACGTTTGCCAGAGTAATTGTCCTCAAAGACCCCTGTACAGATTTAAATGCCTGATATTCCCTGTCCCCCACTGAAAATCTTCAGTGAATCTTCTCTGCTTAGAACATAAGGTACAAATGAAGACAACCAGGAACAGCAGACAAAAAGGTTAACATAACTAACTCTATAAATACATGCTTGCTTTCCTTCCTTTTATCAGCTTCTTTAGTAGACATAAAATTAAATAAAGTAATAAGTATACCGATGCATTGTTTGGTTTGTAACATGTACAGATGTAACAATAATATAATGTAATATAATATGATATATGATATAATTAATATTGATATAATGATATAACAGTAAGTACAAAAAGGGAAAGGAAATAGAATTATATGGGAACAATGTTTCTATATCTTACCAGGAATAAATTACTATAAATCTGAAGTGAGTTCTGATTAGTTCAGATGTATCTGGTAAGCCTAGAGAAACAGTAATAACTCCAAAGTTATCACAAGTAAAGAAAACTACAGACCAACATCTGTTACGAATACAGATGTAAAAACCCTCAACAAAATACTAACAAACCAAATCCAATAACATGTAAAAAGAATACACTGTATACGTTTGTTAGGGGTACTATAACAAAGTATCACAAATTGGGTGGATTAACAAAAATTTATTGTTTCATAGCTCTGGGTAGAAGTTTGAGATCAATGTGTTGGAAAGGTTGGTTCCTTCTGAGGGTGCTAGGAAAGAATCTGTCCCAGGCCTCTCTCCTACCTTCTCATAGTTCCTTGATTTATGGCACCATAATTCCAATCTTCAGATAACATTCTCTTTGGTTAAACGTGTGTCTAAATTTTTCCTTTTTATAAGGACATCACACATATTGGAATAGGACCCACCTTAATTCAGTATGACCTCATTTTAATTACTTATATCTGCAATGACCCTATTTGCAAATGAGGTCACATTCTAAGGTACTGAGGGGTTAGAACTTCAACATATTAATTTTTCAGGTACACAGTTCAACCCATAACATACACCATGACCAAGTAGAATGTATCTCAGGAATGCAAGGTTAGTTTAATATCTGAAAATTAATTAATGTAATATACCATATTAATAAAGGACAAAACCCATATGATCATCTCAATAGATGCAGAAAAATAATTTGACAAAATTCCATACCCCTTCATAATTAAAAAAACCCAGAAAAACCCAAAACACTAAGAAAACCCCTAGGAATAGAAGGGAACTTTCTCAACCCGATAAAGGGCATGTACGAAAAACCCACAGCTAAAACATACTTAATGATGAAACACTGAATACTTTCCCCTTAAGATCAGGAACAAGACAAGAATGTCCACTCTCATTACTTCTATTTAACATTGTACTAGAGGTTCTAGTCACTAGTTAGACAAGAAAATTAGATAAAAAGATTTCAGATTGGAAAGAGAAAGTAAAACTATCTCCATTCACAGATGGCATGATCTTCTATATAGAAAATCCTAAGAAATCCACTAAAAAACTAATAAATGAGTTCAGTAAGGTTGCAGGATAAAAGATCAATATAAAAAAATCAATCGTATTTCTATACAATTGTGGATATTCAGAAAATGAATATAAGAAAACAATTCCATTTACAATTGTATCCAAAAGAATAAACCATTTAGGAATAAATAAACTTAAACTCTGAAAGAAATATTGTTGGAAAAAACTAAAGAAGACCTAAATAAGTGGAAAGAAATCTCATGTTTATGGATTGGAACACTTCGTATTGCTAAGATGGCGATACTCCCCCAATTGATCCACAGACTCAACACAATCCCCATCAAAATCTCAGCTGACTTCTTTGCAGAAATTGACAATCTGATCCTAAAATCCATATGTAAATATGAGGGATCCAGAATAGCCAGAAAAATCTTGAAAAAGAATCCAGTTGGAAGACTCTCACAATTTCAAAACTTACTACAAAGCTGCAGTATTTAAAACTGTATGTTATTGACATAAGACTAGACATAAAAATCAATGGAATAGAATTAATCTATGTCTATAGAATATATTCTATGGTCAACTGATTATTGACAAGGGTGCCAAGATAACTAAATGCGGAAGAATTGTCTCCTCAACAAATAGTGCTGGGATAACTAGATATCCACATTCAAAAGAATCACTTGGAGTTCTTCCTCACTCCATGTACGGATTATGTCCAAATGGATCAAAGACTTAAATGTAAGAGTTACAATTATTAAACTCTTAGACGAAAACATAGGCATAGATCTTGACCTTGGATTAGGCAATGGTTTCTTAAATACGACACCAAAAGCATAATAAAAGAAAAAAGTGGATAAACTGAACAATTAAAAACAATTAAAAACTTTGTGTTTCAAAGAATACTATCAAGAAAGTGAAACGACAAATATATGGTGATGGAAGGAGAACTGATTCCGGGTGGTGAACACACAATGGGATTTATAGATGATGTAATACAGAATTGTACACCTAAAATCTATGTAATATTACTAACAATTGTCACCCCAATAAATTAAAAAAGAAAAAGAAAAAAAAGAAAAAGCAGTTGCTAATCAAAAAAAAAAAAGTGAAAAGAAAACGCACAAAATGGGAGACAGTTTTATAAGTCATACATTGATAAGGGGCTTATATCTAGAATATATAAATAACTACTGCAATGTAGGAAAATAACCTAAAAAGTGGTCAGAGTTTGAACAGACATTTCTTCAAAGATATGCAAATGGCCAATAAGCACATTAAAAGACGCTCATTCATTATCAGCCATGAAGGCAACACAAATGAAAACCGTGTGAAAGCACTTTCCAGCCACTAGGTCGGCTATAATAAAAAAAAGCAGATAACAAGTTTTGATGAGGATGTGGAAAAATTGTAACCCTCATACACTGCTGGTGAGAACATGAAGTGGTGCAGTCACTTTGGAAAACAGTCTGGCAGTTGATCATAAGTTTAAACATAGAGTTAAACATTTGGCCCAGCAATTCTACTCTTGGAATAGACCTAAGAGAAATGAAAACATGCCCATACAAAAACGTGTACACGAATGTTCATGGAAGAATAATCCATAATAGCCAAAATAGTAGAAAACAATCCAAATATCATTAGCTGATAAATGGATAAAGAAAATATGGTATAGTTTTATAGAATATGATACAGCAATAGGAAGAAATGAAGTACTGATACGTGCTACAAATGGATGAACTCTGAAAACATTATGCTAAGGGAAAGAAGCCAGTCATAAAAACACCACGTGTTATTCCATTTATATGAAAAGTCCAGAAGGGGCAAATCTATGCAGACAGAAAGTAGATCAGTGTTTAGCTCGGGCTGTGTGTGTGTAACAACTGCTAATGGGTGCAGTTTCTTGCTGGGGTAATAAAAATGTTCTAAAATTTATTGTGGAGATGGTTGCACAACTCTGTGAATATACTCAAAATCATTGATTGGTTCCCTGTTTTCTTCTACTTTTTTTTTGCCTATTTTAAATTCTTATTTTTGTCTTTTGATTTGTTCCCTTTAAATGGCGAATGATATCTCAATAAAGCTATTACCAAAACCCAAATGAGGAACGTAAAAGTCTGGAGGCAAAATTTTTGATTGCAGACTACTTTCTTTGGTCCTGTCTCTGTTCACTGGGGCCAGCAGACTGTATTAGTGGAGAGTTGGCCAGAGCCCAAAGGAGCTTCCTTCATCTGTGCTCTGCCTTGAGCAATTTATTTTTAAATAACCCTTTGTCAAATTAGACATACACTGTCTGGTTTTGCATATCCTCTCCTAGGGTTTTTGATGTTTTTATCTTGGGGATGGGTTGGAGCGTGAGGGTATGTTTTCCTCTTTGAAAGATGTGATGGGTTAAGGGCCAATTAATTGTCAGTTTTAGTTTTCTTGGCCCCTGACTCATGTCCATCGTCAGCTCCAACAGCTTCCAGTATCAATCACACAGGAGCCAAACTCTCCGTGGGGCAGAGAGATCTCCCCACTGCTCTGAATTTCCGATTTTCTTTCTTTAATAGACGTGCAGCCTCTGCTCAGTGTTTTTAGAGGTCTAGGTGGGAGGGAAGTGATCTGAGGGAATCTTGTAAACAATGAAGAAATAGAGGTTTCTAGCACCTGGATTACCTGGTGCTGTTATAAATTGTGAGTCCTGGGTGCGTAGGTTCCGGGTCTGGCTTGCCCAAGAGCTGGTTGGGTGGCCCGGTTAGAGTTTAGCGTCACAAGTACAGAACAGGAGTAAGGCACAGCTGGGGGAAGAAAAGGAGGGATGGTGGGCATTCGTCGTCATCTAACTTAACTAAGTTAGTTTGGAAGAGCCTCAATTCTAATGCTCCAGATGCGGTACTGGGCCTGTCTGTGAGGCTCCCGGATTCACCCTGTGTCACTGTCACACCCATCCCCACCATCTGCCAGAAGCTCCACAGGCAGCCTGGCTGCTACTGCAGTCACTGCTGCTTGCTGGGCCAGCGGGGTCAGGTCCAGTGCTCAGCGTGGCCTCTCTCATACCCGCTGCAGTGGGTCCAAAGCAGCTCAGGGGGCTGCCCCTACTCCCCCACATTTTCAGCAGCTGTCCACAGAAGCCAAGTGAGAGTAATGAAAGCTGGAGGTATAGGAAATCAACGCCTGGTAGGCTGAGTTCTGACCAGGAGACAGCAGATCCACTTCTCTTCCCTCCTTCCCTCCCATCTTTCCATTTACTGTCTGAGTCACCATTGTTCTGAGGTTTCTTCAAGGACAACGTGGTGACTAAGAAACTGGCAGTGTTTTCTTATGAGGCTGTTCGCAGCACTTTGTTTAGCTTTCTCATTTCGTGGATTTCCTTCCCTTTTTCTCTCGCTCTTCCTACCCGGGGATTATAAACCCCAAGAAAGCCTGACTAAATAAACTTTTCCTCATGGTCTGTTTTCTAGAGAACCTGTGCGAAGGCGACCAATGCTGCACACTGGGGGAATGTGGAGGAATCAAGGTAAAATGATGCAAGGCTCGGATCTGGGGAAGACAGGGTCAAAATCAGGAGGGAAGGAATGAAGAAAAAGGGGATGATGTTCCAAATTATTACAGATAGCGGTGGATATTCCAGGTTGTCCTCCTCGTGGAATTTCCAATCTGCAGAGGAAGACAGTCATGAATTGTTATCATATACAGACATGGATAGTCATAAATGATATGCTGGAAGTGAAGGAAAAGGTAGATGGTACAAGGAGGGCATAGCACCGTGAACTTGATTTAGTCTGGGAGTTCAGTAAGACTTTTCTGAGAAAATGCCATCTGGGGTGAGAGCCAATCACTGGGACCCAAGAAAGGGTGGAGATAAGAGCAAAGGTGGCTGTTCCAGGCAGAAGGAATGACGTGACATCTGCTAAGGCTCTGTAGTGAGAGGGAACAGGCTTGGTTTGGGGAACAGAAAGGACTCCTCCGACAGAGAAAAGTGCCGCCTAGCCTAGGCTTTCACATTTTACAAATCTCAACCCACAATAAAGAATATATTATATATCTTAACCCAGTATCAACACACACACAGAAACACACAAATGAAACAAAAATTTCATGACAGTATGTGTCCTTACTATACAGGTTTCTTTGGAATAGCTATTAACATTTAAAGGTGTATATGCTTTGACAGAACAATACCACCAGATCGTACTGGTGTTCACTGCAGCCCTGTTTGCAGTGGTTTACACACATACAATGAAACGTATTAAGGTAGGTGCTGATATGTAAAGAGACACATGCTATACTGTAAAGAGAAAAAGTAGAACAGTATATATAACCTGATTCCAATGTTAAAAATCTTTATATATGAAGGAGTATATGTATAGAAAAAGGGCTGGAGAGATATGTGAGCTATAAAAGGTGACTACTTCTCAAATTACAGGGGACTTTTGTTTTCCAACTCTTGTGTTTCATTATTTGTTCTCTTTATCATGTAGTAGTATAGCTTCAGATGTTTCTTGTGGGTGGCTAGCTACCACAGGTAAAATGACAGTATATCTTACCAGAAGTTCAGACGTTTTGGTTACTGAAGTAGCCAATGACACCAAATTTGACTAAAGTGGCCTTTTGAGTTTTAGCTTCCTGGAATCATTTTAACCCTGTGAAGCAAAGAATTTGGACAAACATTAGGATTGACTTTTACTGTGCCACCCTGTCCTTCACTGCTGGGACAGGCTTCAACCTGGGAAGCAGGTGGGCAAGCGTCACATGATCAAAGAAGCAATTGTTGGAAACAGAGGTCATTCCACAGCTTGCTCCCTTGGGGGAAATTACCCAAGTGACTGCTGGCCTGCCCAGGAGGAGGTGGAAAGTTTGTCAGAACTGGGAAGCTTTCAGTAGCAGGATTTTTATCCATTTGTTACTTTTGCAAAATACTGCAATGAATTGGGAGATGTGTAGTTGGCTTGGATAAAACAAGATTCTCAAAACACCGTGCTCCAACAACGCAGGGTTCTTCCATTGCTCTCTCCCTTTCTTTCTCTCACCCCATTTCTCCCTTCACCATTGTGTCTTTAACTTCAGATTTATCTGCTAGGATTGAGCTACATAACACTTAACTTGTCACATTACATGAGGTATATACCAGGGGTGCCAAAAAAATGCATACACATTTTAAGAAAGGAAAAAACTCGATTAAAATTATGCTGATGGTAACCACTTTGAGCATCTCTTGTAATTGCAGAAGTCAAGCGTGACTTGTATTCATCTTTCGTTATCAGTATACATCGAGTATTACAATTTTAACACAGTTTTTTCCTTTCTTAAAATGTGTATACATTTTTGGGGGGGGGGCACCCTCTGTAGTTGTGACAAATTCTCTGGCATCTGAGAGGTTTCCCTGTAGTGTTTAGATTAATAATTTCCTTTTTTCAGGGTTAGAATTTTCTCAAAAACATTTTTTTTTTTAGAAGGGGGTGGATATTACAATCCTTAGTTAGATTCTTGATATGAGGTAAGAGAATAGCAAATCTTTTCTGGGAGTGGTTTCAAAATTAATTTCTAAAAAGGTAATTTTTAGTGCTGACAGGACCAGTCTGCTTATCCCACTCTCCCCCCAAATAATAAAGCCAGCCTTCATGCACAGAATCATCCTCACCATATAAAATGAGTGAGTGGGAAGAAATCTATATCTTTCTTCCTGTGGAACAATTTTGGCAACGAGCCCAGTCATTGAGTTCTCCACGATCTGTTATTTAAACACAACTCATTATGACTGATTTTAGGCGGGAAGCCAAAATGAAAAGATTGACTAAATATATTTTTGGTATTTCCATCCTGTCCCTTCTTTCCGTCTCCAATTTTAACACAAGTGTTAACTCTGAGGCCAGGGTCAAAGGTACAGACACCTCAGCGTGAGCTCTCCATTACTCCAAAACCAAGCATTCCAAAGGGTCCTGTGGCATCAAATGAGATGGGATGACACCACATTCCAAAGTAGATAGCAGGCAGGTTTAACTCCAAAATGTCCATGATTTTCAACTTCAAATATACTTTGCTGCAGCTTCAATTCCAATTCCTCTAGGCTACAGACATCCTCAAAAGATGTCATATTCATCTTTTATCCCCAGTGGCTGGCATAGGGTCTCATAGTATGTGTGCAATAAAGGTCTATAGGCCCACGTGTCCTCCATTTTTCCTTGCATTCCACACCATGCCTATTTGATTGCTTCTCAAAGCCTTTCTATGTTTGCTTGTAGTTCTTTTAAAATTGCATTTACCACAAGATTGCCACGGGGATACGAAAGACAGTTTGGGGAATAGAATCAATAATGTAAAGATTTTGTAGGGTGCCTGATGGGCACTTATCTTATTAGAGAGACCACTTCATGGACGGTATAGATGACTGACCACTGTACTGCACACCTGAAGCTGAAGCTGAATAATGATGAATGTCAACTATAATTTAATATATGTATACACACACACACACACACACACACATATTTATATAGTCACAGGAAGTGGAGAATAGCATAAGGAATAGTGACAATGGAAATGTAATGGCTATGTGCGATGTCAAGAGGGGTAGTAGCTGGGGGAGGGGGGTTACCATGTTATGAGGGGTACAAATGTCTAAATATTACATTGTTTTGCACACCTGGAACTAATAATTACAAAAATACAACAAACAAACAAATAAATACAATTCCGGGGTGGGGGGGTAGTTGTATTTATGTTTAATCCATCTGGAATTTATGTTTGTACGTAGTGTGGCATATGATTTTGCCCTAATCTAAAATGTCACTTTTAACATACATTGAATTCTCACTGATTTTCAATTGTTTATTCCACTCTTTTATTTGTCCATTCCTACTAACCATACTGTTCAAATGATACCAGATTTTGAGTATAATTTAATATCTGGTAGGACAAATTACCCTACACCATCCAACTAAATGATTCTTTTAAGGTACTGATTTGACTTTTTTCACATTTCCTTTTAAATAAAGTTTATTTTTAAGTTTAAACAAACAAATGTAAAGCCGACTGGAATGATTAGAATTTTGGCAGAAGTAGATATATATAATAATTGTTAGAGGACTGATCTTTCTACAATGTTTTGCAATCCAGGAACATGGTAAACATTAATTTATTCTGCTCTTATTTTACATTCATTAGTAAAGTTTTATAACTTTTTTTCTTATTGATCTTGTACATTGCTTGTTAGACTATTTCTAAATATTTTACGGTATGTTATTATAATAAATAGGAGCTTTTATTCCATCATGTTGTCTAATATGATTATGAAAAATTGCATTTTTTGAACATTTATCTAATATTCAACCATTCTATTGAACTCTTTTATTAGATATTCATCTAATCAATAAACATTTATTGAGTGCTTATCAAACGCTAGGCATTTTTCTATGTACAGGGGAAACAGTAGGGTACTACACAAATATATATCAGGAAAGAAACTTGGCTGTAAACACCTCTTTGCTCCCCAATAGCTTTTAAGTGAATGAAGCTTTTGCTTCCCCCTACTTTTTAAAATAAGTTTCAGGTGTACAAAACAGTATTAATAGTTAGACTTTTCACCCTTCACAAAGTGATAACCTCCCCTCCCATCTACTACCCCTCTGACATCATATATGGCTGTTACATTTCCATTGACAGTATTCCCTATGCTGTACTCTGTATCCCATGACTATATATGTATTAAATTATAGTTGACATTCAACATCATTCAGCTTCAGCTCCAGGTGTATAATGCAGAGGTCAGGCATCTACACTGTCCATCAAGTGATGTCCCTAATAAGACAAGTGCCCACCTGACACCCTACCAAGTCTTTACAACATTATTGATTATATTCCCCGAACTGTCATTCATGTCCCATTGGCAATGTTGTGACTACCAATTTGTGCTTTCTAATCCCCTTACCTCTCCCTTGTTCCCACCCCTCTCCCATCTAGTAACCATGTTTTTCTTCTGTGTTTCTGAGACCATTTCTGTTTATTTTGCAATCATCAGTTTTTCCTCTATATCTCTGAGACTATTTCTGTTTACTTTGCTCATTTATTCAGATCTTTAGATTCCACATATAAATGAGATCATATGGTATTTGTCTTTCTCTGTCTGACTTATTTCACTTAGCATAATGCTCTCTAGGTCCATCCATATCATTGCAAATGGTAAGATTTCATTCTTCTTTATGGCTGCATAATACTCCATTGTATAAATGTACCACCGTTTCTTAATCCAGTCGTCTACCGATGGGCATTTTGTTTGTTTCCATGTTTTGGCTATTGTGAATAGCGCTGCAATAAACATAGGGTTACATATATTTTTTCGAATTAACATTTTGGATTTCTCTGGATAGATACCTAAGAGTAGAATTGCTGGATCATAAGGTAGTTCCATTTCCAGTTTTTTGGGATACCTCCATACTGATTTCCATAGTGGCTGCACCAATCTGCAATCCCACCAACAGTGCACAAGGGTTCCCTTTCCTCCACAACCTCGCCAGCACTTGTTGTTTGTTATTTATTGATGATAGCCATTAGTAATCAAAACAGCATGGTACTGGCATAAAAATAGACACATAGATCAATGGAACAGAATAGAGAGCCCAGAAATAAATTCATTCCTATATGGTCATTTAATCTATGACAATGGAAGCAAGAATTTACACTGGGGTAAAGACAATCTATTCAATAAATGGTGCTGGGAAAACTGGACTGACACATGCAAAAAAACGAAACTGGACCACCTCCTTATGCCATATACGAGAACAAATTCAAAATGGATTAAAGACTTAAATGTAATGCCCAAAACCATAAAACTCCTAGAAGAAAATATAGGGAGTAAATTTGCAGACACTACCCTGAGTAATATTTTTACTGACATATCCCCTCCGGCAAGGGAAGTAAAAGAAAAAAATAAACATATGGGATTACACTAAACTAAAAAGTTTTTTCACAGGAAATCATCAATAAGACAAAAAGACATCCTACTGGATGGGAGAAGGTATTTGTCAATGATACATCTGATAAGGGGTTAATATCCAAAATTTATAAAATATTCAGCTCAATACCAAAAAACAAACAAACAAAAAACACAACCAAACAACCCAATTAAAAAACGGACAGAGGACATGAAGAGACATTTCTCTAAAGAGGACATACAGATGGCCAACAGACATGAAAAAATGCTCAACCTCACTAATCATTGGAGAAATGCAAATAAAAACCACAATGAGATACCACCTCACTCTGGTCAGAATGGCTATCATCAGTGAAGCTTTTGCTTTTCACACATAATGTGAAGTCCAGAGTAGGCAGTTCAGGGCTGTTTTAGCAACTCCACAGTGCCAAAACGGATTCAGGGATTCTCCATTTTTCTGTTCAGCAAGCATTGCTGAGGGCTTGTCACTGACTGACCTCCAGCCCTCCCAGTACTCCATCTGCATTCCAAGCAGGAAGGAGGGCAAGGGCAAAGGACAAAAGAAGCACAAGAGCTGAGCCTGACCTCCCCACCCTTCCCAGCTTTCTGAGAATCCCACCCCACGACTTTTGCTTCCCCTTACGGGCCAGAACTGTATCACATGGCCACGTCCATGTCCACTCGTCACGTTATTGCTCCCCTCAAATCAGAATTCTCTTCGTAAGGAAGGACAGAACTCTGAGGAGGCATGTAGCAGGCCCCACCATGACAAGACAAAAATGTCTGCCTTTTTGAGATGTTCAAAGAATTTATAGCTGAGTGTCTTGGATTTTCAACAACTCAGGCCTTGAGTCCCTTCTCTACTTTATTCCCTCCTCATTCCATTGATGATCTTATCCAGTCTCATGGCTGCAAGTATAGTTTTACGCTGGTGACTACCAAATTTACATTTCCAGCCCAGCCTGACCCCTGAACTTCAGACCGAAATAGCTAACTGCCGACTTGGCATTTCCACTTATATATCTAACGTATCTCAAATTTAACCTGCGCACAATGAACTCTTGCACCAAAACTGTTCTCCTACAGTCTTCCCCATCTCAGCAGATAACAATTTCAACCTCCTGGTTCCTTAGGTTAAAACCATCCTAGACTCCCATCTGTGTCACACCTTATATCCAATACACCAGGAAATCCTATTGGCTCTACCTTAACCTTCCAACCATATCCAGAATCCCACTTCTACCACTAAGATTCTGGTCCAAGCCATCATTATTTTGTGCCTGTATTTCTGTGACAGCCTCCTAAAATCATGATCCACACAGAGACTCCTTCCTGAAACTCAGTTCCTTCACGTCCTCGTCTCTTATGATCTTATCCTTGTCCCTGACCTCTGCTAATCACTCCCGTGATCATTCCTTACCCTTTGTAATTAACCAAAACGCCAACCCCAAAATTGTAAGTTCAAAGGTAAGCATCCTACTTTTGACACCTGCTCTTTTCCACCACTTATTGTCTTCTATGATTCCCACTCTAACATTCTGCCAACTCCACGAGGACCTACAATCCATTGATCTTACGCTTTTTCACTGCCCCTCACATTCCCCTAATACTGTTACTTTTCTTCTTACTTAACTTAATTTCCATGGTCAATACTTTCTTTGTCCATGTGCCCACAACTTTCTTGTCCTTTGCTATTGTACTCACTTGGCTAACTCCCAAACCTGATTAGATCCACCTCGTCACCTAATCTGGACCTGTGTCCACACAGTGGATGTAGATGAAAGATAATGAATAACCAAGCTGACTGATCCTACATTCAGCCGATCACTAACCTAAAGTGGAACATTTAACACTGTCTGGAAATCATACTCTATTTCCCTAGGCTTTTCACTTTCTTGTCCTTTTCTTGCCTTTTCCTTTCTTCTCAAACCTCCACCTTCCTTCCCCCCATCCTCCATCTCACTTGATGACCTTCCTCTGTATTTCAATGAAAAAAAAACACAGAAACAACCCAGATACTTTCTATGAGCTCCCATCACCATATCGTTCTCCTTACATCTGTGCCCATACAGTCAATCTTCTCTCGTGTTAATATGAATGAACACTTTGTATTCCTATCTTAGACCAATCACTGGTGCACTAGATTCCATGTGATCTCATCCACTCAAGGGTATCATTTCAGTAATTCTCTTGTCTCCTGTATCAAATTTTCCTGCATTACTGGGTCATTTCCATTTGTGTACATTATTTCTTCTGTCATACACACAGTCTCTGGGCTCCATTTTCCCCTTCCAGTCACTGTGCTATTTCTCTTCTTTCTTTACAGCCAAAACCCCTGAAAAAATTGCCTGTATTCACCATCTCCTATCTAACTCCTCCTATTCTCTTTTAAACCCACTCGGATAAGCCTGTCATCTCCACCATTTATCGGAAACAACTCTTGTTAAGGTCAACAAAACATTTATCCTAGTTAACTTCTGGTCATCTTTCACATCTCAGTCAAAACCCACTGACTAGGTCAATCCATCTATTAAATTCTGTCACCATTATATCATTTATCATGGTTGTAATTTTATACTTTTATGTGATTCTTTGATTAATGATACCTTTTTCCTCACTAGACTCTAAGCTCCAATAGAGCGGGAATAATGTCTATTTTTCTAAACTGGGAAAAGGAGGCCCAGAGAAGAAACCAGCTCAAAGGCACATCGTGGAATACTGGTAGAACAGGATTAAGAATTGTTGAATATACTGATTGACCAAGCACCATGGTACGGGCTGGGGTTACACGATGAATGAGACATGCCCTTTTCTCCTAGACTAGGCCTTACGGAGCCTTCACCATGTCAGGGCTGGACAGGACAAGCCAGACAACCTAGGGTAGTATTAGTCCTCCCTGAGTCTATAGGGACTTAGCCACCAGATCAAAAGAGCTGCTGCATACCGTCAACTCTATGATTCCTATATTTAAATGCCTATGAGAGGCCTTTTCCCCAAAAGCATTTTTTTGACTGTGTATGGTGACGGATATTAACTAGACTTATTGTGATGATCATTTTGCAATATATCGAATCATTTTACAAATATCAAATCATTATGCTCAACACCTGACATTAATAAGATGTTATGTGTTTTATTATATTGCAATAAGAAAAAGCATTTATTTCAAATCACATTTTCACTGCAGGCTTCAGAATAAGACTTCAGATGTGCTATTCAGATGTGCTTCAGCAGTGTATCACTCATCCATCACTGACCTATAAATTATGAACCAGGAATGACACTGGGAGGAGTGAGTGGGAAGATCAGTTTAGAGTTTACAACATTAAAATCCATTGTCAATTGATGAGCAGTATGAAAGAGATAAAAAACATTTCAGAAGTGAAATCGTCAGGCAAAGAGGACTTGATGTATACAACTTTTAAGGAACCGAATGCATTAAAAAGATCTATGTATACCAGTTGGAAGGCTGCATAATTTCCAGAATAGTAAACCATCAGGCAGAACTGTCAGTAAACACACTGATTTACCACTTTGTAAGGGACTTACTATTAAGGTGATCATATGATTGATTATCCAGAATAGGGCACTTTAGGAATAAGACGAGGCACTATTAAAAATGATGCCAGGAGCGGCCGGATGGCTCAGTTGGTTAGAGCGCGAGCTCTTAACAACAGGGTTGCCGGTTCGATTCCCACCTGGGCCAGTGAGCTGCGCCCTCCACAACTAGACTGAAGACACTGAGCTGTTGCTGAGCTTCCAGAGGGGCGGCCGGATGGCTCAGTTGGTTAGAGCACGAGCTCTCAACAAGGTTGCCAGTTCAATCCCTCATGGGATAGTGGGCTGTGTCCCCTGCAACTAAGATTGAAAATGGCGACTGGACTTGGAGCTGGGCTGCGTCTTCCCCAATAGATTGAAGGACAATGACTTGGAGCTGATGGGCCCTGGACAAACAGTGTTCTCCAATATGCCCCAATAAAAAATTAAAAAAAAAAAAATGCCAGGACAATTTGCCAGGAGCGTTTACCAGGACTGTCGCAGGGCAAGTGATCACCCTCTTCAGTACCATCCTGCACTCGTTACACATGGAGAAGACCAGCTACTCACGGTTATGCAGATGCTCCACTGGGCAAAACCACCAGCCCAGCGTGAACGGACAGGACACCATCCAGCACGGGATACATTTGCATCATTTTTACGATGAATGGTCATGCTAATACTTATCTCCACTGAATAAAAACAGTTAAGAGTCACTTGCTGCATCTATTTGTTTTTCTTGCCTTTTCACACCTGATGTCCATTCAGTCTTTAGATATTTCTATCCCAATTTGAAGTTTAATTCTGATGCTTAAGAAAGAATACACCCTTGTAAGCTAAATCAAACAGAAAGTCATTCTTCAAACTTCCAGAGGCTCCCCTCTTTCCCAAAGGCACTGGTTTATATGAAACTTGCACAAATGTATGCCACATCTTCTTTAATCAAAATGACTCCCAGGTCACTCACTGAATCAACATAACAAAAACAATGTTATTAGCCACAAAACTTTATTGAAGGGACTGATACATATATCCTTCTGAGAAATGTTTTAAGCCATTCACTTGATGGTTACGAACACATCAGAATCTCTTTTATTGGTATTTTATTGGTATTTTTATTGGTATTTATTGGTATTTTTTATTGGTATTTTTGCTTGGCAAGGGAAAAATCACGAACCAAATCCAAAAGGCCTGATTTTAAAAGTGTATAAAAAAGGGAGCATTAAACACTGCCAGCCCTACTCTGTCAAGAAACATTGTACACTTAAAATCAAGACGATTCTAAACAAGTCCAGCAAGACAAGTTGGCAAGTAGAAGTGAAGTGATCTGTCATACAAAATGCAAAAGGAGTCACAGAAGAATTACAAAAAAAATAAAATTTTGATCACAAAATAATTACTACAGAAAGCCACACAAAGGTGCCTATTGGTTGTTTTCTTTAGGGGAAAAGAAATCAAACCGTTAGTTTTCTATTTATTCAGAAGGAAAATTAGGAAAGTGTTTGGAAAACACTTCTGATAGCAAGTGAATTGTTTCTCCTCAGCTATCTAGAATTCAGAAACATCGGACTTACTCTTGCCAAGCTGCAGAAACGGGACCATAAAATAAGTGTTTGGCTTTCGGTGGGACACTTACAACACCCGAATGAGGTCCAGCGTGATCCTAGATCGGGGAATATCAATGTTGAGCACTTGCACTTCCACTTTCTCTCCAGGGCCCAGCTGGAGGCTCCTTCTCTTCTTGGTTTTAGAGAGTTTGGCTTGTGTTACATTTCGTATGGGAATCAGCCCTGCTTTCCCCACTCCTATATCCACAAAAATTCCAAACAAAGTGGCATTCTCGACTCTGCCTGTAAGAACTGTCCCAACCTGCAGGTCCTCCAAGCAGACTATGCTTCTCTTGAAATCAGGCTTATCAAAATCTACAAGGGGAAAAAAGACAGTTAGTGTAAATAATAAGGTACTGTACTTCCTAGACACGATCTAAAGGAGGATTTACTACATCTTAGTGATGTGCCCAGGCCAGTATTAAGCATTGAGGGCGGACACAAAAGGAGCCAGCGACACAGGCCTGCCATCGGAGAACGTGAATCTTAGTTGGAGAAACAGCATTTGCACAGTAGAAACAAGTCAAGACAATTGACTCCTACCTTTGTTCTCCTCAAACTCTGTCTTGCTAACACGCGAACAGCAGCCCTCTACGTAAGGACTGAGAAGAGTAGTCTTAGTTTCTTTTTTATGAGAAGGTAGAAGCTATCTTTGCTCAATGAATACACAAAGCTAAATCACAAGCACTGAAAGAAAGACCCTTGGAGACAGAAGACTGGGAGATTTTCCCCACTGCCTGAATTCTCACACTGTTTAAAGGTGGTAGAACGTCCATTAACGTTTGGTCAAACGTGGACGAAATTCAAGTATTCTCCGCTCTCACTTTCCCCCACACATCTGGAGCTCAGAAATCAATTCCTATCCATTTTGAATATATTGATCCAATCAAAATGTATGCATTCTTGATGATCTGTGACTCAGAAATCCAGATCAGCTAGTACTAAATCTTCTTTCTTCTGTTATTCAATTCATCAAACATTTATTAACTCCTATTATCTCCTGGCCAGGTACTGTGCTGGGTGCTAGAGATGCAAAGGTGAAGACGTGGAGATCTCTGTTCTCAAGTTCCGTACAGCCCTCTTTTCTTGCTCACCCTAGTGTACATGTCTCTGTTCATCAACACTGTCCCCCAAAAGGTGGGCATAAAGCATGCCAAGGAATCATTATGGTTCTAGTTAAAACAAAGCAAAGATTTTATGAGGGAGAAGGCTGGAACTAACAGTTTAAATGGGACTTTTGGATTATCTCTGGATTCCACTTATCCACGCTCTTCTTGGCCCCCTTGCCTAGGATTACTGAATGTTGATTCTAGTAACAAAGAACACATTCTACGCTCGGATGTCCTTTGACTAAACCTCATTTTCCCCTCCACTCATTCCAGTTCCTTTTCCTCCACAGCTGTTAGCTTTATCCTGATTACTTGTTGAAACTATCCTTTACATTTGTATCAACAACTGGTCATCTCTTTGTTCCCCTTCTTCAGTCTAACCACACTGAAATCAAGATTTTTTTTAAAAAACTCCCCTTTTCCCTGTGAGACAAAAAAAAAAAAAAAAAAAAAAAAAGCCTTCTTTAAACCTCAAATCTCATTTTCTTCATAAAAAAGGAATATGCTAATACTGGAACTGACTGTAGAATTTCACCTGATGCTGAAGCAGTGAATTCCAAAAGCAAGACACCTACTGTAATGTACTATTACACTGAGCAATGACTGTGACAAAGCAAAGTGAAAGTTAAGTTGTTGATCAGGGTCAGAGGTAGGATGGTCTCCGAAGCCCCACAGGCATTGTTTTTATGCTTGAAAACTATTTTTCCCTTTTCTTGCAGAGGCCCAGCTGGTACAGATTCCCCAAGCGCTCCTGATCAGCTGTTTAGTTTGATTTTGCATGGAAAATCAGAGTCAGGATATACTGAATGTGTTCCTGAAGACAGGACGGGCCACTGAGAAATCAGAAACTCCTCCATGGACCAGGCAAACTTTAACACTTCGATGGCCAAGGCTACATATTCAGTCCCCTGTCACCAGGCCGCTTCTAATGAACCCAATTATGGAAACTAGCTAGCAGAGTGTTAATAAAATAGAACTGATTATGTCACTCAGAAAACAGGAGACAGGACGAGTATAAGAATGAAGCATCAAGAAAAGACACTTTTGAGAAAATGAATAAAAGAGACGTAACATAAATACTGTGATGCAAAAACATCCAGAACATTACCTGCCCCTTCAAAAGCTCGACCGTCTGCCTTCCCCCTGGGGATGTTTTAACTATTAAAACGAAAAATTCTCAAGTATCTTGAAAATTGTGACTTACACTAAGGCAAAGAGCGTTTAAACAGACTGATTTGAAATTTCGCGATGATAAACACTGCAGTAAGTGGTAAGCTCAGTCCAGAACCAGGTGCACCTGTGTTTCTGCTCAACTAGACACATTACCAGGTGAAGACCTCTACTTAGCGGTTGGTTGTTTAACTGAACCATAGATTTGAATGTTGATCTTTGCCCTGAGTCTATGGTGTAACTAATATGGAACAATCAACGTCAGGATAGAAAAACAAAGATGGACATAAAAACCCTGATCGGTACAGGTATCAACACCTGCAGCTCGAGTGTATGTGCCAACCTTCTAACCACCCTCATATCCCACCCTGTTTGAGAACCTCTAGTCTACTCAGTATTCCTGCTAAACAGCACCCCTGGGTTTCACTTACAAGAAGACCAGGCCTTCAAACGGAGATGGATTTGTCCACTGAAACATCCATTTTGGATGGACCCCCCCGAAAGGCTACTACTCCTACATTTTTGGCAAAGGTCTTACTGTCTGTTTTATTTTACTTTTCTCCAACTTAAAATAAAACATCATTTTGAACTCACAGAAAAGTGGAGGGCAAAGTACAGTGAGCTTGCTGGGTGTGTTTTTCAATTCCCTTAAACCTTTTCAAAGAACGTCGAATTACCTCAACACAGCCTAAACCAAAATGAAAAAGAGCCAAGCCCTCAACATGGTGCTATAAAACTGGTTATGAGAACAGTGCAGATTCATACAACTGTCAGGCTTCCTAGTCAACTGTTCTTGGCAAGCAGGTCATTTGATACCTTAATTCTTTCTCACCGGGTCACTGCTCTCAACAACTCTGGCTGTTACACTTCCCTCGCCATCTACCTGGGCTGAAAGAAAGCTGAGAGCACTTTTAATTAGAAAGAAAATCAATAGAGAGATAGTATCTTATTTGTTTAATGTGTTCACTGACACAGAATCCAGGAACTTGGAAGGCTGCAAGTTAGGAAGAAGATTCACTTTTTAGTTTGTCAACTGAATGCTTTATCTTGGACCTTCTGGCTCCTACGAGATAAAAACAGCTTACAAAAGAAGTAAGAAAAATGTGTGCCTCCATGTACACAGCAGCACATGCATGATGCATTTTGTCTACTGGAACAGAGAGCAAGCATGGGACGAGGAGTCTGGAAACGTGGCTTCTAGCTTTGGCTCTGGATACGAACTAACTGCCATGATTTGAAGGAAGGTCACCATGCTTTAGTTTTCTCATGTCTAGAATGGGAGAATAATATGTGCTGTGCCTATGGCATGGGATTGCTGTGAGAGCCATAGGCTATAATGGGAGCTACGCAAATGAAAGGTGCTGTTACTCAAGTTCAACTGTTTACCTGTTCGAAAGTCAAAGCTTTCGGGCTGGCTGAGACCATCTATGATGATCTGTAAGGTGGGTACTGCTGTTTGCAATCTTTCTGCAATTTTCTTTATTCCTTCCTTCTGAAGGAATAAATTTATTTTTTGTTGCATTTCAGGCTTTCCAATCTCACACAGTGTTTCTCCAATGAATGATAAAAACCTGCAGGGGGAAAAAAAAAGCCCAACACTTAATAGTATTAGTTACTTTTCAATCTCCTTACACAGGTCACCCTAAAATTACTTCATGTCAGATCCATGTCAATCAATCTATCAGCCTTTACTGAAAATCTACTATGTGTCCCATGCTGTAAAAGATGATATGTCTTGGGAAAGAAAGGGAGGTGATGGATTTAGGTTCTTGCACTATTTTCCAATGAAGCTCCTACTCAAAATCAGTACCAGAAACCTTTTACAGCATAACATTTATTAGAGTTCAGTGTCATATGTATTTTCTAAATAAGGATACCTATATGTACCAAATGTCTCCTAAAATTTCAGTTAGGAAAACTTATTTGAATTTAAATGAGCTAACAGGCAAAATATCCAACAAACATCTCCAGCTTTTGAGACACGAATTACTCTATTCATGTGCCATATCATTGCTTTTTACTTTTGTGTACCTTCTATGTAAGCATACTATCAGCCTAATGATTCTCAAATTCCATTAACAGTCAAGCCTCACATGGACTTTGTATCAAGTACATTAAGTATATTCAGCATCAACAAAGAAAATATGGGAAGGAACATCAAAAACTTTCTTCCAAAATGGATGTGATGGAAGCAAGACTGCAATTACATAATCTTAAGATGAATACTACCTTAATATATTTTATATATTATATAGCTGTAATATTTACAAAATAAAAAATATGTGCCTTTCTCCATCTCCCTTTGCTATGTTTATCATTTCCCTGGCTTGCACAGCTGACTCTCAGTGACTTAGCTTTGCAGTTCAATAATAAGTTAATTAAGAAAAAACACAAAGGGTTAAAATGCATTTCCCTGCAAATTCATCTGAATATTGACTGGGCTGGAGCTCACTTTCTTGATATTCCTTGGCTGGGTATTTTTCTACATCATTAAGCTTCATTTCCTATGATTAATGGCACTTTAAAAATGTCAACACAGTAATCAGTGATACTAATGCCCTTAAATCCTTTCCTCTAAGGATGTCTCTAGAACACAAGGAGGGACGAAGGAAACTGTCTGTGATCAGAATTGGGATGTATCCCATTTGGCAGGTTGCTGTATCATCACAAAAGGAATGTGTGTGATTTTCAGTCTTTTCTGCAATGTTGTGTTCAACCCGAAAAGGCCTCTTCAATGATAAGCTGATATCTGGTGGAGAAAGCTCTCTCATCTCTCATTGAAAGAGGGCATCTATTTGTGTTCAAATGTGCAATCCTCCTACATTTCCATAGCCATATTTTTGGTCAAAAACAGATTTTCCAAAATCCAAATAATTCTCTTGAGAATATATTTTGGTTAACGGTCTAATCAAAGACCACCGAGTTGGTGCTTGGTCTCCCTTCCACCCAAACTGGTGGCCAGTGAGACACACATTGTAAGTCTGTACGGCCATGGCTTTCCCAGCACCCCAGAGAGGCAGCCAGTATCTGTTCGTGCTGATGGATGGGCAGTAGCACGTACTGGTAAGTACCCTGGTGACAGGCAACAGCTGCTGAAGCTCTGACAGGGCAGATGACACATGACCACCTCTGCCCACAGCCAACTTCCTTGCCCAACTTTTTAAATAATATACACCCTGCTGAGCAGGCTCCCCTGTTGGCTTGATTGGTCTGCAACTGGCTATTTAGCGCACATCTTTCAAATCCCCAAGGCCTTGGCTTACAATCAGCTGTTATCATGCCAAAAAAGTGTACTCATGAGCTGGAAATGGCATTTATAATAAAAGTAACTAAATGGCAGAAACTTCCCAAAGCACTATATAAGTCTTGGCCTCAATAATAAAAACACTGGCTCAGGAGGCCACTTGGAGTCTTAAGGGGGGGGGGGGGGTGTGTGTGTGTGTGTGTGTGTGTGTGTGTGTGTGTGTGTGTGTGTAACTGCTACCAAAGTCATTTCCATATAAAGAATTCTGTTTATAGTGGTTGCAGATGTAAAAAGGAGACTGGTCTGTTTAACCTGGATGCATATTTCGTATATCATTTTCATTCTCACACACTTAAGCCTGAGGGCACTGGTAACTGAAATCAATAATAATAAAAAAAAAGCACCAAATTGTGCTCCTGGCTAATGCTTCATATTGATCAAGCTTATTTTTAAATGACTATGGAACAAAGTCAAATGTGTTTTAATTGTGCAAACTGTTTAAAAGTTACAACAGGGTTGTAGAAAAAAAGAAAATAGCAAACAAAAGGGTAGAGGGACTATAAACTGAACTTGGAATAGCATTCATATTGACCTTTCCTTTACTGGAACTCAAAGATACTCAACTGTCAATGACAGGAAACAATGTTTTACGCTCAGTAGCCACTCAAACGTGTGCTCTTTAAATATCCCCAAAAAAAAAATTTATTCAACATATTCTGAATTTTCATCCTTGAATTGAATGTGATAAGCAATATCCAATACAAAGTTTCATTTTAGTCAATGCAAAGTACTTTCTGGCTTAAAAGCACCGTAGGAAATGGATTGTGCTTTCTGGAGCTTGGAACACAGACTGGAAGTGAACACGTGCTGATAAGTCTATGCCAGACATGACGCTAGTGCTTGATAGATGTTCTTATTTAATCCTGATAATAATCCCAAAAGGTAGATATCATTTCATACAGAAAAGGAAAACAGGTTCAGGGAGGTTAAATAATTTGCCCAAGGCCACACAGCTATTTTCACTGAGTGGAGTTTCATGCCATACACATCAGTATGTGTGTGTTTATAACTGCAGATCAAAAATTAAAGTGCTATATAAAACAATAGTTTTCGTAACATTGAACCAACACGATTTGATGGCAGATTAGTTTTAAACATTAGACAGTTAACACTGATAATCCCACCAAGAAATTATTGTGTAAATGCATTTAAGTAGACAATTCTCTTAAAAGTCAGTGAGTTATTAGTCAGTCTCATTTTCTCCACTGTCTACGAACGGCCTTTTCAGGTTGCTGACTGCCGTCTGGGCTGCTGCTTTTATTAAATATGTGATTTCACCCATCTTGCTTAAATGAAGAAAGCAGCATGAATGAAACAAACAAGCACGTCATGGGCTGGTAGCGCACATCTGCACAAGTTAAAATACAAAACTCGCAGAGATAATGCTTGTTTTTCAAACAAAATTGCTGATGTTTTCAACAGAAACTTGCTAGACAAATGCACCATTTTTCCCTTTAAGAATAAGAAAAGTCTGTAAGATATTCTTCCTGCAGAATAAAATATTCTCAAAATTCATTAAGACTTCAGATATAGCCATTCAGTTTTGTGTAATTATTTCCAACATGGAGAAAAGAAAACAAAACTTAGGAGCGCAGGACTCAGTTCATAACATTAAAGCAACGTAATACCCCACAGAGCACAGAAGAACCATGGTGATGCAGCAGTATCACTTTAAAACCGACTTCGTATTAGCCCGGATGCCCGTGTGCATGGGCCAAGCACACAGGATTTATAACTCCAAAAAGAACCATGCTGCAAGGGCAAAGAACTTCTCGTTGTCTATCCGTTCTCAGTCCTTCCAAGAGAGACTTCTGTACTTGTTTAATTTTATCTATTAGTTTCACTCTGCTTTCAAGTAATTACATCAATAAACGAAACATTACATTACAAGAGCACAGTCACTTTAGAAATAAGAAGGTACAGATAAAACAGGTCATCACTTGTAATAGAGGTAGACCTTCAATGATTTTAAAAGAGAGCTTGTACGCTTAAGAGAAACCTGCCCTTAACTGGGATTGCAGATTAAGCGGTGGGACACAAGTGAAATTTCAGTAATAGTCTATTACACTAAAAGCCACCCATATTACATATAGTTTAAATCTGCTGTGCTTAATATTAAAGACTGACTATAATTCCCAATGTGGCAAAGGAGAAAATCCTGCTACTTCTTTTATGCTACCTACGGGGAGCTGAATTTATACAGGTGAGCTGGTAGCAGCGCACCTTTAGTTAAAGAAAGAACACTGGCTTTACACATCTGCTGCTTCAGCAGTCAAATCAAAGGGACAGCAGTGTGAATTGCACTTCAATCACCATCAAAGAATCTTTTCAAACTTACAATCTCTTGGTTAAACTGAAGACACTGAACCTGGCAGAATCATTAAAAACCTTTGTTGGTACAAAATCCACGAGTAATGGTAAATTCAAGTAGAGCGCATTTATGGAGAGGTTCACAGAACCACCTACTGGACTGGAGAAGCTAGTAGGTAAGTGAAGATATTATTTAAATGGCTTTTCTTAGCATATAATCAACCACTGAAAGTTACAGCAAGTAATTTTTCATGAGAACTTATAGCTGACTGGTTATTGAAAACTTACAGACCACAGATAAACTTTTCAAACAGGTAACCCTTTCAGAAAGGGCAGCAGGGTTGTTTTGAAAGGCCTTACAGATTTTGATCTGAGAGTATAGTTTTAAATGGTATGTAGCTATCTGGGCGGCAGTGCGAGTATTTTTATTATCATTGGCTTGGGACCATTTGGAGTCTTGGGAGGCATCTCCTGGTGTAAGCACACTCCCCCATCTACGAGTAGCAGAAAATAACAAGAACTGAAAGGGATAAGCTGCCACAGAAGAAGGGATGCAGTCTGTCTTCCAAAAGACTTATTAGACTTATCAGACTGTCACCTGTTTCTAACTTCTGAAGAACTTACTAAATGTTTCCTTCTTTTTGAAAGGTCTGTTACATGTGCATAGAAACTGGATACGGGATGCATGTCATATTAATTGTATGTAGGAGAACAATTCCTTAGAAAGCTGTTTTACTTTGGCAATTTAGTACAGGAAATTAACTTTATAAAAAAAAGGCCAGTTAAAATGTGCTTACACAGACACCTTCTAAAGATTTAGGATGACCTGCTCTTTAGAAAATAGTTGAAGACATTGGTTATATAGTTACATCAAACAAAATATCTAAGACCAATGAAATAATAACCAATGTCACAAAGAAGAAGCAGCATTGGTTTTTATGTACCTTATCCTATTTCAGAACCACTTGCTAGGTATGATATACTGAGTGATTATAATTACAAAAACCCAAATGTATATGTGTATATGTGTGTGTATATATATATATACAAATGAGTATGAGAACATAAAAATGGGAAGGCATTATGTACCAAAGCACTGTGATTGCTCTAAAGATTTCTAAAACCCTGTTTTAGGAACTGCTCAGAAATAAATGTATGAGTAGCAAAGGAAAATCGGTTGTCTTACATTTTAAAAAACAAACCCCCATAAAAAGAACCTCCCTCCCCAATAACCCAGTATTACCCAGCTTCATCATCCTCTTCCCATTGAGTCTGATTGTTTTAAACTCTCTCTCTCTCTCACACACACACACACACACACACACACACACACACACACACACTCACACACCTTCAAATGATAAAGATTTGCTAAAATCAAGGTTCTTCAAAGTAGTGAGACAAAATGTGAAGCCATCTGAAAGGTTTGATAACAGCTTGTGCCCTGAATGAGCTTACAGTCTAATTTTAAGTAATGACAGTATATTGGAATAAATAATCTGCCACTTAATATTTGGTCTTTTAGAGGCAGGATTTTACATGCAGGTAAATAGATACCTTGAAAGTGCTCAGTAAAGATGATTTCATTTCATTCTCTCAAAAATTTATTGTGGCTATAGATTTGCAGATAAGGGAATCAAAACTGAGATTTAAGTGACCTGCCCAAAATGACACAGCTGAGACCACAAGGTTGTAGCTAAGGTAAGAACTGTCACATATCACGTCTTCATTAGCATTCTTTACCCCTTTACTTTGGGGGATTTTCAATGCAGACAAAAGATTTAGATCCCAGATAAAATTTGGCACTCGGGACCACTGCCTGGGAGCAATTTATTATTTTTAAAACCAAATTCAAAAGGAAAAAGTTTGGCTCTGTTTGAGTTACTGAATAAGAGTTGGACAAAATTAAGTTAGTGGTTTCAAAGGCTGCAGACTCTACAGCTCAAAAACACTGTTTAGAATTCATATAATTTAATTTACTGGTTGTAAAGCCATAACGTGGGTTAGTGCCTGTGAATGTTTGAAAGAGAAGGACAAGTAAAAGAAGTAGTATTCAAAAACATGCAGGCTAGTGACAGCAGAGCTGAAGTGAAACCGCTCCAGCACTACTGGGGATAAAGCCCATGGATTAGGGTAAAGGACTTTCTTCCTTGGGAAACAGCCTTTTTACTATGGGTTCCATCCTGTCAAGAAATCCTCCTTTCTAGAAATTGCAAAATACTTAACATCTGCATTTCTATAAATCCCCTGGTTGTTCTCTGAATGGGCAGAGCCATTTTTATTCCATTTAAAGAGTGGGCAGCTGGGGTCACAGTAATTTGCTTATAGTCACACAGATAGTCAGAAGACAGGCTAAGATTAAAATCCATAGCTAGACTGGGGACAGGAAGGAGGGAGGGAGGCAGGAGGGAGATAATGGGAGACTAAATCGATATCCTATGGAGTTTCAGGCTCCAGACTGTGATCTAAACCTGAAGCAGAGAAGGGCAAATACCTGGGAGATGGAAGAGACGGAAGCTAGCACAACTCTGCGGCTGGCTTACAATCCTCGCTCACTCCTCCTCCACACGCTGTTCCAGATAAATAGGAGAGAAACCGTTTTCTCCAGGCCCAAGATGTTAATATTAATTAACAATGTTAAATGACCCAAATTATATCCAAATCTCATGGTAAAAATACTTCTTCCTGGGAGACTAACAGTTGTAAACCACCCATCCCCCTTTATGTACGGTTCAGCTTGACAGCCCCGTTCTCAATCGATCACAACAAAAATAACGGCAATAATAATTATAGCAATAAGAATAGCTTATTGCCCCAGGTGCTAAGAATTCTATATATATATATATTAATTCATGTAATCCCATGAGACATGTGCTATCACCACCATCATCATCATCATCCAGACAAGGAAACTGAGGTACTGGCAGGTTAACTTTCTCGGGATCAAATTGGCATTATGTAAATGAACCCAGGCAAGTTTCCCACAAAGGGCACTACACTCCCTCTAGATTGAGTTAGGGGAAAGTTAGGTACTGCCTCAGATTCTTCCAGTTCCTAGTTTCTTCTACCAGCCTTGCCTGAAACTTCAGGTGGGGCGTGTGTGGAATGGTGTGTGAGACATTCAATACGACAATCAATTCCTAAGAACCCCACAGACTCTCAAGTGGGTAGATTCTCTTTCACCATTTTTCTCTTTTGTGAAGGCACTTTTGAAAATATGATGAATGTTACTTCCCGGGAATTACAGTAAGATGTTTGGGTTTTAACTACTAACAAGAAAAAAAAATCCCTTTTAGTAATCTCCCCATTTATCATCTTTATACATTTTAGGTTTGGCCTCCTTTATGATGCTATGTCTCTTTATGAAAAGGCAATTTAATATTGTCTAATCGTAGCTTCCCTAGAAGTTAATGTGGGTAACTACTGATACACATCCTATGACATCACTTATCAAAAGCCAGCAATGATTCTACCTTAATTTTCATGTCCAAATGCTGCCAACTCTTGCAAGGCAAGTCCAGAAAAATTTAAGATCTTTCGAATTTGCAAATAATTTCTTAGGTCTGTTTACCTAATCTTCACTTACTTTACAGCATTTGTGGATGGATTTCAGGCAAGTTTCCCACAAAGAAACCTGTTTTTATCATTGCAGAAGTTAGTTGGCATGCAAATGCGGAATAAAGCTGCGGTGAATTTTAGATGTGGGGAGGTGTGCTCAGCACAGTCAGTCGGCTAAGTGACATAGCTCTCTGAGAAATTACAGATCACCGCACGCCATGGGCCTTCTGGGTTGCTCTCAGTCGAAACTGTGAATATTATATCTGTCATTGCTCTACTACTGCTGTTTTGTTTTGAAACAAAAACAACTTAAACTCCCTGCAATACAGCTGCTTTTTTAGATAGAAGATTTCTTTCCTTGCTGGGCAGAAAGCTAATGTTGGGAAGAATGTGATGAAATCTCTGAAAGCAAATCTTAAAGAAGAGTTCAAAGATGCTAAATCCTGGAACAGGAATGGGAAAATCAGACTGAGATGTGCTCACTCATTAAAGGTCTTCAGTAGGGTCACCAGTCAGTGTCTGGCTTGACTTATTTCAGCTCCGTGGCAGAGAACAAGGAAGATCTCTAAAGAGCCTCCCCAATCCACACAGCCCCCCCAAGTGCTTTTGGCCCAGGAGCACTGGCTGGGTTCCATTTATGTCATCACAGAATCCTTGTGTATCTGTTGGGTTAATTCTGGTTTTTGTGGGGTTCCCCCCCCAGCCTTATTGAGCTATAATTGACATATGTAATTTTAAGCTGTACAAATATGTTGATTTGATACACTTATATAATTGCAAAACGATTATCACCACAGCATTAGCTAACAGTTCCACCAGGTCACATACTACTACTACTATTTTTTTCTGTGGTGAGGACATTTAAGATCCACTCACTTACTAACTTTCAAGTATGTAATAGAGTATTATTAGCTATAACCACCACGCTGTACGTTATATCCTCAGAATTTATTCATCTTACAACTGGAAGTTGTACTCTTTGACCAACTTTTGGTCTTAAAAACCTTACACAAGTTTTTTTGTGAATTAAGAATAAACATTGTTTGGCTTTTGTACAGAAGATTCTCCCCTCCCCAAATAAGTCTTTTGTCAGGTTATGTGATTACTCCTGTCCCAGACCTGTATTTTACGTTGATGGTCGTTTACTCTCTGAAAATATACTCTTCAACATTGTTTGTAAGGGTCAGAAATAGGTACATCATCAGTAATAAATATTAATATTACAGTGCGGATATTGATACAAATCATTTCTTGATATACATTTACCAAAGTCCATTAGAATAGTGCTGCAAGTCATATTCCTGCTACAAAGGCTGCTAACCACTTCTGGAAACTAGTCTTTTAAAATTTCTCCCTAATGGCCAACATGGAAATAACAATTAAATACTAGCTAATGCTTTATCAAAATGAGTGCTGAGTGACAGTCTTGACATTAAATTTCCTGGCATTTTTCAAGTTGAATCAAGAACATAACCACTTTCAAGCTTAACTATCTGGAGTGAATCAAATTCTTAATGCAGCAGATTCTTTGGGAGAGCGCCAGGTCTCACTGTGACATGTACAAATCGCCATAATCTGCAGCACAAAGCACTACCTCCTGAACCTTATTCAAGGAAAAGGGGAAATCGGATACTTGCCTTTGGCTCTCTTGATCAACCAAAAAACGGTAGGACAAAAACAGGAGGCACGGGGGAGTGGTAAGCTCTAAATAGGCTGTTTCTGGGCTTCATTCTACTCATAATAAAGCAGCAATTTTACTCGTGGCTCATAATACCCAGCACAATTAAATCACTCAAACATAGGAAGATTGTTTCTATTAATAGATGATGACAGCAAATGGTTAAGTAATCCTCTTTCATAATCTGTCTGTTTCCTGGTCTGTAAAATCGAGGAAGGCCTGGGTTCCGGACACAGCGCTCTGTGGAGGCAGGGGATTCAACGTGGGGAGATGCCGAAATCCCTCCAAACGTAAGGGATTCTGAAAGAAGTCCTCACTCAGCATGTGGGACAGACAATGGCGGAAAGGATGACCTAGAAGGTCTAGCAATCGTTTTGCTTACACAACTGCACTGACCCCTGCCAGTTCAGACAACAGAAAAATGTCTGGGTTCAAGGAAAGCTGGATATTTTATTTTACTCAATGACAATTAAAATTGTCAATTCCCGAGCAGTTCCTTTTCCTCAGTGTTCTTCTATGTAGTCATCTTTTCATTTTCTATTTCTATCACGTATTCTTTCGTTAAACAAATATTGCCATATCCGTCCGTGTTTGGTGCTGGGGATAGAGTTTACCACCAGATTTGTAAGACCCCTACCCTCCTGGAGCTCACGGCATACAATGATAAGTAACCTTAAATTTAATTGATACTAGCCTAATAAATCTGGTATAAAATCTTCAGATGAATTATTTATTTTGCAGGGACAAGGATAATCGGAGAGGCTCACAGCTTTACCTTAACCCTAGTATTCTACTGTGTCATACTTTTTTTGACCATCCAAGTCTATTATGAATAAGTGGGGGTAAAGTGGAGTACTGAGGCCCACAGCAAAACAAGCTTTTTAATTAAAATATTTTATAACCTATGATTCTTTTCTTGCTTTTATGTAAGATTGGTTGTCTCTTAAAAATCTCTGATCTCTAAGATCAATTCAATGATTCACATGGATTTTTTTCATATTGTTTATGGTTTCATTTTTTACTTAACATATTTTGTTGATAACTTTATCCATCACTTAGAATGTGAAAAACACTGTGGTAGGGCCTAAAGAATCTAAAAATGAATGGAAGTGATTTATGTCCTGAAGGAGCCTACCAAAATTGGGAGGATAAGACTTATAAATAACCGTGACAGAGGTAAGTGCCCTTTGTGAACCACAGAGGTTCTTCATAGGAGAAAGAGGTCATTTCCAGACAAGGGGAATCTTATCAGGTCAAGGATGACTTCAAGGCTTTTGGACTGAGAAACAGCAAGAATGAACTGCATCATCTGCGATGAGGAAAGTCATGGCTGGAGCAAGATTTGGGGGAAAGTCCTGGAGTGCAGTTGAAGGCATGTTAAGTTTGAGGTGTCAAATAGGCAGTTGATGCATGAGTCTGCAGTTTGGATGGGGATGAGGGTATAAATTTAGAGTCCTGTGATTATGAAAGTTCTTAAAGCCATGAGAGCTACAAGAGATCACCAGGGGAGTGATCAAAGTCTAATTCTTTAACTTTTCTCTTCCCCATTCTCCTCCATTACAATGAGTTTCCACTTTATCCTCCAGTGTCTCTGGTATTTGTATTATTTTTTGCCATTCATACCCAGTTAGTCTTTCGTACCTTTCATCCAATCTGTCAGCAAATCCCATTGGCTCTACTTTTAAAATACACCCCGAATCTGACCATTTATCCCTAATTCTCCTGCTATCATCCGAGTCTCAGTGACCGTCACCTTTCAGCCAGATTACTAACTGGTATCCCTGCTTCTACTATCGCTCCTTATCATCTATTCTTAACACATCAGACAACAGAATCCTTTTAACATGTAAATCGGAGCACATCACTCTTCAGCATAAAATCCTGCTCCGCTCCCGATTTCACTCAGAATTAAGGCCACGTCCCTATAGTCGCCTCCCAATGCCCTTTTAACCTAATCTCCTATTTTTCTCTTCCTTGCTCACTCTGCTCGTGCCACACTGGCATGCTTCCCTTGCTATCCCTTGAGCACCAGGCCTTTGCATTGCCTGAGCCTCGTGCTGAGATCCTCTTCCCCCGGACATCTGCACAGCCAACTCCTTTACCTCCATCAAAACTGATCAAATGTCACCTTGTCAATGAGGCCTACCTTGACCACCCCACTTAAATTTGCAAGCCCTTACTCATAACCCTGGAAAATCCTGATCCCCATTACTCTGCTCTTTCCTGTCCCACAGCACTTATCTTTATTATACTATGCAATTGATTTGTTACGCTGGTTGTATATTCTGTCTCTCCTTGAGAGCAGGAATCTTGGCACGTATTCCACGATTGCAGAACAGTACCTGGGATACAGCAGACACTCAGAAGGTATATGTTTAATGAATAAATGAATGATTCTGTTAATTCTAGCCCTAGTGAATGAAAAGACAGTAGTGCCATTAACCATCCATTATGGGACAAGAGAAGAAGACCAAGTCTTTTTTGTTTGTCTGTCTTGTGTTTGTGTGGGGCTGGCAGAAGGGCTGATGGGAGGAGAAGAGGGAGTTATAAAGAAAGAGAGGAAAGGAGAATTCAAGTTTCAGTTTTTAGATATACTGAGTTTGACTTGCTAAGATACTCACGAGAAAATCTCTCACAGGCAAATAGAACGAGAGAGCTAGAACGTAGAAGAAAGGCCTGGACTAGAGATGTTGAAATGAAGGGTTGGAATTATCAGTGGAGAGGTGAGAAATAAACATAGTCATGTGATTGGATATAATCATCCAAAGGAGCATACAGGACAAGAGGAGAAGGAAATTAAGGTAAAAAAAACTGGAAGAATATCTACATTTAGAGGGACAGAGAAGAAGAGAAGGTAGAGAAGATAGAATATAAAAACAGAAGTCAGTAAACTGATGGTGTCAAATGTGGCTGAATGGGTCAGTAGTTTAAGGATGAAAAGAGGCCACTGGTTTTGACAATCAGGAGGTCATTAGTTGAAAGAGTAATTGCAGAAGAGGGTTAAGGACAGAAGCCCGTCTGTAAGGGGCTGGGAGAAAGCAAGTAGTAAGAATTAGAAGTAGGCAATTCGGAGAAGTTTGGCAATGAAAACAAGGAGCAGTGAGATAGAAGTTCTAGGGGGAAGATAAAAAAAGGTGGCTGCTGCTTTTAGCTTTGAGGGAGTGGAAGAAGGGGAGACCACCACCGGAACCTGTGGAACAAAATGGAAGGAAAAGTGCTGGAGTCATTAAAGGTACAAAGACAGTCATAACGGTTTATAAAGCGAAAAGATCTTACTCATTTAGTTCCCTCCCCCGCCTCCCCGAGGCCAGGCAATTATGTGACACAGAGAGACCAAGGGAATGCCAAAGCCAAGAGTCCTAGCAGCAACCTGAGAAGTGAGGGTGGGGAGAGAAACAGAAGTCTGAGATGGGAGGGGAGCTTACCTATGGGACACAATGAGAAAGATATGGAGATAATCTAAGGAAGGAGGATTGATTGTAAGGCGGCTTTGAATTTTTTTCAGTGAAGTAGGAAGTAATCAGGTAAATGCGAGAAGACCCTGAAACAAGTAAGAGATTTAGAACAGAATGGTTTCAAAGGACTATTGAAGGAAAATCTATCTTTAGCAATAGATTTCTTAATTCTATGTTCCCCGTATCTCTTCTATACTATGGGTTCTCTTATGTTTTTAAAATTGACATTTCCTAAAGGAACGTGCACTGTTCCTTTCTCTCTCTTAGTTAAGAACATCTTCTAGCAGAGTACGTTCAGAGTATATTCATCTTCTAGGATGAATATACTATTCCTGGTCTATACCCTACTCCTCTCCTAAAACGAGAAGATATCAAATATGGTCGCTATCAGGCTGCTTATGTTGAAATTCACACACCTCATTCTAAAAAAAACATAAAGGAATTAAATTCTTCTTAGTGCAAAATTCAGGAAACATCACATCTGCAGCAAAGCAGCATAAAATTCTACACACTCTAAGTGAAGGATCTATTTCCTACAGATCCCTTAATAAAATAAATAGGCAAAGTTTCCTTTATTGGAGGAGGTAATGTTTTCTCCAGAGGAAAGGCAGAGTCTAATTTCAGCCATGTGATGATAGAGAATAACACTCAAAGCTAGCATATTCCAGATATTCATTTCTTTCTTTCCCTCTCCTTTTTTTTTAAGAAGCAACAGAACATAAGTCACAATCCCGTCACTTTTTGTGAACACACTGTCTTTAAGGCTATGATACCCTCGGTCTAAAAGGCCATTATGATTACATTTAAATCTGCTCCAAAATAGCTGTTTAATTTTGACTTAGTTAAGAGGTCAGGCTTTCGAATGTCATAGACGTTGAAATCTTGGTTCCGTCAGCTGAGTTATCTTAGACAATTTACCCATCTGAGAGTCTGTACCTAAAGAAGTAGAAATAATTATAGTACCAACCTCAGAAGACTGCTGTGAGGTTACAAGATGATGATTCTAAAGTACCTGGTAAAGATGAAGTACTCAATGAATGTTTATTGTTTTTATTTGACTATTAACTACTTCCCAAACCTGACCAGATTACGTCTTCCTCTCTAACCCTCTCAGCATCTCTTTCCTAATTTGTACTGGCTAAAATCCTTAAAGACCTACCAAATGTCACCTCCTACAGGAAAGCTTATGAGATACCCCTGTCTGGAAATGACCTTTTTCTCCTGTGAACAATCTCTGTGCTTCACAAAGGGCACTTTCTAATTATTGACCTCTATGATGGTTATTTGCAAGTTTTATTCTCCCTATTTTGGTAGGTTCCTTTAGGACATAAATCACCTCTACTCATTTTTACAATATTCAGGCCTTACCACAGTGCTTTGTACATTCTAAGTGATGAACAAAATCATAAACAATAAAATTCATTAAGTAAAAAATGAAACCATAAACAATATGAAAAAATATGGGGAATGCTGAATTTATTTTAGAGGTCATGGATCTTAAGAGAAGACCAATTTGCATAAAAGCAAGAAAAAGAATAATAGGTTTACTTCATAAAAATGAAAACATTCGTATTTCAAAATCATAATAGCATTATAAGCAGATCTAAAAAGTAAACAAACTATAAAAAATTTTAGCCCACACACCAAACCACTTTAATATTTAATAGAGAATCCCAACATGTAAATAAGACTTTCAAAAGTAATATAAATAAGAAAAATAGTAAAAAAAAAAAAAAAAAGAAAGGCTTTTTTTAAACCACTAAACAACCAACTTAGGTTACAAAATATCATGATCTCAATTTTCTAAAATATGAATATGAGAGAAAACACCATAAATACAAAAGTGAAAAGACTTAATGGCTTCAGGTTTTGGTGTATTTCTGGGAGTGATATGGGTAGAACGGCATTAAAGCCATTATGTTCCTACTGGTTTTGATATAATTCAAAATGAAATTTACTGAAATGGAACTTACTTTTACAGAACTGAAGTCAACCCCGGGATGACCTAATCATATCCTTAATGGCTTGTCTTCCCTGGGAAGACTTATGTAACACTACATGAAAGCACGACCTACCTATGTTGAGTGATGTCCACACGAAGTATACCTGAAAGCCAGAAATGACTATCAGAGCTCCAAAGTGGATACTGGGGATGGTAAGATTAATTAGAGGAATTACCAGTTGTGTCTCCAGATTTGAAAGGTCAGGAGTTGAACTTCATGTAGAAGAAATTTCTCATGAAACAGTCCAGTCCACAAATACCCTGCTCCTGAGAGACACAGCTACTCCCAAAAGAAGCATAGAGAGGGGTGAAGTCACTGGTAGGGATCCTCCACATGCAGAAACTGACTCATTTGAAAATTGGCAGGAAAGTCCTGTCTGATGGGAGAAATTCACGATTTCTCAGGCTTGAACATTGCTGGTGGCATTATAAATCAGTATGTTACTTGACAAAGTATACCAAGAGTCACATAAACTTTCACATCCTTTGGCAGAGTAATTTCACTTCTAGGAATCCATCATAAGGATCTCTATTAGTACTGCTCTTACTAAATTACAGTTCGACCACGTGATGGAATACTATTTAGCCTTTTAAAAAGACGGATATGCAGAAACAAAAAACTGTGCTATATTAGAAAGCAAATTGAAAGACTTACAAACCGTATTCAAGTTACATTATAGAAACAAAAATGTACATTAAAAAAAGATACTGGTTTGCATATAACAAAATGCTAATTTAGCACCCAGGGAGCCATCAGTAGTTGCAAGAATTCTATAAATCCATGTGCATATAAGCATCTTCTCAAACAACAAATAGTAAAAATATAATTACTATAACCTGAGACTACATTTATATACATATATATATTTATTATATATATAATTTTTAATATATATTTATATATATTTTATATATATATACAAAGTTTTAATGTATATATTAAAAAAATGAGAACCACGTACTAAAAGACTGAGAACATGACAAAGTTGTCCACTCTCACCACTCCTGTTCAGCACAGTACTGAAGGTCCCCATTGCAAAAGGCATGGAAAAGAAATAAGCATTTAAATTTTTTAAAAAAGGGAGTAAAGCTTTTTATCTCTTCGTTAATAATTGTTTATATAGGAAAACTTAAAGAATCTACACACACTCTAGAGCTAACTACAGTGTTTCCCAGAAAATAAGACCTAGCCGGACCATTAGCTCTAATGCATCTTTTGGAGCAAAAATTAATATAAGACCCGGTCTTATTTTAATGTAATATAAGACCGGGTGTAATATATGATATAATAAATACAAATATAATGTAATATAATACTGGGTCTTATATTAATTTTTTTCTCCAAAAGACGCATTAGAGCTGATGGTCCGGCTAGGTCTTATTTTTGGGGAAACACGGTAGTAAGTCAATTTAGCAAGAACACAAAGTTACTATAATGATCAATTGTATTTTTACGTACAAGCAACAAATTTTAAAAATTCCATTTACATCACTGTTTAAAAACACAAAATACATTTAATAAAATACACGCAAGACATGCACACTGGAAACTAAAAATCATTGTGGAGAGAAATGAAAGGAGACCTATATAAATGTTAAGACATAATAAACTCATGATCGAGACTCAATAAATTTAGCTATGAGGACATCAACTGTCCTAAATTCACTGACAGACTCAATGTAATGCCACCAAGTTTTTCTTTCTCTTTTTTTAATGGAAATTGACAAGCTCATTCTAAAACATATAGGAAAATGCAAATCATCTATAATATTCAGAGCAATATTTAAAAAGAACAGAGCTGGAGAACTTACACTACCTGACCTCATAAAGCTACAGTAATAAAATAGTGTAGTACTGACATACAGATCAATGAAACAGAACACATAAATTTATAAGATGGACTGATAGATTGATAGGCAAGTGGATAAACACGCATGAAACAATATTAATAATAAAATCTAGGTGTGGATATATAGAAATTCACTGTAAACATTTTTAACTTTTCTGTATGTTTAAAATTAGTAATAAAATGTTGGAAGAAAAACAGGTGTCACTGTTTTAATGTTGGCAGAATATATTTTACTTCTTTCTTTTTATTTTCTAAGTTCTCTATAATGTGTAATATAGTCTATAATTTTAAACATTTTAACATTAGAAGGAAACCAATTACATTTATCAAAATAATGAAATATCAATGATCTCAAAACATATTTAAAATCTCATTGTAGAGTAAATGAAAGTTAAAATATTCACTATTTTTAAGTCCAGTAACTCACTAAAAGCCTTAAGCTATTTAATTATGTAGCAAGTCACTGTTTTTAAACTAATTAAAAATTCTGAACTAATCAAATGTGATATTAAAAAAGTTTTTTCTTTTAATGCCTTACATTAAACCTTTCCTTGTACTAAAAATCCTCCTCCCATATCATTCTATGTTAATGTATGTTCAGTAAAAGTACATCATTTCTTAGATTGTAATAATCAAGCAGGGAAATACTTCCTAAGAAATCTGAGAGTTGGCTGTTTACTTTCAAAAGGGCTTTATCTTTAGATAAGCAGGAGCTTTAAGCCAGGTGCCAGTCATTTGTGTCCTGTTAATTTCCAAAACAAACAGAGGAGAGTGCCCTGCAATTTCCATTACACACACTTCACCATTAGTACCAGGGTTTATTGGCTTGAGACTGCTCCAGGAATAATGGTTTCATTCCTCAATGAAATCAAATAATGTGCCACATAACTCAGCAATGCGGAACTTCTGAAAAATGTTGTCATGTTAAACATGGTCATATTTTTAAAGTCTCCATTATGCCAAAACAAAGGCATTTGCTCTGAGCATGGAGATTTCTTACTTGGGCCTCAGACTTACCTCTTCGCTATGTCATATGATTCCGGATGAATACACGTTTGGTCCAAAGGATTTGGCTTCAGTACAGCAGTCACTGCGGTTTTGCTCTTCTTCTTGCCTTGCTTCTCGTTTGTTACCTCAACACCTGCTGGAGCTGTCACAGCAACTCCCTGAATCGGGCCTGCAGATTCATTGTGCTGACTACAGTAACCATTTAAAATAAGGTGAAGTGATGTGGAATGGAGGGGGGATGGGAAGTTGGGTAGGAAAGAAAAGAATCTTTAATTAAAAATGTGCTTATTTGTCTGCCCATATGCAAATAGCAACCCAGTAACCCATTTCTGGCCATTCACTTCAAAGAAATTACGACTTATTTGTTTAAACACTGTTAATATGGTTTTTTGTCACTTAAAGCCTAAAACATTCTTAACTGATTCAGCCTGTATAACTGGCATTCTAGAAGATGATAGAGAAAAACAGAGGGAAATAATTAAATAAGGAGAAGGAAGGAGAAGGGGAAGATGATTTCCCAGAGCTGAAGAAAAACACAAGTTCTCAAAACAACCTACTGGGTGCAAAATAGGATGAATGGAAAAAGCCTCATATCTGAAATATTGTGGGGAAACTTTAGAATATGATTTTACAATTAAGACAGAAAAATAAAACAGATTTATTCAGAAGGAACTAGAATAAGACTGGCATCATATTTCTCTTTGAGAAACAGATGTCAAAACACAGTGGAACAATATCTTAAAAGTTCTGAGACAAAATGATTTTGGATCTAGGATCTACACCTAGGATCCAGGATCTATACCTAGCCAAACTAGCATTCAAATAGGGGGACAAATTAATACCATGTTCAGACATGTAAGGAATAAAGTATAACCCATATAGTATCCCCTCTGAAAAGAATTTCTTAAGTATATACTCCAGTAAAAATAATGAATTCAAGACAAATGATAATGTGGGCTACAAGAAACAGTGATAAGTACAGAAACCATAAAAACTTAAGTTAAATAATTTCACATGCATAATGTAAAAATATATATATAAAAAGGATAGTCTGAAATTAAAGTCCCAGGTCATCTCATCACGGGACATAGAGTTGAAGGGAGCAAGGTGGGAAGAGACCTGCGGTTCTAGTCTTCTCCAGGAGGACAGACACACCAGAGATCAGTCTGAATCAATTTCAAAGATAATCATAAGAATCAAAGTAAGATATACAGCATGAAATCACTCAGGGGAGATAAGGATGAGGTGGGAAAACAAGAAGAAAACTTGTTAACTGATAAATTCAACAAACAATGAAAGGAAAAGAATTAGAAAGTGTGATGAAGAGAAAATATATAAGATGGAAGATTAATTCCAAACACATCAATAAATACAACAAATGTAAATGTACTAATGTAAGATTGAGTAAAACAATTAAACCTGTTTGTTTACAAGTCATATAAAAATTTAAATGCCATTGAAAGTTTGAAAATACAAAAATGCCAAGCATATTATGAAAAGACACATATAAAAACACTGCTAGCAAACAAAATCGATTTCAAAGCAAAAAACATTCAATGAGATAGCAATAGTCCATTCTGAATAAAGGTACGATCTATCAAAAAGATGTAACAGTCATGAATCTTCAAGTACTTCATTATCAGTTGAAAAAATGTAAGGCTTTAAAACAGGGGTGTTCAAACTGCGGCCTGCAGGCCAACTGCGGCCCATGATCCATTGTTAATTGGCCCGCAGCAAATTCCAAAAATATATTTAGTTTACTTAAATAAACCAGGTGAGGCAATACGTACTTCACCTCCAGTGAGTGGCCCGGCTGTTTGTGTATTTTACCGCACATGGCCCTTGGTGAAAAATGTTGAAAAAAGTTTGGACACCCCTGCTTTAAAACAACCCAAAGTTTATCAGTAGGCACTTATTAGATTAAATTATGATCCATCCATAAATTAAAAACTATGCAGACATTATAAAGAATGATGTAAATCTACATGTAATATTTGGAAAAAGATCCAAGATATATTACTGAAACAAATAAAGCAAATTTCAAATAGTTGTATAGCATGAGCCCTTCAGTAAGCATTTAAACATAATAAACACATACATACAGGCTGATATAAATTTATTTTTAGGAAGCAATATATAAGCAACTATTTTGAAGTGAGAAGTTGAGGTCCCCTTTATTTTCATTTTATTCTTTTCTTATACTGTGAATTTTCTAACCAACTGTTCAAAAAACATAAACCAAAAGACATGGGATTATTTTGTCCTCAATTTTTCTTTTTTTTCATTCTGGCTTCTGGGTTTTGTGGTCTATTTAGGAAGAACTTCCATCACTTCAATGTTCTGCAACCTTTATCCATATTTTCTTCCAGTACTTTTACAGTTTCACTTTTCCCATTTAAGTCTATGATCCATCTGGAATTTATCTGGGTATAGAGCATGAGGTAGAACTATAGCTTCCTCCACACACACTAAATTCCTTTCAGCTGTCGTAATACCACTTAATGGATAATTAATCAATTTCCCCCACTATATGAAACATCACCTTTATCACAAACTAAGTTCCGTCTATGCTTTGGTGGATTTCAGACTCTATTCTATTTCATTTCTACATCAAAAGCAAACTGTTTAATTATTATAGCTTTATAATATAGTCTACTATCCAGTGGGGTGGTTTTCTTTTAATTAGTCTTTTCCAGAATCAAGATTATTTGTCCATGATACCTTTATTATAATTTTATCAAAATAAAAAAATACATATGAAAGACCCAGGTAGTTCTGAAGTAGTAAATACTTAAAAGCTATTCTTTCATGATTATCAAATGCTAAGAAGTTTACCTAATTTCTTTATTTTTGTGCTACCAGGATTACAAAGCTAAAATTTAGCTCTTAATCTACACAACTCATAATAATGCTTTGGTCAGTTTTCAGTGAGGAGGGAGTGGGGAAGCCCAACTACACACAGGAAAAGCTGTCACTATGAAGCGGTACTTTTTGTCACCTCACTGTGTACCGGTCCTCCCCACTTGTGATGCTCCAATCACACTCGCCTCAGTTTCGTTTATTGAGTACACCAAAGTTGGTCCTACCTTAGGACCTTGAGCACGTACTGTTTGCCTGGAATGCTTTCCTTCTAATCCTTGTGTGGCTGGCTCCTTAATTTCATTAAAAATTCAGCTCAAATAACTTTTCAATGAGTAACTCATGTAAAGCAATTATACTGCTCCCCTAGACAGTGCCACATCTCTCTGTTTTAATTTTTGTAACACTTATCACATCTGAAACTATTTATTTTACTAATTTATTGTCTGTCTCACATATAAACATTTAACTCCATGAGAACAGGAAATCTGTTGATTTATTCACTGCTGTATTCTCAGTGCTGAGCAAAGATTAGGCAGTCAACACATATTGAATGAAGGAATGAACAAGTAGACACCTAGGATTTATGCCAGTGAGAAGGATGGGTAACAGTAAGAGGTTGATAACAGAACCAAAAATGTACTTTAATAGTCACCTGCAAAACGTTCGAATATAGTCCTGATTGATTCTGATGAAGCCAGCACACTGCTGGAAAGACTTTGGACCCAGTCCTTTTACTTTTTTCAGCTGTTCTCGGTTGATGAAGGGCCCATTCTCCTCTCGCCATTCAATAATATTTTTGGCTCGGTTGGCATTGAGTCCGGCAATGTGCCTAAAAAAATAAACAAAATGAGAAATGTGGCAGATATAATAGTTCTGAGTACCGAAAGATCTCATCTGAAAAGACAATGATATAAAACATTTGCATTATAAAAAATTAAAATTACATATTGTCCTATGTCTCTAAGTTAATTTAAAAAGGGGAACTAAATTAAAAAGACAACGGGAAAAGAGTTGTCCAAGAGGGGAGAAAAACAATGGAATACAAAACAAGACAAAACCAGTAAAACCATAAAGATCATGGTAAATTGGTTAACATTGGTGCAAGAAAACTATTCCCCATAGTATTTCTACACTATTCACATTCCTTATTTCTGAATCAAGTAATAATTCTGCCTATTCCTGTTTAGCTTACAAGGTGAGTTAGCAGCAGAAGTTACAATAGCTACACTTGCATTGTACTACCCTATTGTATTTTTATCGGCCTATTTTTATTAATGTAAAGACTTGAACTATAGAAAAGTACTTATCCATGAATGTCATGGATAGTATAAAAATAGGAAAATTGTTATCACTAGGTAGTTTGCTTGGTGTTAATTAAAAGATTACTATTTAATAGAACCTTAATTCTATTATAAAATTCCATATAAGGAATTATGAAATGTTTGTAGCTAAGGTAGAAAAACATCACCTTAAAATGTAAGGGACATTTTTTGCTATACCAGTTTCAAAGGCAAAAGGTCCAGATCTTTTCCAGAAGTCCAGAATTTCATGCTGTATTAACAAACTTGTGAAATAAATGCAAGACTATGAACAAAACAGCAGCTCTTCCATAACCCCAGGAAAAAGAGACAGAGTATATAAGATGTGATTACAGTACGATGGAGATTTTGATCTGTGACTTGCAGAATCAAGATAAAAGTATGGTAACCATACCTGGAACCCTCAGATTTTATCTTTTGGTTACTGCCAACTTTGACAGAATATGCAAGAGACTAAACTAGTGAAAAATATCTACTCTCATGTGGTGGGAAACAGCTCTTTTCCACGTTAACCTTATTTAAATTCTATTAGTGACACTAATGCACTCAATGGTAACCATATGCTCTTCACTTCAGATTTGCAGTGTTAAACATGATCATGTGAATTGCTACAATTCTTTTCTTAAATGATGTCTTCCCTTCTGAATGATTACCTTTAAGCAATGTATGAACTCATAGATTTTCTCTACTTGACATCTTTATACACGTGTCCCCTTGTTCTAACTGAATTTGCACAGGATGGACAGTCAAACTCAAGATTCTGCACTTCTCAAGCGCAGACTTCTTGTCTCACCTTAACAAAACTTCTGAACAGATGTTAATATCCACTCCCACGAAGCTGACACATTCTTCTACAACACTGTCCAGTGTTGCCTTGAGTAAAGTCTGGGACACATCGTGCTGAAAAGACAAAGATCAAATATCACTCAGAAGTGAAGGACGTGAAGTTCTGGACTATTCCATTACTGTGCCTGTATTACTGGCTGAGATACAGCAGAGTAAATTTCATTTCTCTTAAACACACTGTTAGCAGATGTAATTAAGCTGAACTTAAGGAATCTGTGTTTTCTTACTCTCTAAATTACTCATGCCCTTCCCTTATATATAACAGCACCAGTGTTTTCCCTTTTTCCAAAATTCTGCCTAGAGCAGTGGTTCTCAAACTTGAGCTTGCCAGCAAAATCTCCTGCAGAGCTTGTTAAAACACAGGTTGCTGGGCCCCACATCCAGAGTTTTTGATTCAGTAGGTCTGGGGTGTGGCCTGAGAATGTGTATTCTGAAGTTCCCCGGTAATGCTGCTGCTGCTGGTTCTGGGAGCACACCTGGAGACACACTGGTCTCCATCATTCACTCACTGCCTTGTAGTGTTACCTTCACTTGCATATGTGTTCCTTTAGTTCTTAAGAGAAGAAAGTTTTAATAGGAAGCAGTACACTCAAGTAGACAGTAAACCAAACTCATGTTTCATCAAATTGAAGACAGTATTCCCTATAAGAAGCACCAGTCCTGTAGTACCACTAAAAAGTGCATTGCTAATTCATAATGACACAACGCTTTCTTATTAGATTTTTATTTTCTAAATATCAAAAGAGCTCTTTTAGACTTATTTAGAAAGCTTTAAAAGCATGTATTATGCATATATAAAAAAAAGAAAGCATAAGCAACATAAGCTCGTTAAGATATTCCTAAAATTTCCTCAGTATTCAACTCTTGTGAATCACTTCTGTACTCAGAGTCATTGATGTCCAAGTTTCATTGATGTCCAAGTTTCTCCATGCAATATTGTGTTTTATATTATCAAGAGCCTTGGTAATGTAGCATTTCTGAAAAGGGAAACATTCTATAGTCTCTGGGATTTTCTTTTAAGCTTTAGATGCTCATTCTGTAAGCTTTGACAACAGTCCTATCTTAAAAGAAAGTATCTACAGAAGAGATTTTGGACAGCAATAAAACTCCTATTCTTACCTTAAAGTTCCTTAAATGTTTTAACGTTCAGTGGTTTATTGACTAAAACAGTGAAGGGTTTGGAGTTCAGTCATGTCTCCAGGATTAACAATCACGTTTACACAGAAAACTACACCATGATTTGCCATCGGGCCAACTGCAACTGTAGGACGCCACTAATTAATTGTAAGACACATCCTGATTCCAGAGATGTTAAAATGCAAGAAAATGTGTGCCTTAGAAATGATGAAAGGCAGCATTTGAAAGTAAATCTTTGTTGCTTAATTGAAGCCAGATTACCAAAATGAGTTTATAATATACTTGATATTATTCACGATCCTGAAATTAAAGATTCTCTAGTTGTTTTTCCCAGATATGAAACTGTGGGTCAGCATCCTCCTCTTTTCCAGAAATCCAAGGGAACAAGGATAAGGTCTGATAACCTCAAACCCTTAGGAAGACAATATAGTAAACAGGGTCCCCAGATATTGTGATTACATTCTTATCACTTAGTAACAGCAGTTTTTGTTCTGAAGACTGAAGGGTACAGGAGTACCTTTGTATTTCAGAGATAACTTAGTTGGTAACTATCTAGGCCACAGCTTAAATATATAGATGTGATTTTAGAAATCTAATAAGCAAACATAATCATGAAAAAGATTATAAAGAAAAACCTAAGACCTTGCTGAGAACCTGATAACCCTTGAGTCACAGCTTTTAAGAAGGTGTAGTCTTTTCTTTGTCGAAATAGATGAGAAGCAGCAAAATGAAAAGGGGATTTAAAAAAAAAAGTGAGGGGAGGAGATGGATGACAATATAGAGGCTAGGACAATTACAGCAACAAGAAAAACCATCTGAGGAAAGAGACAAAACTTTAATAAACAAATAGGAAAAACTAAGAGCAATGGTTGAGAGCCATTAGGGTCCAGATGAACAACTCCACACACTTCAAAGCATGTGAGATGCCTGAGATATCTAAAGGAGTAGCAAGCAGTCCCTGTAGCAGACAATCTTGGTTGCCTATCCTACCTCTAGCCTCCCACCCCCATTTCCCCCTTCCAAACAGAAGCCCAACTGTGTTTGATGCATCCATACATCTCTGTGAGGCCGCGTGCTTTGGGAAAGCTGGCCCCGTATCCAGAAAATGATAATGACTGGTTAAAACCAGTGGTTTGCAAATTGAGGGTTGTGACCAATTAGTGGGTCATAAAGTTAATTTGGTGGCTTGCCACCAGCATAAAAAAATGAAGAAAGAAATAGAATATAGACCACATCAAGCATGTTGTATATATCCTTAACATGGAATGAACAGTGCAATAAATAATGCAGGCAAATGAGACTATCATCTGAAAGGAATACATAACTCAGCCAGAACATGTCTTTTATTCACTGATAATTTCTTTTGATTTTCTGATAAATGATGGCCATTCTAACCAATGATTGATGGAGAGCTTAAAGAGTAACTTTACAGAGCTATGAAGCAAAGTATCAAAAAAAGTATAAGTTTATCATCTATTGGCAAAGTGCTGATTCTTTCAACCAAGTTTAGTTACAAATTTTCAGTATTTTTCAGAATGTTGAGTATAACAGTTTTCAAATTATCAGCAACTGAAATATCTTAACTGAGTTAGTATAAGATGTCCTTAGAGTGAAACAATTTAAACTCTGAAGAAAAAAAATAACGAAGCAAGTTCAACTACTGGTTTTGGACGTGTAGACATTGTATCACGTGACTGGGACTAGCTTGAGAACACAGCTGTCTCCCTGAGGACGGCAGGTGCACACACAGAAAAACTCCAGTTCTTCAGGATACTCTTGAGATCCTGTATTAATCAGTTAGGGACTCAGCCCCCTCTGACCTTCTTGTAATATTTCCTTACTGTTTAATAAAGAATAATAAATCTCCTTATTGTTCAAGCCACTTGGAGTTGGAATCTCCGATGTTTTTCTAACTGAAGCAATCGTTTTATACAGGGGCTCAAAGTCTAGCAAAAAGATGACAATAAAAACAACTAACAATAACCATACTACCAAACCCCTTAAGATTTTACTATTTGTCATAAGGCTTTATAATATTATCTTGTTTAATCTTCACAACAATTGCTCGAAATGTGTATATGATTTCATGTACCATCTTCACATATTAAGAGTTTATTCTAAGGAACTATTAAGACATATGTGCAAAGGGGTGTGTGTGTGCAGTCTAAAAATTCACCGGGGAATGTTACAAATAAATTATGAAACAGCCACAATATGTACTATTATGAAGTCATTAAAAGAGCATCAGGTAAAGCAGAGCAGATATTTTACCCAAACACTCTGCAAAAAAAGGTTGAAGATAACATACGGAGTTGAAAAATTCTTTAATTCCTCTAGTAGCAGCTCAACTCATGTGAGAAAATTTCTGCAAGAACTGCTGTCATCTATAATCCTGGATTCTGCCTACAATTCTTCTCCAACTTTTTGCTTAGGAAAGTACTAAAGAGTTAACACTGAAGAGTTAACACAATTTTCATGTATGTTTAGGGGAGGGAATACTGAACAAAGTTCTATATTGTCTCCATAATAATGTGTTTGACATTAAAGTAGAGGCATTGATTTTGTCATTCTAAAAACATTTTCTAAGCAACTATTATGTACCAGACACTGTGCTAGTTGTGCTAGGTGTTGAAAGTACAGGAAAAAGCATATGCACTACCTGTCTTCAAGAAGCTCAGTTTACATCTGCTGAAAGCTGAGATGTGATACATCACCCTACTGACAGTCATAGTATAAGAGGCAAGAGGACCCCAAGACCGACTGTACTAATTGTCAAGGACTTGATGCCAGGAAAAATGAATTGTTCCATTTTTTAAAAGCTACCTAACTCTGAGATTTTGGGCAAGTCATTTGGATTGTATAAACAGTCTGTTTTGAATTCAAGGAAATATTGTTTGGGTCATTATATTTTTACGTAAAATTTATGAGATTTTAAAAAAGGAATATAAACAGTCATTTATGCTAGTCAGCTTTTTTGAGGTCAATCCACATTTTTACTGTTATTCTACCACAAACTTCTGAAGAATTGCTGATCCAAACTGCTCTTTTTTTATTTTGTCCCAAAGCACTAAAATTATCTTACAATTATTTTTAAAAAGTCCTTCCAGATGAAACATTGTCTGTGGACTACAGCAACAAAATTTCACGTTGCATATTCCGTTTTAAACTTAAGTTAATTCCCAAGTGGTTTTCTGATGTAATATTCTTGAGTATTTTCTTGAGCAATTATCACTTACTGGTGTCCCTCCCTGTCTCTTACTATCGCCAAGATACAACACGCAGTTAGAAACTAAAGATGCAAAAAAGCTTTACAGGGAAAGCCAATTTCAAATAAAGCAAGTTTATGTCCTCATCTTGCATCTACTTTTCCTTGACAGATATGTGACAGTTTAAGAGTCATCCATGAGAGTGTGTGTGCAATGACTCATGAAAGACAGAATGACAGAAGAATGGAGAACATTTGGGAAAACAGAACATGTGTGCTGAAGGGTAGTTCTTCTTCCAATTCTTCAAACCCAGTGTACGAGAAGTCTTTAGCTGTTCCCTTTAAGGACTAAAACAACATTCAGCACCATAGAAGCATCATACTTCACTTTTTAAAAACTTTCATGTTGTAGCTCTACTGGATCATAGATATTTACATGTAATGGGTCAAATACTCTTGAAAAAAATTCTAAGTATTTCTTCATAAGCACATTCTTTTAAAAACAAATATTTTTAACACTAGCAGAATATTTTTATTTTTTAAATGAATAAACTATACAATGAGCAACTCATTGTACCTGTGGGGCTCTGGGATTAAGATGGCAAAGGGCATTAGTCCTTCAGCACTGGAAGGATTTTTCCAGATCTGGAGACATAAAGTATGGCCAGTGGTTATAAGAGGGAAAAAAACAACACACAAAGAGATTCCCCTGTAAATTCTCCTCCTCAAATAAAGCATATGGAAGGTATGCTGAAGACTTCTTTATTGCTAACTCAGTATTTAAGCACTTAGTTTGCATTAACTTATGCTATTTAACTGAAATCATATTTATTTAAGCCAACATGACGGAAAGATCCCTGGGACAATGACTGTCCTTGGTTCTGCACCAGCCAAATGCAAACTAATTTTTTTTGAATTCAAGGAAATATTGAACCTTTCACCCCGATTCCAGGGTTAGAGTAGCCCTACTCCTCAGGCAGGGATCTTCGGGGGGTCTTCTGAATGCCTACAGCTGTTCACTGAGGTCTCCCCTCAGGGTAGCCAGAACTCTTATGCTCACGGGACACTGTATAACCTCTGGAATCTCCATCAGACCACCAGCTCCAGCAGCTTTTCTGTGCTAGGCTTCATGAAGTCTTGGCCTGCATATGTGCACCTTAACATGTGATCAAAGACAGTTTTGAAAGAAACAAATAAGAATTCTCCTTTTAGCTATGATGGAGTAATTGGCACCAGGGTACTTTTCTCATCACAAACAACTATAAAACTAGGCAAAATATCTTTGGCAACTAATTTTAGATGTTAGACAACAGGCAGTGCAGGGCTATGACTCCAGAGAGAGGGGAATAAGGTGAGCCCCACAATTGCCCACAATCTCTGTCTGAGGACACTTTATAGACTGAGGCACAGGGAGGTGGCACAAGCAGAGCATAGCAGTCTTACTGAGCTGGGGAAGTCAAGGCTGGAGTTCAGGACTGCTGAAATGACTGGAATTTTAAGAGTAGGATACCAGAGAGAATGGAGCTTTGAAGAGAACTCTAGAAATTTGTATGAAACCGTTTAAGGATTTAGCTAAATACTAAGCTGCATATATTCATGGCACTAGAACAAGACTCTACATGACCAGGCAGAAAACAGCTGCCTGGAAGTTTTGGACTATACAGAGATTCCTGAAATTGCACCGAACTGGAAGACATGGGGTGGTCTACCACAGTGGGGAGACCTCAATGAACACCCAGATACCCCGTCAGTACTCCAGAAAGTCCAGACCTTAGAAGTGGGGCTATTCTAGTCCTAGAGTAAGGGCTACTCTATACCCATCCTGACAAAGTTTATAAAACAATCCTTATTCAGATGGGTTCACTGATGTAATCTATCAAACACTTAAGGAAGAAATTATGCCAATTCTATACAATCTTTTCCAGAAGACAGAAGCAGCTTCATTCATAATAGACAAAATTTAGAAGCAACCAAGATATTATTCAGTAGGTGAGTGGTACATCCACGAAAGAAATTATTATTTAGGCTAAAACAGAAACGTGCTATCAAGCCATGAAAAGACATGGAGAAACCTTAAATGTATATTATAACACTATGTGAAAGTAGTCAACCTAAATAGGCTGCATACTGTAGGATTCCAACTCTATCACGTTCTGGAAAAGGCAAAACTATGTAGACAATAAAAAGATCAGTGTTTGCCAGGGGTTAGAGAAGAAGGAAAGAGAAATCACAGTACAGGATGTTTTTACGGTAGTAAAACTGTTCTGTATGGTACTCTAATGGTAGACACATGCCACCATACATTTGTCAAAACCCACAGAATGTACAACATGGAGGGTGAAGCTTAATATAAACTATGGACTTTGGGTGATGATGATGTGTCAGTGTAGGTTCACTGACTGTAATAAATGACCCCTCTGAGGTGGGATGTTAACAGTGAGGAAGATTGTACGTACGTGGGGGAAGAGGGATACGGAGCTCTCCTTCTACTCAATATTATTATGAACCTAAAAACTGTTCTAGAAACAAAATTAAAAAAAAGTTTAAAGTGTATTTAAAAAACAACAACAACAATCATAACAAGATTCAGTCTGACAGTAAATTAACTGATAGAACAGAATCCAACACTCTTTAAAAGACAACAGGGGTGGCCGGTTAACTCAGTTGGTTAGAGCGTGGTGCTAATTAACACCAAGGTTGCTGGTTCGATCCCCACATGGGCCACTGTGAGCTGTGCCCTCCTTGGAAAAAAAAAATAAACAATATAAAACTAAAATAGAAGAAGACAACAAAAGTTGTGCTCTCAATAACCTAACATCCACAATGTACACCATACAATAAAAAATAACCAGAAACATAAAAAAGCATGCAAGTCTGACCCATAACAGAGTGGCGGCTGAGAATAGTCAATAGAAACCAACTACAGATAACCCAGACGTTGAAAATAGCTGGTAAGAAATTTAAAGCAGCTGCAACACTTAAAGGAAAATATGGTCATAAATAAAAAGATGGGAAATAGCAGAGAAACGGAAAAGGGACAATTTTTTTTAAAAAAGGGGAATTCCGTACCTGAGAATTTAGTATCTAACGTGAAAATTTTACTGGACAGGTTTAATAGCAGATGGGAAATGAGCAGAAGACAGGGTGGGTGAACATGAAGAGAGATCAACAGGAATTATCCTATCTGAAGAATAGAGATAAAACAAAAAGAGGAAAAAAAATCAGAGCCTTAGTGACGTGCAGGATAATACTGAAATATCTAAATATGTGTAACTGGAGAAGGGAGAATAAGGTAGATAAACATTCAAAGAAGTAACGAACAAAATTTCCCAAATATTTAAAAAAATAGAATGTGCAGACACAAAAAGCTCAATGAAGTCCAAGGACAAACACAAAGAAAACCACACCTAGGAATATTATTACAGTCAAACTGTTGGGAAAAAAAGACAAAGAGAAAATTGTGAAAGTAGCAGAAAGGACACATTTCGTATGGGAGAACAACACTGTGGAAAAATGGCTAATTCTTATCAGAAACAACACAGATCAGGAGGCAATGAAATGACATCTTTAAAGTGCTGCACTGGGCCAGCCCTGTGGCTCAGGTGGTTAGAGCTCCGTGCTCCTAACTTCGAAGGCTGCCGGTTCGATTCCCACATGGCCAGTAGGCTCTCAACCACAAGGTTGCCAGTTCAATTCCTCGACTCCGGCAAGGGATGGTGGGCTCCGCCCCTTGCAACTAAGATTGAACACGGCACCTTGAGCTGAGCTGCCTCCCCGATGGCTCAGTTGGTTGGAGCGCATCCTCTCAACCACAATCTCAACCACAAGGTTGCTGCTTCGACTCCCGCAAGGGATGGTGGGCTGTGCCCCCAGCAACTAGCAACGGCAACTGGACCTGGAGCTGAGCTGCGCCCTCCACAACTAAGACTGAAAGGAAAACAACTTGAAGCTAAACGGCACCCTCCACAACAAAGATTGAAAGGACAACAACTTGACTTGGAAAAAAAGGCCTGGAAGTACACACTGTTCCCCAATAAAGTCCTGTTCCCCTTCCCCCAATAAAATCTTTAAAAAAACCCAAACAGTGCTGCATTAAAAAGCAAAAATAAAATAGAAACTTAAATATCTGTCAATCTAAAATTTTGTATCTTTCAAATGTGAAGAAAAATAAAGGCATTTTCAGGTAAATGAGAACTCACCGCTAGCAGACCTACACTACAAAAAAATGTAGGTAAAGGGAATTCTTCAGGTTAAAGAACATTGACACCAGATGGTAAGTATGTAGATAAATGTAAAATCGTGTAAATGTATGTGTATATGTGTGTGTTCTAAGTTTACTTAAAAGACACAACCATTTAAAGCAAAAATTATAGCACCGTACTTTGGGATTTATATTTACAAAAACAATCACACAAAGAATGGAAGGTTGTGAGATGGTATAATATTAATTCTAAGTAGACTGAAAGATAAAATATAAATTGCAATTCCTAGAGTGATCACTTAAAAAAATGCAAAGTACAGGTAAAAAAATCAATAGAAAAACTAAAATGGAAAGAGCAAAACTGTGGACCTTAATTCAATCATATTAATACACTAAATGTTAATAAAATAAATGCTTTCATTAAAAGGCAAAGACTGGGGTGTGACCAGTCAGCTCGGCTGGTTAGAGCATGGTGTGAATACCACCAAGGTTGCCTGTTCAATCCCTGCATGGGCCACTGTGAGCTGCGCTCTCCAAAAAAAAACACACACACACACACAAAAAACCAACAACTTCAAAAAAAAGGAAAAAGGCAGATTATCAATCTAGATGCTACTATATGCTATCCACAAGAGACACATAGTAAATATAAAAGAAATAAATAGATTAAAAGTAACAGGATGGAAAAAGATATACCATGCAAACATTAAGACTACAAAGACTAGAGGGGCTATATTAATATCACACAAGAAAGACATCAACACAAGGAGTAATACCAAAGAAAATGTGTGATACCTAATTACAGAGCTTCAAAGACTTGTGTAATTCAACTGCTAAGTGTTTACCTATGGGAAAAGTTTATAATATGCCCTCCCAAACTGTGTGTAAGAATATTTATAGCAGTTTTATTCATTAAAAAGTAAAAAACTAGAAACAGACCAGGTATCCATCAACAGGAGAATGGATTAAAAAAAAAAGTGGTATGTTCATATAATGGAATACTGCTCTACAACAAAAAAGAACTGATGTATGCAAAAACATGGATGAAGCTCACAGACATTCGGCTGAAGAACTTGGGTGCAGTATACACTGGGGGGAGGAATATACATTGTATTGTATCATTATGTAAATTTCCAGAACAGACAAAACTCATGTGTGACGAAAAAATTGGAATGGTGCTCTCTGTGTGGGAAGGGGCAGGAGTGAACCTCCTGTGATGACTGAACTGTTCCACATCTTCACAGTTGTGGGTTATGCATTTGTCAAAACTCACTGCACTGCATCACTACCCTTTTCTGTCTGCAGATTACACCTAAAAACCTGTAAATAAACAAAAATCCAATGTGAGTTACTGAACTGTTAAGCCAGATAATCATTTTAGGAGGGAAGAGTGATGCTCCGAACTACAGATCTGTCTGCATTCACAGCTCTCGAGCAGGTGGCTGGGGTATAGGATATAGACGACTCCTGGTTTTTGTTCTTTGGAACCTGACAGGAGATGTCCTCCCCACATTTCTCACCTCCAGAACTTAAAAGGTCATTCTTTTCTAAATGCAGTGATTTTTTAAGGCCAGAATCGTTTTCAGCATAGCTTCAGTAGGTCACACGGGAATTTAGTAAATGAAAAAGAGTATGCAGTTAAGACAGCACAAACTTGTTAGTTAGCTGCTTATTTGGTTCTCATTCCATAATTATTAATATAAGATACTGATCCTGCATTTAAAAAGTTTCCCATGATCATTAAAACTTACACAAAATGTATAACTTCTTTATGAATCATGAGGCTAAAAAATGAGTCTTTTCACATGCTATCACAAGAGCCCAGTGTTTAAATTTTAATCTAGTCTGGCCTCATTCTGTCTTCTAGTAGGTGCTCTTATGTCCCCTAGTGGATACAGGTCGATATGGTGGAAGAAAGATAGGGGCAATGCTGGTTTAGTAAAAGGTCCATAAAATCGTAAATGCCTGCCTTGCTCATATACTTTTCTAAACTAATGCGTCGCACCATCTAATTTACTACAAATAGAGACAAACATTAAGGCATCTGAACTGGACCACACCTCTCTGCCCCATGTCTGGTCACATATAAGGCCTGGGCTAAAATACAATCCTGACTAACGACATATACATGAATAAATGCATACCAATTAGCTAGATATTTTGACCTGACATAATACAAAGGAGTCAACATTTCCACTGTAAATCTCTATTTTTAGAGATTTATAGCTTAGTCATAAAAGTGGACCTTAGAAAAATTTACGGTGTAAAGATTTAGCCACAAGACAGACATTTCACTTCTAATAAAACTGTGTAGAAAATCTGATCTGAAACTATTCTGCGTATGTACGTGTGTGAGTGTGTGTGTGTGTATGTGTGTGTGTGTGTGTGTGTGTGTGTGTGTGTGTGTGAGAGACAGAGTTCCCTGTGTACAGAAATTTTGACAGTCTAGTGTTTAAATTGTTTGAGGGGCAATTTAGGAAAAAAAGGGGGTGCTAATGCAAAGTAGTAAACTTTTTTTCTCCCCAGATTGTAGAAAATAGGTTCCTTGTTAATATTTCCAGTAGCCAGTTCTAAAGATCCATCTTCTCTCCTCAAACTCACATACATATACTCATATGTGGTCACACATGCAGCCACATATGCATTGGCTTCCAGTCCATTAATATTATACAGTAAATTTCTCCCAATTAGACCTGAGGCACAGGATCCACATTAACGTGTTTCTGCAGACCTGGAGCTTTAATATGGAAAGTCAGGTTCCCTTTTGTTTGTGTGTTGCAAATCTCCACATGACTATGGCAACAGGGAGTCCAGGAGCTCCACAGGATATGAAATAATCACTCCACACCTAGCCTCCTACACCGGCGGGAGTGAAGACGGGGCTCGGAAACTCTCACCCCCACACTCTCATCCCCATTTCCTATTTTGTTTTTATCCACAGTACTTGCTATCATCTGCTGCACACAGGTATGTGTGTATGTAAGAAGGTCAGGCTGGCAGGAATGAAAAAAGAAGTAAAACATCCAAAATGGACTTTGGAGTTCAGGGAAGAGATCGCTGTGAAGCATTCTAAGTATGAACCATCCAGCGTGCAAATAGGAGGTACAAAATAAACATTTAAAACCTTCGGAGAGCATCCAGCAGCGTCAAGGTCCAGAAGTAGAAACGTGTATCTATCTTATAAGCAGCTACACAAATGAAAAACTGAACAGAATTCTTTTGCAGATGTTATATGCAAATAATTCTGAAATTGGTCTAAAAAAGGGAGATGATAACTACCTACTTGTTTTATAAGGAGTGTTGCCTTCAGAATCCTTTTAATGAACATCTAGTAATATTCATCGAATGAGGTGCTTAATCTTTATTGACAGGTACTTCATAAGTAAATGTCTGTGACAGGGCTGAATTTTCAAGTGAATTTATAACTTAGTGCAGTTGTTATTACCACAAAGGGGAAAAATACAGTGTCACAGAGTAGCTATACTCAGATGTCAAATTTCTCAAAATCCCAGTACAAGAAAATCCACTTTACAGTAATAGCACCAGAAAATAATTATATTGGGTGCTAATAGGTGTCTGGAATTTTATAATGCTAACTTAATTCATCCTCACAACCCTGCGGTTGCTATTATTGTTATATTATCTCCATTTTACAGAAGAGGAAACTGAGGCACAGAGAGGTTAAATAGGTTGCCCGAGGTCATACTGCCAGGGTGTAGCTGAATGCAAAAGTTCTATCTCTGAAGCCCAAGCTTTTAAACACTATGCCCCCCTGTTTCTCATAAGTAAAGTAGTATCACTTGATCTAGCAATGCAAATTGCAGCTCTCTTGCTTGGACTGCAAAGAAAAACCATTGACTTTACCTATTTTTTTTTTTTAAGGGAAAGTTTTATAAAATCAGGAACACATTTTTTGTTTAAAAGACAATATTTCTATTCATTCATAAGGCTTACCATGACTAAAAATGTTCCGACAAAATAGATATGATTTTTAAATTTTGTATCATATTGTTCTTATTACAAATATTACATAAATGGTAAAAGTAACTCTGCAATATCCAAAAGCAAACAAACAAAAAACCAAAACAAATGAACAAGGTAAGAGATTCCTGAAGAAACTACATGGCAACTTGCTTTGACAAGGCACTAATCTTTTCTATTATGGAACTATAATTTACTTTCTCCTGTTCCTTTCCTCTCTAATTTTTACATCCTTCTGTCACTAAGAAAGATCAATTGCAGCATTTTATTTGACACACTGAAAATAATTATGATTTGCCACCTAACCAGCTCAGCTATGAATGACAGATGCATTTCTTTCTCAAAGGAAACATGACTACTTTGGAACTCTTTCATTTCTGGTGCTTCCTTCCCAGTGGTAGAACAAGTATGGAGGATGGGACACAGTACGCACATGTCAGAATCAGAGGAAAGGGATACGTCCTTCCATTGGCAGTTCTCCCTCTTCCCCCTTTTGGGTAACAATATTAGTGCTGATGAGTTTCTAATTTTGACTTTAAACAACTGCATTTTTAAACATGTAAAAAGAAAAGATTTTATGATTACCTCCTCCCTTTTGTTGGTAAACAGTACAGGAGAAAAAAGTGATGTCCAAAGGTCTTCTATTGAAATATCAAAGTTTTAGGACCGAAAAGGCCTTCAAAAGAGCATATGTATATATGTGTGTGTATATATATATATAAATAAATATATAAATATATATATAAGTATACATATTTATATATAAATATAAATATATATGTACATACATATATATGTATATATACAAATACATGTATATATATGTATGTATATATTATAACCCTTCAATTCACAGATGAGAAAATCTAAATACAGAGAAACTGGATAGAGTGATTAAAGTTAGGATAGTCTTTGTTGTGTCTTCCACCACGAATAAAAAATACAACTTAAGTTTCCACAGTTTGGTTTTTCTCTAGCCACATTTCAAAAGAAAACAAATTTTCCTTTATCCAGCAAATACCTGAGGACACAAAAGAAGGTCAAGTTGAAATTTACTAACTGAAATACAGCATGATGAATTACAAGGGTTTCCAAACATCAGTTCATGGCAAAGTTTTCAGCGGTCAAGACCAAAATGAGAAAAAGCACAATGTGAAAGATTTTCAATAAGGTAAATGTAATCAATTTAATCAAATGTCCTTTACTATATAATTATGACATTCTTACTATTTTGATGCTAAAATAGTTCTTTCCCTTTTCCTTGTGTGAGAAGGAAAAAATTCGGAACTATGTCAGTTCTCCATAACCCTACTGCACTAGTTATCTACTGTAGTGAAACAAATTACTCCCAAACCTAGCAGCATCAAACATTTACTATCTCACAGGACTTCTGAGGGTCAGGAATCCAGGAACAGCTTAGCTGGGTGACTCTGGTTGTCAGGAGTGGTTCCATGAGTTTGCAGTCAAGATGTAGGCAGGGGCTGAAATTACCCGGAAGACCTGAGTGGACTGAAGGATCCGTTTCCAGGATGGCTTTCATGTCATTGTTGGCAGAAGGCCCCGAGTTCCTCATATGCTGTTGGCCAGAGGCCTCAGCTCCTCTCCATACGGGTCTTTCCTAGGGCTGCTCATGCCATGAAAGTTGGCTTACACCACAGGGAGTGACCCAGCATCCAAGACAGAATCACAACGTATTTTATAACTTAATCTCACAAGTGATACACCATGACTTCTTCTATATTCTACTGGTCACAAAGGCCTGTACAGTGTGGGAAGGGACTACACCAGAGTGTTAATGCTAAGAGGCAGGGATTATTGAGGACCGTCTTGGATACTAGCTACCAGGACCACACATTTTCTTTTAAAATTATTTTACTAGTCCACAAAATCAAGTCTGAAAACTGTTGTAGCAGGAAAGACATAGAAGTTAGAATAACACTGCTCTAGTTATAACTAAAACACTAACTACTGGTAGAGGGTCACTTAATTTTCTAGGTGTCAGTTTCTTTAGAAAATAAGGGGCTGGGTTTAATAGTCTCTCAAATACCTTTCACTGCTAACATACTACAATCTACACTAGGAATGATAATGATGATGATATTGACAAGTGCATCAAAAAGAATAATATACCTGGAAAAAATTTAACCAAGGTGAAAGACCTATACTTTGAAAGCTGTAAGATACTGATGAAAGAAATTGAAGACAATACAAATAATTGGAAGTACAGACCGTGCTCATGGATTAGAAGAATTAATATTGTTAAAATATCCAAACTACAGATTTCAATGTAATTCGTATCAAACTACCAATGGCATTTTTCACAGAACTAGATCAAATAATCCTAAAATTTATATGGAACCACAAAAGACCCCAAAAGCCAAAGTAATCTTGAGAATGAAGAACAAAGTTGGAGGTATCATATTCCCTGATTTCAAACTCTACTAGCACAAAAACAGACTCATAGATGAATGGAACAGAATAGAGAGCCCACAAATAAACCCACAGTTATAATGGTCAATTAATATACAACAAAGGAGATGAGAATATACAATGGGGAAAAGACAGTCTCTTCAATACATGGTGTTGGGAAAACTAGGCAGATAAATGCAAAAACAAAGCAGACAAACAAACAAAAACCACCCCACAAAAAAAAACAACCCTGGACCACTTTCTTTTACCATATACAAAAATGAATTCAAAATGGGTATAAGACTTAAATATATGACCTGAAACCATACAACTCCTGGAAGAAAACATTGGCAGCAAACTCTTCAACCTCAGTCTTCGTGATTTTTTTGAGGGGTATGTTTCCTTGAGCAAGAACAATCAAAACAAAAAATAAACAAATGGGACTACATCAAACTAAAAAGCTTTTGCCTAGCGAAGGAAACCACAGACAAAATGAAAAGATAATCTGAATGGGAAAAGATATTTGAAAATGATGTATCCAATAAGGGGTTAATATTCAAAATGTATAAAGAACTCGCCAACTGAACATCAAAGAAAAACAATCTGATTAAGAAATGGGCAGAGGACTTGAATAAACATTTCTACAAAGAAGACATACAGATGGCCAACAGACACACGAAAAGATGCTCAACATCACTAATCATCAGGGAAATGCAAATCAAAACCACAGTGAGATATCGTTTCACACCTGTTAGAATGGCTATTATGAAAAAATTAATAAGCATTGGTGAGGATGTAGAGAAAAGGGAACCCTCATACACTGTTGGCAGGATTTTAAGTTGGTGCAGTCAACAAGAAAAACAATACGGAGGTTCCTCAAAATTAAAAATAGTACTACCTTATGACCCAGCAATTCCACTCCTGGGTATTTATCTGAAGTAAACAAAAAACCACTTCGAAAAGATATGAGCACCCTTATGCTAATTACAGCATTGTTTGCAATAGCCAGGATATGAAAGCAAGCTAGATGCTCATTGATAATTGAATGAATAAAGAAAATGTGGTATACACACACACACACACACACACACACACACACAGTGGAATATTACTCAGCCATAAAAAGGGATGAAATCTTGCTATTTGTGACAACATGAATGGACTTAGAAGGTATTATGCTAAGTGAAATGAGTCAGACAGAGAAAGACAAATACTGTATGATTTGACTCATACGTGGACTCTAAAAAACAAAACAGAAACAGACTTTTTTGTACAGAGAACAAACTGATGGCTACCAGAGGGAGGTGTGTGTGGGGAAGGGTGAAAAAGGTGAAGGCAATTAAGACATACATACCTCCAGTTATACAATAAGTCACAGGGATGGAAGGTACAGCATAGGGAATACAGTCAATATCATAATAACTTCGTATGGTGACAGATATCACAGTGATCACTTTGTAAGGTATATAAATGCAGAATCACTATGTTGTACATCTGAAACTAATGCAATATTGTATGTCAACTATACTTTAATAAAAATAATATTAAATAAAATTAAATTTAAAAAGGAAAGAATGATGCAAAATTTCTCAAAAACTTTGCCAGAGGATGAACATGACAAACAGAGGACAAAATAACACTGTCAATTTTGCTCTCCATTTTAGGAACTCAAGGCAAGACAAAAGTCATCCTGGGAATAGTAGACAAAGTTTCCATTGCTTTTTACTGATAATAGTAGAAAAAGCATTTAAGGTTTCAGGCATTCAAGAGTGACAATCGTCTTTCAGACAGCTGGAAAGGACTTCAGAAAAACATTTGTTGGAATAAATGGAATGTGCCTTGGCTTCTGTGGTCAAAATTTCTGGGACTCAGCTGAAACAAGATTCTGGCTTAAGACTTATATGGTTTTCATCACCCTATAAACATTAACATTATTGATGCAGATCTGTCGCTTGAAATATTTTACCCATATCCTCTACTGCAAGGAATTTTCTTTTTACCCATTCATCTCTAGTGACAAATTTGTGGCACTTACAAATTTAAAAGGCTGTCAAAATCTAATAATGAAATCTTGGGGGGAGTTGTGTGGGGGCACAGATCAGAAAGAACCAAAATTAATTTCAGAGGATTTACTACATAGGTTAGGGGTCACAATGAGGTGAGTTTCTCTCCACATTGTGAAATCTACAGAAGCAGTACCTTCCCAGAAGTCAAGAAAAAGTAGAAAAGGAATTAGTGCTGGTCAAGCCATGGAATGAAGTTAGAAACACATTACAGAAACCAATGCATGCACAGCATAGAAAACCACATGTTGTCCGTAACTTAAACCCATGCCAGGGCCCATACTTCTTTTATTAATGGGTATACTAGAAGTCAGACATACTTTTTAACTCTTGATAACTCACCTAGGAAACTTTTCCATCTTAACAGGGACTGAATTTAAACTTTTGAGTTCTACAACGGTTTTGCCAGAAAAGCATAACAAAATGGAAAGATAGTTTAAAAAGCAAAAAAGGCCAGAGTATTTTCCCTTGCCCAAGCCTCCATGATGTACCTGTTACTAGAATGTTCATTGGCTGGGAGCACATTTTTCTCCAGGTCTTAGTATTAGGTGTCCTGAGGAAGGAAAGTCAGAAGAAAGAAGTTGCAAGTTGGCATATTCATGCAGGAGACACAGTCGAGGAGGGAGCTCACAAGTCAGGCAGAACCTCTAGAGAGGCTCCAGCCTGGGGTATGTCAGAGACCACACCAGACAAGACGCGAGCTGGCCCTCAGCACAGTGTGCCATGAAAATAGCCTAGCGCTTAAGACCATCCTGAGTGGAAGCGGAGGTGGTGAATCAGGTCACTACTTCCTAACGTTCCCCAATGCTGGAATTCCAAGTCCTGAGACTGCAGTCCTCTTTATCAAGGCAGGTATGGGTTGGTGGTCCCCCAACCACACATGCTGAGAAAGCACAACAGGAGGGGAGACAAAAAGATGTGCCACACCCCACCGAGAATAGGGGCTTTCCAGCCCCTACTTACTCCAGGGAAGGGGCTGATCCTTCCTTCATCTTTAAGCCTAAACTCTCATGGTCTAAGGATTGGAAATTTTTTTCTCAAGTGAGATCTGGCCCTTTGAAATTCTTGTGTACAGTGACTGAGTGCAAAAGGCTAGGAGGCAACAGATGCTGTTCAAAGGGCCCGGTGAGCTTGGGGGTTAGATCATTGAGGCTTGTTTGTTACACACCCCTATTTTTGTTTCCTAGGGCTGCTGTAATAAATAACCACAAATTGGGTAGCTTAAAACAACAGAAATTTATTCTCGCACAGTGGTGGATGGAGCCTTTTGGACTTATGGTCCAAAATTAAGACCTCTGGAGGCACGGAGGGAGAATCTGTTCCATGTCGCTCTCCTAGCTCCTGGTGTTGCTGGCTATCCTTGGCATTCCTTGGCTTGCAGCTACACCACTGCAATCTCTAGATAGTCTTCACATGGTGTTCTTTCTCTGTGTTAGTTTTCTCTTCTTAAAGGACACGAGTCATTGGATTAGGGCCCACCCTCATCCAGGATGACCTCATCTTAACTAATTATATCTACAAAGACCTTTTTTCCAAATAAGGCCACCTTCTGAGGTTCTGTGTAGACAAGAATTTTTTTTTGGGGGGGGGCGGGGGACACTACTCAACCCAGTAAACCTCCAAATTCACCATGAGCAGCATCTGAAATATTTATTCCACCTTCCCTCACCAAAGGAGAAAAGAACTGCAGGGTTCTTCACTAAGGAAACTGCAAAGACCCAGGGAAAAAGTCTTCTGAAATGGGGTATGTACACACTCCTGTTTAAGAATAGCCAGCTTTCTTCAACAGAACACAATAAGCCAAAGTCTGCTAATGAAACAAACTCTGCCTGCTTATAGCAAACCTCCGTTCAACTCTGCTATGGCCAATTCTTAAATAGGAAGAGATCACCAAGGCTTTTGTAAGAAACTAAAAAGTCTCTGTCCTAAGAAATAATCAAGATAACAAATAGAAAAACAAAACAAAACAAACAAACAAAGGAGAAGCAGAGATAGAGGGAAAATCCCCCTGGTTTCTATTCTTAGGAAAACTAAAGAAAATGTAGTTAAAAATATGAAGGGAAAAAAAATAAGAAGACTAATACCATAAAAAGGGAATTAGAAATCGAGAGCATTTTTTTTAGAAATTAAAAATGGTCACAAAATGAAATAGCAAAATAAAATGATTAGAAGATCAAGTTGAGGGCTTCCCCAGAGCAACAATGGAGACAAAAATCAAGATCTGAAAATTTCAGAAAGAGTCCCGTATCTACCCCGGGGGAGTTAGAGGCAACACAGGACAAGAAATCAAATAGACAGTACAAGATATTTTTCCAGAGCCGAAGGACATCTTCGGATTATAAAGGTACAAGAACGATTCAGCCCTACAAATGGAAAAAAACAAACAGCTAAAACTTCCAGAGATGTAAAAAACAGGTCACTCTCAAAGGAATGAGAATCTGATCAGTGCCAATACCACCAGATGGCACAAGACAATAGAATAGATGCAGTAAAATCTTTGAAGAAAAATTATTTTCAACCTAAAATTTTACACCCAGAGAAACTATTATTCAAGTGTGAGAGTAAAATATCTTTTCAACACACATGAATTCAGGACATTTACCCCTTATACACCTCCAAACAGTGATCCATCAGTAGTGGGATTTTACGCATTGCTTTTTCTCCTCTTCAAACTTTCCATGTACTACTAATGCACTACAGGTTTTGTGTCTTTACTGAACACGCTTTTCTCTAAAGAGTTTAAAGCAGTCATTACTTCTGTGATTTTTTTTTCCTTTTCCCATGACTTGTAAATAATTTTAAAATGGCACATCACATTTCTCAAATGGTATTCAGATATAAGAGTTAGTGGCTTATCTCTTGTGAGACTATTACATATTTGAGATAACAAGCATTAAGTTTATACAGCTATGAAGGTTATACATCAAAGTATTTACACCTAGCCTTGTTTTTATACTTAGACAATTATTAGAGGGGTCTAAGGATACGTTCTTGAATATGGTACGTAACAAACTGAGTATATCAGAATACATATTTGAAATCAACATAATTCTATATAGGAAATAGATATACTATTCCTTAGTACAGAGAATAACATTTATACCAAGTTTCCATGGTAAACATGGTCAACATGTGATATGCATAAACAAGAATGGCCAGTTGTCACCGAGTCCTCTTTCTTCAGTAACATAAGCATTGTGGTTAAAGACTTCTAGTGATGCTCAAGTACAATCATTATGCAGATACTTTAACTATGAAGAGCACAAATTTGGAATCCAAGTAGACTCAGCTTCAAATTTTGGCTCTACTATTAACAGATTGTTAACCTCTTTGAGCTCCAGTTGTTTCACTGATAAAATGGGGAAACAAATAGCACCTAATCTTATAGAATGGTGAAAATGAAATTATATGACTAATTTGTTTTATTATAAGCCTGGCACATAAGGGCTCAACAAATGCAAACTGTTATGATCAATACCACCACCACAACCACCATTATCATCTCCTGGGTGAGCAAAACAAAAACTGGAGTGAACCCTTCTTCTATTAACAGAAGTATTCGGCATTAGGAACAGAGCTGAACAAATAAAACATCTGCATCTCAGAGGCCTGGAAGATTATACAAATATATGAATCACACCAGGAATAAGAGAGAGATGGTGGTACACAGGAGAGGCTTGTACCCTCTTTTAAGGATATTCAAACTTAAATTATTTTAGAATTCCAGTGCTGGCCAAGCAAAAATCCTCTGCTGGTGGAATATGGCCTGTAGGCAACTGTTTTTTACCTCCTGAACTAGAACCATTATTCAAGCCCTCAAACTGCCCTGAAAGAAGTTAGGAAACAAGATTCCTAGATTCCAGTGTGTCACAATTATTTTTTTATCTAAGTTTCTCATTTAATAAATCTGTTTTTTCTCCCAAAGAATAAAAGTTACATGCTTTAATTACAGCAAATTACAAAAGTGCACAGGTGCATAAAGGAGAAGAAAATAACACACGCAATCGTTATCACTTGGGGCAACTCATCTTATCTTTTAGGAATTTTTCCTTCAACTCTTCCTAGGCATGTTTTTCTTCTGTAATACAAATGTGAATCCAGGTTTTTGGCTGAATATTTGAACATTTTATTTAAGATTCCTTGTAAACAGTATTAAATGATTGTAGATTATTCAAGTATATTCAAAGTAACATTTCAGTTAATCCAGTCTTTCTTTATTGAACATTTTCCTTTGCTTTCTCAGTTTTTAATTATTATAGGTAACATTGTAAGAATATGCTTATGCATAAAAGCTAAAAATTAACTTGCTTACTTAGGACACAATCCCCCCTCCAATTAACTGGTCAAAACAAAAAGGACATTTTAATGTTCTTGATACATATTGTCAAGCTGCACACTGAAATAGTTCTATCAGTTGCCATTCTCCCAGAAGGATAGAGGAATGCCTTTCGGGCTACCTGTTCGGCAGCTATGGGTCTATGTGTATTCTTAACACATATGTCAAATTAAGATTCCAAAATTGCTCTTTACACATCTGTTAAAATCAGGAAATGAATTTAAACTCTCACTTAAGAACTGGTTTTGATTCTGAAATTAATGCCATTATGACTTCAAAGTTAAAGTTATTTTTACTAATAATAGGTTAAAATGTAGCGATCCTCTGAAATCTTCTATATTAATACAAATGGACATGTTTAATTTAATTTCTATTATCTAAGTTATTGGGGAGCAAAACAAAAGTGAGATACTAAAATCCTGGGATATTAAAATTATCATTCCAGCTAATATTTAAATCAACATCAACTCTGAATTCCTCTGTTTCGGAGTTATGAGAATAAAAATTAAAACAGTGTGTCTTACAGCAACATTCTCAGAGGGCACACTGTGCAGCACTAGCTCACACTCTTGTGGATATGTTACAGAACGGAAAGTCTATCTACCTGATAGTAAAGCAGCAGCAACACGCCAGCTACTTATAATCACTTATAATCATCCCAAGTCAGCTATTTCAATTAAACTCACAGGGGTGTGAGCTAAGAAAATGAAGATCAAGGCTTCATAAAGATGATCAGGATTTGGGGCGATAATCTGTGCTAGCCCGATGTCTTAAGACAAGTGAAACCAAGTATGACATATAGATGTTCAGGGTTAATAACCAGAGTTTTACATTTCCCAATAGATAGTATGGGACGAAAAACAACAACAAAAACTGGCCTAGGATATTAAATTTTCTTCTCATCTTATGAGACTGCTATATAGAAATTAAAGAACAGCTAGGCATTTGAAAAATTAAACATCGCTATCACTAGACAATGCTAAAAATTGGTGCATTTATGAAGCAATAATTATCACTTAAGTATAAAAAGAAGATATGACATTCAAAGTTCTTTAAGGGCAGGATCATGTATTTTGTGATTCCCATGGTGTATAGCACATTGCCATTGAAATTGAAGACATACTATAATTATTTGTTGAGTAAATAAATATTAACAAACTATATTTGTATTATATCATATGTAAAATGTTTTCCAAAAAGTTTTCATCTAATAAATGAATCTATAAGTGTTGTTAGAACGTTTCCAAACATTTTAAAGCCTCTATACTGGAAGAAAACTTTTACAATATTCCTAATTTTTCTGTGATCTGTAATATACATTGCAAAGTAAATTCTCAATCTGCATCACATCTTTAAATGAAGCACTGTCCTAGTCCATTAGACATTCAAGGGAGGGAACAAGAGAATGACTATATATGTCAATTAAAGCAATTATAGAACAGAAAGATGTTGGGATGAATATCCATCAAGTTAGTTTTAGAACACATAAGAAGCATCAGAGTTTGAGAGTATAAAAAAAAAAAGAAAAAGAAAAAAAAAGGCAAAAGTGCCCTATCTTGGCTGAGTAGCACTATTAAATTCAGATGCAGGGTTCTATTTAGTTTGGACAGGTCCCAGGCACAGAACAAAGTCAGTCTGTCTTAGTACTATAACTGAATTCTACAAGTTAACAGCTTTTCATGAAAAGCTGCCATTTCAAAATGTCAATCAAATCTGAGCATAAGTGGGAACTCCTGCAGAAATAACCAGCTGCAGGTTTGAAAAACATTTTTCACTGAAAGTGGAAACACAAAAGATGTTTGAACGGGATCTCTTTTCATTCCTGTAACAGTAGACGGCCATTTTCACAACATCAAGGACAGAAAACAGAGGACAAAATTGCAAATAATGTCTTGAAAGGGCTATTTGCAGGGGTGATGACTGATTCAAGTTACAAATGACAGAATTATTGGCAAATGGGAACTCATTAATATGAAATTGTTTGTTTCTCATTAACTGATCACAGTCTCAGACTATTCTTTTAATTACACTTGAATGATTATGCCATACAGAATGAAATGCAGCCTCAAGTTATGACATTGATTTTCAACCCCTTTAAAGAAATTGATGATTATATCACCTGACTTTATGGGGGGTATCCACCAACTATAGTTTATGAACAAATAAAAAAAGAAACATTATTTCACTTTTCAGAATGTCAAAGATAATAAAAATACTATTCATCAATATTGCATCTTTCTTCCAAGAAAAAGTCTCTTGTAAGTAACGATATACTAAAGTGAAATCAAATAACATATGTAGTAGTAAATATGATCTACTATAAGAGGTTATGTAGAAAGAAGATAGGACTTAGGGAGACACATGTGGGAAAATAAGACTGCAGACAATCTGACACAATGCTAGATCTCCAGACACGTAAAAAAAGCATAAAGATTAATCAGAAAATAGCTTGTTAAAATTGTTCACAACCTGAAGAAAGTGATATAACACAAATATCCTCCAAACATTTTCTTTTCATATCACACACTTCGACAAATCTTTTTTCATTTGCTGGCAGACAGAAGAATTTAAGTTCATAGAAACGATGACTCCTCTTAACACCAATGCAATTGTCTGTGCACTAGGGATGACATCCACGTTGGTTTTCTTTTGTAGAAAGGTAAAATCAGAACTGTAGTTCAAAAGGTACTACTTATAACATAAGGTTCTATTAGAATTTTTTTGGTTCCCACAGTTAACCAATTTTTATTTATTTGGAAGATTTAGAGCGCCTGTTTGACCGCTGTTTATATATTTATTATACTCCACATTGTTGTCATGCAATTATGAAAACAAAAAGGTGGTATTCAGAAATTAGACTCCGACCCATCAAATAAATGCTACAAACAAACTGTTCAAACCAAAAAGTGCTGTCATATGGTATGGGATAATTCAGGGACACTACAATCTGTCTTCTTTCATTTTTTTAAAAAAGTTCAATTTCTTTCATTTTCAGAATTTGGATTTTCGCTGTTTTGTTGCCACAAAAATCAACACACATCTGTTCGAAATGCAGATTTATTTAATTTTAGTAGTTATGATCTAATTAATATACTTATCTCTAGCCCAAATTGTGATTCTCTCGTTTCATACACTTTTATCTACCTGGGAATTTTTCTTGGGCTCATAATCAACAACAGCAAAGCCTCCAAATAAGCATCTAATAATGTTTGTATATAAAATTAAGCAGAGATATAATAAACCTCACTTATCTCCCTAATCTTTCCAAAAGAGCTACAACTCATGTTCAGCTATATATACCAATCACATTTCCTATTACAAAGAAAAATACTCTTCATCCTAATTTGAATAAATAAATTCAGTTTTAACGTATGTGTTTCCATATATGAAATACTTAAGACTTGGCACAATGGTATCTTTTGCTTAACTTTAAGAACTTTTCACTTAGTACTGTAGTATTCATACAACTTCCTAAGAGAATATCCAATATTTAGTTCCGAATGCTTTTAATTCTTGCGTTGAAACAGCTGTTATGAGGTTGTAGAGCTTGTTAAAAAAAATTGGTGGTGGGAGGGTTGGGCACAAGTTGGTTACCAGTTGTCACCCAAAGATAACAGTTACTTTTATTGAGGTATTACAAATGCAAATGGTTAATGTGGTATAAACTGTATACTAGACTTTAGTTAGAATGTCTAAAGCTATCACACAAAGCATTCATCTGCGTTCCCTGTTTATGGGAATGAAATATGTAGTCATTTGAAGTCCACAATATGTATACTGTGTTTGTAATAACTGCAGATTTTACAAGCACATTATTCTTTCCATTAGGATTAAAACCTCACCGAATAGCAATTTGTGAAAGAATTCTAGCAGGGCCCGGAGCCCAGAACTCTGACCTCTGATGAGATGCTTGGCAGTAACAAACTCTGGGTCTAGGCAAAACATCTGGTTTGAGTTAGACTTCCTGAAAAAATAGCCTCTGTACTGGGGAAACTGGTATTCACTCAGCTTTGTATATATACTTTGACTGACTTCAACACTGCTATAGAAAAAAAAAAAAAAGAAAAAGAAAAGAAAGACTCCACTAGAATGCTTGTCAATCATGATAGACTCCTTGGTGGCCTCTCTAGAATTAAGCTCTCTTATTAGCTAGAACATTCTTTCTTTCCCTATTCCTTGAGCATTTTTTTTCACGTCACAGCATATAGAATATACAATAAGTTTGTTATTAGCAGATACATTATTTTTCTTTCACTCATTCCAGGGGAAGAATCACCAGTTAATTTTAACTTCATTCTGTTTACATATATGGAGGAAAAAAAGATAAAACAATGATGTTTTGAGAATTCTTATAAATTCAGTAAATATTAAAACTTAAAAAAATTAAGTAGCTTCTAACTGTTCCTTTTTTCTAAAAAATGATAAACTTATATGTTGTAGCAATGTTTATTGGGAAGAGGTTGAGTTTTGGCAAATTTGACAAAAATCACAATTCAAAAATTATTTCTCTAATATATATACTAGAGGAAAAATGCTCTGGATTAATGTGCAAACATGAAACAACAATTTGGAGACACGACATTATTTAAAGTTTCTCCCGTCCACTTTCATCTTTTGATTAGCAGGTTTAGTAGGACAAATGTGGAAATCCATCCACTGCAATTAACATAAATCTCAAGTTCACTTAAACCCATCAAAAGGGAACCATTAAATTACTTCACATTCTTATATATGCACACAGTCTTGAAGCAAGGTTCTTTTATCAGACTGAAGACAGCCTGAATGGTGTTGCAAAACAAAAAGGCAACATCTAGGTGAGTTGTTTACTACAGCCAAAGATTAATGTACAGACAGAAGCATAAAAGCAGGATATGTCAATGCAGTAGTATTCCCTACGTTGACTGTGATTTGATTTGGGTTTCCAGTAAAAGCAAAACTATAACCTAATTTATCCCATTGTCAATGTGTAAGATTAAAGTTGTATGAGATAATGATTAAGGGCATGATTCACTTTGAAAGACCTGGGAGAGTTTTATCAATCTCAGGTGGTGGTAAATTGCCATTTTACCTTTCTATATATCACCTTAATTTAATTATTACCTTTGTGAATAGAAGTGAAAACTCATTTAAATTTAGTCTTTTGAAAGAACAGTGTGGAACAGAATGCAAATTAATAGTTGTACATTTCTTTAGGTCCAAATTTACTTTTCTACCCAGTGGTATCACCAAGGACTCGATTGAATAGTAACATGTTATAAAACATCAATAGCATTCTCCAACAGGTATCAGAAGTTGGCAAACCCTATCTTTACTGTACTTTTGGGAGCATTTCAGGAATAACTGTGATTACTTATATTCTGCTTACAGATCAAAGATAAAATCTTATTGATCAAATCAAGCCCGTCTGTCCAAAGTTCCTTAGAATCCTCATGACACATAGGCACGTGTTTGTCTATTTGTCAGATACAGCACAAATAGTTTTTAATGTATGTCACAACTATTCAGCGAATTATAAACTTTGTACTATCTCCACATTATACAATTTTTAAAAAGAACGTATCATACATATTTCTACCACAGTCTTGTAATTTCTCTTCTAACTAGAGTCAACAAAATAATCATGGAAAAGCAAAAAAATCTGCTTCTCCAAAATCTGTTTCTTGAATCCGTAATTTTTATATGCTTTAATATGAAATGTACATTTGCCAGCGTTGAGTAAAACACCATTAAACTTAAATTCAGCACTTCTTTGCACCAGTTTTGCAACCTTCTTTTGTAAACACACCTTACACACAACCCCTCTATTAATGCTTAGCTTACTATAAAAGTAAATGTTTCCCTAAAAGATACTCATTTTGACACAAAATAAAAGTTAATAAAAGTTTGCCACAATGTGACAAACTTCTCATTTAAATGTAATTTTTTGAAAGAACATATTGTGAAATAAAATGCAGATTCATACTAACAAATCTCTATAAGCACACATTTCCTTTTCCACCTCAAAACAGGACAAACCCAATCTGTTGTGTTCATTTCAGGAACAAGGCAAAAACCTTCTAAAAACTGTGTAAGAAAACATGCAAAATTATTAGCCTGGTGCAAAAGTAACTGCAGTTAAAAAAAAAAAATTGCAAAAACTGCAATTACTTTTGCACCAACCTAATATCACACATATTTATATGTAATCATATCATAAGAAGTTTTTATAAATATCATTGGCTGGGATGCCTACATAAATTATTTTTGAAAGACTCTGTTCCCTTAAACCTGATTGTGTAACAATCTATATTTAATCAGAGCATAAACATACATGTACATGACTTGATACCTGTAGTTTTTTCATTTTGTTTAATGATGATAAAAAAGAAAGTCATTATCATAATTCTGAAGGCCACGCACACAGAGAAACCCTCCGAAGCACAGAGAAGGGGACTCATCTGTCATCCTCCTTATGAAAGAAGTAGCAAATAAAACATTTCCTTCTTGATGCAACTTTGGAATGCATGTAGTGCAATCCTATGAGTACTGATAAAAAAAACTGAGTATAACAATGAATACTAACAAAAAATAACAACAGTGATTTTGTATTCTAGTAGTACTTTTACACTGGAATTAAACAGCACACTTTCTTTCCAAAAGGCATAAAGAGCATTTCACTGCTAACCCCCTGCATTTCTGAAAGCTACGGCCACAAAGGCACATTTATAAAATAAGCCCCCACTTGTAAAAACTGTAACATTGCCACCATCACTAGAGTTTCACCTTGGTGACTTAAATAAATATAAATAAAGTAATAAACACTATATGTTTTATAGAGTTCTATGAGCCAGGAAAAAAAAAATCACCTTACAAAATAACCTCCTGGCAAATGCAAAAGAAAAGCTAAATTCGGTTCGCCCGTATTTTCTGATTCCCAGAATATAAGCAGCAGCTAGTGGAAACCTAGCTTATTTAACTGAAAGACTTTTGCTTATTTCATTTTCCACATTAGCCGTTCTGTAAAGCGAGGGAAAACGTATTAAACAAGAAAGAAAGAAAGAATGAGAGAAGGGCAATCAATATAATATTTGGGGGTTTAAAACAAAATATGAAAGATACAGATAGAAATCTTTCTGATGACCGTGACAGAAATCTTTCTACTGACCCAGATTAGATACTGAAAACGAGCTCTTTAAGAATCAGACACGATGGCCTGCTATCCTAGGTGGTCAAAATATCTGGCAAGTAAGTTCCTCGCTTTGCTTTCCTACCAATTCAGTGTTGGTAAAACTCTCCATGCTACTGCAGTCAGATGGTTGCCATATAAACTGTTTTATTCAGAATTGAGGAATTAAAATTTTAATGGTTACTATCATGTGAACAACTTTTAAAAACATGTTGTTTCAGACTTAATATACTAATGGAGATTTTGTGAAGTTTGAATATAATTTTCGAGTCATCACCTGGATAATAGCAGTAACAACAACACTTATTTTAAATAACTCCAAATTATGTACAGTTGAGCAAATTTAATTTGTTTTCATTTAAGGTCTTCTAAAGTTGAGGCCAGCATGTTGAAGAAAAATATTAAACTATCTATAACCCTGTGTCAACATATGATGCTACTGGGAATGGTAAGGGAATTCATTTTCCAAGGAAAATTAATTACTTATGACTTACAGTTGTAAAAGCAAACAACGTAACTCTGGATTAGGGCACATTTAATTTCTGTTTGTAGTAGCGATTAAATTAATTTTATATAATTCATGGTATGTAATGGAAAGCAGAACAAAAATGAAATTCTAGACAATGACTGACAGAAAAATGTACATATTTATGAAGCTGATCCAAAAATAAAGATAATGGATATTAATCACTGGATCATAAAACAGTATTTTTAATGGTTCTATAATAATAGATTTTTAGCTTAGTTTCTGAGAAAGCTTCAAAAAAAAAAACATAAAAAACTAAGAGAGTCTAACACGGAAACAAAGCAGAAATGGTATCTTGTAACATCTCCTAAGTCTTTCCTCTACCCCCCAAAAAAGGTAGTTGGATTAAGGATTTGCACATCTTTTATTTGTAACAACAATTTTTGCCCACAAAGATTTAGGGAAGCTAAAATTAAATAACCCATTAAATGATTTGGGGATGAAGTTCTCAAAATTGTAACTAAGTTCTCTTCCCCGACACCTAAATAGTTAAATGCTCCTAAAATGGATCATCTGTGACTCATTTGACTGAATTATGTACCTGAATACTCCTAAGACAACAGATTTTGGCTAATAGAGCCCTACGAATATATGCACAGCTGTATATATGAAAATATTCATCTTTATAGTAAATCACGTCCTACGTGTTCCAATTAAGCCAGACATAATCTTTTAGCTTTGGATTCCAATTTCATGGTACATAGTTCATGTGTTAAGAAAGAGAATTAAATCTTGGCCTAATACCAATTATAATTAAATAATTTAAAGTACAGAACATTTCATATTCTGGTAATAGTCCTAAGTACTTACTGTCAGTAGCCACCTGGTGAAATCATTGTTAGTCAAATTCCCACTGACATTTGGCTATGAGGGGGCAAGCATTTTAACATGTTCTTTTAAAGTAAAATATTTCTGACTTACGCTTTTAGAAATAAGTAGATGTGGACTTCTGAAGGAAGATATAATATCAACACATGCAAATAATAGAAATAAAAGCTATATGCATACAAAATATACTTTTCTCCTCAAAATTTTATTTTTACAAATTTTAAACTAATGTGTTCCCTTTCCTACTCATACTCGTCTATCACAAAAGCACTTACTATTTCCATATTACTGTCTCTTTTAAAATATATATTTGTATGGAGAAAAATTAATTTATATAATGCATTTGAGATCAAATAGAAAAAATTACTAAAAATCTTCTAAATTCCATTATAATTTCAAACCTATTAAAGGAAGAAGAAATTGTGACATTACTCTGGAGTTTATGAAAATAAAAATTCGTGGAACTGTAATCTTCAAAGGGAGTTTTTTGAAGTAACTCTGCACTGTGAAAAGACTTACTAAGGAGAGAAACTTTTCCATTCCTAGAGAAGCTGTGACTTAAGCATAATTAGAAAATGTTTTTGCTCTATTTTAAAGAGTAAAACTAAATGAAGCAATAGAAACCTCCCCTTTCTGTCTTGTTTTTTCAAAAACACAGGGTTACCCCTATTTCAAAATGGACCTCTCAGCATAATCCAGATTGAAAAGGGGTCATTTATAAATGTCCTACCTAGATAGGCACAGATTTTTTTTCAACTGGTAAAGCTATCCAGGAGGCTGAAACATCACCTTGGACTCTCAGAGAACTTAAATTCAACTTTATTTCCTTTCATTCTTGGCTTTGACCTCAGAAAAGGGTTTTAAGAAGATGGAGAAAAAAAAAAAAAAGAACAAAAGAATGAAAAAGAACAAAATCATGTCCTTCTGGATCAGATGTATCCTGCTGCCCACATCAGTGCTGTCTAAACTACATTTGTGAAAAGAGAACACAGGAAGAGAAGAAAGAAAGCAAAGAGAACACAGAATGCTTTTCTGATTGGCAAGAGTCTACAAGACAGGAAGAGTTACACTAATACTCCCTCCTTAGAAAACACACACAAAACAGCATCTATATTCTCTTAAGTTTGAAGCGAATTTCAGAAGTCTCTTCAGGCATCTTTGTTTTATTACAACCCACATTCATATTTCAGTAGAATGACTACAGGGGAATCACTAATTTTTTATCTAAACTATGACGTTTTGGCAAACGGTATGTAACCAACTATAAATCCACAACAAGCCTCAAATTCTAAAGAGCTGGTAATTATATGATGAGAAACAGCTTGATTATGGAGAAGCAAGGCAGGCTGTCAACAAACAAACAGCTGTTTCATATTGCCAACCCATAATTCGATCATGCATCCCAACAAATGGAGGAGTTTCTGTTGTTGCTGTTGGGTTTGTTTTTAACTATCTACCTTCTTCCCCTCCCATCTCCAAAATACTGAGTCAATTTTAAACATCAGACGTGAACCACAACAGAAGAATCAGGTATATAAGGATAACAAGTAGAGCACTATAGACTTACACAAAATTCTGTAGGTAATAAGTAACAGAAGTTTAAAGTGTACTTTCCAATTCAACTTCAAATGCCCATCTATCCCGGTACGACGTGTCCTGTCATTTCTGTCGTACATGAGACAGCTCAGGCAATGGGCCTCTTTCCTCATTCCTGGATTATGACCACAGCAATGCTGCCACTCTGATCCTTTGTTGTGGAAGGTTTCCCCACAGCTTCTTTCACTCCCTTTTAGAAGGCAATGAACATACTTATACCTGCCGGTGTGAACTAAATGACCTCTAAGGTCCCTTGTAACTTGAAATTAAATGATTTTAGGAATATTTGATAAGCTTAGCATATGAATAAATAAAGAATAGGAATAAAGAGTCCCACCAATGTAAATGGAATCTGTTTATTTGATGATCCCATCATATGAAATAAAATTACATTTGCATCATAAGGTATTTTCACATCTTAAAAAACATATATATATAATTTCCTTTTAACACTCAGAAAACATATAGGTAACATATTATTTTCCAACAAGGCTTGAAGAAGTAAAATTACTTTCCCAAGGTCACACAGCAAATGTAGCTAATCCAAGGTTAAGAACATAGCTCCCTTTGGTGCCCTGGGGTTGTGTTCTTTTTCACTGAACCGCACTGAAATGAGGAAGGGGACAGTGAAAATGTTCATGTCATTTCAGTTTAAGGCAATTCTCTATCTTTATAGGAGCTTTACCTCTCAGGAAAATTTTGATTAAACACACCCTTAATTATAACCACCCAACTGCAAGGAGGGGCATCTGTCAATGAGCATAGTTAGGTGCCCCTGGTATGACTAACCAAGTATTTTAATCTAGAATCCAAATTTCCTTTGCAAACATAACGATAAGCACAGGGTTTCTCTACAAGAAGACATGTCTGGTCTCACTCTCAACTACAGTGTTCCATTTTATTTAAAACCACGCCCTTCCCATCTAGCAGATTAGGCTGGATGTCTTCTGTATTCTGCTACCATCACTGGGTCTGTGTTCAGTTAATGCTACTCCAGTAGCATGACCATAAATTTGTTTTTTGAAAAACTCATAAAGTTGCTTAAATTTGTCAACACATGTCTGAGTAGGTTTCAAATCGTAAACGAGGGTAGAATCACTTTTTTAAAGGCCTGGTTGTATTTCACACCCTATGAAGGGGTGGCGGGCACTGAGTAAGGGACGAAGGAACAAACTACCTCTTCAAAAAGCAGCTCACAGAAGGTTGGAAGGGAGACGAGGAAGGAGGCCGCAGGAGAGAACGCGGAGGGAGGCCGAGGAGCACGGCGGGCATACCTGCACATAAGGCTTCTCCATCATCCAGGCTTCTGAAATAAGTGCTATGCTCTGCATTGGTTTGAGATGTACATTTAGGAAGGGAAGGAAGTGGAACAGGCTTTTTACAGCCAAGAATAATTTTAAAATGTCATTCTTTTAAAAAGTAACCAAATCATTATGAAGACAAATACACTTTCAACAAATTCAATGCATGCTTACATTGGGTCAAACATGTCTCTTGGAAATGTCCAAAACAGTTTCATTCTACTAGTGAGGGTACCTGCAAGTTTGAGACACTCAACCAATGTCATTAGAGTGAAATTTTGCCTCCAGTCCAGTTCCTTTTACAATTACATTTTTGCCGCAGTCTGGGGCTGTGGGTGATCACCACTGATCACCGTGGCTGAAGCAGTCTCACAGTGGACACATTCTCACCAGGACTGACTGCCCACAATGACCGAGTAACAGCTGAAGCAGGGGTGCCGCTGCCCCCTCCCAGTCCGCCCTGTTTACATAAACCACAGGCCTGGACCTCCCTCCTCTACACTCCGTCTTTCAACTATACACATAATGTTTCTCCTGGCCTTTGCCAACTCTCTGGGGAAGAGCTATGAGGGCATGACATCATTTTTAGAGCAAATTCAGGGCTCTGAAGAGGAATGTGCTGTGCTACTCCAAAGAAGCGTAGATAAATATAAAACTGTCATCCTTACTTTCATGGAACCTTGTAATATTCCAGATATAAGATGCTTTGGAGAATTCTTATCAATTAAATGCCTGACTGGTTTCTCAGTCTTTCTGTTTGTAAATGCTTGGTTTTGGCACATCTGGAAAATAAAGAGGTCTTTCAAAAATATTGCCAAGAAGATGACCTATTTTCCACTCTCTAGGCAGGTTCACATCACCACATGATGCTGGATATGGCGCAGCTGTAGAGGAAACCACCTTTTTTGGGTCTTTCAATGGCTGTTTATGAGTATACAAGTTCTTCATATCCTGTGAGCTCATTGGATGGATGGGTCTTCTTTTGATTCCATTCTATAGTGTGTGGACTTCTGAGTGGCATTACATCCTCACCTTCTCTCATAGTTTGGAACTCCCGCTTCCAAACAAACATTTATCAGAGGCTATTTTGCATGAGGTTGATTTTCTTTTCCACTATAGCATCTGTTTATAAATGCATCCTATAAAAAAGAACAACAGGTGCCTCACTTTTCCTAAACGCCTATCTGATACCAGGTAGTTATCTTCATTGGTTCAGGGTATTGATTTATTTTATGGAGTCCTCTTCTGAGGTATGTGCGGGCCGCTTGGAAACCATAAAGCCACTCCCCTAATACCCTAACACATGAATCCACTTCTTTTTTTTTGTTCTTCCTTAACTTGCTGGCAAGTATTGTTTATATCATTCATATTCAGTAAATGTTCAAAATAAAATGAAGAAAAACATTTCAAGTTTAAAATTGGACAAAAACATTAGTACAGGGAAAAAAAAAGGAACCATTTTGTAGATAAACTTCATGCTCTGGTGTTGAAAGTTAAGGTCCACAAATCAAAAAGCAGTCATTTCTACAGAGCTAGGCTTTTCCACCGTCTCTTCAGTGAATCACGCTGTGGTTAGTTGAAAGTGCTGTTCACATAATAAATTAACCACCTCATTTCCTTCATCACCAAATATACATAGCACCCCTATACAGATTTGTTTTAATAAAGTAATAAAGCAAGCCCAGAGGTTATAGCCTGTTATGACATAATCACACCTCTGAGATTTAAAAACACTCACTTGCACATCATGCCTCAAAAAGTCTTTGCAAACCCCCCTCCAACAAAACCTAACTACACTCATACCCTCTGGCCCCATTTATTCCAAATAATAATGAAACAAAAGCCTTGTATATGTCAGGAGAAAATTCTCCCGTTCAATTATATATTTGAAAAAGAAAATACATCTTTTTAAATAATACTATACAATAAACAGCTTGGGTAGCCTGATCTGAATTATTAAAGGAAATATATCACCAGTTAATAGTGCACAAAGAAGGCAGCCAACTAGGTAGTATCTCACCCCAAACCAAAGATACCTCCTAAAGTTAGTTGTTCAAAAAGACAACAGATGTATTTCTTTCTGTGGAACTGAGACACAAACTGCATTCTATACAAATCCAGGCAAATTAACTTTTCTTACCTGTACTGATATTTACAATTATTAAGGACCCAGAAAAAAAAATCCCTCATCAATATAATTTTTCCTCAACACAGATTTTTCTCCTTAGAATTTCCTTCCATGATCACCAGAAAGACAGGCATTGTAAACACACCCATACATGGCACAAGACAGATTTGGTGGAGGAATGTGCCATGAGTGAACTCACGTCATAATTTATTGAGGCCAGTTTTCCTGTCTCTGCACCACACTGTAATCACTTGGCAGGCAGGGTTCATTTCTTACCAAAATCGTCCATCTCACACTCCTTTCTACAGTATCATACGTTTAATGCATACTGTCATTATGACAATGATGACACACTCCCCGCGAATTTAAAATGTAATATAGTCTTACAAGTAATTAAATTTACCTGTGCTATTCTTAAACACTACAATCAACATCCACCCCCAACACACATATGTAAAGAAATGAGTTAATCAGTATTTCTGAATAATATCAGATATTTAGAATACAGCCTTTAAATTCTCAGAAGTGGCCCTCCTAATATTAGGTTGGTGCAAAACTAATTGCGGTTTTAAAAGCTCTAAAAAAAAAAAATTGCAGACACCGCAATTACTTTTGCACCAACCTAATATTTACACATTCTATTTCTCTTCCCTATTACCACAGTTATCGAGCACAACCGTTTTTTGCAAAGTGAAAGTAGTTTATTGAGTAAAGATCTACTCCATAGGCTGGAGTAGAGGTTGCCTCAGGGTGAGACAACCTAGCACAATCCTATATTTGAGTTTTCAACCATTGTAATATGAACATTATTATATTACATATAGTAGTTTTTTTGCACCGAGTAAAGAATTACATCCAAGATTTTCTCTAGCAATCCTTCTTCACATTCTGCAGTCATTCTCATTCCAACTACATGGCTATTCTGACGCTCTCTGCTCCTAAAATTCTCCAACGCTTTTCCCAAAAAGAGATTCATTCATTGAAAGCCAAAGTTCCTGAGATAAAACATCTTTATCATTTGACCAAGCTTTCCTGCACCTTTTTATAAAATTACGACTTATTTAACAAAAAGTTACAGAAGATAATGGACACCAATGTATTCACCAAACTACTTAAGAAATAAAATATTATATAGTTCAAACTCTTGACGTATCCATCCCAGTTCCATTCTCCTCCCATTCCATGCTCCACCCAAGGTAACTACTATCTTAAATTCCAGTGCTTCTTTCTATATTCTCATCACATATATTGGCATTCCTAAATAGTATGTAGTATTATTTTTCATATTTTTTAAATTTTATACCAATAATACATTACCGTACCATACAACATGCTTTCTCTCTTAATAGTATATCTTATGAGATTTAGCCATATTAATATAGTAGCTCTAAATGGATCATCTTCGTTTCTATGTAATATTTCACCATCTGAGTATACTACAGTATAATTTTCTATTTTCCATGTAATGGACACACCATTTCAAATTTTTACTACTATAAATAGTGCTTCAATAAATTTCTTCTACAAGTCTTCTTGTGCACAGGTTAGAGACTTTTTCAAAGCTATGTATATCTAGCAACAGAATTACTGAGTTGAAGAGAATCCCGACCCCCAACCTTACTAATTTCCAATTATTCTCCAAAGAGGCTGCGCCAGTTTATACTCCTATATGTAATGTACAAGATTCCCAATGCTGCACACGGTGACTAACATCCAAATTGTCGTACTAATTTTTGACAACCTGAAAGGTTTCCCATATGGCTTTACTTTGCATTTCTTCAGTTATTAGTGAAAGTGATAATTTTTTTTCATATTTATACTTTTTGTGTCTCCTATCAATTGCTTGTTCATATCCCTTGCCTATTTTTCTGAATTGTCTTTTTTTCTCTTGATTTGTTGGAGACCTTTACATATTCTGTAGCCTTTATAGGTCTATGTGTTGCAAATACCTTCTCTCTGTGGATTTTTTATATATTGTTTTCTGATTCAGGGATGTTTTAGATTCTAATGCAGTAGAATTTATTAATCGTTTCTTTTACGGTAGTACTTTTCATGCCCCCCCCAATTATCCATAATAAATACTAGTTTTAAACACTATGAAAATACCTTAAAGTTTTAGAAATCCTAACTGTGATTTTTGTGCTGATATATGAAAACTAGACGGCGAACTTAATTAGAAACTGAATTGATCTAGTTTCATTGTCCAAGGTCAGTGACATACAAAGAGTAACAAACAGAAGATAAAGGAAATTAGTTATTTCACTGTTAGTAATTTAAGGTATTATATTATTATTGGTAAAAGTTTCTTCATCCCATACTAACATTTCATATTTCTTTTAAAGCTAAGTAATGGTGTTACACTAGAGTGTGTGTATATATACATAGCTTATACTGTCAGTGATTTCTAAGAACCCGAGAAAACTAAAGCTAATACTACAATGTAGGAAGCATAATTCACGTGGAAGTGGGAAAAAAAATACCCAGAATAGAAATATAAAAACTTCAAGGAATAATTAGCAAATTCTAATACATGATTTTAGTTCATATTCCCAGTCAAGGTCAATTACTTGGTTTTGTTCAGTTATGGAAACAGTTCAGTTATGGTCACGAATGAAATACGTGAATTGCGAGACTAAGATTGAATTTCACTCATAATACTTGGTAAAGCAGAAATTCAAAGTACAGCCTGTAGTTAAGGGACAAGATGTAAAATATTTAGCAAGGAACTCATCTATGTGAACAATACTTGATTTTTAGAATACAGTCTATGTTTCACTTTTGTGTTTTATCTATTTCAAAATATTGCTTTAGTGTAGGGGCCAAAAATCCAGGCAAAAGTCATCTAAGTGAACATCATGGCGGCAAACTCATTTCTATATCCCACTTTACAATAACAAATAATTAAGGAATTACAATGTTTGACAGAATTTGGGCAAACAATATATAGCAGATGAGGAACCTTATGTTTTACAGACCTAAAACTACATTTCGTAATTCCTATACATATGTTAACTAAATAGTTTTTACCAGAGCAATGTCACCACTGAAGAGCTGTTTTTATTTTTACCTAGAACTGATCCCACACAGGGGGTGGAAAAATGAAATACAAATTCCCACCTTTAAGGTTTTACCGTGAAAAATTTCAGTTGAGAAGATGATTTTCCTTTTACAGAGTGACTCCTCATTATGCAAAATAATGAGGAATAAAGATGGCCTGGATATATAAAACCCACTAAGGGTTCCAAAACCTCATTTTGGAAAACCATTTCATTCTCTAACATCGTCAAATGATCTAACAGAGAGGCACAAAAGGAAGAAAGAGGACTGACTGCTCTATCTTTCTTTACTGTGCATGCTCATTAACAAACAAGGGTGTTAATAAGCACAAAAGTAGCTAAAAAACGGCCCAAAGAAGAAATATGCAGCAAGTAAATCCAATTTACTTAAGTTGTGCTTTCAGGATATGACAAAGCCAAGCTAAACCACCATTCCCCACGTCCCAGAGAACTCAACGGAGCCAGCCCTGCATCATCCTGCTCTCACCCCGTAGTGTTTTCTTGGGAGTAACACCAAGCCACTTTCCAGCAAAGTCTTTAGGGGTCAGTTAGGGATATGTTGTCATTTGACCACACTGGCTGCCTCTCTCTCCAGAAATAATGACAGGCATGTGTTTTTAAAATCAGTTCTCCCCATTTCTAAGACAAGAATTGGAGCACTGTCTTTAGTATTTTAGCTGTTATTAAACCAAAAGTATTTTAGTTTCTATTGAAATAATAATATTATAGCTTCTATTATTTCATCTCACTATTTAACATTCTTTCTTTGAACAGCTTTCATTTTTAAAATCAGCAACGTTTGTCCAGCTTCAGAATACATATAAGTACCCTTTTTCCCTGAAAATAAAACCTAGCAGGACCATCAGCTCTAATGCGTCTTTTGGAGCAGAAATTAATATAAGACCCGGTATAATATAATATATTATGTAATATTATACCGGGTCTTATATTAATTTCTGCTCCAAAAGACGCATTAGAGCTGATGGTTCGGTTAGGTCTTATTTTCGGGGAAACGTGGTAGTAGTTACTTCCAATATTTTGCTAAAATGGCAAACTTGTATATAAATCCAATCAACAGTTCTTAGCATTACTGCCTTGGAAGAGATCCCTAAAGGAAGAACTACCAGGTCAAAGGAATGTATTTTTTAAAAGTGCATCTTGACAGGTATTGACTATTTGCTAAAAATAACAATTTGCACGTCTGCCAGCAGCATATGCGAATGTTCATTTCACTGTATCCTCACTTGCACAGATGTTTATCATTTTATTACAGTGTTACTCAATTGTTAGGTTGATATAACATCCCCTTGTTTAATATGGGTTTCTTTGATAAAGAAAAAAATTTGTATTTCATCTGTGTTAAATGGTATATAGAGGCTCTTTGTATATTTTATGCAAATGTTTTATATAAACTCATATATAAATGTGTACAAATCAACATGACCAAAATCTTAATAAAATATGTAGTTATCATCATATGTACATATATATTTGTGGCAACTAATTTCCCTAGTTTTTCATCTGCCTTTAAATTTATGTGTTAAATGACCTAGCAAATCCACTCCTAGGTATATATCCAAGAGAAATGAAAACATACATCATAAAAACTTGTATACAAATGTTCATAGTAGCATTATTCGTAACAGCCAAAGGTGGAAACAACCCAAATTTCCATCACCTGATGAATGCATAAACAAAATGTAGTATGTACATACAGTGGAGTACTATTTGCCCATAAAAAGGAATGAAGTTTTAATACATACTACAGTATGGATGAACCTTGAAAACGTTATGCTAAATTAAAGAAGCCAGTCACAAAAGGCCATATACTATCTGATTCCATTTATATGAAATGTCCAGAACAGTCAAACCTATAGAGATAGAAAGTAGGTTAGTAGTTGCCTAGGGCTGGGGAAGGAAAGGGATGACTGCTAATGGTTTTTTTGGGTGATGAAAATGTTCAAAAATTAGACAGTGGTAATACAGTTTCACAACCCTATGAATATACTAAAAATCATTGACTTGTACACTTTAAGTGGGTGAAATTTATGGATGTATGTACATGTGGGTATGGTATGTGATTATATCTCAATAAAGCTATTTCTAAAATATATGTTAATATAGTGGTTAAGACTCCTACAAAAAGAGTAAATTTGTCTCTTGCTCTAATTTTTAAGTTTTTAAATACTGCATGTTTTTTTGGAAGCTATGTTATTAAGTAGCATAGAATGCTCAGAGCAATTATAACTTCTTGTATCTGTTATTAACCTGAAATATCTCTCTTTAACCTATTTGATGCACTCGGCCTTAAATTCTATTTAGTCTGACAGTAACATTGCTAGGACTTCCTTTTTCATTCATGTGGCATATTTTCTTCAAATTTCTAATGTAAAAGTTGCTTTTTTTTTTTTTTAGAAGTATCTCTTGCACAGCTTAGTGCTATATATTATTTTTAAAGTCTGAGATTGTATTAATGGGGAATTTAATCATTCACCTTTACCTATTACCTATACTTACTCCTGTCATCACATATTTCATTTATTTACTATATTTTTTGTTTCTTTTTCTCTGCCTTTTGGTTCGGATGATAAACTTTATTTTTTACTCATGATTTATTTAAAATATCCTTTGTGGTTAATCTATATCTTAATTATTTTTCCAGAAAAAAGAAAGTATCAATACTTTATCACTTGTTTTTCTTCTGCCCTCCATGTTGAGCTGAACTGATCCAGACTGATATATTTAAAGATTAACATTTTAGATAAAAAACTGTGGAGACTCAATTCTATACACATTTTACTGTGTGTGGGGTACTGGTAAAGCTCTCCCCTGTGTCTTACCTCAATACTGTTTCCTCACAACATGCTTTTCCCTTCTCTTTGGACCACCCCCTGCCCCCCTCTTTATGGTCAGAAGAATTCCATAAATAATATTTTCAAAAAAGGTCTGTAACAATCAGAGAAGGTAATCATTACAGGTCCAAAAATGCTTTTATTTTCCTCTCACATGATTTGCTGTTTGGCCTGAATATAGAATTATGGGTTCAAAATAATTTTTCCCCACAACTTCAAGACTACTGCATTTCTATTTTCTATCACTTGTGTTTACCAATAATAGGACTGATGTCAATCTAATTTTCCTTTGTAGATAAATTATACTCTCTGGAAGCTTTCAGTCAGTTCCTCTTTATCGCTAGCATTCTGAAAATTTCATTAGACCGCATGGTGAGTGTAGGTCTTTTGTTATTCTTTATTCAGTACTTTCAAAAGACTTGTCTACCTTCAGTTTGGAGAAATTTTCTGTGATCATAATCCCCTCCATTCTCTTTATTTATTTGAATCTTCTACTAGACGAATGCAGAAGCTTTAGAATGTCTTCTACATCATATGATATTTTGTTTATGCTTCCTACCTTTTTCAGTGTAAGACTGTATTCTAAAGAAATCTCTTAGCTCAGTCTTGCAATTCATTAACTTGCTTTAGCTGTGTCCACTCTATCCTGCTTTATTAATATTTTTTATCTTGACAATCATATTTTTAAATTCTAAGGTTAGTCTAATTTCATTATATCCCATGTTTGTTTATAAATGCAAAATAACCTCTTTGTCTCTCTGTGAATATCTTGCTTAAAGTCTGTTCATTGTTTCATTGGGTGTTTCTTTTTTGCTGATTAAGTGTTGCCTCATTTTTCTATCACAGGTTTTCCTCAAACATTTTCGTGATTCTTGGTAGCAAGATCATTTCAGTGTTCCTGTTTGGCTGTCTGTGTATGCTGTCTACCATAGTCTGCTTCAAGTGATAATGTGGGAAATGTGGGTTATGATGCCTGTGTCACATACAGGTCAGGAGTCTGCCTTGCCAGGATGAGGCTTCCTGAGCTTCCTGACAACTAAAGGCTACGTAAGGATCGCCTAGCCTCTCTGGCCTCTGAGTTATACTCAGTACTTTAGCTTGGATTCACAGTACACTGAGAGAGCGGTCACTATAAGCCTCGCCACCCTACAGACAAACCTCCTTACCTAATCCTAAAGGTCCCCTTCCCACTACTTGAGTACGATCCTGGTTTGAGAACATGTCTGATCCAATGTTCTGAGGTATAACCCACCAGGTTTATTTTCTGTGGGTGTGACTCTTCACGCTTAGTATCTTTCAGAAATTCCTGAAATTTCCATCCATTGATGGACCATTTCTTGTTTTCCCATGCTGTTATCAGTTTATTCATATAAGTGTGGGTTTATATAGGTACAGGTATATATGTACACCTTTTCTTATGGAATTTGGAGTTATAGATATGCCAGTGGTGGTGGCGTATCATGAGCTTAGCCTACCATCTTGATACTTTTCTTGATGTCATCATTTGCTAAACAGTTCGTACTCCAATGTTAATATGGCTATTTCTCCAGATCTCACACTTGTATATTCAACGCCTGTTTGACATCTTTTCTTGGATTTCTTATAGGCATCTTAAATTTAACATGTCCAAATGGAATTACTGATCTTATCCTTACCAAATCTGCTCTACTCAGGCATCTTCCACATACCAGGACCTTGGAGCAAATTCTTAACAATTCCTTTCCTCACTTATCACCAAGTAGTCCCTACAAAAATAGAGTTAACTTCTTTCCAATTCTAATGCCATTAATTTTGTCCAGCCACCATCCTCTCTCATTTGGGCTACGTAATAGCCGCCTAACTGGTCCTACTGCTTCTCCTCTTCCCCTCTAAATCATTCTCCCCAGAGTAGCCAGAGGAAATGTTTTAAAAATACAAATCAGATCATGTCATTCCCTGGCCTCTTGGATGCTTTTAGTTCACTTGCTATACAACAGAAATACTCCCAGTTAAGTCCAATATGACAGATTACTCCAGGCTTTGCCAGTGTGATCCTGAGTAAAAATCCTAACTACTTTAGAACACAGCTTTTTTTCTGTTCAATGAAAGGGTAGGGCTGTATAATTTCTAAGGTCTCTTTCCATTTCTAGTGGTCACAGATTCCATGACCTAATGTAATATTTCTTTAGAGAAAGCGGTGTAGTGCCTATTAACTCAAATCCCATGAAATTATACAGAGAGTAATATTCTATTTCAGGTTGAAGACAGACTTTCATCAAAGAAGAAAACAATTCAACTAGAGGGTTCTAGAGACACATGGATTCACTTTGCCAAGATTTAGTGCTGTCCTCAATTGCCCACAAACCCAACTTCAAAAATTGAAAATACAGCAACAACAAGCATTATTACTACTATTAATACCACACAGTAACAACAATCGAAAGCCTTTCGCTCATACTGGTAATGGCCAAAATTAACAATAATAACCAAATGGAAATGGAAAACAGGGGAAAAAAGTCACAGTAGGTACCAAAGGCTTCTTCCTGAATGATCAATAAAGATCAATAGTTCATACTGGTTTACACAAAGAGCCAACGTTTCTCCCTTGTTCTATAACGGGTGTCCAAACTGCGGCCCGCGGGCCAACTGCGGCCCGCAATACATTTTTCATTGGCCCGCAGCAAATTCCAAAAATATATTTAGCTTACTTAAATAAACCAGGTGAGGCAATACGTACTTCACCTTGAGTGAGAGGCCCGGCTGTTTGTGTATTTTACCGCATAGGGCCCTTGGTGAAAACCGTTGAAAAAAGTTTGGACACCCCTGTTCTATAACCTCTCTATTTTTATAATAATGCTAAAATAAGAGGCCTCTCCAGATTAAGTTACTAGTCAGAGCTAATGATTTAATAGTCTTTACATCTGACTACAGTTAATTCTAAGTCTGGATCAAAACCATAAACACAGAAAAATAAAATCCCCCTTCCCTAATTACTTATAACTCCTTACTACCGTCCCATAAACTGTATAACCTTTGAAAATTGGAATCTATTCCCATTGACAATTACTATGTCAAGTTTGAGTATTGCTCTTTGTATTGAAAGATTTCATAAATTAAATGATCCACATTGCTTTACCTGATACATTCCAACTCCAATGTGCTTTGGCTCGATTTTCACCAGCTCAGCTAATGGATCTTGTACACGCCTTGCTATGGAAACTGAAAAAAACAGAATCAGAAAATAAGTAAGTCTTAATGTGAAAAGCAGTATCTAGATAACTACTTATGTTAGTTCTTCATAATACAAGTACTTAATTCCATCCCTCTTTATCTCCTCCCCAAAAGACCAACAATTTCACACAAAAAGTAAATGTAAAATTTCAGGATTAATTATGCTACCAGAACCCTTAGGCATTCCTGAGCACAAATAGATTGAAAGGGTTATACATTTGAACAAATACTTAACACAATTACCTGTTTCTTCTTTAAATACAAATATAGCATAGTAGGGTACCTCATACTTTGAAAGAACAAGTAGGTGTTTACTTTTAAATAATTCTGTATTATTATAAACATGACATACATTTGTATGTCAAATATGCTTATTAGGACTAGATGAGTAAACGATGAAATCATACCATTTCCCCGAAACTAAGACCTAGCTGGACAATCAGTTCTGATGCATCTTTTGGAACAAAAATTAATATAAGTCCCAGTATTATACCATATCATATATCCTATCCTATCCTATCCTATTATATAAAACCGGTCTTATTTTACTTATAGTAAACTAAGACTGGTGTCTTATTTTACTTATAGTAAAATAAGACTGGTCCCTGGTTATTTTACTATAAGTAAAATAAGACCGGGTCTTACAATAATTTTTGCTCCAAAAGACGCATTAAAGCTGATTGTCCGAAAGCGTTCAAAAAAGAATTATCACCAATTCTCCTCAAGCTCTTCCAAAAAATCCAGAAGGAGGGAAGACTCCCAAACACTTTTTACGAAGCCACTATCACCCTGATCCCAAAATCAGACAAAGACACCACAAAAAAAGAAAACTACAGGCCGATATCTTTAATGAACATAGATGCAAAAATCCTCAACAAAATATTAGCAAACAGAATTCAGCAATACATTAAAAAGATCATTCACCACGATCAAGTGGGATTCATCCCTGGTATGCAGGGGTGGTTCAACATCCGCAAATCTATTAATGTGATACACCACATTAACAAAATGAAAAATAAAAATCACATGATCATATCAATAGATGCAGAAAAAGCATTTGATAAAATCCAACAGCCATTTATGATAAAACCCTTAAGAAAGTGGGAATAGAGGGATCTTATCTCAACATAATAAAGGCCATATATGACAAACCCACAGCTAACATCATACTCAATTGGGAAAAGCTAAAACCATTCCCCCTAAGATCAGGAACAAGGCAAGGATGCCCATTATCTCCGCTTCTATTCAACATAGTTCTGGAAGTTCTTGCCACAGCAATCAGACAAGAAAAAGAAATAAAAGGCATCCAGATTGGTAAGGAGGAAGTAAAGTTATCATTGTATGCAGATGATATGATACTATATATAGAGAACCCTAAAGACTCCACCAAGAAGCTATTAGAGCTGATAGATGAATTTAGTAAAGTGGCAGGATACAAAATTAATATTCAGAAATCAGTTGCATTTGTATATACCAATAATAAAACATCAGAAGGAGAAATTAAAAAAACAATCCCATTTACAATCGCTCCAAAGACTATAAAATACCTGGGAAATAAATTTAACCAAAGAAGTAAAAGATCTATACTCAGAAAATTATAAGACACTGATGAAAGGAATGAAGGAAGATATAAATAGATGGAAACACATATCATGTTCATGGATAGGAAGAATTAATATAGTTAAAATGTCCATACTGCCTAAGGCAATATACATATTCAATGCAATTCCTATCAAACTGCCAACGTCGTTTTCACAGAAATAGAACATATAATCCTAAAATTTATATGGGACCATAAAAGACCCCGAATAGCAAAGGCAATCTTGAGAAATAAGAACAAAGTGGGAGGTATAACAATACCTGACTTCAAATTATACTACAAGGCTACAGTAATCAAAACAGCATGGTACTGGCATAAAAACAGACACATAGATCAATGGAACAGAATAGAGAGTCCAGAAATAAATCCACGCCTATATGGCCATTTAATCTACGACAATGGAAGCAAGAATGTACGATGGAGTAATGACAGTCTATTCAATAAATGGTGCTGGGAAACCTGACAGACACATGCAAAAAAATGAAGTTGGACCACCTCCTTACACCATATACAAAAATAAATTCAAAATGGCTTAAAGACTTAAATGTAAGGTCTGAAACCATAAAAATACCTAGAAGAAAATATAGGAAGAAACTTCTCAGACATTACCCGGAGTAAGATTTTTACTGATATACACCCTCGCGCGAGGGAACTAAGAGAAAGAATAAACATGTGGGATTATATCAAACTAAAAAGTTTTTTCACAGCAAAGGAAACCATCAATAAAACAAGAAGGGATCCTACTGAATGGGAAAAGATATTTGCCAGTGATATATCTGATAAGGGATTAATATCACAAATCTATGGAAAACTTACTCAACCCAACTCCAAAAAAACAAACGATCCAATTAAAAAATGGGCAGAGGACTTGAAGAGACATTTTTCTGAAAAGGACATACAGATGGCAAACAGACATATGAAGAAATGCTCAACCTCGCTAACCATCAGAGAAATGCAAATAAAAACCACAATGAGATACCACCTCACCCCAGTCAGAATGGCTATCATCAATAAATCAACAAACAACAAGTGCTGGCGCGGATGTGGAGAAAAGGGAACGCTTGTGCACTGTTGGTGGGATTGCAGACTGGTGCAGCCGCTATGGAAAACAGTATGGAGGTATCTCAAAATTCTGAAAATGGAACTACCTTATGATCCAGTAATTCCACTCCTAGGTATCTATCCGGAGAAATCCAGAACTTCAATTCAAAAATCTCTATGCACTCCTATGTTTATTGCAGCACTATACACAATAGCTAAGACATGGAAACAACCAAAATGCCCATCGGTAGATGACTGGATTAAGAAACTGTGGTACATTTATACAATGGAGTATTATGCAGCCATAAAGAAGAAAGAAATCTTACCATTTGCAACAACATGGATGGATCTAGAGAACATTATGTTAAGTGAAATAAGTCAGACAGAGAAAGATAAGTACCATATGATCTCACTTATTTGCGGATTCTAAAGAAAAGAATAAGTGAATGAACTAATCAGAAACAGTTTGGGAGACAATGAGGAAAAACTGAGGGTTGCTAGATGGGCGGGGGGGGTGGGGGGTGGGGGGGAGGGTGAGGGGATTGGAGGGCAGTCGGTGACCACAGGATGGCCACGGGGTTTGAAAATTAATCTGGGGAATGTAATTTGGTGGTTACCAGAGCGTAAGGGGGTTGGGGGGTGGGGGATGAGGGTGAGGGGGATCAAATGTATGGTGATGGAAGGGGAGCTGACTCTGGGTGGTGAACACACAGTGTGATTTATGGATGATGTGATACAGAATTGCACAACTGAAATCTATGTAATTCTACTAACAATTGTCACCCCAATAAATTAAAAATAAATTAAAAAAAAAAAAAAAAAGCTGATTGTCCGACTAGGTCTTATTTTTACGGAAACACAGTATATTATTGTAACCAGAGACCAAGTCAGTTAGCTAGTGAATACATCTGCATTGCCTTGAATATGATTGCAAGATTAGCTTGTGAAGCGACCCCATTACAAATGCATGTCTCCTAACACACACACAATCCTAATCACATCTTTCTTGACCATCACAATTCATGTTCAAGAGACTTGAGGGTAAACTCCAAACATTCCTTTACTTGTGTCATTTTACTTGCTCATCCTTTATTGGCATTTTTTTTTCTACCAAATGTTAACAAAATTTCATATTTAATTTACCTTGTAAGATAGATTTTGCTAGAGAAAAGAAATTTAATTAGAATGGTAAGAATACTTCTAAAGGCAGCTCTTTTTTATTTTCAAGTAGCATAGTTACATTGAGTGCTTATGTAGGAACAGCTTTTATTTTCTAAACTCATGAAAACTAATCCATCTACTTATATAGAAGGTTGGATGAAATATAAATTCATTAACTGAAGACATTAAGGCCAACAAAGAAAATTCTATGCCTGTTTTCATGTTAACTGTTCAAGGCCTGACAACAGAAGCCATCTTTTACAAGTGACTACCAGATTCTCCCATCACTGATTTGTACCACCTCTGTACTGGAAACATCAAGTTTACTGCATGATCATTCAAGTCTTTTTCGTATCTTTTATTATTACTTCTAACATACTGTGCAATGGTAGCTTACAGAGCAAGCTTAGAGAGCAATAAACTGATGTCATACAATCTGTCTATTTCTCCAACAGAGGAGATGGGGATTCCAAGGCCTATACATACACCTTACTTATCAAACCTCACAAAAGGTTAATCATTGTAAACATCACAGGCCTCAGGAGAAATGGTTTCCTCTAATAACCACATTTATAATTGCACATTGAAAATATATGCCACCACCTGATATTCTCTAAAAGCTAGTATTATTCCTTCTTTTCTAGTCTTTATCTATATATAATGCAATACGAATAATTTTCAAACACATACATACATTGCCAAAATGCACTGCTGATTAAAAAACAACAACAACCCACAACAGTAAAACAAGGACACAGGCATCAAAACATTTATTTTGTAGGAAGGCAGTGTTAGAAATTCAATAAAATCATATCAATAATAGGTAAATCTCTCAAATCAACTCCTTCAGGAAAACCCACCTTATGAAAACCTAAACTTAGAAATTGGGTAGAGCAACTGCATAATTTGATAAATGTGGGTAGAGTCCCATAGTTTTAAAAATTTCTGAAATATACAAAATGGTTTTAAACTATTTTCTACCTGGTTCCCTTCTAACCGTTTCACTGTTAGTGTCTCCTTTGTTCAACCTAATATTGCCAAATCAGGAACAATGGATAGAAATGATGGTTTCTAGGTGACATATTAATTCTACAATAAGTCCTAAGAGCCTCTGCAGTTACACTGTTCCCAATAAACAACGCTGATATAGATGCTGATATTCCTAGGATGGGTAGTTCCCTTTCAGATGCTGTTCATAACTCTATACAGCATAAAAACCCAAGCATGCAAGAGATGGGAAGCAGGAAGAGGGAGGGAGATGAACTGTTTAAGTAGAGTTTGAAAAGTAATATGCCCAGGTTTTTGAGAGAAGATCACACTGTTTTCCTGCTGGTAGGTTACCCAAGGAAAGTTATACGAGGTAGGACAATTAAGTTCGCGAACTCATCCCAGAAAAAGTGCCACATACCTCATTGCTGAATATCACTATGGTCACCTTCGAAGTACTCCCCTTGGGAAGCCATGCACCAATGCCAGCACCTAGTCCACCCTTCAAAGCAATTTTGGAACTCTTTTTCTGGAATGGCCATCAGAGCTGTGATCATATTATCCTTGATGTCCTGAATGTCATCAACATGTCTTTCTTTCAATATTTCCTTTGTCTTTGGGTAAACAAGAAGTCATTGGGGGCCAGATCAGGTGAGTAGGGAGGGTATTCCAATACAGCTATTTGTTTAATGGCTAAAAACTCTCTCACAGACAGTGCCATGTGAGCTGGTACACTGTCGTGATGCAAGAGCCGTGAACTGTTGGCAAAAAGTTCAGGTCGTCTAACTTTTTCATGCAGTGTTTTCAGCACTTCCAAATAGTAAACTTGGTTAACTGTCTAGTTGGTAGAAATTTATAATGAAGAATCCCTCTGATATCAAAAAAGGTTAGCAATATCTTTGCAACAAGTTCACGAACTTAATTGTTAGAACTCATATAGTAGACAGTAATAATGCATGCCTGTAGGTTGAGAATTACCAGTCTGATAAGTAAGAGATTGATTGGTAGTTCAGGCAAAGGGAGTTAATAGATTGCTGATAAAGAGAATAAAAAGAGAGGAAGAGTCATGACCCAAAACTAGGGGAACATTCACCTTTTGAGATAGAAAAGAGAAGAAGAAAACAGTGAAAGAGGCAGAGGATTAATGGTGAGGAAAGTATAGTTAATAGAAGTCAAAAAGACTTCTGGAAAATGTTAAATATATAGTTACTATATGTCCTCAAATTTTTACTCCTAGTTATATACTCAAGAGAAATGAAAACCTATGTCCACATAAATTCTTGTATATAAATGTTCATAGTGGATAATAGCCAAAAAGGTGAAAACAACCCAAACATCCATTAACTGATAAATGTATGAACAAAATGTAGTACACCCTTACAGTGGAAAATTATTTGGCAATAAAAAGGAATGAAGTGCTGATACATGCTACAGAATGGATGGCTGTTTTCAAGAAACATTATCCTAAGTGAAAGAAGCCAGCCAGCCAGTCACAAAAGAGCACACACTGTAACGATTTCCTTTATATGGAAGTTGTGGAATAAGCAAATTCATACAGACGGAAGGCAGATCAGTGTTTGCCAGGGACTGGGGAGGAGAGGGCGAGGAGGGCTGACTACTAATGAGTATGGGGTTTCTGTTTGGGGCGGAGAAAATGACCTAAAATTGAACAGTGCTGATAGCTGCACAACTCTGACTATACCAAAAAACACTAACATGCATTTTGAAAGGGCAAATTGTATGCTATGTAAATTATATCTCAATGAAGCTAGTATGCATTTTTGAAATGCAGTATATCCAAATATATGGCAAATACTATTTTGTCCACATGAGACATCAATATTTCTCTGTACTACTGATACTATTCATCGTTGTTCAGGAAATTCTGGTTATTGCAATTGGATGAGGAAAATAAGACGGTATAATCACCTGAAAAGACATAAATGAGGTTATTATTTGCAGCTGATGATTGTCTAGAAAACCCAAGAGAGTCAACTAAAAAAAATATCAGAACTAATAAAATTTCAAACAGTTGGCTGGTTTCAGGACATCCAGACAAAAACTGATGTTCCATCATGTCACCAACAACCAAAAAGAAAATATCATGGAGGAGAATCCATTCACTCTGTGTGTGTGTTTGTGTGTGTGTTCTGCCTGTAAGAAAAATAAAATATGTAGAAGGTATAAATTTAACAGAATTTCACCATATTTCTATAGAGTTTTTAAAATCTTAATTAAATGGCTCCAAGGTTTACATGGAAAAAAAGAGATACTAAGAAAAGTGCAATTAAAACATTTAAGCAGCCATATTATAAGCCACAGTAACTGAGAGAGGCTTGCGTTGTGGCTGACTAGACAGACCCATGAAAACAGGAGAAAAAGCACATGCAGGAAATCAGTGTTTAATAATTGGTGATTTGTTAAATAGTAATGAAATTCAATGCATAAAGGAAGACAATAAGTGATACTGAGACAAAAGTTAAGCATTAGAGGAAAAATTTATGTTAAATTCATCAAAAGTGGGAATGGGGGGGTGAGGAGCCGAGACTAAGTGAAGATAATCACCTAAAAGGTGAAGAAGCAGAGCTGGAAGGTTGCTCGGTGCACAGCCTGTTCAGCCATACACAGCAGCCCTGACGGCAACACCTCCCCTCAGTCATGCTGTCTTACAAGGTCTGACAATTAAGTTCATGAACTTGTTGCAGCGATGTTCGTAAGCTTTTTTTGATACAGAGGAGTTGTGAATTATGAACTTGTACCAACTGGACAGTTAACCAAGTTTACTGTTTGGAAGTGCTGAAAACACTGCATGAAAAACTTAGACGACCTGAACTTTTTGCCAGCAATTCATGGGTCTTGCATCACGACAAACCACCAGCTCACAGGGCACTGCCAGTGAGGGAGTTTTTAGCCAGTAAACAAGTACGTGTATGGGAACACCCTCCCTACTCACCTGATCTGGCCCCCAATGACTTCTTTCTTTACCCAAAGATAAAGGAAATATTGAAAGGAAGCCATTTGATGACATTCAGGACATCAAGGGTAATACGATGACAGCTCTGATGGCCATTCCAGAAAAAAAGTTCCAAAATTGCTTTGAAGGGTGCACTAGGCACTGGCATCGGTGCATAGCTTCCCAAGGGGAGCACTTCGAAGGTGACCGTAGTGATATTCAGCAATGAGGTATGGAGCCCTTTTTCTAGGATGAGTTCATGAACTTAATTGTCCAACCTCGTACACCCAAAGGATAAATGGGGTTCTATGGGTTTTGATCTTCAGCTCTATGAAATAGCTAGGATTGTAGAGCTTCCAGAGCAAATACATTTATTGCTTAAAAGACTGTACTGTACTGTGCTCTCTTTAAAATTTGCCGTATTCTATTACTTAATAATATCTAAGTGGAAATTTTTATTTTTAAAGTCTAACACTCACCTCATTTTATCATTCCCCTTGTCATCAGACAGCATCAAAGGAAGATAAATGAAACCCCTGTGTGGTCTTATTTCATTCAACACTCCAAATTATAATTTTTTTCACTATAAAGCTTATTAAAATGTAGTTTTAATAGTCTTGATGCAAATCTATTATAATTTTGATCCCCTAATAATTACATTTTTGAATAAAAAGCTGACAAATCTGTTAACCTGATATAAATATTCAAATATCTTGACTGTGGTGGTTTATGGTTACTCATCTAGTATAAGCTTTTCAAAATTCATAGATGGTGTACCTAGAAGAGAGTAAATTTAACTTTATATAAATGTACTTTTAAATGAAAGATACATCTTTTTTTCCTCTGAGAATATCCAACTTTTTCTTTATTTTCTTCTTTCTATAATCTCTATTTCCTTCAAGCAGCAACCACCCCCCTCACTCCCAACCCCTGGTATATTTTGGCATCTGTCTTTAATATAGGTTTTCCTTACATGTTAGATGACCCTTGACTGTCCTCCAGGGGCAGGGTACTAAAAAAGTTGACTGTTAAGTGCTTTGCTCAAAGGTGAGGTTTGTCACTGTGGGTTTCATTCACTGTAGGGTGATTTAGCCATTTCTTTGTGGAATCTCTGATCTCAGTTTCTTTAGGTATTTTTTCTTGGGTTGGTTAGTATCCTCTAAGCTTCTGCAGGGAAGATTTAGTCCTCTTTAAGGTCTCTAAAACAGCACGTAAATAATTATTTAATGCCTCTTTTTCCAGTAGGTATCCCCACTCTCCTGTATAACCTATGTCCTCTAGTGTAGAGACCTTCTGTGTAACCCTCTTCAGAGAATAAATTTCCAGTCTTCTGTAAAGATGGAAGAAAGACAGTTATTCAAAATGTGTGCAATGGGAGCTATAACGGTTTGTTTTATTGATGTGGAATTCACATAAAATTAACCATTTTATGATGTATAATTCAGTAGTATTTCGTATACTTAAACATTGTGCTAACCACCGCCTCTATCAAGTTCCAAAACATGTTATCACCCTAAAAGAAAACCATGTACCTATTAAGCAATTGCTCTTCCTTTTCCCCTCTTCCCAGTCCCTGGCAACCACCAATCAGCTTTCTGTCTCTACAGATTCACCTACTCTGGACATTTCATATAAATGTTAACATATAGTATGTGACCTTTCGTTTTCAAGGTTCCTCCACATTGTAGCATGTATCAGTACTTCATTCTTTTCTACGACTGAAAATAATATTCCATCATATAAACGTACCACATTTTGTTTATCCATTTATCTGCTATGGACATTTGGGTTGTTTCCAGCTCTTCGCTATTGTGAATAGTGCTGCTAAGAATCTCTGTGTACAAGTATTTGTTGAGTACCTGTTTTCAATTCTTTTGAGTATATACCTAGGAATGGAATTGCTGGGTTATATGGTATTCCATATTTAACTTGGTTTAATTGCTTTTTAAAACAGACTTTTAATTAATCCTCTTACTTTAGACCCACCCTCAGCCCTTCCAAAATACTTCTAAAGGTGCTTGGTACATTTCGTGAACCTATAGGGTTTCCATGACCTATTTCAGGTGAGTTCTCTGTTTTCTATAATGCTGTTTGAGTATTCAACTTTCTCAAGTTGGCTAGATAACCTATCACTCAGCCACCTGCTTTCCAGCTTCAAAAATAATGTTGCTGTTATCTCCTCTCTTACTCCCTTTGTCCTAGTGAGTTTATGTCTTCATTCTATCAAGTTACTGTGATTTTAATGAGATCTCAGAAACAAATGAGAGAATAACAGGTACATTCAATCTTCCATTTTTAATCACAAATCCATAATAAACATTTTAATGCTGTCTATATACTATTCTATCCATCTAAATTAAATGTCTCTCATGTACAATGTATATATTATAGGGGAAAATAAGTATATATAAGGATAATCTCTGTTTTCGACAAAGCTGATAAACTGGTCAAGAAGATGGAGTAATTTGAAGGTCATTTTCTTACATATGTTTAACACTTATATGAAGGTTGAGGTTCTGTTATATCCTGATTCAGTAAACTTATGGAAAGTTGAAAGGTAAAACCCACACCCAAAGGTAGGTCAGGTCTCAAATGAAGTATAAAGTCATCCCTGGAATCAATCACTAGGAAAGAGAAGGACTTCCAGTCAGAAAACAGGAACTAAAAAGGAAGTGAGCCTTAGAAAAGCAAGAGTGGAGACACTCAGCAACTTTCAATATTTGCCTCCAGGACCAGACTTTGAAGACTCAAAATGTCTAGGTAGATATTTCGAGTTAATATGGATCAAACATAGTCATTGTCACGTGGATGGAAGCTGAGACAAAGAAGGAAGGCGTACCTGCAGTGCATCACAAACTGAAGACACAACGAGATTTTGAAATCAAAGTAATTAGGACCAGATACCAATTCCCCTTTTTATTATTTCCTGTTCTCATAGGATCTTGTTGGAATGTGGTAATCATGTCTCACCTACAATGCTATGACAGTTATGCACCCACACAGGCCAGTGGTGAAGAAGAAACAGCTGCCCCTTTAACAATGGGAGGTCGGAGGGACTGCCACCTTCCAGATAATATGTTTTTCCAATGCCCTGTTGGAAGATTACTGAAACTTTCAGTGTCAACTTGGGAGGTTCTGAATTTTATTTTTTATAAAGAGAAGTATTCTTTTATTATAGAAGTTAAGTACACAAATATTATGTACACACTTACTGGCTATGTGGCCTCTTTAAGCCCTGTAAACTTTGGTTTCCTCATCTATAAAATGGGACTAATCAATGTCTCATAGGGAAATTTTGATAATTAAATAAAATAATCCTGGTAATGCATTTACCACAATGTTTTACATATGTGTATTTTAAGTGCTTAAGAAAGATTAGTATTAGCATTTCCCACTATGATTACTATATCTAATTATTGTTATTATTATTACAAGGAAAGTACCCAAGAAGTACATGGTTAGGAGGCAGACACCATGCTGAGCTGGTGGGATAGGGAAAAGCTTCACAAAAGCAGCAAGATTTTCAGCTGAGATCTGAGTTTAAGATGATCATTTTAGATAGGGACTGTGTCATGAACAACTGAAGGGAAACTACAAGCTCTTCTGGATATAAGAAAGAAGTTTTAGCTTTAAATTAACGCAAAAAAAATTCAAGTATATAACTCCAGGTATACATTTCAAGAACAGCCAATGAAATGTGATGAGAATATTTGAGGAAAAAAAATTCAATAAAAAGTCCATTTCTAACAAAGTAGTCTAAATATCCACCTGTTACACAGAAAAATGCTCTGAACAGATATAATGTTTTGCTTGTGATACCAATTACATTCACTAGATGTATCAAAATATCTTAATTTCTTCACACACAAGAATTGAACTATTCTACCTCATAGAAATCAAAGCAATTTAATACAACTAAAATCAAAATAGGCTGATTTAAACAATACACTACTGACAATCCCTATTAGCAAAACAAGAGAAATTGGTCATTTGACAAAGATTGAGCAATAAACTGAAAGCCTGTGCAGGCTCATACATTTCATTATAAATATTTTTATGTTAATATATTACTTATTGCCAACAAAAAGCTGTCCTAAATAATAATAGGAGAGCGTAGAGTATTTTATTATTTTTATTAACTCTTTAGCCTTTAATTTTACTAAAGACGGTTTGGGCTAAGTTTTCACTATACTCTAGAATACTATGCAATGTCCTTTAAAAATAGTAGTCTTCCTCTTCTTTACCAGTCACTATCCAACCAAACACTTCTTTCTAAAATGCCTATTCATATGCAGATCTTCTAAATTTTCTTGGGTATTTAAATATTTTGATTGCTACAAAAACATGTCCAAACTGTCAAAATCACATGCTTTCGGATGGTGCAGAGCTTCTTACCTGCACTTCTCAAATTAGGGTCCAGTCCTGGCATCTCTTTGTTGGCTTCAGGGCTTACACTGTAGATGGATGCTCCTGCTTCACTGACGATACTGAGAAGAAAGAACACGGAAATATCGTTTCCCAAACTTTTTGTCTGGTCAAAGAAAGTAAATGAATAAGACTACGTAAGAAAAAAGTTGCAGGGCAAAGTGCTCTTTATGTCTCAGTGATACCTATCACATTTAATTTTTCATTAACAGAACGTGATTAAGCAATGTGTGTTTTCTTCACAGAGGAAATACACAGATTTAAATCCATAACAAATTCATTCAGTTGCATTCTGTGAGTCGTAATGGGATAGTTTACAGAAGAACACAACAGATATTCCCCATGATGCCAACTTCAAATTTACAAAATATACTTAGCTTGTCTTGTGTTTCTAATCCCCTATGGACTGACATGTATGACTCCCATCCGAAGTAGTCAATGTGAAACATTTTGGAAAGCACACAGACATGGGTATTCAGAAATTATATTTGAACATACACAAAACCCCTGCCACAAGCATCGCCATTATTATTACCTGTATGCAAATGTTTGTGTTCATGCATTTATGTCTTGGACAAGGGGTTTTAGTTTCATGATTACTTAAAGAAATCCATCAAAAGGTTAAGAAACACCACCACAGGATAAGAATATTCAATCACCAGCCATGGAAAATTAGGTTTCAAACACAAATCAACAGTCTAACAAAGATTTTTTGTTTTTTGTTTTCTCTAAAAAACCAGAGTATCCACTAATTGTAACCTGGATCTATTATTAAGAAAAAAGAATATTAAAAAAAAATCTCACTACAAATTTATTTTTTATTATTGCCAGAAGCCTCCAAAATTACCACTATTTAAGCAAAGGGAACTTAAATGGTAAATAAAAATTCCAATTAACTGTGGCCTTCAGCAGTTGGGTACCTGAGAATTTGCTGGGTGATTCACTGTCTCTTGGAAGTTATAATTCTCAATAGACTAAGGGAAACTGTTGCAAAGAAAAATACTCAGATAATAAATATTCCTCCAAATACCATACTGCCACTTCTCTTAAACAGAGGAATACAAAACAGATGTGACACACTGCACCCAAAGATTTTAGATTAACATTATTAAATCAATACAAAATGCAGTAAATTTCATATGCTTTAGTTATTAGATAGAATGGATCCAATAAAGAGTTCAGTACTAAGCACAGATCAGAATGTTTAAATAATCTAAATGAACAGAAAAACCTCAACACTGATTACTTCAATATAAAACATATAAGGATCTAAGAAGTATATGTGGCAAGAATTAAATGAAACAAATCAAGCTGGGAGTGGTGATGATTTTTTCCAGGAGAAGTTGCTAAGAACAAAAGTTATAATGTCTCCTCCCCCCTTTTTTCATTCCTTTTTTGGAGTTCAAGGATAGACATTCAGTAGAAAGTATGCCAGTTTTTATAAGCCACTTTCTGTTTATTGGGAAACTGTTTAAAAATTATTCAAATCATCTCTAATGTATTTTGAGGAGAGCAAAAATAAACTTAGAAAAAATTCAGGTATCTAATGATTTAATAAGTTTTATATTTCACAAAACAAATTTCTCTCAGGTGTAAACAAATTACGTTCATAATCTTGGCAATCTGATTATTTTATTTATTTTACCATAAAACAGACAAGACTCTGAGCAGAATTTATAATTTAGGGGGAATTTAACTGACACATTTGTAACTGACCTAAGGTTTTGAGATTATTCATACTCTGAGGCCCCTTTCAAATTGTTAGTTTAGACAAACACCTAAATAGATATATATGGTATCTCAAACTTTAAATATATGAAAGTATATTTCAGAAGCTACCATTGGACTTACATTTTACCAGATCTGTGTTAATGTGCTAATTCTCTAGAATTACACTGGTACTTTTTAAAATATTTAATCTATTTCAGCTCTATTCTAGGGTCTTTCTAGGTCTTTTTATTAACAACAAAAAATACAAGCGAAACACTCATAACCTAAAAATCAAGTAAAAGCCCACAATATAGATGCATTTACATCTAAATTCATTAAATTTTTTTTACAAAAACTCTTAAGTAAATAATGCCAATTTTTGTTATTTCAAGTAAAATTCAATGATGTCGCATAATCTGATCATTTATCAATTTATTTTTAAAACCCGTTATGTTTAAACTACAGAATTAGTATTTCCACTCAGTTTATAAATCTATTCTACCAAGACAGATTGTATGTGGATGAATCTTTTAAAACTAGGTTTGCAAGTAGTTTTCTTACGGTAACTATTTATTCTGACAGTCAGAGAATAGCAATTTCTTTTACTAAATTGAGATGGGGCAGATTCTTTTCATGACACAGGAAAACTAGCTGTTTGTTTTTTTCAGTTATTGGGCTAATAGTTTTTACATTCACTTACGAAGTTACATGAAGCCTCTGTATGAGTCTCCTTGAGACCCTCTCCCCATTTCCCAAATATGAAAATAGTTTTTTCTTATTTTAAAATAAATTACATTCTTCCTTATTTTAACAGAATTTAATTCAAAGGTAATCCACTTAAATAAAAACACCGTAAGTATCAAAATTCAGCAGGATATATTGCTTAAAGTAATAAACAAATAGTGTATTTTTAATTCTTCACCAAAGTATACTAGAATTCCTAAAGCTTTATCAAGATCTAGCAGCTTTCTTTTCTTCATTCCTTCTTCCCATCAAAAAATATGTACTAAGTAACTATGCTAAATGCATAGCTCATTTCACTAAAATTTTAAAAATAATTTATCTAAAAACCATTCTTCCAAGTTTCAGACTGAGAAACACTCAAGAAGAGATGGTAAATGACCTCCGTTTCTCATCAAGTAATAAAAAGTGCTAAAAAAGTTAACCAACACAGATTTAAATTCGTTGTGTATGAGATAACCGATTCTAAAGTATGAAAGGAAAGGATAGGTATTTGTATTTTAGGGATAGGAAACAAAACCAAAAGCCAAACCACCATAAGTAAAAGGTACTCTAGAATTTAATGTTTAAAGGATAAGGCTTATTTCTAAGAAACTATCAAAGCAAATTTAAATTCCTTTACTTAGGGACAAATTATCATTTCAAGGAATCTCAAATGAGCAATATTTAGTCTTTTTAAACACTAAAGTAATCTAGTGATGAAAAGGATGTAGGGAAACAAGCAAAATCATATACTGTTAAAGATGTTTAAAATGTAGAACTCTTTTGGATGGTAGTTTGAAAATACAGATCAAAAGTCATGAAATATACGTTCTTTAAAACACACATTTTTAAGAATTCATATGAAATTTAGAAATAGACAAAAAAATTAAAAAGTGCTATTCATCATAGCACAAATCTGACTGAAAGAAACTGAAAACCAAAATGCCTACCCTTAAAGTGTTCATTAAACGGAAAACTATACAGTCAGAATTATTGTAAAATATTAAGTGGAAAAAGCTAGTTACAAAACTATGAGACCAACTTTGATACTTTTAAAATATCGGTAAATACAAAAGAAAAAAATAGGTAGGTTATGCAATATAATGTTAATAGTACTTAAATGAGTTATTCCCTTAATTGCATTCTTGTTTACTTAAGTTTTTCTCCAATAACCATGTAGTATTTATTTGTAAACAGAAAAAGTTTAAAATGACAATTGTTAATTGGCCAGGAAATCTGGTATCATATAATGGCCAACATGCTTTTTTAAACTAAACCTTCTTTTAAAGTTATTTTGAACTTAAATGTGGGTAAATGTATCATTTGGTAGTCATAACTTCCAAACATGGCTTCTAGGAGATCTCAAACAATAACATTTCATGATATTGTTATAACATAAAAGAAAGGTAGCAGCAGAAAAGTCATGAGTAAGTTCTCAATTTGTACACACAGGTCAGGTAAGAAACAAATGCATGATGAAAAATTTTACAAGAAAGTATGTATTATGTATCCTTACGTTCCACGCCGTAGTCCGTGGCCTCTGAATCTATCCCCCAAGTTATTCTTCATGATCGCCATGGCACAATCAGTTCACTATTCGTAACATAAAAGATGTGAGGTGAAACAGTAGTATACCAGGAAAGTAGTGTATGTGAAAAAAACACTAAAGGCAAAATGTGGTGACACAGAAAAAGAGAGAAAATACACCACCGGAAGATTTCAATGGCAACCAAGCATTTTACCTTCAGGTACGTAACGCTAGCACCATCTGGTGGAAGACCAATTAGAAGCAATTCTCCAATTACCAGCTTTTTGTTTCTTGCTTTTTAAAAATTCTAATCTGTCTTTCAAAAGATAAGCATTTCCAAAGAGAAAAAGTCTAGCATGATTCAGTAATCACAGAGATGACCCACGACAAGCCTGCAAGAACTTAAAATGTCAACCAAACAGAGGGTGAGCGTACACACAGGTGGACATCCTAACACATCTTGACCACAGAGCACTATTCCAACAGTACAGAATTCCCTTGGCTACCTTTCGCTTCAGTTCCTCATACTGTATCAGAGGAAAATAAGTCTTTCTAGTCACAAAAGAAAAAAAAAAAAGGGCAGACGCGAATTAGCAACCAATTTAAAAAAACTTTAATTTGGAGTTAGGGGTTCCTCGAAGCACTGGCTGCCGATGCCTCTCCTTCTGTGCCATATGCGTAAACATGACAACAGTATTCAACCTGAGAATTTGATTCTGCAATTTAGCACTCATAGGTCTGTGTGCAGTGCTGCTAAGCAGCTACAATGTACCAGTGTGTCAAAACATTACTTATATCACTTTTACTGCTCTCAGTGGGTCATTCAATGATAGAGATGACAATCACTGGTACCTTCAAATGCCGTCAGAGGGGAAAGCAAATCAACCAACTGAAGGACAGAGATGGATAGCTTGGCTTCTATTTGCAGGTTGATTCCCTCCACTGAGGTAAAGCAATTTCTGACAAAGACTGGAATCAGCAGAAATTGTTAGTCTACACTACCCTTCACAGTAAGCATCCCTTTTATTCTTTCTCCTTTACCTTCACCTTCCTCTGCTTTCCTTTAGGAAAAAAAAAATCCCTCCTTTATTTCTTTTTCTTCCCATCTACATTTGAGACCAACATGAAGTGGTCACAAGTACTGCACGATACCAGGAATGGAGGGCAAGGGAAAAACAGCCATAGGAGCAAGTGTAGGCTCAGTGCGTAAGAGGTGTTAGCCTCTAGGCAAAAGGACGCAGGCCCCACTGATTCCAGGGGAGGAAAAGCAGCCTTGGACAGAGGGACACTAACCGTGGCAGGTGTTTGCAGCAGTACTGTAAATATTCCACGTTCACTACTAAGAAGACACAAAAACGAAGAGGTCAGGGAGCAAATACTGACCTGATTTTATCATTAAAATGTCTTTTGGTCGACATCTTGAAATGTATGGATTTAAGAACATGATGTCAAGCCACCTGCCATCCCCCCCACACACTGAAAAGCATGTTTCTCCTGATCCTTCCAGTTAACTCCAACTTGTCAATTTTTTACACACTCAATTTGTATTTACATATAAGAGATTTCCTGTGTCCATTTATTCTTTTTTAAATGCAATTCTATTCAGATATAAATCTGAGTTACAGAGAAATGCATAGTTTTCTTACAAAGGAAAAGGTTTGCTTCATTTAGTTTTTTTCTACCCCTCTGATGCTATTATATTTTCTAGCTTAAATACATCTATGGGAGCTTATCTAGTAATAAATATGAGGAATTCAGATTGCTATGTCACAGACTTTTCAGAATGAAACTTATTGCAGAATGTTTTATTTCTGTATTATTCATCTAATAACAGAAGGATCAGAATTACCAATTTAGAGGTTATAATCTAACATTTTACTAATAAGTGCTCAATAATACAATATTAATTATTAACAGCCTAAGAAAAAGCAACAATAAAGAAAAGCAAAGAGAGAAAAATAATGAGAAAATAATTAAAAAGAGACAGAAGCTGAGATACACTTTTCCAGCAGCTAATATCCCAGTATTTTCTACCTACGGTATAATAGTTTTGGAAATAACAATGGTTTGTGGTACATTCACTAATATTCTTCTAAATATTACTGTTGACAATCTCTGTGAACTCCACTAATAAATGACATACATTTATCAGCTTTCATACCGTTACCCACTCCTCCTTTTCTCCCTTCTCTTACATTTGTTTTTTCCTCCTACCCCCACCCAAGCTCTAATTTTCTCTGAAGTGAACTCATACCTCTGCAGGAGGCATTATCCCACAGTGAAGGGAGACCCTATCTGCAAACTTCATCTAATACATTCACCAACCAGCAGCCTCCAGCTTGGATGACCAAGCCCTTTTCTGGAGCAGCCTTACCCTTTAGAATTTCTTTTGACTATTCAGATCATGCTCGGGTGGGGTAGGGGGAGAACAACCTTGAAAGTACCCGTATTTCACAACTACTCTAAATCTGCCGCTTTCTAATCACGGTTTTATAAGTACACTGAACAGATGGAGGGGAGACTGAGTTGTTCAGTTCAGCCGGCTGCTCCATTTACTTTGTTATCTATAGTCAGATCTTTACTTTTTGTGGGATCACTACACATTTCTGGCTCTGCTATATTACACTATGTAAATATTTAGGATAAATAAATCCTTTCAAGGATCTAAACTTCCACTGTCGTTATGGCAAATGAAGCTGTTTATGCTGTGTTTGTTAAGTAACAGCAAGCCTAAAAGAACCCAGGAATTTACTAACATATGTGGTACACAAACATCACAATCAGAAAGCTTCTCATGGGGACATATCAAAAACATGAAAGGCCAGTTTATTTTTACTCCCACTGCCCTATAATTTTCTTTAACTCTACAACAACAGTCCTTAATTCAAACCTTTCCTACAGTTACAGAAACAAGGTCGTGTACATAAACTGTACCAAAAACTACCCACATCATCACTTAACTTTCCTTGATTCTAGAGCAGTGGTTCTCAAACTTGATCCTGGAGGTTGTAAAAACACAGACTGAGGGGCCCACCCCTTCGTTCTGTTTCACTGAGGCTGAGATGAGAATTTGCATTTCCGACAAGTTCCCCGGTAACGCTGAGGCTGCTGGCCCAGGACAGTACACTTGACGGTTTTGTTGAGGTGCAATTTACATTTCACAAAATTCACCAAGCTTAAGTGTAATTCAACGACTTAGTCAATGATGGTTAACCATCACCAAAATCCAATTTCAGGACATTTTCATCCTAAAAAGATCCTTTGTGCCCATTTGCAGTCATCATTCCCACCTTTAGCCCCGGGAGGTCAGTAATTTACTTTGTCTGTACATTGCATATGAATGGACCCATAAAATATGTGGTCTTTTCTGTCCAGCTTCTCCGCTTAGCATGCTTTTGAGATTTGTCCACATTAGTAGCATCGGCACTTCCTATTTCTGTTGAATAGTATTCCATTGTTCTAGATACACCACATGTTGTTTATTCATTTACCAGGTGACAGACTTTTGGGATGGTCCCAGTTTTCTGGTATTATGAATAATGCTGTAATAAACGTTCATTGTAATTCTTTGTGTGGACATAACATTTCATTTCTCTTGGAGAGATTCTCAGGAGAGGAAATGCCCAGTTGTAAATGATTTTTTAAGCAACTGTAGGTGCAACGAATGAGGGCTCCAGTTTGTTCCTTTTCTTGCCAATACTTCTTACTGTCTGTTTTTTCACTATTCTTGTGATTACGAAATGGTATCTACTTGTAGCTTAATTTACATTTTTTTAATCACTGATGATGCTGAGCATTTACTCAATATATTTGTTGGCCTTCCCTAATCTTCTTTAGTGAAATATCTACTCAAATCTTTTGCCCATTTTTAACTGGCTTTTTTGTCTCCTTGTTATTAATAAGTGTTGTTCATGTATTCTAAATACAAGTCCTTTATCAGATACATGATTTGCAAATATTTTCTCCCAATTTTTGGCTTTTACTTTTATTTTCTGAATGGTTTTTTGAAATACAGAATTTAAAATTTTGATGAAGTATGGATCTATACTTTGAGAACCACTGTTCTAAAGCCTCAAAGCAAAAATTTACATATACAGATATGTGTGTGTGTGTGTGTGTGTATCCTTGAAAAATGTGACAGCTTCCTGGTTTCCATCTGCATAAGCAATATGTAAATATGTAAATGTCACTCATAGCATCTGCTTTTTCTTTTGTTTTGTTTTAGCAAAGCCTATCATAATTATCATCTTAAATATATCTACCCATTTTAGGAGGAAGAGAAAAGAGAACTTGCGACTGACTGGCTTTAATATACTATAGGATGAATACATTCACTTCAGATGGGCCTGAACTATCACCTGAGAACACTGAATGGCATGCTGGCAGTAAAGAGCATGAACTACTGAGACAGCATTTTCAGAAGCACTGGTTGGTCAGTCTTATGGCTTTGACACCACACTTAGAGCTAAGAAATATGTCCACCTTAAAAACTAAGGGAATAAAAATAAATGGTCCAACATGGTAGAGATTACAGAAAACAGCATGGTACCTGAAAGATACAATTGATTTATTTTGATATTTTTGTTAGTCTTCTTCACCTCATGGCCTTTTAAAATATTCATATACCAGTACAGCCCTTTCTTTGTTGAAAAGTTATTGTACCTTGAATTAAGAGGAGCCAAAGATGGCAGCTAAAATTCAAATCTTGTCTAGGACTATAACTTACAAATGTATGAAACATATTTCAAGAATATATAAAATATGTTTGATTCAGGTAGAAGGAAGCAGTATTAAGATTATTCATTCCCAAGGTGAAATTCAAAATACTACATACCTGTTTACTCCTTGAAGATTATCGATGTCAGAAAAGCTAATCATAAGATAAGGCAACTTACATGAACACTATTTCTATAATCCTGACCAGAAACACATATTCTGTGATTCTATGGAAAAACTATAACAATAGGAAGGATCTAGTTAAAAAATGAAGAAAATCCACCTAAATTTGCAACAAGAATCCTTCTTGACAAGCCAAGTCGACCTAGGACACACACCAAGAAGGTTTATTTACTAAAGAACTTCCAGGCTTCCACTGCCAAATGTTTTCAAATATTTATGTTCCAATTCATGGATCCTGTTGATTACATAAAAGCCATTAATCCTCATTGCTTTCCAATTTCTTGAGATGTATTTTATATTTCTACTTGTCTTCCTAAGTTACACTACAAAGAACAAGCCTGTTGGCCAATACTCATCTTCCCTTTTCCACTGAACCACTTAAAGCCACTTAAGGAAGAAGCAGCTATCCAAAGAGGTGTCAGAGGACACGTGATTCACAGTCTCTCAACACAGCCTGGCTCCCAGTAAACAAACTTACGGTGCATCTCATCCATCTTCCACATTTTTTGAAATTCAAAATAACTAGAGTCACTGGAACATCTTTCCCAAATGGTGATACCAAACGAGGCTATCACCATTTTTGTGATATTACTGAACTTGAGATCCAAGATAAAGATCACAAAATGAAAAACAGAAGAGTTTACTCAATAGCGTACAACTAATTGTAATTTAGTAGTAAGACTGAAAGTGAATAAGGAAAATAATAACAGTTTTTTTAAACCTTCTTTTATACTAGAGTGCAAGTCCCTTCCTCTATCAGTTAGATACAGTTACTAGGAAGAACAAACTCACCAGGTCACCATTTCTCCTGTCCTTTATTTACTAATCAGTCCTCTGGTCCTAGAACAGTAAGATGGCTCAATGGAAAAAAGGGAGGGAGCAGCAAGGACCTCAAACAGAAGGTCTTACGGTTTGACAGTCATCAGTTTGTGCATCTGCAAGGCACAAACAGAATGATATATGATGATAAACGCTGCAGTTTCCCAGTGAGGTTCTTAATAACAATGAGGAGTAAGAGTAACTCCTCCCTCCAACCCTCACCATTTATCCAGTGAAATGCAAAAAAAACCAAAACAAAACCAAAAAAATCACTAAAAGGTGTGCTTATACAAACAGCAAATTAATACCACACTAAATACCAAGGAGAATAAGAACACATTAAACAAACACATCCGAATCTTCTGTACAAAACCTGTGTGGCTCTCTCAAAACTAACAGAACTGGACCACATTGGCAATTCACCCATGTATGAACAAATGCCCTCAGCCTACCCCAGAGAAAGTGAAGACTGATCAGTTATACCTGTCTTCATCTTGTCTGAAAATCTCGACATTTTTCATCAAGTAAAGGTTCCGAATGGCAGGAGTCAGAAGGCCTTAGCCTCACATGTGGTGCTAGAAGGCAGGAAAGGCAGCAGCCGCATGTGGTCACGTCAGAGGCACACAAGAACTGCCTAGAGAGCACATACTGAAAAGAGCAAACCTCACCCTCAAATCAATCTAGTGCCAGATGCCAATATCAGAACAAAGCTGTGGTGCCAAGGATTTGCCACCCAGAAAAACATTCAGCTCAAGGCTCTCACAAAAGGGAAAATAGCTGAGTGCAATGGCACCTGTCCATGTCCTATCTGTCTAAGCATAGGTCAAGCTAGCTCCTATGCAGAAAGAAAATGGCCACAGAATGCTTTGCTTAATCTGTAAGTGGAAAGGAAATCATATGAATCTCCTGCATTTGCATAATCCTCACAGATTTCTGAAAGTGCTTTAAGATCTACCAATTCAAACTAACTTTCTATAAGGAAGTTAAGATTGTAAGTACCCTCTTCATTTTATCTGTGGGGTAAAAGAGCACCAGAGTTAAATAAAATTAGACTGAGAGCATCTGATACCAAGACACTGGTATCTGAAAGAAAACACTGGCTTCTGGACTGTTAAGCCAGACTTCTTTCTATTTCGATACCTCCCCTCTGCCCACTCTTCTCCTTGCAATCAATCACCTTTTCATAGATTTCCTCCTTTAATAAGAAAGGCTTGCAGCCTTTTGAAAGTTGTGAAGGTCAATCAATAAGCATTTTTGTCCTTGAGCTTAATAACACGATGGTCTACTTTGTTTTTCCTCAGATCTGAGTCTAAGAAACAAAGATTTCTGAGAAACACTCAAAGCAGGAGATGCTGGAGAGGCATAAAAATAAGTCATTTGGTAAGGGAGAAGCATTCACTGTATCAAGTCATCTGGTGAGATACACCAGAAACTAAAACTAGGATTCACTCAGATGTAGAATACATAGTTAATGATATAATCCATACAAGGAAAAGAAAATTCAGTGTGATTTAGGTTTTTATACTTTATTGGAAGGGGATCACTGGGCCAAAAATGGATACTTCAAAACACCGAATTTCCTCCCGTATCTCAAAAGACCAAGCACAAACAAGAGCCAGGACTTCACCTGGATTCAAATTAGCGATATTTTAAAATAATTTATTGTCAATGTGAGGATCTTTGGAAGCATCTAGAACAAGCATAATGTTCTAATTCTCTCACAAATTTTTTCTCTACAACATTTTTACTCCGTTACTACCCCACTGAAATTCATTTATTTGCCATACAGTTGTGCCCATTTTCATACTAAAACAATTCTCTGCAGTCTGTCTTATCTTGTCTTGGCTTCTAAGCAAGCAGCAAGTACTAAACTTAAACTCTGTGCAAGTGCTCGAATAATTTCTCAGCTTTGTATTTTCAGATCTTATTTTAAGACTGATTAACATATACAGCATAGAAATGATAAAAGTAAATACCAATTAACACAGACCCACCACATTCATATAAAGACTAAGTAATCTCACACATATACTCTAGCTTGAAAATCAAATGTACTCAATAAAATTAAAATAAATATTAAATGAAAGTCAAATTTTCTAAATTAATTTCTTCTTTACCATTTAGTCTGCAGGCTTCCATTTCTGTAAAACAAGTTATTCTAATATCATTTTCCACCTCTATTACCTTTTTACCTACACATTTTGCTAACTTGATTCCACACTTCCCAGCATCTCATGGTTTTCTGTCTTACCCTTGAAAAAACAGAGGGATTTATTTATTTTTTTTAAACACGGATAAAAACCAATTTGTGTTCAGGTTTGGAGTACAGCAAGGATGAGTGTTAGTAAAAACAAAGTGTGATGCTGTTGTCAAAGAATGTTTGTTGCTCAAAATCATGCAAATGGTAAACAGACACATGAAATAGACGAGCTTTGTTTGCACTGGGACTGGATGTGGTACATATTTCAACTGCAATACAAGCAGAACTAGTACAAGTCAGATATGGTAATCTCATAATTTTCAACGTCACTGTAAAGAGCCATCCGTTTTTTCACTCCACAACAAAGAAAGAATAAACTAAGATACTTAAGTGTTTTTATTTTATTTTATTATTATTTTTTTATTAGTTTCAGGAGGGTTCTTAAATGTTATTTGGCCAATGAAACTCACTGAAACTTCTCTGATTAAGCCAAAACACAAAAGACTGTGTTTATTTAAGTCACTGTACATTGTCTAAAACTTAAAAATAAATCCATATGTAGTCAATTCTCCCTTCAGAGCTCTAAAATCTTTTAATATCTCTTGGTATCCCCGGCAATTTTAAATCTTAACTGTCGGGCCTTTTTTGCCAAATGTATTTTATCTCAACAATCTTAATGCTAAAACGAAATCATAAGCAGGAGGGAAAAGGACCTTAAAACTAACAAATGAGTAAACACAACCTCCTGGCCTAATCTTACCTAAAAGTAATGACATCTCTCCCATCCCTTCCTAAGAAAGTTTCCTGCCCCAAATTGTTAAATTCCTGGTCAGTAGATATTTACATAATTTTAAAAACACAATATAGTATATAGAAAGTTAGAGGGTTGTTCAGATATTTAGTCTCACTGTAATTTAAAGGTATATACTCTTAAAAATTAAAACAAATATAAAAATAACACAAATTAAAAGAATGCTAAAGTTGTGTTCTTGAGATTCCCAAAGGTAGAAAGGAAAAGAAAGTTATAGCTGTTACTTAATATGTATTTAACACCATGTGTAAAGAAAATCTGCGATATAATCTGATCCTAAAGAATTTAAACTACAGACTTCCTGATTCCCCAGTGCTGGCAATCACCTCCAACAGTAACTCTGCACAATGGCTGAAAGAACTTTTAAAATTATTTTATTTCCCCTAAGTTGGTTTTAAGTATGAAGTCTCCATTCCAAAGTAAATTATTTTTAAAAAACTTTAATTTACTTAAGTGTGTTTTTCCAGGACCCATCAGCTGCAAGTCAAGTAGTTATTTCAATCTAGTTGTGGAGGGCGCAACTCACAGTGGCCCATGTGGGGATCAAATTGGCAACCTTGTTGTTAAGAGCACCATGCTCTAACCAACTGAGCTAACCGGCCGCCACCGCCCCCCCCCCAAGTAAATTTTAAATGACTTGATGTTCTGAAAATATATTTTATATCATAGGACTCCAATGAATTTTTCTTGTTAATTTCAAGCTCTCTAACTCAAATTTAGGACAATTATCAATAAAATTACTATCTCTGAAGTAATATTATTGGAGCACATCACACACTTGGAATAATAGTCTAACATTATTTTCATTTGAAATTAAAACAACAAAAACCAAAAGATGTTATAATTCATACCCAAGTGTACATACTTTTACGTAATTTTAATTTTTTTATTAGAAGAAAATTTAGTGGTGTTTCTTCTTTATGAGCAATTATAAACAGTGAATTGCTAAGTGTAATAAACACATGATTTTACTAAAAATTGATACAAAATGATTCAAATCATAAGTATTCATGAAATGAATTATTTATAATTACAGGGTTTTATACACAGTAATACAAGAGATATTAACCTTTTCCCCATATTTAAATGGGAGAGAAAAAGAAAGATGAGAGAAAGGAAGGAAGGGAAGGCAAGGGAAGCAGATGGGTAAATGTTTTCAGGAGAGATAGCAAGAGTGAACGCACAAGCACACGCATACACACATGACTGGCACATCCATTAAAATCTTTTTTTCACTAAAATATTTTTCACCAAAATATGTAGGATACAAACTAACAATGGTTGTAAAGAAGTAACAGAATGTAACCAATCGACTGTAAGTAGTCTACTTCTCCAAACCTTCTACCCACCCTAATCTCAGGTGGACATTCTGCTAGTAAAATGAAGGTCTTTTCTTCACCTGGAATAAATCACTATCATCAAGAGCAAATTTGAGAGTATCCATTTCTAACCTTATCTAGTGGTTAAAAAACAAAACCTCACTTATTAGAAACACACGCACACACAAGGAAGAAACTAAAAATCACTTTTCTTTCAACCTATTTCCCAGCCTTAGAAACCAGGCTTCTGTCAGCAGATATTTTTCAAACACCCATTTCAGTTTTAATTTGGTCCTTTAAATATTCTCCAATATACTTGGTGAAATGCAGATTTCTAAGATAGCATTTTTCAGAAATAACTTAGCATGCCTGGTGTGTGTGTGTGTGTGTGTGTGTGTGTGTGTGTGTGTGTACACTCTATATTTGTTTTAAGCTTTAACTTCATTTAAAAATGTAAATTTTCTATTATCAGAGATACATAACAGCACAAAAAATAACCTGTATCTGAAATTAGTCTATTCCACCATTTTCAAATGCCAGGGGTACTTTTAAAGCAAATAATTCTTCTGAGTTACATGATGTAGACTGTAATATAATTAAAGAATAGAGAGACATAAAATTTACACATTTTATCTAAACCTATTGTCCTTATAGAAAGCTACGTTTTACTGCATTAGCCCCCACATCTTAATATCTATATAAAAAAGTCTTTCAACTGTGTAAGAGCATTTTAGGTGAAGCTCCTATGAAAACACCTGCCAAGAAGCTTGAACTATCACATTAAATGGATCACAGGGTTTACAAAGTGCTGCAGACGTTCAAAGGCATTCCCTGCACTGAGTATCACAATCGTAGCAAGAGAAGACTTCACTTCAGGCACATGTCTAAGTCATTTCCCTGAATTGTTTCTTGTCAAATTAAAATGTCAAAAATTATTCTATCAAATTCTGTCCCTAAGGAATCTAGCTCAACCCAAAGAGCAGCTACCAATTAGTAAAGTCGGGCCTTTTAATGGGGGAAATTTTTTCTTTTCCTATTGATATCTGAAATTAGCAGGATCCAAAAAGAAAAGTTTCATCTCAGGTTAGTTTAAGTGCTACTGATAGCTATAATCACATGCAGGCTGCGATTCCTTTTGAAAGGCTTTTCAAATGAACAAATACAAAGAAAAAAGAGAAACACAAGTGTTTTCATAGTGAATGACTGCCTAGTATTACAGAGTTATAAAAAGCCAAGGTTAGAGATCCAGATATCCATGAGTATTGTGAACTAACAAACCACAGTCAAATGAAATCCTTGCTCACTCTTTTGACAAGGTCAGGGCACCCATCCCTTGGCACAATAACCGACTGAATTTCAGGTTGTAGAAGATACTTCAGAAAAATCCACCACAAATTATTTAATGTTTCTTATTGCTTTGGATGAGCAAATAAAATCCTCTAAAAAAAATAATAATTTCCTGTTCACTCTGTTGTTTTCCAAAGGCTGCATACCACTCAGACGGTATTGTAGAAGTGTTCCCTCATTAGCAAGCAGCGTAAGTACAGAGATGTAACAGCTGTTCTTTGGCAGCCAATCATAATACATCTTTTCCAACTGAAAGTCCAGGTGAATTTATATAGTACAACATTTGTAATTTACCCAGGAGTGAGCGTCATGTTCATCTACTGGAAAGAACTAGTGATCGTCCAGGACCTTCCCCCCAAAAGATCTAAAACTTGTATTCAAAGGACAGAAGTACAGGCAACAGGACAAACGAGCTCACAGAATAAGACTGATTACATGAGGCATATACTTAAGTTACCTAGGCTTACAGTTTGGCAAAAATCATTATATTATTAATACCTGTGGCTACTAAAGTAATCAAAAGGGTCGATTTCAACTGTGGCAAGGGACAACGTTCAAAACCAAAATTCCAGGGTATAGATACTCCCATGTGTATTTTCCTTCTGTGCTTTTTACAAAAAGCCTCTTTGATATGAATTATCAAACATTTCCCAATGTTGCTTCTTTTTAAAGTCTCCATTCCCAGACACTAAGTTTCTTGGCTTTGTGGCTCAAACGATGACAAACAGATCATTTCCTCTTCTCTCCACTTACCTCATCATCAGTAAGACTGCTAGGATCCAGTTATGTTAAGAATTATTTTCAACCGCCACCTTCAATTACAAATGTTTGACATGATCACAGACTTCCAATGCTAATCCCCTTTCAAGTTGAAATACCCACACAAGGGTCCTTTGAGACACACAGCATGGCTATTTGCTTTGCCTTCCCCTACAAAGAGGCTAAATACTACATCTGAATCCCTTCTCTCCTCCCCCATTACTATCATCTATCTCTTATGCAAAGCTGCATGCAGGCCCACATACTTTTGTCAAGACTGGAGTCTTGACAAAGGGGTTTTCATAGTTAAAACATTGTTTTTTTAAGTATGCTTCTGAACCTGAAGACTGTTTAAAGGAAGGAAAGAATATTTTCATGTAATTGATTCTCATTTCTACCTACAGACTACACTGCCTTAGTTTACATACATTTGCATGACCTGAGCATATTTAATTTCCAGAATCCTATTGCTAACCACAATTCTGGATTTAGAAGCTTTCAGCCTGGTTTATTCATGGAAAAGACCCATCACTTAACCCAATGTAAAGAAACCCTGAATTTATATAGGATAATTCTACCAACATACTAAATTATACTTATCTGTTGAAAGGATATTTTTAAATTTCAAAGCATAACACAATCTTCTGGCACACCAAATTCAGGCATTTATACCAAGAGCATATATCAAAGTCTCTACTATTTCCAAGTGACAACTAGCTTCTGCTTTGAAAAAAAAGATGAAGATTCTGCTTTATGTGTAGCTGAATTCGTGAAAATCTGCTCTTAACCAGAATTTTCACGAGTCAAATTCCACTCTAAAGGCATTTTGAATGCAACAAGAGAGCTCATTAGCTATAGGAGCTATAAAATTTTTACAATGCAAAGAATTCACTGGTAAACCACCCCTTCCATTGAGCTTTTAACTTGTGATTTTCTGTTTAGAATTTGCATAAGTGAATAATACTTTTCTTTAATCTTACACCACACCTATGTTAATGATGGAAACGGACTTCCATGTTCTACTGTTCGAGAAAAGAAAGGTCTGTCCCCCTTAAACTACATCTAGTTTATGCTCCCCAGGGAAACGGAAAGAGGTAAAAACCCCATGCTTAGAAGGACCAAGCTAACCACTCACAAATGATCCTTGGAGCACACACCCTCAGCTAACAGAAGGCAAAATCTGAAAGTGAAGGGAATCAGGATATGTCACCCCAAAATCTGACACTTTGTCAGAACGATTATTCTAAGCTGGACTAATCTGAGAAGTGACAGGTAACAGAAAGAACTCTGCCCTCCCCCTTGCTCCCTGAAGCGAACCTTCGTCATCCATGTGCGAGGTGTCCTCCCTGTAGCTGGAGGAAAAAACGCCCTTATCTTTGAAGATGGATGGATGACCAAAAGGAATCCAAAGGCACAGGCCTTACTAAGTTTGCCCCGTTTACTACCCTTAGCTCATACCCTTTTTGTTCCCCATTGCGGTTTTCCACAACTTTACACTCTTCATCAAACCTAGTACAAAAACTCTCAGGCTTAACTGTTTCTTTGTGTCTTCATTTCCATGTGCACGCTCTCATGTCACATAAAACTTACATTAAATAAATTTGTATGCTATTCTGTTTAATTTTCAGGCCCAGCCATGGACCTTAAAAGCATCAAGGATAAGTTTTTCCACCCCTACAAAACCAAGAAATCAAGCTCTACCTTCAAACTCTTTCCTTCTTGGTCATACCACTATTTTTTCTGCAACATTTAACCCACTGCTCCAGCGAGGTCATATCCACAGGCTAGCACCAGAAGCGGTGGAAAGATCTTCTCTTTCTTCCTCCATACTCTTCATCATATAAAACTACGTTAGGCCAAAGGGAGCCCCTTAGTTATTATTTCCTGTCATCTGTTGAGATTTCAGGCTCAGAAACTATCTGGATACTGATAAGAATGTATCACTACACTCATATGCAGTCTAGTTTCATAATAAGGGCTAGTTTACCGCCTGAAAGTTTTACTCCTCCAGAATACTCCCTTAAAAAAAAACTGAGCAGTTCATGAAATAATTAGTTTCAACTTAGCATTGAGACAAATTTAGTTTATGGTGAATTAAAGATGGAAAATTTTTAAAAGAGGTGTTGCATTCCACTACCTTAGTAACTATTTGAAAGAGTTTTAGGGCCCACAAAGAACAAAATCTGGCTGGCCTGATTCACTGAGCCTCAGGTACTTTTTGGAACATGAGGAGTTGGACTAGATCTTTGAGGGTATTCTGCCTCCAATACTATATTATGTATAATTTAGGGGAATTCCTCAATGCTAAAAAAACAGATGAACAAGAATTAACATGAATATAAAAAGTCTTGTTCAGAAGATTTTTGCTATTGTCTCCACAATCTTCTAATGAACAATCAAAGGTAAAAGTTAAATTCAAGAGTGTTGAAGATAGGCATTTATTCCCTTAAGTTAAACTTTCTGGAAAAACCTGCCACATTTAAACAATAGAGAGGTGAAAAAGCATGTCTGCTGGATCAAATAACCTGTATTTGAGTCCCCATTCCACTAAGTCTTTAATCCGTATCAGCCTGCAGTTCAGTTTCCTCACCTGTAAAAGCAACCAAGGGGTTACTGTGAGAAATAAATAAGAAAAAGTGTAAAGGTACTTGAGAAGCAGTAGTAAATCCATGGGATATTATTACAAAATGTCTGAATTAAATAATTCACTAAAGTCTAATAAAAGTAGACTTTACTTTTACTTAATAAAAGTAAATTATGAGACGTGCACTATGATTTAAGTTAGAAATATTACATACTATAACACAAAGTAATTCACTGTAAAATAAAAATACTTCCTAAATAAAACTCTTAAAGTCAATATGTGAAGACACGGTTCCTGATTTTTGACTGAAGTAACCATTTTCTGTCTTTTTTTTAAATAAAGGAACAAACTATTTGAAATTCTTACTAAGAGTCATTCCCCGGTTTCTGAAATCACCTTCTACAAAGCAGTGACCTACTGACAGTGCAAATAAGCAGGGATAATTTGGTGTGGTGAGGTAGCATCTTGGATAACCAGCAATACTAAATAACACAAATATAATTTCACAAGTAATGGGTATGAACCTCAACAAAAAAACAAATGTGAGAAATAAAATTTATCTAACCAACTTACTTATGAAAGAAAAGGAAAAACGATTACTATCACACAGCATTTCTAACAGTGCAAAAATATCATTCAGAAACACATCCCACACAAATAACCACAACATAGTTTATCTAGCTTTCAAGCTAAAATTAGGCAGAAAAATAGTTTTCTTACATAATCTATGACTGAATGAAAACAAATATATTAACACACTTTGGGACTCTTCTCAGCAAGAAATAAATGGAATGGAGGGGTGTTGGAATTGTCTGAGACCTCTGGCTCCATCGTTGTAGAAATCAATGAATGGTCTGAATCAAGGTTTCCAGAAGAAATATCTGCTTTCTTCAGTCTCTCTGGAATCAGTGCTTTGCTTTTCAAAGTGTTCCAATTCTCATTTAAACCACTTTTAAAATTATTAACAACTTCCTTATACCTTCAAATTTTATAGGACAAATAATTGTCAAAGCATTTCCAACCAAAAACTCCAAGTCTGTCTTAGACTATGAACAGCTATGAGAGACTATATTGTTTATCAAATATCCTTATTCAGTCCTTTTATCACTGGATGTGACTCTTAATTTTAAAAGGAATTTCTCTATCTCATGAGAAATCATACCACTGAGCAATATGACTTAGATATTTCAAGTCTAACAGTGCTTTAAGCTCAAGGACAGCAAATTCAGTGAGAACCTGGGAACGAGAGAGTAGATGAAATTATATCCTGCTGAACATAAGTGTGAAACCACTCCAGAATGAAAGGAGACCAGTTAGTTACTGAGTGTTAGCTCTCATAGGATCAGATACTGTCGTAGCAACATATGTATTAATTTATTTAATCTTCAAAATAACCTTGTTATCCCATGTAACAGCTGAGGAAACTGAGGTACAGGAATTAGGTCATTTGCTGAAGTTTATACAACTCGTAAGTGGCAGATAGTCTGACTTAGGAGTCCATATTCTTAACCACTACTTTGAGCTGTGCACTATATTTACCACAGTACAGACAGGTATTATTATTCTCCTTTTACTAATTAGAAAACTGGAGCTCACAGAGATTAAGAAACTTGCCACAATTGTCACCCCAATAAATTAAAAAAAAAGAAAAAGAAAAAGAAACTTGCCCAAACACAGATAGCTGGCAAGGAGCAAAGCTAATGTTCAAACTCAGGACTGTATGACTCTAAAGTCCACGCTCTTACACTTAGCACTACACATACCACCTAAGAAGGAGGCAGTGACTCCATCACCACCACACCTCACCAATCATTGTAATACTTATTTCTCTACCTCTGGCTCTTATATGCAGTACTGACTCTTCAAAGAATCTACTGCATGAATATTTAAGTAAATATTCACACCTCTCAACTTACATGAAATTATTTTGAGCAGAATGAATGACAGAACAATATTGTACAGTAATTTCCAAACTAGGCCGGCAGCACTTGTGAACTCTGTTGTTTGTGAGTGGAGTGGGAGAGGGAAGAAAGAACTGAGGGACTGGCTGAGGCCTCCAGGCCCCAGGTCAACCCTCTCATTACCTTAATCCATAGCACCTTGTTTAGAAACCACAGCTAAGGATGAAGGAGGCAGTAATCTTCCACTTTACATTTTTTACAACATGCCTGGGGCATTCTTAAGAACCAACCGAGGAAACATCTTTTTTATGTTTTCGACAGACTATAAAGGAATAGTTTAGAAAAGGACAGATCACAGAATAATGACCTGAAATTTCTCTATATAAAGGACACAGCTGTATTCAAGCAACTAAATCTCTTTAAACACAAAATATCTGATCTGATTATTTTGTTTACATTAATGAGCCAATTTACAAACTGCCAAAGCATGCATTTTAGTTTGAACTACAAAAATTATTTAAGTCACATTTTGCTCAGAAAGAAATGGGAGATTTGGGCTTTCTCTATGCTTTCTCAATGTGAGATCCTATAAATGAACAAGGCTAAAAAAATGAGGTAAGAACTAGATAGATCCTAGTTAAAGGAGGCCATTGGAAAAGGACACAAAATGTTTAGTTTCCTAAAATATAAGTAAGTCAAAATATCAGTTATTCCTGGAAAGATAAAGGCAACGACTGTATAGTATAGTACTTACTGTACTCTCCTACTCAGGGTCCTCAACTCTACAACGTGGGTATCCCTTTTCCTTACCACCACCTCACCTCCACCCCGCTCCTTTCAAACTAAACCTTGGCCTCCACTGGCCTAGAGAAAGAAGGGCCACTACCAAAGCAAAAAATAACCAAAAAGTTCGTCTGGCCTGTTGTACTTCCAATGGCCCAGGTAGCCATTTAAGGAGATTACAAAGAGATCTCTGGTTAAGCCCAATTTTCATTGTGCGCCCCCGTTCCGTGTCATACCCTATTTCCTTGAATATACTCAACATAGGTACACTATATTCTTTATGTGATAATTCCAACAACTGCATGTCTGCTGATTCAATAGCAAATTTTGTTACTTCTGCTGACTCAGGCACATACAGTACGTGATTTTTTTTTTTTTAATTGTGTATTCATTTTCCCCAGAATTTTAACTCTAGAAAATCTTTGATACCTAGCTTTAATGTGTTTCTTTTCTTCAGAGAGGATGGAATTCTCCTCGGTACGTACAGCAGTGGAGCCATTCCATGTTAACTCATTTAATCCTTGTAACAACGTTACAAAGTTACCTTTCATCTTTAAAAAAAGATATATCTAAAACACGACAAGCAGAAAGGACAAAAGTAAAAGAATGGAAAATGATATCCCAGTTAAATGACTATCAGTCATTTGTCAGTCAAGGAGGGCAGCTGTCAGTCAAGGAGGGCCCAATAAGGGGTGAACGGTGGGCACACTGGGAAAGCAGCAGTGGGCTCCGAGGCCCCAGTGGTTCTACTGTGCTGTTCCGGGTGGAGTAAAGCCTGCAGACATATACTATTTGCTGAAGCTATGAATCTGGTTTAATTGAAGAGCGTCTGGAAGAGATACCCTTCCAACCCAGGAAACCCTTCTGAGAAAGGAGACTCACCTGTTCACAATGCCAAAGAGCAGTTTTTGCCTCTGGCATCTTTGATGGCAGCTACAAGATCTCCATATTCACCACCAAAATGCAGCCAAAAGGCTGCAGAGAGTTACAGAAGCACCAGAGGAGAGCGCCTGTTCCAGAATTTAAAGAACTCCCACAATTCAATAACAAAAAAAAGAGATAATCCAATTCAAAAATGAGTAAAAGGCTTGAATAGATGTTTCTCTAAAGAAGTGATATAAATAGCCAATAAGCACATGAAAACATGCTCCATATCATTTGTCATTATAGAAATGCAAATCAAAACCACAATGAGATACCACTTCACACCTATTAGGATGGCAATAATAAAAAAAAAAGAGAAAATAGTAAATGTTAACGAGGATGTGGAGAAATTGGAACTCTAGTGCACTGCTGATAGGAACGTAAAATGGTACAGCTGTTGTAGAAACCATTTTAGCAATTTCTCAAAAGTGTAAACATAAAACTACCATATGATCCAAATGGAAAAGCAGGGACTCAAACAGAGATTTGTACACCAATGTTCATAGCAACATTATACACAATAGCCAAAAGATTGAAAGAACCCTAGTGTCCATCAACAGATAGGTAGATAGATAAATAAGCAAACTAATCAATAAATAAAATGTGGTATATACATATAAAATTATTCAGCCATGAAAAGGAATGAAATTTTAATGTATGATACAACATGGATGAGCCATGAAAATATTATGCTAAGTGAAAGAAACCAGACAGAAAAGGGCAGATACTGCATGATTCTACATATATAAGGTCCCTAGAACAGGCAAAATCATAGAGACAAAAGGAGACTAAAGGTTATCAGGGCTCAGGGGAAAGGTGGTAGGGCAAACTACTTAGTGGGTATGTTTTTTTGGGTATGATGAAAAGGTTTTGGATATAGGCAGCAGTGATTGTTATGCAATATTGTGAATATATTTAAGATTACTGAATTGTACACTTATGAGTGGTTAAAATGATAAATAATGTTATATGTACTTTATCACAGTAAGAAAAATTTTAAGTGGTGTTGGTGATAAACAGACAAATAAATAAAAACTAAAAGGATAGAAACAATACAAAGTATGTTCTATAACCACAATGAAGTAAAATTAGAAATCAGAAAGAAATCTGGGAAATTCACAAACATATGGAAATTGAATAATACACTCCTAAATAACTAATGGTCAAAGAATAAATCAAAAAGGAAAATAGAAAATAATTTGAGATGAATGAAAATGAAAACATAGCATACAGCTAACAAGTGCTTAAAGGAAAAATTGTAGTTGTAAATGCCTATATCAAAAAACGAAGATCTCAAATCAAAAACTTCACCTTCCACCTAAGACACTACACTAAAAATGAGGAACAAACTAAACCTAAAACAAGCAGAAGGGAGGAAATAATAAAGATTACAACATAAACTGATTAAACAGAGAAAAACAATAGAGAAATTCAATGAAATCAAAAGTTGGCTCTTAGAAAATATGAACAAAATTGACAAATCATTAGTCAGACTGACCAAGAAAAAAAAGAGAAGACTTAAATTACTAAAATCAGAAATGGAAAGAGGACATTACTACCAACCTTTCAAAAATAAAAATGATTTTAAAGGAATAATAAGAAAAAGTTGTATGGCAATAAATTAGGTTACTTAGATGAAATGGACTAATTCCTGAAAAGATACAACCTACTGAAAATGACTCAAGAAATAGATGATCTGAATAGACCTATAACAAAGATATTGAATTAGTAATAAAAAAAACTACCCACAAAGAAAAACCAGGCCCAGATAGCTTTGCCACTCACTGAATTCTACCAAACATTAAAAAAAAAGAAACCAACAAAAAACTAATACCAATTTCTTACAAAACTTAGGAGGAACACTTCCCAACTCATTCTATAAGGCCAGTATTACTGCTATCAAAAGCAGGCCCAGATGACACAAGAACACTACAAATATACACTGCTTATGAATATGGATGTAAAAATTGTCAACAAAATATTAGCAAAGTAAATCTAGCAACATATAAAAAGAATTATACACCATGACCAAGTAAGACATAGCCCAAGAATGCAAGGTTGGTTCAGCATCTGAAAATCAATAAATGTAATACATCATGGCAACAAAATTAAAAAAAAAAAAAACCTCATACGATCACCTCCAGAGAAACAGAAAAAGCATTTGACAAAACCCAACATCCTTTCATGATAAAAGCACTAAAAAATTGAGGATTAGAAGGGAACTTCCTCAATCATATAAAGGGAATATAAAAAGAAACCTCACAGCTAACATCATAGTTAATGATCAAAAACTGGATGCTTTTCTCTATGACCAGGAACAGCTAAGGATTCTATTCTGGTTACCTCTATTCAACATTGTATTGAAGGTTCTGGCCAAGGTAGTTAGGAAAGGGAAAAAAAAAAAGATACCCAGATTAGTAAAATTATTCACAGATGACATGGAACGATCTTATATACAGAAAATCCTAAGGAATACGCTAAAAAACTGTTAAACCAATTAACATGGTCAGTAAGGTTGCAAGATAGAAGAAAAATCACAAAAATCAGTTACATTTCTATACACTTGAAATGAAAACTCCAAAAATGAAATAGAAAATTTTACTTACAAAATTATCAAGAAGAATAAAATAACAAAAAATATATTTAACAAAAGTGTAAAACGTTTACTCTGAAAACTATAAGACATTGTTGAAAGAAATTAAAGATCTAAATAAATGGAAAGGCATCACATATTCACGGATTAGAAGACTTAACATTGCTAAAATGGCATTAATCCTCAAACTATCAATATAATCCTTATCAGAATCTCAGCCGACTTCTTTGTAGAAATTAACATGCTGTTTCTAAAGTTAATATGGAATTTCAAGGGATTCTGAATAGCCAAACAACCATGACAAAGAACAAAATGGAAGACTCATACTTTCTGATCTTAATACTTTCTACAAAACAGTGACAACCAAGATAGTGTGGTAGTTGCACAAGGATACTCATAGATCAATGAAATAGAACTTAAAATCCAGAGATAAACTTATACATCTTTGGTCAACTGATTTTGACAAGGGTGCCAAGATCATCCAATGGGGAAAGGATAGTCTTTTTAACAAATATTACTGGGATAAGTGAAGAGCCACATACAAAAGAATGAAATTGGACTCTTAACCTTACACCATATACAAAAAGTAACTCAAATGGATCAAAGACCTGAACACAAAAGCTAAAACTACAGAACTCTTTTTTAGAAGAAAACATAGTAGATTTTCATGACCTTGGATTTGGCAAAGGATTCTTACATGACCCCAAAAGCATGAGCAACAAAAGAAAAACAGAAAAATTGGACTTCACCAAAATGTATAACTTTGTGCTTCAAAAGTGATCATCAAGAAAATAACCTAAAGAATGGGAAAAAATATTTGCAAATCATCCATCTGATAAGGGATTTGTATCCAGAATTTATTGAAAAAATCTTACAACTCAATAATGGATAGACAAATAATCAAATAAAGAATAAGCAAGAGATCTGAATAAACATTTACCCAAGGAATATACACAAATGGCCAATAAGAATATGAAATATGCTCAACATTAGTCCTCAAAGAAACACCAATTCATACCAACTGGGGTAGCTACAATTCAGAAGTCAAATAATAAGTGTGGCGAGAACATGGATAAGTTGAGAACCTTCATACAATATTGTGCTGGAGGAAATGTAAAGTGGTGCCGATATTCTGGAAAACAGTCTGCTGTTCTTCAACCAATTCATTATAAAGTTACAATGAAAATTTCACTCCTAAGTATATACCCAAGAGAAATGTATACATATGTCCACACAAAAACTTGTCCATGAATATTTATAGCATTATTCATAATAGCCAAAGAGTGGAAATAACCTAAATGTCCATCAACTGATGACTGGATAAACAAAATGTGGTATGTCCATACAATGGAATATCATTCAGTCATAAAAGGAATAAAGTTCTAATACATGCTACAACATAATGAACCTTGAAACCATTATGCTACGTGAAAAAGACCACAGTTACAAAAGACCACATATGGTATGAGTCCATTCATATGAAATCTTCAGAACACGGAAATCTATAGAGACAGTAAGTGGATTAGTGGTTGCTTAAGGATGGGGGAGTGAGGAAGGAGAGAGGGAATAGGGAGTAAGAGTGAAAGGGTATGGGGCTTCTTTTAAGATAAAATGTTTTAAAATTGACAGTGGTGATTATTGCACATATCTGGAAATATACTAACATTCATTGAGCTGTACATTTCAAATGTGTGTATTGTACGGTATGTGAATTATAACTCGATAAAGCTATTATTTAAACAAAATAAATGAATTAAGACTTTTGAAAACAACAAAACTGATTAACAACCCAAAAGCCCATCAACTATAAAATACAAAAATATTGTATAATTATCTAACACTGAAAATTAATGGAACAGCTATATACATATCAAAATGAATGAATCTATAAAATAATCTTGAGTAAAAAAAAAAAGCTCACAGAATACATGTTATATACGATTCTAGTTATATAAAGGAGCCATCAAAATAGCAAGAGAATAATTAACAAGAGTTAAGGAGAGTGAATATTGCTGGAAGGGGAGATGGGAGTTGTGAAGGAGGAAAAACAGATGGGATTAAAGAAATATTGACAAGGTTACATGTCTTAAGCTGAATGGTGAGAACACAGGTTATTTAATCATTGTTACTACTGTTGATCATAGGTTACTATTGTTTAAGTTATATATTTTCTTTGTATGGTATTTTTAAAACTCTTTTTAAATGTACAGATAACATTTGGTTTTAATCTGGAAAGCATTACCTTTTATTTTTTTTTTGTATCCTCCATAGACCTTACAGGAGTGCCTTATATACAGAAGGGTTATATATGTATATAAATATATATACATACTCTCCACACACATATGTGCAGGCGGGGGTGCGATTAATTAGTTTCAAATCAATTGAGTCCCAACACAGCCAAAACAGTGTTCCTCTTCTAAAGTTACAAACAACGATGCCTCCCTAGTGATAAACAACTACCCAAATAACAGCTACACAGATGGGTACAGTACAAAGAAGGCTATATTTTAACTGTCGTGGTAGAAGTACATGGAAAGTTTTACGAGCACACAGAAGGAGGAGGCAAGATTAATTCCAACCGCAAACACCAAAGAGAATTTCATGGAGAATGTGACACCTGAGACAGGCCCTGAAGTCTAGGTAGGATTGTGAAAGGCAGGGGATGAGAAAAGGGTATTCCAAGGAAAGAAAACAGTATGAACAATAATAACGATAATCATACATTTAGTAGTTATCATAAAAATAGTAGGTGCTCACACTTATTGATTAATGCTATGTGCCAACCACTATTCTAAGTGTTTTTAAATCTATTACCCCATTTAATCTTCACCAAAATCCTGTGGTAGATACTATTATTATTCCCACTTTAAAGATGAAGACACAGAGGTAACTTGACTGTAGTCACTGTGGCAGAAAGGGATGCAACTGCAATTTGAACCTGGCTCCACAGCCTGTTTTCTTAACTACAAAAGAGGCAGAAAAAAGAAACTCACAAATTTCAAAGAAATATTCCAATTCACCCGGCATAAGGAATTATTGATATCACAGGATACTTCATATGAAGGGAAAGTGTATTTAAATACACTAAAAACAGCAACCAAAATTTCATTGGAAGTAATAGAAGCAGACCAGGGTAAGATTTAAAGAGGCTATCTTGAAAAACAAAACAACATATTGAAAATGGATTTATATTAGCTTATTTTTAATACAGGTTTATAAATTATAACTGTGCTAATTCTTATAATGAATAAACTGTTGGTATATATATAATTTTTTACATTGTATGATTCCTTAATGAATGGCACCAGCAGCATACGTAACGATAGCTGCACAGACGCAGATTACAAAAGCCTGAATGATGAACATCGCATCTCGGGTTGAGAAGGGAGTATCAAGAGATTACATTGGAAGAGTAGCTTGAAGCCAGTTCATGAAAGGCTTAAAACCTAAGAGGAAGAAGACTGGCAAACAGGAGACACTGAAGGAAAGAAAGAAATAAGAGAAACATTCCAGAGGGAGAATCAACAGGATTTCATGGCAGTTTGGAGTATGCAGCACAATATGAAATCAAAGATTACCAATTTTGTGCCCAAGGGAATTGCTAGTCCATCCACGAAGGAGGGTTTACAAAAGAACAAAAAAACACATGAAGCAAAACAGGTTTAGGAGCCAAGGCAAAAAGTTAAGTTTGAGGCACCAGAGGGATATTCAAGAGACTGACAGCAAGCCATTGAAACTTGAGTCCAGGTCTCTGGAGAGAACTTGAAACTAGAGATGTAGGTTTAGAATCCATAGATGAAGTACCAGAAGTGAATGGAGAAATTATCAAGGAAAAGAAAATACACAGAAAAGATAAAGAAAATGAGAGAATATTTGGAACATTGTCTAAATTTAAGAGCAAAGAATAGGTCAAGGATGCATAGAAAGAATGGTTATCAGAAGCAGAAGATTATACCATTTCAGTATATGAAACTGAAAAGGAATCCAGATGAGGTATAAATGAGAGGAGGCTGCTGGATCGAACACAAGATAGCCAATGGATAAGGTTTTATGAATCTTTGACTTCACAGCGCTTAGCACAGACCAAGGTACTCAATAAGTATCTGTTGAATATGAATAAGTAAATGAATTTTGACAAAAGGGGAAGACAATTACCCAATATAACCAAAAGATTCTTGAATATCTTAGGAAGAATGAAAGTAAATGTGACACTACAGTAAGATCTCAGGCTTCTAACAGTAGAGAGGAATTTAAATAAAATATTTCACTTCTATATAATAATAACAAAAAAAGACTGCTATACATACACTAGATTTTGGAGACAAACGTTCCCCCAAGATATTAAATTCAGATACATTTTCCATTTTCCACTTAACACAAACCTGTCACTTCTAACTAGGGAAAGGTAACCAGAAGGAAGACAAACAAATAACAATAAGAAAATGAAGACTAGGAGGCAAATTCAACCTGAAAGATCTATAAATACTTCAAAAGCCTAACGTGTTCCTGGCTTGCTTTATCCGTTTCTCATATCTCCCGGCCAAAAACCATGAATAAGAAAAACGTCAAAACCAAATCTGAAACACTAAGCTGAGGTCCCTAGCATCCTTGCAGTCTTTCTGTATCTCACAAAAATTTACTGAAATAGAAAAAAACTGATTTCTTGGTAGAAGTCTTAATGATTACTTCTCCCACTAAAGTCTAAACCATCTACAAGTAGTAGTTCATATTGAGAATCAAATACAGAATCTCCCTAAGGGCTTGAGAGGTAGGGCCCCCAAACCCCCAATAAAGGAGCCAAGAGAAGAACACAGGTTATCTGGGCTCTTCTTATATAACCTATGAATTTTAATTCAAAATAAGCCTGTCTGTCTCAAAAATCTGCTTTCCTTGAAAAGAAAAGGCCATTACCAAACTTCTCTGTGTCAGTCGTAGTGTTGATTTTTTATACTTTGCAGGCCAAATACTTTATTTCAATAAATCACCAACACCACGTCTGGGTTGAAATTTATTTTCCTGCCATATATGAATAAAAGTTAGTTAAGCAGGTATGTGTGAACAAAATTACAGAATATCAAGAGGATATGCTATTTTTAAAGCATTTTAACACTATAAAGACATTTTAACAAATACTAATTACAAATACTAAACACTAAGTTTTTATTACAATAGATTTTAAAAGACTTCTTACAAGTCAAAGGTGTTAGTAAATTAAAAATAAAATATAAATTTGAAAGCAAGTTAATTTCATTTTCTAAAGCATTCTGTGATTTCTATCTTAACTATTAAGATAGTTCTATAGCGAAGACAATCGGAATAGATCCACAATCCTTGTGATTATCTAAAAAGCAAAATGCTTTAAAATATTTTTTATTATACAGGGAGAAATTTCCAACAAATATTTATGAAACAAGGAATCAGAGTTTTAAAACTGAGCTACAAGTTCTACCCCTATATATTCAGCCTAGAACAGAGACAATAGCCTCTAAAACGTGTTTACAGAAAAATAAATATTCCACGGTACATATGGCAAGCCTTCTGAGTCCTCTTTCCTTTGTTCTTAAGACTCAGTTTCCCATATTACTGTGTTTAAAAGCTTTTTCTCAGATGATTCAGTAAAGAACAAACAAACTGTAAAGTTAAAATAGCTAAACAACCTCTGAATAAGATAGTGACATTGCCTTTTATTCTTTCTTTTGCAGAGGTCTGATGAATTTTCTTTGGCCACCCTCTTCAATCTTCTTATAACCAAGATGAGTGCCTCCTCACTCTAATCATAAGCATTGCATTGAACTAAAAACACCCCAACCCAAAGAAAAATGCAGAAATAAACCATCTTGGGAAGAGCACAGTGGAAAAAGAATATGTTCTTAACTTCTCATTTACTGTCTTCCCCGGCTAATGCCACCCACCCACTTCCACCACCACCACCATAACCACGTTCCCCATCAGCCCTGCCTTGAAACAACCGCTTTAAATTTCTTTTAGTGCAGCAAGCTAGAGCTTGTAAAAGGATGCAAACCAGCTGAAACATTTGACAGACAGTGCTAAATACCAGAGAATTCCTATCAACCATTTTACTTTAAAAGGTTTTTTGATGTTGGCTATCTTTCATGTACCTCTTTCATGGCACATTAATAAAGAAAACGAAGCTGAAGTAAATCAAGTCCAAGGTCACATCTAGAATTACAGCACTGTAGGTACCTGATGAAATACGGATTAATGCTGCGTGAGTAGTGAATAAATAAAAGCACCTCTACTCACCCATCAGGCAAGTTTTACAAGTGCTTCTGAACTTGATTCTGCAACTAGACCTAAGACATCTTTAATCCCCCATGGCCCTGAAACCTAATTATCATAATGTGAACCCAAATGTTAGGGTCCCTTCAAAATGCAAGTGCTGTGAAGCGGAAAAGTAATGGGAATTAAGCTGGGTGTAACCTTAGAAATGGATGGATGTGGGGAACTTGAAAGTGGTATTGCAGTAAGTTAGGAGAGCATAATACAACGAGTTAGCCACACAAAATACATCCAATTCAAAAGATCCCCCGCTTCAAAAAAAAATAAAAACATGAAACACAAATAAGGTGGATTCAAGAACTCCTAGTAGCAAATATCAATTTCTGGCCCCAGAATCTTCAAGTCCTAGGTAATCAAATGAAAAAGGATTCTAGCCATTTTGCATTCTTCTAATGCAATCAAAATGAGAAAACCATAGTGATTCTGTACAACCCAAAGAGTTCTAATAAAAAGAAAAAAACTTAAATGTTCCCCAATAAGCAATTGATTTTAAAAGTGTTGGCCAAAAGTGACAAAAAAACAGCAAGTTGTTTAATGCCAAAGAGGAGAATATAAATGAGAATAGGCCAAAGAGTTAACAATCTCAAGGTAATACTCATTCCAATAGTAACCTACTGATAATGCAGTTTTATCCTTTATACATTTAATTTATTCTAGGAACTATGACCAAAACAGAGCTACAATTACACCGCGCAAGTGCATTCATCTTCTATTTACTACATGCCTGTGTTCTCTACAACACAGAATTCAGCATAAATCAATACTGCACTGGGCCCTAGTCACAGAGACGGTTACTTCAAGTCTCAAGATATCTACACGACAACCCTTTAATATGGTTCCTAACTTCACCAGGTACACCATTTATGGAAAGGTCTATGTATAATTATTTCACCTATCTGTTTATAAGCATTAGGATATTAAAAAAACTATTCTTTTCTACTCAACTGATGTCTCTATGACAAAAACTACTGGTTATTTGATGTATGTACTTTAAGAAATAAGAGAACTCCACTTTCAAGATCACAATAAAATGTTAGTTTTGAGGAGGATCTACAATGTAAAGACTATACATACACAAGCTGAGACAGAGAAAATGTAAAACAATTGCTCAAAATAAGGCATTGTTTCTTCCATTTCTAAAGGTTAAGAAACACACTCATGAAATCCCAAAGTTCATCAATTGTTACAAAATGTTGAACATACTATTTAATTTATATTTTAGGTTCTTTTATAGTTTAGGTTCTTTTATAGCAAATACACTTGTCTAAACAGAACATCTGTTTTGGTTATAATACATTGTATCTTTGGCAAGAACTTGTAATAAAACTAACAAAAACAATCAAGAATCTTTATTGGATCTGGCAACAAAAGCAGATTTGTAACCAAAAACCTTAAGAGGAGAAATGACCATCACTGGGCTCTAGGCCAGTTCTAATCTAAGTCAATAAACAAAGATCTATCTGCAAGAGGGGCTACAGTTAAAGGGGAGGGGGAGTGTGTGCGTTGGGGTAACTCCTGCAGATACTTAAATTGGACTTAGGGATACAGAAACACATGGATTACAAAATTGGTAAAACATATTTTATTTTGATCAAAAACTGTCAAACTGAATCTGAATCCAATAGTACTTTAAAACCAAACACACACACACACACACACACACACACACACACACACACACACACAATTATTCATTCGTTATACCTTCTTTCCAACATAGCTCATTATGGTTTATTTAAATATATATTTTTAAAAATATTTTGGCTGTTTCAACAAAAAGAACATAAATTATATTGGTTATAAAACAATTTTATATTTAAATTCACTTAATGTCCTTTATAAGAAAGGACACCTTATAAACAAGAATCTAGTATTTATAGTAGTCATAAAAATGGACAGAGGAATATCAATAGGTGAAAGACAACAAAATCTGAGACTATCACAGCACATTTTCTCAAGCTGTCACTGTAGAGAAGAGTGAGACAACTACTATATCACCTAGTTGTTAAGCATAATAATCAAATTGACATGGAAAAAATAATTTAGGGTGTCCCAGGCTAATTCACGGCCTTCATTATTTCCAGAAACTGCAGGTGGAGGAGACAGTATTTTTAAATACACAGAAACTAATTTTACATTCTCCATGTAAAATGGAAATTACTGCACTAGTCAGAAATAAAGAACAGTAAACAATTCTTCCTCCAAATAAAATAATTTTAACTTCACAAAATTATGAGCTTTATATAGCTAGATACATCTGAAATTGTACAGTTAAGCTTACTGATTTGTTGAGAAGCAAATTTCTTTTAAAAAATTACATCCACATGGTTCAGGACATGGGAGGCCTGCTACATATTATTCTGGTAGAATCATCTGTCAGATTTCAAGAAAACCTTAGAAATCATCCCATCAAAATCTCTACTGAAAATCCTTCTAGCATCACAAAAGTCTTTATCTCTATTTCAGTTCATCTTGTTAGGTAAGGTCCAACAACTCAAGTATTTCAAAAACTTTTCTGATTCTGATTCTAATATACCTCAATGTCCATAAACTTGAAAAGCATGCTTCCAAACCTTAACTAAATTATTAAAACGTTAATTAATACAGTGTCTGTGGCATGCCCTGCAGACCTGACACCAGACATCGATTCATTGATTCATTAGGTAATCAACATCCTTTTCGGAGTGACATAGCCAAGTCTCTAATTTTCTAGTTTCTCCCTAAGATTATAATATCAAAAGATTATCAAAAGGTGTGCTAAGTCTACCAGTCTAGCTTTCCTAACAGAAAATGAAATGGGATAAGACCAAAATGTTTTAAAGAAATGCATGCTGATTTTCAGTCGTTATTGTTCTATTGTTCCTTCCTTCCATTGTTCCTAAACAATCCTTTTATAATTTAATAATAATCTTGCCTGATCAAGATCATATTTGCATAACCTTTGGAACTTCCCCTTTGGAACATCAAAATAATATCTATCTTCCAGTTTCTCAATTTTACCAATAGTGGTACCAAAATTCATTCACAAGTCCACCTAGAACTCCAGAAAATGTTTCATCTGGACCAGAAGATAAAATTCGAAACAAAAGCTCTCTTACTATCACCCTATTTTAGGTACATTATATTTTTTTTGTTGTTGTAGTTTTTTTATTGATTCTTACAAGGTCAGACAATTAAGTTCGTGAACTTGTTGCAATGATGTTGCTAAACTTTTTGATATCAAAGGTATTATTCATTATGAATTTGTACCAACTGGACTAACAGTTAACCAAGTTTACAATTTGGAAGTGCTGCAAAGGCTGCATGAAAAAGTTAGACGACCTGAACTTCTCGCCAACAATTCATGGCTCTTGCATCACGACAAGGTACCAGCTCACATGGACGGCACTGTCTATGAGGGAGTGTTTAGCCAGTAAACAAATAACTGCATTGGAACACCCTCCCTACTCACCTGATCTGGCCCCAATGGCTTCTTTCTTTACCCAAAGATAAAGAAAGTAGTGAAAGGAAGACATTTTGATGACATTCAGGACATCAAGGGTAATACAATGACAGCTCTGATGGCCATTCCAGAAAAAGAGTTCCAAAATTGCTTTGAAGGGTGGACTAGGCGGGTGGACTAGCACCCTTGGGAAGCTGTGCATAGCTTCCCAAGGGGAGTACTTCAAAGGTGACCATAGTGATATTCAGTAATGAGGTATGTAGCACTTTTTCTAGGATGAGTTCACGAACTTACTTGCCAGACCTCATCTATCTTTTCAGCCCCCAAATCATTCTATCTCACAAATCAAAAGAGGAGTTGGGAAGTTCCACTTTCTCTTAGCCACTAATTGGGATGATGACATTATGTATAAGCAGTGGGATCTCTTTTCAAATTCTCTTTTTCCTAAGATAAGCATTATAGGCCTTTGATGCTATACTTAGCACCTGGAGGCAGGCAGCTAAGTGAGGGATCAGTCCTTACGCTTTGGCCCTCCACTACTGTTTTTGGTGGATCAGTGACTCTTCTCTTACATATACCCTTGATTACTTGCACTTTTTTCGGCTTTGTGTATGTCCTTATAAAATCCACACTTGACCAAAAGTTTATACCCGGTACACACAAATTGATTTACTGTTAGCTCCCAACCTTTTTCTGGTGGCAAAGCCCCTAGAAGTCAATGTGCTCCATTCAGAACATTTTAAATAACATGATTAAATATACAAGGGATACATCAAATACTAGGCACTAGAAAAATTAAAAATTTAAGAAAAATGAGTGTAAAATAAAAATTGATCCAAACTTGGTTTGGCAAAGACTCTCTTTCCTGTGTAATGTAATTCATAGCGTTCTTCCAGAAAAAAAATTAAGTTTTTTGGATAGAATGCTTAAACAATTTTTTGATATACTTTGATGGTGTTTAAGACTTAGCAAACCAGTCACTCAAACTTTTTTTTCCTAATTATCTTATATTACACTTCCTTTTGCTATAAGATTTGTTACCAAGAATGCATCTCTGAATTGGCCCACGAGAAGCCTTCTACCTTGCAACAAGATTACAATAAAACTTTGACATGTGTTTAATAAAGTGTTCAGGAAATTTTCTTTGACATGAGGAAATTCAATTGAGAAAATTCTAGTCATTAATTTAACTTTCCCCAGAAAATTTGGAAAGGATTGTAGTTCCTAATTTTACTGGTAGAGCACATTAGTTCAGCTCACATATCCCAGTGTGTTCTGAGAACTCTTGCCCTATTCTCTTTCCTTAAGAGGATCTTTTGCAGCTAGTGAGTTGGGGAGGGACTGAGAGAGAGGAAACCATGCTGCCTGCAAACCTCTGGAGTAAAGTAGTGTTTCCCTGAGTGAAACAGACCTGACGTGGAATTTAATTTACATCACGTTTGGACCTTTGATTATTGCCCTAGAGCAGATATTTCAATTGCTGAAATGGGACTGTTCTAATAACTAAGAGGGACTTGCAAGCTGAAACCTGTCTATCATTTCGGCCAGGGAAGAAAAGAACTATTCCAAACATGAGTTGAATATGGAGTGAGATAGTAAATACAAAGTTATTTTCTTCTTGAACCTTAGTGAGTCTATCTCATTCAATCAAGCGTTTATGTGAGAAATACTTGCTGAATGAATACATAAGTAAAAAATCTAGAATATAAAAATTTAATACCATTCTTGAGTGGTGAGAATATGAACTATTTTTATTTTCCTCTTTGTCCATAATCTCCTTTGAATATGCTTTAAAAAGATATTAAATTGCCAGAGAATAATGTCATGTGCATGTTTGAAAGGCATTCATACCTAGAGGAAGAGAGAAAGAAACAAGTAATTCTAAATCCAAAAGTACAAAATAAAATGATTAAAAATGATCATCTTCTAATTTTCCCTTATGGTTTATGTCTTTGATGTTTGAAAACACCAAATTTTAAATTTAAAGGAGATTAAGATTAGAAAATCAAGTAGTGACCTTGTCTGTTTGTAATAAGGAAGATTAGCTACCTGGATAAACATTTTATTGAAAACAACTAAATATCCTAGATATAATACACCTTAAATGCATCAGTGAATTAGCAAGGAAAAAATACTCAAGCCAAAAAATAAAAATAAAAAAAGAAGTAAATATAAGAACCTTGATTTCTGAAACTTTCAGCTGAGGACATTTGCTGGACTGGGTAAATTTTATTTTTTATCTTCAGGCCCCAAAGTGATTCACAAAACTAGAGGACAAGAAGACAAAACCCAGAGTCTACTTAAGATGGGTGTTAATAAAAGATTCCCCTAACTACCCTCACACATATAAAGCTGATATCCTAAAGGGTTAACCCCCCTAGTCTAATAGTCAAAGAGAAATAAACTCACTATACGCTACCCCCAGGATATTGCAGTGAAAATGGACTATTTCAAATCTTGTCACAGGGGGAATCTCTGATGAGAATATGGAACCATAAGCCATTTCTCTAGTTTGCAGCCTAAATTCACACTACCTGGGTAGCCAGAAAAAAACTCAAGCCGAGAATTTAAGTGATTCCCAAACTGGTAGTGTCTACAGGAACCTGGCAGAAGCAAATGAAAATCCTTTTTGAAGCAACTCCCAATCAATCGAGGCCTCAATGAATTCCCACAGATAAAGTTCTAGGAAAACAAGTTTTCAATAAAAATTAATCGAACAGAAAAGAAAGCCAAACACTGCAGAGGAGAACCAGAAATAACAGCAGAAATAGACTTGCAAGGATTTTTAGATACTAGAATTATCACACAGACTGTAAAATAAAAATGTTTAATATGGTTAAGGAAATAAATGATATGTTTGAAAATATACTTGGGAACAACAAAAACCTGTAAGAATGATCAAGATCAAGCAGATGTGAAAACATATACAGTTTCTAGAAATGAAAAATATAATGGAAATGAAAAATTAAATGGATGGATGTCAATTCTTCACAAATTAAACTGTAGAGTCAACTTAATCCCAATCAAAATTCCAGCTAGTCCATCCGTAGAAATTTATGTATAAGGACCTTGAACAGCTAAGACCATTTTGAAAAAGAAGAACAAAATGGAAGGTCTTCTACTATCTCAGTTCATGACTTTTAAGCTGTACAAATCAGCACTGGTGGTATTAAACATACATAGATTAGTGTAAAGACACATAGATCCATTAAACATAATAGACTCCAGAAATAGATCCCCATGTATGTGGACAGTTGATTTTCAACAAAGATGCCAAAACAATTCAATGGGAAAAGGAAAATCATTCAACAAATGGTGCTGGAATAATCCTTAGCAATATGCAAAAAAAAAAAAAAAAAAAAAAAAACTTCGTATGAGACATAAAAAATTAAATGGATTATAGGACTAAATGAAAGAGTTAAAACTATAAAATTTCTAAAACAAAACATACAGGAAAATCATAATGACTTTAGTTTTTCCTTTAGTTTTAAAACGACCTTAGTTTGACCTTTAGTCTTAAATAAGACACAAAAAGCAAGAACTATACAAAAAAATTCATAAATTGAACATCAAAATTTAAAATGTTTGCTTTTCAAAAGACCATGTTAAAAAAATGAAAAGGCAAGTTACAGATTGGGAGAAATGTTTACAGAACAGGTATTTGTATTCAGAATGAATTAATCCATTTTTTTAAATGGAAAGAATCTCCAGACAGATATTTTACCAAAGAAGATGTATGGATGGCAAAAAAGCAAATGAAGATGCTCAACATCATTAATTGCTAGGGAATGTAGATTAAAACTACAGTGAGATGTCACTGTACATTCACTAGGATAGCTAGATTTAAAACCATACCAAGCAGACTGAAGAGAGTATGAAGAAACTGGAACTCTGACACACTGCTAGCGGGAAGGAAATATGGTACACTCTACCTTAGAAAAAAAAATATCTACCATACAACAGAGCTATTCCACTCCTACTTATTTACCCAAGAGAAATGAAAGCATATGTCCACGCAAAGACTTATACAACAACGCTCATGCAGCTCTACTTGTAATAACCAAAGCTGGCAACAATCCAAATGACCATCAACAGGTAAATGAATAAACTAATTGTGATTTAGCCATACAATGGAATTCTACTCAGTAATAAGAACAAACTATGACATATGCAACATCATGGATGAAATCTCAAAATGATGATGCAGTGAAAGAAGTGAGCGAATGAATGCAGAGTGTATGATTCCAATTACATACAAGTCTAGAAAATGTAAACAAATCTACAACTACAGAAAGTAAATCAACGGTTGCCTGGGGGAAAAGGGGGCAGGGAATGAAGAGTGGATTAAAAAAGAAGACAAGGAAATTTAGGGGGGTAATGGGTATGTTCATTATTTTGATTGTGATAGTTTCATGAAAGTCTATATACGTTAAAACTTATAAAATTGAAAACTTTAAGTATGTGTAGTTTATTATATGTCAACTATCTGTCAGTAAAAGCTGAAAAACTAACATATAGGACTTCTAGAAGGGACAAATATAACTAAAATTAAAATTTCAATGAATGGGTCTGACAGCTAAAGAAAAAGCTAGTGAATTAAAGACCTGAAGAAATCAACGGCAAAGCAGCCCAGAGAGACAGATAAAAAGAGGTTGAAAGACATACATAGAGTGAAAAGGCTGAATATATATAATGAGAATTTTGGAGGGAGAACAGAGAGAAAGAACGGGACAGAGGTAATATTTGAAGAGTAATGGCTGAGATTATTGAAGAACTAGAAGGTATCACCCTCTAGTTTCAAGGATCCCAATTGTAAGTAGAATAAAGAAAGCAGTATAAAATACTATCTAATGGCCCAAAGAAATAATAAGCAGTTTGACATTTTATTTTCTTATCAACATATCAATACTCTCCAGATTGAATTGTCAATGACAAAATTGAAAATAGAAATGCCCTTTCTCTTGGGTCCATTACAAATACCATACTAATCATGCCTGCAAATAAATACTGAAATTAAGGTCAATAAGTCTGTACTACCATGTTTCCCCGAAAATAAGACCTAGCCGGATAATCAGCTCTAATGCGTCTTTTGAAGCAAAAATTAAGACCCTGTCTTATTTTACTATAAGACCAAGTCTTAATATAATTAACAATATAATCAATAATATAATGTAATGTAATACCGGGTCTTATATTAACTTTTGCTCCAAAAGACGCATTAGAATCGATTGTCCTGCTAGGTCTTATTTTCGGGGAAACAGGGTAACAGGTTTAAAATTAAAAAGACATGAAAGATTGAAAATAGCCCAGTTGTCAATTAACAAATGTCTGAAATACGGTACAACCAAACAGAAGAATTAAGGGACAGAAGAAAGTGAGAGAGGGAGGAGAAAAATGGGGAAGGAAAAAGAAAGAAAAGGGAGAGGAGGGGAGGAAAAGGAAGGGAAAAACAAAGGTGTCTCTGCTGCTTACAAAATATGAATAAAGGTCTTGGGAAAAATCAACATCCACTATTTTTTTCAAAACTACTCTCAAATTATTTAATAGCCTTCTACTCTCTGTTTCTGTTGTCTAAGATGATTAAGGTTCTCTGGTTAATTTTTGGTTTCTTAGGGAATAAAGCTTCAAAGTAACCATATATGTAATTGAGAGGGTAATGAGGTTTTGTAGCTTCACAAAGAAAAGTCAGGAAACTTAAAGATAGGGAAATAAAAAGTTGAGAGGGTCTGGCATTTTAAAAAAATACCTGATATTCTTGGATACCAGAGGTTCATATTTTCTACAAAAACTAATACAATACTTTTTAATAGTCTAGACTCAAATAAGCATAATACAAAACTCAAAAGCCAGAGGAAAAAGGGTAGATAAATCTGAGAAAATTTTAAATTCTCTACAAAAATAAAGTTTGAATTATAAACACAAATTGGGGACTTATATGCATAATTGGCAAAATTTATGACCAACAGATTAATCATAACTTCAAACTGGTAACTCCAACTTTCCACTACAGCTCCCCTTTCCTTTTCTCATTTCATTACACACCATTTACCTTCTCAGTTCATTCTATTTCCTAATTCTTTCACTATCCTAATGAACGAGATCATTAGGAAGCAAAAATTATTTTTCTTTTGCATATTTGCCTGCTCAAAGTCATCTATATGTTGTAGCTTTCAGAATACGCATAAAAACATTAAGCACAGGATCTGACTTAAGAGCCCAAAAATTTCTTTTCCATTTTCTGATCCCAGGTTTTAAGTAGTCTCGTGTATCTGTGATTTTCCAGAATGTACCCAATGCTGTGATTTCTAGCAATGTTTCCACTATCAACATAAATAGTGCCAACCATAGTTTGAAATATAAGACAGCAAATATTAAAAACTTTTAATTCTTTCGCTGTTCATTAAACTATTAACTCTAACCATGCACTATTTTTATTCCAGAAATCATCATTTATCTTTGGCAAAACATAAGTCTATAATCTGCCAATTATAAATTTCTGTGCCAATAAAACAACAGAGTAAACAGTTAATCATAGATTTACTAACGCATTTAGCAGAGGAGAAATTTTCCGTAATTGTCGCATACAGCAATTCTGGTCAATAGTCTTGAAAAGAATCATCTCGTTGACGGGTAAGTATTCATGATAATGTGAAGTGAAAATAAACGTACATCAGCTTTTTAAACACTAGAATCTTAATTCTGTTAAAAAGAAAAACTCCAAATCTTTAAGTTATTTGTTCCAGGTTATATAATATGTGTACATGTATAAATGAGTATACAGATATACGTACATGCATATAATTTGTAAATTAGGTGAAATGAGTCATGCATTATTTTTATAAGCAGAAAAAAGTGGCATGAAAAAGATAAAACTAAAAGGCAAAATGCAAAAAAAAAAAAAAAATTTACCTCATTAAAAATATAGTTGACCCTTGAACAACATGGGTTTGAATTTCATGGGTCCACTTATACACACCTTTTTTTCAATAAATATCTGTACTGTTTTTGATCCGTGGCTGGGAGTCTGGGGATACAGAAGGCAGACTATATTCATTGATTTACACCATTTTACAAAGGAGACTTGAGCATCCACAGATTTTGGTATCCACAGTGTTCCCAGAACCAATCCCCCCCAGATACCTGGGGACAACTTAAGTTTTGGGGGAGTCAAATGTTATACACAGATTTTCGACTGCATTGGGGGGGAAGTAAGGGGGGTCCTAAGTTTCACACTATTCAAGAGTCAACTATAGTTTTACCCTCAATATTTAAGAATTCAAATTAATAAATATTTACTGAGATGGACCTATAAGTACAGAAATATGCTTAATGTGTAAGAGGTAGAGATAAATAAAACATGTTTCCCTGATTTAAGCTTTCAATATAGGAGAAACCAGATACACTGCATATAAACGAATGTCTCAGAAGGAGCTAGCCTTTTTTACATTTCAATAAATTTTACCATTGCTACACAAAAGAAACCACTATTTTTTACAAAAGGGGAAACAGGTAAAGCAGAAAACGAGTGTAAAAATTTAACATAAATGGTAAGAAATATTCAGGTATTCAAAAAACAAAATGAGTGCCTACTATGTGCCAGATGACTTAAAATAGCAAATCATTCTAGCACATACTTAAAACAAATGACACATAATATTGTACAATTTCTTTTCACAAACACTTCCAACTTTAAACACGTGTGACTAAGCATAATTACATTCTATAATTTAATTCCAGTTCTTTTTTTTTCCTTTGGTAATTAAGATTTGAAGTTTTGGATGACTTCTGCCATAATATGTGTAAGTACCACAGTTTGTAAGGTATTTTAGGATAGGAAGAGAAGTGGGTGAGACGGAAGGTGTGTAAATGGGTCAGGGTGCATGGGTTTATAACTGAGGAGATATGCCATGACGTATGAATATGTTAACATATGGCAGGTATTTCAAGGCAAAAAGTGTTGGAAGGAATAGATAAGGGGGAATGTGCTGGTGGATATGTCAGAAAAAAGTTTTTCAGGATGAGTAGCTGACAGGATTATAGGAATGCATATCAGGTTATCTGTTCAGGAGGTGCTAAAAATTTCTGTGGGAGAAAGCATGGAAATTTCAACTTAAATGTAGTTTGTAATGTAACTTCAAAGCGTTAGATGAGAAAATATGGTTTCCTCATAAAGACACCTTGAACTGGCAAAACGATGAGATGAAATCAAATAGCTGATTTTTCTAACATTCACTATAAATTCTGATTAAATATTTGAACTATTTAAGAACTTAAAGCACATAAAAATATTAGCAAATTGTTCCCAACAGTACATTAAAGGAATAACACACTATGACAAAATGGAGCTCAAATCAAAATTGCAAAGATGGTTCAACTGTAGAAAATCTACTACTACTATTCAGTATATGGACAGATCAAAATAGGAAAAAAAACCCAGGAATTATAAGGAAGTTATAAAAAACATAAATAGTATCTTTCATTCTTGAATTTAAAACTTAACAAAGTAGTAATCAGTATTTTTAAAACACTCATAAATAAATACTTTGCTTTAAATGATCTTTTAAAAGTATACAAAAGGAAGTATCGAACTTGACATTAAAAGCAATCTAGTCAAGGAGAAGAGGAAAAAAAAGGTCCGCTATCATTAGTATTTAATAGCTTTTCAAAGACATTACATGATACCATTAAATAAGGGAAGAAACTCAAGAGGTATAAAATTTGAAAAGGAACTCATAAATTCATCATCTTGTGCAGATGATAAGATCCTATACCTAGAAATCCAAGAGAATCAACTGAAAAACTAATTATAAACAATGAAAGAAGTCTGTACTGTGGCTGGGGAACAAAATTAACATAAAAGTGTTCCTTTACACAGATATAAAGTAATGTAATAAAGTAATTTTTAATAGAAATACAAAGAGACAAATACAAAAGTGTTAATATTTAATATATAAGATAATTACGAAAACTTCAAAATGTTACTGAAAGCAAAAGCACTACCCATTTTAATGACTAAGGAAGGTGAAGCTCAGAGAGGCTGGGTAACCTCTAACCTTGCACGAGTAAATAGTGATAACAAAGATGAATCCATATTTGTCTGACTCCAAAGCTCTCATCCTCTTTCTAACACAATACACTGCTGAAAGCTCAATAAAGGGATATTATATAAGCAAGGTGAAAGTCAAGAAGTCTTCACTATTTAATATTTTTAATGAGTTGCAAGTTCTATTTACAGTCACTACAAATGTACCCAAAATATTTATATCAAGTCAATGTGAACAAGTTAAAAGGACATCAGAGAAGTTGCCTGAAATAAATGGAATCCGCTACCGTGTTTCCCCGAAAATAAGACCTAGCCGGACAATCAGCTCTAATGCGTCTTTTGGAGCAAAAATTAATATAAGACCCGGTTTTATTTCAGTATAAAATAAGACCGGGTCTTATATAATTTAATGTAAGACCAGGTCTTATATTAATTTTTGCTCCAAAACACACATTTGAGCTGATTGTCCAGCTAGGTCTTATTTTTGGGGAAACAGTATGTCAGGTCCTTGTGTTTGGTTCTCAAGAGGATCGGGTACATGTGTACAGTTCTCAGAACTGGGAAGGTCCACAGTAGTCCCCACACTAACTTGAACAAGAAGAAAGACAAGGGAGGCGGAAAAGAGCTGAGGTAGACTTTTCAATCTGGTCCCTTCCTGTACCATGATCTCCCTCGACACCTACAGTTTGTCCCTGAACTTCAATCCCCTTTGGTTTCCCTGAGTTGTTTTCCTGACATCTTGATTAAACTCCTGGCACACGGCATACTATACTCAATACAGGCCCCTCTCTCTTGCCCTATCTGTCTTTGAACTCTTCTTCCTGTGTTGGGTTTTTATTTTGTTCTGCTGATCCCATCAGTCATGTGCTCATCAGTTGACTATACTTTGTTATTAGATTTCTCAAAAAGCAGTGGGGGATGGATCTTGTGTGATCTCCCCTGGATATCAGCCATTATAACTATATTCTCTCCTAAAATTAAACTCTTTAGGACTTAATATTGTACTGTAGTTTGGAAAAGGTAAGCATAGCTATTTGAGGTCCAAAGAGAGGAAACAATGGTAAATGAAAGCAGAACCACTATGGATCCAGTGCCAGCACTAGAGAAATGGGACATATTAATCTAAAGCTATTCAGAACACAACTGTATGCCTAAATAAAATGAAAGGTTGTGATAAAGAGACAAATAAGAATTTCAGAAATGGTTTTAATTTGTCTTGCCTTGGTTCTTAGTTCTGAAGGCCAATGATTCATAGGCATCAAAACTTTGGAAGAAGAAGGCTGTTATCCACAGTGTTACATTTTAGTCAGTAGTTAACTAGAGACTTCACACAATGTACAGGCTGGAAAATGCCACAAAACCAAGTAAGCCCTAATCTGCTGCTTTTGTGGAGGTTTCAGGATACTGAAATGCAAATTTCTCCAAGACACAGACACTTTACGTTGTCCTGCAAAGCTCTTGTGAACACTGAAGTGGTTTGGGGGCAAACAATATATACACTTGTATCTTTAAAAAAAGGGGAGAAATCACAGGAGGAACTTTGGAAGTTCCTTTACCTCTCAAAGAAAACAAACATTCCTAACATTCTTACCAGTAAACAACATCCAATGGTGCAAAGTAATTTTTCATTATCAGGTCAGCAAAATAAGCTTCTGTTTCCCGGCAGGCAGTTCCATTTCCAATCACCACTGTGCTGCAGCTTCAAGGGAGAAATAGGATGAGAAACTGGATGAGCTCAAAGCATGCTTCTAAATCAATTAGGAGAAAATGTACAGAATGCACAAATACTACTATACGATGCTCATATTCTCTCCTATCCAAGCAACCTCTGCACTGTTTCATAAGGGAGATAGACTTATGTAGGATAAAAGACACTCCCTCAGCATTTGGTGTAACAGGCAGTGGAGCAATATTTTACTGTCACACAATCTCAAGAACAGTCAGCTTTCTTCCACATAGAAGGAATCACATTAAGACATGGGTGAATAAACTCTGGAGCATTCTAAGCCATAATAAAGATATTATGACTGAATTATGTGATATGTTGTCAAATAATTTCTGAAGCTTCTAACTACTACCACAGCCATTCATTCCTCAGATCCATGAGGAAGGAAGGAGGGAGGATGGGAGGAAGTGCAGGCCCAAATAGAAAAATTATAATGCTCATTTTTGCTCATATTACTACCTTTGGCTAGTGAAGGTGGCAGAGGAAAAGAGGAGCATTCCTCTGGAGTCTCCAAATATAGGGGTCTCCAGCAATTTGACCCAGCATTGTTTTACACAGTTCCTTCTCTCTCACCAAGGCACTTCCTTTAAACCGTCCCTCCAAATTAAGGGCTTCAAAGGTATCTCTGATTGGCTGAGCCACTGAAGTACTGAAAAGATTACTTATCCTCATACTTGAATTTCAGCAAAAGCCTCTTGATTTTCTCTGCCTCTCGGAAGCCTTGTCCACAATGCAAGTAAACCACATCGGTATGAAGTATCTGACCTTAGGAAAAAATGAAAATAAGCCAATCTGTAAGAAATTATAAAACATAACTCAACAATGATTTGATTAAGCCAGATAAAACAGAAAAGGGAACTGGTTCCTCTTTAAAATGCAGTCTGAATCATTCCTATTCACTAAATCACATTTTTCCTAAGCATTCCGAAACTCTGGTTCTTCCAAAGTTACAAGGACTCTATTTTGATACACAAAACCATTATTAATTACATAATATGCCATGATACCTAAAAGATAAATGATTTTTAGTAACATTTAACATTAATAACAGTAAAAGCTAACATTTACTGAATATTTACTACATATCAGATACGTTGTGATACTATTCAATTTCTCTTTAGGTTGTAGATGTCTTTACTATGTGTAGTGTTTTTCAGCTGCGTATTTACGAATTGTGAGCTTTTCTGTATTATATTTCAGCTAAAATACATTTAAATATTTGAGGATAACTACCAAAGAATGGGAATGATGAGCTAAGTGACCAACTTAGGAAGTTAGGAAAAGAACAACAGAATAATCTCAAAGAAAATGAACAGAAGGAAATGACAAAGTTATAAGCAGAAATTAATGAAATAGAAAAAAAATATAACAGAAAGGACCAATCAAGTTTAAAATTAAAAATCACTTAAAGAAAAAGCAATACCAGTTTTAGCAATACCAATCATGAAGAAGAAAAAAGACACAAATAAATTATATTAGAAATGAAAAAAAGAATCATTTTTTTAAGCAATACAAACAAAGGATAAGATAAAAAAGCCATATGATAGCTCAATAGATGCAGGAAAATACAATGATATATTTCCTACTTACTATAAAAATGCATACCATAAAAAGAGAGCAACTAGAACAGCAAATCCAAAAACCCATGATTCTATCTATAAGAAAGTATCCCCACAACAGCCAAAAGATGAGCAGGTGGGAACAATGCACTGACAACTACCAACACCTACATGAATCAGCATTTCTGTGGGAGGAAACAGAGAGAAACAATAGAGTATCTCATAAACCTGAGATCGGAAGAATCCCCAAAATGTCAAAAGGTACTTCTGTGGGAACCACAGTAAGACCTAGGTCTGTTTGAGAACAGGAGCTGAATTTGCTAACTCTAATTTACAGGTCAATACAAAGGTTACCCGATAATTTCAGAAAGGATTGGAAAACTCTGATCTCTATGAACTTTTGAAATTAATAAGTAGAATATCCTCTTCAATACAAAACCCCACACTGAGGAGAAACTGTTGCCAATCATTTCCATGTTGAGCAGGTAAGAATAATATGGGCAAAGGAAAAAACTCAAGGTGAGCTGGAGGAAAACAACAGGGAAGCAGATTCCAGAAAGTAAAAGATTATCTGTCTCTATCCACATAAATACAGAAGTTTCTTTCCCAATAATTTGGAAAAAATTGAAGTGCTAGTTCTACAGATATACGATGAGTCAGAAAAAGAGCAATGTTTTAATCCTCAGGTGCCCAGACACCAGAATCCAATTTGCAACTCCCTTGCAGTTTTTACTGGTGATGCATAAAGCCCCAGGTTGAGTCTGAATCTAGAATCTAGAGCTAACATTATCTTCAAAACAGACCAGACCCCAGGAAACGACATCAGGATGTCAGTCCTCAAACCTGCCTGACCGACTCCCCGTTTCCTACGTTAAGAAAAAACTAACTTAACACGAGGTGCAGTTGTCCACTAGAGATTCAGTCACCCAGCAGCCTCTCTGCCGGCGCCTTTCTTCTTAAATAAACTTACTAACTTCTGTTCCTTTTGAGTCTGTGATTGCTTTCACCTTCTGGGAACAACCACGGGTTAATTCTACGCCAGAACAATATAAAACTAGAAAACCTTTCATGACCAGCCTTCCATCCTAAAAGTTGAGGAACACTAATTTTATGTAACACTAAGCAACAGAAAAGACTCATAGTCAAATTTCATATAGAATGATTAATATTATTGTTTTTTTTCTTTTTTTTAAAGATTTTATTGGGGAAGGGGAACAGGACTTTATTAGGGAACAGTGTGTACTTCCAGGACTTTTTTTCCAAGTCAAGTTGTTGTCCTTTCAATCTTATTTGTGGAGGGTGCCATTCAGCTTCAAGTTATTGTCCTTTCAATCTTAGTTGTGGAGGGCGCAGCTCAGCTCCAGGTCCAGTTGCCGTTGCTAGTTGCAGGGGGCACAGCCCACCATCCCTTGTGGGAGTTGAGGAATCGAACTGGCAACCTTGTGGTTGAGAGGACGTACTCCAACCAACTGAGCCATCCAGGAGCTCAGCGGCAGCTCAGCTCAAGGTGCCGTGTTCAATCTTAGTTGCAAGGGGCGGAGCCCACCATCCCTTGTGGGACTCGAGGAATTGAACTGGCAACCTTGGGGTTGAGAGCCCACTGGCCCATGAGGGAATTGAACCGGCAGCCTCCGGAGTTAGGAGCATGGAGCTCTAACCGCCTGAGCCACCGGGCTGGCCCTAGAATGATTATTTTTTAAAACAGGAAAAATGACTAGTATGACGTCCTTGCCCACAGAGAAAAGCTGTAACCCAATATATGAGAACTACAAAAAAAAATTATGGAAAATGAAAATAATATAAATCAGAACTAAAAAAACCTCAGAAATGAGATGAAAGAACTCAGAAATGAATTAGATATGAAATGGAAATTCCAAAACTTAAAAACATAACTTAAATAAAAATCTCAATGGATGGATTTAATAGCAGATAAGACACAGCAAAACAGAGGATTAATTAACTTAAAGCCGATCAATAGAAAATAAAACAAAAAGAATTGAAAATAGAAGAGGAAACTGAAAGGCATAATATAAATGCAATTGGAATTCCAGAAAGAGATGCAAGAACCTCTACAAACTCCAAATAGAATTCACACCAAAAATAAAAATAAGTAATACACACAGAGCTAAGCACGTCATAAGAAAACTTCTGAAAACCACGAAGAGAAAATTTTAACAGCCAGAGGAAATAAGATTTTTAGCTGACTTCTCAATAGAAACTGTAGTAGCCAAAAAGCAAAACAACCCCCTAACGACCCCCCCAAAACCCACCAAAAAAATGGAATGACATCTTTAAAGTACTGCCAATCTTGAATTCTACATCCAGCAAAAATATTCTTCAAAATTAAAGGCAAATCAGAAACTTTTTCAAACAAACAAAAATTGAGACTATTTGTCAAAAGCTGATCCACATTAAAAGTAATTGCCTAGTTTCAAGTAGAAAGAAAATGATCTCAAATGAAAACAGAAATGCAGAAAAAAGTAAAGAGTAATAGAAAGGGTAAATACATGAGTAGTAGAAAAAAATTTACTGGACAAAACAATAAAAATGTCTTGTGGTATTTAAGATATATACAGAATTAAAATGTATCACACATAAATGCATTACAATAAATAGAAGTTGATGGGGTGACAGAATTATTCAAGTCTGAGCCCAGTTCATCTTCAGTATCTCCACTGTGACATAGGGAAGAGTATAAATCATCATAATATGTTGAGAGATTTGATCAATAAATAAGAGAAATATAAAGTTGGATTCCCTGGTTCCAACACAACACATATTTGTGTATGTGAGAAAACCATTTTCTAAGCCTTGAAAATTAACATTATTTCCAAATCCTCATGAAATATATGAAATGAAACGTATGGCCAATCAAACAAATTGATATGAAAAGCTGAAAGATATGCTTACTGGTAGGAGAAATTATAGCTAACTTGCAACCATGTTTGTAACCAGGATCCACTCCCATCAAAATGCGCCCTGGAACAGGGCTTGTTAAAAGAAGCTGACGGAGGTTCCGTCCAAACATCATTACGGATTCCTTCTCTGCATCTGATGTTAGTTTGCCTCTTTAGAAACAGAAAAAGAAAAACAAAAACATATTTAGTTTTTCCTTCACCCAAACTTTCTTCCAGAAAAAGAACAGCATTCATTTTATACAGTTAATCTTCACAGGAGTATTTATTATAACAAAATGACTTATGAGAAAAAATATCATATACAAAATTATATTGAGTCTATTTTTGCTAAATGCAGTAACACGTAATACCACAAATAATTTTGTGGTATGAAACCTACCGAATTTGTTTTACCTACACTCCTTTTCTACCTGCTCTCCCTTACATACAAAAATCTCTCTCTCTCTCATCTATCTTATCTATTTATCTATCTATCCGAAAACATATATGAGAGAGTCAAGAGTATAGAAAGATTTTGACAACACATGGATGTCAAATTGAAGCTTATCAGCTGATTAAAAATATAAACACAAAATTAGAGTGGTAAGTTATCAAATCACAAGTAGCCTCCTCCATCAATACTTAGTTTTACACCTTTACCTATACATATGGCAATCTTATCTTCTTACGCTATTGCATTGCCCACATCTACCCTCTCGCTTATGTGATATGACCACAGATACTAATACCAGTCTAGAACCATGACTCATATAAATAACTTACCAATTTTAGTTATTAAAGTTATTAAAAGTTTAATTTAAAACTTTTTTAGATAAAAACATATGCCTATAATGGACTTAAAAGCATTTGTAGACTAAGTTTTATACCATTCATCTACTTAACAAAACTTCTTAACATATTATCTCTTGAAATTCGTACGAATTTATAAAAAGTATGTCTTCTCTATTAGCCCGAGTTAAAAACAATGCATGCCACTGGCCATAGGAAAATTCAGAGTAAAAAGCAATTCAAAGCACATTTCATATCAGTATTGAGGTAGAATTATTTACATACTTGAAGGCACACACAACTAATTGTTTGCTTTTCTGGCTTAATTCAGTTTCTTAAGGCTTTTCTCTCATCTTCTCTAACATTTCAGGGTCAGTCTCCCTGCCTTCAGCCAAGCAACATGAAAAGTATCATTATAGGCATTTCTAGAGCTTCATTTTTAACTATTTACTGAGCAAGCATTTGTTGTCAGTCTTATATAAGGCACCGTAATTGGTGTGAAAGATACAAAGCTGAAAAGATGAGATCCCTGGCTTAAAGACCATTGTGTAGTGGAAGAAACAGAAAAATAAACAGACAAGTATAAAGCGATAAGTGCTATGCTAATGCGAACACATAAGAGGGACAGCAAATTAGGAAAACTTTCTAAGAGATGTCATCTCAGGTAAGTAATAGAGTTAGGCAAACAAAGGTAGGGAGAGTAGAGAGACGCATGGAGAAGATACTCCAGGCAATGCAAAGAGCATATGTAAAGACTAATGATTCTTTATAGAAAAAGCAAGTAATTTCATACACTAAAGTAAAAAGAAATACCAACATATAAGGCTGTAGAGGCTAAAAGAAAGATCACAAAAGATCATGTGGATTGGATTTTATCCTGGAGACAAAGAAGATCCATTGAAGGATTTAGTAGAAGAGTATAAAATAATCAAATAGAAACTTTCGGATGGCAATGTGGAATATATATTGGAAAATACAAAACAGAGATCATCTATGACTCTAGGATAGTAATTCAGACAAGAAATGATGATGTCTTGAACTAACCATGGATAGATACCAGCTATGCCTGAGTAACCATGGAGGTAAAGAGGAGGCAAAATTCAAAATATAATAAAAGACGTAAAATAGATAGCACTGGGTAACTGATGGCTTGAAGAAAGAGGTAGATGTGAAAAATGACACATGGATGAATGATCATGCCAGTCACAGAAGTATGAAATGCAGAAGTAGGCTATGAATCTTATATATATATATATATATATATATATACACACACACATATATAGTCATATATATATATACACATATATATAGTCATATATATATACATATATATAGTCATATATATATATACATATATATAGTCAACTGAATAAAAGGGCTACAAAATAATAGTCTATAATTTCTTTTAATACACACGCATGAATGGAGAAAAGTCTGGTTAACAATGATTATCTCTAGGTAGTAAAAGCATGTGTTTTTTTCTTTGTGCTTTACTGATTCTTTCAATTTTTCTACATTATGACTAATTTCTTTTTAATTAGAGAATTACAGTAATTTTCTTAAAAAAAAATCCATTGGGAATTTCCCCCCTCAACTGCTGTTCAGGTAATTATTTCTATCAAGAGACACATCAGTAGACAATGTCTGCAAACCAACTTATGAAATAAGACATTTTTTCAACCACAGGCATTTTTTAAAAAGAGAAGGAAAAGTGCTCTTGCTGGCCACCAATAATGGCAGTCAGAGAAGGATTATATATTAAACAATCCCACACTAAACTGCTTTTATTAAATTTCAATGAAATTATTCCACAAGCAGTGAAGCTATGCAAATCGAGTATGTGCAAAAATATCAAAACCACCACCAGACATTATATGCAACATGAGAAAACAAGATAAAGGAAAAGCATTCAAAAGGAAATGCAATTTTAAATGAGATCATTTTCTTTTTCGTTCATTAAGAACAGAATCCCTTATTTTTTAATTTGATGCCCCAGCACTCAAAAGTAAGAGATGTTACTTCATATAGACTTGAAGTGAAAGAGGATTCCAAAAGAAAATATTTTTAAGGGAAGTCTGGGCTAAAAAGGATGCATCAAGAGAATGAATTACTTTAATAAAAAGAAGTTGAACAAAAGAACTGTGTGTCCTTTTTAATGCTACCTCCTCACTGCCTGCTCTAAACACCTCCAAAGTCAATGGCCAGGTCTAGTACAAGAAAAACAAACATTATAAAGGGTGTTATAAATTCTAGCGAGGCTGAAGAGATGACTAGGAATATACAGTTCCCAGGTAACCCTTGCCGAAAACTGTAAACAAGTGAGAACGAAGGAAATCTCAACCACATAGGAAGGTATGTATGAAGAAATGGCTGGTTTCTAAAGTAGCCTATCAAGACAAAGGCTAGAGGAAGGAAAGAGGGTTTTGCCTCCTGGCATTAATTTTCTTTCCATCTCCTCCCCTAAAAACAATTCTGCACCTCACCTCTTTTGCAGTTCTTCATTGTAACTCTTAGTCCTGCTAGTCCATCCACATGGTCACATTAATAACCTCCTAATATTTGCTCATCATTGCTGATAATTACTCATCCAAACAACTCCCATGTGGAGTGAAAAACATATTAGCTTTCTCTCTTCATAGTAATAAATTCATCATGCGTTCCACTGATTTCTTTATGCTTTTTTTGGCTCTCTTACCTCTAAAAACTGCTTCCAACTAACTTCTCCATTAACTTCCTAATTTGCTTCTCCCAAGCCAACTCTCTCATCAATAAAACCATTTGTTTAGCTTGGTTGTCAAATTGCAAGACTAGTATTGCAGAACTGGAAGGGGTACACATTAAGTGATCAAGATTTGAAAAGCATATCATAATTAAGAGCTATGTTTGTGATCTATGCATATGAATGCCTCCACATATTGAAATCTAGGCTTACATGTAAGACTTTGTGATTGTGACTCAGTTCTTTAGTTGGTTAACAGAGCAACAAATATTTACTATGCTTTAATGGGCTTATTACCATACATCATAACAATAAACAGCATACAAAATTAAATTAGACAAGACGCATACCTGAGCTCTCTACAAAGGAGAGGATAAATGAGGCGTTTAAAGGAATCAGTTAGTGAATTCTGTAAAATCTCCATTAACTCCGGCCTTGCAAAGCTACGTGGTCTCCACCTGCAAAAAAGAAAAGCCTATACTAAAACTGAGGTACCAATAATGAGACCAGGAAAGGACTCCTGGAAGAGGAGAGAGGAAGTGGAAGAGAAAAAGGGGAAAAACTTTATTGAAGCCAAAGTAACATAATCTGAGAGGAGATTGTGATGTCTGGAAATTATTAACTCTGACATCTGGAGTTCTTATTTTTAAAAACCTAGTAACCATGGTCACACATAAAACTTAAGGGAGGAAAAACTTTCCCATTCTGGGAAGAGTCTCCCAAGCATTATTAATAAAAGTCAAAATCTTAAGACATAAGAAAGTTACCAAAAAATTACTAAAGTGGGGCCGGCCCGGTGGCTCAGGCGGTTAGAGCTCCATGCTCTTAACTCCGAAGGCTGCTGGTTCCATTCCCACATGGGCCAGTGGGCTCTCAACCACAAAGTTGCCAGTTCAATTCCTCGAGTCCCGCAAGGGATGGTGGGCTCCGCCCCCTGCAACTAAGATTGAACACAGCACCTTGAGCTGAGCTGCCTCCCGGATGGCTCAGTTGGTTGGAGTGCGTCCTCTCAACGAAAAGGTTGCCGGTTCGACTCCCGCAAGGGATGGTGGGCTGTGCCCCCTGCAACTAGCAACGGCAACTGGACCTGGAGCTGAGCTGTGTCCTCCACAACTAAGACTGAAAGGAGAACAACTTGAAGCTGAACGGCACCCTCCACAACTAAGACTGAAAGGACAACAACTTGACTTGGAAAAAAGTCCTGGAAGCATACAATGTTCCCCAATAAAGTCCTGTTCCCCTTCCCCAATAAAATCAAAAAGAAAAAAAATTACTAAAACATTGCTATAGGCTGAACTGTGTCCCCTGAAATTCTCATGTTGAAACTCTAACCCTCAATAGGATGGTATTTGGCGATGGGGCTTTGGGCAACAATTCGGTTTAGAAGAGGTCATGAGGGTCCTTGAAGGAGGATTAGTATGAAAAACATCTGAGAGCTCTTTCTCTTTTCCTACCAAGTGAAGACATAGCAACAAGGCAGCTGTCTGCAAGCCAAGAAAAGGGCCCTCACCAGGAACCCAATTAGCCTGCACCTTGACCTTGGACTTCACAGCCTCCAGAACTGAGAAAACAAATGTTTGTTCTTTAAGCCACCTGGTCTACGATATTTTGTTATGGCAGCCGGAGCTAAGACCAACAGTGTATCCTTCTTTTCCCATCTATTCATCTCTGAGAGCTCCTGAGAGCTAAAGTATTATAGAAATTCTATTTTTTCACTCTTGAGTAGAACTTACTCCACTGCTCAGACTGTACAGCTTTACCAGGCAGTAGTGTATATGCATAAATGTGGATGAATGTAAACAGCAGAGAACTTACTGTTAGTGGACACTGGAGAAAGAACAGTAAGAGAAAATGCAAGCTAAAAAGAACAAATTCAGCTCTACCCTTTCTGTGTTTTCATCCATTTATAGCTTCTCTGCCCTTGTCCTTTAGTGGCTCTTGAATAATAAGGTATTAATGGCTTCTAATAAACCATTAACAGACCTAGGGATACTCTCATCTCCCTTACTTATCTCAGCAAGGAAATTAACTAAATATCAATGAAAAAACACTTAAGCATTTATAATGTGATATACCAAAAGTTACATAATTGCAACTAATTGAATCTCTTCCATAAAAGGTATTATTTGAGGAGAATATAGTTTTATCCATCTTTTAATTTGAATGATAGTGCTTTTATGGAAGATATATATCCTTCCTTCCATCCAAATCCCTGTTGCTCCCTACTGTCACCTTTTCCTGAGGACATGAGAAGTAGGGAAGTAGGACATGAATTAGACACATTACCATCATCATCATCATTATTAATTTAGGGAACCCAATGTCAAGAAAGACTTCTCAGAAGAAACACCTGTAATGGATTTTAAAATATGAATTGTGGTTTACCAAGTAAGACAAAGGAATAAAAGCATTCTGGGAAGAAACCACAGCACATGTAAAAGTTTAGTGGCGTAAAAGAGAATGATAAATTCAAGTAACTACAAGTAGATTAGTACCTAGAGCATAAAAGAGCAGAATTCGGGGGAGAAGGGGTGGTTTGGGTAGATGAACTAGAAAATATGGCAGTGACCATGCTATGGAGCTTGGTCAGTTAGGAAGGAGAACATAGTCCCGGGTAGTGGGACAATATGCTAGGAAGATAGTCTTGTGAGGCAAGGAGACCCTAATGGAGTGATTTTTTTTTTTTTAAATGTATGTATTTGATATCTACTGGGGTCGTTCCCTTTAAGACCAAACAAAGGGTTCCCCATTACTTGTAGGAAAAAAACAGAAATCCTAAATACTACCTATCCAGTATCTCTGGAAGTCCCAATAGTCTTCCCTTAACCTCAAGATTCTTTGGTGTGACTGCTCTGCGCCTTCTTCCTGCTCCCCTCCCTGGAACAGAGTGCTGGGAATCTATTTAATACTTGAGGATGCCTCAATTATACCCATTCACAGTTGACCTATTTCCTATTGCTACCACCTAGTCCAAGCCACCATCACCTCTTGCCCCCACATCTACTCTTGGTTCCTTCCAAATAGTTCCCTATACTGCAGTCAGAGTGATCTTCTTAAAATACAAACTGATCACGACACTCCTCCGTTTCAACCCTTTACTGGCTTTCCATCAATCTTAAGATAACGAACAAAATCCTTAGCATGCCTAAGAAAGCTAGGTATAACCTGGCCCATGCCTACATTTCAATCATTATTTCTTGTTGCTTCCTCTTCCTTTCCTCCTGTCTCTGACCTACACAGGCACCCAACCCAGACTGCATTAAGGTTACCCATTACAAACTCTTAGGACACACTGCCCTTCTCCTTTAACCTCAGCAACTCCCAAACATTTGCTGTGTCTTCTTCATTAAACTCCATTGTCACCAAGGACAGCCAGTAGATTTATCTGGTTTGCAGGTGGGTCCCCAACATCAAGCACATAACCTGAATGGATTATTACATGGGAGGGATGGAAGGTGAGAAAAGCAGGGACAAAGTGAGTTAAAAACGAATAATAAGATTCGAGCAAGCATCTTCAGTAATCCAAATGTGTTTAAAGAAAAAAAAATTTCTTGAGAACGATTCTTTAGTTTACAGAGAAGTATTTTAACTACCTTTTGTTTCAGTTATTTTGTTCCCATAGAAGCATTTCTTCAATTATCTATATGAAGAGAAACTTCTGGAACATGACTGAAAATTGTATCACTATACCCATAATGATGTAAAGTATTATAGTATAGAATAAATATTACCAATTATCCAACTGAGTAAAACTGAATAAAATAAAATAGAGAAAGGAGCCAAGGAAAACCAACTAAATCACTGCAAGGAAAACCATTCCTTCACATTTACTTAGTATAAAGACAATAGATTAAGAGCATAACTAATGCTTATTTACCTATTTAAGACAGACTCTGATACTGAGTATTATATTCATAGGAAAATAAGCTAGAAGTTGTCCCCAATTTATTGTGATCTATTCATAAAAAAATACTACTAAAAAGGAAATTAGCACAATAAACTCACCACTTTGTAATTATAGATATCATTGAAGGCTATACAATTACATGGAATATAATTTAATGCTCTCAAATCTGTCAGAAAAGTATTATTCACCATTTTAAGGATAATGATATTAAGAAATTAAATAACATGCTCATAGTCACAAGGGTAGAATATAATACAACGAATTCAAACTCAGACACATCCACTTTTTAGGATTTTATTCTTTCTATGAAACTATGTTAAGTTTCATATCTAATTTTTTAAGTCTAGGATTTCTTTTAGGTGTTTATTTCCTTTTTATTTTTAATGGAATTTATTCATTTATAAAGGAAATAAGCATTCATTTAAAAGATGACAACTACATAAAAGAGTATATGATAGAAAATTAAAATCTCACACTAGAGCTAAGGAATAGACCTTTTATATCTTCTCAAATACTTGCCTACACACACATAGACGTATTTTTGCCATTAATGAAATTATTATAAATTGTCTTTTTAACCTAATGACATGTTTGTATCTCAACTTGAACTGTATCTCAACTTTTTCAAAGTGGCTATGCAGAATTCCATTGTACTGATATAACATAATTGACTTAAGCAATTTACTGACTGACGAACATTAAGATGGTGGCTTTACTTGATGGGTCTTTGGTTTATTACTTCGTCATTCAGCAAGTTGACCCTTTATAGAATCGGCTTTTGGCAAACTAGCTTCCAATAAATTGATACAAGAATTATTTTGGATGAGAGAGCTAATTCCCAAAATACACAGAACTTGTTCTTCTAAAAGAACAATTCACCCAACTCTTCAAGAAGCATTCCCAGCAATCTCTCTAACCTAAGATCACACAAAACTGGCCAGTGATGAGCATAACAAAATCTATAACTCCTAACTGCTAGGCAAGGCACTTTACCTCTTCGCATCAATTTTCTCGCTGGTCAAATGGCAGCTATAAATCTGCTCTACCAACCAAGTAGAGTATTGTGAGGATCAAAAATATTCTGAAAAGTTATAACTAAACGTTAAAAGTGCCATACAAACATGTGGTGCTATTTTAAAAGGTTACCTTACTAAATGAAAAAGGATAATAAAACATCACATATGTTTGGAAAATTCTCTGAAATATCTAATAAATTTAATGTTTGTTTCAATCATCTTTAATGTACAAAAAGTTTTAGGTGAAATACACAGAATACATTTAGAGATTTAAATTGTAATATACAATAAATTAAATTTTTGTTTCAATTATCCTTAATAAAACATTTCAGATATGCTATATATAGTATGCATGTTAATTCATTTTTTTTTATATATCTTATTTTTGACATTAATGAAACTTACAATTTTTTTTTTTTTTTTAGGGGAACAGGACTTTATTGGGGAACAGTGTGTACTTCCAGGACTCTTTTTTTCCAAGTCAAGTTGTCCTTTCGATCTTAGTTGTCGAGGGTGCCGTTCAGCTTCAAGTTGTTGTCCTTTCAGTCTTAGTTGTGGGGGGCGCAGCTCAGCCTCAGGTCCAGTTGCTATTGCTAGTTGCAGGGGCACAGCCCACCATCCCTTGCCCGAGTCGAAAACGGCAACCTTGTGGTTGAGAGGACACGCTCCAACCAACTGAGCCATCCGGGAGGCAGCTCAGCTCAAGGTGTCGTGTTCAATCTTAGTTGCAGGGGGCGGAGCCCACCATCCCTTGTGGGACTCGAGGAATCGAACCGGCAACCTTGTGGTTGAGAGCCCACTGGCCCATGTGGGAATGGAACCAGCAGCCTTCGGAGTTAGGAGCACGGAGCTCTAACCGCCTGAGCCACCGGGCCGGCCCTAATTCATTTTTTCACAAAAGAAAATCTGCTCTTTATACAAGATACAAATTGTATGTAAAAGTATTAAAGTGAAAGTCCCTTTCCCCAGAGATAACCACAATTAGTACTTCTTTTGTATCCTCCAAGTTATTTCCTATTGAAACATATACAACATAATTTTTTTAAAATTATGCACAGACTATATCCATGGTCTGTCATTGTTAATTTTTTTTACATAATGGACATCTTCCATATTAGTACAAGTCAATCTAAGTATGATATTTTAGGAAAAAAGAAAAGAAATTCTATAAAAATCTATAAACAGACCTGTTTTGGATGCACCATCTACAAAACTGATCTTTAACTCTATCAGGAATGTTGACCTTGACTGTCAGTATCTTCAAATTTTCTCCGCGGTTAATTGCCAGAACCTGAGTGCAAACATATATGGCAAAGATTGATAATCAACAATATATACAAATGATCAATTTAACCAGTCAACATTTCTAAAACAATATCGTGGTTAGCCAACCTAGAGCTGTATCAGTTTTTATTCATTTATTTACCAAGAGTGTATTTAAAAATAATCATTTCTTTATACTTTTTCAGGTTTAAAAAATATAAAATACAAGTACAAAGCCTATGACATTCACCAGAAGAGACTCTGGTGATCTAAAATCTCATTTCAGTCCCTATTAATCGAAAATTTATGATCATCTGGAAATAGAATATAATTTTTATTTGTGAAAATAAGTTGCTAAGATAAATACAAACATACAAAAATCCCTAAGTGAAATACTTAATAACTACTAATTTTTACCATTTTTTGTCAGGACCATCTAAGTACTTTAAATATGTTATTTTGTTTAATCTTCAAAGCCACCAATGATATGTGTATTGTCATTTTTATTTTATATAATTTTCCAAGACTAACTTGTCTCAAATCACAAAGCTAACAAGTAGTTAAGGAGGAATTTAAACTAAGATCAGCCTGCCCAAGCTGTTAATATATTAAGAGAGTAACTGTTACGAAACATATTAAAAACACTCCTTAAAGAAGAGCAAACATAAATTAAGCAGAAAGGAGGAAATAATAAAAATAGAGGAGAAATGAACAATATACAGAATAGAAAAACAATAGAAAATATTAACAAAACCAAAAGTTGGTTCTTTGAAAATATCAACAAAATTGACAAACTTTTCACTAAACTGACCAAGAGAAAAAGAAGAAACATTACAGTTAGCAAAATCAGAAATGAAAGAAGGGCCATTACTATCGATGCTACAAAATAAAAAGGATCATGAAAGAATACTATGAACAACTGTATGCCAAATTAGATCATTTAGATAAAATGGACAAATTTTAATAAAGACTCAAACTGCCAAAACAGAATCAAACAGAAATGGAAAATCTGAAACAATCTATAACAAGAGACTGAATTTGTAATTTAAAAATTTCCCACAAGGAAATGTCCAAGACAAGATGGCTTCACTGCTGAATTCTACAAAACATTTAAAGAATTAATACCAATTCTTCACAAACTCTTCCAAAAACTACAACAGAAGAAAAAACTTCCCAACTCCTTGTACCTACCCTGATACCAAAATCAGACAAGAACATCACAAGAAAAAAACACAGACCACTATGTCTTATGAATACAGAAATAAAGGTCCTCAATAAAATATGAGTAAATCAAATCCAGAAACATATAAAACAGATCATATACCAGGATCAAGAGGGATTACTCCAGGAATGCAAGGTTGGATTGACATTGTTAAAAAAATCAATTAACGTAATACATCGTACCAGTGGAATAAAAAACAAAATTACAAGATCATCTCAATAGGTGCAGAAAAGGTATTTGACAAAATTCGGCAGTCATTCATAATAAAAACACTCGACAAACTAGGAACAGAAGGCAACTTTGTCAACATGATAAAAGGTACATACAAAAAACCCACAGACAACATATTTAATAGTGAAAGACTGGATACTTTCCATCTCAGATCACAAGGGCGTCTCCTCTTGCCACTTCTATTCAACACTGTACTGGAGGGTCTAGCCAGGGAAATTAGGCAAAAATTTAAAAAGAAAAGAAATAGTAGGCATCTAGATTGAAAGAAAGAAGCAAAACTCTATTTTTAGAAAGTATGATTTTTATATATAAAAAATCCTAAAAAAACCACTAAAAACTATTAGAATGAATAAAGAGTTCAGGAGGATTTCAGGATAATCCATTTCTACACACTAGCAATAAACATTTTGAAAATAAAAATTCTTTAAAAATTCTACTTCCCATACACCAAAAGGAATAAAATACTCATGAGTAATTTTAACAAAATAAGTGCAAAACTTATACTCTGAAAACTACAAAACATTGTTTAAAGAAATTAAATAAGACCTAAATAAATGGAAAAATATCCCATGTACATGGGTCAGAAGGTTTAATATTACTACTGTGTTTCCCAGAAGATAAGACCTCGCCGAACAATCAGCTCTAATGTGTCTTTTGGAGCAAAACTCAATGTAAAACCTTATATTGAATTATATTGTATTACATCATATTATATCCAGTCTTATAGTAAAATAAGACTGGGTCTTATATTAATTTTTGCTCCAAAAGACTCATTAGTGCTGATTGTCCGGCTAGGTCTTATTTTCAGGGAAACACAGTACCAATGGGAGCAATATGGGCATTATTCTCAAAAATTTGTAAACTGGTACAGCCACTATGGAAAACAGTACAGAGGTTCCTCAAAAAGTTAAGAATAGAATTACCATACAACACAGCAATTCCTATTCTGGATATCTACCCAAAAAATCTGAAAACATTTATCCATAAAGATATATGTACCCTTATGTTCACTGCAGCATTATTCACGATAGCCAAGACATGGAAACAACGGAAGTGTCTTTCAATAGATGATTGGATCAAGAAGATGTGATACATAAATATAATGGAATATTACTCAGCCATAAGAAAAGATAAAATACTGCCATTTGCGACAACATGGATGGATCTTGAGATTATGCTAAGTGAAATTAAGTCAGACAGAAAAAGGTGAGAACCATATGACTTCACTCATATGTGGGACATAAAACTGAAAGCAACAAACAAACAAGAAAAACAAACAAGCAAAACCTCATAGATACAGATACAGATACAGTTTAGTGATCACCAGAGGGTTAAGAGGGGAGGATAAGATGGAAGAGGGTAAAAGGGGTCAAATATATGGTGATGAAAAGAGAATTGACTGTGGATGGTGAACACACAATGCAAGATATAGATGACTTAGTACAGAATAGTACACTTGAAACATATAATTTCAGTAACCAATGTCACCCCAATAAATTTAATTGAAAAAAATCTGGGGAAAAAAAAAGAAGAAGAGGAAAAATAAAAATTGTGATTGTGTGTTTCAATCTGTATGTTGGGTCCCTGAGGAATTGGCTCAAAGGTTTGCCTTTGTTTTGCCTGTGGCAGAGCTTCCTGGATGGAATTTGTTAAAAGTGTTTAAAGGCAAATGTATTAGCTGCAGTCTCAAGGGGTAAGGAATAACAGGTGGTGACAAGGAATTATAGTGAGGGCAACTAACAGACCAAAATATCCTGGGAAGGAAGAGGCTGGGAAATGAGGTGCTTGAGGCCAAAGGGACTTTTAAAAGTTCCTACATATATGAAGGAATCTAAGAGGCCACATGCCTGCTTAAGACTACACACATGCTCTGAAAACACCTGAGAAGACCTTAAACTTTCACCTCTAACTGACCTTTGGGCTCCATGCAAAGAGGAAGTGATGGCTAAGGCAGAGTTGTGAACAGCCTTGCTAAGCATTGAAGTACCCCAACTGAGCCAACCTGGGAGAGCTGTTTTTTGTTTTAGTTCCAGGCATTTAAGGAAATATCTGACAAATAATTAGGTGTCTACTAAGCTAAAGAAACAAAGACTTCAGTAGCCACACACAACAAAGAACAATACAAAAATAGTTTAGAACTCACTGAACAACAAAAGCTCACAACAGGAATGACAACAAACACTGGGGAGGGAAACAAATCTGATTTTCAGTGCTGCCAACTTTTAATATTCAAAAGGTCCACTTTTCAACAAAAAATTGTAGGGTATTCAAAGAAGCAAAAAAGTATGACCCATTTGCAGGAAAAATAAATGAATAGGAACTGTCACTGGGGAAGCAAATATCGGCCTTATGAGACAAATTTTAAATTTAAAGGAAATCATAAACAGAGACCTAAAAGAAACCAAGAGAACAGTATCTCAACAAAGACAGGTATCAAAAAAAAGTTGGAAATTATAAAAAGGAACCAAACAGAAATTTGGAGCTGAAAAGTAGAATGACGTGTATGTATATATATGTATTTCCTTAGTAACATTATATATATATATTTCCTTAGTAACATAGCAGGCAAATCCAAAGATGTATCATATCACTACTATCAGCATGCACAAGCAGTTTCCTTATTTACCTGATGATGTTGAATGCTACTTATGTTGCATGAAAAATTCTGGTAGAGTATAAACTTATCAACATCTTTCTCATTTGCTTTTTTAAAGGACGTTTTTGTCAAAGATGACTGGATACAAATATGTGCATTTTGGCACCTGTTCAAATACACAAATATTTAAAAAAAACAAGTAATTAATACGTGTAGAAAGAAACATGGTATACGAAATAAAGTTAGCAAAAAAGTGAAGTCATTACCAAATAAGCTATTTTTATATGATGCCCAACTATAAAAATGTTATTGACCCATTAAAAGAGGACTGCCTATTTATACTAGCATAGGTCCTACAGATCTTTTTATGTGTCAACCCAATCCTCCCATAAAATACCTAAATGAATTCAAATACCATCAACAGTTATACAAGAGACCAAAACTATCTACGAGGAATCTGATCAAAAGCTATGGTCTAAATATCATCCTTTTCTAACCATTGAGTCAATCAGTCAGAACCAATTAAAAACTAAAAAGAGAAAAAAGAAAATGTCAGGAAAGCTTCCAATGACAATGTATAAAACTGGACCAAATTTCAGCAGTATAATTACTTATAAAAAACACATTTTAAAAACCTAGGCACTTCTCCTACTTCAACTCTTTCTTGCTAGGGCCACTGAGAAAACAGAAAAGTTCTCTCCCTTTTATTAACAAAAAAACCCTGACAAGCTTTAGTAGTCAACTGATTCATTTTCACCTTTCCTTTTGTCCGCACAGGTCACACAGCTAAAGTATGGAGAGAGAGGAAGAGCAGAGTTCTGGCAAAATCATGTCTTCCCTTCTGATATACAGCCAAAAAGGAAGGACAGAGACTATAATAATGAAGATTTAAATTAGTACCTTATTTTAATGAGGCATAAAATCCATAAACCCAGGTAGAGTCTAGATCAAAGAGTTTTAATCTCTGATAAATTGGGATGTGATACCATGGATAAACTGTTCTCCACCAGTTAAAATTCATTCTCAAGTCAGTACTTTTATCCATACCTGACATTAAACATTCTCAAGTTAGCCTAATCACTGGTAAACATCAGAAATGAGATATGATAAAATGAAGTACACACATCATGTTTAAAGAGCAATGCCACCCACTCTAATCTCTCTGTAGCATATGTTGTGTAATGCAGTGGTTTTTAAACTGTGTCCTCAGAACCCTCCACGGAGGTGCTTCAGTATAAGGAAGATGAGCAGGTAGAGTTCCAGGCTCCTGCCCAGAATTAAAGCAACTTTGCTTTTATGTTTTATATATTAGGGTTCTGTTGTTTGAACAGAGTTCTGCTACTTTGAAAACAAGTCTGAAAATAAAGTCTTTAATAAACACTGGTCTTAGCACTAACCATCTGGCCCTTTATAGCATGAGTCCACAAAGCAGAAAACTTTAAGAAGAGTTACTCACGATTTCCGAACGAAGTCAAGTGTGTCTCTGTCTTTAGCAATCATGTCTGCTAAAATATGCTGCACTCCTGTTTCAATATCCTTGAGTGTTGAAAGCCCTTTAGGTAAAAGAGAAAACAAAAGTAAGAACTACAGAGTGGTTTGTAAGTTTATAATTAAATCACAATAAGTTTATTCTAGTCAAAATAAAACCTTAAATTGACAAACTTAAGACAGCAAAGTATCATAGCAGTGACTAGCTTCCCTCACCAACAAAAACAAGTCTCCGAAAGCAATCATCCAGGACCTTCACATACCATGTAGCCTAAGTGGTGAAAAAAATGCAGCTCTGGAGCCAGCTGCCTGGTCTAATCCTGGTTCCAACAGTTACTAAATGTGTGATTCTAGGCAAGTTACTTGACCTCTCGGTGCGTCAGTCTCCTATAAAAGTAGACTAATAGTACCTACCTCATGAAGTATTTACAAAGATTAAGCATGCTATGGGAGACAGACATTAATTGAATCAGATCCGAAGATATACTATTTCAGTCCAGTTACAAAAATTCTTTATAAGTAATTTCATTAATATTCCTATTTTGGTTTATGAGGCATGTATTCACATTTTCAATGATCTACTTGAATTTAACAAATCTCATAAACACAAAAGACGAGCCATTATGTGGCTGTTCATCTTCATAGTTGAATTGTCTATTAATGGTATATTAAGTTCTTCCAAATGCTTTCGATTTGCTAATTTACAGCAGTGAGTCTGGTATATTATGGCCCCTATGATATCAACTTATATAATTCAGAGAGATCATTTGCATTGCTTTCTTTCATTTCTTTTGTGTTTATTGTTCTATTTCCATTAAAGCTTTTTTTTCTTCATTGCATTAAAGCTTGAATTACACAAGGGTAGCATTGAGTATCATAAGATGCTTTTCTGAGAGTATAGTTTTAATGAGTAATGGTACAAAAGACAAAGAGAACTAGAAGACAGAATTATGGAGTAATTAATACAGAGAAAATGCCTTGCTGGGTTTTGTTATGATAACTAATCTTAACTAGTGAAGTAATTACCTTTATTTTAAAGAAATTTAAAGAAAGAAATTTGGCCACTGAGATTAATAGGAATTCTGTTTACATTTTAAGATAATTTCCCTATGAGGGAATTTTCAGGAACAAATTACCTTTGAGAAGTGAAAGACTGTACATGTAAAGGACTTAGAAAAGCTACAGCACATAGTAAGCAGTCAATAAATATCTACTTTCATGTTAGCTATCTCCCTAGGTCAGTCTTCATTTAAGAAAAAACTTCCACTATCCTGGAGTTCCAAAGCATCTCACAGCATCGTTACACAAGTTTAATGAGAACACCATGGTGGTAAATCAGTTGTAAAGATGGAACCTACATTGAGAACCATTAATAAGAGAACAGAAAGAGGAAATTATAGATTTTGGTATTATAACAAAGGCCTTTGAAAAGCCCCCATCATTTGGGAGGAATACAGTTAGTAAACCCTATGTAATTAAAATTATTCTAGATCTCTAGAGCAATGTTTTGTAAAGTACAGTCTAAGGACCCAAAAATAAATTCACACTAGGTACTTGTTAAAAATATAAACTCCTAGACTGTGGGATTTTATTGTTTTAGAGTATCGCAGATGATTGTGATACTCATTCAAGTTTAAAAACTATGGCTACAGAGGTACCCTGAACTACCTCTAGAGCAGTGGCTCTCAATGGGAGATAGAAATTATCAGTCATTCAGGAAGCTTGCTCAAATTATATATCCTTTCTCAGTCCAACTAGGGAGAGAAAGGACTGGAAAAGAGTCTTGTGTGTTTTGAAAAAGCACCTTCTCCCATCAAAGAGAACTGATCTTTGGGGTTTACTACAGCCAAGGATAATGAGTTCCAAAAGTTGAACAACTTAGTGAAATCAGAAAATAAGGTCCACAGAACCATAAAATCATATTCCTTCCTTTTTAGTGAAAGCTTTCCAGCTGTAGATTCTCCAAACCTCCACAACTGTAACAAAAAATGAAGGGCCAACATTTCTTTTCACTTTATCTGCACTAAGGTCACCTCTTCTTATATACAACAGTGCTGAACAATCAGCTACTCTCTTTGTATACAATATAGGGGAATTCTGGATCTTCTATGATGTAATCCATTTGTGGCATAATATACTTTTTTTATTAAGACCAAATTCTTGTTGGCCAGGGGCAAGTTAAAAAGCAAGATGTGTCTTCTACTGGGGGAAAATAAAACACTGAAATATCTGGATTCATAAATATTTCTTAGGAATGATGGGAATGATGAAAATACTTCTTTAGGAAAACAGTAATACAGGGGTGTCCAAACTTTTTTCAACGTTTTTCACCAAGAGCCATATGCGGTAAAATACACAAACAGCCGGGCCACTCACTCGAGGTGAATGAAGTATGAATTGCCTCACCTGGTTTATTTAAGTAAACTAAATATATTTTTGGAATTTGCTGCTGGCCAATAAAAAATGAATTGTGGGCCGCAGTTGGCCCTGCGGGCTGCAGTTTGGACACCCTTGCAATAATAGAATTGAGGGTAATCATGATTATATGTGCAGCATAAAGAATGAGGGGGTAGAAAAAGGGAAACACATTCCAAGCAAACTTTAAAAAGCAGTATTTAGCTTGTTTGGAATTAATTACAATTCTACATTTGTGATCAGAGTGAAAGAGAGGAAGAAAAGCAAACAGAAAGTCCTGATGTGGTGTTAGTACTCCTGTAACCGCTGGGTCCTGACCTATCCCTGACTTATCCCCATAACCAGAAGTCTCACCAAGTACCCATTATCACATAGTCCAGAAGTATCACAGTATATAACAATCAAAACCTACCCTGTAGGAACGCAGTATGAGTGAGAACTAAGGAAAACTTTGTATCAAAGGAGGTAAGAAGTAGAAGGAAAGGAAATCAACCTTAAGAGAAAAATTAAAATAAACGATAAACCTTTATGCATCTAACATTCTGAAAGCTCCAAAATTCAATTTTAACAAAACATACCATGACTGAGCACTGATAGTTTCCCCTGTGGCCAACCTTAATGCACGGCTATAGTCTTAGCTACCATTAAAACGCTAAATGGTGCAACCATTTGAAAATCTAACTAAAAATAAACATTAAAAAAATTAACTTGAATTTTACTCATTTCAATCCATCTCCATATTCAAATAATACTAATCTGCCTTTTCATTATTGCTCTTTTCAAAACATGTATTAAGATATATTTGTTTATGAACAGATAGATGTATGTATTTTTATAGACACACATACTCAATTTTTTTAGTTGCAAATTCACATTTGCTGAATTATTTAAGACAAAAACAGGTTATGGTATGCACAGTTTAGCACAGCCTGTGGGTTTTGTTATCAGATACTGCCCCCTACAGACACTTATGTCTCCCAGCATAAGAATCAACAGAAGGCCAAAAAAACCAGAATGAGAAGGAATGAGCATCTGTGTCTCCCCATTAAATCGTATCAGAGCACTCCTGAAAAAAGCCAATCTATTCCAAAGCTCTCACTCTAAGGCCCTCATTTTGATAATAAAACCAATGCATCTTGACATGTATCAGATGTCACTTTGCTTGGGTTTTTCTTAGAAATAGCTCTGTCTTACTTCCTTCCTCTCTTTGTCATATACACACACACTCACAAAAGTTAGGAAGATATACTTCAGAAAAAGACAAACACTTGACTCCTGCAGAGAAGAAGTGTGAGACTAGAGGTTCATTTTATACTTCCTGTATGCCAGAACTGTTGAAATTCTTTCTAAAGATAGATATGACTTTTATAATTAAATAAATTTTTCGAAATAGAATAGAAGTTTTGAAAGACAATATAGTAGAAACTTTATAACCTTAAGATGTGAAGGGATTTCTTTAAAAAGACAAAAAAGCAATTATCTTAAAAATGAAGATTAATAAATTGAAAATACTAATAAACTATAATAAAACTAAGCCCTTCTATTTACTTAGAGACAGCATAAAGGAAGTGAAAATAGAAGTTACAAACCGAAAGAGAAGATTTGCAACCCATATAACTGAAAAAGAATATCTTAATATGCTTATAAATTAACACAAAAAAGAGAAACAACGTAATAGGAAAATGGGCAAAAGTCTAGAACAGGTACTTCATCAAGAGGAAAACTGAATGGCTAAGCAGGAGGTCTATCGGGATTTATTTTATAAAAATTATTCATTCTTTATATGCTGTATTTTTTATACAGTCATTACTTATTGAAACAAAATTTTTAACATAAGTTTTCAAATTAGAAAAAAAAAAAAGAAGACACAGGCTGATTTAAGTAAAACCGTTACCTTTGGCATTGGGTTGAATGTAAGACAGCAGATTGAGCTCCCCTGGATTCTCGAGCAGTGTCCTGGCTGCTCCTTCTAATCCCAACTGCCTTGCTCTCTGGGCTTTGGTGCCTTTGCTCCCAGTTTTATAAGGGGTTGACTAGAAAAAGGTCAGAAAACATGCCACATCATTCAGCTTTAAAAAGCAAAAGTTAAATTAGGATACAAAATTGGAGGACACAGTGATAATGCTAGACATCCTTATGTCAACCCTTTCATCTTCCTTCAGAGATGAATTAACGGACTAGATTGGACTAGATAATATTAATACTAGGTGTATGAAGATGTTTGATCCTTGTATGATTCTTTACATTTTTAATATACGCTTAAAATTAGTTTTTTGTTTGGATTCACTCATCTTAAAAACTCAGTGCCTGGAATGCAAGAACTGTAAGGTCCTCTCCTCAACTCCAGCAAGTTCCTCTAACAGCTGTCAACACACAATGCTTCGACTTCTCAGTCTATTCACTCCTCAACCTGCCCCCATCTGTCTTCTCTTCCACACACCTTACTGAAAGTAGTATCACAGAGATCCACAATGATCCCGATGACCAAATATACAATTTTCAATCCATATCTAGCCAAATCTTTCTGCAACATTTAATTATTTAACTATTGATCGTTACCTCCTAAAACTCTTTTCCCTAGTCTTCCATGCTACCATCATCTCCTGAGTCTCCTCATACTTCTCTATTCTTTCCACTTCTCATTCTTAGGCTCTCCCTTCCTCCACTCATGCTTCAAAAGTCGGTGTCCCTCAATGGTCTACCTTGACCTGCGTACTGCCACCCACTCTCCTTGCGTGAAACCTTCCATTCTCATGATTGCAAATACCAATGACATGGTGATGACACTCACATCTAGGCCTATGGCTCAGGACCCGCCCGCAGGCTTCATACTTCTACAACCCACTCTCCTTTCCCGTATTTGACTGGAAGTTCCTCGAAGACAAGGATGATGAATTATCCATCTTTGTAAACCCAAGAGCCTAGCACAGATGAGCATCTAACAGATACTGACTGAATGAAGAATAAATATTTTGTTGAATTAAATAACGATGACTGATGACTTTAGCTTTTCATTTCCAGGTCTTCTTTAACTATAAATAGACCCAAATCATAATATACTCAAGTTTTCATTAACAGATAAAAGGGCTCCTTACCACATGTTCTAGTTCTTCAAAAGTTTTACAGTTCAGCAATGCTTTTAACAAGCATTCAGTCATCTTCCCCTCCTTCTTAATTTTCTGGATTGTACTATGAACCTTCTTTGCCACAGTCCTGAAAATAAAAGCTTTTGTAATATACAGGACCTATATGTCAAAACTTTCTTTTTGAAGCTATCTCAAACTTACAGAAAAGTTGCAGGTAAAGGAAAAAGAACTTCTTTTCCCCTCTGAACCATTTGACAATAAGTTCCATAACCTAATATGTATTTTCTAGAAACAAGAATCTTCTACATAACAATATAACCATCAAAACCAGGTAATTAATGTTGATATGCTACTATCATGTAATCCTCAGACCTCAGCATTTATGTTTTTTCAATAATTTTTTCCAATGATGTCCTTCATAATGAGTTAGTTCAGAATCACAGGTTACATGTAATTGCCATGTTTCAGTCTCTCCTTCATTTCAAAGCCTTGATTTAGAATGCTCCATGCCAGTTATTTTGTAGAACGTCCTAGTTTGGATTTCTCTAATGTTCCCTCCCAATTTGACTCAGATGGTGTATCTTTGGCAAAAATATCATAGAAGTGATGCTGTGCTCTTCTCACTGCATATTATGTGACAAATAGGTGTTACAGTAATATTCATTTGCCCCGGTACTAATTAACTTTGATCATTTGATTAAGGTCATATTTGTTGGTTTCTCCATAATCTACGTATTCTTTATTCCCTTTGTAATTAAGTATTTTGTGGCAAGTACTTTGATTATTCCATTCCTCATTAAATTTTCAATTTATTCACTGATTTATTTATATCACTATGGGCTCACGGTTTCTGTTTTGTTTTTTTTTTAGTCATTATGATTCATTACTATCATTTATTTTAACACTCAAATTGTTCTGTTTGGCCAGAAGTAACCCCTTTAAGCTAGTTCTGTGTCCTTTTGACATGTCTCCATCATTCTCTAAGCACTTTCTTATTCTCTGGCACAAAATATTCCAAACTCATCTTTTACTTTCACTACCCCAGCCCTGGAATCAGGAGAATGGTACTTAAGACACCAACTTATGGGTGCTCACTGCTATTGGGCATCACTGCTCAGGGTAAGCACACCTGGCACCCATAATTTATTTCTAAATACCGTTCTCCACTACACAGCACCAGGATTTAGTAGAGAAAAGCTGATTCTAGGAATCAATATACAGGGATAAATGCACAAGTAGGGGCAAGGCACAGTTGTTCTACTACTTTATAATGACTTTTTACTGTGATTATGCAATCCTATTGTTTATTTAATGCCTCTTGTCTTATTTCATTACCTGTTCCTATTTATAGGATCTGCCTAATAACAGTATTGCTAAAATGATGCACAAAAGTAAGAGATGTTAATATAAATTATTAAAAATGACTGATGAAAAGAAAACTAAATCTACTTATAAAAAAAACAACTAAACTAAAAACAGAAGATTGTAAATTAAAGAGGAAGAACATGTAGTCCTTAGATTACAACCTGTATGTCTTTCACAGCCCTGGTAGCCCAAGACTGTTCTCAAGGGTTGAAGCCTACCAGGGTCATTTTGACAAAAGACCAATGTCTCATTGGCCTGAATATAAGAGAAGAGGTATCTAGATAAACTACAATAAACTTTTATTGCTATCCATAAATATACTCTTTAATTCACTTTTTGAACAGTGACTCTCAGTAAGAAATATATTTTACTTTGCAACCCTGAATGCGTAGATATGTGTATATACATATAATATATATATATATATAATTGAAATAATTTCATGAAACAATATTTACCTTTAGCACATAAACTGCACTCTTATACTTTCTATTCTGTTTCATATTTCTTAAATGGTAATGACCTACTAAACTGGTTTTACTACTCATTTATGGGTAGCGATGAACAGGTCGAAAGCCAATGCTTTAAACATAAAAAATGCCAAGCTCAAGAAAAATAGAGATCTTATCTCATTGCCAAAAACAATCTGCATGATATAAAAGTCTTCTAAGCCCCAGTCAATGCCCCCAGTTACTTCAAGAAACACTCCTACTAATATAAGAATGGGACTCTCTTGCAGTAAAAGTGTTTTTTATAGAAAAAGAAAATAATAATAATCATGACATAAAGTTTCTTTATATCCCCTATACATACAACCAAATGTTGTTAGGATACCTTAAATTTTTTAAATAAGCTATTCTTGCTTGTTTGTGACACTTCTCCAATTTAAGATCCTAAAAGCCTCAGATTTTGTTCATTACCTTGCCTTCAATCAAACAGAACGCTTACTTAAGAAAATGTAAACTGCTGGCCTTCCAGTTATAGCCTGTAGGTGGTTTTGTTTGGCTCAGAAGTTTTTTACATTAAAAGCCCAGATTACCAAGATTCTTTTCAGAAACAGGAAGATCTGGCAAACCGGGCAGACAACACTGTATGTCGTAATCTGGGAAGATGGTAGAGGCTGCCCCTCTCAGACTTGTGATCTCCGGTTTGTATCCCTTGCTGCTTGATTTTACTAGCCTGGTCCTGAAGATGTGAGTCTGAGACCACTTAATTAGCTAGTCATTTACATTTCTGGGTTGGCTAACTGATTTTGCCTCTCAGTGAAGTATAACTCTCCACATATTACCATTTTAATCCTCCTGGCATTAAAAGTACTTCAACAAAAGAGGTGGAAAAGTTAGTGAGCTGCAAGTTCCCCCCAAATCACAGGAAGCTTATAAAACTAACCCTTAGTACTTTTAGAGTGGCTTGATGGTAGTATTATATCCAATTTTAATCAGATCCTTTTTGTAGACTTGAGAATACACAGCATGGTACCTGGCATGTAGGAGCCATGCAATGAATGCATGAATGTACAGTGTTTTTATAAACTTCACTGAGTAATATACCTACAGTCTTTATAGTTTCTATGTGTCTTTCTGAGTTATTACAGTAAGTCCAGAGGCGTAATTTTTTAAAAGAGTACTTCCCATTCTATTACCACACAAAACTTACAATCCACTATATAAAATTAACAACCCTTTTAAAAGAACAGAAAAAAGAATTATACATATTTCCTGCCAAACTCTATGCTGTTAAAGAACTCTCCATTCAGGGACTTTACAGTTTTATACAAGTTGTTGAAGATTTAGACTAAAATGTTATTTTTCTGAGTTTCCTGCTGGCAATCCTAATTTTGCCATTATACAATTATTTCTATGACAAGATGACAGTCAAACTCGTAGGCACACACTTTCTCTGTAAACCACTTTTTCACTGATGCATGTCCAATCTATGCATAAACACACCAGCAGAGGGGCTCTGCACACTTCTAAATAAGCGAAATAGAGCTGACTTCCTCTGTCAGAATGGGACCAAATCCAGATAACAATTCAAAAATAACACAACATTGAAACTGCAGAAATATATTGTCATTCATTTCCTCACTACTGCTCCTCATTGGCTCACATACCCGCTTTCTCCTTACACTAGGCTCATCCCATTCCAGAGTTCTTACCGTAGCTCCTCCAGGGTTTGTTGAACTTCTCTCAAGGAATCAGCATCAAGGTTATTAATGAGTTCTTTTCGATAACGTATAATGAAGGGAATTGTGTTATCATCATTAAAGAGACGAATGATGTTGGCACAAACCCAAGGTTCAATATTAGTTCTCTCAGATAAAACCTGTAAATTAAATACATTTAGTGATTTAAATCTTGAAAATGAAATATCTATAATGCATAGTTTAAAATACAGCATCAAATTTTCTCCACTTAAAAACTAGTTGCTGTGGTTAAAAATAACCTACATAAAATACACATACAAATTGACAATCATAAAATAGTCATTTCACTAATTCAGTAAAATCCAGTTGAAACCACTCTGTACGGTATCATTCATATCTCAATGAGATACTCACTTTTTATGTCTCAGATTGGACGCAAATATCAAGGAGTTGGTAACTCACTGTGTTGGCATGAGTAATGGGAAAAGACACTTTCCGTAACAGCTAGTGAGAAAGTACAATGGTATAACCTCTGCAGGAAGAGCAATTTGACAACATCTATCAATATTTACAGTACATAAACTCTGTGACCCAGCAATTCCACTCCTAGGAATCTATCCTGATATATTTATTCCTCTGGGAAAGGATATTATTTCTAGTGATTTTTTTTGGAAGAACTGTTTCCAGCACAGTAAAAGTCTGCAAAAATTTAAGTCTGCAATGGGGAATTGGTAAATAAATTATGATATGCCCACAGAGTAGAATACCATGCAATTACTCTTATATGAACTGATACTAAATGATTCACAAGAACTGGGAACATGGCTTACTTCTGGGAAAGGTAATTGGTTTGGTGAGAATTAGGATAAAAAGATCCTTCTGTATCTGTTAAATTTTCTATCATATACATGTAGTACTACATATTCAAAATAATTCTTAAAAAACACAAGTCTACAGGTTTCAGCAAAAGGTACGTACATGTAAGCGGAAAAGTAAGAGAAGTCAGCCTGGAGTAGAGAAAGGATGAAATACAGTTTCAATAACTGTTCACAAAACTGAAGCAGATTTTTCACAGTAAAGCACAGAAGGCATACGTTTTATTATTATTTCCATCTTGATATGCAAGGTCTGCCAAAAATGGAAGAAAAGAAAACCTACGAAAATTACTAAAGAATTATTATAATCAACTGGTTACCAAAACCACGTCACTATATAAAACAGACTGAATTTCAAAACTACAGGTGAAATAAATGGCTAACCTTCAGAGACGACTGAGGATCCTCTCATTCCTCTGCGCATCTTAAATCCTGAGGCCTTCATCTTATCACCCACTCTGATGATCTGTATCAACTTTCTAGTGAGGATGCCAACTCCACATCTCCAGCCCTGGCTCTCTTCCACCCGAGTTCCAGAATCATTTGGCCAACTACTTGACCGACTGGCCTGAATCCTAATGGGCATCTCAAATCTTTCATTTGCCAAGTGATTTTCCTCTCAAATTTATTCCGCCTCCAGTTTAACCCTTATTATGTCCATTCAAACAGCAGTTCAAGCCAGAAAACTAAGAGTCTTTAACTCTTTCATCTCTTTCAACTCTTAAATCCACTCCATCATAAGAACCAGTCTACTCTTAATTGCAAAATATTTACTCTATTACTGCCCTTCATTTCTCTTTCCCCATCCCTCAGTCTAGTTCAAGCCTGTTACTACAATAGCCTTTAACTGTTCTTGCATCCACTCCAATCCCATCTATTCCGATCTCTACCGTGTTTTCCCGAAAATAAGACCTAGCCGGACAATGAGCTCTAATGCATCTTTTGGAGCAAAAATTAAGACCCGGTCTTACATTAATTATATTACATATTAGAACCGGTCTTATAGTAAAATAAGACTGAGTTTAAATTTTTGGTCCAAAAGAGGCATTAGAGCTGATTGTCCAGCTAGGTCTTATTTTCAGGGAAACACGGTATAAAGCAACAAAAGTGATCTCCAAAATGTATCCTGGATCATGTCACTTGACTGGTCCAAACCTTTCAATGATTTCGCATTGCATTCAGCATTCTAACTCCTTTTCATGACCCCCCCCAAAAATGACCTCCCTCTCCAACTTCATCTTAGCCAGTCTTACCCTCATTAGAAGCCTGCCCCAATAGCCTTTTCTCAATTCCTAGAACAAGCCCGGTGCTTTCTTCTTTAGAGACTTTCATGAGGATGCTCCCTTATTCAGAAATGCTCCTCTTGCCCGATATCTTCCGACCCCAAGAAAATCAAACTCCTTAGTATTGTCTCCCTCAAACTTGTACCTTTTCCTACTTCCTGTTCCAGTCAACATCATCACCTTCTACCACAGAAACTTTCAGGGATGTTGTGCTTATCTCCTCCAACAATACCGCCTCACGTGAAGCGGCTATATGGCTTGAGAGCACTTGACCTCAACTGTCAGTGTGGCCAGAAATTAGTCCTGTCATCAAGAATCTCAAGATCTGTGCTGGAATTCTGGACAAAAGTACAATTTCTTCCTCTGGAGAAACAGGGTGTATACATGTAGAATCTTGAAGCTGAGGATGGTAGTGCTGACAATCATGGAGGAACCATTTTAGTATAATGACTAAACTTTCCTGTTACATAGGTCAATAAATCTCTTTTTCTGTTTAAGCTCGTTTGATTTGGGTTTTCTTATTGTAACCAAAAGCACTTTAATTGACGTCCTCAATATCAATGTGAGTAGAATTTCCAAATTCCCGACATTTTGGAACCTTCGGGAATCAAGAATGGGAAGTCATATTTCCCGAGAATTCTCGAGAATTCCCTAAATCATCTTTTTTATTTAATTTTCGTTGATCATCTGTAACAATGGCTGTTAACAGTAAACGTTAATAAACAGAAAAGCCATAAAGAAGGTGGGACAACTGGGGTTCGTGGCCCCGACGCAGTCTTTCAGAGGTTTTGAGACATTCTTATATGTAAAAGGTTGACGCAAAACGTGAGTAAATAAAATTTCCTAAATGGAAGTCGACCGGAATTTCATGACTAGTACATCCCTTGCCCTGAGTGCTAAACAGGTCACTACGGTATCATTTTAGCTAGGTTTCTGTTATATTTCAGGTTTTCTCAAAATATAAACAATGTAATTAATACAAACTTTATTTAACCAAACTTTATAGTATACAGTGAGTTTTTACATACATAACACAATGTAGTAACATTCTCAATCTCATTTAAATATTTTATTTATTAAACGTTAATAGAAAACAAATGCAAATATTATTCATTTGAAAATTTAAAAAATACTTCAAATAGTTTTTATTTGTCATTTTTAAAATGAAACTTTAAGAAACATAGAGCATTAATTGCCCGATCAGACAATCGTGATCTTTGGTTTGTAACAAATATACTTGATGTGGAAAAATTTCTTTCATTGTCTGTAGATGTTGGTCGAATTGTTATGAGTGCGTCTAAAAGCATTTTCAAGTTGGGAGTGAGAGAATGCGTTGCTTCATATAAGCTCATTTCCTTCCTTAGAGAAGCAAATATTTTGTCTGCATGCATAGGGCTAGATTTTGATGTTGAAATTGATATTGCTTTAGTCAATTCACACTTCAGATCAGATTCTGATTTAATGTCAGAACTCTCTGTATGGACATCCTTTATTTCTTCTCTTGGAACTTCTGCTGTAAATGTTCCTTTAAAAAGTCTTCCCATTAATGACTTCGCCAATCGTGCAATTTCATTCTTACTTGACAAGGCAAAAAATTCATCCTCTTCCCTCTCACATAGACAACTAACATTGCTCAAGTACTTTGTGAGAGACACGAGATCTCTATTTCTACGTTTAACCAATTCAAATTTTATTTCCTTTAAAAGCATTTGGCTCATTGAAGAGTTCTGTTTTTCTAAATTACTGAACAGGAACTTAAAAATTCCTTCACTTGTGAGAATATTAGCTTCTCTATTGCTTAAGGCTTCAACTGCTAATCTTACAGGTTGTAAGCAATTCAACATACCTCTCAATATTTCATAATACTCTTCTTTCCATAAGTGATCGAGTTTCAGCTCTCGTAAAACAGTCTTAATTGGATTTACGATCTTTAAAAATCTCTCTATCATTCTCTCCAGGGTGTTCCAGCGTGTTTTACAGTCCAAAATGACTTCTAATTCCCTCTTTTCACTCCTGGCTATTTCCTGCTGCAAAAGAGCATTTTTTACTGGAGAATATCTAAATATTTTCACAATTCTTCGTACACTGCTAATTGCCGAAGATAGATCATCTCGCAAATCATACTGATCAGCTCGGGCCACATCAATTAACTCAGAATCACTGTTACCGTCTTGCTCGTATTCAGAATCTGTATTGAATTCACTATCACTGCTACAAGTCACTGATGGTTCACCTTTCAACTTTTTAACATAAAATACTTTTGTTACAGCTAGATGTAGTGCATAGTTGTAGCAGAACTGTTGAATAGTTGGTGATAATTTTCCAAATTTTTCCATAACAGCTGCACCATCACTTGTAATTGCAACCGCATCACTTTCAAGTTTTAACTGAAAGTTTTCTAATCTTTCCTGAAGCAAGGATAACACTTTTTCCGCAGGACAGTTCCCATGTATTCTTATTAAACCAAGGTTCATAGAGGTCTCATTGCAGTATACGTGAACATTCATGTATCTGCGATTCTTGCAACTGGTCCACTCGTTTACTGAAATACTCAGTTTTTTATTATCACATTTGAATACATCCAATTTCTGGATGTACAGTTGTTTCACTTTACTGTAATAATTATGTATTAGTGTCATAACTGAAGATGGACTTCCTGGCAACTGCATTCCTTTGCTTGTAAAACTTTCCCTAATAAACTCACTTTTTGTGATGGTGTTGATTGATATCCCATCCAAGGCTGCTAATTTGCTTACGGTTTCTTCTAAATCCAGTCCCTTGACATAATGTAAAATTGTCGTTCGTCTCTTAGAAGATGAAGGCATTGGCTCATCATTATTCAATTCAGACTTTTTTTTCCTTTTCATTCCATGGATGTATTCTAGGTGCCTATGTAGACCGCTGGTTGATGATGCTTTGCACTGCAAAGTTTTGGAGCATATCTGGCAACGAGCTGATTCTTTATCTTTATCTTTTCTAAAATATTCCCAACATTCTTTATACTCTTTACTCATTGTGACGGCAAACTATAAAAAAATATTAAAATATGTATTTATTAAAAATAACAATTGATAAAATTAAGAAAGACCTATATTGTGCAGTGAATATTCATAGCTAAAACGTGCCACAAAACATTATGATATGAGATTGGAAATTATTGTAATACTGGAATAAAATATTAGCAGTGCAAGTTGTTTTCAAATAGACTGACTTACCCACAGCAGCTGAGAGAGCCAAGAACAGTCACATACATCAGTCATCAGCCGCAAACCAACTGATCGAATGTGGTTGGTAGTATCAGTCGTCACTTTGTGGAAACCATTCATCATGGAGAACAGAAAATACTTTGTATTTACACAGAGAAATATTTATTTTCACAACCAAGGATTTGATTACAATGTCATATTAAGGTAAACTACCTTAGATTTCCTTCATTAGCTCACATGAAGATGATTTTGTAGTCAAATCCGGGGTTGTGGAAATAAATATTTCTCTGTGTAAATACAAACTGTTTTCTGTTCTCCATGATCAAATGTGCTCGATTTACAAGAGCTAAAATTAGCTGGTCATGTGATATCTGATTCTGGTGTCGCATGTGCATGTCTGGTGGCATGTAACATTGTAACACAATGTAACTTTAGATAGCGATAAATAGGAAAAATGTCTAAGAGATACATTGTGAGTAGTATGTTTATTTCCCATTGTGGTTATTACTGGGTTCAAGGAGCCCATTTTCCCGATTTCCTGACCAACTTTTCTCGGGATTCAGGAACGGGCAAAGTGAAAAAAATTCCTGAGAACTGGCAGGAAGGAATTCCCACTTGGAAACCCTAACTGTGTGTTCTCTATCATGCCCATCTAATCTGTCACCAAAGAAACAAACTGAACTTCTAAAATGTCTGCTGCTTCCCCTGGAACTCCCTTTTTACTAATACCATCTTTTATCGAAACTACAGAGTGGTTTTTGTTTGTTTTTTTGTGGTTGTTCTCTATGCCTTTCATCTAACCTACTGACTATATTTCTAAAACATAGATATAAGTCCTTATTTCTTCTCTTTTTTTTCTTTGGAACATAAATCCCAATGACTCATTTCTGCCTACTGGTAAAAGTCCAACCACTGTAACATAGTTTTAAAATTTCTTCCCAAGCTTGGTTCCAAACTTCACTGTCCTCAAGGAGTTGGCAATCCAGAAAAGAAGATAAAATGTTAATGCAAATAAGTACAAATAAAACAGCATGTGCCAGGGAATAAGTGGCATAATGTTTTCAGAGAAGAGAAAGATCTCCCTGGGGTAATCAAGAAAGGCTTGTTGCAAGGGTAGCATTTCAGCTGGTTCTTGAAAAATAGGCCAGATTCTGACCGAGAGACCTGAGAGGTGAAAATGACCAAAATGATCATCATTTTGGAACTGGGCGATTGTTAAAGCAACCCATGGGCTCGTACTACCCTTAACTAGCTCAGCTATTATTAACTGAATTATTATTAAACTAAAAAAGACCCAAGATAGCTAAGAGTCCAGACCTACATCTGGATAGTACTAGGTCCTCACAAATCCAGAAACATCCTATGTGTTAAGGGAGTATATACTGCTGCTTATGCAAATTTGCTCCTTGAAATTAAGTGTAACTAAACTACATATAAGCAGTCACCACTTTTGGACCTCCAAATCATCCAATTTCTTCTGTTTTAATTTAGTTAAACATTTATTTTAACTTACAGTATCTACTAATAACCATACCTAGCCAGTGATATTCAAAATGTAAAAAACTTATGTCCCTCTTCCCAAGGAGCTTACAAGCTAACAGAAGACAGACAGACAGGGAGATAGTTAAAATATAGTGTGATTTGTACTCTGACTGCAAAAGGAAAAACTAATCTATGTTGTTGGAAGTGAGAATAGTGGTTACAGGAAAGAGGACTGTGGATTAGAAAAGGGCTTGAAGTGGGGGGGTGGATTCCAGAGTGCTGGCAATGTTCTGTTTCTTGATCTGGAAGCTGGTTACATGATGATATTTTTGAACATTCATAAACTGTACACTTCAAGTTTCTGTATATATACTTCAAAACAGTTTAAAAAACATAACAAGTACTACCAGCTCAATTTCAGTAACAAAGAACGCCGATATAATTTCTTTTACTTAAAAGAAATTAGGTTCCTCCTGGAACCTAACAGGTGAGATTGACCTGACGGGTGAGGCTGTGCTTATATGCAGAATTGCAATGAGAAAGCCAACTTAGAGACGCTCACCTCCTTCCTGTCCCACTTCTTTCCCCAATTTTGTCATCCCACAGTCTTCTTCACCCATGTAATCCAGCATTATCTCTTGCAAGAATGGGGAAAAGAGCTAAGAAAGAGGTTTTGCTTGCTCTTCCTCCCTAATTTGGGAAACTTTATTACTATATTACTTGTGGCTGCTCTACTCCCTTACTCCCGCCCCCCTCAAAATAAAGAGAGTATATAACAGCAATCACCACTTTGGAGCATTCGATTTTGTCAGAAACGGTCTCATAGCTAGCCACCTCTTCAAATTCTTATAAAGGTCATGGTATTCACAACATATTTGCCTAAAAATATAATGTACTTTAACAAAAACTAGTTTCTGATGGTAGCCACACATTTGCAATTTGGGGGGATAGAGCTGAAAAAGAGCAGGTTGCTTCGGCTCAGTGATCTCCTCTCCTTGATTCGTAAATAAACAAAAGTAGATGTTTATATGTAAAGTCTATAAACAAATCAAGTATTGCCAATGTAGTTTTCCTTCCCCAAACAAGACAGCGATGTTCCTGAAAAAGCAGTGAACTTTTCAGAGTCGAGAAACACACCTTGAAGGGCAAGTAGTTAGAGGATCAGGTGTCATGGTAGGCAGGGTTCATGGGCATTATTGCACAAAACGAAGGAAATAAAAACGAAATTTCCCACATGTTCAATTAGAACTAATAATTTCTATACAATTAATTTCCATTGACCATTCCTTACTAACTAGGTATTTTTCAGGATTTCCCCCAAAGACCTTGCATATGCATTTGGTTTTGTGGCAGATAATATGCATATTACAGATATTTCACCGAGTCTGGTTCTCAATCAAATATTTAAGGCCAAACCAACTGTCTGATGTGGCACTGCTGATTTCGCTCTTCTCAGTTCCCTTTCCCCCCACAACTGCTATTGTTCTCAGCCATGTTTGGGAGCAGGAATGCAGTGCTATGAAGAAATTCCTTTTCTCCCACAAAGTTTCTTCTGTTAATGAGGGAATAAAAAGCATAGGCAAGGAAATTCACACATAACACAAGAATTGTCTGTAAAAGTTAGCTCAAGGTTAGACTAGGAAAAACTTTTAAAAATTCAAATATGTAAATAACACCTACAGTTTCCTGGGCAATTTCCCTAAACACATCTTGAAAGTACAGGCATACCTTGGAGATATTACAGGTTCCGTTCCTAAAGCAAGCATCACAATAAAACAAGTGGAAGTCTTTGAGGCATGCCTGAGCTGAGCTTACTACTTGTCATCAAAGTGCGCAGAGAAGGCAGCAGCTGTAGCAACCACTTCTCCCAACTCATAAGAGACAAATGCCAGATTCTGAGAACAGGCTTGATTCAACTGTCAAAATTCACTTCCCATAAATGGGAGGAAGAGGAAAAAACTACTTGGAACTGAAAGACAAGTATACCCATATTACCCAAATAATATGGCCAAATCCATAAACTAGTTCCAGAACCTCAAAATGAGGTAACTTGCTTCCATTTGACATTCCAACAATCCAACAATGGACACTGCTGCTCCCGGTTTATAAATGAAGCTTTTACTTGCCTCTGCTCTTGTGCCACTCACCCTTTGCCAGTTGGGCACCTGTTCTGACCATATACTTTTCCCTCCTCACAAGCTAAAACTAGTAACAAATGAATTGGGGAGCTGTCACCTTCCACCCTCTGTAAAGAAGCAGAGAATCTGGTCTGCGGAGAAAAAATAACTCAGACAGAGAAGCAGCAGAAATGGGTGATCATCAGACCCCTGAAAAAGTGAAAACAGAGAGTATCTTCCTCAAGTCCTCAATGTTTTCCAATTTTTGCTTTAAGATCTTTGGGAGACTTGATCACATTTTGTCCTTCGCATTCTTTGAAAAGCCCGTGTATTCAGTAATAAACTCTTTTCTTAAGCTCATTAACTCTTTGCTTAAGCTCATTAGCAGTAGGTTTCTATTACTTGTAACCAAGAGAAAAATGGCTAAGGCAGGGCCATTTTCATTTCTCTCTGTAACAAAGATAAGGAGATAGGGGTCTGAAGCAAAGTATCATAGAACAGGTAGCCCTTGACTTACCTATAAATAATTTACTACCACAGGTTAAGAGACTTCATTCATCCCTCTCTCCTGCTCACTGTCAACTACTAGAGTTAGACCTATGTCAACACAGACCCTATGTCAATACAGACATAAGCTTAAAAGTGTTAGTAAAGGGGAAGTGGGACATGTCCACTGGCCCTTGTAAGTCTGGACTGAAACCAGAATTCTGCATTTTAAGAAAGCCTTCAGGGTGAATCTGATGAAGGTAGTCCATGAATCACCCTTTTAAAACATTTCCTTATAGGCCTAAATGAATAAAGAAAAAGAAGACATACGGTGTTTCCTCTGAAAATAAGACCGAGCCAGACCATCAGCTCTAATGTGTCTTCTGGAGCAAAAATAAATATAAGACCTGGTATTATATTATGCTATATCCAGTATTATATTATAGTATATATTATATTTTATATAAGACCGGATCTTATAAAATAAGAGTGAGTCTCATATTAATTTTTGCTCTGAAAGACGCATTAGAGATGATTATTTGGCTAGGTCTTATTTTTGGGGAAACACGGTAGAGAGTAGCCTAATTATCCTGTTTCTCCAAGAAACTTTGGACTGTTCAGCTCAGGAACAAGAGTGAGAAGAAAGATATGAGGCAATAGTCTATTTCTTAGGGGGCTAGAGAGCAGAAAAATCATAATTAAAAATTACTGGCGGGTTGGCCCATGGCTCACGTGGTTGGAGTGCAGTGCTACTAACGCTGAGGTCACCAGTTCGATTCCCACATAGGCCAGTGAGCTGCGCCCTCTACAGCTAAGACTGTGAACAACGGCTTTCCCTGGAACTGGGCTGCCGTGAGCAGCCGGAGGTCGCAGTGAGCTGCTGTGGGCTACCCTGTGCTGCCAGTAGTGGCCGGTGGCCAGCATGTGCGGCTGGCAGCCAGCGAGAGGGGCTGTGAGCAGCCGACCAACGACAGGCGACCAACTGCCTCAGCCGGGGAAAGTGCAAGGCTCATAATACCAGCATGGGCCAGGGAGCTGTGTCCTACACAACTAGACGGAGAAGCAGCAGCTTGAACCAGAGTGTGTGGAGGGGGAGGTTAAAGAAGGGGGGAAAAAAAACAAAAATTACTGCCAATGTTCTACTAATAAGTAATAAAAAGAAAACGTAGCATAGGTTAAAAAGGAAAAGGTTCCTCTAAAGAAAAAGGTAGCATCCTCTAAAGAAAAAGGCAGCACACAGTGTCAGACTGAGAAATAGTATTAGGATCCAGCAGAGGTCCTGGGCTCTAGAGCAGCAATTCACAGCAGGGGAAGGAGTCCACATCAGAATTCCCACTGGACAGACACCAGGGAAGGAGTCTCCCCCATCTCCCTTGAGGGGCACTGCTATAATAAAGTCTGAAATGTTCTCAGTGTTAGGGCAGACAAAAGGTTGAGAATCACGACTTAAGAATCACTCTTTAGGTCTTCTCTACCATCCCCAAAGCCGGCAAAAGAAACTAGGAGAAATTGATTTCCCTGTAGTAAAAGATATAATTATGGCACCTCAAGTTGGAATTCGGACAGAATTTTCCCTTAAGAAACTGGTAGGTCTTGTTCATAGTATAGTATTGCATCATTATACTACATGTTAAGTAGATGTACTAATGGCCAAAGACCTAATCACTTGCACTGCTTTTATGGAGAAATAACAGTCCAAGTTCAAAGCAAAAACTTAACAATGAGTCTTTGAGGGCCCGACCTATTGATGCAATCTTTCTATACAAGCATATGTGCACTAAAACTCTATGGGAGAGACATACTTTGCCTGAGGTCACAGCTCTTAGCTGAAGAACTGATGACAATAACCTATGATACAAAACAGCACACCTAGGAAAGGAACCAGTGGTCTCCAGAAATCACTGACAAAACTGAAAAGAGAATAGAAAACCCTTCCCTTAGCCAGTGACACTCTTATCCTCGTCAAAGAGAAAGGAATCAACTGAACTAAAGTGACTATACATACCTGTACTATATCCCAGTTCATTTCAACATCCTCTACAGTATTCTTGGAATTTGGCAGCAACCTGACAGGCTGCCCCTGGGGACATGTTTCAGTCTTTATTTTCTTTAAAGGGAATTGATCACAGGTATAGTCTTCTTCATCCCCTTCCTTTTTGCACGCCACTTCCCACATGGTGCTTGTGGATGGTATCTCTGTACTGTCATTCTCACTCTTGAAGTTGCTGGCTTTGTTGGTTTCTTCATCCACTTTGAGCCTTTTGGTCCTCTGAGCTGAAGGTGACTGAGTTGGATTTTTCTGTTTTCTCTTTGCTGTTTTCAGAGTCTGCACAGTATCTAATTTATTTTTTCTGTCTTCCAAAACAACATCATCAATAGCCACAGAATCATCCTATCAAACCACAAAGAGAACACATGAGAATTAGAAGATAAAAATCAATTACCCTGGAATTTTACTCAGCAATAAAAAGGAACAAATTATTCACACAATAACTTGGAGGAATCTCAAGAAGATTATGTTGGGTGTGGAAAAACAGCCAATCTCAAAAAGTTACACACTATCCAATCATATTTATGTAACATTCTTGAACAAATTAGTGGTTGCCAGCAGTCACAGACTGGGAGTGGGGAAGGGATGCAGGGGGTGGAAGCAGGAAGGATGTGGGTGTGGCTGTAAAAGGGCAACACTAGGTCCCTGTGGTAGATACACAGACCTACACGTGATAAAACTGCATTGAATATACACATACACACACGTAAATGAATACAAATAAAGGTAGGGGGATCTAAATAAGATCAGTGGATTTTATCAAGGTCAATCTCCTCGTGGTGTTTTACTATAGTTTCACAAGATGTTACCATTGGGGGAAACTGGATAAAGGGCACATGATATCGCTCTGTATGTTCTTCTATAACTGCATGTGAATCTGTAATTATCTAGAAATAAAAAGTTTAATTTTTTTAAATGACCAAATGATAGGTCAACACATGCCAGAAAAACCAAGATTCAAAACTTGCAATCAAAAATTAATCATTTAGGGCAAAAAGACTAACACACACTAATAAAACTGAATGGGCTCCATGTGCCAACAATTTATACAGAAGAGAGTATGACAGAATGATAGTGTCAGGAATTTCTCTTTAGGAGGAGTTTGCAAAGCAGGCCACCCGTGTCCAGAGGCTACTCACTGTACCACCCCACCCCACCCCACCCCCACACCCACTTCCAAGTGAGAGCTCAGGTGTGAAGGAATGAGAGACCTGGCACTCATATTGGCACTGGACTGGTGCCAAAATAAGACACATCCCCTGTCCACATGGAGTTTATAATTTCATAAGCTAGCCTGTTTTCATTTACCTAAGTGATGCAGATAGCACAAACTCGAACAAAAGAACAACTCCCAAACTAAATTTTAGTCAAAATTCATTTTCCTCTCCTATCAAATATTTTTTCCAGAATTACTGACTACAGAAATTTCTGGGAACTACTACAATAAAGAGCACACGCCACCCTGATACCCACCCACCACCACCTGAACCTGGAAATGATGTACATTAAACAACTCTCTGAGTATTACACTTTTAGCTGAAATATAATAGATAAGAACTGAAATATAAAAATAGAATGACTCCCAGGTCCATTATGAGTTGATAATAACCTGATCAAGTGAACTGACATAGCTAAAGAAAGAATGTGTCAATCCTACAAAGGGTTGTCATCCACAGAGGAGCAGGAAAAGGAAAACAGTAAAAAGCAAATATGATCAGCATTCTTCTAAGTAATGTACAAAGAAGAGGAAAGCTGAACGGATTCTGGGTATTCTGGTCCCAATGGTAAGACGGCTCTCCTGGGAGATGGCTGTATTGGGCTACCTTAGATTCATGCAACTAAAACATTCATTTGTCACTACGACAAGCACAGTGCCTAGACGCAGTAGGCATTCAGTAAACACAAATGAATGGATTTATCTAAGTCTCCTATTCTGAGTCCATGTTTATCAAGTAAATTTCTGGTTACTATTTAATTCCCTACTTACTTCAGCCTCCAAAGAGACGCTGTTGGTCATAAGAATTTCAAGTCCTTGTGATAATTAGATTAAACTATTATTAAACCAGCACTGGTTTTATACATCACTCTTATGCCCATGGCTGATGTAAAAACACCCATGAGAGATATATCAGTTCCTGAAATGCTGACAAAATCATATTCCTGACTTAGAAACCCAACTCCATACTCACTATCTACGGACCATGTACAGGTCACTTAATGTCTCCTACTTTGGCTTTCTCATCAATAAACTCACGATAAGAAGAGCACACTTGCCTCAACGGGTTGTTGTGAAGATTAAGTAAGGGCACACAAGTGCAATGTTGGGCATGTTGTCTGGCTAATGGTAAACAAACATGTGTTAATACCACCAGCATTAACGCCACTACCACACCTAGACCACCTTCCAGGAGAGGGAAAAGAAGTGGATGAAAATAATTAAGATAAAGTAAAATGACTAAAGGGGAAGCTTTAAAGTAAGAGGAATAAGAGAAAAGTCAATAATCATAAATTAGACTCTTAAAGATATCTTCTCTGGATTAATCAGGGAAGATTTTCCTACTGTTTCTCAGTGTTGCTCACAGACCAGTGGGGGACCCTGAGACCCTTTCAGGGGTCTGGAAGATGAAAGCTATATTCATAATAATGCCAAGACATGATTTGGCTTTTTCACAAATGTTGACATTTGCACTGATGGTGCAAGAGCAATGGTAGCAAAAATCATGGCAGTGGCACCAAGCTGTACTAGCAATCACTGTTCCCTTCACCACACACTTGCAATAAAACAATGTCAGTTTCACCTAAGAACAAAGCAATAAAACTTACTAATTTAAAAAATTTTGACCCTTGAAAACACACCTTTTTAATACTCTGTGCTAAAATGATTAATACACGTGAAGTACTTCTGCTGTATACCAGTGCTTACTAATGTGCAGTGTCTTGAGGAAAAGCACTCGTGCAACCGTTTTGAGCTGTGAGCCGACCTACCTTCTTTTTCTACAAAACACCATTTTTACTTGCAAGAACGACAAATTATGGTTATTCAGACTTGGGTAGCTGGCAGACATTTTTTTCATAAATGAACTAAGTGAGACTGTCACTTCATGGAAATACCTGACATTTGGACCAATAATAAAATTAAGGCTCTAAAGTGAAAATTAGAAAATTTGTATCTGTTTCTGTGAGCTTGAGGCTTCCCAACATTGTGATGAGATAGGTTGTAACGTTGACAAATGTTACTTTTTGACATTATATGATGAAAGGTACAATGTTTAGAAGATAGGCATAAATCAGTGAACCAGTCTTTTCCAAATGATCAATACGTAACGTTACAAAATCATGCATGGTAAAAGATCCATTCAAATTATAATTAGACCAATGGATTTTAATGTAACAGAGTATAAAAAGTTTATTAATGTGGTTCCAGATTCCACAATGGAAATAACCTTTAAGAAACTACCACTTACTGAGCATAGTATAGTATCAAATAAGAATATCCACAATTATTTAAAAAGGCTATTTTCAAATAGCGATACTCCATTTTTCAAATACCAGGGAAATGTCTGTGTGGAGGCAGGGTTTTCTTTGTATAGTTCAGTTATCTTGTCAGACATTAAAGACATTTGCAAAAATGTAAAATAATGTCATTCTTCTCACTAATTTTTTGTTGAAAAATATATACTTATTTTTCATTAAAGTGTTATTTGCATTAACATGCAAAAAAAGTTTATTATCTGTTAATTATTCAATAGTTTAAAGATTTCTCATTAATTTCTAATGCAATAAATACTGATAGATATAACCCACAAATGTAAAAGTTCCTTGGGGTCCTCAATAAATTTTAAGAGTATAAAGGGGTCCAAAGACCAAAAATTTTAAGAAACACGGATCTAAAGTATCAAAAACATATGGAAATATTTCTCCAGTTTTTGAAGCTTCTAAGATTCGATAACCTCCTTCAGTGTTTAGTAAGTTTAATAAGCCTCTATGACAATATTTTCCCTCCAGTTTAACCTGAATCTTTGACAAACTAATCAAAGTTCATTTTCTTTTACCGTCATGGGTTTTCAAAATCACTTTTAACAGTCCAAATGGTTATGTAGCCTATGACTAACCCCAAGAATCCAAGAATTTACCATTTTTCTTTCTGCTCTCTCTGTAAATAGGAAACTACTTACTAAATCAAAAAATGGCTCATTGTATCTTTACCAGTTGCATCAGTGAGCAGGCCTCGGCCTTACCCTTACCTTGGGTTGTGTTGTGTGAGATTGACAAGTAATTGGAGATGGGTATGGAATCAAGGGGAGATTTCTTAAAAATTAGATATAAAAGAGCATTTTTATACTCTGTAGTGATTAAGCCAATGGAAGAAAAGCTGACAAGAGAAAAGGAAAGGGATAACTGAGGGAGTAGAGACCTTGAGAAAGCAAGAGGGGATGGGATCTCAAGCCCAAGAGGTGGGAGTAATCCTTGATAGGAGGAATGATATTTCCTCCATTATAACGTAGGACAAAAGATGGATGCAAAATAGCTAGCTTGGTCGTGAGGAAGGTAAGAAATTTCATATATTCTCAAGAACACAAAAAGCAATGTCATCAGCTGAGAGTGAGAGAACAGAAAAGAATTTAGGAAGAAAAGAGAAAAAAGTGGAAAAACAAAAGTGCTAGAAAAAAATAATGAGTCTACCAGGTATTTTTGATACAATTTTGAGGTCTGAGATTATGAATCTAAATGAAAAGAAATTAGGTCATTGGTAAGACTTTCCAGCCATAGCCAGCTGCTCAGTGCAGGCAGACTATGGCTCAACCCAGGATCAGGGTTTGATCAGCCATATATCACTGAAGGAAAGAAAGGCAAATATGGTGAACCTACTTAAAGAAAAGCGATTTAAATGATAAATGATGGAATCAAGGCTAAATAAGGTAGGAAAAGAAAAGGGCTGACTGACAGTGGTAGAGTGCTGGAATCAAAGGCTTAGGTAGTGGTTTTCAACCCTGGCTGTAAAAAACACCTGAGGAGCTTTAAGGAAATAAAACCACTGATATCTAGGCTAACCCCAGAATTCTTTCTAGATTTAACTAATATGGAAAAAAGGCCAAGGAACTGGCATTTTTTAAGTTCCTCAGGTGATTCTAGTGCACCTACGGGTGAGAACTGATGAGAAGTTATGACAAGGTTGCAAAATTGTGGCAGTGAGGGTCCTTGAACAAGTGAGCGGGAAGAATAGAAGATGAAAAAGAAATGTCAGCAGTAGTACAGTTTTCCGTGATGACAAGATTCAGGTTGAGAGCATGAGATGAGCGGTGAAAGTAGAGAAGAAGAGGTCACTGCAGACGAGGAGGTCAAAGAACCGAGAACACAGGGTAATAGATGGCTCGCCCAAGTGGTGGAGAAAACACTAAGAATGACGACAGAACATGGCCGAGAGCAAGGCCGGAAGCAGGAGCTCAAGTCTTCAATGACTGAAAAGTGGCCAGTGGGTTCGTAAATGCCAGCAACATGCAGGGAAAGAGACAGAATAATAATGAATTTTCTCTGTGGTGTTTGCTAAAAACAGATTTCAAAATTATTAGAAGGCTACTAATTCTAGCTCTACTCAAAACAGGGTTTTCAATTACTTTGTTCAGTGGTGATTACAACAAAGTAAAATGTCAAACCTAATGAAATATTGTAATATGATCCATGTACTTTCACTGAGCTAAACAATGTATGAATTCTGGCCGTTTTGAAAGAAATTCTAACCCCACGCCCACTATCCCAAGAATGTCTCTTAGGCGAGACTTTCTATTTGAATTCTTTTCCCTTTAAAAAATATACATATACCAAACAAACATCACTGACAGGATCAAAAAACCACCATGACAAATGTTGTTTAGCTGTATTCCCTTGAACTAGGCTTAAAAAATTAGAGGATAGACATATGTACATTGTACTCATTTTACTGAAGAGAGGGTTCATAACTTCTATCAAATTCTCAAAGGGTTTTTGAACTCTCAAAGAACCGCAGAACTCTACCCGAAGACTCACTAGTGCCACTAAATAAGAGATATTTTCTGATTTAGGAACTCAATCTTCTATTAAGACAGCTATGCCATGCTTAATGAAAAACCTCTAAATTTTGCCAACAAGATGATGGAAGTCAATACTTTCTCAGCTATAGGTAAAGCCCAGCCACCCACTAAAAGTGTGTTCAGTGAAAAGCTTGCACGTAAAGATGAAGGAACACAGGAATTGGATAATAGGAGAAAAGACTGGCACAGCAAGGTATAACAATGTCACCTGCTATATACACAATAAATGCGTTCCTGGACTTAAGTCAGGTATCCACTATGTATTAAAATAGTATTATTTTAAACATACTAGGGAAGCTGTTCTTTTAAAGGTACTATAGTGAATGATTTTGGAAATGCGTAATTCTTTTTGTAATGCAAAATACCCTATAATATATTGTTTTTTTAACCCACGTTGGTGTAGCTACAGTGTGCTTATGGCAAGATACACATATATGCACTAGTTGACATGTATTCCTTCCCCTCCAACACAGTGGATCGGATGGTAAATACTATTAAAACCGATGGCAGAGGAAACCAATGCCCTGCAGTCATTGACATTTACCTGTGTTGTGCTACTATGAATAAGGAAGAAGTAACATCCCCAATCAGGCAGGCATATAGTGTCCCCGAATCTGACTAAAACACCTACCAGCTCTTCCTTAACAGTCATGCCTCCCAAGCCATCACTCATCTGTGGCTTGTTCTTCTTCACCCGCGGTGCCTTCCTCGGTTTGGATTCCTTGGGGACAGGCCGTTTAAGACTTCTCGGGACTTTCTTCTGGGGTTCCCAAGCACTATCTTCCCTGTCATCTTCTTCAGAGGCCGATGATCTAGGAGTAAAATTAACAGAAAAATTTCTAGGAAAAATGAACCCAAACGTTAAAGGCAAAAAAGAGACATATGCTCCTTGAAAAAAGGATAAAGTAGGAGATGCTTAATGTAAAATGAAGTAATGTGAGCACAGGCTATGAACAGATACTGCTAAAAATGGAAACAGAAGAGTTAATCAGGGACCAATGTGAAAATAACCCAATACGTTGTAAATCACAGATCTCTCCATTCTCCTTACCTAACATACAAACACACAAACACACACACACACACACACACACACACACACACACACTCTCTCTCATACACTCAAGACATAGCAAATCATTTAAGCAATTGTTTGGACCATGTCAACCATAGTCATTTTAAGGTTTTCTATTTTAACAGTGAAAAGCACTTAAATAACTTCCTAAGTGCTAATCCAATTCATTTAAATTGTAATAAGTTATTCAAACCAATGTAAGGAGTGGGAAATAGCTCTAGGAAACACCCTTGATTACACCAAGACCCTTGCAACTGTTTTAATGACCTTTTTTTCCCCCTTTCACAGAATGGATTTGTTTCCTGATTTGACTGGACCAGGTATAGCTACAGTACTTTTCTAACAACCCAAGAACCAAGTTCACAGCAACAGCAGAAAAAAAGCAGCCATGTGAACTCTGCTAAAGAAACATCATGCTCCTGTCAAACCAGTTAATTTTATTTCGACCCCTCACATAAAAGGTCAATTGGTGGAAAGAACTACTTCCTTCACTGAGAGTAGTGAATAGAAATGTCTGGCTTTCTGTGTGGTTTAAACTCTGCCTAGAGGCAAAAACCAGATTGGATGACTGTCTAGCTAAATTATGCTCTAGGAGAGCACACTGTGTTTCCCTGAAAATAAGACCTAGCTGGGCAATCAGCTCTAATGTGTCTTTTGGAGCAAACATTAATACAAGACCCGGTCTTATTTTACTATAATATAAGACCGGGTCTTATATAAGACCACGTATAATATAATAATATAATAAATATAATACCAGGTATAATACAATGTAATACCAGGTCTTATATTAATTTTTGCTCCAAAAGACACATTAGAGCTGACTGTCCGGCTGGGTGTTATTTTCGGGGAGACACGGTAGTTATGAAAGGTCAAGCCACTGATAGTCTCTCAGAGGTGGATGCTAACTAAAGCCTAAGAGTAGGCCAAAAAAAAAAAAAACCCCAAACCCCAACAATCATTAAACTAACATAACACAATAGCTGTGGCATTGAAAGGAATGAGAATTAGAAAACCAGCGTTCCACTCCTCATGCTATCACCAAACTGAGCAGAATGACTTCCTTCCACCTCAGTCTCATCTGTCGAGCGGGAATACTAACCCTATTTCACAGAGGAATATTACAAAGATGACATGATAGGCACAAAAGTGCTTTCAGTTATAATGAAGAAATCCTTAGTACAGGTATTATTTTATCACACATGAGGCAGTTCTAAGACCGCCAGTCAACTCCCCTTCCTAACCGTACTTACGTCTCAGCAGCATCTGGCACTCACTCCTTAGAGCATGGCTTTCACACCTTCCTGGAACACCACTTCTCTGGTTTTCCTCCCTCTTTCCTGGCAGATTCTCTTTAGACCCTTTGCCTTCCCACCCTCCCCTCCCCAAACTTTCAGGGTCGGGATCTAAGACTTAGTCTTCAGCTCTCTTCTCTGCTCTCTACACTCTTGCTAGATGACCTTATCCTACAGCTGAACAGAGAATCTCAATCTCGTATCTCCAACTTGACCTGAGTTCAAGATTTTTATGTCCACTTTCACTGGAGTCTAGCAATCATCTCAAACTTACCAAGTCCAAAACAGAACTCCTGATTTCACCATCCTCACACCTGATCCTCTTCCAGTCTTCCCCAAATTCCTGTCTTTCCTTCACACCCAAATCTAATGCATCAGCACAGCCTGTCTACTCTATCTTCAAAATATACCCCAAATTAGACCACTTCTCACCACTTTCACTTCTAGGACTGTAGGCTTCTATAATAATCTCCTTAACTGTGACCCCCCATTTCCATTCTTGCTTCCTATAGTGTGTTCCCCATCAAGAAAACAGAATGATCTTTTACAAAAGTAAACTGGATCATGTCACATCCCTGCCCAAAACTTCCCGTGGTTTCCCAACCCACTTAAAATAAATCTGAACATCTTGTCACAGTCTTAGATCCCACCCATTCCAATCTCTCTTTCAGTTCTTCTCTGCCTTGATGACTCTGGTCTGGCCCCCCTGGTCTTGCTGTTCCCTGAAAACTCCAGGCTCATTCCTTCTTCAGGGTCTTTGCACGTGCTGTTTCCTCAATTTGGGACACCCATTCCTCAGATCTTTGCAAGCTGCACTCCCAAATCTCATTTACATCTCTTGCCACATCCTCCAAAAGAACTTTCCTGGCTACTGTATCCAAAATGTCCCCACACTACAATCACTCACTACGCTCTCTGTCCCTTGCCCTACTTTATGTTTCTTTACAGTATTACTACTGCCTAACATTAACCAGTCATTTATTTAACAAATATCTTCAGGGCACTCTAAGTACCTACTGGTTACTTTCTCTTCTCTCCTTTTTCAAGTTTATCACCAATACCTAAATAGAACCTGGGACACAGCATGAGTTCAACAAAAATGTCTTCATAAAGGATTGAAAAAGACGGCCTTCTTCAACCCAAATGACTTTAGAAGTTAGTGAAAGAATGCTTCTAATTCCTTAAAATAGACATCATTCTCCCACCCCCACTAAAATTTTTTTTCTACTATGGTGCTCTAAAGCAGAAGTTCTCAACTGAGGACAATTTTGCCCCCAAAGGGAATATCTGGCAATGTCTGGAGAAATTTTTGTAAAAACGAGGGTGGGGGATACTACTGACATCTAGTGGGTAGAGACCACAGATGTTGCTAAACATCCTGCAATGCAAAGGACAGTCCCCCCACAGCAAAGAATCACGTGGTTAATAGTGTCAAGGTTGAGAAACCTTGCTCTAAAGCAGTATAAAAAATTCCCTGCTGTCATGGAGCTTCCATTCTAGTGTAAATATTATGTTATATTTTTAGGTGGTTACTTTCTCTTCTCTCCTTTTTCAAGTTTATCACCAATACCTAAATAGAACCTGGGACACAGCATGAATTCAATAAAAATGTCTTCATAAAGGATTGAAAAAGACAGCCTTCTTCAACCCAAATGACTTTAGAAGTTAGTTAAAGAACGCTTCTAATTCCTTAAAATAGACATCATTCTCCCACCCCCACTAAAATTTTTTTAAAAACTCCAATATGCTTACAACTCAGAGAAGAAAGAAAATTCATCTTTGGAGACTGCTGTCTGGACCTTTGCTTTTGCTCTTCTTGGCAATGATGCCATCTGGAAGAAACAGAAGATGAAATCAGCATGACATGGATCACCTGAATGACTGATCACTTATTTTGTCTACAAAATGATGTGCCATGCAATACTAACACTCCAACAGCTCTGCTGCTAGAAAATGCCATAGGGGGAATAAAATGAGGATCATTCATAAGCCAAAACACTGGTTTCCCCTCCTATGAGGCTGCCAATCATAAGAGCAGTTAACACCCTTCCAACGGTTTCAAAAGCCTGATGAGTGTGGACCATGTTTGAAAAAATTTAAGCTCCTACATTTTGGGTGACAATTCAGTTTTTAAATTATATGCTTGAATATACAGCAAGTGTTTTTGATGGTTTATCACACAACAAATTATAAAGTCCTTTATTAAACTATACAAATATAAGAAATATTTTCCCTCTTCTATATCTTCTTACATTATAAAGAAGTCTATCTACAAAGTTGATAATCAAGTAAATGATGTTGACTGACTGCATAAGCAACCATGTTATTCCTAAAACAAGAGAATCCATTCCGTTATAACAAAAGTTCACAATATTTAAATAAAACAATTAATTATGAGCACCACTAAATTATACTTACCAAATTCAAAGTCCCAGCTCGGAAAAAAGACAAATAACCAGAGACACCATATGATACAGGAAGCAAACAAACTTACTTTAGCTGATCAATTATCTAAACAATGTATGTCAGATCCCAAAAGCTAGACTCTGACATACTTGAACCTCTTTAAACAAGTTCCTAAACCAGTCATGTTATAATGCTTCTGGTTCTAACTTCAACTTGGAGGAGAAAGAAATGCCTCAGAGAAATACCAAAGGGCTGTCACAAAAGGGAGCATGTTCTCCTGGTTGCTACAGCTCAGCTCAGTCCAGACGGTGCAGAGCTGGCGGTTGGGCAGAAGACCGCCCAGAAGAAACCAGGAGAGCAAGAAAAAAAGTCCGCAGGAAGCAAACAGGATAACTTTCCGTTTTTCCCTTCACCCGCTTTTTGGAACTTTATGTTTATGCAGGTCATTCTTCCTCAAACGAGTGCTTTTAGATACTGCTCAGAAAGGATGGGGTTAATTGGGATTTCTGTGCTATACGTATTTTACTACAAAACAAACAAAAACAGAGGAAGTTACTATATGATGGAAGGCATTTCAAACCAGGGCAGACGTGAATTATTTAATAAATGGTATTACGACAACCAGCTATACCTCTGGAGTAAAACAACTCTTTCTTACTGCCACACCATGAACAAAAATACATTCCACATTGACTTATTATTTTAAATGTACAAAATAAAACTACAAAAAAATAGAGAAGGGTATTTTCATAATTTTGAGTGGAGGTGGGGGAATAAAGGTTTTCCTAGGCATGACTCAAAATTCCAAAAGCCAAAAAGATTAATAGATTTCACCACTTAAAAATTAAAACACCAAGTGAGCAGTGGGAGCATTTAAAAACCAAACCAATTTACTCTGCAACATCCTCAAAAAGAAACAACAAAAAAACAATCACAGGAAACAATACCTGGTATCTTGGAACTCGTAAGAGTGAAGGGAGTAAGGGCTGGGTGTAAGACATCTGCCGCAAAGGAATATCTCTAGATGCCCTACTCCACCTCACGCTAGAAAGAGCCTCAGAAATCATTCTTGCTATTTTTTTAATGAGAAAATAGCAGTGAGGTGAAACGATTTACTCAAAGGGGAGAGCTATGTAGCAGAGTAAGAACTAGAATCCAGAGCCCCAAACACCAAGACTAGGCATGTTTCCCATTCCATATACATTAGATTAATGACAGGCGGCCGTGTGGGAGGTTCGAGGAAAGTTGCCTAGAGTTCCCATTAATTCCTTTCCGTAATAGTTATTTAGTGCCTCCTATATGTCAGGCACAATGCTGAAAATGCAGCTGATTCAGCCATGATCTGATAGTGAAAAGTGCTTCCTTCCCCATCTCCGAAAACTTGAGGTATAAAAACAATCTAGGCTTACCCGGGCTTTCCTTTGTCTGCCCTATACCCTAAGAACTGCAATTTGACTAAGACGCGCCAGCTGACACGCGGCAGCTAGGAGGGGTTTTCCGGATGTAGGTTGCACGACACAGACCGCAGACAGTAAAATGTCATGAAACTTCTCACTTTAAAAAGGGATGTTACTTCCCAACTGAGGACTCAGAACTGTTTAAATGGCCCCAAAAATGCCGGAGCCCGGACGCCAGGCTCACCGGAGCCCGCAAGAACACCGCCAAAGCGGACGCTTAGCTCACCTTCCCGCCCGGCGAGTCGGAGGGCCTGAGATTCTGCGTGTGTGTCTTCCGGTTCCCGCCGGAAGTTTTTCAAACGCCGGAAGTCCCTCCTCTCTTCTCTCTGACTGGCAGCAAAACCGCTGAGTTCCGGGAGCAGGGTGGAGCCAAGCCAGACGGAGGCCGAGGGTAGAGCGACGGACGGTCCCGTGGGAACGCTGAGGTGGAGCCCGAACTCTATCTCTGCGGATCCGGGTGGAGGTGGCGCCAGAGGTGCTGCAAATGTGGACCCGCCTCCCTGTTTTTCTTTCTCTTGTTTCTCAACCCTCTTTACTCTCTTCATCTAGTCTCTTAAATTCAAATAAGAATGTTTCTTTTCATTGCATTATTTGTAATTTGCGGTAGAAAAATGAAAAACAGTCAAACATTCTTTCTAAAGTCAGTTTTTAAATGTCGTTATTGAACTTCACAAGGATGTTTTTAGCCTGTTTTTAGCATATTTCATTATTTCCTAAGCCTCAAGATGAGGGTGTTACTTCAGTCTTATTAAAATATCCAAATTTTCCGAATAAGGACTTCTGGGAATACCTCACACAGTCATCACTATCTTACTCTCGTCTCTCAGGCAGCTTGTTACACTGCCAAGTACACCAATTTGGAAACCTGGTTCTTTCAGGAACTTCCTAGTACACTTGGGCAAATCCTTTATGTCTTTGAACCTGTTACCACTGCCTTCCGCTCCATTTTACCCCTTACCTGCCAAGGTATCCCATACAAGTTAGGGGTAGACAGATACTGAATTGAGACAAACACAGGTCCCAGTTTCTTAACCTTGGGCAAGAATGGAAGAAACCTGCCCCATTTCATTTTCAGATTCTTGGAAAGTGCTAATAACCTACTATCCTAGGTGAGCCCTCCTCCAGTTGCAGCATTTCTGTTTCTCTTCCCACAAAACACAAAAGTAGCTCCTGCTTTTTATTTCAGTGACTTTCAAGTATCTTAATCTCACTTCCATATCGGAAGACCTGCTTTTTTTCATTAATACAATTTAAAAGCCAAAAAGGCCTCCCCAACAATTCTTTCCCTTTGCCTTAAATACATTTTCTCAAAATCAGTTCTCAGTAGAAATGAAAAATGACTTGGTTTTGGGTGATGTGTTTTTTTGCCAAGCATACTAAACTCTAAATTCACAAAAACAGCCAAAAAAATTAGATCGTAAGATTAGGGCAATAAGGCTGTTGTTAGTCTAGATTAGAATTCAGCAGATCAAACCCCATGGATTTGTTTTAGAAGATTCTAAAATGCAGCTTTCTATGCTAATGATTCATGTCCAAAGACTGAGTACTGAATAACCAAGCAAATTACTAAAATGACCCATGAGTAGGACGTGCTCCATACAGATTCACCCAACATGAACATGAATTTCACTGGATCATTTTGTGATGTATAGGAAAATAAGACTTTTTACATTTAATAAACCTGTTCTTCTATATCTAAGATCCTTGATAGGTAAGAATCGTTTTCTGACTTTTTTTTCCCGTCTTCTTCTTAATTTGCAGTCTTATGTTGCTGTTTGCAGTGGTTTCAGAAGTTCTGGAAGTGTCTGTGACAATCACTGTCTCCTCCACAATTTCTAGTTTTGGAAGACTACTAGAGAACACATTACAGTCCGGGATTATGGAAAGGTAAACCAGGTCATAATGAACAATAGTAATTTACTGTTCATCTACTTTTGATGTCAAATTGTGCTATACAGGTTTAAGGTAGGGGGTAAAACGGGTCAAGGTGAACCAATATTCTACAAAATCTTTTGACATAATTCCTGCCCCCAGAGGAATTACAAACAAGACTGGGGACTAGATACAGTCACAGGAGACAGAGATACATACAAGACAGTCTAGATTCAAGAGTTAGGTTGCCCAGGGTGGTAGCTACACTACACAGAGAGGATGAGAGTAGGGATTGACCAGCATAGTTTTGGACCTGGATTCCCCTCTCTTCCACCAGGGATATTTGCCTTTCAACTGGGGAAGAAAAAACTTAACTAAGTAACCTAGTAAGGTTTTAACATCAGACATCTGGGGAAAACAAAAGCTGGGGCAGGGTCCTCTAAAATTAATATAGGTGGCGACCTCCTTCAAAAGCAAGTAAGACTGTCCAGAAAACATTTCCCTTGGAATTTTGCAAGAGAGCCATTCCCACTAAAAGCTGTCAAGGGACATTTGTAATCACTAAGTATAAAGCAAGCCCCACCACAAAAACTACCTTTTCTCTCTAGGACCTTGCTCAATCTGTTGTTTACCTTTGGATTTTAAGTGCTGAATTCCAAGAAATTCATGAGGTTAGCCTGGAATAATCTGGACACGCACCTTAGACTATATAATAGGGTTTGGGAGTCATGAAAAGATATTTTGTATTTGCTTGGAGGTTATTTATTTTATTGCTTCAAAGCATACAAGTCCTCATATGATACTCATTGGTATGTTACTATTTGTATGTTATCGTCTATGTTTTCAGGTCCTTTCCCTGTGGGTCCTATCTCGCTAGGGAGACTAATAATAATAACTTATACTCATCGATCGCCTACCATGTGCCAGGCACTAAGTTAATGCTTTTACATGTATTTGTGTATTTAACTCACATATCAGCTCAATGAGATGTTGCTATTATCCTCTTTCTATAAAAGAGAAGACCAAGGTATAGAGAAGTTAAATAACTCATCCAAAGTCACATCAGCTATTAAGCTTCAGATCCAGGATTGAACCCAGTACTCTTAAAGACACCCATATACCACTAAGTCAAAGCAAAGATCTTTCCTTTCTCCTCTTTGGTGGTTAGTGCAAAATTCTGAATCACTGAGACGCTAAGGAACTGTTAAGTCTCTAAATATACTACCGAAAATACTATCTACCCACTTAAACCATAACAAGGCTATTTTCTTTCCCTACGGGCTTCAAACTGATCGAACTTTCACAGGAACAAAAATTCTTAATATGGATGCAACTGTTTGCACTATATTTTGCACCCACTAAATTGCGAAGATACTTGGATCTAAGTGTTGGAAGTAAGTATTAGTCATTTTGGTCTCCCCTTCTCCAAATTTTCCCTCTACCCACATACTGCCTAACAACGCTTCACATATAATAAGTACTCGATAAAATAGTAGACTAACTCCTGGACTGAAGAATGTGCCTGGGGAAAAGAAAAATATTTCTTTGTACTAGAAAAGTAATCTAAAGCTTCTGCCACATAGAAGGTGGGTTATCATTTTAAAAATCAAGTGCACGTTTGGAAATTCAAACGAATTTTGTCTCTTAGAGCCAACCACCTAGCAAAGGCAAAAGAGTCTGTTTCAGATTAGAAAATGCATGTTAGCCCTGCCCATCCACTTTCCCACTGTCAGAAATTCTCATTCCCAAACACTAAAACTCATTGTTTTCAATGAGCTTCTCGCAATAATTCAGCCAGGAACTTAGAGATTTCCTGCAAAAGATAAGAGGTTGATAAACGGAGAGGGAATTGCCTCTGTTTCCCAGAGGAGAAAGGGGCTTCTTGTTAAGTGAGGTTGAACCAGTGGGTAGATGGGTGCCCATACTTGGCCTGTCCTGTTACTTTCTCAATCTTGCTGGGAGCAGCAGCCTAATTCCAAAGTGCTAGTCTAGTGCTGAGCACATTGTTGTGGCCCAGAGTAAGTTTGTCAGTCTTATCTGTGAACGAAAAAAGATTCAAGGAATTCAAATCTTGAGTTTTGAATCATTGTTGAATGGTTCTTGAAGAGGCATCTGTTAAGCCTGAGGAAGTTAATTGTAGAGACTTTTCAAAGAAATGGATATTAAGGCATCATTGAAAGGGATTACATACATTTAAATTGATTTTACGTGAAGGAAAAGCATGGGACCTGCATGTTAAACTAGAATATAATTTCTATCTTCAGTTGAAAACTGAAACTTGCAGTGTTTTTCCCAATTATTTTTTCTTTTACAAATCCTCGAAGTACTTTGTAATGAATGCAATCAAAAGCAAGATTAAGGAAAAAAATTCTAAACCATAGGTAAAATACTGTATCTGTTACATGGCTCTCTATTGCACTCATCGCCTGCTTGGCAAATTCACTGGCTAAAAGACACTCAGTTGCATTCATGTGCAGATATATTGCAAAATTTTCGCCTGGTGAGTTTCTCATCTTCAAGTAGTGTCCAGGGACCACCTCAAAGGCCTAAAATATTCTTTTAAAAGCCTGAGCTCCAAGCATAGAACCTCCAGAGGGCTCATTAGGATCCTAGCGATGGCATGGCCGCTTGGGTTGCAGCGTGGGGGGGGTAGGGGGGTGGGGCAGATTTATTTTGTTCATCACCACAGGGAGCGGTGTCTGGAGATTGTACCTCAGAACTAGTACTTTGTAGTAACTTTGGTCCATCTTCCTGCTTAATGAGCTGGAACCATCCTGCGAATGGCTGGCTTGAAACAGTCATCCAGAACGCTTAGTCAGAATTGTAATACTAGAAGCTCCATGCTAACTGGAATTCAAATTTGGACAAGCATTGTGTGTCAGATCAGTCTAGGTCTGTGTGTGTGTGTGTGTGTGTGTGTGTGTGTGTGTGTGTGTGTGAATGTATTAAGTCTGGTTTACAGAGTATAATTTACATAAGAGTAAAACTCAACTTTTTTATTGTGACAGACACATACAGTCATGTAACCACCAGCACAATCAAAATATAAAACATTTCCATCACCTAGAAAAAATGCTCCTTTGTAGTCAATCTTCCCCCAACGCCCAGCCCCTGGCAACCACCCATCTTTTTTTTGTCCCAATAATTATACCTTTTCCAGATTGTCATCCAAACATAATCACACAGTATGTAGCCATTTAAGTCTGGTTTATTGTACTTAATAGAATGTATTGAGATTAACCCATGTTGTTGCATGTACCATTAGTTTGTTTCTTTTTATAGACGGTTAGCATTCCATTGTGTGGACGTACTAGTTTATCTCTTCAGCCGTTGATGGACATTTAGGTTTTTTCCTCACTCTTTGGCTATCATTAATAATGCTACTATAAACATTCATGTACAAATTTTGTGGGGACATATGTTTTCATTTCTCTTGGGTAAATAAGTACCTAAGAACAGGATTGCTGAGTTACATGGTAAGTGAGTGTTTACTTTTATAAGAAACTACTAAGTTGTTTTCTAAAGTGGCTGTGCCATTTTGCGTTCCTACCAGCAATGCATGAGACTTCTGGTTGTTCCACATCCTTGCCAGAACTTGATATTGTCGTGTTTGTTTATTTTTTTCTTTTTGCCATTTAAGTGGTGTTTAGGAGTATCTCATTAGGGTTTTAATTCGCATTTCCTTAATGACTAATGTAATGTGTTTATTTGTCACCTATATGTCCTCTTAGGTAAAATGTCTGTTCAAATATTTTGACAATTTTTAAATAGGTTTTTTGAAGGTTGAATTATGAGAGTTCTTCATATATTGTGGATACGGGTCCTTTATCAAATATGACACTTAGCTTTAAGAGTTGTAAGTTATCACAGGCAGCTGCCAGCATACTAGCACACAGAAAAATGATTGCTTCTCTGGAATCTTTATCACAGCCAAGTGTCCCTCAAGAGGCTAGCTAACAGATGGTAGCAAAACTACCAACATTTTTACATACATGAATTTTCCTGAAACCAACATCACTGCAAACAGAAAACATGCTTTGTAAAAAAAAAAAGAAAATGACCAGTTTCACAGAGAAAGATGATAAAAGTATAAGCTTAAAATACATGAATGTATCACCTTAAAGGAATGGTTTAAAATTGAAAAAGCTTTAGCAAATATTGTGGAAAGTTAGCTAAGCCATAATGGTCATACAGCATAACTAGGTATTTTGTTTAGACTGGACCATGATCTGAATATAAGAAAATCCAAATCACTTACCAAGAAACTCCGGTTAGATCCTGCAATTTAGGGAGTTTAGCAGAAGTAGGTATTGCATATATGATGGCCTCTCATAACTTTCTGCCGTGAGCTTTTGTCAGTAAGGATACCCAGGTCTATAATTCTTATATATTTCAGGCCTGTTTCTAGATATCATTACCTAGTTCTGAAATTTTAATGCACATGAGAATCACCATCAGAGCTTTTTTAAAGTTTTGTTTCCTAGCCCCTAGCCTCCAAGATCCCGATTTAATGAGTTCAAGGTAGTGTCTACCTGTGTATGAGGGTACCAGGTGATTCTGATGGGGTGTTCCACACATTACAGAAAGACTGGCCTAATTCTTCCTGTACATTTGATTTAGAAAACTTAGAGGACTGAGCTGTAGAACTGTGGTATCTAAAGATAGTGTTTTATGGTGCTTAACCTTAAACTTGCCCTTCTAAAAGGTAGACCAGATATTCATAGTTCCTGCTAGCCCCACCAAACACTATGATATACTTTATTAATTGAAAATAGCTTATACTTACAAATTGCTTACCATTTTTAAGATATTGTGCTAAGCTCTCTCTATCTATCTATATCTATATCTATATCTATATATATATATAAAATATATATATATATATATATTATATATATATATATATATATAAAATAACCCTTTGAGGCAGATAGGTGATACATTTATCCCCATTTTAAGATGATGAAATGGAAGCTTAGAGTTTAAGTAATTCACCCCAAATTACAGAACACAATTAAATAAACATATCACAAACCTCAAGAAGAAAACAAGTTCTATGCAAAATAGTTATATCCCTACTAAAACTAAACCTTTATGTACTAGTTATCTATTGCTGCATAACAAATTACCCCAAAAATATTATTTAATATTGTAAATATTTTACATAATCTCCTGGTAAATAAGCTGGATGAACTGGAGTTAGAGAGACAGAGTCTGGATAAGTAACAGTGCATAGTCAAAGATATATTAAAAATAGTGTCTCCAGACATTATTTCATAGTAATCTTCCAGTTATAAATAAGTTCTAGGGATGTAATATACAACATAATGAGTATAGTTAACAATATTGTATATTTGAAAGTTACTAAGAGAGTAGATCTGAAAAGTTCTCATCACAAGGAAATATTTTGTTAGTTGCATGTTAAATCATAAATTTTATTAAAAAGTAAACATATAAAATTAGGTCTTTCCTTATTCTAGGAAGTATTGTATTTTGTACCCCAACACACAAACCACCAAATATTGTTCATTTTATTGCTGGGTCCGTCAGCTTGCTTCACCTGCACCAGCCTGCCGATAAGAGGTAACCATATAACAGATGCCAACAGGAACTGATGGTAAACACCTTGGAACCTGCTCTTATCCACACCCAACCAGCACTAGCTTGAATCCCATTTCTGTCAACTTGAACAGCTTTGGTCCTGAAAATTCTACCTCTGTTCTGTATTAAACTTTATGAGTTCTTTTTGGAATAGGCCCAATAGCTCAGACTGGTTATCAATTATTTTTTGCCACCCAGGATTGTTAGGATTGATTTTGCTTACTTGAGATTTAATATTATTTTTTTGTGTGTAAAACATGCAGAGTTTGACTACTGGAAACTAGGAGGGGTAAGGGCTGGGCAGAATCAAAGAAAAAGCAACTCTGACAACACCAGTGCTTGAAGCTTAAAAAGGGAGACAAGCTATAAGAGGTATAGTTTTTCTTATGGAAGAATATCCAGTTATTTCATGATGGCATATGCACCTCCAAAAAGCACAGATGGCCCCAAAATGCAGACAATAATGAGTACCGGGGCACCCCTAAACCATAAGCTTTTGAATGAAGAGCTCTTCTTGGAAAATGGTTTGACAAATGGGCTGACTCTCGAAGGAGAAGAATCCTGACAGGCCTGTTCGAACGCAGCTCCCTGGCACTGCAAAAGTTCTGCTATTGAAAGCGTCAAGAAAGAATTCTAGCAGAAACTCTGGATTTTACTACCACGCTTCTAGGAATGTTATCCTTATACATCTTTTCTTTCCTGGACCCCTGAAGCATTGGTCTTTGTACACAGGTGAGCTGGCATTGGAAAAACTTAACTGAGTTGGATCAGCTCCGGATGCTCAAATGTTTAAAATGTTTACAGTTTAATTGGTACATCATTTTTCTCCAACTCGCGTTGAGCAGGGAATATGGAAGAAGCACTATGTTCAATTGGTGAGAAAACTTCATGTTACCAAGCCTAAGACACCTCCCCAAAGACAGGTTTGTGATTGCTGATGTTCAACCAGTCACAGGCAATTCACCAGAGGGAAAGCAGTCTCCTTCACCAGTTTTCCTATCCCCTTCCCCTCTAAGAAAGAAGAATCAGCCAAGAGAGGAAGAACTCCCACCCCGGCAATCCTCTGACAAGCATCCGACTGATATCATCTGCTTCAATTACCTGGACAGCTGTGACCCCATCGAGGCCATCTGGCGCGGAAGAAGAAGACATGAAATGACCTCAGATTCCAGCCGATAGTTACATGATAAAAAAAATAAATTGCAGGACAGATGTAAGCTAAGAAAAGCACAGGCACTGATATCCCTAAGTGCAGAACTCAGCTTTGCTCTGCAGGTTCCAGCTCATCTCGGCTGGCCTCCTCGGTTTTTGGGGCTCCCCACCACCAAGGCAACAAAGCAAGTTCTCCTGCAGCACCTTCAGAGATACTCTTGGCCTCGGTCGTTACCCATCCAGGCTCCAGAGCTGAAGCTGATTTAAAAATGTGAAAAGATTTTCTAGAAATTACAAGATGCTCTGCACGTTGGAGAATTGGATGTTACTTGGCTCCTGTATTAGAAACTGTCAGTTTAGGTACCTTATTGTGAAGGTGAATTCTACAGTATTTCAGCAAAAGGTATTCATGGCATAAATGTTGATATACTTACAAACTTAGATAAAAATGTGGTGATAGATAACATGGAGTTGATAAAGGGACATGTGATAGCACCACTGGTAATATTGGGCATGTGGGATAGGGTCCCAGAAGGGTATAGACAGAACACTCCCAAGGCTGCTGGACCAGTTTCCTGATGGGCTGTTTACCATGGTGTCTTAATTTGTTAGGCCTTCCGTAACAAAGTACCACTGTCTTAGTCCATTTGAGCTGCTATAACAAAAATACCATAGATGGGTGGCTTAGAAACAACAGAGTTTTTCTCACAGTTCTGGAGATTATACATTTGAAATGAGGAATTGGGCTTGATATTGAAGCAATGCATGGGCTTTAAAAAGTTATTCAAACACAGAAAATTTACTTAGCTGCAAAAATGTTAGTCATACATTCTAAACTAAACCACCTACTCATGTAACTATTTCAAGGTCCCAGAAGTTACCATTCTAGGGTACTTATATACCTAAGTAAAGCAGAATGATAGAGAAAAAAAAATACTCACAGTGGTCTGGGAAGTGTCTATTTTCATTTTTAAATATCATCATCAACAGGAATGAATTAACAACACTGTTTTAATGACATGTGTAACTTGCCAGCAATTTACAGTCACTCATTGCAGTTGCCGCCTGGTTCATTTAGCAAACACCATGTATGAACTATCATAGTAACATACAGAAATCAGTTGCATTTCTATATGCTAACAATGAAATATTTAAAACAGAAATAAATAAAGGAAGGCTCTTACAACCTATGAAGGAATGGACAGACCTTTATGTGAGTCCAGCAGGCAAAAAAAAAAAAAAAAAAAAAAAAAGTAGAGTTAGGTTTAGATTCTCATTTATGAAGCATTTTTGAACAGTAATAAGTGTCCTATATGAGGAGGGGACCCTTAAGAAGAGTAACAGAAGGATCCCAGCTGACATGTGATAGCACTGTCAGAAACTTTGTTGCGTAGGTTCCTACATAGGAACAAAGGATGTCTCCTTAGGGACATCCAAAGGCATTCTCTCGCCAACCCCATCCTCACTCTGTTACATAGTATCCTGTTTTAGGATACGCGATTGCAACTCAGAGTGGACCACAGCTGAGCTAATAGTGTACATGGATTTAGAATTGTTCTCGCTACATCAAACTACAAGCTATTGAAGTTCAGAATCTCTGACCGTGCAGAAGCTGAGCAATGAGATGACAGCTAACATCCTGGTGGGACAAGGATTTTCGCCATGATATCATTTATCTCTGCACTAGCTTCTAGAGTTTTCAGTGTACTTTCATATACCTTCTTTTGTTTTGAGATCAGCTGAGTAGATGGCAGGAATGACTTCCCTCTTCTGTACATATGAGGACACTCAAGCTTACTGTCATTAAGTGATTGACTCCAGGTCACACAGCTGGTAAGTGGTCAAGCAGGGACTTAGAACTGGATTCAGTCCATGTTCTAAGAGAAATGTCACAAGGAAAGTTGAACTGCTGGTATATAGATCCTGCTGGGCAGTGACCAGAGGAGGTTTTGGTAAATTTCAAAGCTAACTAGAGCAAACAAACCAGTGAAGGAGAGACTAGTCTTAATACGTATTCCCAGAACAGCTTTCCAGAGATAGCTTGCCAACTGCGCCTTCTGAACCAAGCTTACTAGCTGAAGAAACAAGTGTGTGGTTGCTCGATCTCCTAAGAGAGACAGGAGGCAGTGAGGAGGAAGCAAGATTTTCCCAAACTATGGGTGCAAGAGAGAAATTGGTGATAATAACCAAGAAATTGGGAGTGTAAAAACGTATACTCCTTATGGCAAGCTTAATTCTTTTCTCTTAAAAGTTTAGCTGGTGCTCCTGGGAAAATTCTTACAAGGATTGGGGGAAAAGGAGACTCTGGCTCTGTTCCTAGTCATGTTACCCCGAAAGCTACTGGCCCAGGTCAAACAGGGTGAGCATATCTTTTCCAGGGCAGTATGTCCTGCAGACTGGGGGACGGTGGACTGGAAGCACAGGGAAGTGGAATAGAAAAAGTCCACAGCACGGCCGCCTTTTTTGGCTCACACCTGTACTGGTTGCCAGACCTGGGTTGCAACAGGCCCCCAAGCCCAAGGTAGACAACTACTCTTTTCATTTCCATGTGACCTGTGGTCCCGGAGTAAGTGAGCAGCTTAGGTGTCCAGTGAGCCATGTTAAAGCTCTGTGTCATTTCACATTCACACTGGCATGTCTCCTTAACAATTAGCCCAGACCCATTTCATCAGAGGGTGTGATTGCTCCTTTCCGGGGACTCTAGAGACATTCTGCTGCCTGTGGGGAAAGAGCAACAGAGAAGCATGAACCCAGTGCTTCCTTCATTCATCCTTCGCCTTCAAGCTTGAGCCTTTTCTAACTTCCACAGGGAGGGAGCGATTTCTTGTGTAGAAAACATGGGCTTTAGAGCCAAATAGACCACCTTGAATCCTGTTCCTATCACTTATAAACTGTGTGACCATGGGCACATGACACCCCCTCTGAACCTCAGTTTCCCTATACATAAAATGGGAACAATACTGCTCTTATCTCTTGTAATTTCTGTGAGAATTGAATGAGATTGTGGATGTAAATACCTAACACAAGGCCAGCTCACAGTACTTGCACAACACACATTAGTTCCGTTGCCCCAAACTTGTATTCCTAGCTCTTCGCTAGTCTCCAGCTGTATCAGTTCCTTGGGCAGAGTCATAGTCACTGGGGGAGAGAATCTATCAAGTGTGTCCTTCCTCTTGTGGAAACTTGTAGGCTCATAGAGAGACAGGGCCCTCTGAGTGGTACCCCCCCAGAAATGAGAAAACTTGGACTGAGCAATCCACCATACTGTTTCCTCTGACTTCATTGTGTCCCAGGGTAGACATCAAAGACAAATGGCCAAGGTGAGGAGCAACATCTGTAGCCAGCGTTGGAATGCAGTATGTGGCTAGGGGGAGTTACAAGTTCGTCTCTGAGTATAGAGCAAGGCACAAGCTAACTGGCCCCCGCAGGGTCAAGGCTGGGGCTCTGAAGAAAGGTGAACCCTTGCAGAGTTAGGGAACTCCTTGTCATGACGCAAAGCCTTCCTTTTCTGGGTGTTAGTTTCATTTAAACACTCAGGAATCCCATGCCATGCGTCTTAGTTTCCTGTGGCTGCTGCGACAAATTACCATCAGCTGAGGCTTTTAAAGCACCAGAAACTTTATTGTCCCAGTTCTGGAGGCCAGCAGTCTGAAATCAAGGTGTCACTAGGGCCTTAACTTCCTCAAGAGTCCACTGGGGAGAATCCTTCCTGCCTCTTTCAGCTTCTAAGTGTTGCCAGCATTCTTTGTCTTTGGCTTGTAGCCTCATCACTCCAATCTCTGCCTCTGTCTTCACATTACCTTCTCCTCTGTTTCAGTCTCCCTCTGCTTCACTTATAAAATACTTGTCATTGAATTGAGGACTCACCTAGATAAGCCAGGATGATCTCTTTATCTCAGATCTTTAACTTAATTATATCTGCAAAGACCCTTTTTCCAAATAAGGTAACAGTCATAAATTCCAAGGATTAGGTTCCGGAGATTAGGACATGGACATATCTTTGGTGGTGGTGGGTGGGGGCTCCATGCAACCCACTACACCACTTCAACCCTTTTAGAGAGCTGATCAACTAATTCATGCCAATATGAGTCTAGGTATTACTCCTTCCAGGGGCATTTACATTATAAATATCACACAAACCAAAAAGAAAAGGGCAGAAATCAGAGATATGTTTGTTGAGATGTTGGATGATTTTAGGGACAATCATTTCCAGATAAATAGTATCCAAAAAAAGCAGTTATTTAAACATTCTGCCTGTCCTTTTCGGTGTCCTAATTGTGGCCAACGTTTTGAAACTGAAAATCTAGTGGTTGAACTTATGTCGAGCTGCCTAGACCAAGATATGTTTAAGAGTGCCATCCTGGAAGAAAATGAAAGAGATCACAGGCGAAAGCATTTTTGTAATCTGTGTGGGAAAGGATTTTATCAGCGGTGTCACCTAAGAGAACACTATACTGTTCATACTAAGGAAAAACAGTTTGTTTGTCAGATGTGTGGAAAGCAGTTTTTAAGAGAACATCAATTGCGACTACACAATGACATGCACAAAGGCATGGCCAGGTATGTCTGTTCCATTTGTGATCAAGGAAACTTCCAAAAACATGACCATGTACGGCATATGATTTCTCATTTATCTGCTGTTGAGACTATATGCCAGGTCTGCTTTCAGATATTCCCAAATAATGAACAGTTGGAACAGCACATGGATATTCACCTGTATACATGTGGAATATGTGGAGCAAAATTTAATTTGAGGAAAGATATGAGATCACATTATAATGCCAAGCATTTGAAAAGAACATAAGTGATTTTCTACTGTGCTAATGTTTAGTTGATAGTAGACAAAACACCAAAGCAAAGGATATGAGCTATTTAGAAATTGATTTTCTAAGATGAATTGTTGGAAAAAAGTTTCAAGACCCTTTTACCTTAAATATTTTTGTTTAGGATTTTAAGTATCTATGGTTTAGGTGTTATTAAATGTTTTATCATTTTTGTTTTTTTTAATAGAATTCTTTGTTTTTAGTTTGTTTTAGATACGGTTAAAGTTACTTTTAAATGTAGACTATAAGTGGTTTTTTCCCTTCAATGACTATTAAACTTTAGATTTTTTTAACAATAAAAAAAAAAAAAAGAAAAGGGCAATGATTAATTCAAAAGGAAAAATAATCCTAATAGTAGCACTTCAGGCATTACCAAGGAACTGTTTCACATTTTCTTCCCGGAAAGGTCCCCTACTCCCCAACTCCCACCTCTTACTGTATAGTTTCATGTCATATACTCATTCCTCAACTAATCGCAGACAAAGGGGATGCGTGATACATCCCATAATTGGCTTAGAGCCTCAATCTGATCAGAAATTCACTCTTGGGGCTGGGGAAGCAGGGAGGACCCAGCCACTGAGAAACAGATAACCTCCCATCAATAGCAGAACAATACAGTCCTAACCATGCATACTCCTCTGCCACATGCAACATAACTAGTTGGGGGCATTTGGCTTTGAAGATGCAAAAAACCGTTTGTCACTTCTGCATGTGCTATCCTGATACCTCTGAAATGCGAGAGGCTATGGGAGAAGGCATTTGAAGGAACTGCAACTGGATCACTTTTTTTCAACATTTCTTTCAAAAGACACCTACCTTGTCATAAGGCAAATACCTAAATAGCTAAATATATCCACTCACTATTTCAAAAATACTAAGGATTCACAGCACCAGGAAAAACGTTCTTTTCTGTTCAGAACTCAGAATGTCTCCTTAAAAGAATGATTGGCTATTCAGATATGGCTGAAAATGGGTTGGCAAGAAGTTAGAGGAAGAAAGACCAAGACATCTGCATTTAAATCAGCCTGGAGATTTCAGGGAAATTAGCCATTTCTGACTCAGCCTGACTTTGAATCTATGACCTGCAGGTAAAGAGTAATCTTTTTCCCTCCAGAGGAAATGTCAAAATGCAGTTTTCACAGAGCAGTCCCTGCCAGATTTAGAAAAAGACATTACAGATGCCAAGCTATATTTGAATTTCAGAGCAACAATGAATAATTTTTAATAAATTATACCCCATGCAATATTTGGGGTGTTATTGTGCTAAATATTAATTCATTTTTTTACCTTAAGTTCCAATTTAACTGGATATCCTATATGTTATCTGGCAAGCCTAGTGGGCCCAACTTGATTTTATGTATTTAGTACAGTAACAATCACAGTCCCAGCAGGATTTTTTGTATATATAGGCAAGCTGCTGAGTCTAAACTGTAATGGAAAGGCAAAGGACCTAGAATAGCCAAAATAATTTTGAAAAAGAAAAGCAGAGTTTGAGGACTAACATTTCTCCATTTTAAAACTTAATTTAACGCTAAGTAACCAAGACAATGTGATATTCGTGAAAATTTATACACAAAGATTAATGTAACAAAATAAGAGAGTCCAGAAATAGGTCCTCACAAATATGATCAATTGATTTTTTTTATTAATTTTATTGGGGAAGGGGAACAGGACTTTAATGGGGAACAGTGTGTACTTCCAGGACTTTTTTCCAAGTCAAGTAGTTGTCCTTTCAGTCTTAGTTGTGGAGGGCACAACTCAGCTCCAGGTCCAGTTGCCATTGCTAGTTGCAGGGGGCACAGCCCACCATCCCCTTGCGGGACTCAAGGAGTTGAACCAGCAACCTTGTGGTTGAGAGCCCACTGGCCCATATGGGAATCAAACCCGCAGCCTTCGGAGTTAGGAGCATGGAGCTCCAACTGCCTGAGCCACCAGGCCGGCCCCCAGTCAATTGATTTTTTAAGATAGATTGTTTTATTAACATAAAGTTCACATAACATAAAATTCACCATTTTAATAATTTTAAAGTGTATAATTCATGATCAACTGATTTTTGACAAAGGTATGAAGGCAATTCAGTAGATAAAGGGTAGTCCTTTTAACAAATGAAACAGCTACACATCCATATGCAAAAAATGAACGTACACATAAGGGTATAATTGATAGAAAAAATTACCTAAAATGCATCATAGATCTAATGTAAAACCAAAAAGTATTAATATAACTTTTTCATTTAAAAAATCATAGGAGAAAAAGATTGTAACCTTGAGTTAGACAAAAAGTTCTTAGATGTGACAAAAAAGATACATAAAAGGAAAGAAAAATGACAAATTGGACTTCATCAAAACTAAAACTTTCTGCAAAAGGCATTATTAAGAGAATTAAAAGACAAGCTAAAAACTGGGAGCAAATATTAATAAATCACATATCTAACAAAGGACTTGTATCCAGAATATGTAATAAACGTTACAATTTAACAGTAGGAGAAAAACCACCTCATTTTTTAAAAAATAGGCAAAATATTTTAATAAACATGTCACCAAAGAAGATATAGGGATGGCTGCTAAGTACATGAAAAGATGCTCAACATCATTAGTCTTTATGAAAATGCAAATTAAAATCACCATGAAATACCACTATAAACCGATTAGAATGACTAAAGGTAACACAACAACAAATCTAACTAAACATACCAAGAGCTAGTGAGGATGTAGAACAACCAGAACTCCCATACATTGATGGGAATTCAAAATGGTACAGATACTCTGAAAACAACTTGGCAGTTTCTTATAAAGTTAAGCATATATTTACTGTTTAATCCAGCAGTCCCCCTCTTAGATATTTACCTTTAACAAATGAAAATTCATGCTCACACAAAAACCCAGACATGAATGTTTACGGCAGCTTTATTCATAATCACCACAAACCGGGAACACCCCAAATACCCTTCGAGAGTGAATGACTAAGTAAAACATAGTACGTTTATTCAATGATTCACTACTCAGCGATATGAAGGAACAAACTATTGATAACACAACATGATGAAGCTCAAAAACATTTTGCTGAGTAAAAGTGACAAAAGATGACATACGGTATGCTTTCGTGTATACGACATTCTGGAAAAGGTATCACCATAGGGATGAAGAACTGATCAGAGGTTGCCAAAGGTCAGACGTTGTCAGATTTTCACTATCAATGGTAAAACAAGGGAATTTTGGGCGGTAATGGAACCGTTCCGTATTCTGATTGGGCTAGTGGTTGCACAAATCTAGACAAGTGTTAAAACTCATAGAAATGTACACATACACGTACATTTTACTCTTTGTAAATAAAATTAAAAGAGGATACATATATCAAATATGAGTGCTCAGATCTTTAAAATGTTAAGGATGCACCATCGAAAAACTTTGGAACTGGCACGCAGGCCCCTCATTTTACAGTTGCAGAAAGTGAGGCCAGAAAGTACAAATAACTTAATCAAGGCTAAAAGAAGTATGAAGCAACCACACCAGTGGATTTTCTCTTGGGAAATATCTCTGATGCCAGTCTCACCCCAGGCCCACTCAGCCAGGTTTAATTTGGCCTGTTTTTCTTTAGACAGTTTCTAAGTTCAGAGTTTTCTGTGAGAGACAGAATAGAAACATTGTTACATAAGCAAGTTAAAACAAAATCGGTATGAATGAAAAGATATGTATCCTATTTTATAGTGTGTGCTTTCAGCATGAGCCCAGCTTCTGATGGATAGACCTATGGCTATTACGAGATCTCTCCTAATTTTTGCAGGATGCCTGAGATGGCAAAACAAACAAAAAAAAATGGTGGGCTCTGGACCTAGATAGACCACTTGTATCTGAGTCCAGGCTCTGCCACCTACAAGCAGTGAGACACTGGGTATATTGCTTAGCTTTTCTTTATCTCAGTTGCTTCATCTATAGACAGCACCCTAATTGTTTGTGCTACCAAGAGATTAAAAAAAAAAATCTCACCTGCAATTGTCATATGACATAGTACTTTTTTTTTCATTATGCATTATAAAATGTTGAAATGTGACTGTAAAAATGTGTCTTAGAACTGGGGAAATATGGTTATGCCTACTTCATTGAGTTGTTTTGGTGATTAAAAGAATTGTGAAATGTTACTGCCTGGCACATAGTTCTCAACCAATAGTTGTTAGCTTTTATTATTGTTATTGTTACTACTACTACTATTACTATTTTTAAGAAATAAATATTGGAACTTGCATTGCAATACATTGTAAAATGCCCCTCTCACTGCACCCTGCCTTCTGCATACCTTACCCACTTCACTGTTGAATTTTTGTGCTCTGGTGTAGGTGAACGCAGAATATGTGGATGTCACCAGGGGAAAATGTGGGAAACATTTACCACTTCTCTGTTTCTCTTGCTAGAGAAAAACCACAATGACGCGCTACATGTTGTGTTGGCTAGGTCAATTCTCGCACTGGCACTGTTCTTGCAAGGTCAGTTCTTGAACTGTTCACAACTCGTGGGAACACTAGTTCCCACGAGATGAGGGAGTCAGGGTGGGAACTTGAACTAATAGAGCAGTGTGTGTGTGTGTGTGTGTGTGTGTGTGTGTCAAGCCTGTGCTGAAGGACAGGGGACAGGAGGCCTTATCTGGGGTGGCAAGAGCAGACACCTGACCTACAGTTACGAGTATGTCACTTGCCAACCATGGAACGTTAGGCAAGTGGTTCAATGGCATTTCTGTCTCAGTGTCTTCTGAGACAGAGACAGTTACTACTTTTTGTCACTGAGTGGGTACACATGAATTAGGGTTCTAGTTGGGTTAACTGGCTGGAAAACTCAACCATGGTTTCAAGAGGAAGCTGGTTAACCACATGATTTGTTTCCTTATTATTTCTATTTTATTCATGTTCCTTGATTTTTTTTTCCTGCAGTCCTCTATCTTATTGTAGGAAGGAGTAGTGTATAGGGGACACCCCAGACCTGGTCTCAGGGCCATTCTTAGTAGGGTGCTGGTCCCAGAGCAAATCTCTTTGTGTGCCCGGACCCTTCACACCAAAATCCCATTATCCAGGAGCCACCTGGTTAAAAGGCTACTTTGGGGGAGCTATCTCTGCTAGAGATAGAAAGGATCAAAAAATGAAATGTTCCTTCGGGATTGAGTACAGTATAGAAAGGAATTTCCTGAGAACCACTCAGTGACAGGTACTATACCTATCCGTAATACAAAACGCATTGTTACTCTACAAGGTCGTTGTTACAAACCGCTTGTTGTTACATTTGAATACACCAGGGTCCATTGAGAGGCAGATAATGTGCCCTAGATCCTAGAACTAAGTCCTTGAGTTTCCAAGCTGGATTCCACCCCACTGTGCTGTGCTCAAGTGACAGGCACTGCACGCCAGCCGATGGGATTACACAGGCGACGGAGGAATGATGCTCATCCTTTCTTCCTTCCTCAGTGGTTGTGGGTTTGCTGGCAAAACAATTGAGTGAACCCTTGGCTGATGGCCTCTGTGTTTTGTTTTGTTTTTCAGAAAAGGAAGCCCATTTATCTGCTGGAATGAGAGGAGCAACCTCTGAGGCGGCCCCAATCCCCTCCCACTCCCAATACTTCCCATGCTGGGGTGACATCTCCAGTGGGGTTCCTAGGCCATTGCTCACAACCCTCACCTCAGCTTCAGGAGCTGACGCACAGTCTAAATGAAGTCTTCCTCGAGGCCTCCAATATTCCTTTACCTTCAACTTCTGGCTTCTCTGACACCTGGACTGCATGTCCTTCATCTCTTTTTTTCCTGATCCCAGCCTGGATCTAACTGATACATGGATGGCCTGTTGCTCTACTGCAGCGATAGGAACAGAATTCTTTCACTTTGAGAAGCCTAGTTGTTTTAAAAAAAAGGACAGCACAGTTTTTTCATGCAGCAGGTATGCATTTGTCTGACTGCATTTGCCCCCTGCTCGTGGAGGGCATGTAGATAAAGCCAATGGTCGCCTGCCATGCAGTCTGCTCCTTGACCTAAGTAATCCTAGTGTTTCCAGCCAGAGCCCCGAAAGGCCAGGCGGTTAGAACCGCGGGAGGAACCGGGCTGGGTGGGCCAGGCCCGCCAGAGGGCGCTGTCGGCTCGCGGAGCCAGGCGTGGTGGCCCTGGGCCGCGAAGTGCCGTCGCGACGCCACTCAGCTGCCTGGTGACTGCCGAACTACAGTACCCGGTTGCGGTGGAGTGCGGCGAGCCAACCATCGCCAAGGCGCTCAGCTGAGCAAGGAAGGGAGAAACTACCAAGATTTGTGACGTTGTTGTTTCAACGTGCCATCCTTGTGACAAATATTTATAGAGCACAAAGTTGTACCTTTTATGTCCAAGATACTGGAGCGTAAAGTATCGAGATGAGTCATACTACATCTCCCAACTTAAAGACTTTTCAGAGAAGTGGCAGAATTAAGACAGGCACCAAATAAGTCCATTGCAGTGCAGGCAGAGGTCAGGGCTGTAAGCAGGAGGTAGGAGGTAGGGCCAGGAGAGTTCGGGGAGGAGGCCCCATAGCTTCAGCTAAGGGAATAAGGAACGGGCCCACGGAGGATTAGCGTCTTCAAGGAGAGAAGGATGTGCACCCTACATCACATATTGGTTGCAACAGATGTTCTGGTTTTGCATGTATTATACATACCTACATGACTGTTCTCTGTGACAAAAGACACTATTCCCTGTCCTGGAGTATCATCTCCTTGATCCTGACAGGTAAATTAGAAATAGAAATGGATTAATCCAATGTCCAGAATGTCTTAGAGATATATAACTTCATCTGAACAGTCAGATCAGTCATTTTGCTAATTGATGAGGTCCAGAGGGAACCTGCAGAAACAGCTGTTACACTTGGTACAGGTATTATAAAACCATATGCCGAAAATATATCTAATTGGTGTTAGCAGAGAAGATGCAAAAAAAATAGAGAAATTGAAAAACAGAAACGTCCTTTGGTTTTAAAGACAAATACCACCAAAACTCTTGTCAATAACATAGCCCCTGAGAATTATTATAAGTCTATAATATTGTACTGCACTGAGGCTGGAACCAACAAATTAAAACAAACCTGGACCTTGGACTTATAAGGAATTAAAATGTAATTGGAGTTATTACTGTTAGATTGTATTGCATTGGTTTCAGCATGGCAATGTGTAAAAATTAGTAAAACTAGGAAGTGAGAGAGTTAGTTTTAGACCTGTAATTAGTGTTTTGGTTATTAAAAAAAATTTTTTTCTTGTGTGGCGAATCAGTTAACTTCTCTAGGGTTCAGTTTCCTCATTTAATGGAGGAATTTAACAGTGATAAAGGATATAGACCCGGTGATTGCTCAAATCCTGCAGAGTGTAACAAACAGGTCTGTCTTAGTTCAGTTGTGTCTGCATGGCTCCTCAGTGCTAACTTGGTTCTGAAGTCGCTTGAAGGACCTGCATATCCTGTGAGGTTGGACAAATTGAGGGAAGGGGAGAAGGAGCTAGTTCTGATAGGCTGGATTCTTCCATGTCATCTGAAGTCTTCTGCATGCAGTGGCCCAAACCACTGATTGTGACCTCTGCAACCTGTAACTTACTACAGCACTTTCTGATGGTGACATTTATCTGTCATTTACTCAGTGCTACGTTGAGTGATTTTTCTGCACCACATATTTGAGGATAGGGTTCACGGCAGTCTTCAGTGCTACTCACCAAATATTTCAGGCTCCTCGCCCCTGTGGGTGGGAGAATTTCCCAGCCCCCTTGTGGCTGGGGGAGGGAGGCCACATGACTTGTTCTAGCCAACAACTAGTAAGCAGAAGTGATGGTTAGCACTTCCTGTGGACTATTTAATTACCTGAGTAAGACCCTTAACAGGTTCCTTTGTTCTCTGCCTGTGACCAGCTGTGTTCCAGAGAGTGACTTTTCTGTTGGCCTGGATGCAGGAGTGGGAGTGCTGCCGATGTGGAGCAGAGCTGCCAGCCGACCCACCATGGACTTACAGCACACTTGAGAATCGTCTCTGTTATTTTAAGACCTTGGGATTTGGGCACTGTTACTATAGAAGCACGTTCTGTCCCATCCCGACTAATAAAGGGTCATTGTGTGTCATCATCTTTGTTTCCCCAGTGCTCCAAATGACATGGCACTCAATACCAACAGCTAAATAAATGACTGACTGAATCGCTCTACTTGTCTCCCTCACTGGAGTAGGAATCATCACTAGATCTACCTGTCCTCCCCAGGGTCCTGGACATAGCAGGTGTTAGTAAAGACCCATGCATTGATTTCTGTACTTAAAAGTCCCAAGACGAAGCCCAACATCCAGCATCAGAACCAGAGACAATGTGTTATGTGATGTTGTTTTCTGTATGGTGCCTGAGAGAGTGGGGTTCAGGGTGGAGGGAGCCGAGGAAGGAGGGGCCTTAGGCCATCCCCTGCCTGCATGCCTCTCGAAGCTCTGTGGTGTTGCATCTGTGGTGTTGCATCTGATCCCTCCACCTCCTTGCAGGTGTAAGGGAAGCTTGGTCTCTGGGTCATTGCAACAGTTCAGAGAAGAGATGGGGCCAAAATAAGACAAGGCGGGCATATGTGAGCCAACAAGAGGGTGGGCCTGGGGACCTGGGGTGGGGTTAGAAGTGGGGCTGGGGTTCAGGTGGGGCTAGGCTGGGGCAGGGCTACGCTGACAAAACTCTGAAAGGTCTTCGTGCCCTTGTGGAGCTGTGCATTCCATCCATGGCCCAGGTGATTGAATTCTGTTCCACCGAGCACGTGCGGAATGTCTGACGGGTCCTGACCAGGCAGACCTTTGCAGAAGCCACGAACGTTCTACAAATGGCAACAATCAGCACAGGAACAGGACATGAATATTCACATGCTCGTCTAATGTTCTGACGCCCCCTCCCTACTTCTTGTAGCCCATCTAAACAATATCCACAGACTTCCATTTTTGATCAGATGGAGTGTAAATCACCTTCAGACTTGGGTCTTCTAGCTAACATCCTGTTTTGGGGTGAGTCTTCTGGGAGAAAATTGCAGAACAGAAATATATCCATCCCCACAAATTTGTCTTTTTAAAGCATTAATTCAAGTTATGCTGCTCCCCCACTTTAGAATGATCAGTGTCTCTCAAGAAAAGAGTTCAAACCCATTTTCAGGTTCTGTGAGGCCTTAATTACCCAGTCCGACCTACGTCACTTCTTTTCACTGCCTGCCACACACCAGGTACACCTGGTCACTTACTCATCCCAAACAGTCATGCTCTTATCTACCTGTGCTCTGCACACTGCTCCCATTGCCTCCAATGCCTTTCCCTCTCCTCTTTACCTTTGGAGGAACTCCTCTTGGAAAGCCTAGACCTTCTGGGTGGTGCTTTCCCAGGCAACCCCAGGCAAAGGGCTGATCCTTCCTCTCTACTCTCCTAGAGGTGCACCCCTACGTCTACAGCAGCGCTTATCACACTGCCCTAGGGACTGTTACTCTTTCAGTCCTTTTCCCCCATAAGCCTTAATTTTAAAAGGAGAAAAGCACCATCTTGATCATCTTTGTAAAATTCTTATATCATTTTTCTTCCTTTCCTCTTCCCTCTCCCAAAGATTACAAATGATTAAGCCATAGTTGGGACCGAAAGGGCATTTTACTCAATGTCTACATCAATGGCAGTCCTGTCTTTAGGGACTATATGCAGGGGCCAAAAGAAGGATAAAATAGACAATAATTATTGATTTGAATTTTACATTTTAAACCTTCTTCCCTGCAAAGGCTTCTTTTTCTTTTCACAAGAAATCTGGAGCAGAGTTATTTTAGACCAGTCCCCTCCCGGGGAAATATACAGGTTCTCCCCTAAACAAGCTCACATCTGGTAGTTCCATGGTACTCCTGGAGAATACATACATATTTTCATTCAGCCAAGTTTGAGAGTAGGGAGGCAACAGATCTATTTAGAAATCAGGATGTAATAAGGGCAGGAAATCAGCAATGTTTGCATGTAGAGTACCAGCATTCTCTCTTTTTATTTAAATTTTCATCCAATACAAAATAGGCAGTTGGGCCGGTTTTCAGTTCCCCTACCTCCCCTCCGCCCCAGACAGAAAGACTTGTTATTGAAAGAGAAGTCACACTGGTTTTGGTTGCACCTGAGAATTGCAGTCTGATTTCGCACATGTGTAACTAACAGCCTGCCTGAGACCTTACTCGGGTTGCAAGAAAATGGCATTGGAAGTTTGTAGGTTATGGGTTTTAAGAATGCCCACTCATGGCGATGGCAACAGGTTCTATTTAATATACTTGGGCGGGGAGGGAGTCTTGCCTGGGAAGGGGGGATATGATATGCAAAAAATAAGCTCAGCGTGTCCATAGATGTAAACTTATTTCCTGTTTAACAAACTAAAGAGGAAGGATTTTGGCCAATATTTTTCAATCCTTCTGCATGGTAAGTCTCAGATTTATGTTACAGATTACTGCAAAGATCCCTAACTTCAGAAATACTTGCTTTTCCAGACTTCCCAACAGGGCCAGGGTTAGGGAGAGTCAAATGAACGACTTATTTTGGGTACAAAATTTCAGGGGTGTCGAAAAACTTAGTAACATAAATAATATTTTAATGCAATATTTAAAATTATTTAAAATTTGGGTATGTTCATGCTGGATTTTTACATTTTGTTTTTTTTCAAAATACTGCATTCAAATATTATTTGTCTTGATTACCGAGTTTATTGGTACCCTTTAAATTTTGTCTCTTTGTCAGGTATCTCTCACTCATCTCAGTATAGTGCTGGCTCACTTTCCAAATGCATTTTCAGAAGATCAAGACCTATTCGCCATTGCGTTCCATCACTTGCCCGGTGAAGGGAGGAGGAAGTTTAAGGACAGAATGGTGGAAGTAAAAAGCAAGGAGGAAAAAGTTCTGATGATCAAATAAATAAAAATTAAACAGCAGTGAGATATCCCACTTGTGCTTTGTCAAACTGGCAGATTCTCAAATATAAGCCCCAGCTGGTGGGAGTGGTCTAGTGAGGACATAACTTTTATATCCTGACTTTTTCTGTGAACCATCTCATTTTATGTGAACCACCTACATTTTAGCACTCTCTTTGCCCACCTGCCCCATTCAACAAGGTGAGAGTAGGCTGCCAGAAATTACTTGGAAGCTCCGGAGAGCAGCGACTACCTTAGGAGACAGACGACCTGCCACAATCACCTTGGAACTTCTCTGGTGATTTTTGCGACCTGTGTGCTGCACTCGGTATCCTACAGGGGACTGCTTTCTTCCTCGCCTTTAAGCCTTTAAACCACAGGCAGTGATGAACTTTTTCCGCTGAGAAAAAGGGATCGAGTGGTGGGTTTTACATTTTCGTCTACACTAACCGGTCCCGCCAGATAAACACTCAGCTTACGGATTCCTACAGACTCTCTGACTTGACTTGGCACTCGGGTGAGAACCCAGGTTTTCTTTTTCCATTTGTTCCCCCCCCAACCCCCAACCCCCTCACCGCGTGGGGCTCACAGGTTGCGGAGATGACCTCTTCCCGGGGCAGTCCTCCGGGTTTTCCAACCCAGGCCGCGCCGTGGGCCTCCGCGCTCTCCGCCCCGCCCTCCCAGGTTCGCGTCCCACGGCGCGGGGCAGTCCCTCGCGCTGCCGCCTTCCCGGTCCCCGGCTCCTGGCGAAGGAAATTCTTCCCCAGCAGCCTAGGGCTCGCCTCACGTGACCAGCCGCCGCGGCGGCTTCCAGAGAGAGTTTAAAGGTTACGGAGGAAATTAGCACTGACACAGGCACTCCCCCCACACCCCCGCAATGGAGAGCGCGCCCCGTTTTCCCGCAGCTAAGACAGCCGCTGTCAGCGCACTGATCAGAGTCATGTCCCCCAAAAGAGTACAGACAAGGTCCAGAGTAAATATGAAGTTACTTTGTAAAAAATAAACAAACCAAGACGGGGTTCTACTAAGCTTTCACTTGTCAACAAGTTCTCGCAGCCTGAGAAGTCCGGGACAGATCCCAAAGGGAAGAATGCCCCAAAGAAAGGGAAGAGAGAATAAACGTGTAAAAACTCACACCGAGCCTTGCACGCCCTCCCTGTCCCCCTCCCCCACCACCGTGGAGCCCAGCGTATCAAGCCAGATTGACCGACAGACAGGCCAGTACTCGGCCGGCTGCCCTGGCCTGCTACAGCCGGAGTGAGAGTGGGGTTGGGGAAGGGTCCCGAGTCTTCTCTAGCAGTGCGACCCCCGCCCGTCTCCCCCTCGCGGTTATAAAAGACAGTGTTGGCCACAGAGCCCGGGAGAGATGGGCGGCCCGCTCGTCTCGGGTGTAGAGCAAAGACCGCAGGCACCCGCACCCGGGGCCCAGTGCCGCCACTCCCCGGGATCCCACGCGGGGTCCCTGCCCTGCTCCCCCGCCCGCCGCCGCCACCAGGGCAGGCTCGCTGGCTCTCGGTCGTCCTCTACTCGGCTCACTTTTCCCGTATTGCTCCCCCAACCGGCAAAACTTTCTATTTCCCCAAACACAGGAGCGCGCGCGCGCGTGCACACACACACACACACACACACACACGCACACGCACACACACATACACACACACACACACACACACACACATTCTGACGTCTTTTGCGCATTTCCTGCATTAGAGGGAGGGAGACTCGCTCGCACACCGACGGAGGGAGAAGGGACCGAGGGGGAAAAGCGGGCGGGCAGGCGGCGAGCGAGCGGCAGCCAAAAGCCGGGACGCGAGGAGAGCGGCGGGCGGGCGGGCGCCGGCGCCCAGGAGGTGGGGCCGCGCCGAGTCGCAGTCCCGGCCCCGCCGCCGCGCTGCGCACCGCCGGGTGCCGGCCTGCGCCCGGAGCCGGAGCGGCGGCCACCCCGATTTCGAGCCCGCGCGGATGTGAGATTCCGGGCTCCTGGCGCCTCAGGATCGCCGACTGCGGCGCGGCGCTGCTTCGCCCAAGAGGCGGCGGCCAGCCTGGCGGTGGGGCTTGTGGATTTTTAAAAATTTGGCTCCGAGGAGGACCATTTCCTCTCGACATGCATCCCTCCGGATAGACTGAACATCCTTCGCTCCATCCCCCGCCCCGCGCGGTCAGAGGCAGGCGCTGGGTGTGAGAAGAGGATCCGGGTTGAAATCTGCGCCCCCGTTCTCGTCCCCGCCCCGTCCCACCGCCCCCTCGCCCTCCCGGAGTCGAAATTTCCCGGGGATTATGTTTCGGAAAGGTAGGTAAGCGCCGGGCGCGGCGCCCGCCTCCCCGCAGCCGGGACCCGGAGAGCCAGTGAGGCGGCGAGACAGTCCCCGCCGCTGGCAGCGGAGCCGACAGCTCCTCTCCTCTCCTGAAGGTGCTGCTGGTGGTAGGGGGGGAGAGACTTGCTCCTAACACGGACATTCCCCAGCTCTCCCCCCCTCCCTGTTTTCCGTTAGGAACCCGGCGAGGAAATACATGCACTCGCTGAGAATCGCCCGCTCCAGGGCGCAACGCTACAAGGTGTAGGGAGAGTGTGGGGTGGGGCGAGAGGGGACCCAGGGGTCCTCGCAGCTCGGAGCGCCGGGGCGTCGGTTCTTCATCCTGCCCACCGGGCGGACGGAGTGACCCCGGCCCCCACGCCCCGCCCCGACCATGGTAGTGTTCAATGGCCTTCTTAAGATCAAAATCTGCGAGGCCGTGAGCTTGAAGCCCACAGCCTGGTCCCTGCGCCATGCAGTGGGACCCCGGCCACAGACTTTCCTTCTTGACCCCTACATCGCCCTCAACGTGGACGATTCGCGCATCGGCCAAACGGCCACTAAGCAAAAGACCAACAGCCCGGCCTGGCACGACGAGTTTGTCACCGATGTGTGCAACGGGCGCAAGATCGAGCTGGCGGTCTTCCACGATGCCCCCATCGGCTACGACGACTTCGTGGCCAACTGCACCATCCAGTTTGAGGAGCTGCTGCAGCACGGGAGCCGCCACTTCGAGGATTGGGTGAGTCGGGCGCCTCCCAGCCAGGAGCCTGGCTGTGGGGTCGGGGTGGAGGGGACACAGAAGGCCTTGGCACTGGTCGTGGGGCGCAGGGACTTCCTGCTATTTGGGGTGTGTGTGTAGGTAAGTCACAGTTACCTTGGAGAAGCACACTCTACTTGATAGTTGGGGAGAGGTAGGCACTGGAGCAGGGAAGAGGAGACTTGGAAAGAGAGTCTGGGCTCTCTGCCCCCTCCAGACAGCGAGTGCTACCCGGAGCTTGCGAGCTGGGAGAGCACAGATCCTCCAATGCTTGAGGGCTGGCGGAGAACCTGGCGCCTTCCGCAGGCGTGTAGTGGGCTGGCTGTGTGTGATTGTGTGTGGGTGGGTTCCTCTGTCCTTGGAGAAGCACGTGGAGCCCTAGACTGAAGGCTTCTTGCACGTCCTGGCTTTGTCCTGCGTAGCTGAGTGAGGAGCTGCTTTATTTTCCCCTCCTGGAGGAAGCTAGCTCGTTTCTGTTCTGTTGCATGGTGGTTAGCTCATCTTCTGACATACAGGAAGAAAAATGTGTTCTCCTCTAGGATGTCCCCTCCAGGGTCCAAGAAACATTAGCTGAGCTTGTTTTGCCCAATGCATTGCCCATCCATCCAGAATGAGTGTTGTAACCATCAAACATGGTTCTGCTTGTAATTGGAAATCAGTGCTTTGAAACCTACTTAAAGTTATATTGTTTCCCTGTTTTAATTTTCAAGATTCTGTGCAATGACATACCATTTCGAAGTCTGAGATTGAATTAATTGATTACATTGTCAAAATATTAGGGACTTGGAAAGAGGCCTTGTCAAATGCACTCAACCTTGGCACTCAGAGAAGCAGAGAGAAGCAACCTTGTTTTAGCTGTTCTTGGAGGGATGGCGTTAAATGAGGAAATGGATTTTTATATTTTCAGATTTGTCGCATGTTTCCACTAAGAGCAGGTATGGCTCTGGGTGTATATGTTTTCAGGGTTCTTTGATTTACACAGAAAGAGAGGTATCTGCTGCTCATGGAGAGCTGTAGAGGAATCACCTATTTATTGAGAACAAATAACTTCATAATTGTCCTAGGGTCAGAGTTTGCATATGAATCACCTTGGCATATTACCTTACATAGTTTTTTAAGCAATGGAGTTTTAGGGGAAAATCAGAAAAAGTTTGTTCTCTTTATGCTCAGGGCTGTGATGTATTCTGCCCCAAACCATGGTTACAGGGATTGCAGGGAAGCTGCAACATACCACACCAGGTACAACCCTAGGAGACCTGTGACTTACAATTTGGGAAGCAGGTAAATCTTTACAGAATCCAGAGGACACAGGGCCATTCCATTCTATTTCATTTCACCAATGCCCCTTACACCTCTGCCTCCTTCCTACTACCAGAGTTCCCACTCATTCCCCAACGTCCTTTCCACACATGGCCATTACTCCTTTTACTCATGAAAGCAGTGTGTATCTGAGGGAGAGCTGAACGGAGAACTAATTTCAGAGCCAGACCTTAACACTGAAAATCTGTGGTTTTGAAGTTGTTGGTTTAGAATAGGAAGGAGAAGAGAAAAACATGACTGTGGTAATGAGGAGATGGGGATTTGTGCTGTGTATGCAGAGGAGGGAGTTGGATAGGAGGCAGAGAGCAGGTAGCATGAACAGCAGGTCTGCTGTTATCCACAAAACAGACTTGGTTGGAGGGAGAGGTGTCTGAGTGTCTCTCTTGATGCTTTCCTGGGGCCCACCCAAACTCGGGGCATATCGGGACACCAGTCCCTCTTTTGAGCACTTCCAGTGAATCATGCAGTGGGCATTAGTCTTGCTTGGTTATCATTCTGTAAGGGTCTCTAATTCATGTTGGATTTGGCTCTAGAAGAGATCATCTCGTGGACAGGCAAGTTTTACAGACAAGGATATTATGTCCCCGAGAAGCTCAGTGGGTACCTGAGGTCACATAACAGGCGAAGGATGGGTGGCTGTAAGGCCCATACCTCCTACTGTCCACCACTTGCCCAGGGGAGAACTGAGCCCCCGGCCTCCCAGTCTATGTTCCCTGTTGATCTATGTCCCATAACCCTGAATGTTTTTATTGTACGTGACAATTTAAAGTACTTTCAAAACCATCTCTTTTGCCTTAAAGCAAGTGTGAATTAAGTATGACAGGTATTAGATTGAAACACTTGAGATACAGAAAGGCTAAAGTGATAGGATGATGAATCAAATAATGGAGCCGGTTCTCTTTGCTCATCTAGTGTTGTTTTCAATGAGAGGATGCTGTGGGCATTCTGGTTCCTTCAGCCTAAGGGTGGACATGCATCAGCTGAGGTGACTGGCCCTTGGAAACAAAGACAGATTGCACCTAGGCTGACTAAGGTCACCTTTCCCATTCCTGTCAGCCATGGGACACCTACAGAATCACACTATTGGGTAGAATTCCCCAGGCTCAGGCCTCTGTGCTCTTTACCTGGCAGTGATGAAGAGATACACCCTTTGTCAGGTATGACTAAGAAATCTGGCCTGAAGTAAGGGGATGTGGAGGGCGTGAAATAACTGCTTCTCTCATTGCTGTGAAACATTTCATTCAGTAGCACGATGACTTCACATGTATTCACCGAGTTCCTATTTGCTGCTCAGACCCAACCAGGGAAGTTTGAGCACTCTAATCCACAGGTAAAAGAGACGCTGGGTGACTCTCAAGTGGCTTCCATTTCACTAGGGAAATGGCACTAACTAGATACAGATGGACACTTAAATAGCAATTAGGTTCTAAATGAGTATATTAAAGGAATTCAAAAAGGGAGTATGCTAGGAGAGCTGAAAGAATCTGGAGGGTTCCTGGAAGGAGGCATGCACTGGGTGTGAAATGTGAGTAACATTTAAAGAGGCATTTACAAGAGGGGCAGCGTTCCATGGGCATGGACACAGCTGGAATAAAGGCTGAGGATGCCTGTGGTCAGAGTTGGAGAAGCATGGAACTGAGGGTGGCTGTCAGAAAGGAGCAGGCAGGATCAGGTTTCCCAAATTTAAGACTTTTATCTGAATACTGCCTGTGCTATTATTCATTTAATAGTTTTAAAACATTGATTCTTTTACTTTCCACTTGAGCCCCAGTATTCAGGAAATCCAAGGTTTGGATATGATAGTTATGATTTTTCTTCATTCACATTAAAATGAACCCATGGCTTCTAAATAAAAAGAAATTCACCTCAGGTACCTCTTAAAATCATTAGTGATATGGGGGACATGCTTTGGAAACATTGGTGTGGGAGAGAGTTTAGAAAACTGAGGTGGATTTCAAAATGTTTAAAAGCCAGGTGGAGTTAATTATTCTCCAGATAATGAGAAATATATCAGTTGTGATGACAAAGGGGGTTCTTCAGAGAAAGCTTATTACAGAGAGATGGGAAGATTTCACTTGTGCTTGAAGCAGAAGCCCATTAAACACTGTTGGAATAGCTCAGTTTTCCAAGAAAGAGATAATAACACTACTCAGATTTTGGTTTGCATCAGAGTCACTAAGAATATAGATCCTCCTGCCTACTTTCAGAGATTTTCATTCTGTGGTTTAGGATGAGTGCTAGGAGTCCTCATTTTCAACAAGCTGTCCTCGAGACTTGGATCAGATCCTGCTTTGAGAAACGCTGGACTAGAATAGAAATTGCAGGTGGGGGAGGGCTCCAGATAATTAATGTATCAAGATCTTGTACATATAGATGTCCTGAAATTTTATAGTAGAACTTTGTAAGTCCTCAAGCAAGATTTATAAGCATAAGTGTGTAAACGAGAAGTATGGGAATTTATGTTAGAACCAGAAGCTGGATGGAGCTACATTTACATTTAGGACAGATGGTGGGGGGTACAGGAGATGGCAGAGAGGGTACATGGGGCACACCAGGGACAGCTGGCGGTCCCCTCACACTCAGGAGTTTGCTCTATCGTCACCTCAGTAATTTACGCTGAGCTCAGTTCCCCGGTGTTGTCCCACCCCTGCCTGGAGACATATTTGGTTTGTGTCACGTCACTCTCTTGCTTCACCCCGTAGGAGAGGTGCTCATAACACAGCAGTAATGACAAAAAGTCATCTTTTGAGAGGTGGTTCAGCAGAGCCCTTAAGGGCAGTGCTCTGGATTCAGGCAGCTTCTCTAGCACCAACCACTTTCGTGACCTTGAGTGAGCTATTTAACCTGTGCTTCGTTTTTCCCTCTGTAAAAAAAGTGTGTGAGAGGCAAAGTACCTAGCTGTACTAAAATGGGATTGTCGTGGGATAAGAGGAGGCAAAATCTACAGACCAACGCCAGAGCCTTAGGAAGGGCTCCCTGACTGTTGAACTGCTATACTTGTTTATGTTCCCTAAACCTTCCATGGGGCTGGCCCTAGAGAGGGTTCTTTACTGAGCTGATTCTTCTACACGACCCCAAGAAGCTAGCTTTTCATAGTCTCCAAAATATTCCCCTTCAGTAGGGTAGTCTCGTTTGGCAGGAAATGGGACACTAATGTTTCTGTTTCATATTTCTAAAATAGCCCATTGACAGGACTCCTCCAAATTATCCTACCCTGCTGACCCTGGGAGATAGGCCTATGCATCATTTGGAGAAGTTAAGCTCTGGGGCTGTGATTGCCTTTGAGCCCCAGAATGCCCTGGGAAGATTCTTACAATGCAGAGGCCCTCTTGGTGCAGATGCTGATGCCCTGGGTGGAGCCTGAGGACACAGGTGGTTAAGCAAACCTCTGCTAAGAGTCATCCTGATGGTGGCCTGGGCACACCTTGGTATATACTGCCCAGAGGCGTATATCTTCAGGACTTTTGTAGGGAAATCTGAAAGGATCTCTGAAAATCCCCAAAATAGAACGAGGTAGGGAGGGTCTGGAAAGTGGCTGTGGAAGGACTGGGAGTGGTCCATGTACCCTTTTTATGCACCTAAAGCCTGACTTTGTCCACTAACAGCTGAGGTTCCGTGGATCTGTTGCTACTCTACTCCCTACTGACTCTTATAATACTTACCTTCTAATTAAATATTGCTCCCTTTGGTACATAATTGGTGGTTTAACAACTCCCCCGTGCTACCACACATGGCCAGATAGCTGCATGGCTTTGGGACCCTGAATTTAAAGGGCCTCAGGCCTCAGGCCTCAGGGGCAGTCAGGACTTGTCCGTCTGTCCTGTTTCTCCTATGTGTTTTTGACCAGCAGCTGAGTTAGAGAATATCTGAGGCCCTCAGTTCTCTAGCTTCTCAGTGGGTTCCTTCCCCTGGAAATTCTGAGTTCTAGTTACAGGATGCTTCCTACCACTCACTGCTTGTCTGCCTTTGGGCATGTGACTTAATCTGTTTCTTTAATTTATTAGAAACCTATTTCTTCATCTGTAATATGGTAATATAATAGTTCTTACCTCTTAGGATTGTTGTGAAAGAGAACGGAATCTATGTAAAGTTTTTAGCAAAGGCCCAGGCTGCAATGCATTCTAATAATATTATTAATATGTGAAGAATCACCTGTGTGTATTTATAGTTTTAGAATCTTAAACCAGAACGTAGATCCCGTGAAAGATATTTTTCTCCTGGATTTGTGAATGTATTTATGTGAAAAGTCTCACATCATCTCAAAAGAAATTTAATTTAGCTACACTTAACAAATTGTCATTTTGGAAATACTAGAATTACTAGAAATGAGATTGTTTTGAGACGTCTAGGAATTGTGGCCACTGTAGTCAAAGGTTAATTATGTATTGAAGCATATGAGTAATTGGAAATAAGGATATTTGGGAGCTGCTGTTTTGGTTTTACTATACTAATTTCACCTAGTTTCATGGATTTAAATACATTCTCAATGCCGTTGACTCTAAATTCCTAATTCCAGCCCATACCTGCTCTTGAGCTTCTGAACTCTTCGTATATGTGACTGCCTTCTTGGCATTGCCATTTGATTGTGTAAAGGGCAACTCAAACTCAGTTATATCCAAAACTGTACACCTGATTTCTCCCTTCCCTGATCTGAGCCCCCTCATAGTTTTCCACATCTCGAAAAATAGCAACTCTATCCATCCAGTTGCCCAGGCTAGAAACCATGAGAAGCCATTCTTAATGCCTCATATCCAGTCCATCTGTAGTCTCTACTTTCAAAGTATATCCCAGATCTGATGATCTTTCCATGCCTCTGCCAACACCACTCTGGCCCAAGTCCCTATCATCTCATACCTGGATTATTTCAACAGCCTCCTAACTGGTTTCCCCAACTTCATCAGGTCATATCATTCTGCTCACAAATCCCCCTAGGCTAACATGGTCAGGCCTACTGTTGTGAACTCTCTGACCCCGTCGCCTGTTACTCTTTGTTTACTCCTCTTCTGGCCATATTGGCCCACTTGACTCCCCTTAAAAATAGTCCCCAGGTTCCTGCCTTAGTCTTTGCACTTGCTATTCCATCTTTATAGAATGTTCCTCCCCAAGATACCCTCATGGCTCAAGTCTTTCCCAATATTACTTTCTCAGTAAGGGCTTTTCTGACAATCTTATGTAAAATTTTACCTTCTTCTTGACACTTTATATACGCCTTTCCTGCTTTATTTTGCTTTTTAGCTTTTATCTCTGTCTTATATATTATATATTTTTCTTGTTTAATCTTTGTTGTCTATCTCTAACACCAGTACAGAGGTTCTGTAAATGCAAAGGTTTTTGTTTAATGCTATATTCTTGGCACCCACAACAGTTCCTGGCATACTGTTGAGTGAATGAATGCATTTCATTATCAAGTGTGTATTTCCCAGCGCTATGTAGATATTGAGGGCTTGGTAAAACAAGAGCTGTATATGGTATCATTCCTGCTTCTGAGGAGTATGAAGTCTAGTTGGGAAAACCAGTATGGTATGCAATCCATACCAACAATCTTTCTGTGTGGTTGAAAGAAGGAAGAAAAAAAAGATATTGTACTTCATAAAAATCTGTGTGATCCCTAAAGATGTTTTGATGAGGGAATGCTATATTTTGTCCATGTAGCAATTTGCACCAAGCTGAAGCATCTCCATCAAGTCTGAGGTTTCTAAAAGTAGGAATTATATACCCTCTAGGTGCCTAGGGCCCATGCAAGATAATGGAATGAAAGGAGAAGGAAAAGGCCCGCTTGTCCTTCCTTTGCAGAGTTTAAAATCAAGTTTAAATTCTCTTAAAGGCTTTAGATACAAAACCCTGTGTATCTGGTAGCAACAAGAAGTGAAATTTTAAATTCCAGCACCTGAACTCACAGAGCTCATTGAGGTATATGCAGACAAAGCTTCCAGAGGTTTCACTTAGATTAAAAGAACTCCAGAGCAAGCTTGCAGTATTTTACATAAATAAAAGCTACACTTGGCAAAAACTATTTCTCTCAAAGTTCCTCTTGGGATGTATGGGCTTGTTAAATAACTACAATCTATTACTATGCTAATCAGCAGGGCTGTACCTGTTGGAAATCCAGTTTTCTGGCTGAACCCAGGTAAAGTGGCCAGAAGAACCAAGTGGATGGGAACACACTGTTGTCATTGTAGCTCACTGACTTCTAAACAGAATGGAAACTGCAGAGGAAGATGACTGAGCTCGGTAATATCACACCTGGGAGGAAGAGGAGAGGCACAAGCCTGTTACCAAATCCCAGTGCAGAAAGGAGGACCTCCCCTGCCCCCGCCCCCTCCTGGTCTCCTCTACCTCACCTTGAAGTCCCAGAGAGGTAGTTTTTAAGCTAGTGAAAAGTCACCTTTATTTGCGACGAAGCAGTAAACTCATTGAGCTAATGATCCCCAAAAGTCGATCAGAGTAACAAAGTAATCAGGTTCAAGAGAGTTTAGGAAAATTTATAGTGGGTGAATCCATAATTAATTATTGAGGGAAAAAGTCTTTGATTTTGCTGATGTCCTTCTGGAAAAGATTTGCTTGTTTTTTCAGACTAGTGTCTCTTGGTGCCACTCCTCTCTCCCCAGCCAGATGTAAGCATCTCTGAGCAGGAAGTATCTTCCCCCAGTGGCTCACCAGTGAGACTGTGCACCATTCAGGAAGTTCATACAACCTACTTATTCATCAGTGGGTTGAATCAAAGTCTGCCTCTTTGGGGTCTCTCTTGTAGAAGCTCAAATAGGCAGCACTCTTTAATCAGACTGACTTATAGTCTGCCCTTTTTAAAGTTCATCATCTGGTACAATGCTGAAAAAAGAAGGTGGAACCCACGAAATCTTGTAACCAGTGGACAATGTGGTGTGTTCACTCATTATCCCTGTCATCCTTTCATCCATTTAGCAAATACTTATTGAATACCTTGTATACCAGGCAGCACGCCAGGAGCTGGTCTCTCCTCTCATGGAGTATATAATCTAGTAGGAGACACAATATTTATCAAGAAATAACATAAATATACTGGTATATAAAATTACAACTAAGAAGCAGAGCTCATCACAAGCCTTGTCAGAGCCAGGTTGCCTAGACTTCACCTCTTCAGGGTTGAATAATATATATATATTTTCCCCTGGGAAATTTACTGACTGAGGAGTCAGGCAACTTCTATTAGTTGGTGGTGCTGGGCCTTAGACTCCACATGTGTGAAGCAGGAGTTAGCATAGTCTCAATGCTCTATAAGAACTCCGTTAATGAGCACCTTGACTTGGCTTTCAGCATTCTGGGCCTTGACTTTGCTCAACCTAGCGCTCGATAATATTTCATCTTTATTATTCTCTATGAAGCTAAGTTTTGTCTCCTCTGACAAACTGCCAGGTTCTGCTTTTGTTTCCTCCTCACATTTCTTCATTGTCGTGATCAAAATCACAAAGCAATTTTTGGTAGCTCGCCTCTTTGCCTAGTGTTCAAGTCTCACAAAAATACATGTAGTCTTAAAATGGAGCCCTCTTCGTATATCACTGAGCCACTCAAAGGATATTCTGAAAGCAAACAAACAAGCAAGCAGAATTTCTAGAATGCAGGGTCAATGAATCCATCTCCCTACGTTCTGGAATGATGATCTTCTCAACCATCGTAGGCAGCTGCCAGTATCATCAGGCAGCCAGCAAGGCTGGAGCGTGTCGCCACCCGACCCGTGTTTGCCAGAGTGTCATCCTAAGGGTAGGAGGAACCTTAGCATATTTGCAGGTGGCTGTGATCAGAGATGTTGGGAAATGGTACAGTCATATGCATGTTAGTACATTCAAGTCTCCCAGATGGCCTATAGCAAAGGGACTTGTACACCCCTATATATAACCACAGATTTCTATGATAAAGATATCATCATAGAATGTTCTTATTTATGAAAAAAATTATTAGCACCATAGAACCAGTGTTTTGTGGGTATGTGTTGAAAACCATTATAATTAGATTAAAAAAACAATGGACCTTCCTCAAGTGGGCCATTGGGGGATTCAATGTTAACCGCTTTTTATGAAACCATGAAGTTGAACAACTGTAGGAATTCACAGGAGAGGGGGATATCTAGGGGTTCTAATAGTTAGCAAAGTCTTCCTGGTAAGATTTTGAGCCAGGCTTTGAAGAAAATGGAATCTGAATAGACAGGGAAGGGAGCCTGTCTCAATTGGAAGAAGAGTGTTAAAAATGTTGGAAATTTTAGCATTTTGGGCAGTCAGAAAACTAGTGAGATTAAAGTAGGAATGCAATCCAGAGATAATTGCTTCATTAAACACACACACACACACACACACACACACACACACACACACACACACACCCCAAAACAAGCTGTTCTAAGAAAGGGGACAGGGGATAGAATGGACATTCATTCGTTAATCTATTCATCCATCTAGCCAGCTAGCCAAGTAGCCAGCTAGCCATTCAACAAATACATATTGAATACTTTCTGTGTTCTAGGAATTTTGCTTGGAGCAAAGTGTTGAACAAAGCCACTCATGATGTATTGAATCTTGGTTATCAATGAAATCTATCCTGAGGCCTAACCTTAGTCTCCATGTTGTATTTTCCATTAATTTTCTGTTGTTTATTTCTTGATAGGACTGCTAGAAGTGGAGAATCGCTTTGTAGCACGCTTCATGTAATTGAGTGGTGGTTTGTCCAAATTCATGAATCTAAAACAATACAGTGGGCTTTGGAGTCAGTCGTGGGTTGAATTCTAGTTATATCAATTTGGGCTGCATGATGTTGGGCAAATTATTTAACCAAATTATCGTACCAGTCTTCTCATCTATAAAATGGGAATAATAGCTACCTTGTAGAGTTATTGTAATAAAAGATGAAACATGTAAATGTGTCTGGCTTCTAACAAGTTCTTAAATGGTAATTCATTATTATAGTAAATGTCTACAATTAGTGTTTATTATTCGGTACAGGTAGAATTGTACTTCTGTCTGAAGATATTGTTCAGGAAGTACCAACTGAGGAGTTTTGAGCAAAACCTTTTCCAGTCCCTGCCTCCCTCCCTCTCTGACATAAGCTGGCTACAGGAAATAGGAATTCAGGGTTTGAAGAATTCCAAGTGTGCAGCATTAGAATTCCACACTTGGCCTTTCTTAATTGGTCCCTGGGGTGGGAGTTGGTCCCAATGGATTGATCTACCTGACGCGTTGCTTTCTCTTGAATTTTTAAAAGCAGAGGCCATGTTGTATTTTGACCTGGACATCACCTGCATTCGCTTGTGGGCCTAATATGGTAATTGGAGTTTGAGGCTTTTTTACAGCCCTTTGCTGTGGTCCAGGTGTCCGTCCCATTTCTCTGGGTCAAGGCATCAGACTTCATTTTCCTATCATGTGTTTCTACGTGAGCCCCACCTTTAATGCAGTGCACATTGATTTCTCTGTTGTCCCAGCCCAAATGTAGGCAGTGTACAAAGGTGCTCCATTTAGAGAACAGGACTTTGCTTTTGTCCGTGACATCAAAATTGCTGAGGAGTAACAAGGGTGGAAGAATAGCCAGCCTTTTAAAAAAGATTACTGTATACCCATAAGTTTGCAGTCACTTTAAAACGGAAGGCTTAGCATCTTGTTCAAATAATTCCAGCATTATCCAAAAATAGGGAACATGGTTTTTGATCGGGGACGCCTTCTGAGAATGCCTAGAATCACAGAGGCTGCGTCTTGCCTGAATGTTTGAAGTTCAGTCCATCCCATTGTCCTGTTATATGCCACAGGACCCCATTGCTTCTTCTTTTTCCCATGGTGAATATCAGGACTCTCTTCCCAGAAAGTGCACAATCCCCAGCCATGACCACCTAGCTGATTTAAAAATATATATATTTTTCATTTTAGAAAAAACGATCTCCTTTAAGTTCTAAGTGCCCGAGTTCTCATGCATGATGACAGCTTTAGGGTTGATTTTCGTCTTTTTATTAGTCTCCTTCCTCGGAATTGAGGGGATTTGTGCAAGAGTTGTGCAATGTCATTAAATACCCTTTTGGGGTGCTCAGAACCCACAATTGTCTCCTCGCACCCCCAGTTGCTTGTAGAATAGAGTCTAGCCTCATCATCATGCCAGGCATTCAGGGCTCTGCTTGTACCCTTCCTCTTTCCCCATTTCCTACTAAGTGGACCCCACATGGTCTGTGCTACGGCTTGTTTCTGTCCTCTATACCGATTTTTCTTTGTCCTTTGATCCCCCATGTCTATATTCCTGGAATACTCTCACCACCCAGTCAGGTCTCCCTCCAAATGAGCCATCATTCCTAGAACTTTCCAGGCTACAGCTCTTTTGGCCCTTGGATTCCTGGTAACATTTACGATTTGTGCCCTCCATTTAAAATCATCAGTGTCTATTGTTGACGATTGGATACTCTCTGTCTCTGTTCTCTTGCAGGAGCAGAAAATGTCCCTGAGAGTAAAAACTCATGCCATTTTGTACTAACATCTGGCATGCTGCCTTGTATATAATAGATGCTTGATTGGTTAAATAAATTTTAACATTAATTTCTAACATTTAATGTAATATTTACCTAAATAATAGATGTTCTTTATATAATTGTTCTGGGGTATTCTCCTTTCTTCCATGGTAGAGAAGAACGTAATGTTTTAAAAATTACACACCCACATGCACACCTTTATGTACTTTAAAAAAGAAAAAGGTAAAGAAGGGTGCTGACATGGGGAAGATTTTTCTCTTTTACTTTGGCATTATTTTTTAAAACTGATGAACCATTTTTTAAAGGAATTTTAGGTTTACAGAAATATTGATCAGGATGTAGAATTCCCATATACCTCCTCCTCCCCCCATATACATATATATAATATATGTAATATATTTTTTCCTTTCTTAAAATGTATATACATTTTTTTGCATCCTCTGTATGTATGTGTGTGTGTGTGTGTGTGTGTGTGTTTGTGTGTGTATATATTTGTTTTTGTTACTAAGAAATGGAAAAACATGCCACATAGCCACTGCATATTGAAGCAGGTGGCATCATGGTCAAATGCAAAGATTTTGCACTGCAGGGAGGCAGGTTCTAATCCTTGTTGCACACCTGAACCAGCTGTGTGACTTTTTGACAAATTGTGTAACCTCTCTGAGCCTTCATTTCTTCATCTATAAAACAAGATCAGTGATATCTAATTGTGTTGTTTGGAATAAACAATACAATGCATAGAAAGTGTTTAGAAAAGTGTCACTGACACGCACTCAAAAATGTTAGCTATTATTATTATTATTATTAGAATTTTATTGTAAAAAATAAATTGCAGATTATGTGGGACTTATGTTGTCAGAGTCCATTTGATTTGATTCTGTGTGTCTGAGGGTTGCCTGGAGTTGGGGGTGCTTTTCATCTGAGGGCCATGCCTTAGATAGATGGTAGTTCTCATTGTAATGAGTATGTAGGAAATGACTGTGGTTGGCCAAGTTTGTATTTGCTGCCTGCTTTCAAGCATTTATAGGTAGGCCAGCATCCATTCACAAAGTGCTGCATTAACAGTTTGCTGGTTTGTACTTTATCAACTCAGGTCCACCACAAATGAGCTGTGTGACATGGGGAAGAAATGAACCTCTCTGAACTTCAGTTTCGTCAACTGTATAATGGGAATAGTCATACTGGCTCTGTCTGCCTCACTGGGTTTCAAGACTCATTTAGCGTACCTCTGAAAAATGAAACATGTCACACCTATGAAAGTAGTAATGATGAACCTCTTTGGGATTTGGGGAGGGGGATCGCATTTTCATCCAAAGTTTACAGATGGGGAAATTGAGGGTAGAGGTTGTCGCTCGTAGGGACTAGAGTGGAGCTCAGATCTTATTTCCCTAAGTCCCTAATAACACAGAGCAGCATTTGGGTGTCTCAGCCAAACAGTCTACTTCAGTCTTTCACGTTGTTGGGGCTGAAGGTTTAAAAATGATCTGCTGGCTTTGTTTCTAGGAAACTGGAGTCTTAGAAGCCCACCCCCGTGCACAAGAGAACACATCTCTTTCTCTGCTTCCTTATCCTTTCTTGGCTCTTTAACATATTTTCTTTATCACTGCTTATCATATGACTGTGCACAGACAACTGTAAAGCCAACTATTTTAGGGGGAGAAAGGGAGGAAGACAGATAAGACAGTGATTCAGAAACAAGCAGGAAAATGGAGTCATGTGGCTGTCCCCTTGTGGGTGGGATGTATAGTAGTTTTGTAGACTGAGACAGTCTCCTGAGCACCTGGAGAGTCAATAAGGCCCATCAGGAATGTGTTTTAAAGTCCTTCCGTCCGCTAGGAGCCGATGCAGAGCCCAGACGGAGCACTCTTCGCAAGGTTCACATGTGCACACTCTTATGAGAATTGTGCTCAGAAGCCGCTCCAGCCCTGGGGCTGGTGCCCTGCTCTGGGCCTGGTCTGTACTGGGGGTATTGGGGGCTCTACAGGGGAAGTCTTGGTGCCTGCCCCCAGGAATATCAAAAGGGGAGATGCCTACTTGAAAAGACTGATCACAGCAGTTTCAGAGTGGGAGGAAACTGGATCCTGTGCTAACCTATTGGTGGAAGTCTAAATCAAAGAAGCCTATTTTGGAAAACAACTTGGCGGGTAGTATTTGTAAAAACCAAATGTATATAAACAAAATATAATCAAGATAATGTATATACTGAATCAATTCCATTTTTAGTTATCTATCTATCTATCTATTTCTATATTACACTAATACTATTTAAAATCTAGACAGTGCCTTATATCTGATGGCTGAAGAGGTGGCCGTGTGGATACCCACACACCGTAAGCCGCCATGTGTCTTCTCTGATGGGATTTGGATTTTAGGCCAAGTGAGCTTCATTTGACCCTTTCCAAATTTAAATTAGTTAAGAACTTTTAGAATTCTTATCTACTTTTAGTGGAAGATCTATTCTTTTTGAGGGAAGAAAGGCAGGAGAAAAGAGAATAATGGCACATCTTGACCAGTTTTTCAAACTATGGCTCAGGACCCCACAATTGAGGTCATGAAATCAATTAACTGTGTCTTAAACAGTAGTTTTAAATGTGGAAATAGAATAGCAAAATATTGAAATTATCAGAATGTACTGCATGCCGTAAGAGTAAATATTGCTTTATAAAACCTCTGTTTCAATTTTATTTATACGAGTATTATTTGTATGATAATCTTAATTCTTACTGTGGGTTTCAGCAAAAAAAAATTTAAAAAAAATAAAAAAAAATTTGAGAAACTTTGACCTAGAACACAGTTTCTAATTCAACACTTTTAATGCGCACCAGTAAAATGGAGATAAGAAGTAAAGAAGACAGGGTACTCTGCACTCAACAAGCTTCCCATTTTCTCACCCAGATATTTCCATAAAGGCAGATGTGTTATGATTGCCCAGGGGAAAGCTGGTAAAAGCTTTGTGGAGGAGGTGGCTTTTGAAGAATGGCTAGGATCAACTGGTTTTGAAAAACCTGCCCAACTCGTCCTCCGTGAACAAGTCCGTAACAACGTAGGATGCAGGAGTGACCTGATGAACTGAAACACCTTATGTTCTCCACGAGCCCCCATGTCCTGAAACCCCTGCAAATGGCGTTCAGTATCAGATAGTGGCACATCAGGGTTCTTGGGTTGAAACGCTGGAAGTTCAAGGTTAGAGAGCTCAGTTCGTGCCCTCCGATGCACGGTGGGTTTCTCCAGCACTAGCTACACTTCAGCCAGCATAGGACAGTTTTGCACTTTTTGATCAGGAATGGGGAGGCTTTGGAAAATAATGTGTTTTCACCTCAACCCTCATGGGACTCCACGGTGTTAATACATTTATTCAAAAATCTGTACCTTTTTTCTCGCTTCTCCCATCACATTTGTGTGGTAGTACATACATGTTCTACCTCTTAATTTGACATTTGAGGACATCAAGATGCAGGGAAATTAAATGATGAATTGGCAGATGAATGAACACCTGGGTCTCTTGGTTTTTAGGGCTGGGCTATTTACTGCACATACACAGGTCTGTAGCCTCCCAAACACAATGAATCCAGGAGACCCAGGCATGGGCCTGAAGGTTTCACTATCAATATCATTATACATTTTATACTGTTTATATATTTATACATTTAAGCTCATTCAAAAGGCATTCAAATGAATTAAAATACTTTCTTTTTTCCCTCCCCTTTTTCTCTTAGCAATAATCAGGTGAGGGAAAGATCCATGGAACATTTTTTCTCCAATTGAAAGAATATAAAAATAGCCATCTAATAACATGTTTATTAAATTCTCGTGCATAGATGGAAACATATAAGAACTCAGAACTTAAGTGATTTTATCAAAGTGAAAACTCCGGTAGAGACGGAGGAAATATGAGAAACCAGGTTTCCTGATTCCTAGTCAGGTGCTAGTATGGCTGTACCACACTGAGTCCAGCCACCCTCCACCCATCACACTTCCACGATCCCTCGTCATCTATACTTCTGATTTATTGGCCATAAGTTAATGCTAATGCCATGTATCCAGAACTTTCAGTAAAGGAGGCTGATTTTTTTGTTTTTTCAGTTTGGTCTTCTGCTATTAACTAAGGTTGGGGCAGTTGAGCAGACCACCCTTTGGGCTGAGAAAAGGTGGAACTTGCCTGTTTGGTGGAGATAACCATTTGCCTGTCTCTGAGGGGTTGGTCTTTATGTGGTGTCAAAGGGATGGGAAAAGCCATGATAAGGAATGATTTTTTGTTTTTAAAGATTCCCCTCTTTGCTCCCCAACTTCCAGAATTCTTTAGGTGTCAGGCTCCATTTACTTTGTAATTCAGCCTACTGTAATGGCATAATCCTTCCTTTTAGGTTGGAGCAGGGTTTCCCAAAATGTGTTCTGCAGAATAAAAGAAGTTAATAGGTCATACACACTCAACAAAGGAATGCCATGATCAAGTAGATTTGGGAAACAGTGGATTAAGTAAAGCTAAAAATTTGTTGCAGGACTTCTCCAAGCCTTTAATATGCTACTTTCCATTAGTCTCCAGGATGGCATTTGAGTGAGTAGTGTTGCCAAACTCATTTGTTCATGCAACACTGTTTTGGGGACAGTACTTAACATCTCTTAAAGTCATTTGGGAAGTACTGCCTGAGAATCTGGCCCCCATTATTTAAAGCAAACACTACATGTTTGGGGCTGTTGACCCCAGGGAGACCGATGTCGTGAGCAGGAAACGATTGTTATTAATTTTTGTTCATCAGTTTATCGTTAAGGCTAGACCTTTGTTTTCCTCCTGTTGTTTATAGGCACCTGACTCTAAAGATGGGAGAGAGGCTGAGTTGGACAAATGTTTTTATATGAAAATAGGAGTGCAAATAAGGCCCATATTATCAGGGTTTTCTACATGATATTCTGGTGGTTCATACTTGTTCTGTCTTTAGCCAGTGACCTTTATAAAGCAGCAGCAAAGCTAATGTTATGGTTCATATAGAATTACATGGATTGAGGCCAGAGGCCCAAGGTTCTTCCTCCTTCCTGAACCAGGTCAGGCTGAATATTATCCAAGTGCAATTTAACTCTTGCTCCTTCTCTTCAGAAGTTATTTGTTACTTGGTTGTTGCTACATACCAATCAACTCTATTGTGAAGGCATACTTTAATATTTCATCCCCTGTGTGTATTAGAAAAGATTGTGGAAAAATGACTTGCAGAAATCTGACTGTGAAGAGCTCCTCTGAGCCTGGGGCTCAGTCAGGGTTCCTGGGTTCCTCTTGGCTGATAAACTAAACTCATTTATATATGATGAGTAATATAGCTGGCATTTTAGAAGAGTGATGTAGAGGAAGCAATCCTTCACTGAGATGTCAGTGACAGGTTAAGATGAGTTTTTTGGTCAAGAGGAATCTTTCAAAGCAGGTACTCTCTTCTGACCAGGCTATTACTGAGGCCATGCTCTTCGTCAGGGGCTGGGGACCCAACTCACCTATGCTCAGTGGACATATTCCTAGATTATTTCACATTTGAAAGGCCTGTTTCCACCTCAACCCCCACCCCTCCATGTGAGATTAGTGCTTTTCCACTTTAAAGGAAAAACAAGCCATAAATTACTGAGGAATTTTATGGCACTGTCCAAAGCACGGATTGGAAGCCAAGGAAAAATAAAATTCCAGCTTCTTTATGGAAAGTCAAATGGAAAAGAGAGATTGCTTCCTGAAAAGAGGGGGCACTGCCTGAGGGAGTGGAAGGAGATTTTGTGAGTTCGTAGACACCCTTCTGGTGCCGTGGAGTAATGTATGAGAATTCTGGTCCTCATCCTGACGTTGAAGGTAAAGTGAAGCAGCAGTTGAGCTGTTCGGGAAGTGGATGAGAGAGAGAACTGATTATTTTTGGTATCAAGACTTTCGTGTTTAGATTATGCCTGTTATAGATCCAATATCTTAATTTACATTTGCCCCAGCAAGGCAAAGAATTCTTCCTGTCATCCATATACCTGATTCCAATTCAATGCTGGTTAAATGTTGAAGGAAAAGAAGGGGTGAGGTGGGAGTTCCTAAGGCTGGTTGACCAGGGAGAAAGTGGGGAATGGACTTCACCATACATTACAAACAAACAGAACAGTCCAGAACGTTGCAAAACAAAATAGGACCAGGATGAGAAATCACTTTATAGACATACATTTTCTCCTTTCCAGAAAATGTTTCCTCAGACCAGAAAGACTCAGGGAGCCCCCTATCATCTTAAATCAAGCCTTCACCTCTTCTCACCTCTTCTTTTCCTACAGTATATAAACATGATGCTGTGTTTAAGGCTTTGCTTTCATCCCGTATTTTACTCAGGAGCAGCGGGGGATTGTGACCAATTTGAGGGAAATAAATATAGCCATTTTACTGTCATTTATCAGTTTAGAATTGAAGCGAATCTAAGTGAATCATAACAGTTGCATTTAATAAATTCTCCTGGGTATTGGCTAATTTTAAACCAGTCTGACAAGTTTTAAGGTCCATGTGGTTTGTAGAAATTCAGTGATGTGTTTCCTGGTTTGGTCACCCCTTATTTCCCTCTGACCGTGCTCCTTTTTGGTATGCTGCTCTACTTGTCGTGGTGATTTTTCATTATCTCAGGTTGGGAGGAGAGGTGGATGGGGGGTGGGGAGGCTGGGCTGAAAATCATGCAAGAAGCAGTCAGGCCTCTGTTTGTTAGCCAGGACCACTTGGAATTCCCAGCAGCCTTTGGGAAATTGGCCTTCAGTTTGCAGAGGACCCAGGTGAGAGGCCTCCATTTACCAGGAAGCCTCCAGCTGGCAGGATGGGGGTGGGGAAGGACAAACTGTGGTAGTGGAAATGGAAGTGGCTCAGCATTTTACTTCTTTTCCTCAAAGTCGCAGCCTCCACTCCAGGCTCTGTCACGAGAAGCTTCAGCTTCTCCACATTGATTTTCTGCCGTGGTTGTATGATTATGGTAGATAATAGATGCCACTTGTTGATTTTTCTTTTCTTTTCTTTCCTTTTTTTATTTTTTTATTTTTTGAGAAGTTATTTACTATCAGAGTAGAGAGCTCTTCTGGGTCATGGGAAGTTTTGGGAGCCCCCAGATGGCTTCACTGGAGGGGGTCGTTACCAGTCATTGCCAATTTCAGGATCCCCCAACCCCCATTGCTTCTCTGCCGGATGTTCAGCTCTGTTGACATTTCATAGCTCACCTGTGCAGATTTCCCTAGCAACCTGCTTTTTGATACTTGTTTGCCTCACAAGGCAAGCATTACAATGATTGAAGTGTTGCTCTATGAAAGAGATTTTTAAAAAACCAGAACAAGTAAAATAAAGTCATTTGTATCTGTTTTAAAACATTTTAATAATTCCTTAAAAGATACAGAGCCTTTTCCTTACTTGGCACATGCAGTTCAGAATGAAGCCAATAAGGATTATATGTTTACATTGAGAGGCAAACTAAGTCCAAGAGTGGAGTGTGGATAGAGAGAAGGATGGTTCTGTTTGACATCAATTCTGACCCATGCACCAAAGAAAGCCAGGGAAGAGGCGCCTGTAGGTGCAGACACCATCGCCTTTTGCGTTGTCCACCAGACACACACATTGTTGTCTTGTGATGAAAGCTTGTTGTAATGGGGAGGGTAGTGAAGAGCTCAGTCTGGGTTCTAAGGAGCTGCATGTGAAGTCAGCACCTGCCCGTCCTTCTGTGGGCAGTCACTGCTAGTTGTTGAAGGAGGGAGGTATCAAGCATCTCCATCCTTTTTTTTTTGCCTCCTAATTTCTAGATCATTCATTTATTCATTCAGCTCATCTTTAGGGGGCCCATGCCATGTGCCAGGCAGGTATCAAGCTAGGACCTGGGGATATAACAAGGAACATGATAGATATGGACCGTGACCGCGGAGGACTTATGTCCAAATTGAGTGACAGTTAAGCACATGGGCAATTACTATATAGTACGAAAATCTGATGAATTCTGTGGGAGCATTTAAAAGGGACCTAAACCAAGACGTGTGGGATTGGGGGAGGCTTTTGTGAGAAGGGGACATTTAAGCAGAGACCTAAAAGGAGAACCTGAAAATAGTTTAATGTGACTGCATTGTGAAGTAGGATGGTAGGTAGGAGTGAGTTGGAGGCATGGGGAAGAGTAAGATTTTTTTTTTTTGTCAGCTGGTGTCTTCTTCCATCTCTCCTTTTCTTTCTCTCTTCTCCCCCATCACCTCTCCTTCCCTCATTTTCTCCTTTCCTTTCCCTTCCTCCCTCCCATTCTCCCTTCCTTTCTTCCTTAAGATTTAATCCTGGAATAATGAGGGGCCACTTTAGATGCATTGCAAATTTGTGCTTTTGGGCTCTATATTGAGGGTTACAGGAGAGCCAGTGAAGGATTTTAAAGCTGAGAAATTATCACCCTGGAGGAGAGACTAGAGATTGATTTAAAAATTAGGGAACTATTGTAGTTAGTTAGCGGGTTAGAGATGTTGGTGACCTGAAGTGGGAAAGTGGCCATTACTGATAGTGACGGGTGAAGTGGGCTCAGCCGGCAGTGGATTGAATGTGGGGTGAGGATGGCTAGACTCTAAGATCAATCCGAGGTTTCTGGCTTGAGCATTGGGTTGGCTCTGGGTGCCAGTTACTGAGATGGGCAATTCAGAGGAACAGGTGTCTTTGTGGGTGCTGTGGTCCTTGATGGCTGCTTTAAATCTGCTTTGGGGAATTCTGTTTTTTGTTATTTTTTTCCCTGAAATGGAAAATTGTTTTATTTTTCTTGTGACTACATAAAGTAATGCTCACTTTAAAATATTTAAATGTAAAGAAATACATGAAATAAAGTTAAAATTGCTCCAAGATAACCATCATTAATAGTATTTAAAATAATTAAAAATTTTTTCAATTACAGTTGACATACAATATTGTATCAGTTTCAGGTGTACAATGTAGTGATTAAACACTTATATAATTTACGAAGTGATCACCCCGATAAATCTAATACCCATCTGACAATGATAGTTATTACAGTATTATTTATTATATTCCTTATGCTATATTTTAAATCCCTATGACTATTTTGTCGCTACCAATTTGTACTTCTCAATCCCTTCACCTTTTTCACCCATCCCCTCAACCTCTCTCCTATCTGGCAACCTTCAAAATGTTTTCTCTAGCTACTCGTATGAGTCTGTTTCTGTTTTATTTGTTTATTTTGTTCTTTAGATTCCACATATACGTGAAAGCATATGGCATTTGTCTTTCTCTGTCTTGGCACAACACCCTCTAGGTCCATCCATGTTGTTGTAGTTGGCAAGATTTCATTCTTTTTTATGGCTGAGTAATATTTCATTGTATATATGTACCACCTCTTTTTTATCCATTCATTCATTCACTGACTGATACCCAGGTTGCCTCCATATCTTGGCTATTGTAACTAATGCTGCAATGAACATATGGATGCACATATCCCTTCGAAGTTGTGTTTTGGGTAAATACCCAGAAGTGGGATTACTGGGTCCTTTTTTGCCTCTTGTTATAGTCTTTGTTTTAAGGTCCATTTTGTCTGGTATAAGCACTGCTACTGCAGCTTTTTTTTTTAAATTTCCATTTTCATGAAATACCTTTTTCCATCCCTTTACTTTCAGTCTATGTGTATCTTTTGATCTTGAAGGCAGCATATGTAAGTGTTTTGTTTTTCCTACCCATTCAGCCACCCTATGTATTTTGATTGGAGCATTTAATTCATTTACATTGCAAATAATTGTTGATAAATATACATTGCCATTTTATTATTCATGTTTTTTATCTTTTTTTTTTTTTGTCTTTTTCTACTTCTTCGTCTTTTTAAAAGAAATCCTTTTAACATTTCTTGTAATACTGGTTTTGTGGTTATGAACTCCTTTAGCTTTTTCTTGTCTGGGAAGCTCTTTTCCTCTCCTTCACTTTTAAATGATAGCTTTGCTAGATAGAATAATCTTGGTTGTAGGGACCTGCTTTTCATCACTTTGAATATTTTGTGCCAATCCCTTCTGGCCTGCAAAGTTTCTGTTGAGAAATCAGCTGACAGTCTTATGGGTGTTCTTTGTAGGTAACTAACTGCCTTTCTTTTGCTACATTTAAGATTCTCTCTTTGTCTTTAACCTTTGGCGTTTTGGTTATGATGTGTCTTGGTGTGGGCCTCTTTGGGTTCATCTTGTTTGGGACTCTGCACAGCTTGTATGTCTGTTTCCTTTTCCAGGTTAAGGAAGTTTTCCATCATTATTTCTTCAAATAGCTTTCAATTCCTTGTTCTCTCTTTTCCTTCTGCTACCCCAATGATGTGAATGTTGGTGCACTTGATGTTGGCTCAGGGGCCCATTAAACTATCCTCATTTGGGGGGTTCTTTTTGCTGTTCTGATTGGGAGTTTTCTGCTACCTTAACTTCTAAGTTGCTGATTCAAACCTCTTCTTTATCTAATTACTGTTGATTCCGTCTAGTGTATTCTTTATTTCAGTTACTGTATTCATTTCTGACTGTTTTTTTTTTTCTATCTCCATTTTTATGTTTCCTATCTCTTCCTTGAAGTTCCTACTGAGATCATTGAGCAACCTTACAACTAGTGTTTTGAACTCTGCATCTAGTAGATTTCTTGTCTCCATTTTGTTTAGTTCTTTTTCTGGAGCTTTGTTTTTTTCTTTCATTTGGGGCATGTTTCTTTGTCTACTCATTTTGGCTGCCTTGCTGTGTTTGTTTCTATGTATTAGGTAGAGATGCTGTGTCTTCTAGTTTTAGTCAAGTGGCCTCATAAAGTAGGTGTTTTGTGGGGCCCAGAGGCACAGTCTCCCTGGTCACTTGAGCTGGATGCTGCAAGTGTGTCCCTTGTGTGGGTTATGTTTGCCCTCCTGTTGTATTAGGTTGGTGTGAAAGTAATTGTGGTTTTTGCAATTATCCGTAACCTTTTAACTGCAAGTACTTTTGCTATAGTCTAATAGTTGTGCCTTGGTTGCTGTTTACATGTCAGTAGGAGGGATTGACCCTCAGGCTGATTGCTTGTAAGGACTGGCTGTGGCTACAGTGAAGGAGCTGTTTTGCAGTGGCTGACCCTATGGAACGGGATTTGCTTTAGTAGGGCTGGGGTGACTGCTCAGTCTGCCTCTGTCATCTGCAGAGGCAGCCAAGTGATGCTTGGTCTGAAGCTGGTTACCAGGCAGGCTGGCCCAGAGCCTCCTGGGAGGGACCCGCTACAGGCTAAGTTCAGCCACAGCCTGTCCTTTGCCTGAGGCCACCTGGAATGAGCCATAAAGTTATCCACTGTTGGCTGCCACCTGTGCTGGGCTTGGAGGTGCCTGGGAGAGGCTAAGATGTGAACTGATGTTGGCTGCTACTAGTGCCAGCTTTGGGACTGCTCAGCAAGAGGTACTGGGAACACCAAGCACCAATGCTGCTTGTTTTGGGTTTGTGAACCTTTGAGAGATTTTAGGAAAGTCCAAAACATGAACCAAGCCAGGCCGTTTGTATGGAAAAGCCACTGGAAGCAGCTCAGGTGGGAATGCAAGTTGGGTGGGGTGGGGTCTCAAGGAATCACCAGGGCAGGGTGAATGGTGTTAGCCAGGTTGATGGAGACTCTGATATGGTGACCACCAGAGTCTGCATGCTTGGAGGGGGGAGGGCTTAACAAAGAAACAATGGTTCTGCCAGCACTTCTATCTGGGAGAAAGCTGCTCCTCCAGCTGTCATTCTGAAGCCAGACAATTCAGTTCCTCCTCATATTTCTTTGGTGCCTTTCATGCTGCTGCCCCAGTGCTGGAGCTCAGAACAAATGAGTCCGTCAGTGACTGAGTCTGTGCACAGGCCCTTTAAGAGGAATGCCTGGGACTGCAGCCGCCTTCTGTCTTACTCAGCCACAATCTCCACTGGTTTTCACAGCCAAAAGTTGTGGAGACTTCTCTTCCCTACACTGGAACCCTGGGCGGGGGAGCATGGTGTGGGGCTGGGACCCCTTGCTCTTTGGGGACCTCTGCAACCGAGATATCCCTCCTGATTTTTAACCACCACACATGGGTATGGGGACCAGTCTGTTCCCCTCCTACTAGTCTAGACGTGGCTTTTTCTGTATGATTTTAGTTGTAGGACTTCTGTTAAGCTAGACTTCAGGCGATTCTCAATGACAGTTGTCCTGTAGGTTAGTTGTAATTTTGATGTGGTCATGAGAGGATGCAAGCACAGAGTTTACCTATTCTGCCATCTGACCAGAAATTGGGAATTCTGTTTCTGAATAGATAGGGCTTTGTAAGGTGAGGAGCAATGAAGACAATTGAAAGGTGATTGGATGTCTGAAGTGATAGTGGGAACTGAATTAGCACATTGATAGCTTTTCCTGCCTTTTCTCTGCCCCACAATGTAAATATCAACCTTGTTTTACATGAGCCTGAGAAATCTTTGAGGACCTAACCAACCAAGTTGGTGATTCATCTACTGATCTAGGCGAAAAGCTTTGTTTCTTTGTTGTAATAAGGCAGTTTCTACCTACCTGGCTTTTTTGTCTCCCTCACCTATTTCTTTTTGGTTTTCTTGGGTTGTAAGTGTATGCGAATACTTCATATTGAAGTTTTTGGATCTCTCTTTTTAAAAAGTCTTTACTATTCTATCTATGTTCAAATGTGTTCAGAATATACAATATACAGTTGCTTCTTTAACAACATGGGGGTTAGGGGCACTGACACCCCTGCACAGTCAAATATCCACATATAACAATTGACTCCCCCCAAATTAACTTCTGATAGCCTTCTGTCGACCAGAAGAGTACTGATTAACATTCTATTGATTAGTAGTCAATTAACACATGTTATATGTTGTATATAGTATATACTACATTCTTACAATAAAGTAGGCTAGAGAAAACAAAATGTTATTAAGAAAATCATAAGGAAGAGAAAGTAAATTTACAGTACTGTACATATTTATTGAAAAAAAATATGCACGTAAATGGACCCACACAGTTAAAACCCATGGTGTTCAACTGTAAACTGTTGTTCTTTTGAATTATATAATGCAAAATGATCTTAAAATACCTTTTTTCTTTTTTAAAAAAGGGAAACCAAAGTTAAGATTTTAAAATTTTATTTTAACATTTGTTACTAGTGTGATGTATAATTTGGTAACATTAGTGAGGGATCAGGTTTTAAGCATTTCTCCAATGTTGTTGTAGTCTGCAGATTGCAAACGCTTTGCAACAGCTATTGCCAAATAAAAAATGCATGTGCTAGTTAAGGTGACCAGTCGTTTCTGAACTTATTTCTAATTTTAAGGGAATAAAATGAACTTGGGTAAGGCAGAGTGTTAAAACAAGGTAAGGAAGTTTTATAGCTGAGAAATGGAAGGCAAAAACGTCTATACTAAGGGAAATTTGTAGGGAATTTCTTCCAAGATAACTAAATTATTTACTGCCCAGAAATTTATCCTGGAATTATCTGGGAACTTTTTTCATTTCTCTGAGCTTAAGCTCTGCCTCAGTGGACACTGAGATTTCAGATTCCATAAATACAATATATTTTGGAAATTTCAGAAGTCATGGGAAGAGGACTATATCTGTGGGCATTTGTGAAACTAATGCAAGTAAAATGAAGAGATACATATTTCAATTGTTTCTGTTCTGTTCTCATTCCATTATCTCATTATCAACAAGGTTCATCCTTGATGAGGCCTGGACAAGTGGAAAATTTCTCATTTTGAAGGTTAGTTGTTTTTTTAATTTATCACGCAAAAGAAAGTCTTACATTGATTTTGAAAGACAAAACATGTCATTGTTTTTTTCACTAATGTCTAACTTCTACATGGCTGACTGGATATTGTTCAAATTTTCCAAAAGAAAAAAAAAGAGAGAGAGAGAGAGAGAAACACCCTTATTTTGGATCTGAAGCCAGTCATGGAAAATTTCATCCTGAAAGGATAATTTTTCATAAATATACAAGCAGTAAATGGCAATGTGGCTACAACAGAATCTGCCCTTGGACTTCCATAGACAATCTCTTGCTGTAAACACTGAACTACAGGCACATATATTATGTCCAAAAGCAAAACACAATATTGGAAGCCTAATTATGCATTTCTACTGGGATTGAGACTTTTTCCTTTAACACCTACATAGTCACAGGCTCCTACTCATCTTTATTTCACATTAATTCTTACACTTTTATAGCATGTCTACTATGAGAAAGATGGTATTCCTAGGGAAAATTCTGCCTTTAGCGTTTGCAATCCAATCGGGAAAATAAAGTGCACATGTATGGAAATCTAAGTCTGTAATAAGTGCCAAGTATGTGATGCAAAAGGAAGCACTGTAGATCTAAGAAGGTCAAGCTCGTGGGTATATGGGCTGTAATAGTTGTGAAGTCCTTTTGGGAGAAGTAGAACTTGAGTGATGGGTTGAAAGATGGGGCAGATTGGGGCACATGTGGAATACTTACATGAAGAAGGGCTGTAGTGAGCTGGTGACCACCAACAGCAGGGAGCCTGGCGCCGGTGGGTGTACCTGGGGCCTGCTGTGGGTTTATTGATTGACTTCTGTAGGCACTCTGATCTTCCTTCATCTGGTTCCTCCCAGCTAGGACAGAGAGGGCTGGCTCTGCTCTGCTCTTCTACCTCTGATCAGAGGACTGTGCAACCTGAAGGTTAAGTCCTCCGAGAGCAAAGGGCACAAGAAGTCTATTTTCCAAATCTAGGCTCTACCTGTTTCCCATACTACTCCATGCTGATAGATCCGGGAAGAGATTTAACATCTCTCTGAGTTAACAGAGGATTGTGAGAACAATTGTAATAACTATTGAGATAGAGGCAAAGAGAAAGACTCAGATTAACAAGTTTGTGTTCGGGTGAAGGGTGAGGGTACGGGTTGGAAGCTAGCATTCACAGACTCGGTGCTGGTTGTTCTGGAAACAATACGTCAGTAGACAAATCATGAGGGGGTAGTTTGGTATTAGGGTTATAAACCTCTAGAGGTTGCCAATTTTTTTGAGTTTGGATGGTGGGAGCTAGCAATCATAGGAGGCCTAGCAGCAAGATGTGTTCTTTCCAAGTTAGGAGCGTCTGGTGTGTCCAGGCTGATGGAATGGGCTCTGTATGCCCTCTCTCTCCCCCACTGGGAGGGAGAATAGAAAGAAAAAATCATGCTTTCTGCTATCTTAAATATGAGCTAATATATGGTAGGGATGCTTGCCCCCAGCCCTTTCGACTCATACTCCTCTGATAGTTTTATGGTATCCAGAGTTAAACATTACAGTGGGGCTATTTACATGCTCAGGACATGGAGAGCCAAACTGGGAAGGTAAGATAAAGACAGGCTGATAAAGCTTAGCCCATTTCTGTCATTAGACCAGAACTCATGTACTCAGGTATATACATCTTTCTATTGAATGAGAGTAGAAAAAAACCTTTTAAAAATGTACACATTATGGAGACTTTCCAGCAGCCTTATACATTTCAACTTGTGAAAGGAAGAAATTGTGGTTGTCTCAGGTGCTTGTAACGAAAACCAGACTAATACCCATACAGCAATTAAAGCATTATCTTCACCACTCTAAAATTATGTGGCATATTTGTTCTTCATTCGCCAGACATTTATTGACTACCTACTGTGTTCAAGGCACTGTGTTAGAGATTTAAAAACTCTAGAATCTCAGGTCCTACAACCTATAAATGTCACTGAAACATAGTGTTTTCTTTCTCTACTCACTATAGCCACTCTTCATTTGTCTCAGGATAGGAATTCATTGTGACTGAGTATCTAGGGCAATGTAATTATTCTAAACTTTAGCCAGGTGCTTTTTAAACTGCCATTTGGAAATTGGTCTTATTATATTTATCTATAAGCCAAGTCCTGAAGTTTTCAGAGTGCCCGGGTAGGAATTTATGTGCCTACATAGCGGCCAATCAGATCTGTTTGGGTTTTAATGTTTATACCGGTGATGAATGCCCCATTTGACTCCTGAGCAGTTTCATCTGTGTTATTAGATTATAAATTTTATCTACTTCTGTTGGTTATCCCTTCCTTGGCCCATGGGTGAAAGCAGGGCTACCAGAAGCTAGTGTCATTTCTTGGTGACACAACTGCCATGCCCACCTGAGTGGACACAAATGGGTAATGCCTGTGGGAATTCAAACACTAAGGCTCGGGAGAGGAATGCATACCCTGTATTTAAAACAGCAAAATGGATTGGTTCCCCCTAAGCGAATGTGGTCAGCAGTCACTACTCCTGTAACATGCATTGTCTGAGTCACTCATTTAGCACTTACTACATCTTGTCTTGGGATGTTAGTAACCTTTGCATGTGTTTCTCCTCCGCAGCTATACCTCTCCTGCCGTGTGGATATAGGGGTCCCTCCCCATTCAAATTCTTTACCAGTGCTCTTTATGGGAAACAAACTTGATTTGTGGTTTAATTATAACATGGGGGTGTTTGATTTATTAAAATATAAGTACACGTATTGTTCATTCGAACAATTATAAATTGACTAATTGAACTTTTTAAAAGCAGAGTTATTGAGGCATCATTGACATACAATAAACCGCATATATTTAAAGTATACAATTTGATAAGTTTGGACCGATAACTTGATTCCTTTTCTTTTTAAAAAAAAAACATTCAGTGAGTGCCGCTTTTGTGTAAGTTGCCTATCTGAGAGTGTGAGGTAGGGACTTTTGAAATGACACTGTTGTGCTAAGGGGGTAGTGGATCCTAGATGACGTTCTGATTGTAGTTTCCTGCCAGGGTGAGTTGAAGTGCTCCTGGCACACAGTAGGCATGGGATAAAGCCTGGTCACTGAAGGTGTGCGTGGTTGTAAAGTCTTCATCTCTGTGCCCTTTAAAAAAGGAATATTTTACATCTTTTATTTGTTTACTTTTTAAAGGAGGATAGCTTTTTAAATTTTTTTCCAATATTATTGAGGTGTAATTGATCAATAAAAATGTATATATTTAAAGTGTACAACATGATGATTTGATACATGGAAACGTTGTGAAATGATTACCACAGTTAAGTTAATTAACACATCTGTGACCTCACATAGTACTTTTTTTTTTTTTTTTTAAATGGGGGCTAGTTTATAATGGCCTCAGAAACTTAGGGTATTTTATCCTCTTGACAAACTCAGCAATGATTTACTTTCCTGAGTGAAGGGATACTGGCTGGCTGGCCAAGGATCAGTTGGAAGATTCAGTCAGGAAAGTAAGTCACTATTCCTATTGTTGCAGAATCTCTTTCCCTCTGGATCCTTCTTTGATTGTCATAGGGGCTGTGAGAGCCTTGCTAGGAAATTCAGCGCCAGGACAGAGCAGCTGAATTTTAATTGACTCTAATTAGCACCCCCATAGACTGTAACAATTTTTTCCCCCAGTCAGTCAGCCAAGCAGCATTAGGAAAGGTGAGACATCTTTCTTTGGAATCATCAAAGAGGCCAAACTATTTTTAGGTTCAGTCTCTGCAAGTTCCGCCTTTCTCAGAAACAGGGAAGAAGCGAGATAAGGAAAGAGATACCTGAGGAGCAAGATGCAGGGAAATGTTCATTCTCAACCCAGCTGTGAGCTTTGTACAGCAGGAGGAAGATGCTTCAGGTCTTGCTCTAAAGTACCTTCGACTCTAATTGGAAAGAATGAGAGATGGGATGTAATCAACCCTTAATGTTTCATGGGAGTTGGGGAAATGTTTCTTAAGAGCAATATTTATGGCCATTTCAGGAGGCATCTCCTTACCTTGAACAAATCATTAGAGCTGGAACTGGATACGGATGCCCCAAAAAATAAAGTCTGAATAAACAAACGGTTCACAGTCTGGAGTGCTCCCTCCCTTTCAGCCACACTCAATTGGGATCCACTGTTTGTTTTTTTGTAGTGGATGCTCCTGTTTTCCCATCCCTTGGCTAGACATATGTTTTCCATTGATGGGCAGCTAAATTTACAGCCAATTATCAATCATTTGTGGCTGTAGGGGGACAGAAATAATGTGGGAAGCTACAGCCACAAGTCAACCCAAAGCCTATGAGTCAGAAGTTTCTATCTTCCTTGCCATTAAACATCATAATCAACTTCAGAGTACAACTGGCTTAGTGTTGTGGGGACTGGAGGTGGGAGGAGTGAGAAGTTATGCCAAAACTGGACACAGTTGTGAAGTTAAGTGGGGCTATCGTCAGTGCCTTCCTCTCCATTCAGTAATGTGATGGTCTTTTTCCACTTCATTGAAAGTTACTCTCAGGAACATCTGCAGTCAGCCATTTAGAGCCCAGTGTGACCATAAGTCAGTGGGTTCCCTTTTTCAGGAGATTTGCCTTTTGAATCTAGGTTAACTGATCGGCCTTAGCTTCTGGTGAAGGAATCACAAGGAGATGAGGAACAGACAGGCATGACCCTGAGATTACTGTAAGGAAGATAAGGGCTGCCTCATGTGTGCTCAAAAAAAGGACCCCAGGCAGGCTTCAGGCTGGGTTTTCAAAGGTCTGAGCTAGACCTAGTAGGTCTGCTTTGTGGCACATGGCGCACACACGAGGAGTAATGGAATAGTACTTACCCTTCCCACATGAGAGGCACCTGATCTAGTTGAATAACCTATTATTAAATTTTAAGTAAGGTTAATTGGACCTACCTGAGTTGCTTTTACACAGAAAGATCAATAGTACAGAATAGAATCCAGAACTAGACACCGATATGTGCAGAAACTTTGTCTTTAGATAAAGGTGGAACTTTGTGTCAGTAAGGAAATGATCAATTATTCACTAATATAGTTTGGGACAACTGGGTTACCATCTGGAAATACAAAATTTGGAGCCATACCTCTTTTCTTATGCCAACATGAATGCCAGATGGATCAAAATTTTAAATATTAAAAGTAGTAGAAGAAAACAGAGAAGTTATAAAAGTCTTGTTTTAGCACACCTAGGTGTAACACAAACAAGTGGCATGTGAGCTACAGGGCTAGGCTGAGCTGCTGTTTTGGGTTTCCTGTACCAGGGTGTCTACTCAGGGAGCGAGTCGGGGCTGGAACCACGGACTCTCATTCCTCTCACCAATCAGGCACCCAGACTTGGGGCTGAGTCTGCCAGAGGAAGGGGTACCTTTTATAACATGCACAGGGATGGCCCATGTGCCCAAGGCATGTATGCGTGGGGCTTGTGTGTTCCCACCCAACACCATTTTGTAATTTACAAATAGGATCTGTGTGGCTGGTAGTGTCCTGTCAATAGGTACCATTCAGAAGAAAGAGAAAGTAGAAAGGCACAGGTGAGGAGAGGTTAGATCCAGAATGAGAAAGGAGGTCTGCCATGGTTTTGGCCCTGGTTAGAGTATCTGTTCCGGGCCTTTTTATCACGTCCCCTATACTTTGTGGTCAAAGGTGAGGAAAGTGCTGAACTGAGACAAGGAAAAAAGGTCCAATGTAGCCTTCACACTGGCCACTGCCTTTTAGATAACCAAGATTTGTCTGAAAGGAAGAGCTGAATTTCTGCCTGTGTGGAAAAATTAGGAAAGAGCACTAAGGAAAAAATAAATGTAATAAAAAAAATAAAGATAAATAATAAATTCAACAAATGTTTGTTCAAAACTTTCTCTGTACTTGAGATGGAATCAGATATCACATTGTTTAAATAGCTTCTTATAATCACCATGGATTATAATAATTTCTATTAAAAAGATGAGATTCGCTCAACTACATCAATATTCTCATTTGAATTCTATAATTTTTCTTCACCTCTAGTTAGTCATTAAGCATACATTTCCTGAAAGTAGAAGAGACTCAACTGCTGTTATTCAAATAATGACCATTGTGCCAGGAGGGAGTGTCAGGGAGTTAATTAAAGTTAACAAAACAATTGCCAGGTTTCCTCGGGTAAATAAAGTTTTCTTTTCCCCTCCTATTTTTGATAATACCATGTTTAAAGCGCAGAAGACTAACTGGCATTTCTTCGTGTCACTCAGACTCCCTCAGTCAGCAAATATGTGTTGAATGCCCACTGTGACCCCCCCCCACACACACACACACAAGTAGGCACTAGGAGTGAAGTAGGACTGTCAAGTCTGCCCTCCGGGGACAGGGTTGACGGGAAGGTAAGGCTTACTAACGTGCAAGCACCAGAATGGGCCCTGAGACTCCCTTCAGTGGTGGTCAGTGTGGGTTCCAGGCAGTATGTACCAGATAGGCTAAAGTATGTCTATATGTGACAGGAAACCGAAAATTACGTGGTTTAAAGATACAGACTTTTATTTTCTCAAGGGTAAGAAGTCTGATCAGGGCTGATTTGGTGTTCTGTGAAGCTGCCAGACTTCATCCAGCTTTCATTCCATCATTTTAGAGTGTGGCCCTCATTTGCATGGTCCAATACGGCTGCCAGAGCTCCAGCTATCACATAGTCGTTCCTGGATAAAGGGGAGAAGAAAGGCATACTTTCTTTTAAGGAAGGTTGGGAAGTCTTTATTCTAGACAGTCATGTGCATAGCGAAAACTCAGGAGGCTTATTACTAAGGAATAAGGGAGAGCATGGATACTGAGGTAGATAATGAATGAGCAGTCTCTTCCTAAGTATGTGGTACAGTGGTATGGAAGAGCTTTAGGAAGGAGGTGGACGTAACTCAGGATTTCATGGACGTGGGTAGTGTTTGGATGAGACTGGCTGACCCCCCGTACACTGTAGACTAGATCCCTTTGCTGTGGCAGATGTACCTGTAATAGAGCTTGTGGAGGTCCATCCTGCTATAGCAGCTTAGTGCTACCTATCCATTGAAAGAACCCTGACCACTCAGCATCAAACACATTATAGATAAGTAGGTTTTGTTTATATTGTTATTTTAAAATTTAAGTATGGGAGATTTGGAAGGAATAATATAGGGAATCATACACAGAAGTTCTTAGAATGGGAACTTAGTCCCTTGTTTTGTATTGTCATCCATACAAGACACACCTGAGTATACATGTGGAAAGCAAGAGGTGGAGTTATTATATGCGATATGCTTATGTACTAAATGATATGCTATTTATTATAAGCAATAATAGAAGGCAATAAGGTGGCGTGGCATGAAATAATGTATAAAAATAGCTTTAGAGAAAACCAACCAGGCAGAAAATAGAATGGAAGCAAGTTTCCCTTCATAGTAATGATAAGTGAGAATGAGTAAGAAGAACTAGTCTCTGCCAGATTATTATATATTTTAAACAATGTTATATATATTTAAGTAGTGTAGTGCTGACACTTGAATAGACAGAAAGCTCAATAGTACAGAATAGAATCCAGAACTAGACACTGAAATATACAGAAACTTTGTCTTTAGATACAGGTGGGATTTTGTTTCATTAAGAAAATGATAGATTATTCAATAAATAGTTTGGGACAACTGAGTTACCATCTAGAAAAACAAAAATTGGATCCATTGCTCTTTTCTTATGTCAACATAAAAGCCAGATGGATCAAAAATTTAAATATTAAAAGTAGTAGAAGAAAACAGAAGTTTTAAGTCTTGTTTTATTAGCACAGTCTTCGTAGGTATAAACCAAACTCTGGAATCCTAAATAAAAAGATTGGTATATTAAATTTTAAAAAACTAAAACCTTCAGCCTCATGGAGCCTAGATCCCTGACAGCTTCATGGATTATCAAAAACAAAGTCAAACTACAAACAATGAACTGAGAATCACAATAAAAACCAAAGGACTAACATCCTTAATTTGTAAAGAGCTCTAATAAATTAATAAAAGATCAGCAACATAATGGAAAAAATGGGGAAAGACAGGAACAGATTATTGACAGAAAAAAATAAAAATGACTTAAATATATACAAAGATATTTTACCTACAATAAGCTATTTTTGTCCCTGAGCTATCAGAATAGGAAGGATAAAAAAGATTATCACTGAGGGTAGAAGAAACCAGGCTTCGTGCCTAATGGGAGCCTAAATTGGAATGACTTCCATAGTACGTGTTTTGATCATCATTATCCAAATTAAAAATACTCATTAACTCAGTAATTCCACTTCCAGAAGTTTGTCCTTCAGAAATGTTTATGTGTAAAGACATGCACGAGAATATTCACTGCAGCGTCTCAATGTCTTCATTACTCTGTTTCCTTTTGCTCATCTGTAAGGTGGGAATAATAACTCTAGTTTCCTGACGCTTGAAATGGCTGGTATAAGAGTATCTTAGAAACAAGCTAGGTTCCCTAAAAGAAGAAGAAAGGTAGTCTCTAAATTTAGGACATTATGCTGGCATGTCAGAAAAATGAAGAGTCCTAATTATAAGGTAATTGCCTGTGCTTTGAAATGTTAGGGCAAAGTCAGCCAAGTCATGCTAGGTTTCTGCCTGCCTCTCTACTCCGGCATCGAGTGCTCCATTTGGAAGTATTTGGAAAGACTTTGGATGCTAGCGTGATGGAGGTGGCTGGTGGCATTTTTGGCCCCAGGAGATAGATGGAGAACCTGATTGATGCTCCCCTTACCACTCAGGGTCATCCAGCCTGGCCTTCTGACATGCCTCAAGGGGAAAGCTCCCCTAGGGCCATCTTCTTGGGTCCCAGCAGGTGGGACACCTCAAATTTGACATTACATTCACACTAATGTCATTTTGACTCAGATAATGACGCAACCTGTTACACAGCCCATCAGCATAATATAGGTAAGGAAATTGCTAAGGGAGATCCCTGAGCAGTTGGAGGCCAGAGGAAATATTTTCAAGTAATTAATGGTGGGCAGCGTTAAAAAAAAAAAAATATATAAAAAAATAGGAAAGCCCTAGAGTAAAGCCCTAAGAAAGCCCTAAGATGTCATAGCTAATGTCTGTCCAGAAAGGGGCTATACTAGAAGAAGTTAAGCTGAGATTCTGGGTGCTCAAACTTTGCTTTAAGCTCTTTTCTTCTTTAAAATATCATTTTAAAAATACCATGTTAGGTTTCCTTGTTTTCTACCCCCCTTAACCTGAAAATAAGGCCTAAGAAAATAACCATTCTGGGAGTTTATAAACAGCAGAGGCTAGAATTTAGCAAAATAAAGAGAATTAAACTTGGATGAATACATTATGCATAAGAAATAGAGGAACAGTTTGGGCTTTGTTAATGATAAATGCCTAAACCACCAAATGATTGTGCTGATTTTGTGGGTTGCTTGAGAGAAACCAAGCATTTAGAATCTTCCCTACTTATAAAACACTTCAGGTACTGCATGGGTTAAGTCAAGAAGAAATGAGGCACAAGGAACAGGATTTCAAATACAGTTTCCTATCTGGGTTGGAAGAATATATTCTAATGATTTGTTACAATTTTATAAATTGCACCTATAGCAAATGCACCTTGGGCCTTGGGACAAGGGCATTAGCTGAAGAGATTGTCCTATCGAAAGGCTCCTGAAATGCCTGTAGGAGCCCACAGTTCATTGGTTGAGCATCAACAACGTAAGAGAATCGGTGCTGACCTTTTGGCAGCTCAAGTTTCAAAGCAGATAACACTGATGTGGCCAGAACGTAAGAACATGAGTTAAAAATGAACAAAATGTTGCAGGCACGAATGAGCCAGAAGAGTGCTCTGTTTAAAGCAAACCTCATAAAAGAAAAGCAGAGTTAACGAAACCTAATAAGTTAGGTATCTTTTCTTTGCTTTTCATGAAGGCAGCGATTGAAGCACAATTCTTGTAGCACATTGGGAATAGAATTTGATTTACAAAAACGTCCAGTTCACAAATTCCTTGTTTTAAACATGAATTATAAATGAAATAAAAAAAAACAGTGATGCCTCATTTAACTGGGGAGTAGATTTCAGGTAACTTTGGGCAACCAGAACATGACCGTGATTAAGGAAATGCTGTGAAAGAGCAGAAGGAACTGAATCAAGGGCCAGAGGTCTGGCCTCCAGCCACCGTCAGGCCATTTTCCAGACCTCGGTTTCCTCATTGGTGAAAAGAAGTTATTAGTCAGTTTTAAGGACTCTCTCCTTGTTAAAAATTGAAAATGTGATCTATGCTTTATCTGTTTTTATCTATTTATATGTCTTATAGTGTTAAAAAAGATTTACTAAATATACATTGTAAAGAATTCAAATAATAAATGGGTAGATGGTGAAAAGCTAGCCTTCCTTTTATCCCAGACTCCCAACTCCCTCTCCAGAGGAAACCACTATATTAGTTCCATGTATATTCTTTCAGAAATATTCCTTGGGCATATTATAAATATATCTTTTGAAAATGAGTGGGAATAAATGTGCCATGCACACAATCCTATTTCCTGCTTTTTTTACTTCACGATTTTGGAAATTGTAATCATAAGCTCATATTGATCTGCGTTATTCTTCCGAAGGACTCCACAGTGTAGTTATTCATGCTCGGTAATTAATTTAACTAACATCTTGTCAATGAAGAGTTCATTTCCATAGATCTCCTCTTCAGTTCCCCACAGCTCTAAATTTCTATGACTTTGACATCTTGGTTAAAAAGATGTCTGAATAAGAAAAACACAGTTATTACAGATCACATGTGCCGCTCCTCTTGGAGATAAAAGCCTCCCCATTATCAGCTCTTGATCAGTCATATATGAAAGAAGGCGAGGGATGAAACACTGGTCCTTATTATGTCAGCAGAGGCAGGAGGTGGAACCACATTTAGTCCAACTGGGCCAGGCCTCTTACAATGTCGATTTTACTTGTATGAGAACTGCTATTCCTGTTGATGGCTGGGTCCCTGCTAAAAGGTTCAATTTTTGAGACAAAAATTCACTACCTTTTAAAACAATATATACATGTTAGAGGTTTTTTTTCCATTTTAAAATGTTGAAAAAAATAATATTGGGTTGCAAAGAACCTGTCAAAGATAGGGTTAAGCATATCACGTAGGAGCTGGAAGTAAGAGAGGTAAGAGCCAAGGCAGATGAAGCATACACCTTAGGGTGCCAGCTAAGTAGGGACCCTGCAAATTTATTTTGGTAAGAATTTTATGTTTAATATTTACGGAAAAGCTTCCAAGTAGTGATGGTGGGGAAAGCCTGAACTCTGTTGGACTTCCTTCTCTTATGGCTCAGTATTAGTTTTATTTAAAATCACCTACATAGGGAGCATTCAAGTTTTCAGAACAGTAGGATCTAAAGGCTGTAACCGGGCCCAAATGGGGCCTCTGGAAACCAGTGAACCATGTCTGTCAATAGCCCAGCTGGGCAGTTTTCCTTTCCAACCTGCACAGGAAAGAATGATCATTTGCATTTTGTGGGCAGGAATAGTAGTCTCCCCCTGCCCCATTTGATTTCATCACAGAAATGGGGCTAGGCGCACCTGCTGCTACTCCACTATGTCTCCCGAGAGACTGTGAGTTTTCTTTGTGACTCATGAGTATTATTTATGGCCACCATGCTGATGGAGGACATAATGAGTGACACAGACTCAGAAAGGGTCTTCCCTCTGTCCATTTAGAAGGTTTTCTGGAATGCCCCTACCACATTTGTTTCCAGTGTTGGTTCAAGAAGGATAAATAAGAAAAACTCACTCCTCTGGCTAATCCAGCTTCCTTAGCCCCAGCCTGTTCATTCCTGAAAGGCTTTTGGTTCAGGTGTCCCCTTGCTCGAATTGAAAGCATTTCTGTTCCAGCATTGACATCTTGATAATTGTGTCCTGCTTTACTTTGCATGTGAAGAGAGACACTGTCTTTGTCAGCCTGCTCTTAAAAGCGTGGGCCCCTTTTAGTGAATCTCATTTCTGCTGGCTGATATTTGAGGTCATTAGATTAGTGGAACAGGGCTCTGTGCTAATGAGTACAAGGTCACAGCTTTGCACAGAGGAGAGCCTCGCTGTCCTGGAGACGACACCTGCGGTCCCAGCCAGCTGCTTTGCCAAATGCTTCCATGAGGAATCGAGAGGTGAGATGAAGAGGGTACAGGTGGCTTGAACTCGGCCTATTTCTTTATCTTTCTGGACACAACACACAGATCTGAGGTTCTAGTGATTATGGGTCAGTAGTCACGTCTGAGGAAATTATGTTTTAAATATGACTATACATTTAAGTCTAAGCAGTTAATCTTTTAGAAAATCTGCACTCTTGGCAGAAGTTCCTTGGTGGGCATGCTTCATTTTGTTCATGAATTCACTAAGAAGTTAATGAGTTGCAAGGACTCTGGATACTGCGAGTCCACAAAGAAGAATTAAGACACAGTTCCCACCTGTCTTCCTTTCCTAGAGCTGCTGTAACCAAGTACCACACATGAGTGGCTTACAACAACAGTTCTGGAAGGTATATGTCTGAAATCAAGGAGTTAGCTGGGCTGTGTTCCCTCTGAAACCTCCGGGGGAATCCTTCCTTGTCTCTTCCAACTTCTGGTAGCCCCAGGAGTTCCTTGGCTTGTGTCCACAGAACTCCAGGCTCTGGCTCTGTCTTCGCATGGTTGTCTTCCCTCCCTCTCTCTGCCTTCTCCTCTTCTTATAAGGACAAACAGTCATTGGATGGAGGGCCCACCCTAATGACCTCATCTTAACTTAATTATATCTGCAAAGGCCCTGTTTCCAAATAAGGTCACGTTCACAGGTGTCGGGGGTGAGGATTTCACCCTATCTTTTTGAGGGACACAGTTCAACTCATGATACCAGTTGTCCTCAGGAAACTTCCAAATCAGCAGGGAAACTAATGGAAAAGGACATTGAAATCAGTGCTAAAAGAGGCCCGAGCACTATGCTGTAAGAGTCCAAGGGAGGACACACACATACGTATACATATAGACACACATACACATACATACCTGCATCCACATACACACATATACACCCGTATTCACAGATACACATACACTCATATACATATACACACACACACACATACACACACCCCAACTAACACCGACGCACATCTACGATATGATTCAGAATTGATACGTTATAAAGGCCCTGTGGTGGAGTGTGCCCTGGGTGAGTCCTTGAAGGACGGGTAGATTTTTGTGACAGAGAAATGGGTAGTGAAGGGCATTTCAAGCTGAGTGTGAGCAAAGTTCTGAAAGCACACTTGGTCATACCCGGGAAGAAAAATGCTTCTAGTCGAATCAGGAGGGAAGGATTGGAGATCTGGAGACTAGAGGCCATTTGAGAGAATCTCCAGGTAGCCAGGTCAGCTCAGGAGGGCCTGAACTTGGAAATGATGGTGGGATGAGAAGTCAGGGACAGGTCATGAGGAACGGGGCAGGGGCGGGGGAATTGATGGGAGGTGGCACGCGTGGGCAATGGGGGAGGGTCGGAGGACAGCTGCCTTCAGATTTCTGGTGGGGTTGAATGGGGAGGAGGGTGGTACCTGTAGACAAAATGGGGCGCTCGGGAGGAAAGCACATTTGAAAGGGAAGGTAATACGTTTCCTTGTAAATATGTTGAGTTTGAGATCATTGTGGCTCCAGGCATAGGTGCTCAGCACCAAGGTAGAAACTTGAGGTTGGCGTTCTCTAGGAGAAGTCTGGTTGTAGGCAAGAACACCAACGTGATAGTTGAAACCATGGGACTGGATAAAGTGACCTAGAGGGAGAGTGGACAGAGGCAGTAGAGAAGCAGGGCAAGGCCCAAACCTTGGGGGAAGGCCCAGGGGATGGACAGGGGTAGGAGGTGGCACAGACCAGAAAGGCAGGGAGGAGAGAGTATACCCAGCAGGGATGCATCCTGCCTTGAGTTAGCTGAGAAGAATGAAAATAAGGAGACTGTCCGATCTGACAGTTGATGTTCTCAAAGGCTGATTGCGAGAAAACTCTCAGTGAAGTGATTGGGGCAGAATCCAAATTGCAAGAGGTTAAGGAGATAAGCGGGTGACGTGGACAGTAAGACGGTGAGCGCAGACTCTCACTCTTAAAGAGTTTGGCAGGGAGAAGAGAGAAAGAATGGTAATGTGAGGAAGTAGAGTAAAGAGAAGGAATTTTTAGTTGGTCAGGAAGACAGAAAAGAGAGGATGATTATTTAATGAACTGATTTCTAGGGAAGATGGCGGGCTATGGGAATGGCAGCAGGGAGAGAAAAAGTTTAACTGAGACTCTTGAGAGAGAATCTTGAGACCAACGTAAGGGAGTCATTGTGTGAGTGAAGTCTGAACCACATGGAGATTTTTAATCCCTGAGGGTCTCCCTTGCAGTGAGCTCCACAGCCCTCCCCAAAGACTGGAGACCAGACTAGCTGACCTGTGTGGACAGAGAGTATTGTGATTATTGACCTCTGCTGTACCCTACAGACATGAGACCTGAAGTCTCACACCACAGCTCCAATAGCTGTCCCACAGATTGCCTGGCTTTATCATTTGATGGCTGTTTCCAAAACGAAGGGATAGCTCTAACATCCCAAATAGGCTTTCTCTAGCCCAAGAACTAGAGCCAAGCAAAATGTCTTATCTGGGAAACAAAAGTACTGTAGGAGCCTGACCTGGAAATAACAACTATTTTCCTTTCATCACCATCCAGGGGAACAACTATGCTTTGCCCCTCATCCCTGCCTCTCTCCGGATCTGAATTTCTAGATCTGTGGATGGATCCAGGAAATGGGACAGGATAGTGAGGAGGGGTCAGGAAGCCTGGAGTATGTGTCTTCAACCCCTTGCTATCCTTGCTGGGTACCAAAGACATCCGTCTGTCCAGCTTTGTGCTAAGTCCTAACCTACAAAAGTATTGGGTTTCTTGCCTTCCTGGGAGTTACCTGGGATTTGGAGCCTGTGCTACACAGGTCAGGGAGACAAGCGTTAGCTGAGAAATGCATGTGTGCTTGTTTTGTGGTTCAGGAAGGAGACGCAAGGTCAGTGTTGGCTAGAGTGGTTGAGAAAGGCTCCATCCTGGAAGACAAGAGTGGGACTTGGAATGACGGGTAGTTTGCCCAGAAATGCAATAGTATCTCTGGTCGATGAGCAACATGCTGGAAACAATGTGGTGTGTCCGTGAGACAATGAGGAGACTGGCCAGACTAGAGGGGCTTGTATTTGGGAGTGAATCGCTATCAGATAGGATGATCCTGGATTGTGGAGGGCTTTGCGTACAAGGCTGAAGAGTGTGGACTTTTTCCTGAGAGTGACTGGGAGCTCCTGGAAGTTATAGAAAAGGAGTCACATGAGGAAGTCGGTGTTTTGGAAAGAGAATCGCCTCTCCTTTCTACTTGAGTTTGGCCGTGAAGAGCTAACAGCCTCATGCAAGATGTGTTGGCCGTGTTCCCTGCCCTTGTGGAACACAGAAGAAGGCAGTCCTTCCTTCCTGTTTTTCCTTGCTCTGTAAGGAAACTTCCCCCAGGAGCTTGGGTTTATTTCTCCAAACTGTACAGAATGCAGCTTATTATAGAGCTTGAGGGGAAAAACCTGTTTTTCAGTGTTTCTTTTCTTTGCCCCTCGACATTGGTCTCTTGCCCTGAGCCCCTAAAGAGCTTGATAACATTCCTCTTTGGATTTTCCGATTCCCTCGGTGATTTTAATAAAACCATCAACACCCACAGAAGAGAAGCAAGTCCTGGGCTGGAGGTTGATAGGCTGACTGCATTCCAATCTTTCTCATTTTTCCTTCAGGAAAATGGCGTACGTGTGAGATAAACGCACCGCCACTTAACAAGGTGACTGCCCGTCGCAGAGCTCCTTGAAGAAATTCTAGAATAACAATAACAGAACATGTGCCGTGCTTGTGGGATGCAAGGGCGCGTGGGGGCAGGGGGTGGGGAGCAGAGAAAAGAAACAGATTTTAATGTCAGCCTGACAAGAGTTTATTATACACATCAGTGGTTAAAATAATTACTTTTTTAAATTATGGAAAAGGCTTTCTGGGGCTCTGTTAAATAGCAGCTGCAATTCCTCACAATTGATTTGCTGGGGCCACGAAAAAGACACCTTGTTTTTCCAGATACCTGAGGGAATTTTGGCAGGAGGCAATGAACACACCCATTCTCTCCTTGCTCTGGAATTTCACATTTTGGTGGAGATGCTTTGTGTGTCTTTGCTCTCCTGTTGGCGTCCCTGATTTTTTCATTTCACATCTTGGGTTTGCTCTTGTTCCCCACCCCACCACATTCCATATTCTCACAGCCCTCAGGAGAGAACCCATAGGGCCCCATGGCAGATGAAGGTGCCACATGGCATCACCTTTTCATTTTCTTTGAAAAATTTAGGCCCTTCTGAAATAAGCAAAAGGCACAGCAGGGAGCTGCTGAGATAGTGGGGGGTTGAGGGAGACTTGGAAACCTGGATCTCAGTTTTCCTACCGAGCTGGAATCTTCTCACAGGAAGCTGAGCATGCTGATTGTCAGATTGTTCCACACAGTGAAATCTGGCCACCATGTGGGCCTCTTGTTCCAGCATTGGGCCTTTCAGTAGAATTCTAGACTCATCACAGAGCTTGAAGAAGCTCTAATACCCTTGATTGTGGGGGTGAGGAGAAGGAAGTGATTGTTCAGGACACTCGCTGTTTGGTCACATGACCGATCACGTGACCCGACTCTGCCAGCCCTGTCACTAAACTTCTGCTCTCCCCCTGGGACCCTGAACCCCACTTCCTTTTTATTCTGGACTTCCTTTCCCCCTTGGTTTCTGTACCTCCCCCAAAAGGGCCATGTCTGGTGTGGAACTAAAGGCAAATCCTTTTCTGACGGCTCTCCCATTCATGCCCATGATGATATGGAGGATTATCCCCTGAGATTAATGGTGGATATTGCTCTAATACTCAGGAAGATGCCTCCATATAAAATGAAGTGCTCTGATGTCACTGACAAATGATTAGTGTCTCCTTTTGAAGCCAGTGGTCTGCTGGAAAGGGTCTGGCGGGTGAAGAGAGGTCACCTCCCTGGCCTTGCCCTGCCCTTGCCCTGCCCTCTGGCCACCCACATTCTCTTAGCTCTGGTCCTGAGGGGTTTCTTTGAGCTCCGAAGAGCTGTGGTCTGACTGACTCTATTGCCCTTCCTGCCTGCTAATGGTGCTCTGATCCTCTATTGGTCTTGGCCAAAATTTGGGTGTAAATCAATTTTCTTCTTCATTTAGCCAGAACATTTACTGTCAACAACCAAACCAAACCAGAGCGGAACTGGCAACCGGAACCCCCACTCCCACCCCTAATAAAAGCAAAGAAGTTGGATGGGCAAAGAGAGAACAGGCTTCTGTGCTTTACTCAGTGTTGCCAGGTTGGCACCACGTAGGTGGCATTGCCAGCTTCTATTTCACTCTAGCCCGGGCTACCTCACAGCTTAGGTGACTTCTGTACACGTGCCATGTTCACCTGGAGGCCCTTGACCGTCACCTGCTTCTATTTCCAAGAACTGAGTGGAAGTAGCTTCCTGTTTCAGAGCCTGCCCTTGACGGTCCCATTTCTGGACTGAATGGTCCAACCAGCTCAGCTGACCACTCCGATTCCCGATGAGCTTTTATTTGATGAATCAGTCCGCAGATGTTCTTGAAGGTAGGTGGAATTTGTCCCGAGGTTCTTTATTTATATGTGTATTTGTTTTTTACATCGATAGAAATTGAGAACATTAAACTCTGGAGCACTTTATTCTCAGCCAGAGTGAATGGAGCACAGCTTTTTGACAAAAGGAAGAGACCAGTTTCCAATGAGCTGCCGAGCATGTGTCATCCCCCTGTAGACTTATTTTCAATTTCTAGGCAGCTACAATTAGAGTAGACATCAGCCTGGGCTGGATTATTTTCCAGAAATGCTCCACTGGGTGCCACATGCGAATGTAATGTTTGGCTGTGTGTTGGGCAGCCCACACTCATTTTGTGGGCAAGTTTCTGGACAAGTGGTTAAAATAGGATTTTGTGTGTGATTATTTCCTTTATAGACTTACATTTAAGTACCCAGATTGCTGGTAGGTGAATTTGGTGGAATCTTTTTCTATCAGAATCCCAAATTGTTAGAATCTTATTTTAGTAAAGTTAACATAATCTGGCTTGATATAAAACATAACTCTCCAGGTTGGGGAGTAAAGGGAAGGGGCTGTTTGGAGGGAGTTCCCCCTCCTTCCATGTTGGCGCAGGGTTATGGCTCCCTGGGGGTGTGGGTGGGGGGTGAGAGGCCTGATTTTGTCCAAACCTCTGATAATGGTGTGGCGCTCAAGTAAACAGCAAGTTAATGGACTTCCCAGATATTTGCAATTCAGCAGCTGTTGCAAACAGCAGGGAGCACAGAAAAAAATATAAAGGAAGAGTGAAAGGAAGAGGAAAGAGAGGAAGAGAAGGGGAGGGAGGTCTGCAATGTAAGCAGGAAATAACAAGGATGAGATTCAGTTTTTCAAATCTAAGTTCTTGTAGCTGGGCGTGAAGGCAAATGCATGTATCCTAGGATCTCATCTGGAAAAATAGCCAATCTGAGAAAACTCTGAGGATGGATGAGAGTTGTCTGGGTTTCTTAGGGTCTGGCTGTATGTGTAGAGGTGAACAGAACAGGCATTATATAGAGATGTATGTGTGCTTCCACCCATTTTGAAAGAATTAACATCCATCAACATGAAAATTCACCATTAGAATTAGGTTAACATTTATGTATTGTCAAGGGAGTGGTGACACATTACACCTGTCAGCTAATTACAGGACCCTTTATAAACTGGCCCCACGTTTTATCTTTTTAGCTTCATCTGTTTCTATTTTTACTGGATACCCTACACCGCAGGCCAGTGGTGCAGTTTGCTGCTCCCATAACATATTTTTCTTTCCCTCCACTTGCAAGCTCTGCCTCACACCTCCCTACACCCTCTCACCCTCCTCCCTGTCTTACTGCCCTTTGTAGGCAGCGGAAGGGCTCCCCTCAATCCCCAGAAATGTCATGCCCTGTAGCCCCGTGGTACTTACCTGTGTTGGGGCATTTGCCCTACTGCCTTCTCATCATTTGATTCTTTGTCTGTTGTCTCTCCAAAGTTCAGATGCCAGCATATAGGAACAAGATGGGCTTCTTTTCTTTTTTTTTCCCCTCTGTCAACTCCAGTATCTCAAATGATTCCACTGACACTATAAGAACTCAATAAAGGTTGGCTGAGTGAGGAGCGAGTGAGTTATGATGTGTTACGAAGTGAAAGGGTGAAGGAATGGCCGGATGGCCCTCCTCGGTGGTACCACACATAGCTCCTTGGTTGAGGGGCTGCTGGTGGGGAGTCAGAGACCAGTCCCCACGCGGGTCTCTAGACACGGCTCTGCTGTTCTTACCTATACGCAAGCCAAGCTTGCTTTAGCTGCAGGGACTGTTTAGAGCTGATCCCACGGAAGCCTGCCCGGTTTTTTATGATCTTGGGGGATTTCAGAAGCAGATCGGGTGTGTGTAGAGTACAGGGGTGGGTAGGGTGTTAACGTACGAAATCGACTCTTCAGAAGGCAGTGGCTTTAAGAAGACTGGTGTTGCGGTCAGCTGATGAGGAAGGTGTGAAGTGGGAACACCTCTTAGGGCCCTGGAAAGCTCTAGTCAGGATGTCACCTCTCGTGTCTGTCGCGAGTGAAGACACTGGTTTCCAAAACAGATGAGAGCTGCCTGCAGTGGGGAGTGGGGTGGGGCTGTGGAGTTGGGGGGGTAGCGCTGTGTGATTCTCTGGTTCTCAGGAGTGGGCTAGGCTGTACAGGGGGTGCAGCGGCTGGGCCCAGCCTGTGGAAGGCGTGGGTCACAAGGTTAATGACTGTACTTAAGTAACCAGGCTGCTTGGGGCTGAGGATGAAAGGCTTACCTGAGTGTTCTTTCTAAGTAGCAGAGGACTAACTTCTGAGCCTCTGCTGAAAGCCAGCGGCTGCTCTAAGAGGTGGGGATCCAGCCGTAAGCAAAGCAGAGAGGTCCTGGTCCTTTCATTCTGATGGCATGGCGAGACATCTATCAAGTAATCCCAAAACAAATGGAAAATTGCAAAGGTAATGAGTCCAATGAGGGAGAGATAGATGGTGTATTGAGATCCTGTGTTAGGGGGTTTTGACCTTCTCTGGGAAGGTCAGAGAAGGCTCCTTGGGGTCCGAATGCTGGAGCTGAGATGTAAAGGAGGCGAAGGAACAGCTGGGTAGAGGAGGGAGAGAAGAGATCTGAAGCAGAGGGAACAGGAGGAAGAAGTATAGCACTGTCATTTTTCAATGTGATTAATTTCTTCAAGATATTCAAGTCTGTGTTTCTGTTTGAGTATAATTTAGAAAATGAAACTGAACTTTGCTTGGATTGGGACCTTGTAGGACCTTGAGGTCATCATTCTCTCTCATAGGTGTGTTATGAGTTGAATTGTGTGCCCCCCAAAAGATATGTTGAAGTCCTAAACCCCAGTACCTCAGAATATGACCTTGTTTGGAATTAAGGTCTTTGCAGAGGTAATTAACTTATGATGAGGTCGTTAGGGTGGGCTCCAATCCAATACGATTGGTGCACTTATAAAAAGGGGGATATTTGGATATAAAAGCTGACATAGGGAGCAGATGGCATATGAGGATGGAGACAGGGATTGCAGTTAAACTGCCATAAGACAAGGAGTGCCTGGAGCTGCCAGAAGCTGGAAGAGGCAAGGAAGGATCCTTTTTTAGAGGCTTTGGAGAGGGCACAGCCCTGCTAATACCTGATCTCAGACTTCTACCCTCTAGAACTGCTAGAGAATAAATTTCTGTTGTTTTAAGCCACCGAGTGTGTGGTTCTTTATTATAGCAGCACTAGGAAACTAATACAGTGAAGGAGGGTGGAAAATGAAGGGTTGTGTTGAAGACTAAAGATAATTTATTTATACCTCAGAACAAGGCCTGAAACATAATAGGTGCTCAATGAACAACAGCTATTATTAAATTACTGAGTAGAAAATAGGGGCAGGTTCCATTTTTTTTTCAGATTACGTGTATGTGCTTGTGTGTTGTTTTTATTTTTTGAAATACTAGAAGTACTCAAAGGTTAAATTGGGCTGCCCTATATGTATATCACATTGGTACCCAGTTTTTACTTCCCAATGTTCAAAAAAAAAATGCCCCTGTCAGTCCTCCTTTGGTGAGGTCTCTAGCCCTTTATCAGTGGACAGGTGCCTTGGGAGGTAGGTCATAGTGGCTCACAGAGTAAATGACTGATGTCCAGATCCTTTTGGGGGCCGTTTTGACCTAGAGAGAGGAGAGCGCAGAGCCTATCAGGGCAATAGAGGTCTGTCGTAAGGAAGAGGGTATTCAAGAAGGGATAACACAGTGAAGAAAGCAAGTTTTGTCCACCTTGTAGATTAACCCAGCCAAGGCCCCAGATAAAGGCAGAACTTGTTCCATTGGTCCAGGCTACTTCCCATTTCCACTTGAATTCGGGCTGATAAAGGCCCATCGTTTACATTGGTGTTTTAGAAAACATCTGGATTCTTAGAGACATCGATGAGTCTAGATTATTTCCTTCCTTCCTGCCTTGGTATCTAACATTTAGGAATCATCATCACCAAGCAAATACAAAGATGAGTAAACCTGAAATAGGGAGTCACCCCCTGAAGATAGATGCAGTGATCAAGCTGGTTTAGTAGCTGGTGAAGAAGCTTTGGTGTCAGGTGACCTGGGGTGCTAGTCTCAGCCCTTGGACAAGTGATTTGCCTTTTCTTAGTGTCAGTTACCTCATCTGTAAGATAAAGATGATGATACCTACCACTACAAGTAGTTCTTGTAGTGATGATCAAATGAGGTAGCCTCTGTAAGCTGCCTGGTAGGTTGTTAGATGTGTTTATTCTGAGCTATAGGCTTTATGCCTCCTGGGATCTAGGTCTTTATGATCTCTGGGATCTAGGTCTTTATGATCTCTAGGATCTAGGTCTTTTTCTTCTCTATTTTTTTCTAGCATTATTGAGGCATGATCGACAAAAATTGTATACATTTAGGTTGTACAATATAATAATTTAACATTCATATACATTATGAAACGATTACCACAATGAAGTTAATGAACACATCCATCACCTCGCGTAAGTACCTTTCTTTAATGGTGAGAACACTCAAGATCCACGCTCTTAGACAATATGAAGTATACAATACAGTGTTATTAACTGCAGTCACCAGGCTGTATGTTAGATCCTCAGAACTTATTCATCTTATAACTGGAAGTTTGTACCCTTTGACCTACATGTTCTTATTTCCCTCATCTCCCAGCAACCACTGTTTTACTCTTTGGTTCTGTGAGTTTGACTTTTTTAAATTCTACTTATGCATGAGATCATATAGTATTTGTCTTTCTGTGTCTGATATTTCATTGATGTCTCGCTGGTTCATCCATGTTGTTGCAAATGGCAGGATGTCCTTCTTTATTATGAATGAATAATACTCCATTTTGTACGTACTACATTTTAAAAATTCATTCATCTGTCGATGGACATTTAGGTTGTTTCCACATCTTGGCTATTTAAAGCATCTAGTTCTGTACTAGGTCCCATAAATATTTGTCGAATGACTACTGAATGAGATTTAGCTAATGTTCTGCAACAGTGGTATCCAAATTATTATGATTTTTTTTTTTTTAGTAGTAGGGATTCCCCTCCCTTTTTCTTTTTTGAAATAAAGCTCTAGGGGAACCCCAGCACATACAGTAAATCTAAGAGGAGCTTCTCTTGAAAACAGGGCAAGAACTGCCTTTCTTTGTTCCCATTCCCTTTCTTTGTTGTCCCTCAGACAATTACACCCTAGAAGGAGCATTTGAAAACCTTACATTGAGAGTAGCAAAACTGAAAACTCTCCTGAAACTGGAAGGGATTTCTTTTTTCCCTAGGAAGTCAGTCCATATTCCTCACTAAAAATCTTATAATTTAGCTATCCTCAGTAAAGTTGGAATGTGTGGGGCCTCAGCTTCTGTGTAATTAGTTTTCGCATTCCTGGTGACTGTTGTTATGTGTCCCCCACCTGATTTTGAGGCCACAATACCATTTCCTTCCCTCCTGAATTGTGTTCTGTAGCCCGTAAACTTCATCAGAAGCCCTCAGAGGGTAGAGCTTCATTTGGAATCTCCAGGACACCTGCCATTTGAAGGACAGACAGAAGCCCTCCATTTATGGAACTGATTCTTTTTTGGATTTGATTTTGTTGTCCTAAATAGAAAGCTCCACTTGTTCCTGTAAAGATTCTTTCCTAGAACATTTATTTTGTGTTGTTTTTAAAAAGACAATAATTGAGCTTCTGTCATATTCTTTGGAAAACTATCTTTAAGTATGCAGCCTGTTCAATTGCAACAAAACATTCACAGTCTTTCATCCATATGCTCACAGAAGATAACACTAAAATAGCTTGTTTTATAGTGCAGGTATTAAAATGACAAATATGTCTCCAAATATCAAATGACTGGAATAGTGCTAATTTAAATTCCACCTAGATTAGGAGGCTTTATTACTGACAACATTATTATTCCTTCCATCCATCCATCCATTCATCTATCTATCCATCAACCATTTATTCAGCATTTACTTAGTTCAGGCCCAGAGACGCATGGATGATACATATCTGCATAGAAAAGGGCCCAGGAAATGATGGCAGGGAGCAGCATATAGTATTTGAGATTATTACCATTTTACCTTCACTTAATTTCATGTATTGTTTTTAGGATTAAATACAGAAAAAAACAAGCCCTATATGTGCCTATTCAGTGTAGTGTATCTGAAGGACACTACTTGCTTCCAATGTAGGGGCTGGTTTTCTACTGCTTAGATTGTTCCTTTCCGTTCTTTGCCCCATCCCCAGAATATTCCATACCTTCAGACTGTATCCCTCCCTCTTCAGAGACTGGGAGGTTAGAGAGTGACAGGAAAGGCGTGTTAAGCCTTTAGTTTTGCTTTGTTGCTAGCAAAATCCTAAAGTGACTTTCCTGTATAAAATGGGACGTGGGGTCTTTGAGTTTTCCTCGGCCTGGCACTCTGGTGTGGTGACATGGCCTTTGTCAGCAAGCAGACTCACCGGATTCCCAACACTAACCCTACCCATTCCTATTCGGTTGGTGCAAAAGTTACTGCGGTTTTTGCCATTATTTTTAACCTTTTAAACTGCAGTTACTTTTGCTCCAACCTAATAGCTAGCTTTCTCCTGGACTTTCTCTGAAAAATGGGCACCACAACGCCAATCTTGTAGAAGTTTTGTGAGAATGAAATGCCTGATGCGCTGTCTGGCATGGGTGGATACTCAGTAAATGTCAGTCTCTTCCTCCTCCCTTTAATCTTGACGAGATAACAAGATAACAAAGTTTTAAGAAACTTTGATAGCATAGTTCAGTGCCATATTTTAAGATTCTGTTGTAACCGCTATACTTAGCATTCAGGGGCTATAAAATTTGGCTTAGGAAGACCAGGGGTCAACGGGGTGGTCTTGACCTTTCTACTAATGTATAGTGTGACCTTCAGTTATTCTCCGCCCCTCTTTTGCTCGCATTTTACCATCTGTCAAATGGGAGCCTGGAGGGTCCTCTCTGATCCTCAGGGCAGCTGTGCAGCATGGATGAAAGCATGGGGTGAAGTATTTTGCGAAGTATAAAGTTGACAAATGCCCAGGATTCACTATCATCGCTGTTTGGATATGTCCAAATTACGTTTCAGTTCCTTGCTCAGTATCTTTTTTGGAGGCCTATCTTTTCACACCACGTTTAATGCAGACTTTGTCCCTGGATCTGTGGAGCTAGGCTCTGTGTAACTCTGAGGACCTGAACTATTGTTGTACTCTCAGGACATAATTTTATGTGAGAAGAAGCAGCAACATTTATTTCACCTGCTTAAAACTCTAGTTGCAGAAAAATTTGGCTCAGACTTTCCAAAATAAACTCACCTTTGGGTTGAGTCCAGGAGTGGAAATTTTTAGCTGGAAACAATGGTTTGTCAGAAAACATAGGAGTGGCAACAGACTGGGGCATATGCACCCATTTCAGAAGGCTACGTGTAACCCCACCATGCCATCCTCTGCCCTCCCTGAGTGTAGGTGACAGGCCCAATGAAAGGAGAGAACCAGGGAAAATCTGAGGAATTACCTGTTTTCTCCCACTGTCAGACCCCACTCAAGGCTTTGGCTTTTGGAATGATGGTGGGCTTGCTTTCATTTTGTGGGTTTGCTAGCGTTTGACCATGTGATGTTTCCTCTCAGCTGAATATCCTTTGACATCATGGAGGTATACGTGGCTTTACGCGACATAATTCCTATAATCCATGAGTGTCAAAAGCAGGTACTTATTTTGGGCTCAAATTCTGCTGACCTGATGAAGCCTCCTGTTTTGCCCCGAGGCTGAGGGTAATGAGTTTGTCCGGTGCAGTGGCTGGTGGGATCCAGGGGCTTTTTGAAGGTGGTTCTGAGCCTGGGTGCTGAGCTTTTATAACCATCAGATATGTCAAGTGAGATGTTTGCTTTGGAGCTTGTGTCTGGTTTACCGTCCTCTGCTCACTCTGTCGCATAGGTCATTCTAGCAGATAAAGGGATCTCTGGCCATCTTTGAATTTTTCCACTGTTTGAGGATTAGAAGCCATTTCTACCAGGGATGTCACCTGAACAGAAGTGTGTCCAGGTGAAAGCTTGGGGAGTGGATCGGATGAGAAAGACGGGGAGCTCTGGAGAAGGATTCTGAGTGGATGCTGATGTAGAAACATCACAGGGCTGGTGGGAAGGAGAAGGCTTAACAGCTGCTGTCGTAGTTGGCAAGAGAAGGAGGCTGTGAAGTGAAATATTACACAGAATTGCCCTAGACTCTCAATGGAAAACTTTTTTCCTCTTTGAACAGAGGAAATAAATGCACGGTAATGGTAGTGAGAAAATGAGGTTCTGCACATGCCCTATTTTTCTTCATTGTCACCATCCCCTGCTTTTCCTTGAGTCCTCCACGCTCTTGTTTCAGGCCTGTGCTTCTGCTGGGTCAGTGGGACTTGAAGCAGAATCTGTCAACCAGCCTGGAAAGGTAGGTTTCTGGAAACCAGGGCTCAGCCCTTACAAGAGCCAGACCGGAATCCAGAATGATCTTTGCTCTTGTTTCTGTTTTGAATTAAGTTGTGTCCCAGCCTTTGCTGTCTCATCCCAGCGGTGTCTTCTCTCCTGTTCATCCTGAGGTAGAATTTTGTGTTGGCTGCTGTACAGGTTGGCCCCACCCCAATGAATTAAATTCCAGCAGAAAGAAAATGGGAACCCCTGTCTTCCGTGTGTAAGAGAATCCGAGAACACTGCAGGTGATTCATAGGTCGGAAATTTGATCATCGATAGCAAGACATACCTTTCATTGGAACTGTGTCTTTAATTACTAACGTGCTTTCCCATTTCGTACGCCTGTGAGGATGAAACTGGGGTACAGGGGTGATTTGCTGAAGATCTCCAACCAAATAAGTGATGATAGACATAAACCTGTTTCGCCTTTCACAGGTCAGTGGGAAATTGAATCAGTTTTTTACTTTTACTTGGAACTCGCTCATTTCTCCCTAGTTGCCTGAGGTCCCAGCCAACTGTCGAATTCTGTGATTTTTGGCCTGTGTGTCCCTCGCAGTCCAACAGATACCACATCTGAGCCTGAGAGAACTGGCTTCTGATGAAGCAGTGGAAGTCCCTCATGGATCACAGTTCATTATTTCACACGCACATATTTCTTCATTAGAGCATGTGTCCCAGAACAGTCCAGCCCTGCGTCTGACACAGGCCTGTGCCTAGGGCCCGTCTCTTAGATGTGGAGGCTGCGGCCCTGCGTCCACTCATCAAGACGGAGCCCCAGCCAAGACTGTAATCGTTATCACACACCTGAATTTACTGCAGGAGCAGGAAGGGTGAGTGGATAACAACACCTTATATTCCTGTACAAAGCGTTACACTTTCCAGAACCATTTCAACGGCAATTATCTCATTCTCACTTCAGAACAGCATTTAAGGTCTCCATTTGAAAGATGGGGGAAAAAATGTAGCCACAAAGAATGTGTCACTTGCTCAAGGTCACAGAGCAAACTAACAGCTTTCTTTGCTTCTTGCTCTTTCCCATGTGCTGGCCCCTTCTGGGGGAACCGTTTTCTGTCCCCTGAAGTTGAGGGAGTTTGTTTCCTTCCAACATTTTCCCTGGACCCCTGCTTTGGAGATTCCGTAGTGGGGGAGGGAGAAAGTTTTTTCTGTGGGACAATGTTTGTGACGAATATGACATAAAATAGAAACAGCTCCTTCTTCCTTTCTACACAGATGAGCTGAGAGCTGGGCATGGAGGGGGAGGTGGCTCTGGCTGTCCCCTTTTGGTCATCTCCCCTCCTCGTCCTCGTGAAGCTGGGAAGTGGAGCTGGAACCCCAGGTGCAAAGCTCCAGTCAGGCCACTATTCTCGCTACACGCTTGCAGATCTCATTCATCCCTTCTCCCTACTCAACAAACACGAGTGGGGCCTACTCTGTGACGGGACATGTGTGACGCATGTTGGGGATGCCACAGTGAGTCACCGCACAGTTCTTGTGCTCAGTGAGTTCCCAGCCTGGTGCAGGTCTGTCTTTGTCACTCTTCCATGCGTGTTGTAGCCTGGGCATCGAGCGCCATCTGATTCCCTTGTAAGTCTGCCTGGGCAGAGCAAGTAGCTGACGGAAGATGGAGCTCCAAACCAGGGCCATCAAATGCCACAGAGCAAAACCATGAGGTCAGTCGTAGCAGAAATGGCCTTTGACACCAAAGTCTATTTCTTCTGTTTCCTGGGCAAACAGCTAGACGCACCTCTCAGCTTCTCTTATGGACAGATGTAGCCAGGTGCCTAAAATCTGGCCAGTGGAAAACAGATGAAAGAGTTAAGTGCCTCTTGTAGGCCAGCCCATATAAACCTCCTGAGGCAGTGACCCATGAGCCTTTCCCCTCCATTGGTTTGAAGGAGCCAGTTGTTATCTATGGTTGGAAGGTGGCAGAATTACAAGGGGTCCCCAAGTCTCTGCGTAGAGGAGAGCCACTCCTGTGTGGATGGAATCACACAGTTTGGACTTCAATTGCTTTGAGCCATTGAGGTTTGGGGATTTACTATTTCGCTAATCTGCCCAGTTTTAGGGACAGAGACAGTGGCTTGAGTCAGGAACATGGAATCAATCTGGATGAGACAGGTGAGATTGTAGAACTTGTAGGCTGCTTTTTCTGGACTGGTACCGAGGCCTGGAGCCACTTCCAGGTGTGAAAGTATGGAGGTAAAGAGCCCTCAATCCCCACTTCCCAAAGAGGGAGTTGGGCCTGAGGCCTCTAGGGACTGTCAGAGGTTGGTGGCATTACTGGTCAGCAGCAGCCTGGGCTGGGGCTGGCACACCTAGCAGGCCCTGCCAGGCCAGGTGGCAGCCCCTTCAACCAGACAGACCTTTGCTGGGCTCTCAGCTTTCCCGGGGAAGGCGAAAGGCTGATGTGGGGGAAGATGGCCCAGCTCCAGCAGCTCGTGGCTGTTGCTCCGTCCCCTACGCCAGCCAGCTACGTGACTTTTGACAAGGCCCTGCTCTGGCCCTCAGCATGATTCTTGTCCTGTTCGTTGGGCTGGGTGTGGGCTAGATGATTTCGGATATTTCTGGGTGTGAATTTTGGAGACTTGAATACAGACTGCTCCTTAGGAGTTCCTCGAGCTCCTGGGCTACCCCACCCGACTCTGGATTCCAAGGCCATGGCTCTGCCTTCGTGTAGTTGCTGCGGCATGTTGTGGAACAGCACTTGTCCTTTCTCTGTGACCCTAAATCAGGAGCTTCCAACTTTCAATCTAAACTCTTTAAAAGAAAAAGAAACATCTCATTCCAGCTCCGCCTCCACGAACCTGGATATTATGGTCTCCTCCAGCATCAGACATTGAGATGTCTCCTGTTCCTCCAGCCCATTTTTCTTATTTAATAAACACACATCCAGCATTGCCCAGGTATGCGGTACTGTACTTACAGCTTCTGTGTATTAACTCATGTCATTCCCGTTATAACCTGATGAGGTCGGCCCTGTCGTTAGCCTCATATGACAGATGAGCAAACCGAGACCAGGAGAGATTAAGGAATATGCTGAGGCCTCCAGCTAGTATGTGGGTAGGCTGGGATTTGAACCCAGGGAATATGGCTTCAAAGTCCACGCCCTGGATCACTGTGACACACAGCCTCTCCTAAGTGCTCCTTCAAAGTCCATGCATCCCCCAGAACCTCTAGCATGTCTTCCTGAAGGTTTTGTCCTCCTGCTTCAGAATCCCTGCCCTAGTTGGCCGGGTCTCAGCTAAACCTCGGTGCATTTACTTTTTAGCACTGCTTTCTTCTGTACAATTTCCTGCATATTTTCCTCCTTATGAAGTCTATCCATAGATTAATGATTCCACGATCAGGCCCCAGGCCAGGACTCTTAGTCCTGAGAAGTGGCAGGAGAAGGCTCTGGACATTGCGGCTCCAGCATGGCCCAGAGTATGCCTGGGGCCTGGGGAACTGCTGTCACAGAGATATACAGCTGTGACTAACTGACATGGTTTTTGCCAGGACCAATCAGCGAAGCGTAGGCCTGACTAGATACCATTGTTTGCCACCCCCTGTTCCCAGGGTTGAGGCCTGCAGACCCTCACTCCCAAGGGATTGGGGTGTTTTATTGCCTGGCTGACAGGGCCTGACTTGTCTTCCAGGCTGAGCTAGGAGTGCTAAGAGAGAGAGGGCACTTGCCTTCTCTCCTCTCTATTTACTATTGGGTGGGGAAATCCTACCGGGCAAAACCTATTCCACCTGCTTGTCCACTACTCTTAGTGTGCAGCCTTTCTTCCAGGATGCTCCTTCCTCCTTGTCTCCTCCCTCTGGTTTTCATACTTTTAGAATGAAGAGAGTGGGGAAAATGGTTAAGACTACAAACTTTGCAGTCATACAGACCAGGGTTCAATTTGGAACTTTGCTATTTACTAGACGGGTAGCCTTGGGCAAAGTACCTGTCGTCTCTGTGTCTCATTTTCCTTATCTGCAAAACAGGCATAAAAAGAGTGCCTAGCTCACAGAATTATTAGACTAAAGTAATATACAATGGCTGTCAGGCACGTACCACAGTGCTGGGATGGAACAAGCAAGAGGCCGTGGGCGTCATGACCAGGAACAGGGACTGGGGCCAGACTGCCTAGATGCAAGATCACAACTCCATTACTTACTACCTGGCTGATCCAGTGTAAGTTATTTAACCTCTCTGGGCCTCAGTTTTCTCATCTGTAAAATAGGGATAATAAAAGTCCTGCTTTCACAGGATTGTTACAAGATTAAATAGATTAGCATTCGTAAAGCACTTAGAATAATGCCTGACACCTAGCAAATGCTAAGTGTTTGTTAAATAAAATACATAATTGCTCAGTACATGTTTGCTATTATCTTTATTATTTTCGCATTATTACTGATAACTTTATCCTAGCCCCTGAAAAGGAGGCAGGACAAATATTCATACTGCAAGTGAAAGATAAGTGATGGAGGCAGATGTCCTGTTTAGCCTCACACTGTCACCTGCCTGAACAACGACTTCTTTGTTCGGGTCTCTGTGCCCTCAGGTGCTTCTGTTAACTTCTTGCTAGCCAAGTTCACTGCCTGATCTGTCCTACAGACATTCAAATCTGATCATGCCATTCCCTTTTAGTGTCCCCAATGGAGGCATGTCCTGTTGGTGTCCTCCAGGGAAGTTTCGCCTCCTAGGCAAGGCCTATGAGGCTCTTTGGCCAATTGGCCCTGGCTGATTCCATCCGACCTTTACAGTCCCTTCATGATCTGTCACACCTCCAGGACCTGAGCACACTGTTCCCTTGGCCTGGAAGGGTCCTGCGCTTCTTCTCCGTCCAGCAAAACCCTCCTACAGATTCCAGCTCAGATATGCCCCCTGCTTCCCTTTCCAGAATAGAGTCGAGCTGTCCTGCTCTGGACTCCCAGCCACATGGCTCTAGAATTCTATTGTGTGATACAGGTTTGTTTAAGAGCCGGTCAGCCGCTCCAGCACACTTCCCTTTCCTTGAGGAACAGGGACCGTGCGTCATTTGTCTTTGTATTCACCCCACACGCCTACCTCCTAGAACCCAGAAGTACATCTGGCACATGGTAAATGCTGGAAGATTTTTAATGTATGAATACTGATGAGAACTATAACCCGTCGCCTTGCGTCTCCAGTGCATATCATGATCTCAAAGCTCGCACACCTTTGCATTTTCCTAGTCCTGGTCTGTGCTGACTTGCAGTGCTGTCTTCAGTAAGCCAGCTCATCTGGTGGGCCTCAGTTTCTCCACCTGTAAATGGTCTGCAGTTGCCTTCATCCCAAAGATCTTGTAAAGGTGGAATGGATGCTTATTGAAGAATGTGTTTGGAATGGAGCTCTAGACATACAGAGGGCGTCATTGTTTTGCACATCTTGCCCTTTGACCCCCCCCAGCCGATCACCTCGTCAGATGGGAACAGCCACAGGAGAACACAAGCCTGGGGGTGGCTGATAATGTGTATTTGTCTGTGTCCTACCTGTTGAGCAATGCCTGGTGGAAATGGAGAGCTGTAAAGATGCATTATGTCCTGTGTAGCTGCAAGGATGTGTGTCCTCCTGTTGTGTTACTGATTGGGAGGCCAGGCCCATGGGGAGCCGTCCTGTGCACAGGTGAACACTGCTGTAAGAAAACTCAGTATACGAATATCCAAACCAAAACAGTGGGGTCATTAATGCAATAAAAAATGGCTCCCCATTTGAAGAAAGGATCCATGGGCATTTCTTTATATAGGAACCCATGAATGTTTATGGGTTGAAATAGTAAAACCTGGATAATAAAGAACTTGGCAAGGAAAGGGGAAGACATAAGACCCTGAAGCTCTGATACTAGTTTCTGCTGTTGGTAAATGAGAAATGAAGATAAAACACCTCCTAAAAAGTGAGTTTCTCTAGAAACAGATGTGGATTTGCAGACATTTCATGTATACCTGTTTCAGAAGTAGGTCTGGGGTTGTAGCAGATGGACCCACCCCCATACAATGGCCTTTTATTCCATAAAGCATTGGTTTGCAAACCTTTTGCATTTCTTGAAACTATAAAATGCCTTGTCTCCCTCTACCTCCTTCCTCCGAAAGGGGTAAGCACCAACCTAGAGTTATGCTCTTCTAATTTTACCAAGTAAGAATTTAAATCTACTATCATAATTATTTCATAAACAAACAACACATTTTAATTCGTTGATTGAATGAGCATTTCTTGAGAGCCAGTATGCCCCAAACACTGTGCTAAGTAGTGGCTGTTTAATGGCAGACAAGACAGGCGTGGCCTCTACTCTAATTGGACTTAGACTTGGGTGAAGGATCGACATGAAACAAGCCAACCAATAAGTGCACGTTATAAGAAGGGCCCGGAAGAAAAGCAAGGGGGTAAGGTCAAGGTGAAGAGAGGAGGCTTGCCTTCCAGCGGCATGTTCAAAGAAGGCCTCTCTGTGGAAGAGAGAATTAAGCTGAGAGAAGGAGCTGATATGGAAAGGGAGAGAAGTGTTCCAGGGAGAGGAAACTGCATGTGTAAAGGCCCTGAGGTTGAAAAGGACTTGGTGTGCTCAAGATAGAAAAGAAAAATTAGGACCAGCGTATCACAGAATAAAATATGGCTCTTTAAGTTAAATATATTCAGCTTTATGAAAAACTCACACTAATGCCTGTCCTTGTGTCTTTCTTCCTCCCTCCCTGCCTCTTTTTACTGTGGCCTAGTGAAAGGCTTTCTTGGCCCAGCACTGCTAAGCCTATTAAAGAGGTCACGTCCTTTCCATGTGAGGAGTACAGATCATGTGGAAAAAAGCATGGGGGGAGGTGTCAAGGTTAGATTTAGCGGATGTCTTCCCTGACTCGGGATCAGCCTGAAGCCTGTCCTGGAATCTTGGTATTCTTGGAGTCAATTTCTGCGTTTCTCAGAACCCAGTCAGACCCGAGGCATTGGCCACTGGCCCGAGAGTATTAATACTGGTCACGTATGTGAGTAAGCAGGAGCAGCCCCGTGGTCTGGGTGTTTGGGCTGCGTGGACACCACAGGACAGCTCACCTCCTGGCCCCGAGGTGGCCATCATTTGCAGGTTCCTCCCCAGGCTTTGTTGTTTTCCCTGAAACAGGCTGGAATTGTTCCCAGGCAGAAAATGAGACTGGGCTTCACAGATCTTTTCCTCAGGCAATCTACTCAAAACTTTGAATTGAATGAATGTTCACTCACTGAACAAATAATTTTTTGGTACCGACTGTATGCAGCTGTGTGCGTGGCACCATCTGACAAACCCTGGTCTGCACTTCGTCATCTTTTGCCAGGGACTGTCCTGAGGGTATTGGTCTTGTCACCTCTGCCAGGCTCAAGCTCCTGGTGGGAGAAGCTTTTTGTCTGTTCTGACCCCCTCAGCACCCAGTGCCCCTTGACACCATAGGTAGGTATTGGTGAATCTTATATTATGTCACTGACTTTTGGAGCCTCCGGGAAATCAGCTAAAGACAATTGGTTTTCATCTCTGACCAATTTTGGCTCTGTCTCTCTGAGGAAATCCCTCCCCTTTTGCTTTCACCCCCATTGACCTTCATTGTCACAGAGCTTCTAAGGAGCAAGGGACTCCTGTCATCTCTCCCAGAGACTTGGCTTCTTCTGGAATTTTCTATGAATGTCAGTCTACTGTCTCCATAGAAACAGACTAGTATATTCTAAGGAGTCGAATCTCTTTCAGAAATAAAGTGTGCATGGTAAAGGGATGAAGACGGGGTGAGGGGGATGGGAGGACCATATATGGACGGATTCTGAGAGCCTCCTGCCTTACTTGCAGCACCTCGGGCCTCACAGGCCTGGGAGGAAGGTGTGGTTGTTGCCATCTTGCAGAGGAGGAGACTGAATCTTGGGAACTAAACCACCTTGCCCAAGGTCACTCAGCTTCTCAGTGGTGGAAGCAGGGTTGGAGCCCGGGTCTGTAGGACTCCGAGCCTGTGTGTACACCATACCACAGTGCCTGTGCTGAGCTAAGCACTCTCACTGGTTTCTGGTGAATAATGGCTTGTGGCAGGGGACAGGTGGGGGGCAGTTGCTCTTTTTTTTCTTAATGTGGCCCAGGTCATCTTTTTCTCCTCACTTCCATCTCTTGACTGCTAGTTCAATTTTTCTTCCTCTTGCCATCTCTCCTCACCACGTAAACTGCCTTTCTCTAGTGACTCAGTTATTTCTTCTTGCTCTTATTTTTGGGGCAGGATGGCGTCTAATGGTTTGGGACAGGTTGGGCAGTGTTAGCTGAAGGGAAACTGAAGTCCACAAAGGCCGTCTTTATTGCTGATCCTCTTTTTTGCACTTCGCCCCATGGGCGTCTCACTTCAAAATACCCCTGAATTCTCCTTTCTGGGTAGAGGCCCAAAGGTCTCTTCTCCTAGAGCTGTGCCCCACATTCTCAGCTGAGTCCCACCTGGCAAGGTCCTCTCTTAGTTTTTAACCCAGAAAGTGTGTTTTGAAGCCCACAAACCTTTTCCCTCTCTTTTCACTCTGTGCTTATCTTTTATTCACGTTCAGTTGTTACACACCGAACTAGAATCCTTGGAAAGAGTCCTTTCTCTAGCGTTCAAGGCTAATGCCATGGTGATAATCCAGCTGCCCCGATCTGTTCAAGGTCCTTGAGTGACGGCTGGGGCTCCCACTGTATCTGTCTCACAGTGTAGGCTTGGCGCAGATGAGGATGACGGACGTGCTGTGAGGGAGGAGCTTAACCCTCACATTTGTCACCCAGAGTGCAGCATCTCTGGCTTCCAGGTTTTGTGTGCCTGTTTCATTGAATATGAAGGAGAGTTGGACCTGTGAGCTAAGGAGCAGCATTCAGATACCAGCCACTTTGGAATCTCTATCAATCAATCAGTCATCTATCTACCTGTTCATCATCCATCTTTTTCTATCTGTTTACCTACACCTGGGCACATGTGTGTAAACACACATACATCTATATTTTGGAGTATTTTGCTTTACATAAGAAAAACCACTCTCTCTTTATGCTTTTGGGCTCCCACTGAAGCATAACTCACGCTTTGTGCATATCTGCATGTTCCACGAGCACATAGTGTGTCCCTTCTGTCTGAGTTCTTTAATCTGTTTTGACTTCAGGAAAAGAATCCTTAGGCTTCTTTTCTAACAGCTTGTGTTTTTAATGATGGTGGTAACATTCAGTTCACTGACGTAGTCTGGCTGACATTCACAGTCTTTTGCTTCTGCCCCTGTGATGGGGTCTCCTGAGGGTACGGAGGCAGCTGAGGGGCCCAGTACCCTCTGGCCTGGCTACTTCCGCAAGCCGGTCATTAATTTTTGAGCAAATGAGAGGCAAACTGCACAAATGGATTTGTGTGGCCATTAACTAAGTGGGTCGAGGACAGAGCAGAGGAGACCCATTGTCACAGTTTTGCTCTCTGGGTGACTGACCTTTGACTGCACCCCAGGTTCTATCTCTTGTGGACATTAAAAGAAAGGCTCCTGTTGCCCGTGTGTGCAGAGATGGGCCCCCTGCAGAGACGGTTGGTTGGCAATATTCCTTTCAGGGTGGCTTTCATTGTTTTGGTAAATTTACCAAGATTCTCAGCCTTGCAGACCAAGACCATGGGTTTACAGGGCTCCCAATCTCAGCACCATTGGCATTTTGGGCCAGGGAATGCTTTGTTGTGAGGGCACTGTAGGATGGTCAGCAGCGTCTTTGGCCTTTGCCCACTACATGCCAAGAGCACTCCTCCCCTGTTGTGACAACTAACCATGTCTCCAGACATTACCAGATGTCCCCCTACAGGGCAAAACACCCCTAGCTGAGAACTATTAGGTTTGAATAAGAGAGAGAGGCTCCAGCCTTTGGGGAAGAGTGATCGGTAACCAAGTGCTTGCAATTAATTTATAAAGTCAGGGGGCCAGTTCATCAAGTTACAAAGAGAATTGGTGTTATGCCAACTGGGATTCCAAGGTCAGTTTGCTATCCTGTTCTAGGTCTGGAGGCAGGTTCTGCAGAGAGCCCATCTCTAATGCTGGAATCAGAGACAGGAAAAGGAGTTCTGTGATTCCATGGTTTCATCTGGGATTCTAAGGAACACAGGTTCTGAGGGCTGTTCATGGTTGTTCCATAAAGAAAAGGTTCTGTGATCAAATGAGTCTGGGAAACATTGAGTAAAAGTTAAACAGGTTTCTTTATTTCAGAACTTATCAGAGCCTTTAATATGCTAATGTGGGTTATAGTTCTCCTAATGTTGTCCAAATGTATTAAAACTTGTGCAGCTTCTCTTGAGACTACTCCACAGTCTAAAGTTTGGAAAAATGGTTTATTAACAATAGGTGGAGAAGGCCTGAGGCCTCCATCCTCAGCATAGGATACTCCCCTCTGTGAGCACTGCTGAGCTGGGCGCTGCCATTGTATGTTGGAACTTCCCTCCTTCTTGGGTCTCTTTGCTGGCTCCCTTCTCCCGTCACCTCCCTCCAGTCCCACCTCAGGCTCTGACTTCTCTGAGGTTATGGTGATGTGTTTAACCTGACTGAGATCTAGTCTCAGTGATTCACTTTGCTTATATTAGCATTGATTAATTATTGTGTTGATCGTACAGTTTTATTCACAGAGAGCAAACTATATTTCTAATTTTTAAGGTTTATTCTTACAGATGATCTTAGTGGAGGCCTGAGTGCTGACATCCCTTTAGCTTATATCCCCAGGGTGTCCTGTGGACCATGGGAAAGGCTGTTTGGGCATAGGCCTGTCCTCATTTCATCCAGCTCATTCCAACTCTTGGGAAAGCCGTGTGGGCAGTGGGCACATGGGAAATGTGTACTGAGTGGGTGGATGGATGGCTGGATGGATGGATGGATGAACTGATGGTGGGTTGCATTTGAAAGACAGGATCAGGGTTTTGTCTAACAAATCTTTCAAGGTGTGGTACATCAGAAACATGTGCCCGATACATAATATATTGCTGTTAAACACACATAGCATGTGGGTATAGCTGGGATGAAATGTTTTCTTCCTCCTTTGCAACCTAAATCAAGCAAAATCGTGACTCCCCAGAAAACAATGCAGATACTCAGACTGCCTGTCCTGAGTTCACACAGGGCTTATTTGATGGAGTCCCTTCCCAGGGATCACAGTCCAAGGCAGTGGAATCTGAATTTACACAGAAACAGCATTCCTTGGCTGCTTCCTGTCCCTCTGTGATGGAGCTGTGGGCTGCCTGCCAGAGAAAGCGAGCAAGGGAGAGGGGTAGAAGGAGCAGGAAAAGTGTAGGAAGGCACTGTAGGTAAAGGAGACAAGCCCCCAGAGCTGGGAGCAGCCACTTCCCCACCCCTCTGGGGAGCTGAAGTAAAGTAAAGTGGATCACTATCATTTCAAGCTATCGGTTGGTATGAGAACTAACTACCTGGGAGATTGGAGAAACTGGCGTTACTCCTAGGGATCTGAGGATACCCCGGAAACCCCCTGGCAAAGGCTTGGGGAGAAACACTGGGAATCCTCTTATATGCGTGAATGACAGGCTTATGACACTGAGAGGTACCAGGATACTGAGATGATAAAAATTCATGTCTGACATAGAAATCTGTGGCCTTTGAGTGAATGGATTCTTAGGTATGTCCCTGCCCACTAAATGTCATTAATTCCTGCTCACTAAAAGCCAGTAGTAGCCCTCTTTGCCCACACTCAGTTTTAAATGTCCCACACTCATTTTTAGACTGTGGAGATAGTATGTCCTTGGAAGGCATAGTATCTCCCGGGGAGACCACAGCGTTGTGTATTGATTTGTGCATCATTCCTTCATTCACTTAATAAGTGCAGGTGATAGTTAAGGTAATTTCTGCCTGTCCACGTAGTTGGGAAGAAAATCGATCTGTCTCCTGCATGCCAGCACCATGCTTGGTGTTCTGGATTATTATAACAGTTTGTTATCAGAAATAATCCTGAATAGGTGGTGTCGGAAGAGCAGGTTTCCGCCTCCTCTGCATTTTAGAAATGAGCAAACTGAGGCTCTGTGACTTGGCCAAGGTCAGCTGGCTCCTTAAGAGGCAGAGCAGGGATTCAGACCCACTTTCACAGTTCCACATTGCCTTGGGGAAGCAAGACACACCCACAGGGAAAGTTAAATAACAACAGAAGTTACATAACCCAGGACAATAATGCAGTGGATGTCACAGGGCAGCATGTAACGCAATGCTAGGTAGCATAGAAAACCTAGTTGTCAAGGGAGATCAGAGGATCGAGTTCTCAGAGGGCTGGGTCATCAGGAAGATTTAGTGGGGGAGGTGGGGCTTGAAGTATATCCTGAAGGTAGGGTCTGCTGGGCAAAAGCACCAGGGTTGTTCAGATTTAGTTTCTTGAAAAACACAGAAGGGATGTGAGCATCTTTAAGTCTTATGAACTAGTGGTTCTCAAACTTTTGGGTCTCAAAGCCAGTATTTAAATTATTTAAATTTAAATATTTAAAAATTTTTGAAGACTCCAGGGATTTTTGTTGTTGTTTATGTGGGCCATATCTATCAATGTTTACCAGATTAAAATTGAAACTGATACATTTTAAAATTCACTAAAAATAAACCAATAACATGTTAGCATAAGAACATATTTTTGTGAAATGTGATTACATTTTCCAAAACAAAAATCTTAGAAGCATGACATTGTTTTATAGTTTTGCAAATCTCTTTAATGCCTGGCTTAATAGAAGTCAGCTAGATTCTTCTATCTGCTTCTGCATTCAGTCTGTTGCTGTATCACACATCAAGTAGCCCCTAGAAACTTCACTGTGCACTCCTGAGTACGAGAATGAAAGAGACCAAAAAAAAAAAAAAACAAACAAAAAAAACACCAAAAATGTGTTTGTATTATTATGAAAATAATTTTGACCTTATAGACCAACTGAAAAGGTCTCAGGTCCCCTCCTCCCTGCTTCCTCCTCACCCCCACCAAGGATCCCCTGACCATACTTTGGGAACCACTGCTGTGACCCAATAGAACTTAAACATAGGCAGAAAAGGGTGCTGAACTTGGGATGATGGTCTTAGTTCGCCTACCTTGGGAAACAGGAAGAAGAAAGCAAGCCGATGAGACACCATCCTTTTACTTCCTGGACCGGTCGCGTGGTGTGGTCTGTCTCTTGAGTCTGAGTGGACTACCCAGGTGTGATTCAGGGGTGGTGACAGAGTTGGCCTGTTGCCATATCGAGTTCTAATCTCACCTTGTGTGCGTAACAAAGGCACCTCCTGGCTCTCTTCATAGCAACGCCGGGAATGCCTTGTTGTAGGCTAGAAGGTAACTTAACAGCATTTATGCTCCATTTGCTGACAGTGGAAAACAAGTGGGGTATGAGAGGCCACTTCTCCACTCTCAGAGCTCTCAGTCCACATGGTTTACATATGTAGTTGTTCCACCGCTAGAGATTCTTGGTGGAAAAGCTGTGAGTCTCCCTGTTAAAATATGCAATGGGGGAAGAGAGGCCCCTGTGAGCCCAGAATCCAGTTCACATGTGTCTCCAAGGTGGTAATTAGAGGGTGCCTATAACGAGCCCCAGGAATCTTCCAGGGCCTGAGGTTTAAGTGTTAATTTTCAACACAGATGTGCTTCTGGGCTTCTGTGCTCTAGGTTAAGTGTGTGCTGATCGTTGCCATGCGTTGGGAAGGTCCTGTCCTTTTTCCTAGCCGTTTCGCCCTGTTAATGGTCACGATTCACCATTCACTCTGTCCACTGTGGATATTCTGCTACTCAGGACAGCTCACTGGTTTTGAGTTGAACATTCTAACATATGTTCTTTTAATTTCCTCATGCTGTGGTGACATGGCCCGTTTCTACACTCTTTAGAAGATCCTGCTTTTAGCTCTTTGTCTGAGTAGCTTAAACAGTCTAAGGTCTCTATTAACAATGCCTGGCTTCAGATTCTGGGCAGGGTGCTGGGGGCTCTTCACTGTATAGTTTTGGTCTCATACAAAATATTGCTTATTTTGGGAGCTTTGGGCTTCTGACACTATCATCTTGTGCTTTCAGCCCTCCTGTTGAGCCAGATACATAGGGCCTTGCAGAGTGGCTGGAGGCAGAGAAAGGGGATTGGAACTGTATTCCAGGGCTGACTCGGCTATTTGTTAGCTGGGTGGCCTTGAGCAAGCCACTTAAACTGTTTGAGCTGCACTTTCCTCATGGGAAACAAAAATAAGTATATATGTGAAGGCTCAGTATTGTCGAACTCTATCAGTGTAAGATTTGGCCTGACAGTTCTTATTAATAGACCTGCCATTCACTGAGCAAATATTCTAGGTGAAGATGTATGCCTGCATGTGTGGCATAGTACAGTGCCTTATCTGCCCGAGATGAAATTCATTGTATATGACTGGGCGCAGTTAATCTTTATGAAGCCAATAGTGCCGTCTTCTCTTGAGAAGAAAATTATGTGTATACTAAGAATGGTGCACTTACCTGTTTAGGCCACAGTTATTTATTCAGTGTGAGCCAAGTGCAAGGTGATATGGGAGACACAATAAAACCCTTTGGAAGTCCTTTCATGAGAATGAGTTGTGTATTGAGGACAGAAAACAAGCAATGGTAGAATGTTCTGTATGCCCGACGAGTGCAGGACAGTAACTGTGAATGGGTCTCCCTCATGGGAGAGATCAGTGGGGTGCAGTATTATCATCATCCAGGAGAAGGGGGGCTTGAACTCCGCCTCAAAGGATAAGAGGATTTGGACTGGGAGGGAGGGCGTTACCAGTAGCTTAGAGGACTTGACCAATCATTTGTGTATCATCTGTCTTTCCGCTCGGATGTACAGGCTATCATTTGAGCCCTGATGACACTGCCATTGCAGTGATTTTTGCTTCTTGGCTACACATTTGGGGCACGTATTTTCACACTGTACCCGAACTCTGAGAAGCTAAGGACACCATTGGAGACTAAAGCTCTCACTGGTTTAAACTAAGCTGAGGGCAGTGGTGTCTTGTGTAAACACCGTGCCTCACTTTGTATTAAAGTGTGTTTTTTAAAGTGTGACTTCAGCTCTTTCTGAAAGTCTTTTGTAGCCCATCAAGGAAGTAAGATGGCGGGTGAGAAGCTAGTCTGTATAAATCAAAGGTGCTGTGGGTTTTGACTTCGAAGGGCAAAGAATCAAGGTTAGAGTAAGGAGAAATCTCTCCCTTCTGATTTTAGGTGAAACTTTTAAATTTAAGACCCTAATTGCCAGCCTGGTATCTAGATGGCCAAAAGCTTCTGGAGTCTGGTCCAGCAAACCAAAGAACAACAATATGAGCAATGTCGGTTGTGGTTCACCACTCCTTTCCCCACCAACACCCCTCCCCCAACACTCCCACACCCCAACACACTCACGCTTCACACGACTGTGTTGGAGCTTCCTGTGATGGTGGTGAACGTGCTACTGGGTATCATTTTATATTACAGTTGTAATGCTCACATGACATTCTAGTCGTTATCTCTTAGTCACAGACTTCTAAAACATCCGAGCTGGAAAGCATCTAAATTATAAGCCCCTTGTTTTATGAATGGAGAACTGAAAACCCAAGTTGTCCAGATGTAAGTCCAAGGCTCTCTTCACCAGTTCATGTTTTCTTTCAGTATCTGAGAAAATAATAACAACACAATTACCGCTTATGAAGGCCCCATGCTAAGTGCTTTTCATGCATCATGTTGTTTATTTCTTGTAATAACTGTATGAGGGAGGCATTATTATCATCCCTCCTTTAGGTTTAGAGAGGTTAGGTAATGTGGTTAGAGTCAGATGTTAATAAGTAATGGCTCAGAGATTTGAACTTAGAATGCAGTGATTCCAGAGCACTAGTTCTTAACTAGTTAGGCTGTGCTGCACTGTGTTTCCCAAGTTAGGTTTTCTCCCTGCTCTCATTTTTCCCCCCACTTACTTTCCATCCCTTTCCCTTTTTCCCTCTCCCACTAGAGATCTCACTCTTGTACTATGGTACAAAGGTAGGATTCTGACTATGGCCTTCATGATGGCTCAGAAGCCTGGGTTTCTTCCCTTGGAGTCTTTTCAATGGTTCAGAATCCTCATCCTTGGGACGTCAAGGGTCTGATACCACATCCGTGATACGAGGAGTCCTGGAATGATTCAGTCAGGCAGTTAGGGCAGTGGACGGCATAATGCAGTCCTTTCTTGCATTGGTTTATGGGAGACTGAGCAAGAGAGGCAGAGAAAAAGTGGATGGGAGACTCCAGAAAACCCATCCTCAACTCAAGAACATATCTTCTTAGCAGGGGTCACTTGCATCATCTTTATCATCAAAGAGTATATCCCCAATAGGGACAGTTGTGTCCATGCACTTGTGGTGCCAAACTAGTTAAGGGCTCCTGCCTGCAGCCTCCACCATATGCATCTGCGTCTCTCCCTTTCATTCTCTTTTCCTTCTCCCCTTCCTGGGGTGGTGGCCTGAAGGCTATTGCTCAGACCCCGTGAAGCTATGAATGCTGACCCCTGGCTTATGTGAAGTCTTACACAGCATTGAAGGGATTTTCATACTCAGGAATGCAGCTAGTTTTGAATCTGTACTAGAGATTCTGGGCTGTACCAGAGGCTTCATTTTCCACGGGGCTTGTTTTTCAAGTTCAAACAGAAAATATTCCAGGGGACCTTGGTAGTCTCGTTGATCAGACTGCATGCTGACTCCGCAGTAGGCCAGAGTGCGGGTTGAGAGATACTCTGGTCATCCTTTACAGGAGAAAGACCAGTACCTTCCTCTTGCCCCACCAAGATCAGACTTGGCAATGGCTTAGAAACCCAGCAAACTGAAGGCATGGTCTAGACCCATCCAGGGTCTTATGAGAGAAACAGATCACTATGGAGGAAAGCTTTGGTCTTGGGCACATTTCGCATTGTTACAAAGGCTATAGGGTCAGCATTTTATAATTCAACAAGACTGACAAGAATGCATGCTTTTGAGTCCCTTCGTTAACCTTGGGTTAGAAAAGAGGAAGAAAAGGGAAACCACATATCAGAAGAACAGCACTGGGGGGTACAGTCATGTTGCCGAGAACACCGAGCCTGAAAAGCCGTTGGGGGCTTAACAGAGCACAACACTTTCAACTGTCAAGAGCTTTCCTTGCGACTGCTTTGTTTTCTGTCTCTCAAGAGACACTTCTCTCAAGGAAGAGTTTCCATTAGAAAAAAAGAAATTAACTTTGTGTGTCTGCTCAACAGGTCATCGGAGACAGAGAGCTATTATTTTTGTAAAATGTTTGAAAAATAAATGTTAACATTCATGGAACATGAAAATGACATTCCTTATATTTACCTAAAAGGAAATCAAGTCCCACATGGTATGAAACAACACATGGAGGCTGTTAATGAAAATTTTGAAATGAAGGAAATAGGAATGTAGAAAATAGAAATTTGGATGCTTTCAAACCGGGGAGAATCGTCAGGCTGAAGGCAGTTACTGGGGACAGTCTGCAGGCTGAGAAGAAGGTGGGTTAATGGCCATGATTAGTTAACATTCGCCTTTGCTTTTGGAGAGGAGGGTGGTTATGACAGCTACTGTCAGGTGAGCAATGGATGGTGTTTCCTGCGGCTTACGCATGAAAACGACTTGCCGAAAAGTTTGCCTGCCTTTTCATGGCCCAGCCTCTTGGGCCCACATTGTTCACTTAGAAAGAGAAGCCTCATTCCCTGTGGTTTCCTGGTCAATATTTTAAGACCATTAGTTGTAAGGCTTCTATGGGTCTGATGTATCAAGTGTGGCCTAGGAGAGATGTTCAAAGGGATGGATATTATTAGAGTAACGAACATCTATCTGGAGATTTTTCATTTACTGAGTCTCTTCTCTTAGGTTTTTTTGTGTTTTGTTTTTTTTTCAAATTGTGGTAAGAACACTGAACATGAGATCTACCCCCTTCACCATACAGTATTGTTAACTACAGGCACAAAATGCTGTACGATAGATCTCTAGAATTTACTCAACTTGCATAATTGAAACTCGATACCCACTGAACAGCAATTCCCCACTTCCCCCGTCCCCCAGCACCTGGCCGCCACCATTCCACTTTCTGTTTCGATGAGTTTGGCTATTTTAGAGACCTTGTATAAGTGAAATCGTAAGAATTTGTCCTTCTGTGACAGGCTTATTTCACGTAGCATAATATCCTCCAGGTTCATCTATGTTGTCACATATGGCAGAATTTCCCTCTTTTCTAAGGCTGACTAATATTCCATTGCATGTATGTACCACATTTCTTCACCTAGTCATCTGTCAATGGCCATTTGGGTTGTTTCCATATGTTGGTCATTGGGAATAATTAAGTTTTCCTTCCTTAGTTCTCACATTCATTTACTGGATCAGAGAAAGAGACTCAAAGACATTAAGTGTCTTGGTCATGATTATGGGGTAAGTAAGTGGGAGACCTAAGCCTGAAAATCAAAGGTCTTCTGAACACCTGAATTTTTCTACCATAGTGAGCTGCTATCTGTGATGCAAATTAAGCAGTAAGGATACTTTCTTGCTCCAGAGAGGACCCGTTCTGCCTTCTACCACTGTCTTTGAAATTCTACTTTTAGAAAGACTTTTCTGTAACTTAAAGTTTTTTATGACTAGGTTAAAATACAGATATTTTAGAGAAGGGTTGCATTTGTCGTCTCCGTCATTTGAATATCCTTGTAAATGAAATTTAAGAGCTTTACCTGGGACGGACTGTCATTGGAGGGAAGGAGGGAATACAGGGGCCCTGGATATCCCAAGGTCGACAGAGGGTCCCATGAGGGGTTGGTAGAGGACAAATGTGTCTCAGGAATTCAGGTTTTTCCTTGAGTAAGCCCCCAATGCCATTGTATATACATTCCACCCAGAGTCATGTGTTAAAATCTTTGGATATGTCGAGGTTCTTTGGATGTTGGTATCAACTCACAAGACAGCCTTATTTATGCTTTAGAGTACCTACGGTACAACCAGGAGATACTAAATTATCGAATACACTATGACTGGACATTGTTCATGTTATTTAGGCAATGTGTTCCTCCATGTGAATGTGTTCAATGTTGGAAGAGAGCAAATGTGTGTAGGGGAAGAGCCGGCTTTATGGTGCAGCCGGGGAGGCAGGCAAGCTGGAGGGGAGACGAGGTGCCCAGGTCTAAACATTCTCTACCTTCCCGGGAGCAGCAGGACCTTTGGCTTGGGCCTCTAGTGCATGTTAAGGTGACCCCTGACCCAGAGTGATGGCGATGGTGAGGTGCACAGACCCCCTACAAGCCTGAAGCATCCGTTGCCCTCTGCTGGGAGTGGAGACTGCTGACTGCTCACAGCCACAGCAGTCCCCTGCTTCCCTGGACTGTTGCCCTCAGCGGGAGAGAAACTTCTTGCCCAAGGTCCCTCCTGGGAGCAACCTGCATAGAAAGACTGGCTTACGGGGAGTAACAAGGCCTGGCCTCTTACCCCAATTTGGGACAACTCTGTAAGGCCATCTTCCCTGCAGAGCTCCCCTTAGGATTGGCTGAGACCTTTGTGGCTGTATCACAGTCCAGTTTCTCCCTCTGCTCCATCCTGCTTCTATCACTCCTTCTGCAGGGGTTGGTGCTAAGAGCAGAATTCAGTAAACCTCCTGCACCCCTCTCCATCTCAGAGCCGGCTTTCCAGAAGCCCAACCTGTGACACTAGGCCAGGCCAGCCCTGGCGGCAACAATATCCTGTGATGTGGGCAGATCCCTTGGAGCCATAGGGATAAACATGATTGCGATACTGTTTGTGGTCCATCACCCCTGTGAGATGGTTTGGGGTCAGTGGCAAGGCTGTCTGCCAGTCCTGTCACCATGAGAGGTTTATATCTTGGAGTTAAAGCTTGTCGTCCTTCCTGCAGCCTCTCCTTTGGCTCTATGCGTTCCTCAGAGACTGCCACCTCAATATGAACAACTATCTGAGATCCACTCAGATCCGAAGAAGAGCAATCTAAAGAAACTGTAAGACACGTGAGGCAGTGTACATTTTGGGGCTAAAGGCATAGACTTTGGATCTGACTTTGCTTGGGTTTGCCATCAGCTCCCCCACATATTAGTTTTGGTGACCATGGGCAAGTCGTTTAACCTCTCAGGGCCCCAGCTTCGTCATGTGTGAAACGGGGTTAATAATGGTGTCTGCCCCATAAGGTCTTTTGGGAGATTAAGTGAGGTGGTTTCTCTAAAGTAATTACAGGGTGCCTGCTGCAGACGTCTGTAAGCATTGGCTCTTAGCGGATTCATAGGAAGAGACAGGAGCTCAGGGGACATGGGAAGTAGCAGAAAAATGTTGGAGTGTTGGGGGCACCAAGGAGAAAATAACTTAGAACACGAAGACTTTATGCCTTTTGTCCTAAGATGTACATGGGAGTGAATGAGGAAGGCAGACCAGACCCTTATCCTGAGGAGCCTGGAGGCGAGGATGAGAGACGCTTCTCATAAGGCCCAGGGCTTGGATTCTGGACTTGGGAGAGGATGAGGGTAGATAAGGGAACTAACACGCATGGAGTGCTGTGTGCTCAGTGCTGTGCTAAGTCCTTTCATGTATTGTCCCATTTACTCTTTACCATATCCGTTTGACATATGCACTTTTAGCCCTGTTTCATAGAAGGGAAACTGAGGTTGTGAGAGGTAAGTCACTTTCCCAAGGTCAGGGAGCTATTACATGACAGACAGGGTTGGAAGGCAGGTCTGTGTGACAACACGGCCTGTTCCTGTGACTAGATCACATTACTTAAAGCATTGTGCTTTAGTACTGTCATGTGCCAGGGCCGGAGTGGCCTAGGAAGAAATCAGTCGCCTAGCGATACATTAATCTTTTTGGCAAATCAGAGAAGCCACGTCCTCCAGAAAGTCTTCTCCGAGTTCCTCTGCCCTGGAGTTTGCCCCCTGCTCTGACTTCTAACACTGTCTGTATCTCCACCACCTTTTAAGGCTCTTCTCACTTGCTACCTGGTGTTGTGGTTACCTGTGGGGCCATTTTCCCTTCTGTTACATAGTCAAATTTCTATAGAAAAGGCTGAATCTCTGCCCTTCCATTTCTCTGCACGTTGTCTTTCCTCCAGTAGGTGCACAGGAAGTTTCATGGAAGGAATGACCAAGTAGAAATACTAGACAGTGGTGATAAGTGACTGCAGCCTTGGGTGCTTTAGAAATCCGTTGGTGATAAGGATCATATTGGTGAAGGGTGGTCAGGGGAGACGTCCCTGAGGAGGTGAGACTCAAACCCAGCTCTGGGAGAATGGGAACGACTGGGGGTGAGGAAGGGCAGAGGGAACAGGGGCACAGTCGCTCTGAAGGGAAGCTGCTGCCTTCGGGAGGATGGACAGGTGTCAGTTGTGTGCACCTCTCCTTCTGTGTGCTGTCAGGGCCAACCCTGGTGACAAGTGTTAGTCTTGCAGCACAGGGGGCTGGACAGTTCCTAAGGGAATATGGGTATGCCAGCCTTGCCAACGTGAGACCAAACGCTCCTCCTACGCAATTGTCTTCAAAATGAAATCCTGATGGGAGGTGGGTGAGCAAGCGAGCATGAATTACTGCTGGCCCACGTTTGGCTCACGTATAGGCTGCCTGCTTGCTTGAGCTTTTTCTCACCTTTTAGATAAATCAGAAACTCCCAAATACTCCTCATGGAATCATTTCCCCTCCCCACCCTGCCTTGAGCCTGGTGGAATCAAGGCCTGCCAGTCTTGGAACATTCCATGCTCTTCCTCAGAACACTCATACGTACGTTACCTGTCCACCCTTTTTCTGGGCAGTCCAGAAGGCAGGGCGGGAAGCAGTGTGTCCATCCATGTGGCTGGAGACCGAGGCCCACGGCTCCTCCTCTCAGCCTCCTGGCACAGTCCTACCGGTTCTCCTCTCACCTCCTGGCTCCTTTTCTGCATCTTTCATGGGCATCTCTCCTTTCGTCTCTAATGAGTAGATACTCCCAGCATCTGCCGTTACTGGATCCCCTTCTCCCCTGGAGCCATAAGAGACATAGAAAGTCAGGGTTGGAAGAGTCTGCTGAATCTCCCCACCTTCCACCTTCCTCTCTCTCGGCAGTCCTCCATGCTCTGCTCACAGACCCCGTACAGTACTTATTCCTCTCCTCACTCTGGGTCCCTAGACTTACCCTGTTTGCTAAGTTGTTTGCATTTCCAAATGCTTCTTGGACATTTCAATGTGGACATCATCCCGGCTTCCCAAATTCAACAAATCCAGAATGAACTCAATAAACCTCCCCTAACTTCAGCTTCCCTTCCTGCCAATAACAACACCTCCATTCTTTTGGTCTCTGCAGCTGGCACCCTCTGTGTCATTCCTTTCCCTCTTATCTTCAGGACCTCCTTGCAAGTTCAATCTGTTGTTTCTTGACAGCGTCTTGTACCAAAATCCTCCTTTCTACAGTCCTGTTTCCGTCGCCTGTAACTTTTTGCCCGGACTCTTGCAGTTTCCTCCTACCTGGCCTCCCTGCTGCCAGTCTCACTCACCTTCAGGTTCAGCCTACATACTATTGTCAGATTTATAGCTTTAATTATGTTAATTAAAATCATTAGTGAACACAGTTTTAATTATGTTATTTTCCTGCTCAAATCTTTGAGGGTTTTCTCTTTGCTTTGGAATTAAATAATGACTTCTTGCCTAGCAACTAGACTCTTCTGTTGCATTTACTCAGTCTTTCTGACTTTGTTCCTTCACACGTGTAGATAAACTGCACCTCAGCCAAAGGCCTTATTAGCTGTTTACTGAATAAGCTAATTATTTCCTTCCTCTATGCCTCCCTTTGCTTCTGCCTTGCCTTCCCCTAAATGCCCTTGCTTCTCTCCTCCACGATTGGGAATCCCGTCCATTCTCAAATCACGTATCTTCAAGGATCTTCTGATTTTCTCAGTCACGTGTGTTTTCTTTTTCCTTTGAATTGCCTTTATGATAGAGACTATCTCTTTTGAACCCGTATGTCACCACAGAACCTAGACTTATACTTTGATCTCAGTAAGTATTAGCTGAACTGTACTGGATATGAGGATCTTGCGAAGAGCCAGCATGAGTCTCTCAGAAAGCCTAACTGATGCTGAGAAGTCTTAGATGGTGGTCGTCATATGTGGCATAAGAAATGCCTGGCTTCTGGCCTTAGAGTTATTGGAAAGGAAAATGAGATCGCTCTTAAAGGTGCAGGATTGGGAATCATGTTTCTGGAGTCTGAAACAGATGCATTTTAACATCATATAATACGTCTGTGTAGTTTACATGGTCCGGTCATAGGTGTTATTTTATCATCCTTCCAACACCTCTGAGCAATGAGATTGCTTATTGCTCATGTATTATTTTTGTTAAGCAAATAAAGAGACTGTATTGGTTCATGTACCGGTTTAGGGATAGATGGAAACAAAGTTGGATCAGGGTATTTGTAGGATGTTGTCGTGTTGCTATCTTTGTCCCTCCAATACTGGCTGGCTATATTCGCAGACCAGTTCTTCCCATGTGGTGGCAGAAATGGCCACCAACAGCTCTAGGCTTAAATTCAACCATTGATATTTTAGGAACCCCTAGAATGACAAGATAACTTGTCTTTCTAGATAGCTTCAGCGGAAGTCACTGGTAGGGTCTATTCTTGAGTTCATCATTGTGGCCAAGGTAATGTGGTGCTTTGATTACCTGGGTAGAGGCCTCATTGGACAGAGCATCAGAAAGGCTGAGTGACTTCCTCAAGATCACACAGCAGACTGAAGTACGTGTCTTCTGACCAAAGTTCATATTCTTTCAATGACCCTAAGTTATTCCTGGATAACTGATGTCTTTTTATGTCTATGTGTCAGCCTCTTTTAGTTTAGGGGCAACCCTGGACGCATTATATCTTTGGGGTTCCTATTTTCCTTTTTCTGGACCCTTTTGGGCCTACCTGAGGACTTAGCGAATACTCAGTCCCTTCTAATTCTTTTTCTTCCCATGCTCTTTAAAAGCCTGATATTGAGCTCACAGTATTATGCTAGAGAAAAGAAACCAGACTCAAAAGGCTACATGCTGTATGATCGCATGTATATGACATTTTGGAAAAGGCGAACTGTAGGTTTGGAAAACAGATGCCAGGAGTGGGATGGAGGTGGGGGACTGACCACAAAGGGGCATGGGAGAATTTTTCTAAGGTAATAGACTGTTTTATAACTTGATTGTGGTGGTGTTTACAAGACTATATATTTGTCCAAATTCACAGAACTGTACACTAAAAAGCATGTAACTTATACCTTAATAAAAACACCAACCAAAACCCCTGATCTGTTCAGGCCTGAGTGACAACAGGATTTGCATCTTAATGAGCTTCAGAATTTTAGGTTGTGATGAACTCAGTTGCTTTGAGATACCATTATCACCTAACATCAAGAATGAGAAACCACAAAGTATTACAGTCATTCAGAAATAATTACTCTCATTCCCTGGGAAGAGAGCAAAGCTTCCCTGAGCTGAGCGAATCTTCTGCTGCTTCAGCGGCTTCTGAGCTGACCTGTGAAGTTGGGCCCCAGCTCCCCTCCCTTGGGCTGAATCAGGGGTGGGGGCTTCCTAGGAATGTTGGACTGGGATTGGTACAGAGGGCTTAGGTCACAGCATGGGGTGGCAGAGCCTGATAGGTTGGGAGGAGAGTGGGAAAGTATGGTCACTCACAGTGTTGAGCATCTCCCCCCTTATTTCCACCCCCCCAGCTCATCTCCCTCTGCCATCCCGTGCATTCTTTAGCCCTCACTGGGGTGCCGCCTTCCCCCACCCCCTGCAAGTCCTGCTCATACAGCCTTTCTGACCTTGTCTCCAGGAGTCTCCCCAAGGACTGGCTTTTCTTTTTCATGCAGTCTGTGTACTCCCTATGTCCTCAAATGCCTCCCCAACCACTTCTCACTCATTTCAGTACAATCTGGGCATTTCCCTTTTTTCATTCCTGTCTGATTATTCACTTCTGCACCCCCAAATGTTTTGATTTCTCCCTGGCCCACCCTAACTCTACCTGGTCTCATCTTAGACCATAGTTGTTCAGAGGTGCAGCATGACAAGGAGATACTACGTTTTTTATATATATATATATATATATATATATATATATATATATATATATTACATACTGGTTTCTGAAGTTTGAGTAGCCTCCTGTTCAATGAAAGTCTCTGCTGACAGGGAAATAATACATACTTTGGGTTGTAGATATCTATCACATTTTCTGATTTAAAACATCTGATTATATATATATATGTATATATATATGTATTTTATATATATATGTATATATATACATATATATACACACACACATATATATATACTGAATATATATATATATATATATACACTGAAAATATTTTAATTTTTTTCTGAAACAATTCTCTTGGGAAAAAAGTGTTGCTCACCAATTACTAAAACTAAAATCAGGAAAGCTCTGGTGCTGGAATTGAGGCATTAGGAAGCTGGCTTCAGCAGTCCCAGATGGGATCGCTTCTCTCTGTGCCTGTAAAGGAGCCATTGATTATGGAAGCAGGCTCATGCTAAGCTGCAGATAAGACCTGGACTCAGGTAGACCATGTGTGTTTAGCACCTAGAGGAAATTTTCCTTGAGTTGAAAAATCAGATTGAACAACATACCCTCCCTGTAATAAAGTCCCCGAGAAACATTTCCTGGAGGTGGTTTATAGTTTGCTTTTAGCATACACAGGTCTGACACTTTCCGGCTTTAAGTTGCTCAAAAAACACCCCATCAGTTGTAGGGAGTGAGAGAGGGTCTTCAGCCCATGGAGATGAATAGCAGGGTCTGGCTGGGCAGGTAGTGCCAGAAGACTAGGGCCTGGCTTTGGCAAAGAGACAGAGGGCCCCTCTGGGGGAAGCAACACTGCTCCTGTTGAAGCAGGCCTGTTTTGCTCTGACCTGTTCCCCAGCCAGGGCCCACCAATAAGGTCGCAGATCTTGCCAGCCCAGCCCTGCCCAGCCCAGCAGATGGACATGTGCACGTTTTGGGCCCATGCCCGGGCTAGACGGCGCTGCTGACAGGTTGCGGGCTGTGGTCTCGGAGGGCAGGTTCAGGAGGGAGCTCAATGCTAATACAGCCTGGGCTGGATTACCTGGGAAGGCCGCCAGCAGGACAGCCACTGTGGCCAGAGAAGTACAACAGGGCTCTGCTGCTGCACAGTCCTCCCCGTGAACCCCCTGTAATGCTCGGTACCTGCTCAGCCTCTGACAGCCCTGCCGTGTGTGCCTGAGCTGTAGCGATGTTGGAAAGCCAGGCTGTCGTCGGACGGAAGAGGACTTGTGTGTTCTGCTTCCAGGTGCTCTCCACCTCCTCCCAGGGACGGAAGCAGTCCTTATCCTTGACCAGATGTGCCCTAAGGCGATCTTAGACGTGGGCTAGCCTCCTGGACCTGCCTCCTTGAAGGAGGTGTAGACTCAGGTGCTGCAGGGAGTCTGAGACCGGGAGGAGACTGCCAGCTGGCACCTGGACAATAGCCAGGGCTCTCCAGGCCTCAAGGAAGCATCCGCAGAATTATCTAGGAAAGGGAGCAGAGGACAGCAGCTTGCATATACTCGTTTTCCTTATCCACACTGGCTTAGGTTAAATCTCCAAGAGTCAGAGTACAGAGTCAGCCAAGGACAACTTCATGGAAGTCTTTCTCCTCTCCTGCTATTTCCTACCCCTCACAGACAGAGGTCCAGGAGCCTTTCAGGCTAGACTGATGATTTTCTGCCTTTGAAGTTGCTCTGGAGAAAGGAACCAGGAGAAGCTAATGTCGGAAGTTAGCTCATCCCTTCCCACTGAGCCAGCTCTGGTTTATCTTTCAGATCCTGCCCTGCCTGGCTACATCTGTGTACATTTACTTATTCCTCACATCCGTATTGTGGGCGTGGGTATTCCCCCCGCCCACCACTGCTTCTTTTCAAAGCCCTGCTCCAAGCATAAGCTTTCTTAGATTCTGTTTAGTCCAAATAGTTTAAGCTAACACACCCACATTAGCTGACTCTACAGAGAGCTTGATTCCGGCCTGGTCCCTACAGATGTTCTCTCAGCTTCTGAGCCATCAAAATAGGAAGCTGGCTTGGCCAGAGACGGCCCGAGTGCCAGAATGACCTCATCGCCCAGCCCTGGTGGAGGGTGCGGAGACCTGAATGTACAGGAAGGAGCCTGAGTCCTGTGAGCTTACGTTGATTGTGGATTTGGCTGTTGTTTCTTTAGATAGTGCATCTAATAAACGGCATTTGGGAAAGAGGCAGATAGCCCTGGGTTCAAATTCTGAACCATCACAAGTTGGGTAACCTTGGGTTACTTGCTTAATGTTTCTGAGCTTAGTTTCCTCATCTGTAAGATGGGAAGAATAATAATACCAACAGTGTTGTTTGATATGAGAAATAATAGAGACAACATGCATAAGTACACAGCTCTGGACTAGGAACAGAAGAGGCTGTCAGTCAGGGGTAGTGATTGTTATTAGTACTGTCTATCAAGTGGAGAGTCTGCAATTTTGCTTTCCGAAACATTTCCTAGAGTAGGCAGTGTTTTTCTCAATTCTGGCTACACATTAGAATCATATGAAGTGGTTTTTAAAAATGCACTTGCTTGATTTTTCAATTCTGGTGATTCTGATTTGGGAGTCTCATGTGGTGCCCTAGAATACGTATTTTACAAAGTTCTCCAGGTGATTCTAATGTAACTTCTGGTTGCACCCAAAGGAATGAATTGCCCCGAGTAGGATTTTAGACATTGTTATGGGATACGGTGTGGGGGTGGAGAGGGGAGGTTTGCAGGGCAAGGAGGACCTCTTTCTGGGGACTCTGGGATCAATCACATCTTATAGTTGTCCCTGTCTATTACTGGGGGTCCAGGAAACCCCTCCATTCTGTGTATTTCCCCCCTTTCTGTAGCGATGGAGGCAGATGGTGGTGGGGGTGGTGGGGGCCGGGACACCAAGTCCTGGTACACAGATGTCCCATGTCTCACTGTGCTCTGAGAGGCCCACTGCCCCTCTCCCTGCAGTGGCCCCAGAACTTGTGCCTAGAATCACAGCCTCTGAGGCGTCCTTTCCGCATCTGCTCTGGTGTGTTTAGCTTTCCCATCCCTGCTCTGAAAAGCTTTTCTTCCCATCTGCCCTATCCATATCACTCACTCTGCCCTGTGGGTATCTGACCTCTGGACTGTGCTGAAATTCAAGGAAGTTTTTCTCACTTACACTGAAAGACATGGTCTGTGTTTATGGTCTGTACAGATAACTGTCCCCAAATGGAAGTGAATGTGGCATTAAAAAAAATTCTAATCTTGTAATCCCATTCAATTTTGTTTCTGGGGGTTAATGGGATGCCTGGGGGATCGAGAGTTGGCTCTGACCAGCCTTCTCAGTTTGTCTCCCAGGGAGACCATGGATGTGGACCCGCTCCTTAGCGTGTCCCCAATAACTGAACAGCAGTGAGATGTGGAAACCCGGACAATATCAGTGTTCTTTCTGAGAATCAGAGCTCTAGTTTCTGCATCCCAGTTTGTTTAGCACCTAATTTCGTTTCCACCTTGTCTCAATTCTCTCTAGCCCTGTGTCACTGTGCTAATTTAAATGGATAACCTAAGAGGTCATTATAGATCAAATCACAAGCCTGTGGACCTTTACCATACTATTTTTTCTCTTTCATAAATTAGTATATTAATCATTATGTGTCCACACATGATAGTTAAAAGAAATCAGGCAGTGGAACCGAAGGAAATTAGGCGGAGCCGTCCTAAGTATGTCTGTCTCTTCTTTCTGAGACTTTCTTTCCCCTCTCCTCTTTCAGCTTTTATTTATATCTGTGGAGAAATCTATCAACTATATCCAGTTTAAGGGCTTCCAATACCTCCTATATACTGATGGCTCTTAAATTTTCACGTCTGTCCAAACCTCTCCTTTAAGACTTGTATATCCACCTGCCTGGGTTCTCACACTTCATATGTCCAAACCTGAGCTCTTGGTTTTCCTCTCCAAATCTGCTCCTTCTGCAGTCCTCCAGTGTTAAGAAGAGGGAGTGCCTGGCACATACTGTCCATAAATATTTGTAGAACGAAGAATAAGAAGAGTTCATGCTTTTATGCTTGGAGTCAGGAGTTGACCCATTCCCAACTCTGCAGCTCATGAGATGTGTGTCCTCAGAGGAGTTGCTTACCTCCCTACCTCAGTTTCTACCTCGCTAAAACGTGATAATGTTATTTACTCTGTCGTGGATGGTACCAGGACATAATGAGAGAACTGCGTTATATAAACACAAGGCTCTACGTACCTTCTCCAGAGCATTCAGTGTCCCGCTCTTCCTGGAGCACCACAGAGACATTTTACCCAGCTTTTATTTTGCATGCTGTCTACCCAAATGATTTCTCAACATGCTCCTTCTGTCTAAGGAGACAGACTGCCGTAGCCCTTCCAGATTCTTCCTAACTTTCCAGGCCTCAGGTCCCCCTGCCTCCCCCAGGATACCCCCCTTCTCCCCCCGGCTGTGCAGCTGCACTGCTTACCTGGTTCTCTGATTTCTCCAATACGGACACACATGGGATTGTACCCTGCCTCGTTGTGCATATGTTCATCTCATTTCCTCGAGGATTGTAGCCTCTTGAGGCCAGGACATTTGTTTCTCGTTCTTTCATCCTTGTAGTACATCGTATGCAGTAACTGTGCATATTTTTCTTTTTTGTAAGTTACAAAAATTGTGGTGAAGTACACGTATAAAATGTACCATCTTCACCATTTTTAAGTGTACAGTTCAGTGGTGTTAAATACATTGGCATTGTTGTGCGAACATCACCACCATCCATCTCCGTAACCTTGCATTTCATTAAAACTGAAACTCTATACCTATTAAACACTCACTCCCCGTTCTCCCCGACCCCCAGCCCCGGAAAACCGCCATCACACTTTCTGTCTTCATGACTTGGACTCCCTTAAGTACCTCATATAAATGGAATCCTACAATCTTTGTCTTTTTGTGTCTGTCTGATTTCACTTAGCATAATGTCCTCATCCAGGTTGTAGCATGTATCAGAATTTCCTTGCTTTTTAAGGCTGAATAATCGTCCATTGTATGGATTTATTACACTTAGTTTCTCCATTCATCCATCAAAGGATGCTTGGGCTGCTTCCACCTTTTGGCTATTGTGAATAATACTGCTATGAACATAGGTATACAAAGGTCTCCTAGAGACCCTGCTTTCAATTCTTTTGTGCATATACCCAGAAGGAGAAATACTGGAATATATGGGAATTCTCTCTTTAACTTTTTGAGGAACTGCTATACTGTTTTCCACAGTGGCTGCAACAATTTACATTCCCACTAACAGTGCATAAGGGTTCCAATTGCTCCGCATCTTTGCTAATACTTGTTTTATTTATTGACTTATTTTATAGTAGACACCATTTGCATTTCCCTAATGATTGTTGGGGATATTGAGCAGCTTTTCATGTGCTTTTTGACTGTCTGTATGTCTTCTTTGGAGAAATGTCTGTTCAAGTCCTCTGCCCATTTTTTAATCAGATGTTTCCTTTTGTTGTGGTTGAGTTGTAAGAGTTCTCTATGTATTCTAGATATTAACCTTTTATTAGATATATGATTTATAATAACTGGGTACTTCTGATAGGGAATTCATTGCTAACCACTGACCAAAGATAGGAGTCTGCACTTGAAGGTCCTGAAATGCCAGCTGGTGGGTAACTTGAAAGAATTTTTTTTTGATCTGGGGCCATGTGCCGGGCATTTTTTTTTTTTTTAAAGATTTTATTGGGGAAGGGAAACAGGACTTTATTGGTGAACAGTGTGTACTTCCAGGACTTTTTTCCAAGTCAAGTTGTTGTCCTTTCAGTCTTAGTTGTGGAGGGCGCAGCTCAGCTCCAGGTCCAGTTGCCGTTGCTAGTTGCAGGGGGCGCAGCCAACCATCCCTTGTGGGAGTCGAACCGGCAACCTTTTCATTGAGAGGACGCGCTCCAACCAACTGAGACATCTGGGAGCTCAGCGGCAGCTCAGCTCAAGGTGCTGTGTTCAATCTTAGTTGCAGGGGGCGCTGCCCACCATCCCTTGCGGGACTCGAGGAGTTGAACTGGCAACCTTGTGGTTGAGAACCCACTGGCCATCTGGGAATCGAACGAGCAGCCTTCGGAGTTAGAACAGAGCTCCAACTGCCTGAGCCACTGGGACGGCCCCCTGTGCCGGGCATTTTTAATACTCCATCTCATACCAAACTCACAAAATCCTGAAAGATATGCAGTATCACTTCCATTTTACAGATGAAGGAACTGAGGCTCAGAGAGGTCAAATAATTTACTCAAGGTTCTCCAGTCTCCTAAGTGGTAGCACCAGGGTGTGAAGCCACCTCCCCCACCCCGGTTCCCCTTCCCTCCTGTGACTTCAGCTGCGTGTGAGAGTGTGAGCAAGCTTCACACATGTGGTGCTCATCATTCTCGTTCTCTGGATTTCATTAAAGAAACCCCTGTGCCTGGCAAGCAGGCTGCTGCCAGCACCCCTGACTCTGCAAAATGTGATCCCTCTCCACGTTTGCTTCTCCGCGGCGTGACTCAAACACCTGGTGTTCTTTTACCCAGCCTTCATCAGGCGGGCATACACTCTGCTTTTTGAATCTATCATCTCCATTGTCCTGTTTCTAGCTCAGGACTTCTCAGAGCTGTTCACATGCATTAATCAATTTGATTCAACAGGAAGTTTGGCTGGGCAGGCCAGGCTTTGTGCTGGGGTGGGACGGGAAAACAGTCCAGCCCTGAAGAAGTAGACACTACAGGAGCTGGACTGAGTGGCACACGTGACTAGGGATCCACAAGAGATATTGTGCCTTTGAAAGTCGAGTCCACGCTGTGGGGCAGACTGTCCAGGTTCCAAAACAGGGAGGGAAGAGGATTTTAATGTGTTCTTGAGCCATGTTCCCTGACCCATCATGGGTGTGGGCTCAGAAAAGCCAACCTGTTCACTGTCAGACTGAGCAAAACATATTCAGGAAGGAAATATGCTACAAACAAATTGTACAGCGTGGTCCAAAGCTAAGAGATGCCCTCTTTGGATTACGCATTTTTCTATCTCAACTAGGCCTCAGTTTAGTTGGGATTAAATGTCTATCGCTGAGTGTTGTTGATACGTGGCTTGCAGCTCATGGATGCAGTTCTGCTAAAGGTCACAGACCAACTCCTCGGAAGCATGCCCGGCACAAACTAAGGGAACTTGTAATGCGAGGGGCTCATCAGCCTCAAAGAGGGATTGCAGAGTTACAGACATGCAGTGGCATTCATACAGTGCGAACTGCATATCTCAGCACCTATAAAATTATAACCGTATAATGAGCAGTTAACAAATAAGTATTTTATGAACACGATTTCATATGATTTTTGTAAAAATCCTATGAAGTATAGGTACTATCATTAGGGAGGCAAAGTGAATTTTCCATAGTCTCACAACTGGTAGATAATGGTACCCAGACTTCAACATGATTCTGCTTTGTTGATACAGTCTTTGCTTTCAAAGGCTGCACCAAACCACCTCCCCATCACACATGCTACCTGAAGTGAGGACATCAGCTGAGAAAAGGAAGTTAATATAAATGCCTCTTACCTTTACCCACACTTAGCATTCTTTCAGAGATATTTGCAGGACTCAAGAACCGTGTAAAAGGGGGAGGACGTTTTGGGGAAGAACATCTATTCTGTAATAAAGGAAACCTTCCTTGTCTGCAGCCTAAGTTCTTTCAGCGTGTCTGATTTTCCTAAGCAATTAAGTCCAAGTAGTGAATAACATATCAACTTCACCAACTCCCTTGTTCCCACACCCAAAAGGTTCTGTCTTATTAGGGTGTCTTTTTGATTGTGATAAAATACACACATCATAAAAGATACCATTTGTGACATTTAGTACAGTAACAGTTTTGTGCAACCATCACCACTATCTAGTTCCAGACTATTTTCCTCACCCCAAAAGGAAGCCCTGTACCAATTCCCTATTTCTCCCTCCTCTATCTCCTGGCAAACGTTAATCTGCTTTCTGATTTTCTAGATTTGCCTACTGTAGATATTTCAGGTCAATGGAAACTATGTGGCCATGTGTGTGTCCTGTTAATTTTACCCCTCATCGTTCCTCCTGTCCATGCCAACATTTGTAGTCCCATGGCCCTAGTGGCAGCTGTGTCCCCAGGTGGGTATGACTTTGAGATCAGAGAAACCGAGCTGCGCAAGTGACATGATGTCTCTGAGACAGTCAAGGTTGTTAGAGGATTAAGTGAAATGATGTAAAGCTTCTTGTTCTTGACCTTAAGCAAGTTATTTACTACTTCTTTACTTTGGTCTTCTTTTCCTATAAGATGGGGATATAATCCTATCTACCTCATCGGGCTGTTCTGAGGATTAATTAAGGGAACACATGGAAGTACATAGAGCAGTGCTTGAGGATGGGAATTGCTCAGTATGTGTTAGTGTCACATACTTGATTTGGTGGCATGAGTTAGCCCAGGCCCTACATCATTCACTGGAATAATACTGAGGGCTCCTCATTGGCCCATCTGCCCTCAGAGCCAGCCTGGTCACTCACTTTTCATCTCAGGAAATCTCAGTGACTCTCTACTACCTAGAATAGAAAGTTCAAATTCCTTAATGTTTCATTTAAGGCCCTCTGCATCTTGCTTTTTTCTCTTCTGTTTTCCCTTCCCATCCTATTCCCTACAAACCCTTCCCTGCCACCGCTCCCGGCCACCCTCGGGTTCACAAGGCCCCCTGGGTTTGCCAGCTTCCCGGCCTTTGCTCCTGTTCTTTCCTCTGTGGGGATGACCCTCCACTCGTTGTCATCTGACAAAGCTACGCTCATGTCTTTCCCTCCGTTTTTGCATCCAGCACAATAGTATGTGCAGCACAGGGTTTTTCTGAGGATTCGCTGACTGAGCTGATGCCTAGTACATAATAATATTAATGGAGATAAAAGCATTCATGTGTGGGAGACGCATGGTAATTGTTCAGGATGTGTTAGTTATCTTCATTTTATATCATTAGATCATTCTCGTAAGACGATTTGTACAAACCTGCTTTCCTAACTCGACTGGAAGTTCCTCGAGAATAGGGCCATATCTTCTAATGTTTGTATCCCTGCTTGTGCCTAGGTGGGACCCTGCGTGTGGTGTCCATTGTTATTTACTAAACTGAATGAAAATGAGAGGTCTCCTGTGTTATTCCCATCCAGTTTCCGTTAGGGCGAGAAGTCAGTTGTTAATGAAGTCAGAGCCAGTTGGTGAAATAGGGTGTCGTTGCCGTGACCATCCAGGGTCCCACACCACCCCCTTGGAGCCCAGTGTCCCTGTCTGGACAACCCAGCTCCCAGCGACCCTCTCACAGGGCTGCCCTAGTCAGGCCTCCTTTCGTGCTTTAGGCCTTTCCCCATTCTTCCCACACTTCAAAACGTACCAATCCTGTGTCCCATCATTTGTCCATGTCTGTGGTAGGTAAATACCGCATTGGTCTGACACTGATGGACGCCAGCTTGCTGACGAGGGGCCAACAATGCTGCAAACTAAGCGTGTGACCCTTAGCAAGTTCCTTCATCATTCTGACCCCAAACTGCTTTCATAATGCTGTTCTTGGAGATTGCCTGCCCTTTCCTGGGCCTCCTGGCTGTCTCCTGTACCCTCCTGCACCCTTGTCTGTGCTAAACTCCTTGCTAAACCGCCTTCCTTCCTACGCACACCCAGCTGGATTTTCTTTCCCCTGTGCACTCACTGGTTGTGAGACATTAGGACAATCCCTTTACCTCTGTGCCTAAGTTTCCTCACCTATAAATCTGGGAACTGGTCTCAGTGATCTCTGTTATTCAGCTAGAACACTCTGTGATTTTATGAATTAAACATTGAAGCCAGGACTTGTTTTCCTGCTGAGTCTTCCCCACCCCCCCGTTTCTGCACCTGCAGGCATATTATCTTCTGTCCACGCAGGCAGACAGTCAGGTCACCCTGACCCAGGTACGTCCCCCTACCTCAGTGCCTGGAGAAGCCGCCAGCCAGCCCGCTGCTGTCAGTGGGGTTTGCTGGGCGGTGGAGATTTAGTGGGTTATGTAATCCATTTACGATCTGTTTTAATAGAGTGTGTATCCTTTGAACTACAGATGGGGCGCCTGCTGTTTATGGGGTTTTCTGGAGCATGGACTTAGTGGGAGGGTCCTCAGGGTTTATGGGGCTTCCTAGGACACACACATTTCGTGGGGGCCGTATCGTTTTGTTCCTTCCCCCCTACCAGCTTTCTGGTCAGGGCAGTGGGTGTAGGACAGCGTTTGTCTGAGCATGGTGTGTGTGTGTTTACACCTCTGCTGTGTATACAAAAGTCTCAGGGTAAGGTCTGGTTCATCTAACACCTCAGATTAATGAGCTTCAGCGTGAAGCTCTTCAGGGAAAGGCTTATTAAAGCACAGATGGCTGGGCCCCACCTTAGAGTTTCTGATTGAAATAGGTCTGGGGTGGCACCTGACAATTTGCATTTCTAACAGGTGCCTAGGTGATGCTGAAACTGCTGGTCCAGGGACCACACTTTGAGAACCAAATGCACCGAAGAATTGAAACTTTACCTCCTTTTAAGTACAAACTGACGTGAGCCTAAAACCATTTCTGGCCATGCTTTTAGATAAAAATTATTTACTTGTATTCCAGTAAACTGAAAAAAATAACTATCTTCTTGATACCAATTCATTATTGTGGTTGGCTGTAATTCCGGACCTCTGAGATCACCTTAGGTTGGCCCCCGTTTTCTGACTCTTCCCTTGAGGTCAGGCGGTCAGCCTCACGCTGGCTGGTGTGCCTGGAGCATATTTCCCTGCCTGGAGCTTTGTAAAAGCTTTCTTATTAAAATGTGCACACCGATAAAGTAGAGCTAGTAGAACAATGAATTCCCAGATACCCATCATCTAGATTTTTAACATTTTTGCTTCATTTTGCAGAAGTATTCGAAAGCCAATCCCAAACATCATAACATTCCCCTCCCAAATATTTCCGGCTGCATCTCTAAAAAATAAAGACATTTCTTGCATAACCACAAGGCTATTGTCGCAACTAACAAACCCTACAGTAATTTCTTAGTATCATCTGAGTCTCAAACCATAATCACATTCCCCCAGTTGTTTAAAAAAGTCTTTCCATTTGAATCAGGGTGCAAAAATGTCTGCATCTGGCTGACCTTTGGTTGTTAGGTACCTTTCCCTTTGAATTTGTGATTTTGAGGGTCAGAGGATCTCCAGCGTGTCAGGGATAGGTAGGTAGTTGCTGCTAGTTACGCAAAGCTGATAAAGTGCGTCTGAAGTAGGGAAAGCAGGTTTTGAACTAGGGTCTGTGAGAAGAGTGCAGTTCTGGTGCAAGGGCTTAGAGACGTCTCCATGCCCCGTGCAGATGCTTTTACTTTTTCTCTTTTCTTTGATCTGCAGAGGCAAGGAGACAGGCGTGTGACTTCTAGATCAGTGAGTAGCTTTCATGTGGGAATATGGATCTGCTAGAATGTGTTTATAAAGTAGCTGAGTTGCCCAGGGTCGGAAAAAGGAGTTCTTGGGCCTGAGGACTTTTGGCTGTGGGTGTTCTAGAGTAGCTGGGCTGTGTGTTTTATTCTCCCTGGGCTCTTCTGTCTCCCCCTGTTAGTAATCCAGCCTCCATCGAGGCTTTGCAGAGGGAAAATACTCCTTGGTGCTCTAGGCGCGGAGATCTCACACACCTACTCCCCTTGGGTGGCCTGGTTTCCTGACTCAAGTATGTTAAATAAATATTGGTGTGCCGTGCCGGGCCCCCTCACAGCCTGCCTCCATGCTCATCCTTCATGTAGGTGTTGCAAACATGTTACAGGCTTCTAATTTAGCTTCCCCACCCCAATCAGAGGTCCCTTGCTGCAATTTAAATGCCACAGTGTACCCGTGGCTGGGGCTGACGTGGATTGGAAAGCAAAGCTGCCCTGCGTCACGCAGCATCAGCTGTACGGCCATATGGCCCACAACTCGGTGTTAAGAGGGGCTGCCAACTTCAAGCTGGGCTGAGGATGCAATCACGAGGCTGCCAGGAAGGGAAGCCTTTTTTGGACAGGGACCTGACTGTCTGTCAGGGGCTTCCAGGGGGTTTCAACCACTAGTTCAAGCTGGGGAGCAGCACCACCGCCATGGAGATGCCTGGAGTGAGCCAGCAAGGAGGAGAGGGCAAGTGCTTGGCTGATTGCCTACGTCAGCCCAGTGTGGGCCCCTGTGCTGCATCCACGACCCCCTGACAGCTTCCTTTGTGCCTCTGTGGTGGTCCCCAGTGTGCGCCGTTAGGGCACCAACTACAATGGATTAAGAAGGGCTATCACCTTGTCCTTATCTTCCTCTGGACTGGAAGATCCTCAGGGGAGGTGACATTGACCATCTTGCTGTTTGGCACACAGTGGCACTCAATAAGTGTGCAGCAAATATATTACTGCAGCCCAGGAAATGGAGGGAAAGGAGGTATCTTTGTGGTACATTAGGTTAAGCACACAGTGCAAAACCAAATCTGAGTTGGTCCTGAATGTCATCGTCCACCTAAGCTCCCCAAGATATGGGGCTTCCTTCTAAAGTGACTGCTAATGGCTGTTCTTTTGCTAAGAAACTCTTCTCAACGTCCTGTTCCTCACCTTGTGCTGCCTAGCAAACCTCCACGATATTTAGCTCAAATTTCGAAATTACGAGGCCTTCTAGGAACATTTCAGTCTTATTCCTGCTCTAGACTTCAAGGTTTATGAGGGCTGCATTTATTTCCTCTTGGTTTCTCTTTCCATCCCCTTTAGCCCTGGCACTGTGGTTTTATACATACTAGCAGGGACTCAAATCTAGTTGCTCAATAAATTGCAGCCGGCTGTGTTATGTGAGTGCGAATGCAATGGCTCAGTCAGCGGTGCTTTTGGAGTTCAGAGGAGAGAGAGCACCTCGGGTGCTGGTGTCATCAGGAGAACCCTCCTAAAGGAGGTCGGAACTGATTGGCCCTTGGAGAAGTAGGGATGGTGGTGGGGGGAAGGAAGGGGAACAGTTTCGGTGTTGGGAAGATCAGAGGAGGCTTTGAACCTCCACTGCTGGGTGTAATAGAAAGGTGTGGCGAATTTGTTTGGAACCACTGGCTTCTGGGCCTTTACTGGATACACTGGGGACTGCCAAGAACTATATAGACGGACCACAGGCAAGGGTGGCTACACAATTCTTCTCACATGATGCTCACTCCAGTTCCTGGTGAGGTTGAAGGAAAGAGTCTGGTTAAGACAGAGATAAATATTCGCTTATCAGATGGAAATCCACCCTATTTTCTAAGTTGTTGGACTTCAAAAGAACACGTCCCCAAACACCAGATAATGGATGAGGGAGGAAGAAGAAGATTAAGGGGCCCCAGCCTCCAGGCTCTAGTGGTTTAACTGGAAAAGAAATACTGGGGTAGGTTGGAAACGATGGAAATGTGCCAAGTTTCAGACTTAGAAAAGTGGTGATTGTACAATTGCTTTGGAAAATAGTTTAGCGGTTTCTTAAAAACTTAAACATAAACTTACCATATGATCGAGCCATTCCACTCCTACATGTTTACCCGAGACAAATGAAAGCATATGTCCTTATAAAGTCTTATACATGAATGTTCATAGCAGCTTTATTTCTAGTCGCCAAAAACTGGAAGGAACTGAAATGTCCACCAATTGATGAATGGATAAACAAACTGTGGTATATCCATATAATAGAATACCATTTAGCAATAAAGAAGAATGAGTGGAGGAGTATCAAAATAATTATGCTGCGTGATAAAAGCCAGATCAAAAAATATATACTACATGATTGCATTCATATAAAATTCTTGAACATACAAATTAATCTGGAGTGACAGAAAGTGAAACAGTGGTTGCTTTGGGATGGAGGTTGTGGGAAATGAGAAGGAAGGGGGAAAATACAAAGATGTTTGAGGAAACTTTTAGGGATGAAGGCTATGTTCATTATCTTGATTATAGTGCTGGTTTTACAGGTGTATATGTATCTCAAAGCTTATCAAAGTTTACTCTTTAAATGTGTTCAGTTTATTGTTTGTTAATTATACCTCAATAAAGCTGTTTAAACAAATAAAAAATGGTGATTGAGCAAGTCCAATTAAGCCAATTATTGCAAACTTATTACATCCCTACCCCTGAACATAATTTAATGCATATCAATGGAAATGAGAGGAGAAAAAAATGAACAACCTCAAGGAGCGTAGGATGGCAAGGCAGGGGCACTATTAAAACTGAACACAATTAAGGCACGCCTTGACGTAAGGAACTGCCTTTAAGGACTAGTCAGGGAAAGCTTCACATGGGTGTAGGATCAGAGATGGACTTGGTTGGGTGGAGAAAATGTTAAAAGCAGAGAGGTGCCAAATGAGCAAGGCCTAAAAGATAGACTCAACAAGCTGTGTTCAGTAACAATGCGGAGGCAGGTGCAGGGAAGGCCAAAGGTACAGCTTGAGAAGGGCTAATATCAAAAACTAAGGCTGGATGGGCTGATGGTCAAGGGCATAGGGGATGGATCCAGACTGCCTGGCCGTGTGTCCTGGCTGCATCACTTAGAAACTGGGCAATGTTTGGACAAGTTCCCTAACTTCTCTGTCCCTCAGTTTTCGCATCTGTAAAATGGGAATAGTAATAGTTAATACCTCATAGGGTTATAGTGAACAATAAATGAGTTAATGCATGAAAAGTATTTAGAACAATGCCTGGCATAAACTAAGTGCTCAATAAATGTTACTGCTATCACCGTTGTTATTATTATTACTATTTATCTACTACTGGGCAGGACCTTGAATGCCAGGATCATCCAGAAACAAGCCATGGGAACAGCAGTGAGAGTCCCTTAGCAAGAACTGCTCCTAGCTTGTCCCTACTCAGGGCCTTTCCACTTGTTGGGACAACTCTTCCTGGAACACTCTTCCTTGAAATGTCCTCTTGTGCTTTTCAGTACTTCCCATAAAATCTAATCACAGTCACACATTAGGGACTAAAAGAGTATCGGTGGCTTGGTAGCTCCTGATGTCCCTCACATATATCAGGTCTCTGCTCAGATGTCACCCCAACAGAGAGCCTTTCGCTAACCACCATATTGAAAATAGCTCCCTCACCCCATCACCTAACATAGATATTTATCTGTTTATTTGCTTAATTTTCTTCCCCCTCTACTAGAACGTAACTCCATAGGGACTACATTTTATCTCCTGCTCTAGCCTGAGGCTGAGCACTTCCTGGAATATAGTAATGCTCAATAAATATGTGTTGCCTGAGAGACTTGTCAAGCTGTGTCCTGGGATGAATCAGTTAGGATCTTCAGTTAGTCTCCTCACCTGTGGACTTTGTGCACCTAGTAAGTACTTTAGCCTGAAGGTGACGTGGTTCTGTGTGGTCTCCGGTGAGATGTGATGAAGAAACGGTGGGGAGAGTGTTAGAGCTCATCAGATAATGAGGGGAGAGCGAGAGAGCTTCCAGGGAAAGGAGGGGAAGGGAAGACGGTGGCCGTGACCAACAGGACCACACAGACGTGTGGAAGTGTAGAAGACCTCTTTCTCCTTATGAGTTAGTGCCCTGTTGGACAAGGATTTGAACACCTACTTGTACCGGGGCCTGTGCTCAGTATTGTGGATTCTGAGAGGAGAGCCTCCTTCCTGCCCACAGGGTACTCCTGGTTTAGGCCAGTGTTGCTTAACCATCTCCCCACTTCTTTTTTTTCTTGAATAATTTTTTTAATTAGTTTCAGGTGTACAAAAACGACATAATGATTAGACATTTACACCCCTCACAAAGTGATAACCCCCCAAGTCTACTACCCCTCTGACATCGTACGTAGCTATTACAGTACCGTGGACTGCATTCCCTGTGCTGTACTTTCCATCCCATGACTATATATATAAATATATTTAACTATAGTTGACATTCAATATTATTTTATATTAGTTTCAGGTGTATAGCGTACTGGTTAGGCATTTATATAATGTATGAAGTGATCCCCCATAAGTCCAGTACCCATCTGACACCCACTTTTTTATAACAGCTTTTTTGAGGTATAGTTAACCTACTGTACAAAGCACTCATTTAAAATGTGCAGCCCAGTGGCTCTTAGTCCATCCAGAGTTGTGTAACTATCACCTCAATCAATTTTAGAACATTGTCATCACCGTCCCAAAGAAACCCCCTACCTATTAGCAACTACACCCCCTTTCCCCCTCTTCAATCCCCTGGCAACCACTAATCTACTTCCTGTTTCTTTGGATTTGCCTACTTTGGACTTTTCATATAAACGGAATCACACAATAGGAGGCTTCTTTCCCTTGTATTGTTTTTGAGGGTCCTCCATGTTGTCACATGTGTCAGGAAAGCTTCGTTCCTTTTTATGGTTGAATAATATTCCATTGTACGGGACAGAACACATTTTGTTGGTCAGCTCACCAGTTGGTGGCCATTGAGTTGTTTCTACCTTTGGGATATTATGAGTAATGCTGCTATGGACATTTATATCCAAGTTTTTGATCCTCTCCTTTTTTTTTTTAAAAGCTCATGCTTTTTGAGACTCAAGCATGTTCTGCCCCACACATGCTCTTTGAAATCGCAGAGGGAATGCTGTTGTTTAAATTTTGACTATGACGTTCCAAACTCTCTCCTCTCTCCATTGGGCGTTGTGCTCTCTCCTGCCCATGCCTTGCACTGGAGAATCCCTGCTCTACACACGTGCAGGAAATGAATATGCCAGAACAAGGCAGTGTCGGTAAATGCCAAATGAGTGGTATGCGGGGGTCACTGTTTGAATGTGTCATGAGCTGTTCCGTTTTGAAAGGGAGCTGACTCCAGGTCCCATGCATATGGAGAGCATTAGGCTCAGGGGGCGTGGAGGCTGGGAGAGGAGCTGACACATGTGTCAGAAGAGGAGCCAGCGAGATGGCTCTGATTTATCTGTCAGTGCAGGGCCTGGAAGGCACCCAGCGCAGCCGGCACTGCCGTGAGGCTTCCACACGGCCCAGTCCCTGCGAGGCTGGGTCTCTGCCCTCACACCTGAGCTCCTCGGGGAAGCAGAGGCGGCAGCGACTGGTGAGACGCCTGTTGTTCCTCAAGTTCAGCAATTAGCGGCATCTCTTGAAGGGCAGACCTCCTCCTAGCTCTAATCTGAAATGTCAGTTATTACACTCATTTGATTTAAGTATAGAAGCGCCTCGCTTATGCTCTCAGGAGTAAGACAGAAATAGCTAGTCAGTGTGGGTGAGTAATCTTCTAAAAGCACTTACAGGGATCATCCTTGCGTGGCATGATGTTCTGTTTCAAGTTTGAGCGGACGCTCAGGAGCCGGGCATTTAGAGTTGCAGGGAGGGGAGATGGAAGGTCATAGGGGGAGATCCTGGGTTCAATTCCTCACAGTTTCTGTACTGGGTGATCTCCCAAGCACCTGATACTCTTTTAGTCCCAAATGCGTGACTGTGGTTAGATTTTATGGGAGGCACTAAAACGCGCACGACCCAGCCCTTGAGTCTTAACTTAGGTGCCAGTTGGGAGGAACAGCACAGGTAAGAAGGGTCTGCAAGACCCTTTCATTTGAAAGCGCTAGGTGGAAGGGTCTGCAAGAGCTGTTAGAATCGGGGGTGGGAGGGATCATTGTGGAGTGGGGTGGTCAGGGAAGGTTTCCTGGAGGAGGCAGTATGTTGAAACAGTGAAGCTATTAGGGATAGAATGTTTTGCTTTTATTTGATTTTCTCAACCTGCCCTTTGTCTTCTAAGGATGGAAGCACCGTCTAGGAGAAAGTTAACAAACATGAATAGAAAAGTGAGGCCACAAATGGAAAGAAATTAGCTAATCTAGTGGCTCTAATTGAGCACTGCATTTGGTTTGGAGCTTCTTGGCAGCCAGGACATAATGAAAACCAGGTTAATTATAGCTCTCTTGATCAGAAAGAGGAAAATCTACCAGCTCTTGAGGGGAGGCAAAATTCTTTCTGGCACAATTTTCTAAAATCATTTTCTCATGTAGGAGTTTACACAAAGGCCAGAGGGGCATAATGGGCATTGATCCGTGGGCAACAAAAGCCTTTATAAACGTGGAGGACTGAACACCAACTTGTGACATGAGCAAGATAATTGCGCTAGTGGCTAAGCTGGCAAGATCCAGTTAGGTGGCTTTTGGGGACCTGATTTAATGAAAAATGAACTTAGAATCGTTTGCTAGAAGAGTAGATGGAGGAGAAATCCCCGATGGAGCCCTTCTGGTGGACATCCAGGGGGAAACCTTCTTGACCCTGGTGAGATTATACCTGGGGAAAGAATGTGCATACTCCCGCTCTGGGTTCCCACTCGCCAATATGTAATGACCCCATCTGGGTATCAGATTGGGTGCTGAGTATCCTGGCAGCCAGGACACTTTGTCAAGCGTCAAAGGAAACACATGTCTGATTCCAGAGTCCAGAGCTGGTCTTGTCACTATGTATCATTCGTATCCCTCAGGACACTATTCCTTGGTCTATGTTCATTGAAGCCTTAAAACACCTGCGCTTGTCCCCGACAAATTCTCAAGCAGTTTGAAGTCTTGAAAAGGTACTTTTACTTACAAAATTAAAGCCAAGATTAGAAAAGATTACATGCTCACAACGTGGCTTTGCAGCGATCCATACTATCAATAGCTGCCATTTGTTGAGTATTTATTCTTGTCCCAAGCACTTTACCTGCATTATATTTACATTGTCCTCACAAGTTCTAAAAGTACGTGCTTTTATTATCTTCATTTTATTGGCGAGATGGACTTGTGGAGATTTAGAATCACTCTTACACCTACGGTCTGAGGGAGGTTCCAGCTGGCCTCACTTTAAGTCTGGTAGACCGAGTCTTGGCTCCCCGTCTAATCCGTGGCTATGGGTCTCTCTTCCTCCCCTCTTGTGCTCCTTCTCTCTGGCTGGGGTCTTCTGTTCCAAGCTTGTTCTGGGCCTCCTACAAATCCCTGGCCTTTTGAATGACATCACTTCCCCATCTGATCTCAAAGGCTATTCTGGGTCTTGTGCTGCCATGTTCTGTCCCCAGAGTCATACTCTTTCTTACCCTTTCCACTTGAGCCAGTGCATCCCATCAGTCGCTTCCAAGAATCATAAAAGCAGAGTCCAGGTCTCCTTGTTTTTAAAGCCTGCATTTCCTTCAGGACCTCCCAGCAAGTTCCTGCTACTTATCGGGGGATACGGTACATGACGGATTGACGATGAAAGGTCAAGCCCAGCTCACTTTTCCATTCCATTCTTTCACCCGGGGCCCCTGATTGGCGCTCCACTGAGCCACTCTCTAGGGGAATTGCTGCCATATGCCATTGCCATTTTATCATATCAAAAATATTTTCAAATACATTAAGATTTTCACTCTCATTAATGGAGGAAGAGGAAAGCATTTTGTCAAGCTCTCTCTCTTCTGAAGGATTTGGGATGCTTGCTACCTTCGGACCCAGTATGCATTTATTCCTAGGGGAAGAGATTGTGCATCTGGGGATAATGCCAAATTGATTCCACTGTGTTGGGAAAGCTGATGACCAGATGAATAACTCTTGGGTTGATGCTGAAATTCCTGCCTTTGTCCCTGCTCAGTTTCTCTTTTGCTCTCATCTGACCTTTGTTGCTGGGAACAGGATGAAATGAGGTGCTTGGCCTCAGATGCACACGTTTTCAGAGGCTCAGAGGGAAGTCCCTTTCAGAACACTAGGGCTCTTTTTTATTCTTACAAGCTTTTGAAGGACAGTATTTTCAGTGGGCTCAACGTGGCCTCTTATGGTTGGATCTCTCTGGAAGGGCTGACCTGGGAAGGCAAAGAAGGTGGATGTCTAAATGATACATGGTGAGGTCTCCCCTGGGCCTGAAATGATACTGATAGTTTCACTTCTTCCATCAACGTAGTAGCTACCGTTTATGAGTGCTCACTAAGTGCTTTAAGTGTATAACCTATTTAATCTACACAGCAACCTAACAGATTCCTTTCAGTCCGTTTTCAGAGGAGGAAGTGGGAGGATCAAGACAGGAACCCCCTGTGCCGTGGGAGGCGGTCCAGCTGTAAGGGCCAGAGTGGTTAATGAGCACGTTACCTGTGCTGGGAGAAAGCCCTGCCCTCTTGAGGTGGTCCCTCTGGCCCCTGTAAATCTCAACGTGCTTTGGTTTGAGCCTATGGATTGAGAGGTGTTTCTTCCTCAGATAAGGAAACCTCGCAGCACAAAACATTAGAGACCTATCTGGTGGAAGATTGAGCCCAAGCTTATGCCAAAGAGCAGGGGCTGAAATGATTTCATAACATTCCTCATCCCCCTCGTTTGAACCCAGACCTGTGCTACACAGCCACGTGCAGGAAATGTCAAGGTTTCGGCCACGTCCCATCTCTTTCCCCTGCCGTCCTCTCTAGATGATTCATTCCTCATTGATTTCCCCGCTTCGCTGAGTCTCAGCATTCGGATTCTGTAATATTCAATCTAAAGCATGATTCTCCCTTGATAGCACCTCCTCATGCTGCTTCAGGTGTCAGCCCCCCGCCCCCTACTCCTCCCCTGTCTCTTTTGCTGCCTTCCTGCCCAGATTCTGTGCGGCCTAGAGCCAGGAAGGACCTAAGAGACCATGTAGTTTGATCTACTCATTTCATCGGTGAAGAGAAAGGCCATCATTAGGGTCTCTTTCATGGTCGGGGGACAAGTTATACAACCTGTTGAGAGAATCCCAAAGTGCTGTGAACAGATAGGGAGCTTTGTGTATTGTTTGTTTTGGTGGATATTTTCCTGCACGCCTGGGATTTCTCTATTTAGATCTGAAATTCTTTTACTTAATTAGCTCTATTCTCTCCCTATACTCCCTATAGACTCTCAGAACTAGAAGGAAACTTCGAGATCATGACGGGTGACCCCTTCAGAGCAAAAGCTTTAGATTATCATTTAAATCATTCTCATCATTCTCCAGAAAGTCTTATGGACACCCACTATTGCACTGAGGTCAGTGCTTCAATGATAGTACCCCAGCAGTTCTTGTTATTGCTGAATCTTTGGAGGAACCAAGAGCCCTTCACACCAAGACTAGTCGTCTTTATCTGTTTTTTAAATACTGATTTTCTTATTTTGAATTTCTCAAGGCAAAGCCCACTTGTATGAACATTGATAGATGAAACTGTTGACCCACTTAATGTTACGATTGTGTGATACAAGATGGATGAAATTCTAATTGACTTGAGGAAATTCAAACACATGTTTTAATAAGAGCCTGTAAATGAAGGCAGATTTTAGTTCAAAGAATGAATTGATTACGGGAATAAAAGCCAAAATCGGACCTATTTATAAGGAATAATTCAATAATCGTCTGCTAACTGGTTTCTGTTGCAATCAGCGTTCAGTCTTTAGGTATGACTGTATGTATGCATGTGCGTGAAAGTTACTATCTGCAGCTCAGATATGTGTAACGTGACAGTGACGGCCCTGAAACCCAACAGGGAAATTCAGATCAGAGGCTGAGTGAAAGAGGTGGGTGACAGCAGGTTTCAACTCTCCAAATTTCTCTTTATCCATTTCCTGTTTACTGTAAAAAGTTGAGGAAAAATTCAGCCGTTCATTTAATAAGCCCACTTAGAAATAAATTCAAATTATTACTTCCATGCCCGAGGCGAAAGGTAAAGGGTAATAATAACCCTTTACCTTTGGAGTGGAAAGAAATTGCCATCTGTTCTGTTGGAGATGAATCAGACTATGTTAAAAAATAAACATCAACATTGTATATAAAAAAATATTTATAATTCCTTCCTTTATTCTTTGTGATCCTGTTCTTACATCTTGCAAAATGATGTGACTTGAATGGCTTAGAAACACAGCGAGCTTTGGCATCTTTTGGATCTCTCTTTGCCATCAGGAGCAAGAGTACTGAAGAACCTGGACCCCACTTGAGCTACAAGCCTTCCTTCCTGGGGTCTTGGCCTGGGGCACTACTGGAGGGCAGACCTCCAACACCCACCTATTGACATGGAACTTGTTCTCTGCAAATCTTCAAGCCCAGATGGAAGAAATGTTTTATCCTGAATATGTTCTTAAGCCATGTATAACTTTCAAAGAAATTTAGCCATGTGCTTCTCATTAATTGTTACTTAATTCTTCAGTGTTTTCGTCTTTCTTTCTGTCTTTCTTTTTTTTTTTTAAGAAGTCACATGTAGAGTAAGCCTGGAAATCAAGCTTTCTGAAGAGGTTTCATTGACTACTAAAGCAAGATTTATTGAAATGTGCAACTAACGGCTAGATTGGGTTCTCAGGTGTGACCTGTAGATAGAAAGCTGAGGCAATGCTTCATTTGAACTGGCGCGTCAAAGCCACAGTGTAACCAGCTCCAAAGTGGCCTCATTCTCAAACTCTACTCCTTCCCTACAGAGCGACTATGCTGTGTAACAATACCTTTTGTGGTTTGCTTCCAAGGGTCTTCATTCAATACCAAGTATGTCTCTGCACAGGATGGCCCTCCCTTCTACTCTTTTCTTGTTCCTCTTCCCTCTCCCTTTCATTTGGGGTAAATATCTCATGAAAGGAGGTCAAGTATCTTGGCTGAAGTTTTGATGGTGCTGGAAATAGAACTCTGGATCATTGACCCCCACACCCGAGGCCCAAAGATGAGACCACCCAGCAGCACCCTGGGCTGCCCCCAGAGCTGCTTCCCAGAACTGGGCTTTGGCAGAGTTTGCCTTTTAGAACACAGAGCATTACAGCACAGAAGGAGATTTCCCCTTTATTCTGCCACCCTCCCTCCTCTCACATCCAGCCAGAAGAGCTAGTCTTGACCAAGTTTAGGAGAAGGGAATTACATTGGGTAAATATGGGTAGCAGAAGGAACTAAGAACGTTGTTGCAATGAACTTGTAAGTCCAGGAGTTGGTTTCCTGACCACTCACCCCTACCTCTAGGCAGCAACTAGGAAACTTAGATACTGGAAATCAGAGAGAATCTTTCAGGACTCTGGCAAGCATAGCAGTTCCCTTGTGTTGCTGGCAGGTACCCAAGTTTATCTGTGCTTATGGGGATTTGCGGCGTTGAGCTGCGTTGGATGGAAGTGTGTAGATTTGCAGGCTTCATAGCCGTAAGGTTCCTGCTCATCCAAAAATTTTAGGACAAGAGAATCAACTGGGGGAAGGAAAAGATGAGGTTGGCTATAATATGAAGGACTTACACCAAAGTTCTGTTACCTTTTTGGTTCAGGGTGCTGTGTAGATCTCGTGTCGATTCTAAAGGAATTCTTGAATGAGAGGCCAATCTAGCACCTTTTTATTTAGCAAGAGAGAAAGTCTTATGGCCACTTATGGGTTGTTTTCACTCCCTTCTTTTTCTCCAGACTGCAGACCTTCTATTTTACTTTGAATATGATCAGAGAAATTCCTAGAGAATTAATGGTGATACAGAAAGGGGCAGAGACGAGGTAGTGAGAGAAGTCTGATAAATCATAGTAAGACAGAAAAAGAGTCTGAGGTGTCACTGCTTAACCCCCAATAATAAATCTTAAGGGTGGAATTTCAGACCCTCAGAGAGACTAATGGATGGGGGTTTGGTTAGGGCCAACAGCATTTCCTGAGCCCCTTGAATCATACTTCCTAGGTGCCCCTTCCACTTACATTCGAGTTCCTAGTGACGGGACAAAAGAAAAGTCTGACTTCCTTTGAGTAAATCTGGGGAAACGGCATGGTCCTGACCCACTTTGGGCTTTATGTTTGCCTCCCATGGAGGTGTGCTTTTTACTTTGAAGGGCTCTACACAAACAATTATCACAAAAATAAGATGGAGGCAATAGTGTTCTCCTTTGGAAGGAAGGTGGAAGGGAATTAGCCCCGCCTCCTGACTCAATACATTGATGCTCTTTGTGATTGTTTAAAAGAAAAAGGACCAAGAAAGTAGAAAGTATGAACAACAATGTCTCTTTTAATCAACCTCTTAATGGGCATTTTTAAGCACTGTCAGAATGTGGGAGTGTTGATGTCAGAAATATGTATAGTCTCAGCTTCCTTTTTCTCTTTATCTGCAAGTCTTGATCTTCCTGCTTCTTCTCATTTTGAGGGCATTTTAAGTAGAAAAAGAGTATGTAATCAATCAAGTTCATATTGCAGAGAAAGTTTACTTACACAGGAAGATTGTGGCAGAATCTTTGTACTGCTAAAGGCTATACCTACAGAAGAATTTTACAATCCAGCACACTCAAACTACTGGGCCATACTTTTTCTGTAATCATTGCTCTCAGGTTCTATTACGCATCAAAGAAACAGCCTTACAAAGAATGTGCTTTCCCTCTCAGCAGAATTTCTGTTGACTTGCTGTTCACCTGGGAAGGATCCATGAATTGGATTCCTTACTGCATGGTTTTACTGGAGGAAGACTTAGAGCTTTATTTTTATTTTATTTTTAAAGATTTTATTGGGGAAGGGGAACAGGACTTTATTGAGGAACAGTGTGTCAATCTTAGTTGTGGAGGGTGCCGTTCAGCTTCAAGTTGTTGTCCTTTCAGTCTTAGTTGTGTCAGGCGCAGCTCAGCTCCAGGTCCCATTGCTGTTGCTAGTTGCAGGGGTGCTGCCCACCATCCCCTGCGGGAGTTGAGGAACCGGCAACCTTGTGGTTGAGAGCCTACTGGCCCATGTGGGAATCGAACCGGCAGCCTTCGGAGTTAGGAGCACGGAGCTCCAACCGCCTGAGCCACCGGGCCAGCCCCTTGAGCTTTATTTTTTGAGGTAAGGATATCTCTTGGGCCTCCTTTCTAGGTGTCACAGGTGTTTGCTTCCCAGAATATGGTGAACCAAGAGATAGAAAACATTGGTGGAAAGAGGGCATCCATGCAAAAATACCCCAAAGAGCAAAATTTAGCCTGCTGTCAAGGAAATGCGTTGAAACTGAGAGGTGAGTCTCCAGACTCTTCTTGGAGAAGGGCTATTCTTTGGCGATGGTGCCAGTGCCCTGGTGAGAAGCCAAAATACTGGCCTGGTCTTGTGGATGGTTACCCAAACCCAGATGTCTGAGACCATGGAGAAGCAACTGTGAGATGGCTGAGCTTTTCATACTTTATTCATCCAGATATTTTCTGGTCGGTAGACATGACCTCCGAGGAAATTTGATAATTTTGTTAAGTCAAAAAAAGTCAAAGCAATGCCAGAACCTCAAAAAGCAGTCCCATTGCTAAGTGCACATTGTGGGAGTGCTTTTTCCCTTGGTCCTATCCTGGACTGGCTGTAATTATCTACAACGACATCTGATTAACTCCAAATGGCATGATCTATATAGGAGGCCCATGGGGATGGGTTTTGGAAGGAACAGTTCAGAACAATATTGCATTTCATTAGTTGAGTCCCTTCTTTCATGGCACTATCCAATTAGGGTGAGAAATGAAAGACATTTTGGTGTTTTTCTTCCCTCCTTTCCTTCCACAAAAGTTTAAGTAACAGATAGTAGGCTAGACAGATAGGAGGATAAGGTAGAGTTAGAAAGGGACAGTCAGAGCTGGGAGATAATACTACATAGTTCTTTTCCTTCTTACCTGGAGCCCCACTGGAATAATGAGCCAAAGAAACGGGCAGGAGAATGGATGTCGAGCAATTATGCTATTTTCCCTCTCTGCTTATCCAAATCCTCTGTGTCCTTCACATGCCAGGTGAAGGAAAACCCACCTACACCTCTAGTAATCTGTCCCTTCTCTGAATATCTGCAGCAATTATGGTCTTTACCACGCAGTTTAACACAAGTTTTTCCCTTGTTTATGGACTGTTGTTTCTTACATCTAAATGCTATGTGTCTACTTAGCAGCAGGGTCCTGGTGGCCTGAAAGTAATTGGACATCTTTCTATGCACACTTCGCCAGGACAGATCTTAGCCACAGATATGTATTGATCATCTGATTGTTCTGCTCCTGATACATTCATTTCATCCAATCCCGGTTTCAGTGTGTGTTTGACAGATTCTGGGCAATTTTGACAGCAGAGCTAGGGGGCAAGATGTAAGTGATTTGTTTCCATTTGTCGGTGAACGGAGCAATCAAGCCAAATTTAAAAATCTCTAATCAGATTAGCTCATTTTTAATCCTCTGGAGGCTGGCTGCATTTGTTCTGTGTGGGAGCCAGCAAGGCCCAACCGGTGCACTGCCTTCCTTTGTATACTCTTGACAAAGATCTTTTCCTCCTCACCCACCTCATGCCTTAGAAACCGTGAGTCAAGCTGCGTGTCAAGAATCTTTTTTCTCCTTCCTCCTCGCAGGTAGTTTTTTGTTGCCATTTTCTCTTTCTCCCCTTTTGTTAGATTTTACGGCTTCCCAGTCAGGCTGCCGCCCCTTTGGCAGGACGGGGAGGAGTGCGTGCCTGTATGTGTACGTCTGCATTTGTGTCTGGTTGTGGGTGTACCCGTGCACGTGTCCATAGGGGTATATACACATACACACACCTGTGCACACACATGTGTGTGGGGGTCTGTGTGTGTATCTGAGAGTTGTGTGTGCACACGTTCATGCCGATTGCTGGTGGGTAGTCACTGAGTGAGTGACACGGCATCTGAGTAGGACCTAGGTTCCTAAGAAAGAGGAAAAAAATAACCTTTTTTCATGCAGAGATTGTAGTTTATTTCTCACTGACATAAGTTTGTTTAGCCGGTGAAAGAGAATTGTGGCGGGATTCTGTTTCCTGAGTTTGTAAGTTATTTTCTCGTCTATGGGCTTTACCCAGCATGCCTTGAGCATGGACTATGTATTCTGTGCTCACGTGTTTTGATGTGCTTCGCTACATGGGGTCATACCTAGGGCCTGGAATCAATCCCACAGAGATTGACCTGTGGATGTTTATTTAGTTTTCGCTAAATGCGTGCTTGTCCCGGGATCCTCAAATTCCAGCACCCTAGACAAAAGAGTAGGAGGAGAGGGGAGGGACAGATAAGCATGTACAGCCAACCTCCAGGGTTCCTTGCTCTCGTCGGGAACAGCAGGCACATGCGTCCCCCGTGCTCAGTCACTCACATCCGGGATGCCCAGGTGGACATTCCTGCATAACCACCACAAAGGATTTGCGGTTCTGCAAGAGACAGGGCTATGAAACATTCTCCTCCTCTGTGCCTCCCCGGTGGTTCTTGTATAGTAGATGCCAGGCATTGGCTCGGGGATGCATTCCAATCCACTCTCAGGCAGGGACTGCTGTCCCAGCGTGATCCTCGGTTGCCCTCCACCTCTGTGGAATTGCTTCTCTTCCTTGGGGTCAAGTGCTGAGCAGTCAGCCACGAGCTGGAATGACTATACAGATAGATGCATCAGGAAGGTGAAAATCCTGCTTCCTCTGTCTGGAAAACACAACACTGCCTGTGGTTTTTTTATTTTAGGGACATGATGTCGTTTTTCTGTTTCTAGAGTATGAGTATTGCCTAAGCTTTTCACATTCACGTAGATTGTAGTGTTCGAGTTACATTCACATTCACATAGACTGTAGCATTTGAGATATATTCTGAGACATCAGACGTATGGCACCTCTTCGGCACTGTTGCTGGAGTGGGCCGAAGTATGCGTTACTGTTTTCCCAGCTGGCTGAAGATCGCGTTAGCGTCATACCTTCACAGGAGGATCCGGCTGGCACAGCCATGGTCCCGCCCCCAAACCCACAAAAACACCCTGTGATTTAGGCAGGCCGTAGTTATGGTTATCTTTACTGCATAGGTGGATGATGAAATTGAGACAGTGAGAAGTCCAAGGGCCAAGATGCCAGCTCTCCAACCGCACCCTCTCTCTTGACCTATAGGTCACCAGGACTGGCCCGATCTGCGGAAGATTATTTCTTCCTTCCTAAAAATCCAGGCTGCTTCTTGCCATGCAGAGACAATGAAATCCTTAACCAAGGGTGAAAGAGACCAACGAAATCAAAACAAACAAGGGCTTTTTTTTCTCTCACACTTTTCTTAGGAAGTCATTAAGGAATTATTGAGCTGATTAATGTGGGTGGAAAATATTTAAGTTTGGTCATTGTTCAGGCTGGCCTTTTTGACAGCAGTTAGGGATTGACCCTCAGAAAGCACTTCCCTATTCTCTCCAAGTGTCCTCTTAGCTCTGGATTGCTCCGGGCTTGGATCAGGTGGCCCCCAAATTCAGTGATGAAGAGGAACCATTGTGTTTAGGGGGGCCCATAAGGGGTGGGAGAGGTTGGTCATTTCAGACTTCCCCAGGCAGACATTCTTTCTTGTCCTGTGTTTGGCAAAGATGGAGGTGACCTAGAGGGATTTGGAAGCTAAAGGGAAAACACAGGGAAGGACTCAGGAAGAAGGTGAAGTGAAAAGGAACAAGCAGGATCTGTTTATATAGGGCCTGCATTAAGCAGATCCTTTTTCTGGCAGATGCTGCTGGCAGTGGGCTGGGGACGAGCTTCTCAGACAGCTAATGAGAGGTTCCTTTACCCTGGTGCTGCCACCTCCCTCCCCAGGGAGATGGGGAACCTGGTGGCCCCAGGTTGACCTCTCCCCACAGTGGCTGTCTCCTCTGAGGCAAATGCACAGCACAGCATGTGCTCTGCGGCCCAGGTTTTTCCTCCTTCTGAGAGCTGCCCTTTGTGACATGCAGTAAATCCTGGCCATCTTCCCCTTCCTCCTCCTTTGTTTTTTCTCAGAACTTTTGTTCCGGTTTTCCACTTGCCTGAGACACAAAGGAAGTGGAGTGGCTCTATTGGGGTGATTCTCTGTGTGTTGTGGGGAGCTTCCCAGGACCAGTGGCAGGCGAGTTGTTCTTCTTCCTCTCTAGATGCCCCCAGCCCGTTTCACTCCCTCCCCTAGAAACCTTTCCCTAGGGTCCCAAGTCTTGCACAGGCAGCTGGGAGCAGAGAGGAGGGAAGTGGAGCTAGAACATTGTATGTGAACTCCAGGTTCCTGGCTGGCATCTCAGTTGTTGCCATGAAGACCAAACCACAGCCCCCTACCCTCCAAAAACACACTGTAGATGGGTGGAAGGGAGTGGAAGTGAAAGGCAACCTCTCCTCCTATCATTTCATTCTCCGAATGGCTCTTAGAAATGTGATTGTTCCCATTTGACAGAAGGAGAAACTGAGGCCTAGAGAGATTGAGCAGCTTATTCAACCAGATTAAGTGGGTAGTCTGGGTAGTAGAGTCAGAATTAACACCCAAACATGCTGGTGCCCAATTTAGGGCTTCTTCATAAAGCTGGAGAGCAAAGGAAAAGAGCGGGGAGTAAGAATAACTGAAGGAGAAAGGGAAGCAGAGAGTTATGGGAAAGAGAAAAGGGAAGTGGTGGGACCTGGAAAGTTTTAGGAACTGGTGAGGGATGTTCTCATGTCTGCCTCCAAGGGTCACAGTGAGAAGGAAATGCAGTAGTTACATCTACCAATAAATGCAGGTTTTGTTAACTTGCCCTGTTACCATGTTTCCCCAAAATAAGACCTCGCCGGACAATCAGCTCTAATGCGTCTTTTGGAGCAGAAATTAATATAAGACCCGGTCTTATTTTACTATGAGACTGGGTCTAATATAATATAATACCCGATCTTACATTAATTTTTGCTCCAAAAGACGCATTAGAGCTGATTGTCTGGCTAGGTCTTATTTTCGGGGGAAAATGGTATTTCTCAATCACTTTCGCTAGTCACTTAGAGAAAAAGTTTGTTGATCATCTTCTGGGTGCCCTGCCTGGTCCTGGGCTCTTTGGGGACTCTTGAGACTGCGGAGAGAGAGGCTCCTTTCTCAGTGAGCTTGCAGCCTATGCTGGACTAACATGCTTGGAAGGGTTAAGTAGGTAGCAAAAGGCTGTAGATTGAAGAAATGTGCCATGTACTCGGCACCATTTGGAATCAAGTTGTGGGTTCTGAGGAATAGACTGAGTGAGGAAGGCAGTCAGGGAAGAGGACCGTCTGAAGAAGGTGGCTCCTCCATCCTTCCTGTGAGAAGGCGCTGAGAAGTCTAAAGTGAGCAGCGCTGCTGCCATGGACCTGAGACTGTCTTCTGTACCTGTGACACCCTAGTGAGGGTCCCCTCTGCCAGGTGTTTAGAATTGAGCTAGCTTGAATGGAGCGGTGCTAGCAGGAGGCTGGGTGAGGTGTCTGGCCTGAATGTAACCCGGGAAGGCTTTCTGAAAAGGAGAAGTACTGTCATTCCTCGGAAGGCAGGAGCCCTGCATAATAGTCTTCACGTGGCTCCTCTATCTCTTCCCCTTTGGGTTTCCTCAGGTACTGGCTGCATAGCCCTGTGAGGGGATTTTCTGAGCAGGGACCTCACGCCCAGGGTGGGTCTTTCAGCATCAAGAGTCCAAGGAGATCTGCCTTGGCTCTTATGACCCTCAGCCCTCCAACTCTGCCCTCTCATGGGCGAGCCAGGCAGAGAGGCTGTGCCACTGCCACCAGTAGTGCCCCCTGGAGAAGGGTGCCCAGGCTGCAGGAGGGTGGGCAATGAGGGCGTGGCAGGCAAAGGAGACCTGGATCCAGGCCTGCTGCTGGCCAACTGTGTGACGCAGGTGAAGATGCTGATGAGGGCAGCAGTAGTCCCTGCTCACTGTGCCTGGCCTTGAACTATTACGGATACCAGCTCATCTGATATTCACAGCAGCTGTATGAAGGGGTGTGTCATTTCACTCCTCAAGCAGATGAGTAAACAAGCTCACAGAGCTCATGGGCCCTGGGGTTGGGTGTGGGGAAGTGGGCAGAGTTGGGATTCATGTCTTCCTGACTCCCAAGACCTTGTGCTAATGATTAGGGCACACCACATCCAGTTACGATTCCCCCCGCCTCGTTCTTCTCCCCTGTAGGATTAGGTCTTGAAAGAACTGACTGCTCGGGCCCCTCTCAGCACCGTCATTTTAGCATTTTACAGAAGGGGTGTCCCCAAGGGTGCAAAGGCATTGGTCTTGGGAATGATGGTGTTCCAGAAGGGATGGGGAAGAGGATACCCAAGTTGCTGAGCCTGCTTGCCCTGAGGCAGCCTAGGACTGGCTGGTTTCTCAGATCCTTTCTCCCTTATTTACCTGGAGCACGTCTGCCCTGTGGGGAGCACCCTGGGGCCGTTGTACCTGGAGCCATCATTTCCCGAGCAGGTGCACTGGGGTGCATGCCTGAGGCTCCTCCCCTGGTGGGCTGGGTCCTTAACCCTCCCGCTGAGCACAGCTCACTAGACAGAGCTGTCTGCTGCTGACACCCTGCAGTTACTGCTCACTGCCACAGCAGGTTAGAAATAGAAATTGTCTGCTGGGCCCCAGAGCCCTTCCCTCTGCTCTGCTGCTGCTCATCTGGGGGCCCCACCTGTGCTGCACTAGTTGGTGGGGCCCTCTCTTGGAGGGGCAAGAGGCTGGAGGAAGCCAGGGAAGTGTCAGCCTAGGGGTTCCTGGGCCGGCCCTGGCGGGGGTGCACCGGGATGAGCACCCGTGTGGTCAGGGCCGACACCTGGCTGGTGGCTTCAAGGCGTCCTCTCTGTCAGCAGCTGGTCCCTGAGCTCCTGGAAGGTGATGTGATGCCGGCCTGGCAGGGTGGCTCACTGTGCCATCTGCAGCTTCCAGCCGTCCACTGTGGAGGGGCTCTCTAAATGCATGTTGAACTGAGTTGTGAACAGTAGACGGGGCCAAATCATGGCAGGACTGGTAAAGGCAGCCTGGGCACAGCTTCAGAAATTGAGTGCCACTTCTTTCTCTTCATTGAATCCCTCCCTGACCCCGATCTCTCCTGTCTTTTTTCCATTGTGCCAGAGTACTCTGTACCCCATTGCCCCCCACCCCCATGGTTATCTGCCTTGGGAGAGCGGAGTGTTAGGAGTTAGGCATGGATTTTTGTGTGACCCTACAGAGCAGGGCGAGACAAGGCGTGGTGTTCCACCAAGGGGGTGTCCTGAAGCCACAGGCCCAAGGAGAGGCTTTGGCCTCTGGGACCGTCGGCCTCCATCCCTGCCTCCTGACAGATGAATCAAGCTAGGACGCCCAGTCACCCTGCCCCTGACTCCCTTCCAGAGGAGCCTGCCCAGGCTGCATGCCCCCAGAGCCAACGGCCCCTTTCCGTGTGCCTCTGAGCACTGGCCCTGCTCCTGCCATTCCTCAGGCTGCCTCCAAGTCCACGGCATCACGGTGACACAAGCACAGAGACACGGTCCCAGCAGGGTGTGGTGAAGGGAGTTGTTTTTATTAATGGTAAACAGGATAGTCAAACAACAACGACAGAGTAGACACTTCTCCGTTATTTACAAGTGGATTCATCTGCATTCTGGATAATCCACAGCTTTTTCCTCCCCAGATGGGCTTGGTTACCAAGTGGGGTTAGCAGTAAGGCAGAAACTAAGATTTATTGAGACTGTCTTATGTGCCAGGCCTCGTGACAGGCCCTGGATCCACATTCCTTTATGTCATTGTCCCCATGTTTTTATCCCTTTGGCTCATGAGGAACTAAGCCCTGTGGACTTTGAATAAGTTGCTCCATGGTTAAAAAGTGTCCTAACCAAGCTCCTGACAGGTCTGTTTTGCGCCAATGGTTGCTGTCTTCCTACTCTGGAAGGTGTCTGTACGTGTAGACACGTGCACATGTGTACGTGAGGGCAGACATGTGGAAAGACAGCCTCCATGTGGACGGTCTACCCTCACCCTTCATGCAGTGCTCGTGGAATGTAAGGTTCCTGGAGTTCCTCCCCCGGCAAGTTGATTCATACTGCTGGAAGTTTCTGGGGGATTTGAAATCAAAGTGGCCCCAAACATTTCCATGTGGTTGTCGTTTTCCAGGTAGTTTCATTCCTGCCTATGACTATGGAAAGGGGGTGCTGAAACTATTACAGATTGGGACATTGAGGGTCAAAGAAGGAAATAAATCCAGAATCTGACCCCTCCTCTCCATTTCCACCATCCCGGGCTGAGCCTCTGCCATCTCCTGCCAGGCTAATTGCAGTGGTCGTCTGATTGGTCTCTCTTCTTCCATCCTTGCCCTCCCCCCGCCCCCCCCGGACCCCTTGTCCCAGACAACACAATTTTCACATGATGTTATTCCTGTGCTTGGAAGCCCACAGTGGGTCCTCATTTTGGGTGAAAACTAAAATCCTTACAGCAGCCTCCAGGCTGCTCTCACCTCTGATTTCATTTTGGGTTTTTCTCTCCCAACTCATTCCACTGGCCTTGCTGTTCCTAGAACAGATCAGGCACTTCCCTGGATTTTCACTGGCCATTCTCTATGCCTGCATCCCTTCCGATATCTGAACCTCTCCTCGTAAGTCTTTGCTCCAATGACCCCATAAGAGGCATACTTTGAGTATCTCCTCCCCACTCCTTATTCTCTTCACCCTGCTCTATCTATTCTTTTGTCCAAAGTATCTACCACATTCTAAATATATAATTAACTTTATTTACCGCTAGCGTGCAGACTCTCCTAGGACAGTCATTTTTTTCCCCCTCTTCTGTTCAGTGATACATCTCAAGTACCTAGAAAAGTGCCTGGCACATAGTAGGCACTTCAATAAATATTTGATGAATGAATGAAATCACATATCAGGTCAGTGAGGGACTCATGACTAGAACCTGGTGTTTTACTCCCAACGTAAGAATTTCCCCAACCCCAAGTGTTTTATGTTAGAAGAAAAGAATTTTATTTTTGGAGATAAATCAAAACTTAACATGAGCATAGAAAGCAGCAAAAGAGCACCACATGTACTGTGCATGAAATATGTACCAGGTACTGTGCACGTATTAGCTCATGCTGTCTGCATCTTTCCTGGGAGGAAAGTGAAACTCAAGGAAAATAAGTGATGTGCCTATGGCCTCAGCTAATGAGAGATCGAGCCGGATTTAACTTCAGGTCTATGTGTCCTCAAGGCCTCTTTCCTATACCTCCTTGGAGGAAACAGCACTGATAACCGAGCTGTTTGCCCCTCCTGTTCCTGCCAGCTGCGTGGAGAACCAGACTTGATGCTGAGCTCACCTCGTCTGGGTCTTCTTCCCCTCCCCCAATGTCCTGTGGACTGGCCCCCTGCCTCTTCCTCCTTTCCTGTGAGGTCTTGGGTGGCCATGATCGCATCCATACGGACACTTATTAGATTCTGGTGCTTGCCCATTGTTGCAGCCAAAGTAAGCCAGGAGGTTGCAGAAAAGCTACTGCAGGGTCTGGCTGCTCACTGCTCACGGTTTGGCCCTCCCCTCTCCAGTCAAGCTTAGTTGTTGGTTCCGTGAAGGGAGCCTGCTGGCCAGCAATGACCAAGACCAACGTACTGTCTGCTCCTCCTGCAGCCTCCTCCCCAACACGTCCCCCACGCTAGTGTTCTGGGCCGTTGAGAACCAACATGAAAGTGGTAGGAAAGTCTTCCTAGAGGAGGAGACACTGTACATGTTAGAAGTCCTAACTATCCAGGTCATGTTGAGTGCGGGTCAGGGGAGATCCAGTGAAAGGGGAACTCATTCTTTGCACTCAGGGAATTTCTGTTCTACGTATGGAGATTAGATCCACACTATGCAATGATTACAAATCCACAAGGCAGGAACATACATGTAATCCGTGAGCTGTGTGCTATGGATGTTTCCTCAATTGGTATTTGGGAAGTGAAGAGGACTATATGCATGTCAGGTGTTCTTAAAAGTCCTGAGAAAAGTGTGAACGCTGGCCAACTGAGGATCAGTCTTCACGTAGGGTAAGGGGCACCCCCTAACTATAGGGTTGTGATAGGAGTAGCGTCATCTTTGAATCTGAAGGGCCGGGATATACCAAGCTAGACCCTGGGTTATGGTAGCTTACCTGATTGGTGGTAGATATCCATTTTGCCCAGATTGGCCAGGAAAAACCCTCCCCTGGATTACGAAGAGGGGAATGATTGGGAACCTTGAGTACCCCTGTCAGGACACGGGGTTCCAATGAAGTAAAGGCTTTGGAAGTTTCCATGGAGATAGGGAGGCCTCACTTAGGCTTTGTGTGATAATGTAAAGTCATTTCTCGTCCCTGCCGGCTCTCAGGTACCAAAGGACCCAAGCTGCTTCATGTCCCTCAGCCTCAGGTCCCCGGGGAATGTGGGGAAAGTGACCAGGGTTATAACAGAACCCAGGACTCAATGCGTTCCTCTTGCAACTCTTGGATTTCATTTACCACCGGAGGGTTACAGAGTTACAATTCTGTCTTCCAAGACGTTAATTAAACAATGAATTCAGCCCCTAATAAAGGACTGAATAGTGAAGCTTCTGAGGAGAGACAATCTGATGGAGACCCCAGCCCTCCTCAAGGCCCAGTTCCAACCTCCCCACACACCGGTGCCCTTATCCGAGAAGACATTCTTTCTTGACCCCCAGGCCCACAGTACTCAAACTCATTTTCTGAGCCATTCCTTTGGCATGTTCCTTGAGGTCGGACCAGATGTCATCATCATCTGATGATGACAGACAAGCTTTGGCACTTGTACTCACACATGTTCAATAAATGCCTGTGGAGTTGAGAGGAACGGAAACTGCTACTGCCCACTGAGAGCGTCAGTAAGCAGGAACTTGGAGTTGAAAGGATGAAGGGTGACTTTTCTCGTGGCGCCAAATAACCTGACCACGCCTAGAATCTCATCCACATTATGTCGCTGGCTCTTCCTCAGGGGACTTGAATCTGAACTCCAGCACCAAGCTTGGTATTTTCCAGTAGGTGGTGCGTTTGCAAACTTATTTGATTTTACTCAAGACCTGCCTGTGAGAACTGTTAATTCAGATGATCTAATCAAAACCACACGTGAGGCTTTAATGAAGCTCCTCTGCCAGCTGCTCTCCCCCATTGCACTCTGATTATGTTTAAAGAAGCCCAATTATGGTTCCAGGGCCTGGGAGAAAACAGGCTAGAGGAGGCCAGCCTCACGGAGCTGGACATCCCATGGGCCTTATTTCGTAGATGGCTCCAGTTCTTTCATGGACCAGAAGTCTCCCAGCAAAGTCCTCCCCAGAGCCCAGAATGCCAACCCTTCTGCCTGAGGATCTCGTCTATGAGAAAGACCCCAGCCTTCATATGAAACTTTTCATTTTATGAGATGGAACTCAGGAGCCCTTAGGAGCAGCGTGGCCCCGTGAGAAGAAAGCAGGTCTCGTGTCAGGAAAGAACGCCGGGGCTTCTGAGTGCTGTGTACTTAACTCTTTCTCTATGTGGGCCCTGGTCACACAGGTGTTGTCACTTTGTGCACTTTTCCGTAAGTATGTTCCACTTCCAGCCAAAGTTAAGAAGAGGAGAAAATCAGCAGGAGAATAATAAACATAAATTCAGGGCAGTGCCTCGTCAGGGGTGAGGGAAGGCAGGAGGATGGCGTCGGAGAGCAGTGCCCTGGCAGCTTCACGGCTTATGTATTTCACTTTGTAGGTTGAATATTAGGTTCATTAGCATTTTTCTTCTCGTTATGCTTCATAGCTCACGTAACTCACACACGTATTATAAATATCCTTTTATATGTGTCCGACATCAGGTGCTAAGCTACATGAGGGCATAGAAAAAAAGATCCTGCCGGTTCTATGGTCAAAAAGACGAGGGTTTGAATCTTGCCCTGCCACTTACTGGGTCTTGGATGAATAACATAAGCTCCCAGGGCCTCGGTTTGCTCATCTGCCCAATGGGGGGGCGCAAGCCACAGTTAATACATCAGTTGACATTTGAGGTATGTATTACAAAGCAAAGTATAGGGTGTGATGGGAACAGAAAGCAGTAGGACTGAACCTAGTTGAAGAGGAGTGGGGTGAGAGTGGGGTGGTCAGGGAAAACCCGGGGAGGGAATGTTTGAGCTGCATGTTGACAGAAGGCTACTTCTCAGTAGTGCTTGGACTTATCTCCCCTCGCACTCTTGTCCCAGGTCCTATCGGGAATATGAGAGAAGTGTTCCAGAGAAGCATGGAATTTCAGAGCCTCAGAGGACTTCAGAGCACATTATGTAACTCACCGTCTCCTGCCCTCACTCTTCCTAGATTTTCCAGTGAAGAAAATGAAGCCCCAAAGATAATGTGACTTGCTCGGGTCTCTCAGCTGATGAGCAACAGCAGTGGGACTGGAACACATCGCCACGTTTGCCCCTATTATGTGTCAGACACACTTCTAGAGCTCTACATGCTAGATATCAATCTTCAATAACAACTCTATGCAGTCACTACTATTATTACAGATGAGGAAACTGATGTCCAGAGAGGTTGAGTAACTCTGTTAAGGTCACACAGCTCAGGGTAGAGTCAGCACTTGAACCCAATCTGATTGCAGAGCCCCCAAATTCCTAATTACTACCCTGCACTTCCTTCTACCAGAACCTTGGTTTGCAGTATTTCTGCTGAACAATGACATTTTTCCTGCTATGTCACGGAGCTAGGTCTTTCTGGAGAGAAAAGAGAGTAAGTAATACAACACAGATGAGAAAACCAAGCTGAGCAGACGGTCGGCTTTGGGAGTAAGGCAGTTCGCCTCTAGGGCTTTGTTTTCTTCACTGGCAACATTGAGGGAAAGCGAGGGTGGGTTATACAATGTTCTCTGAAGTCCGCTGGCTGGTAAGTGGAGTTCAGACCAGTTGCTGGTGACAGTCACCAGTAGAGGAGCTCAGACCTTGTTCTGAGGCAGTGGGGAGCCAGTGTGAGGTTTTGGAGAAGAAAGTACTGCTTTAGGAAGGTGGAACCTGAGAGGCTTTTATCTTCCTCCTATCTGGAGACTGACCTCCCAAGAAGACGTGCCTGACTGCTTAGGTCCATGGAATTTATGCTCTGGGAGTCCCTGACAGGGAGACTCACTGAGCTTGGTCACATTCATGTCCCTTTTCACATGAGGAAGGTTGAGCCATAGTTTGGAATTCTAGCAAGTTCTTCCTCTTGACTGGAGTCCCCTCTTTGAGATAGTACCTCTGCTTTCACTCAACATCCCCCCTACCCCATTTATTCCCTACATTCCTGCCCATCCCCTGCAGAGAGACCGAGGGATCCTGGATGGGATATCATCGTTGGTATTAGTGGATGCTCTCCTAAGTCGGTGCATTAGCTCAAGCTAACCTCTATTTCAGTATTATGGGGAAATTCATATAGAGATGTTCTCCTTTGTTTCAGTCTCAGAAGAATGTTTATTTTCCCCTTTCAATGGCCCTCCCCTCTATTTGCATAATGGTGAGAAAACAATACTGCCACCTAGTGGGAGTCCAGTATGTGACCTTCAGAGCTCCTCCTCCTGACCCTGGTACATTATTTCTATGATTAATGTTTAAACTAGTGAGTAGTTCTGAGTGCAGTGTATGGCTCCAACTGGATTTTCTGGTCCCCTTTCCACTCACTTAAACCTTGCAGTTGCAAGTCTCAGTGGGGCTGTTTTGCATACACCAGACAGAACCTTTGAAACAGGTGCAGGGGGCTCTGCCTACAGTCTAATGAGGTAGGTATCTGTATCCCAATTACAAACGAGGACATCAAGGCTCAAGAAGGTTAAGTAACTTGGTCCTTTTTTGAGCACCTAGCACGTACCCAAACCATGTAGTAAGCCTCTGTAGTGCAGGGGATCCTGCCGACTACACCATGTGTCGTGCGGGGCGTCCGGCGGGGTCTCTGCTCCCGATCCCCACATAAGAACGCAGGACATGGTGAGGCCAAAAAGGAACACCCACGGAGCCATAGGTAGGGGAGTCACACCACTATCCTCTCGCTGGCGGCTGGGTTGGAGACACAGGAAACAGGAGCCACACAATTCTCAACCCTCACTGCGCCGCTTGCAGGCTCAGCCACCATCTTCTTGCTAGCCCCCATTTTCCTGCTAGCCTAGCCACGGCAGTTATATTAGTGCCCAATGGCTCACTGGTTACAGCTGACGGCCAACTAGCCACAGCTGCTGGCCATTTGATCACAGTCGACGGCCATTTACTACCTGAGCCAGCACCTTTCTATGTGAGGCCGAGAGCCTGGAAACTGCTTTTTGGGGCTCTGTCCCCACAGCCTCCTAGGTAGTATGTGGATTAGAGGCCTGTTTTCCTCTAAAAGTGCACGATCCAGACACAGTGGCACAGTGTTGTCAGGTCCTGGCTATCTTGCAAAGGCAGGAGACCTTTGTGCCCTGATATAGATCAACAGGAATTCCTGGATAGAAGAGGTGGATCTGGAGCTGGAATCTGGAAGGTTGCATGGGAGGAGAATGAGTGGTGGATGAAGGCACAGAGGTAGCACAGGAATGGGGGTATCAAGGAAAGGCTGCCGGTCCAGAGCTGAGCCTGGTATTATGCTTGGAGGTCCAGGATACAGAGCGCGTGAGAGCTAGATTGGGGTGCCAGGGAGTTCCCATGTCTACCCCCAAGTAACATTTGTAAATTGGTAACTAAGACATGCTTGATGGAAGAAATTGAAACAATGCAGAAGTACATAAAAAAAAAAAATCTCCCTGCAGCCTCATCCTCCACAAGAAAACAGGATTAATAGTTAAATAAAAGTTTGGTGTATATGTTTCCAGAAGATTTCCTATGCCTGTAAAATTAAATAGATAAATATGTCGTCCATTCATATATACATAAATTGATAGATATGCGTATGTTATTTTAAATAGGATTGTTTTTAAACTACAATTTTATAATTCTCTTTTCATAAAAATCTCAAAAACATAGTAAAGTTATCTTTTAGCTTTTTAAAAAGTCTTTTACTGTTGAAAATTTTAAACATAGATAAAAATAGAAACTATAATAAATCCACTCTCCCAGCTTCAACATTTGTCAATACCTGGCCAATCTTGTTTTACCGCTACCCCTCTCCATAGATTCCTCCTAACTGGATTATTTTTAAGAAAGAAAGTTCCAGACATCATACATTTCATCTGTAAATATGTCTGTCTCTATCGCAAAAGATAAGAACACTTTTAAAATAGTCTAAACACAATGCCATTATCACATAAAAAAGCATGAATTCCTTTATATCATCAAAAGTGTAGTCAGTGTTCACATTTTTCCAATGGTCTCACAAACTTTTTTTTTTAACAGTTGATGCGTTTGATTTGTGATTCAAATAAGGTCCACATATTCCGTTTGGTTGACGCTTTTTAAGTTTCTTCTCATTCATAGTTTTCTACTTTCTACTTTTCCTTTTCTTTTTTTTGTTTTTGCCATTCATTTGTTGAAAAAAACTAGTCATTTGTCTTGTAAAGTTTCCCACATTCTGGATTCTGTTGATTGTATCCCTATGGTGTCTTTGAACCTGTTCCTCTGTCCTTCTATTTCTTATAAACAGGTGGTTAGGTCCAGGGGCTTGAGCAGAATTAGATTTGATCTCTTGGCAAAAAGGCTGGAGCTTCTTAGGCAGAGGAATGAAGTGACCAAGAGCAAGCGTGGTGGCTTTAGGAAAGAAGACACTGCATCAGCCTCCCCAAGCAGTCTCTTGGATTTGCAGGTGGGAGACAAAGAGGGACCACCCCAAACCTCCATAGGGTTGGCTTCATGGATCCTCAGTTGTTGGCAGGGTGTCTCTTCTCATCTCATCTCATCGCACCTTTCATGAGGGGTCTCTGGGACCATCTGATCCCACCATCTGGTCAGCTGGAGCTGACGGCAACTGATTCTCACAAGTGGAAGCCTACAGATCTCTCCTCTCGTGATTTTGCACTAACGTCTTCCCATAAGTCATATATCTCCATTTAAAAAAACAAAACAGAACAGCATAAAATGCTTTTCTTTCCTCTTCTCAGCAAGTTTATCCAGTTGACACTGCTGAGCCACTGAGAACGGCTTAAGTGTCTCAGCTCAGAGCTGGAAAAAATCTGGACAGTATTTGCAGAAATCGCCAGTGCTCTTGAAATGCTTTATACATCATATCAGACTCCCACAGAGGAGTCACTTAATTTAGAAATTAAATCACTAGCTTTGAATCCTACTCACCAGAAGCCCATCTTCAGCCACGTTTTTCTTAAACAATCATTCCCAGTTTTTCAATACCTTTGCTTAGTCTCCCTTCCCCCAACCACGGGGATAAATTGCGTTTCTTAAAAGCAGTTTGGTTGCTTTTTTTTATGAATCAAAGACCCAGGAAAAGAGCTGCTGATACAGGACTTCCACGCTGACGTGACGTTAAAGTACCTGAACTTGGTAATTTAATTTGCTGTGTGATCTTATCTCAGTGAAATATATGCTTTTCTTTAGGCCTTCTGAAATATTAACAATAGTTCCTCATCATCACTTTCCGGAGCTCTGAGGAGTCTGGAAAGTGCTGGTGAGGAACAGAGTAGGGTTAGTTTTCTGAGTTACTACATTCATCAACCTCCTTGCAGGAGCGAACCACGGAAGGTAAACTGGTCTATGGTTCTCCCTGATCCGCCTCCTCCTCAGTCCCTTCACTTAAAGTTTTTATCCAAATCCTAGACACGTTTCATCGTTTCTCAGAATCATTAGGTATTAAATGGAGGTGAGCTTTGAGCCTAGTCTTTGGTTGTGTCTGTTTGAGCTTTATCAAAATCCTTGTTATTTCTTATGACTTATGCACAGAGGTCAAGTCCACAATAAGGGATGTCCTTCCTATATGCAGTCTGTGAGGTGGGGATTATTCCTCTTTAATCTGCCATATAAACTCTTTTGAGCTGAGTTGAAGGAGGAATATGTTCTTGTCTAAATTATCAATGCTTCATTCACCATGCCTCTTCTTACTGTCCTCCTGACTCTGGCCCAGCAAGTACTCACTGCCTTAGCTGCCTACTTCCTGGACATCTATGTTGATTTTGGAGACTGTATTTACATCCTTTCATGGAAGCAGTGTGGTGTAATAAAACCAATGCCAGACAGACTTAGGTTCAAATTCTGAGTCCCTACTTGGTAGCAATGTGATGTTTGAGCAAGTTACTTAGATTATGATCCTCGGTTTCTTTATCTTTAAAATGGGCTGACAATCCCTAAACCAGGACTCGGTGCCATTGCAGATTGTACATCTCCAACCCTTGGCATATACCACATGCTTAATAAATGGTTGCCATTGTTACTATGGAAAGACAGAGTTGAATCCAGCCTCCAGGGAAAGGGGGAATGGGAGAGACCTAAGATAGAAGGCCAGTGTTTTCTGGATAATGTATGCTTTTGTTCAACCCTTAGATTTTGGAAAGATGGTTGTTTTCTTCCTCACAAGCTATAAACTCAGTTGAGATAATTAGCTCTCTGTCATATATTCTCTTGAGTGTTTTTTGGTGGATTGATTATATATACATATACATGCACATGCGTACACACACACACACACACACATACACACACACACATCAAGGAGGAATATCTCACCAAACCTCTACCCACCGATTGGCATATGCCTTCTGTCAAGGCACCAGTCAGAGTTCCCTCATGTTTGAATCCAGAAAGCAAACTGGGTTGGCAACAGTTCATGAGAAACATCCCCTCAGTTGACCTACTCAGGTACTTCCTCTCTATTATTTTATTACTTTTTGTCCCGGCGAATTTTGCTCTTACAGTTTCAAGATAATCAATTTATTTTTGTGCGCCTTCTCCATCCAAATTGGATTACACGTATAAATAGCTGTGTGCTGGCCAGTGTGCGCTCCCAGGCTGGTGCTTGGCAGCCTGGGTCCTTGGGCAGGCTCAGGCTGTTTGTTTATTTTCAATTGAAACTCCAAGTGCTGGAATGACTTCCACCTCCTTTACACACAGCCATCTCAAAACCCCCTTTGTTCCCGGGTTGCAGAGGACAAATACTCAGGGTTTTCATTAGTTGTGGTAACAGAATGCCAGTTCTTTCAGCATCATCCTGCTAGTTGCTGTCCTGTGGTTCGCCTTTTTATTAAAAAAAAAAAAAAAAAGATTCTAAATTACTACGTTCATTTGTGCACACATATGCCCCCATCCGCCCAAGGCTGCACCCCAAAGTTTATCTTACTGTTGGTGTTCTTTCCAGGAACAGAAAAACACCGCTGTATAATGTTAGAAGGAAAGCAGAACAATGTCCCAGGTCAGGAACTTCAGTTTCCTTTACTGGGGTTCAGCTTTTCCCTCATTGGGAATTCGGTCTGCATTTTTTTTATTAAATTTCATTGTCACCTTTGGTTGTAGCAAAGTGGTTTTCTAACTGTTTAATCCCACCTCCAGTGACAGGGAAAGAATTAACTAGAATACAAGTTAGGCTCCACATGCCAGCCAGGAGCATAATTTTCCTTGGTCTTCAGTATCCTACCCAGTCCTCTGTTCACAGGTGGTGTTTCTCTTGGTGTGGTACATGAACCACCAGCATTAGAATCTTCCAGGAACTAGGGAGTGTGCAAACTTTTGAGCCTTACTCCAGACATAAGTCTAAATCTCTAGTGGTGGGGCCCAAGAAGCTGTGAAAGGAAAGTTCCAGAAACAGTGTTGGTCTATAAATGAAAATGCCATCATGTAAGAAAGGCGAAGCCGGGTGCGGGCGGGAGGCGGGGGGGGAGGGGGAGGGAGGGGTGGAGGGAGGGAGGGAGTGGAGGGAGGGAGGAGGAGGGAGGGGAGGGAGTGGAGTGGGGTATTGAGGGGGAGGGCGTAAGGCACGTCAAGTCATGCCTGCCGGAAGGCGGAGTAAGTACTTGAATGATGAAGGAGGTAGTTTTTGCTTGTCGTGCTTTTTATCTTCTAGCTTTATCAGATAGGATCCTATCTCTCTATCTCATCTTCCTCTCCTCTCCCTCTCCCTCTCCCTCTCCCTCTCCCTCCCTCCCTCCGCTCCCTCCTCCCTCCCTCTCTCCCTCCCTCACTCCTTCTCCTTCTCTCCCTCTCTCTCTTTCTCTCTTCAAGGCTATGACTTTGAACTTTGTCAGGATCCAACCTGCAAGCAGTTCTCATTTCATTTCAGTCACACACCCTCATCCACACGTACCTCTCCATCTCCAATATATTTTCATCAGTGCCCAAGATCATTCTGTGCTTACCCTCAAGGAGCCCAGGGGTCTAGTTGCAGAGATAAGGTGTGCTCATATTAAAAGATAAGTGACAATAGAAACAAGGAATGCTAAGCGCAAATGTGTAGGTATAAACTAGATTTTAAAGAAAGGGAGAGGCATTGCCCTTGTGCGGGGTCCTGAGGAAAAACGGTGTAGGGTGGGAGGTAGGCAGGAAAGCAGTCCTTCAGAGGCTTGATAGTGGCCCACAGTGGGGCTGTGTGTGGGCGAGGAGGGATGCCGAACCAACCAAAGAAGGAGGAGAAATTGAGCTAGTTGTGAAGGAAATGTGAGTCTTGGAGAAGGCTTCCTTTGGGGGAGCTTAAAAAATTAATCAGATTAGTTAGGATTTAGGGGAGAAAATTTGGCAAATCAATGCTATAATCAGGATCATGTTGGGATTTGCAAAGTCAGAATACAATTTCCTAATTTGGCATCTATCCTAAATTGTCGGTCTCATTCCGTCGGAGGGCCTGAAGAAGACTGTAAGTGAAGTGTAGACAGGGCATTCCATAACTCAAAAAAAAACCCCACCTTTTTATTATGAAAAGTTTCAAACATAGACAAAAGTATAATATTATCATAACATTTACTTAACAGTGGGAAAGCTATCCCCAGAGGCAATGTTACAAAGTTCAAGACCAGGAGAGAAACGAATCTATGGAGATAGAAATCAAAACGGTGGCAGCTCCTGGTGGCGGGGAGAGGTTGACAGGGAAAGGGCCAGGGGGGAGTTTCTGGGATAATGATGAAGTTCTTTGTCTCTACTGGGGTATTAGTGACAATGGTCATGAATGATTATTTTTAATACAATGAAAACAAAATAGTATTTTTTTTGTATTAGTATTAGTGACACAGATGTATACATTTGTCAAATTTAGTAAACTGTACACTTAAGATCTGGGTATTACTCTGCACATGATTCTACCTCAAAAAATAAAGTTCTTCTTCTTCCTTTCCCCCTAATTTCCTTCCAGTTCTGTCCATAATATCTCTCTGATACTTGTCTTCGTTTTTAAACAAAAGCAGAAGGCCTCAGAAAAATACTTTGTTGTTTTCATTGTATTAAACTAATCATTTATGGCCACTGATACTAGCTTCCCTAAGTAGTATTATAATGTTTTTTTCTTCAAAAATAAAATTACTTAAGAAAGCGCGATATAAGTGGTACGTGCAAACTGTAAGGTGGTATGTGAGTGGCAGACATTTGAGAAACACTAGTGGAATGGGGACTTACTACTTCAGGATACCCCTGTGGGACAGATGAGAAGGGTCTTGCTGAACAACAATCTGTTCTTACTCCGTGTCACTCAGACATTCCTCACTGTGTTCGATTTTGTTTTCTGAACTCAGGGCAGCAGTGCCCCTCAGCGCCAGCAGCACTGAGAGGTGGCTGCCGGGGTGAGGCATCTGTGGTGGGCTGGAGGAGATGAGGCAGGCCGAGGGAATAAAGCAGATGAGAATGCACATGACCTCCACCTCGTGTGTAGCACGGGTACCTGGGAGGCCTGGCCGTGCCATCTGTCGGAGTAACACAGAAACAGGGTCACGAAGCTGCCCTGAAACCTCTCCCTTACTCACCTGTGGCAGCAACCCAGTACCTTCTTGGGCTCTGCCACAGGAACAGGTTATAGCCCAGCTGCCTTGGTACTGCCCGATGGCCAAGAGTCTCACAGCCCTGCTGGGTCATGCAGGGCTGAAGAGATACCCCTTCTCTCCAGGGACTCGTGGCCTTCCACAGACACATGCTGGGATCTTTGTTTGAAATAAATAATGTACAGGGAACATCGATTACAGTCTTCCAGTGACTTATTTATGACCCGTGCTGCTCCTTGCCCTCTGGTTTCCAGGGAGCCTGGGCTCTCCCGCTCACCGGTCCAGTGTCTCTGTATATTCCTGTTCTGGACATATGGTAGAATTCATCCCCAGCGTCCAGGAGGCGTTTATAGTGAAGAGACAGTTCAAGTGACAGTTACTATTTAGCCACCTCCACCATGGAGTTCCTAGAAAACTGTGACATCAGCGAAGGTTGTATTCCCTGCTCCACCTTCCATTTCTGTACACCATCATCACCCCTCACTTCCTCTCTTTCTGGCTGCTCCTTGTATTTCCTTTCAGCCATTTATCTTTAGGTTCCATCTGCACGTGACATAATCCACTGCGATAAGACAACACAGACCTGAAGGGGCCAGGCCCTTCTCTTAGGGACAGGACAGTCTTTCAGGGCACAAACAGGGTCATCTCGGGAGCTGGAGGTTCAAAGGAGAAGGCAGAGCATTTTGTGTGAGAAGTCAGAGGTGGGGGCGAGGTGGCACGTATCCAAGTTCATTATCAAATAGCAGCAAAGCTTCCTGGGAGTTCACTATGCGCCACGTGGACTCTGAGTGCTTTGTATTCTGTCTAGGCCACCCAATCCTCCAACAACCCCACAAGGCAGCCACTATCGTTATCCCTGCTTTACAGATGTGGAAATCGAGGGCTCAGACAGCTTAAGTCATTTGCACAAAATCGCTAGGTAATAGTAGAGCTGGGAGTCAAACCCTAGCAGTCTGGTTCCAAGAACCTCACAGGTAACCACGAAGCCAGTTTCTCAAACTCACCCAATGATAGGTTCACGAGCAGATTCCCCAGGTGGTTCCAGCAGGAAGTAGGATCCCATGAGTTTGGGAATGTGCACATCCAATGGAGATCCAAAGTGAATGCCACCTGCTGGAGTGTTTAGGAAGTTCTGCGCGAGGCTATTTGGAAGCGAAGTGCTGTCCCCGCACGGCCCCCGCCGCCAGCTGGGAGGAGCCAGGGCTGTGGGTGTAGCCTTTGCTGAGAGCGTTGCTGGCAGCCAGCTTCCTGACATCAGTTTGTGTTAGCTGGAACAGAGCCTAGACCTAGGAGCTGGATCAAAACGGGGTTCCAGGTACAAGAGCTCCATGAGCAGATCCAGATAGTTTTGAGGATGTGTTTGGGGAACAAATAAAAAGCCTATTAAAATAAAATGTAGTAGGGGCGGGGGAGACGCCTGTACCAGAATAGCAGCTGGGGGTTCCACACTAGTCATTAACACTGGGCGACCTTGGTCACAGAGCCTGCAAGTGGGTGTGAGGAGGGGACGTTTAGCTGTGGGCAGCAAGGCCAAGTAGGTGCGTTATAAATGGTTTTCTAAGTGGGTGTTTTATGGGACTTTCATGGGAGGAGTAACCAGACTCTAGCTACCAAGAGCCCTTCCACTAGGGGTGTCCCATTTAATTTTTGTGTTATATTTTGTTTCCATATAAGAGTTCATCTGCAGAGGGGGGAAATTTGAAAACATCAGCCTTAACCGTATGAAAAAAGGAGACCTGACAAATTGGCTAAGTGTTCAGGATTCAGGTGTGACCCATCCCCGGTTTTGCATAAAAAGACGTGTCTGGATGGTTGAATGTGTGGCCAGGAGGGATGATAGTCTCAGCAAAGAATTTCAGGCTTAGAGACCCTGTGCCGTGGAGACACAATTAATGGGAGACACACCCAGAGCAACCAGATCATACCAGCCAAGGAGGATTCCCCGTTGGACTGAGCGGTGCCTGATCTTAGGTTTTCAGTGAGAGCTCAGAGTGCTCTGCCTGTGCCCAGGTGCCTGGAACCCTCAAAGATCAGGCTTATCCATTACCATTGCCCAGGCCTCCCTGCCTCTGACTCTGACAGGGAGGGAGATTTCTTCCTGGACAAGCTGAGGCTTTTCCTGCTAAAATGTCTTCTGTAGAAGTCTGTGACTACCTGCGATTCTCAGGAAATGAGTCATTCTGGGCGGCTGCAATTTCCACATAGCTAAACGTTCATCTCTTTAATTGCACTTGCTTTGTTATTATTACTATTTTTGATGGAAGGCATCATATATATTTCAGCTTCCATAACCAGATGATAAGAAACATAATTTAATTTGTTCTCAGTGACTCGGGGCTATTCTTAGGATTATGGGTGATGTGGCACCTTGCTATCCGTGGAGTCCCTTCATTTAAGAACCCTAATTTTAATGCTTTTTTTGTGCAGTGTCTACTTATTTCCGTTTTTCTGTCTCTTCCTTATTAGCAGTCACTTCTCACTGCAATCAGGGGACGTGCTTCCAACGGTCTCTCTCTCCTTTTCTCTGCCTGCCCCTTCTTATCACTTCTAATTTGCTTGATTCTGATCTGCTGTTAGTTTAGACGCCAGATAAATGGTCTTGTTTGAATAGAAATGAAATGAAATGAAACACACTCCCCGTGAGGGCCCAAGGGAGGCTCAGCCCGAGAGGGAGGTACGTGGACATCACAACATCAAATTTAATTGTTCATCCCGATGCCTGTATTACTTACCTCCTATTTAAGGTAGGCCAAGTAGTGCTGTCCTTTGGATTTTAAGATCTGAAGAAATAGATGAAGATAATTTTCTGGGGTCTCCATCTTCATATGTTTAAGGATAAGCCAATCAAAGAAGTGCACCGATGTAGACCAGTGGTCCTCCACCCTCGCTGAATTTTCAAATAATTTTCAAAAGCAAGAGGCAGCCCCATCCCAGGTCAAGTAAGTCAGAATCTTCAGGTGGTGAGGATGGGGCAGAGCCCAGGCATTGATATTTTTAAAAGTCTCCTTGAGATTCTGACATGCAGCCAAGGGTGGGAACCACTGATTTAGACCCTCGCAAAACTGCCACATCGAAGACCTATGTTCCTTTAAGACCGGGTTTCTCAACCCTGACCGTCAAGGAGGAGCTAGGAAAGGTTTGAAAATACCCCTGCCAAAAGTTTCTAACGAGCTGTCAAGGTTGAGAATGGCTGCTTTAAGATATTTTGTCTGCGCTATTGCTGTTTATAAATCTGTATTTTCTGCGAGGCTCAGAAACCTTTTTTTTTTTTTTAATGTAGCAGTGTTTTTCTGAAGATGATGACAACCTGTGTCTTTAGAGTCGCTTTACAAGCCTACATGGTAGCATGCATTCATGTTGGTGTGATATGAAGGAAAGGAAAGCTTTGATCAAACACCTGGGACGCCACCGATTTGTCTCTGATCATGAGAGAGAGCCCTGAGAGCAGCCATGAATTACGGGGTGGGGCAGGGGCACACAAATAGTTTGTGGAAGGATCGGCTTTTGCCATGGTGCCTGGACAGAGAGTGCTTGTGTGACTGTCCATTGTGCACGTTCGTATTTGCCAAAGTGCAGATATACATGAATGACAGCATGGTCCTTCAGTCTTCAGATTAAATGTGCAGCTGAATGAGGGACGCCAAAGAGCTACATCCATGCAACAAAATTCTCCAGTGTTGCATGAACGCAGTAGTTTAGACCGAGCTTCAGGGGCAAGGATCACGTAAATATGTGTCGAGGAGGCCAGAATGTGAGAAAACTTGCAGGATGTGCTGAGAAAAACACACACGTGTGTGTTCCAGTCTCACTGTTTTAGATTCTCAAATTCACTATCAGGGCCTGTGATATATTTAGCCTTGTTATCAGTACGTAGAGCAGGTTTTCAAGGCTTGTAGGATGTATCTATTAAAATAACCTATGTGACTGAGGAGCTGCTCACTATAACATTTTTGTTCCACTGAAATACAATGAGAGGAAATGGGGCTCCAGGAAATGACCATTATATCAGGGGATCCAAAGCAACACAGGGCCACTCCAGTATTTACACACATTCTGGCCATTGTGCTTGCAACCTTGGGTAACCCTCCACTTTTTTCTGCTCCTTTTTAATCTTCTGCAGACTTTGAAGATTATCACATTTGAGGAGGGATGTACTAAGCTCTGAGTATTGCAGAACTTGATTTGTGAACACACTTTGTATCTGTTTCTGTGCCTTCCTTGGAAGTTTTCAAGGTTGCTGATACTCAGGCAAGCAGCTGACCGTATAACTTTGTGGTCTGGATGGTGGTGGTGGCAGTGGTGGAGACAGGGTTGGGCGGTACCTCTCTGGGAGACCTGTGGCCTGTACTTGATTCAAGACCTCTAGAAAGGCGTCTTGACCTCTGACTTATGCACACTCCTCCCCTGCTCCTCTGCCTTTTGTAGTCTGCAGCCAATTCACTTTGACGACAAAGGGGAGTTTTCTAAATTGTCTTACAGAGGTGCTTCTGACTTATCGTGGGGCTGGGGGAGGTGCTAGGTCATGGCAGCCCACACTCTGCTGACACCCCCCCTCCCCACGATTCCCACCTCATCAGTTCCCTATGTGCATTTTAGATATTGAACTTTCTGAGAAAGAGGATCTTAATACTAAAAGACCAAAACCCACTGCTTAGAATAACAGCATACTAGAGATGGAAAAGACCCCAGGAATTGTCAGTCCAGCTCTGGCTTTGGATGAGAAAAGGCCACAGCACAGCGGGTAGAGGTCTCAGTCTGGAGCCCTTTACCCCGTGGAGCCCAGTTGCAGCCTCTCAGCCTGGTCTTGTGCCCATGAATCCTACTTCTTTCAGACACCCCTTTGGGCCAGTGGGATCCACATTACACGCTGTTTCAATAAATCCCTATTTTCTTTCTGTATCCTTTCTTTTATTTCTTTCTTGAAGAATGCAGTCGTGTGATTGATCGTGAGTAACCAAATAGAAGCCCAACTAATACGTGCAGAATTAAATCCTGATAGTTTGTTTGAGCCCAGAATCTTTATGGGTAGTTGTGCAAAGTGGTTGCACTTTCCTTAAAGACAGCCTTTTCTTGATATTGTTTCCTGGGCTCGTTTGCTCTGGCTGGTATTAAAGTAGTACTGAATCTCAGATGCTCACCCCCAGTGGCCGAGAATTATGGTTAAGAACACAGACTGTGACCCCAGCTGTCTGGATGGGAATCCTGGCTTCAGTACATATACACCACTGGACCTTTCTGGATCTTGGCCATCTCCTCTGTGAAATGAAGATAGTGGGGCCATCCCATAGGGTGCACTGTTGACACCTGGTAAGCTCTCAGTAAATGTTAAGTGTAATTGTCACTAGCCCCTTCCCATTAATATCCTAAACACAAAGCTAGACAAACCACCCCTTCGCTTCTATTCAGCTTTTTCTGCAGTCCCTAAGACACCTGAGAGTATGGCGGCTGAGTGTGGCTTCTGGGGCCAGACCGCCCAAGATCATATCCCACACCCAGCACTCACTAACGCGTGACCTTGGGCAATTTACTTAATTTCTCAGTTCCTAGGTTTCCTCACTTGTAAAATAGGGTTAAGAATAGTTTCTTCCTCCAAGAATTGTTTTCAGGACTGAATAAGATAATGCTTATAAATATACCCATCTCATCATGAGCACTGATAATCTTGGGCGGTATAATTAATTTACCCGTCCTTGTTCCAGAATAGATTTAAATAGGGCACAGGAAGGTATTCGCTATACAAAATGTACTAGAAAGCTCTTTGATGACCATGAGAGCGCAATGAAGGATCCTTCCTATTTGTTGAATCTGGGCGAACGATGAAAATGTATGTACAGCTCTGAATCCCACGGGTCCTTGGTCTGATTCCTAGGCTTCTGTTCTCTCGCTTGTTCTCTTTCTTCTTCTGCTAGTGTGTGTTCTGTGTTTGGTTAGACAGTTCAAGAGGAGGGAGGCAAGCTGGAAGAGCAAGAAGGGAGAAGAAATTATACCTAGAGTTCCCCAATTCCTGCCCTTTGCAAACCCTGAGATCTCACGGGTATTCTCTCTCTTGTTCCTCTGCAATGAGAATTCCTGATCAATCGGGGCTTCAGGTTGTTTTCCTCTAGCAGTGATGAGGTTTGTGTCAGAAAAACAACTCTGGATGGCTGCCTCAGCGTGCTGATTTTCTCTCCGATGCTCTTGCTTTCCTTCTGTATACGCTGCTGTGGGCAGTTAGCCAGTTTCGGCGTGGGACTCTTGTTTCGGCAGCCCTGATCCACGGCAACCCCGGTGCTTTGATTGAGGCCATCAGGAGCCATCGATAGCAGCACCAGTTATTTCAATTTCCCCACAGATATGTTTAGAACCAGTATCTGGGCTCAGCCAAACCCTGTGCAGGTGCCTTTGAAGGACGAGGACACGGCTTCACACCGACTGGTGAACAGTCTCGTTAAATAGCCAGGCCAAATGGTCACTGAGTCATGACGGCAAACTGTGGGATTTTTACTTGCTTCAGATTCGTTCTCGTTATTGGTACATTAACAGAAACTAATAGACTTAGATAAAATCCACAGCAACCGCGTAGCCCCATGCCCGAATCCCAAAGAACATAAGATTCTGATCATCCCTGAAACATTGCCTCATTATCGTGGGCCGCAGCCTTGGGACCCCAGCTGACAACTCAGGAAGACGCAGATGTTTCAGCTTGCTGCAAATGGAATTGTTGAGCAGTCAATGCAGGACGCTTCCTTGGGAGTGTGGTGTCATTGATTTATGAATTATGGCCCTTTTAAACTCTCTGCTTGCCTCCTCAGATATCGACGTTTTAAACAGCGATTTCTCATGTGGATCCTTTTCGGAAGCACATGCACACGGCCTGAGATTGGCTCTTAGGCCGGAATAAATGGAGTGGCGCACTCTGGGCTGATGCTTCCTTTGAATAATGAATTATTCAGGGAGAGGTTTTTGTTTTTGAAAATGGCAAATGCATTGGCAGGACAGACAGGAAGGATTTACACCCTGGGTTGGGTTTCTTATCTTTTAGAGAGGGGTGATGCAGCTTGAATGAAGCAAGAAGCGTGCTCGTCCCTGTTCATCCTGCCTTATTCTATCACAGACCCAGACGCAAACCTTGTCTGTGTTTGGAAGTGACTGGGGAAGAAACTGGGCATCACTGTTGCTAGAAATCTCAAAAAGAGAGTGAATATGGCCCAGCAACGCCATCCCTAGATGGGGACATGTGCGTGGTTTCCATCGTTTTCCTTCTGAGGGTCTCTGACTTCCTGTCTTCCTCATGCACTGCTAGTTTTGGACGGTTCAAGTACTATCCTTCCCCATTTTTGACTATTTGAAGTAGTAATCGTAACTGTAGCCATCATGTATCACTCACCTGCTGTGTGCTTGGCCACTGCTGGATTGTAGAGTGTCTCATTCAATTCTCACGGGACCCTGTGGGGGAAGGGCTGTGACTGACCCCATTTTTTTTTAACAAGAGAAACTGAACCTCAAGGAAGTAAACATTTCCAGATCACAGAGGTAATGAAAGCCAAGTGATTCAGACCAGGTTTTTGTTGTTGGTGTGTTGTCGTTTTCCAAGCTCTTTTCTTTAATCTCTATGCCACCCACCCTTCCCTGTCTGGGGATCACTGCTGTCAGGGAGAGGGGCCCATTTCCACCTTCCTGAGGAAGTGAGGCCAGCACGTCTTCCTCTCCTCCAGGTGTGCTGCACCCATGCTGATGAGCCAGCCAGGTCCCCTGGCCTCACAGTTTCTGGTACTCCTTGCTGTGGGTATGCCTGCTGCAGGGACCAGAGCGTGCACGGGAGCTTCTACCCTTGAGACATCTTGGCACATGCCCTTCTGAGCTCAGGCTTCTTACTTCCTGCTTCGATCTCTTCCCCTCCTCCCCATGCACGCTCTGCTGTCCCTCAAACCTTAATGCTGGAACGTGTTTTCAGTTTGCTCAGCCTATTGTCTCCTGCTTGGCCCCACTGGACTCCCTGCCTGGCCCGAAGATCATAGTCAGCTACTTCAAAGCCACACATGCTGGCTCTCTGGGCTCCGATTCCCTCACCAGGGGCTTCCTGGGGACCAGCCACTCTGCTCCTTGCCCATCTCACTTCAAAGTCTGCCACCCCCACCCAGGTGGCCAGAAGCAGAGCAAAGCCGGACAAAGCATTTGTCTCCATGCCTTTGTCCACTGTAGTTTTATGCTGCTTTTTTAGCACAACCCCCACTGAAGCATGACAGTGCTTTTTAAAATTTCCTTATTACAAAAAATTCCAAGCATTCAGAAAAGTTGAAAAGGATAGAAAAGTAAACACTGCTCTAAGTAATTCTCCCATCCTCCATCTCCCTTCACTCTAGCCTTACTTGCGTTTCTTTGAATAGTTGTTCACATCTCTGTGCCTTTGCCCATGCCAGTGCTTCAGTATAGAATGCCCTTCCCTGCTCTACTTGCCCAATTCCAGCTAAGTCTTTCACATCTTCTCCAGGATTCCCACCCCAATGCCTGCCCTAGGTTACCTGTCCCTCTTCTATGGTCATTAACTGTCTAGCTGTAGTGTCATGTGGTGGTTGATAATACAGACTCTGGAGCTAGGAATCAAATCCTAGCTCTTACTTACTAGCTGAGACCTTGGGCAGTTACGTAACTCTCTAGGCCTCAGTTTCCTCGTGTGTACACAGGCAATAACAATAATTTCTACGTTTTAGGGATGTAATGAGCATTAAGTGAATTAATATATGTTATGCACTGAGAACAGTACCTGGTACATAGTCACCTATGTAAAGATTGGCTATTAATTGATCTCTTGGTAACATTTAATATTAACTGAACTGAAATGATCACTAAACTTGAACTTCTTGAGAGGAGGAGGGACTATCTTCGCTTGACGTGGGCAGTCTAATTCCAGGCAAGTCAACTTCACTTTTCTGGCTTCAGCGTCTTTATCTGCTAAATGGGATTACAATACCTACGTCAGTGGGTAGATGAAGTGAGTCAATAGAGGCAAAGTGCTGGGAAGTATCTGGTTCTGTCGTCAATAGGGTGAGCCATCATTATTAGCTACTCTGCCTTTCTCCCGGGCTTCAGGTCAAGCATTGTAGAGCTAGAAGAACTTCGGAGGTCATGAGGCTTCTTAACTTTGCAGATAAAGATAACAAAGAAGTTAAAAAATCATTCAAGGTCATACCGCTCTATTTGTAATTTATTTGAGATATAACAGTACAGGAGAGTATGTGCCCAGGAGGGTCTAACATGCTTTGGACAACACAGAGTTGAGAGGAGGGAGAAAATAATGCTTTCTGTGCATCGTGTGATGTTTTTCACAGCCCGCCTGTTACCACCTCTGTGTATCAGTTCAACGGGTATTATTAACCTTATTGTCTATGTGGAGAAACTGCACCCAAACCCATTTTAGCTGAATTCACACAGCTGGTCACTTTCAGAGTTCAGGGTCCAGGTCACCTTACTCCTTTTGCCACATGACTGTCTTCATTGAGCCAAAGACAGTGGGTGGGAAGAGGAAGCCACAAATCCTCAAGTCTTAGCAGAGTGACTCAGCTGTCAAAGTGACTACACATCCTGGTTTGCCAAGGACAGCCCCAGTTTACACCTGTGGATCCAGTAAAATGATGCACAGCAGACCTGTTCACTCTCACAACGCCCTTTGCAGAGCTTGAGAGCCATGCCTTATGCCTTAGTTTGTAACTTTCCAGCAGGTCTCTTCCTGCACGGGGCTGGGGTCCTTATTCCCCTCAATTTACTCGCTATGCAAACCAGTCAAGCCTATGGTGGCTGTGGGAGGAGGTGGAGACCCTCAGAAAGACTGAGCATTTCCACAGGCCCTGCACCTGGTCTGCCTCCTCAGAGGGGCAGCGGTGTTTTGGAATGGATGGTTGGAACTCCACACACTTGGGAAGGACCGCATTGCACTTCATTGTTTTGTTTTGCTGCAAGCCCTGTCTTTTTGAATTGGGGCTGCCTTGGCACCTTGGTGTCATCCTTTTAGTGTAAATGCTACTATGCTCTACCTTGGTAGAGGTTGAGGGGGTCCAGGCCTCTTTATGGGTCTCTGGTATTTAGCTGGATTTTAGCTGAAAGGAGAGTACAAATTGCCAACACTGCAAAACCATGCGCTGGGCTGACTGAGCTCCTTGATTTGCCAAAAACCAGGAATGTAGACTTGTTTCCATTTCCTCATTTTATATTACTGTGAAGAATTCTCAGGAATGCATAATGTGATAAACCCAGGGGCTGGCTTCTTGGTGTCCTGGGTAAGCCAAGTTTAATAGGGTTTCCACAACTGCCTCTTTAGTGTACAGACATACCACAGAGATATGGCAGGTTCACATGCAATAAAGTGAGTGGTAACCTTTCGGTTGGTGGAGGGTTTTGCCTTCAATTTGTGAAAAATGCAACATCTGTGAAGCACAGTAAAGTGAAGCGCAATAAAATGGGGCGTGCCTGTACTCTGTCCCAGCTTGATGTGAAGGAGCTCAGGAAAGTCACTTGTGCAAATGAAGTGTACAGCTGAAACCACTATTCCCTTGGTTTAGGTGAAATGAGATTATAAATGGAAGATGGGAAAAAATAAAAGAAAAATAAAGACTTATAGAATACATAACTGGAATTTACATTCTGGAGTGTATAACATGAGCTAGGTTGTACCACGTCCATTTTACAGATGTGCAAATTGAGGCTCCCAACAGTTAAGTTGTCCAGTTAGTAAGTAGCAGAGCTGTGATTTGAACTTGAAAGTTCAAGCTCTCACCACTGAAACACTCTGCTTCCTGCTTAGGTTCATACACATGCCTGCCACTGACATTTATGGGACCCAGTGTAGGGACTAACGGAGATCTGCATACCATGTGTCTAAATATTGGAATGTTATAAGTCAAATAAACTGTTAAACAAAATATGTTCTAGCCTCCTAATTTGACAAATATATCTTCAGAAGGACAAAATTTAAAAATGTGCAAAGCCAGAGTTTTCTGTGATTGAAAGTCAGCAAAATATCAAGTTCAGGTTGCGTATTCCACAGGAATATTTTTCTTGCTAAATTTCATTGTTTTGATCAGTAATTAAGTCTTGAATCTTTAGTAAATCAAGATTTTGTAATTTTCTGTTTCAAATTGTATGTAAGTCATGTTTTATAGAAATCTCTTCATTGTTTTTAGTTTTTAAAAATGTAAGCATTTTCCATCATAATTGATGTCCTTTTTTTTTTTTCAGTTCTTTCTTTTCTGAGCTCCATTCTCTTTTCTGTTTCTATTGTGATATCAACTTATACTGATCTCAGTTATCTAAAAAAATAACATAATAAAATATAATTATATTCAAAGTATAAAAACTGATACATTTTTATCAAATATGTAAATTGGAATAAATATCAAAATTGAAAAATTGATGTTTTGAAAAAATTTGTTCTAAAATATTCAAAATCATCCTATGAAATTAAAAGGCAAAAAGTCAATATAATTAATGAATATTAAGATGTTTAATAAAAATTATTTAAGTAAAACTAAAGTTTTGATTTAACCTGTGAAAAATTAATTAAATCTTATTAAATGTTTTTATAAAAGTAAAACTATCCACAATTTTGGGATTCTAATCCGTCTAGTTGCTAATACACAGAATCAGTATCACTTTTCTTTTGCTATGTCTAGCCTTTAGTCTATAGACATTTAAGAGTAATATGAATCGATATTGCAAAATATCCCTAGCTGCCCTAGGCAACCATGATGCCACACAAATTCATGAGTATCTCTAGAACCACGAATTGGAATGCAAAGAGAAGCAAGAAAGCGGTTGCTTGGCTCCGCTGAGAAATACTTGTATACAAAATTACGGGTTATGCCAGACTCAAGCGCATTCATTGATGTGATCTTTAAAGGAAGAATTGTTCAAGTGAATTAATTTGCTTCTTTTACCTAAGCATTGAGATCACTCGATCTCTCACACTTCAAAGCAGGGTCTGTCTCTACTGCTCGAAGCAGCACAATCCCACACATCTTCCTGGCATTTGGAGGCAGTTGGTTTTGGCTTTGAGAACCTAGGATAAGAGACTTGGGGCCTGAACTACGTATGTTAGGAGAAAAGTGGATGTTTAGGGTAATGGGTCACACGAGGTCTGTACTGTGTACCAGCTCCTTAGCAACAGAAGTACCGTATGTTTTTTAAATAAATGAAACGTGTGTGTGTGTGTGTGTGTGTGTGTGTGTGTGTGTGTGTGTGTGGTGATACTCGGCTCAGTAAAGCACTGGGCCCAGGGCAGGGAACCTCCTGCCTTGACCTACAGATGATACTGTTCATACATTTGATTTATCCAGGGCACAGACTTGGTTTCTTTTTGCTGAGGTGGTAGAGGGGGTATTTATCAGAATCGGGACCCTGGGGGACCAGGACTGTCCAGAACAGGCAGGATCAGGAGTTAGAGTCATGTCACCAGGCTGCACTTAGTGAGGTAAGCCCTTAGCATCTGGACGACTGGGTTTCTGATCCACAGGGTGAGGAGAGCCATGGTGTGCCCTGGGGAGGGGGAGGGCAGGGATATGGGTGGTCCCCTCCAGGCTGGCCAAGTGGGGAGGGATTTCCACCCTAGTTCTATGGGTTGTATAACACCGAGAAAATGAAAATATAGTTGTAGAAGGTGGGGAAGGGAAGGGTGGTACAGGACTGCCAAGCTGCCCAAGACTGGCTGGTGTGTCACAGTGAAAGCATGAAAGTGCTGTAAAGTAGGAGTCGAGCATTTTCAAGAGACAGGAAGGAACAGAACAAGCAAGGATGAATAGGATGTAAACTTTGAGAACATGGGGATTCCCCAGCCCAAATGTCATTGTCCAGGAAAAAGCACTGCCTTAAAGCCCCACACTAGGCTGGCCACTCCAGAGAGCAGTAAGGTCACCTGCGTCATTGGCCGGCGTCCCAGGCCAGGCCTGGAATGGCCAGAGTCCCCAGCACCTGGCAGGTGCTGAGGGAGGTTTTAACAAGCAGCTGGCTATAGGCTTTGGAAATAGGTAGTGAGAACCCAGTCTTGGACTCGAGTTCAAGGGCAGCCTCCATTTCCCAGAAGGACTGAGGGCTGGAGAGAAGGACAAGGGAGAGCTATAATCTTGGCAGAGCTTGGCTGCTGGGCAAGGGATCAAGTCCATGCCGTAAGCCTCACAGGGAATTTCAGCCTATGGAGTTGGAGGCAGAAGAACAAAATAAAACTCACATCGTTAAACTTGGGGAAGGAAGTTGGAACAGAACTAGCAGTAAAGCTGGCTTCCATCCTTTCCTTTCTTCCTTCTGCAAATATTCACGGACTGTCTCCTATGTACCACATACTACACTAGGCACACACACAAGTATGAATGAGCTATTGTCCTAGATCCACTCCTACCAGGTGATTAGAACCCATTATACGAGGCCACCATACGAGGTAGCCAGAAGAGAAGGTCATTCCAATACACTGCGACCAAAGCAGCCATAAAACAATGCATCGGTGACCTGAATCAGGAGAGATTCCTTAGCAAGTCTCAGAAGATGGGTAAGAATTGACTGGTAAAGGGCATTCCAGGCTGGGGGAACAGCGTGAACCAAAGCAGAGAGGTGAGTGACCACTTTGCAGTGCTGTGGGATCTCTAGGCAGTAGAATATGTGAGGTTTGATGGAGGGTCATGAGAGGTGAGGATGGAAGAATCAGCCACACCTGGGGGCCTAGTTAGCTAGGCTCAGGTGTTACCCCCCTTGATCTCATAGGCCATGATGGAAGCAAAGGAGTGGACATTTTTAGTGCCTCATTAAAGATTAGATTTTAAAATGAATTTTTTCAGGGATACATTTGGAGAGAAGACCAGAGGGGGGGAAACTAGTTCCTTTAGATGGCTGTTTTAGAATCCAAGTAAAACATGGCAAAACAGGAAGTGGGGTTGTGTTCATTGGAATGGAAGGAGAGGACTGGGGGTATATTTAAGAGGCAGAATCCACAGGACTTAGTGACCGATGAGTGTTGGCAGTGAGAGAGAGGGAGGGGAGTTGTGGATGCTTCCCAGGTTCCTGGATCGGTTGAAATACAAGAGGGTAGGAATTTGGAGTGAGGTGCTGGCAGGGAAGATGAGAGGTGCAGTTTGGGAGCTGGTGGAGAGGGGTCTGTGGGAGGCCTGTGGGGCACAGTGAGAGTGGAGGTTCTGTGGGAAAGGAGGCGAAGTCCCAGAGAGGACGTCCTACCCTAGTGTCTCCTGGCAGTCACCGTGGGTCTGAGCGTGGTGACCAGAACTGGTGGGAAACTGAATTATAGTTCCAGCTTTGCTGCTTTTAACTGGGGCCAGTCTTGTACCTCTCCTCCTTCCCTTTCCTGCAAAATATGGATAATAATACCTACCATCTAGATTGAGGTTTAAAAGCAATACTGTATTTCATGGAGTGTTTTACCTGTTAACATCTATGAATCTTTGAAAGGTAGCCTATTATACTTTAATTGGAAGCATTTTTTTCCTTAATGATACATAAAATAATGATCCATCTTAAAAGTAATGGTGTCTTAGATTAGATGAATTGCTGTAATTAATATGAGTGTGTTTTGAAAATCTTAACAGAGTAAGACAATTATAAGGTCTTTGACAGCCTACCTCTCTCTGAAAATGAGGCTGTCTTCTGGCTTAATCTTCACAACGACAAACAAATAAAAATGTATTAAGGCACAGTTCTAAACACACGAAATAACCGCTCCCCCAGGGAAGCTGGAATACTTCAGAATGTTCTACCCCGTCCCCACTGGGGCAGCCGACTTGATAGATCTCTGAAAGCAGAAAGGTTTGAATGCAATCAGCTTTCCCTTTGTTCCTTCACAGGGATTCAGTAAAGTGGTTCTCAAACTTCAGTGTGACTTAAAATCATTAGACATAAAAGCATAAACACACATAACATATAATCTCTGTATGGTATGGGTGCTTTAAGATTTTCTAGCATAATTTTGACTATTATTTTAACTTTTTTAGTCTCCGATTGGAGAACAAAACTGGCGTCTGTAAAGATACAGTGTCATCGTTATCACCTGTTTACTGAGGCAGACTCAAGTGTTATGTGAACTCTAATCAAACTAGAGTGGAACCAGTTGACTCAATTTTATGAAAGGTATTACAAAATGTAGCTATGTGGACATATGCTATGTATCTATGTGGACATAGATACATTTTTTTTAAGTAAAAGTAAAATATGAATCGAAAGGTGGAACTTGACTTCTAAACAATATGCCAAGGCAATTTTAAAGAAAAATGCAAAATTTTAAATGTCTCAGACGGTGGTGGATTTTCGAGGCATCGTATTACCACCACAAGCCCTGGAGAAAAAGGAGGATGTTTAGATGCAAGAGGATGAGATTTGGTCTATGCCCAGGTGTTTGAATTGTACCAGGTGATATACTCATTTTGCTATGACCATACGACATTTGGAATTAAATCCTAGGACAAGAAGGTTGGACAGTGCTTTGGGGTCTGGGTGGGATGATAGGAGCTGGTACGCTCCCTGAATAGTCAGGTTTCCAGTGTCAATCGTCAAGTTCCCCCTGGGGTTTTGCCACATGGGCAGTTGCAGCTGCCTCTGGGCATAGCTGCCATTGAAAGACGACCTTGCGGCTTGGCTGTTCTCTCTGGTATCATCAGAGATATTGGGAAGGCTTTGCTTCAATCTTCTGGCCCTGCTTGGTACATTTGACTTAAGATAGCGATCAGGGAGTCTTTCACTTGAACCCCTGTGGGGACAGAGCCAGGAGTGCAGTTTCCAGGCTCTCGGCCTCACCTGGAAAGGTGCTCACTCGGGTAGCAAATAGCCATCAACTGTGATTGGATGGCCATCAGCTGTGGCTAGTTGGCTGTCAGCTGTAACCAGTGAGCCACTGGCCAGTAATATAACTGCTGTGGCTAGTCGAGCAGAAAAATGGGAGCTAGCAAGAAGATGGTGGCTGAGCCTGCAAGCGGTGCAGTGAGGGTTACGAACAGAGTGGCTCCTGCTTCCTGTGTCTCCAACCCAGCCGCCAGCGAGAATATAGTGATATGACTCCCCTACCTATGGCTCCGTGGGTGTTCCTTTTTGGCCTCACCATATCCTGCGTTCTTATGTGGGGAGCAGGAGCAGAGACCCCGCAGGCCACCCCGCACGGCAACCCCTCTCTGCTCCCGGCTATCAGCTGGCCCCTCGTATTTGTCCGTGGCTTGTATTTGGATGGTCCTGGGCTTGTTAACCATCCTCAGCTGTACTGAGTGCTGACTCGGCCACTGTGTGCTCTGCTCTATTTAGGCCAATGGAATAAATGTTTAGTAAATTGTTTCGGAAATGTTTTAGTAACAGAGTGCTTTCCCCCCAAAGTATTGTATACACTGTAAATTTAGTGAATTTTAAACAACGTATTATGCTTTTTGGTGGGGGGTATTCCCATAAAATCGTCCGTCCACACTTGCAGATTCTGCAGAGAGAATGTTGTTTGAGTGGGCCCAGCTGGAAGTCAGGATCCCTGGGTTCTCATCCTCACCCCATCCCAGGAGAGAAGCCTTTGGCCACACGTTGGAACTAAGCCTCAGAGTCAGTCTTGCAGGAACATAGTTCTCCCTTCCTGGACAGGGGGTCCTGGGCTGGCTGTGGCTGATTTAGCTTTGTCACTACTCCCACAGCATTAAGTTCAATCACCTGTCTGCCATGTGTGCTCAATGCATGACCCTAGTGAGAGCTTTATAAAGATGCTACAGCCAGGAGATGCAAACTTAATGCAGTGTAGCCAAAGCTGAGAACGGTTAGGGAAAATCATGGAGTGGGTCTCAACCCTGACTGATAAATCAGCATTATCTGAAGCAGCTTTAAAAAATACAGATGCCCAGGCTCTGCCCCTGGCCGAGGCCAGTGCCATGCAGAGCACAGGTCTTGCTGCAGGGAGGTAGCTATAGGGTATGCTTATGGTCTTCCAGGGTGGAGAGCTCCTGGCCCAGCCTGGGCAAGACAAACCAGGAAAGGCTCTGTCCTGCTTAGAAATAACTCCTCCTACATACACACTGAGTTGCTGGAGGCTGTGGGTAGGGGACCAAGCCCTGGGAAAACCTCTGCAGGCTGTTCCAGAAAGCACTGTGGGCTTTAGAGTTGGCCAGCTCCTCGTGGAGGCCAGCGTTATGGGGAAGGAACATGTTTCTACTCAGAAAGCAATTCAGCTCTCTAATTGAGAGAGCAGAGAGGGCTCTTCTTTCTCCCCCACCACCCAGGGAATTTGGACACCCAGGGACTTCAGTCTCTGGCAGGAGGCTCCAACTGCGTTGACATCTGGATGTTGGAAATCAGAGATTAGAGCAAGTTAACATAGGAAGACCAAACCAAGAATTGCATTTGATTGTTTCAAAA